>NC_081290.1:112711000-114130500 GCF_030435805.1 Mustela lutreola
TAGATTCTTTTTTTTTTTTTTTAATCTTTTCAGCATTCCAAGATTCATTGTTTATGCACCACACCCAGGGCTCCATGCAATGCTTGCCCTCAGACTCACCCATCCCCCTACCTCCTCCCCTCCAAAACCCTGTTTGTTTTTCAGAGTCCACAGTCTCTCATGCTTTGTCTCCCCCTCCGATTTACCCCAATTTACTTTTCTTTTCCTTTTCCATGTTATTCCTTATGCTCCACAAGTATGTGAAACCATATGACTGACTTCCTCTGCTTGACTTATTTCACTCGGCATAATCTCCTCCAGTTCCGTCCATGTTGATACAAAAGTTGGGTATTCATCCTTTCTGATGGACGCATAATACTCCCATTGTATATATGGACCATTATCTTCTTTATCCATTCCTCTGTTGAAGGGCATCTTGGCTCTTTCCACAGTTTAGCAATTGTGGCTATTGCTGCTATGAACACTGGGGTACAGATGGCTCCTCTTTTCACTGCATCTGTATCTTTGGGGTAAATACCCAGTAGTACAATTGTAGGGTCATAGGGTAGCTCTATTTTTAATTTTTTGAGGAATCTCCACACTGTTCTCCAAAGTGGCTGCACCAACTTGCATTCCCACCAACAATGTAAAAGGGTTCCCCTTTCTCCGCATGCTTTCCAACACCTGCTGTTTTCTGTCTTATTAATTTTGGCCATTCTAACTGGTGTAAGGTGGTATTTCAATGCCATTTTGATTTGAATCTCCCTGATGGCTAATGATGATGAACATTTGTTTCATGTGTCTATTAGCCATTTGTATGTCTTCTTTGGAGAAGTGTCTGTTCATGTCTTCTGCCCGTTTTTTGACACGATTATTTGTCTTGCGTGTGTTGACTCAGGAGTTCTTTATAGATCTTGGATATCAGCACTTTGTACTGTCATTTGCAAATATCTTCTCCCATTCCATGGGTTGCCTCTTTATTTTGTTAACTGTTTCCTTTGCTGTGCAGAAGCTTTTGATCTTGATGAAGTCCCAAAAGTTCATTTTGGCTTTTGTTTCCTTTGCCTTTGGAGACATGTCTTGAAAGAAGTTGCTGTGGCCCATGTTGAAGAGGTTACTGCCTATGCTCTCCTCTAGGATTTTGACAGATTCCTGCCTCACGTTGAGGTCTTTTATCAATTTTGAGTTTATCTTTATGTATGGTGTAAAAGAATGGTTGAGTTTCATTCTTAAAAAGACAGTCTTTTCAATAAATTGTGTTGGGAAAACTGGACACTTATCGATTCTTAAAATAGTCATTGCCTTGTATTTTTCACTCCCTGAAATCTGGATGGGATGGGTCCAGATGGGATAAAGGCAGTCCTTACATACTCATAAGAATATAAAAAGCTATACTCTGTGGCTAAATAATTGTTTATAAGGATGCTCCCTGCTTTTTCAAATAAAAAAATAAAATCTAAACTTTGTTAACCTACCATGTCCAGTAAACGGAAACACTATATACTGTCTGAATTCAGAAAGACATAGCACAAAATAGCTCACAATTGTGATATAAGAATAAAATAATGCAACTTGGGGACCAAAAAAAATGCTAAAGAATGTTTTCTGTGCTATCTACCAGATGAGTTTTTTAACAGAGTAAGTTTATATTGATTCATTACTTTATAATTATACTACCAACTTCACGAGTATATATTTTGACATAAACAAATAAAAAAGAAAAGAACAAGTATATGCTTTTCTTAATGTCTGTTTAATAATTTAAAATTCAGAATAAGAAATTCAATTTTAGTCCCACATAGTTTGCTTCAATATACATGAAAAATGTCTTGGGAAAGAATGTAAACACTCCAAAAACTTGTAGGTTTTTTTTTTTCTTGATTTTATAATACTTTATTTTGGTCTTACTAAGGGTTACCTGCCCCCGTCTTCTATTTTAGATGCTCAGAATGTCTTAATTTACGCTGAATCTACAAAGCTATGTTTAAAATGTTTATTGATTAAATGAATTTGAATAGATTTAATATAAATTATTGTGATAGTTAATTTTAAGTTAATATTAAGATAGTTAAATTTAAGGGCACACCTTGACTCAGGGTCAAGGGGTGCCCAGATATCTGGTCAAACATTATTCCAGTATTTCCAAGAGGGTATTTTGGGATGAGCTTAGCATTTACACTGACATACTGTGTGAAGCAGATTGGCCTTTCTAATGCGAATGAGCCTCACCTAATAAGCTGAACACCTAAATAGGACAAAAGAGTGCACTCTCTTCCAAGTAAGAGAGTTCTTCCTGCCTTCAAGCTGAGGCAGGTTTTTTCTGCAAGCAAACTCAAAGTGAAACATCGGGTCTTTTGAGATCTCAAGCTTGCCCAGCTTTCCAAAGGGAACTACACCACTGGTTCTCCTGGGTCTCCAGCTTCCAACTACACATCTTGGGACTTGGTTCTGGTGCTACAAAGAACGCTAATACAGTTTTTGTTCATTTTCACAGTTTCTGTCAATACCCTGGTTTCTTGTAAGTAAATATGAAAGGTTCTTTTAATTAAACATGAAGTCTCTAGGTCCTCGAATTGTGGTTCTTAGAATTTCTTCCAGCTAATGAAGAATTATAATTTCACTGTCAGCAACACAGCTGAAATCTCATGTAAGTATTCAGAATCTATGCTCTACTGATAGCAAGTTAGGTAGTGTAGCCCCTAATATCTCTGTGCCCTGGGGAGTATCCAATCATGCTAAGACTATGAGATCTTTACCATCTTATTATTGTAATGTAAAATGTCAACATGAGATTAAATAGCAAGGATTTAATTCAAATAACAAGATTTTTGTCCAAAACTAAGGTGTACTCACCAACTATAAGATGATCACAGATCAGATGTGATTTTGTTTTCATTTCTGTAAATTTCCTTGGGCAGTATCTTTCTCATCCCCACTGGCCTAGAGATTTGTATATAGCAATCTTTTCCAGTAGTGTTGGCCCCTTGGGAAATCAAATTGTTTAATAAACTTCTAGGTTGAAGACCAGTTCCAAACACTCAACTCTCTACTAAATAAGGTAATAAAAAGCACCAGAGGTATAAAAGCTATTGGCAAAAATCTAAGTTTCAAAATACATAAAAAATGTTGGTGAAGAACATACCCACATAAAATTTGTATTACTAAACAGACAAACATATACCAGAAATCTTACTTGAAACATCTAGACATTTTTTATTACATGCATTCTGGATATTTTACTAAAGAACTTACTCATTTCCGGTGAGTAAAGGGGGAAAAAAGTACTTCAACATGTTTTCAATAAAAGAAGATGGCTGTGAAAGTAAAATAAGGGGTTTGAGGCTGGCCAGGACAAGCTCGAGGTAAATTCTTTTTACTCCAGAGGTACTCAGACACTTCATCCTAAGATAAATGCCCTTTTCATTCTTTCAAAATGTGCCAATAAAAATGAATCAAGGAGATGATTTTTTTTCTCTTTTTCAAGGTTTTCTCATTCTCATCTTTTTCTAAAATAATCAAGGAAAGAAATAGTGACCATAGTTAAGAACTCCTCTGCTTATATAGGAACGCAGAGTAATAAATGTGTTTTCCTTGTTTGATTTTTGTGAAGGTACTACCTCAAGTTACAACTCCCTTATTAGCTCTAGTTAATTCCCAAGTACACTTTTCTGAACTCCAGTCCTACCCAGTCAAAGGACTCTTGGGTTTCTAACATTTCATGCTAAGCAGTCTTGCTGGTACACCAAACTCAACATATTTAAATATGAAGTTCTCCTTCCTCTTTCCTGAAGCCTCTACATCCTATCACCTCCCTAAGTCTGCTCCACCTTCCGCATCTCTCTGATGACTCTGATGAGGCCACCGTCCTCCCACTGCCAAAACCAAAACGCGAGACGCTGCGTAGAGGCCTCCCTCTCTCTTATCTGCCATACACAATCAATCCACAACACAATCATTCTACTCTTCTAATTTTTCTGTCATCTTTTCTTAACTCTCCACTGATGCCCTTAAAAGATGACAAGTGCAGCCCTCATCATTTCTTACCTGGTTGCCTGCCATAAGCTCCTAATCTCTGTTCTCTAGACCCATCTTCCTTCAACCATCTTTACATTTTTCTAAAATACTTCTACTTTCTAAAATATTCATTCATTCACTTGCATAACACAATAGTTATTTATTGAGCACCTACTGGGGCCCAAGGCTCTGTGGTGGGCCCAAGGATGGAACAGTGGAAAGAAACAGACACAACTCCCTGCCCCAACAAAGCTCATAGTTACCAGATGGAAAGAGAGAGTAAGCAAAATAAACCTGAAAGCATATTAATTATGCTAGGTGCTGTGGTGAGAAACAAAGCGCAGAAGGCGGACAGAATATGCTGGGAGTGGCTGTTACTTTAAAATGGATGGTCAGAATGTCCTCACTGCGGAAGTAATTTTTGAGAAAGGGGGGAGCTATGAGGTGGGAGAGTGCTCTAAAGAGAGGACAGAGCAAACAAGAGCTCTGAGCTGGAAGGGCAGCTGGAATCCTTGAGGAACAGGAGGTACCAGTTTATCCTGCACCAGGAACACTAGTAGGAAATGAGGTCAGAAATGAAGTGGGGGCAGATCCTAGAGGGTCTTGCTGGATAAAACACTCACTCACTGTCCTGAAAAAAGATTATGGAGGGCCAAAATAAAAGTACCAAGCCAATTAAAAAACTGCTATTTTCTTGTTGAGACAAGCACTAACTGTGGTTTGATGGCTGGTAGTGGCAGAGCTGACAGGAAGTGGTCTGGCTGAAGATACATTTTGAGGGTACTGCCATGAGGTTAGTCTCCCAGAAAGGTAGCACCTAGGACAACTGTGTGCTCAGAGGTAGTTTACTTGGGAATGTCATCCCAGGAAAGAGGAGTAAAGACCTGGGATTAGGAATAGAGAGGGGAAAAAATGGCGATTTGAGAATGAGTTATCTAGTTCACCCACACTAAAAGTTTCAGCTTATCCATCCTGGGGAATGATGAAGTACTTCTCCCTCAGCTTCTGTCCCCCATTGGTCATGTCTGGCTGCCCACAGTTGCAAGAGGATTCTGAAGTGGTACACAGAGATGCACAAGAGAGACATTATTAAAGTAACTGTCAGATGCACTGTATGTTTTATACGAGAGATAATGAAAAGTTAAGGATAATACCAAAGGTCTTTTCCCAATAGATTATAAGGATGGAACTGCCATTAACTGAAAGGGAAGACAATGGGAAATATGATTATGTTAGCTCCTCTTTCAAAGCCAGTCATGGATCTACACAATCCACTGGAAGAATATATATGCTTCCTGAGCTGGGTCCACACACCCCCACATCTTCCGTCCCCTGCTTACAATCTCGAATTAGCCACTCACTACCCCTCACCTCCAATTCAGTAGTTAACGCTAAACTCGGCCATCCTATGGTTACCCCAAGCCCTCCTCGGTCTCTCTGAGATTTTGGTCACATTGGTTCCCTCTGTGTGGAATCTCTTCAGTTCCTTTATTTGCCCAGATAATTCCCTATTAACCTTTAGTTGCCAATTTAGTTGTTACCTCCTTTCAGTCAGATAGACATCTATTTGTTCCCAAAGTATTCATTGTATTTGTCTGCCTCCCCTCCAGAATGTGACCAGGGAATATTTTCCTTGAGCTCACAGAGCGCAAGACAACACTGGAAGATACTAAGTGTACAATAAAAGTATGATAAATGAAGGTATAAATTAATGGCTTCTCCAAGTCACTGTATATTTATTTATATTTAGCTAAAATATTCATGCCTCAAACCATCTTTCCATATTAACTATTTCAATATTTTAATATACCATCTCATCTTCTGAGACAATGAAAATTATGCCCAGAGTCATATCAGTATTTAGTAGTGGGTCAACAATAAAATTCAATTTTTCTGATTCCTATCAGAAAAGGCTACTGCTTTTTCCCTCCAAATCCTGGACAGGACCTAAGTTTAATATGTTCTAAGATATATTATGGGATTAGGTTGCTAAAGAGTAGAAATACGTACTGCATTTTAATACCAATTTGCCATTTAAACATAAAAATAAGACCATCTGGAAGTAAAAGAAAATTTTTCTAGAGAATCTTAAATCTTAATGACTCTTAAGGAGAGGTATAATATAATCTGATTTTATACAGTTGGCCCCAAGTCAGCAGACTTATAGGTAAAAGAACTTTTTCAACATGTCTATTATGTACAGGACTAAATGATATATTTAGCTAATACTATTCATACAAAACAGAGATCAGCAAACTGCTAATAGTAACTTCTTGGCTTCATTCCATTTTAATTCTGATGGAAAATGTGAGCACATTAGTTTTAGATTCAATATAAGTTTCTATCCGGTAACCTTGGCCGACTAGATTTTCTAAACCTAGTCCTTCTCACTTGGAACAAATGTGTTATTCCAGAAGATGCCAACACATCATGTGTTACTGATACATAATGAGATTAAGAGGAAAAATGAAAACACTTAAAATGCAAAACATACTTGGGAAAGAATTACACAGTAAAGTGACCCAGGGAATGCCCTCAGCAATTTTCTGAAATTATTTGGATAATATCTTCAAGATTTAAGAGTACACCTAGGTCTTACTAAATCTGTAATATGTTCTAAGTTTAGGGAATAGAATGGCATACAAAAGAAAGTATCATTCTATAATTTCCAGTGAATAAAAATCACTTGTCTGAAACTTCTGAAGTCCTACTAAGTCATTAAACAACTCTCAGATTAAGTTACAAGAAAGTACAAACTAATATACCCTTCTGAGATATGTGAATTAAATGAGATCACCAAACATTGTGGCATTTTTATACTTTCTAAACTAAAATTCCTTTTTTAAAAATTGTGTTATGTTAGTCACCATACAGCACATCATCAGTTTTTTGTTTTTTAGATTTATATATTTATTTATTTATTTGACAGAGAGACATCACAAGTAGACAGAGAGGCAGGCAGAGAGAGAGGGAAGCAGGCTCCCTACTGAGCAGAGAGTCCGATGCGGGACTCGATCCCAGGACCTTGCGATCATGACCCGAGCTGAAGGCAGAGGCTTAACCCACTGAGCCACTCAGGCGCCCCACATCATTAGTTTTTGATGCAGTGTTCTGTGATTCATTATTCGCAGGTAACACCCAGTGCTCCATGCAATCCTACCCATCACTAGGCTCACCCATCTCCCCCCATCTCCCTCCCTTCTAAAAGTCTCTGTTTGCTTCCTGGAGTCCATAACTAGAAAAGCAAGGCAGAAGACTTGACTATCTAACTAAAACACTCGTCACTCCATAACTGTGCTCACAGATCATCCACAAATTTCCACTGCATGTGGGATAAAGTTCAAGTTTACTCACCAGCAACATAATGTAGTCCAGTGGTTCTCAAACTTTAGCCACACATCAATATAACCTGGAGGGCTTGTTGAAACACAGATGTCTGGACCCATCCCCTGAGCTTTCTGATTCCATCCAGCTGGGGTAGGACCCCAAAATTTACATTTCCAATAGGTTCCCATGTAATGCTGAGGCAGGGACCACAATGTGAAAACCACTATCCAGCAAAAATCTAGCTTTTGTGTACTAATGGCCACACCCCCACATAAAATTTACATCCTTTGATTTTTGTTTAAACTGTTCCAAATGTTCTTATATTTATGGGCTCTGAAGTTAAAAGAAAGAACTCTTACTTAACCTGTACTCTACACGGCAACTGCATTTCAACTGTATTTAAATGTTGCCCCAACTATAGTCCAACTTACCCTGAATCAGCTTCAGCATCACTTGTTATTCAGACTCTGATGCACAAACCTCAAGGCCCAGAGGTCGTTTTCCCGCCCTCATGATGGTCATGGCCCTGAGTGGGAGAAGCATGAAACAATATTCTGGGAAAATGTTTTTGTTATGACTATGAGCTCCTCCTATCTGAGAAGGGCTTGTCAGTGTGGGCAATTTCCCAACCTCTCTAAAACCCCATGACCGGAAAGACATTTCTGCTACGTTAACAAGTAGAAAAGGAATGGGCACCTCTGATATAGGCATGAGCCCTCCTGGACTATAGGCATGTTCTCTTTCCCCCAAGCCAATCTTTTAATCTACGTAGGGAAAGTTCATGATAAAGGCTCATAAGCGAACTAAGAGATTCCCACAAGACCCAGACTCAGAATTATGAACAGCAGCTGTCCCAAGAAGATAAGTTTTTCCCTTAATTGAGTAAACAGGGTTGCAGGTGGGCTACTCTGCTACATTTTTAGCAAAGGAAATACGATCTGATTTTAACTAGAATGAACAGTACTTCTTAATCACAAGGAATTTTTCTCATAAACCTACTAATAAAATGGCAAAACTGTCTCACTAAAATTCAGATTTCAGAGATAATATATTATTATAATTGAAACCAGGAAAAGCAAACAACAGTCAGTATAGGAGCCCTACTACAACATTTCATTTGTATAAAGTATTCTCTGGAGTCAAGGTCTTTAATTATCAGGGAAAAGGAAAATCCATTACGCTTTCTAGTTAAAAGGGGGTGGAGTAGATATGTACTTTATTTTGTTTCTAGTTATCTTTTTTGTTATATAAAATTCCACAACTATACAAAAAAAGTCAGAGACTACTGGGTTCTTAAAACTAATTTTTATAAAATCTTAACAGGTTTTTTATCACCACAGAATAAAATATTATAAAGCCAAATGAGCCCCTTCTTCCTTATTCCCACTCTCTCAATTTTGCTACTTATCACCCCTATGAAGGAGCTTTACAGAAATATAATCCACATACCAAAAAATTCACCCATGTAACATGTTCTGGGAAATGCTTTTTAGTATACGTACAAAGTTGTACAACCATATCACAGTCTCATTTTAGAACATTTTCATTACCCCCAAGGTAAGCACCATACCCATTAGCAGTCACTCCCCATTCTTGACCCCAGTCTCCCACCCAGGCAACTTATGGTTACTAATTTGCTTTCTAGCTATCTAGCATTACCTATTCTTGACTTTTGATAGAAATGGAACAATACAATATATGGTCTTTGGTTCTGGCTTCTTTCATTTAGTATAATGTTTTCCAAGTTTATTCATGTCACAGCATATATCAGTTCTCCATTTCTTTTCCACTTCTTTTCACTGCTCAATAATATTGTTAAACAGAAAACAACAGTCTATCCATTCATCAACTAATGGACAGCTGGGTTGTTTTCACTTTTTGGCTATTATGAATAATGTCGTTATGAACATCTGCATACAACTTTCTTGTGGGCACTAGTTTCTCATTTCATTTAGGATATGTACCCAGGAGTGAAATTTCTGGGTGACAAGGTAACTAAATGATTAACCTTTTGAGGAAATGCCCAACTGTTTTACAAAGTGACTGCACCATTTTATATCCCAGAAGTAGTGTATGAGGGTTCCAAATTCTCCACATCCTTGATACCTGTTATTATCTTTTTTGTTACAACCATCTGAGTGGAAGTAGGATATCATGGCATTTTGAATTGAATTTCACCTATACCTAATGATATTTAGCTTCTTTTCATGTGATTATTGATCACTTGTATATATTCTTTGGGGAAAAATCTGTCCTTGCCCATTTTTAAATGGGGCTAATAATCTTTTTCCTATTAATTTGTAAGAGTTCTTCATATAACCTGGACACAAGTTCATTATCAGATACATGATTTGCAAATGTATTCTCTTTTTCTGTAGGCTTATTTTTTTCATTTTCTTGATTGTGTGCTTAGAAGCATGATTTTTTAATTAGTGAGATCAATTTTATTATTTTTTATTGTCACATACTTTTAGTGCTACATCTTTAAACTATTGCTTAATCTTATGAATATTTCTACATAATTATTCTCTAGATCAATAAATGATATTTCATTCCTCAATATGATCGAAACTATATTCCAACTAATAGTGATAAGAATTCCCATTTATCTGCATCATTGCCAAATCTTGGTAATCTCAGACTGTCAATTATTTTGCCAATTGACTATAACTTGGTAGCAGACATTTCACAAACTAAATAAGAATGCTGACAATTGTATCCTTGAATTTGTGAATTATAAGATTGCAAATGAAGTATATCAGTGACTATTATACTTTAAGAATGCTGCTTTCTTCTTTACCCCTAAACAATTCTTTTTTTTTTTTAAAGATTTTATTTATTTATTTGACAGAGAGAGATCACAAGTAGGCAGAGAGGCAGGGAGAGAGAGAGAGGAGGAAGCAGGCTCCCCGCAGAGCAGAGAGCCCGATGTGGGGCTCGATCCCAGGACCCTGGGATCATGACCCGAGCCGAAGGCAGAGGTTTTAACCAAATGAGCCACCCAGGCTCCCACCCCTAAACAATTCTTATGATTTTTTATATAATATAGTAATGATTCACTGAAAGCCATGGGAGTAAGAAACAAGGAATCCAGACTAAGAACTAACATTATAGAATTTTTGGAGGGTAGTTTTGCTCAAGTATCTTGAAAGTACAAATATGTGATATGAAATCCTCAGCAGATCTTTAAAACCCCTTATGTAGCAAATACAAGAATCCAAACCAAGCTACAGGACAAATGACCAAATATTTTCATTCCATTTGAAAGAAAAAAAAAAAAAAAAACCAAACCCAGTCTGGATTCTCAATTACTGAAGAAACAGTCAGTGGAGAGGTAGAAAAATTATGATAAACACCACAGAAATTTTACCTGGTAAAGACAGCTCATCAATTATTCTAAAACATTCTACAACAACAGTCCAAAACCATAAAACCAAATGTGTAAATCTAAAGGATCCCAGTATAAATGACATCTTACAATGGGAAGGAACAATGACCTTGTAATTTTAGCATTAAGAAATAAATCTGTAGAAGTGTTAGCCCTCACTCTCAAGGTGTAAAGCTGCAGATCACATTTCTTGTTTGCACTAACAGCTACTCAGGATAGTTTACAAGTAATCTCTAGCTTAACATTTACCGGAAATCTTGGGAAGAAGAATAAGAAAAGGATGCCCCATTCTTCAATGCAGGATGCAAATTTTTTTTTCTAAAAAGTAACTCAAACTTCTTCCTAACTTTGTCTTCTCACCTCAGATGGCAAGGTATGGTGGCTCAGAACTGTGGATAATTTGCAGTTCCATAAGCACAAAGTTAGGACATTCGAAAAGTGGTTGAATATCGAGTATCTTTTATATATTAGCATGTATTTCAATAAATAGGAAAACTAAAGCGGAGGTCTTTGGTTCTGAGTTTTATTCATACTCTGAAATACTCATGGTGGGGGGAGTATGTATTTTTATAATCTATTTCTTAAATAAAATGTTCATATGGCAAAGGCTTCATTTCAACCCTCTAAACATTCAGTCTGAACAGCAAATTTAGACATCAAATTTAAATGTTGTTCCCAAAAGAACACAAACTACACCTGGAAACCCAAGTTCTGGTTCTGGCTCTAGAAGTGACAAACTTTCGAAAAGTAATCTGACAACTGAGTGCCTCACTGCCCTAAGTTGTGAAAATGGGAAAACACAAGAAGGGCGTTAAAATGAACAAGGTCTTTTTAAAATGTAGGGGCCTGTAACATATATTTCTGCTGGCTTTACTTTAGATTGGTCAGATGTTTGTTTATATAATGGCACTTTATTTTCTGTTAAAGGAAACGCTCGGTTCCATCATCCCACACACAAACTACTTCCGTTCTTACATGAAAGGAAATTCCTTTTCAAGGTTCACAGTACATTAGAGACAGCTGCATGGCTGAGCTTCCTCCAGAAACTTTAAAAAGCTGCAGATGTAGCCCATGCATGACATGGATCATGGAATGAGACAATCTGAAGCATTCAGATTGCCCCTTCTCTTACCCTCTTTCAATGTTATATTTGCCGAGCTGTTGCTCACCTACGTTAAGTGGGAGTGTGTGTGTGTGTGTGTGTGTTTATTTTAAATCAAGTCCCTGAGAGAAGGCAGGAGCTCTCTAAAGTGACTATCTTGAGTGCTAATTTCCAAAGCAAGATAAGGTAAAAAGTACATTTCCAGTTAATGACATTCTAACAACAGACAGTCACTACCTATTAGCTCCAAAGAGGCAATCCTCACACTAACCACACATTCCCTGGCTGTTTCCATATAGCCCTGGAACTCAGAAGTGTTTGTCTGGAAAACTCAATTCTGAACTAAGAACCAGCAAAAGAAGAACACTAAACTATGATCGTTAAGAATTCTGATATGGAACTTTTTCAGCAGAAGCAAAGGAGAGAGTTATAACTCAGTTTGTGTTCAGAAAAGTCCCCCAGACCTCTATATGGCCAAAAGACCAACTATCTTAATTGGGAATAACATGCTGAATGTAACTGGAGGTGCGTACAGGGCTCAGGAGTGACCATGCTCTGAAACGATTTCCAGGAACCTACCGGGTGTCCAGTGACTTTTTTGGAGAAAAAAATTAATTAATGCATCTGAGAAAGAAACCAGAAATTTGGGAGTCTCATTTCTGTTTCCCTCTCCCAGAAATCCTTCTGGAGCATTCCAAGTAAGTTAAGACTTGATATCCCTTCATCATTAGGAGCACAATTTTACTAGTGCTAGAACAACTGCTTGATTAAACAACAGGTCCCAGTAATATAACATTTCCTGAAAGAACAGTTACACTGGATATGTGGTTAAGCCATTTTTGAGACAAATTCTGACAATTCCTTTCAAATACACATTACTAAAATAGGTTCTTCTTCTGGTCAGAAAAGGGAGTTTAGAGGTTCTGTCTGTAGGTAAAGAATGAACTGAAATTTAACTCCAATCCAGTGTTTCCCGGACCCCTTGAGGTAGCTTCATCAACTGCAGCTTTCTGGGCTCAGTTCTGAGATATTTGGCTTAGTAGATCTGGCATAGGGTGGAAGGAACTGCATCTCAAAAATGACTCCGTGATTCTGATGGAGGCAGTATGGTGAACCACCCCATGAGGAAAACTGCAGACTCCTTGTTTCTTAAATGGATGACTGAACATTGCTCACGGGTTCATCCTCAAGAGCCACTGAGCGGCCTCCAGCGGGCGCGCTCCGAAACACCTGCGGAAACCCTCCAGTCATGCCCGAGAGAGGCGGAACATCACCTGATTCTGAATTCAGGTCCCTTCCACCACACTGCACCAAGCTGCCACAGAAAAAGCACATTGGCCAACTGCTATATTATTGTTGGCAAGCACCAGAATTTGCTCAAAACCTCTGCAAATGAAACCCAGCTGCTTAAGCTCAATACCAGATGTCTTCTACAATGTGTGGCTTTGATAGATTAAATTGAGCATAAGAAAGAGATGAAATATATGAAAATCTAATTTGCAAGATGTTTGTCATGAAGTCTGTGGAACAAAAAAAGACGGAAAATTATATTTTTCAATGCAAGAGGTTAAGTGGGGAAGATTAATAATATGCATAATAGCTGTTAGAATGCATGTTACGGATAAACAGTTAGTGTACGTTCACAAAATCCACACCAAACGCCATCTCCAGAAATGCCCACTGAGAGAATGTCATGTGTCTGTGAAATCACATGATTGAGCACGAGCATCCTTCTTCCTTTAGACCCACTCCCCAATTTGAACACGTTTTCACTCAGGGCCTAGGAAATTAGGTAGGAAATATTTAGTGATATTCTCTGATTTCAATAAACTGTAATAATCCTGCAAAAACATCCATATAAGAAACACATGTGTGTGGCTACGTATATATGTAGAGGTAAAAAGGCAATTTGTTTAGCAGCCTCAGTTAAGTGACCCCCCCCCCCCGCCTTTCTGCTGTTACCATGTCACCCGGAATGCTCTGTTGTTGTTGTTTCCAGACCACTACCCCGGTCTCAATAGCTTGGGCGGATTTCAGAGCCCCCGTTAAACTCGGAGAGCCACTCAAGTATTCTGCCAATGAGCTCCTGCACATTCCCTCCCTCAAATGAGCTGATGGTTCAAAGGTAAATATAGCGTATTACTTTTATAATATTAACCTTTTTTTAAAAAATAGAAACATAAAAGTATTTTGTAATGGAATGTGAAAACAATACTCAATTGAGCATATTAACATGAACCGAGACAAACATTTGGTTGGGATTTAGCCCCATAATAAAGTACCTAATCATTAAAATGGTGGGCAATTATAAATGGAAAGTTACTATTTTTTTTCATTTTTGAGAAATACACTGTCTTAGTTTTCCTTTAGAGAGAAATCAAAATAAAGCTAAACACTTTAGTAAAGACCTAGTTTGATCATGAATATTCCTACAAACATAGTAACAGAAGGATAATTTCCTGCAGAGTTTGCAAAACAAACCTGGCCTCAGATTTTCTGAGGCTCTGCTGCTATTGGCCTTGGCATAGCTCATATCTGAAGGTAAACATAAAAGGCCAGGAAGAAAAAAAAAGATCTCTTGTTATGCTAAATTGCTTCACACTTCGTTGGTATCTCATCAATGCAATTCCCACAACATAGAAGTGTCACAGATGATGCAAAAGTGATGTAAGTCACTGTTTCCTTATATGTAAGGCTCCCGTTAAAATTGTAAAGATACTAAGATGAATATGAGACATTGTGTACTACAGGATACTATGAACTATGTGTACTGAAAAACTATGAGCCAAAACCAGTTTTCTGCATGTACTCATGAGGTTTTTAAAAATCTCATGAATTAGATAGCTATATCAATTTTCCGCCAGACTCCAGAAGGGATCAAAAGCATAGTTTCAGATATGCGATTCCCAGAATCTGAACAAATGAAAAATGTATACTGCTCACCTAAAACTTGCAGCCTGTTTAGGGATCATAATGCAAAATTTACAAAAGGTTCTTTGTGCCATGTAAGATTTACAACTACCTTTTTAATTAAGGAGTGAAAATTATATGCAACAATCCAACAGAACTAGTCTTCCAAGTGGTTGCACTACTTGTTTTACATATAATTTTTGCCACCAATTTGGTATCTTGAATTTTCTAGATAGCATCTTCCTTATAGAGAAAAAAAAAAGTCATACCATTTCATTAACTGCTAAAATAATTCTGTAGAAACTACAGAAATATAGTACCATTATTTTTGGTAGTAACATTTTCTGGATACCAAAATTCATATAAAAATATTAGAGTGTTTTGTATAATTTTCCTACTCATACAGCTAATAAATAACTCAGCAGCCAGGAGGAATTCATTTATAAACAAAAGAGCACTAGAAATATTCATGTCACTATTACAAATGACAATGGCAACTACATCAGAGGTTTTTGATTGTCAATCTAATCCAAAACTGCTTCCTAAAAACTTCTGCCCAGGGCGTCTGTTGTTGGGTGGCCATCTTGGTACTGAGTTACTGCACACATCCCAGCTGGGTTAAGTACGATTACCATAAGGGTCATCAGCCAATCAAATTCTCTCTCCAAAAAAATTAGAAGTAAGAGGCAGTGAAACATTTATCAGTTAACTCTACAGAACTAAGCAAAAAATGTCTTGGAATAACAGGGAACGCAGGCTAATGAGTATGGCTAAGGAGGTAGTCTTCTCTATATGCACTGGGGATACAGTAATAAATAAAATAGGCATAGCTTTTCCTCTAAGAAACTGAACTTCCAGGAGGAAAGTGACATGTATAATGATAAGTCATGATATGTTCTATAAAAGAAAAATAAAACTTACAATGAGGGATAATATCAAGGGGCTCTCACTTACTTTGGATTGTTGAGGAAAATTTAAGTTGATATTTAAGCAAATGGATAAGCGAGAAGCAAAGAACTGTCCAGGCCCTGGAAACAGCATATATATGTGAAACATCCATGGGGGTTAAAAGGTTTGGATGATTTCAGACAAGGAAAGACCCATGGGGTTGATGATCAATAGTTAGGGAGATGAACTGGGAGTTAGGGGCTGGCAGACACCAAGCCCTGCCAGCCAGGTAAAGATCTGGATTTCACCCTAAACGCAAGAGGTCTCCATTAAAGAATTCTAAAAAGAAAGAAGTAAAGAGACAGAGTCATATAGAGGAAAGAAGAGGGGAAGCCCCTCAGAGACACAGATGAGTAGAAACTCAGACCTTCACCGCTTCTGTGTCCTACCAGGCCTGTGTTTCTGTCAGCTACTCAACTTCTTTCTGTACTCAAGTATTAGCAATACTAATAATGTGATTTTACATGAAAAGTTAACTATTACTGAAGGAATGTGACAGAGATGATATCAAGTAGAGAGATCAGTTAACCCAAAAGCCACAGCCTCTCCAATGTTAAAAGAAAAATCATGAGGTCTAAAAACAAGACTAAGGGCGCCTGGGTGGCTCAGTGGGTTAAGCCGCTGCCTTCGGATCAGGTCATGATCTCAGGGTCCTGGGATCGAGTCCCGCATCGGGCTCTCTGCTCAGCAGGGAGCCTGCTTCCCCCTCTCTCTCTCTCTGCCTCTCCAACTACCTGTGATTTCTCTCTGTCAAATAAATAAATAAAATCTTAAAAATAAATAAATAAAAAATAAAAACAAGACTAAGGTTATTCTGAGCACATGGTCAAAAAATAATCTTTAGAGATTTTTTTTTTTAAGATTTTATTTATTGGGGCACCTGTGTGGCTCAGTAGGATCAAGTCCCACATTGGGCGCTCTGCTTGGCAGGAGCCTGCTTCCTCCTCCCTCTCTGCCTATTTGTGATCTCTCTCCGTCAAATAAATAAATAAATTCTTAAAAAAAAAAAAAGATTTTATTTATTTATTTGGTGGAGAGAGACTGTGAGAGAGGGAACATAAGCAGGGGGAGTAGGAGAGGGAGACACAGGCTTCCTGCGGAACAGGGAGCCCAATTCTGGGCTCAATCCCAGGACACTGGGATCATGACCTGAGCCAAAGGCAGACGCTTAACAACTGAGCCACCAGGCATCCCTAGAGATTTTAATATGAACATTTCTACAACAACAACAACAACGACAAACACTAAAATGGAAAATGTAACTATTTCACAGATGGAAAAAAGTATAATAATCAAGAACCAAAGAGTCCATCTAAACCCAAAATATAGCAAAAGAAAGCTTGGTAGGCTATCTAACTGATTAAGATAATTTCCTTATAACTAATTGCCAATATACTTTGTCTTATTTAAGGATTTTTCCCTGTGTCCTGTATGAATTCTAAAATCAAGTATGTATTTGAAAAATTAGGGGACAAAAAAACATATTCACAATTTGTTCCTGGCAGTTCTAAGTCAATAAAAGATTTGTAAAATGTTATTTCAAGAAAAAAAAATGTCATTTCAGATTCAACTAGCTTAGAGGCCAAAGGGGGGGGCGGGGAAACCTTTGAGTACTCTGATCTAAAGCTATTATTCTTCCAGAAGCCCTCAGATATTTGTGATTTTAAAGCTTAAAAAGTATGTATGCACTGACACACAAACAAGCACACACACAGTTCACATCTATGATTGCCGCCATTAAAGAATATAACTTCCTATAATAAAAGTAAAGCCAAATATTTGGAGTTTGTGCTCAATAGTTATGTGAATGTCTATTATCCAATATACTCTGAAGAATTTAAGTTGAGAACTATAGTTTAGTCACTTTCCTCCCAGGTAAATTACCACAGAGATCAAATTTCTTACATCTGTGATGCTCACCACAATTTGCAGTTACTGCCGATTAATAGCCTGAGATTAATTGTTGGAAGTGCCACATAATAGCTGTAGGAGAAAACATTTTAAACACAGACCCACATTTATGCATTTAACAGCTGTGTTGGTCTAACAGTTCAGATTTTCACTGTATTTTGCCATATGGTAACAAGGATCATTTTTCACTTAAAAATATTACCAAAAATTGATGCCCTATAGCAATATTGCCATTCCCGTTTTGAAACCACACATTCACAGACCATGTCTGTTATCCACCTGTTATTATACTCTCTATTGGCCTTAATTTTAGTTAAAATATTTAATAACATAGTTTTTTTATTTTATTTTAAATGAGTGCCAATCAGATCAAACACAGATATTATAAATAAGAAACCTATGGAGTAGGACCTGGCAATGAAGAGGCAGAATGCAATAATGCAATATCTGGGTTCTATAAAACTGTAGGAGCCAGAAAGACTGGGACTTATTTTTGTTCTCCAGGCTTAGGGATTTTCCTGTATTCAAAAACAGCTGATTACTTCCTATCTCACTTTTTTTTTTTTTTCCTATAACTCATTATTGATGGAGAATTACTCCTAAGGACAAAAAGTTGGCTACCAATTTTGACTTTAATCTGACTGCTGAGATAATTTATGACCATGATTTTATGGAGGGGGAAGGGACAGTAGAAATGTTCACATATATATTTAACAGGAAGCTAAATAAAAGTCTCACCCTTTTAAATGCCAGAACATGAGGCCCATCCATGTCAGGAAAGGCACACTGTTGCCACCAATGTGTTAGAACAATAAACAGAAAGAGTCCTTTAGTTTTTAGGTCTGTCAGTTGATCACGTTTATAACCTCACTAAATTCCTTTGGCACGACTTAAGAAGAATAGTAGTGACCAAAGTGATACTTTAATACTGTTTACCCATTGCACTACATTCGCCACGATTGCCTGCGATTTTCTAACTGTGTTTTAAAAATAAGGGGCAGCTCAATCCTCAAAAGAAAACATTTCACAAGTAGAAATGAACACTGCAGATTTTCACCACTCCAGGTCCTATTTTCACTTTTAGAAAAAGGCAATTCTGCATTTGGTGATTCTAGCTTTAAAAAAAAAATCCATCTGGGAAGTAATTGGCAATGTGCCAATATAAAAAACCACAAAGTTCAAATCTTCTACCAAGATGTACCTTTGTCTCCTTTTTTCTTAAGCCTGGATCTCCTTAAAGGAAACATTCAAAATACGATTTAAGCAACGATAAGATTTAAGATGAGTCACCTACCCGTGGGCCACCCTAACTATTCTATTCCAAGTGAGAATTCTCTTTTCCATGTTCTGTGACTCTACAGAGACTGGTTCCATTTATGGTAGAACTGGAGTGTTGTACATATTTCTTTCATATAAAACTTTCAGGTTTCCATAGTATAATCAACAAAATATTTGTATTAGCCAGATGCTCACGTTCTCCAAATGTCTCAAGCTGTCATTTTGAAATACATTTACTTTTAAGAAGAATTAAAGGTCTCAGAACAATACTCTTGGCTTTGCCATTCACTTAAGAATCACAACCACTTCACTGTATTTACCAGTTTTGTGATCTTCATTTTTACTAAAATACATGCAGAATTAATGATCATAAAGCATTACAAGTTATCAGTGCATAACAACTTTGATAGTCAAAGTTGCTTAGTCTTGATTAAACTAATAGTCCTTGTCTGTAGCACATTTTGTCTTCATGGGGGAAAAATCATAAAAACCAGGAAGCTTATTTTTTATAAAACTATTAAAAAGTTTACAGGTAGAGAAACTCCTTTAAAAAAAATTAAAAGTTCATTTGTGACAAAGCTGGAAATACATGTTAGGATTTAGTATGCCAATCACACTAAGGTGAGTTATCAGAGTCTTTTAAAATCAGGTCTCGATTTACATTTCCAGCTTGGGTGTCCCCTATTTCTGCATAAACTATTAACAGTAATATGAATAGTAACAAATGCTCAGGAAATACTATGTGTTACAGATGCTGTTCTAAGTGCTTTACATGCACGTGCCCATTCAGTAATCAAATTGACCCTAAGGTAAGTATTCTTATTATCCCTATTTTACAGCTGAGAAAATTGAGGAACTAATAAGATATCTTTAAGTGGTAGAGCTAAGATGCAAACATTATGGGTCCAGATTTAATACTCTTAATCACGTTGCTATAGAATAAATCATAGAAACACACACACACGCACGCAAGAGCTCTGGCCAGAGAATTTAAAAGATTGTGTTACCTAGAGAAAGGCAAGGAATGTTCCTAAGCTTCAACCTCCTCACCAGAAAAGTAAAACAGTTCTCCAGTATTATTTTAAGGTACATTTTAATCCTAGTATTTGTGATTGAAAAGTTCAGTGTGTAGCATATGGCCTCTCTTTTTTACTGACATAAACCAATAATGAGTTAAGGTACTCGTATTTTTCAAGGAAAACGCTAAAAGAGTGAAAAATTAGCTTCAGGCAATCACGAAATAGTAGCAGCATGAAGAGAGGAATAAGAATTTCACCTCACATATCATTCCTTGAGCTTCCTAGAACATTCTTAAGAAACAGTTTCCCTGAGTCTTTTCTACTGTCTTCTAGAAGGCACCATATTATTATAACAATTTTGGGAAAATAAATTAGCAAATCAGGTAAATCAACTACCTACTGTTCCTTCATATCACCACATAAAACTCCTTTGGGTCACACTTACCCATGCCAAAAATTAAAAGCTTTTTTTCACAGAGCCAAGACACAACATATAATATTATGCTAATGCCATGGAATATTTGAGATTATGAAACATGTATCTTACAAATGCCAATCAAAAGTACAAGCCAATTGATAATACACACTTTCCAAATAAATAGTATTGCCAAAGTGGTTCTATAAAACTCATTCACAAGGACATGAGACTGAACTGTAAATGCATTTCCATCTCATCCATATTCCTTTTGTCACCTAGCTTAATTTTATACAGCCACTCTCTTCCTATCTCTAACTTCATGACTCCCTCACTGCAAATCACTATAACAGAGAGTTGTTTCAGAAGTTGTTTTATTACATTATCTTTCCTCTATTTTGAAGAGAGTTCATCTGCTTTTACAATTACTCTTTTATTTAAAAGTTTAAAGTAACTTTTAAAAATTGCCACCCCCTCAACTATTAAAACAGTTTCACAAATTTAAAAAAAAAATTGCCATCCTTTAGCCAACTTTATACAAGAATAATTCTAGACAAAATAATCACTAAGCAAGCCTTGTTCTGAAATGTGGACAAACATCTGACCTATTCACAATTTATAATTATTGAGATCATAAAACTGGAGATTTACCCAAGGCATCTACATAAAAGTTATAACAAACTTCAAAGTTAATCAGCTAACCTATAAAATCTAACAGTATTCCCATTTAAATGATCAAAACAAAGTTTATTAGAATTATTTTTGTAAATTCTTCAAATGCAAACTGTCTCAGTATGTTGACAAGCAACTTCACATTCAAAGTTCCAAACTGGATTGGATTGAATTCTTAATTACTAGAAAAAAACAGAAACGTTGATTCCCTTTAAAATCATCCTCCTATGCTATCTAGCAAACTTTTGCCCAAACAGAAAAAAAGGAGTAAAATTACAGAGCAGTTGGAGGATGGGGACTGGAAATGTTTAGCCACTGTACTTCTGCCCAGAACCTTCCCTTCTGTGATAAAAGCCACACAACCTGACATTAACGCAGCCCCTTGTCAGCACTGTACCAGGGGCACTGATCTTCTTACCCCTCGTGTGCATAGACAGAAGAATGAGCAAGGAAATGTGAAGCTGCCAGTTTAGTTCTTCCAGCCAACCCATTGCGCAGGAGTAAATGTGACCCGCCTGTTTCAGCCTCCTGTTTCTTGCCTTTCCTTCTTTCACTGAGCCTTCTCTGTTGCCACTCTTGTCAGAGCTTCCGGCAAGCCTGCCAGCAAGCCTGAGACAGGACCGTGAAAGACAAGCCTGTTACAAACTGGTTCTGTCACCACAGACTTCAACCGATCACCTCGTGGGGAGGACAACAAAGGGCGGTGAGGACCCTGAGCTGGATTGTTTTCTTAAGAAAGGAGCCTGACCCAGCTGCCCACACAAGGGCCAGCGCATGGGGAGGGGAGGAATCTCTCTGCACTGGCCATGCCAAAGTCCCCCAAATCTCTCAGGCAGCTAGGAAGTGACTGCAAAGCCACATGCGCCTGTACTTGGCTGTCATGAAATAGCTTACTTCTTTGTCAAGATTTTTTTTTTTTCTTGCTAAGAATTGTTCACTGTTTGGGAATTGTAGCAAGACAAGGGGGAAAAATGCTTTTTTTCATGAGATGATAGAAAGAGTGCAAGAGTCCTAAAATGTCATGTTAGGACACTTTTCTCACATGACTATTTAAATAATGGAGCAAATGTCTCTGAATCAAGGGCACAGATATGAAAAAGGGCCCTGTGTAAAGAGTATCTTTAATTAATATTTCAAATTAAAGTATTTCAGTTAAGCTAGTTATTAATCAACTAATTTTAAGTGACTACAGTCTGAGGTTTCCTATGTAGAAAAAGTATATGAACCTAACCCATCTTATTAACACAAGTTATTCAATTTTTTAAGATTTATACTGTAATTGTGCCTCAACGTAAACTATGAACAATTTGTAAAATTCTACTTTCAATGATATCCCAAGTGGCCTTCTTTTAATACTAAAGAACATTTTTTAAGGCTATTTGTTGTACTTGACTCTGGGAACTGTCAATCCTAGAAGAACAGTAAGAAATATAAATGAATTGACTGTATGTGAAGAAACTACAATGTCACCATAGATATAAACAGAAGTAGTTATTAAAATGCCATCAGTTTACATGATAAAGGATTTATGGTAATGAAATAAGAGACATACTTCAATGTTTATATCTATCTCAGATACCGTCAGAATGTGTTTACTTGATATTTTAAGAATGCTTTTCTTGGAAAAAAAAAATCTCTGCCATCTTCTCATTCTTAAGAGAATGACACCCCCACCCCTCCACACACTCTAACACCTCCCAGCACTACCTGACTAGGTGCCATTCAAATCCACATTCCAGTTAGGAATACCAAAAATTGCTTTGCATGAATTTACAAATATGACTCTCAATCCAATCACCTCAATTCACATTTTCATGAAATAAAATGTAAAAGAAATATAGCATTTTTAATCACATATGAGATTCTGGAATATCCTAAATTTCAGAAACTATACATTTTGTATTGCACAGAAGCCATGCAACCGACTTGTCAGAAGACTTAAGTCGGGGTGGTATCATTTTAGTACCATTTATCTATATCCTTTTCAGCTAAGAAGGGAGACTGAGGCATACTAAAATGTTTAATAATGATCAGGAGCAGAAGTAATATGTGGGAAAAGATGACAAAAATCAAGCAGTAGAATCTCCTGTTCAAACCTTCTATATTCGGCTCAGAGCCACATCACAACATGGTTCCACTGCCAATTTGGAACCCAGCCTTGAGCTTTGAGAGGATGAGTGAATGGCTGAAATGTGGGACAGCTCCCACTGCTCGCATTTCCCCAATATGAGCATCCATAAATGGTTCAAAGCCTAAAGAGAGAGCTGTTGCTTTCTCCCTAGAATCCTAATTCAGTACAAAGCAATTCATGCCAGCAATCATTTCTAATTTTGTACTACGTGCTCGCTGAAATAACTGTACTCAAGCAGTTTACAGTGCCACAGTAAAAACAGTATATATAATAGAGAACTGTGAAGATTGTAACATTTTAAGATGAAGTGTCCTCAAATGGAATAAAGATGGAAAATCAGAGTAAGAGATGGATTAGACTGGGCCACAGAACTGAAGGGAGAGCTGGATGTTGAATTAAAATTGAATTTATACAGCAATAGAGAAGATGGAAAGGAAGAAATTATATGAGCAAGGATTAGAGGTAGGATTAAATATTTCATTTGGGGTAATAGCATGAGAAGAAAAATCTTACTGGAGCAGACTTCTCCTATTAGTAAATGGCTGGAGAGAAACCTAGACAGAGTGGAACCAGACGGTGCAGGACGCAAAACGTAGATTACAGAGTTTAGACTATATATTACATATATAACTAAAGGCTTTTGAATATGGACCAGTTTGATGAATTTAAAAAAAAAAAAAAAAAAGGATTTAGAAATTCAGCATATAGGAGAGTCTCTGAACCTGAGCTTCTAACTCTGAGGAGAATCGAAAATCAGAAGCTTGAAGAGGGGCTCCCAGTTAGTCCAACTTTTTGGTAATGCAGACTTCCTCCTTTCATTTTTATACTAAGAAATTCAAAATGAATTTATCCATATTAACTTCCTCCGTTCTGCCTTTTATTGTTTAATATATGCTGGGTGCCAACGATGAAAGAGATGTTCTATAAAATGTATAGTTATGGTCCAGACAATAAGGCTCAAAAGATATAATAAAACCACCCCCAGATTGGCATATGACTTAAGCCACTCACCCTGCAGTACACACCAAAGGAGGCTTCAAAGGAAGTTCTCAGAGAATATTAACAGAAAGGTGTCCATTTGAAACACGAGAGAAGGGTAAGGAAAGGGAAAAAGGAGGACCACAGCTAGTACTGCCCGTATGAGTAGAATGTGCACTGCTACCTGCCAACTGTCAAATTCTTCAACAGATCTGCTCATTCTAGATTTATGGAACCTGAAGTCAAGAGCCTAGTTGTGCTATCCGTGTAGCCTTGGACAAATCATGTGAACTTTGTTCTACACTTTGGCCATTACCTACCATAGAGTGTTATACAGATTAGACAAGTCTATGAGTATTAATTACTGAATATGGTGCCCAGAACAAAGATAAATATCAGAAAATGGTCAATTTCGAAAACACTCTCATTAATCACTCCCCTGCTTCCTGGCCAATAAAAAAAAGAGGGCACCTGGGTGGCACAGTGGGTTAAGCCTCTGCCTTCAGCTCAGGTCATGATCTCAGGGTCATGGAATCGAACCCCGCATTGGGCTCTCTGCTCAGCAGGGAGCCTGCTACCCCTCCCGCACCTGCCTCTCTGCCTACTTGTGATCTCTCTGTCAAATAAATAAATAAAATCTTTAAATTTAAAAAAAAAAGAAAAGAAAAATCCCTTGTTAACAGCAATGTTCTTTAATGTAACATTTGCCTAACTGTTCACTCATAAACAATGTGATCACTAACACAAAGATACAAATTGTGTCTTATGTTAGTTAAATCAGGTTTTAAAAATCCGAATTACACCTGCAAAGGCAAATGTTTAATCCATCTACTTTTACTTAATTCATTGAGCATTCATACAATTGAAGATGTATATGACATTACTGTTTTAACAATTTCAATCTGTGACTCATTCTCACATAGAAACTCCCCAAATGCACTGATTTTATGTATATATGAAGTTTTTAAACTGAACTGGGGGAACTGTATCTAGTAATGGGATAGGAGACCATTTAAGAGACAGTACCTGCCTGCAGGACCCAACTGCCCCTGTAAGTTGAGGACAGATGTACAGTGGAATAATGACTGTGCAGGACAGCCACTGCCGGGGAACGGCAGGAAAACGGAAAGTACAATGGACAAAGATGCATTCGGACTGGGGGTGGGGACTGGACTTGCGGGGTAGGAGGCATGTCAACTAGGTCTTCAAAGATAAGCAGGAATTCACTGAGTAAAGGGAGGGCAAAGGAAGCCTAAGCAAAGGGAATGGCGAAGAAAAGAGACTCAGGAATAAGAAAAAGAGCAATGTCCGCTGAGAGAACGGGGGAGGCCAGATATGAATGGAGAACAGACAGATGTTAGAGGGAACGTAGATGGGAGAAGGTGGGAAAGGGCCTCTGTCTCATAATGTGATTTTGTGGGAAGGCATGCCTTCATTTCTGGAGGAGATATTTGCACAGTTTATTTTCCATCGTGCAAACTGACTACAACTACTTCTCGCAGCTGATTACATTTCAAAAGAAACCATGAGGTTGTGAAAACTACGATGATAAGTACATTCCTTTGTATGTAAGAAAATGTTAGCAATATCCTTCTAATCCTTGATAAGAACAACAAAGTGTTATTTTCTTTATTATTTGAAGTCCCTGCAAATACTGTTTGGAACAACATTAACTTTTTAATTAAACTTCTGTTCAAACGCACAGGCACATAAAAACAACAGCTGTTTCCTTCTTCCTTTTGCAAGCTATAGCATTTTAGGACCCTACCATTCCATTGAGTTTTGCCCTAAAATATTTTCTGTAAACTTTTCAGAATTATACTGGCTCATTCATCTTCTGACTCTGATTTTCAGCCATATACTCACACAATGACACAAAAAGCTACTGCATTACGGGGGAGCACATGAACAATAGAACTTACGTGTACAAAAACATTTCTCCTGACTCTGGGGTTCATAACGACCGCAACTTCGGCCACATTCACGCCGCCTCCTACCTCCCCACCCCGGTCTCATTTGCAGCCTTCCACATCACTGGTCATTAACAAGTCGAAGCTCCCTTCGGCTGCCCAGTGAAAGACCAGCACATATAAACAATCCCTTCCTCCCTCCAACAAGTGACACATTATTCTGAGCACGTCTCCTCTCTGCTTTCATTGCTCTGCCAACGTCCCCCGTGAGTGGGAAGGGGTAAAAGGAGAGAGAAAATATCCCACAACTTGTCTAAAGCGTGTAGAGGATGATTTGTGTTCTTACTTACGGGATATGACTGTCACTGTTGATCTGCTTTCAGTCCTAGATTACGTGTGATAAGGGCTGACCTTCTTTAAGTATTCACACATTATGCACTCATGGAGAGCAGGCAGGACACAAAAGTCCTTCAGATGTTCTGGACATCAATCAAGTGCACAGCATGGAGCCTGCCAAACTTTTCTTCCATTTACTTGGGGAGAGGAAGGGGAATCCAAGACAGACTTAATAAAGTTTAAAGCTGTGCCACAGTATATTTGGGGAGACCATTGTTATTAAAAGGGTGTTGTTTGAAAAAAATTCTCTATAGTTACGACAAGCAACAAAGACATTCATACACAAATATAAAGAGACCACTAGGTTTCACTGCAGCTTTAAAATTTTAAAACTTTTACTATACAACAACCAGGTCTCGATCACTTGAGCAGATTGCCTTTTTTTTTTCCTGAAATAATTGCTCATTAAGGGTATATTTCAAAAACTAAAGACATCAATTTTTTGTAGCAGTCATACATAATAGGTACCTTTTTTGAGGCATTTATTAAAGCAATAGAGGAAACCACATTTGTCATGAAATACTCTGAACATATCTTCATGTAATTTAAGCACTAATCATCAACACCACGAACCATTTTCTACCTAATACAAATATTATCATTATTAACAGGCTAGAGCCTCAATATTAGGTGACAGACATGACAACATCTTCTGATACAGGCTTTCAATGTTCGTCTTTCACCACTGCTACTCCCCACAACTCGTTAAAGGGATTTGAGATGCCTTTTGAAAAAGAACAAATGAGTCCCAAACTGTATTCTCCTAAAACACTGTAACACTGTATACTCGGAGGGTATAATTTGATCATCAGCACAACCAAACCCATCATGCAAAATGCTTCAAGGAACTTCATAACAGAATGATATCTTAAATCTATGACAGTATCGTTTTCTTACTGATTGCAGAGTTCTTTTTATGAGCTCATGTTAGACCATGAATATAACAAGGCGATGCACAGCCTGCATACAAAATAAGAAGATTAGACACAAAAAGCAATTAACATTAAAGAAGAGAACTAAAGGCAACTTGCATGATTCAACTACCAATGAAAATTAATCCAGTGAATTTGCTAAGTTCTACAGTTAAAATAAAAACCAAATAAAACAAACTTCTAGAGCACCCCGGGATTCCCAAGCTGGCATAATTTTGTCCAGTTTATTATCTGGATTCAGTATCACTCAACTAAAGGCTAAGATCAAACCTGTACCCTAGTGATAACCAGCCAGGTGATACATAAGATGTGAGACTATTCTTGACATTAATCACTAAAGAGGAATCCTTCACCTGATCGGTACGATCACCTCAGACCACAAACTAAAACTGAATGGGAGGAGAATGTCTTGGCAGGAGTTGGCAAGCAAGGAACTCAGGAAGACAAATCGAGTTATTTCTAGATAGAATATAGAATGATGGTGATGCAAATGAGACATACCATTGCTGAACTTTTTTTTTAAGATTTTATTTATTATTTATTTGACAGACAGAGATCACAAGTAGGCAGAGAGGCAGGCAGAGAGAGAGAGGAGGAAGCAGGCTCCCCACGGACGCAGAAAGCCTGATGCGGGGCTTGATACCAGGACCCTGGGATCATGACCTGAGCCGAAGGCAGAGGCTTTACCCACTGAGCCACCCAGGTTGCCCCACCACTTGTTGAGCTTTTATGATTTGTCAGGCAAGGGGCGATATACCTAACATCCATTACCTCATTTAATTCTCACTCCCTCCCTGTGTGGCAGGTGATACCATTCACATTTACAGATGAAAATCTACGTGTGCCTAAGCCAACAAGGTCTAGAACTGGTGAAGTACCAAAAGGATCAGAAACTAGTACTTCATGAGCTAGGGCCCCATATGTTTTCACCCTGCAAGAAGTAACTAAAACAGAAATAGTCCTCTATGTAGATGGAGGCCTCAGAGATTCTGGGGACTGATGAGACTCATTCAGGGAACATAACTGCCAAAAATGCTGAGGGCTGGAGCAGAAGACCAAACCTACCCATTCAGAGGAGGAGCTCCAGACACCCTGGAAGCCACAGCAATGTACTCAGAGGTCAGCGGTTTCAGACCCAGTGAGAAATGGTCCACTCCTTTACAGCATGTATGTTATTTTTTGAGAATAATGATAAGCATAAGTAAAACAGATATATTATCATTAATTTAAAGTAGTGTCTTGTAGATACTCTTTTTAACTTCCCCAACAGCTCTTCGACACATGTATTATCGATCATATTTTATAAGCAAAGCAACTAATGTGAGTGAGGGGCCTGGAGTTAAAGAAGGAGGTTTTACTTCCCCTGAATAGGTCCGTGCCTTAGGAGATACAGGGAGGCAACTCTACAGCCTCAGAAAGGAAAAGTAGATGAGTGACATCACCAGAACAATGTAATGTGGTTCTCCCCTCATCAGATGAGTCTTTTGTTTTCACAAAAGAAGCGGTTTTCTTCATACTATGGGAAGGCAGTTCCAAAAGATCTACTCTGCACCACTTATAAGCAACTACGTGAGAAAGGGGTTTTTGTTGTCCATTTAAATAACAACAGATATACCCTAGTATCGTCATTATTATTATTAGGTCCCTGACTCCTCAGAATTAAAGAATGAAAATCATAAGCCAATGAAGCTACTAACTAACCTGACTTACCCAAATCTCTATTTCAGCGGTACTTAAAGAATATTTTCTTCTTTATCAAACTAGTGCTAAAGCATCCCTTTAAAATCAAAATCTCTGGGGCCCCTGGGTGGCTCAGTGGGTTAAAGCCTCTGCCTTCAGCTCAGGTCATGATCTCAGAGTCCTGGGATCGAGCCCCGCATCGAGCCCCGCAACGGGCTCTCTGCTCAGCAGGGAGCCTGCTTCCCCCTCTCTCTCTGCCTGCCTGCCTGCCTGCTTGTGATCTCTGTCTGTCAAATAAATTTTAAAATTTTAAATTTTAAAAAAATCTTAAAAAAAAATCAAAATCTCTAGTACCTCTTTGAATTTCGTGCTAGCCATTAAAGAATACCTGAACATAGTTTCATATCAAAATCAATTTCTTAAAGAGGATTACCTACTCTTACTTCATCCTAAAGTCAACCATACACTGAATTTATCCAAACCCAACTTGAACTGATATTAAATAATAGGTAAATGGAAAATAAATTTTGAACAGAAATGATAACATCAATAAAATTTTATTTTTTCTCCTATGTTGCCTTGTAACTTCCTTTGAATATTCTTTAGAAATAAGGAAGTTACACGTTAGTATACACATCAAAGAAATATAAAAGGAGTTAAAGTATAGATCCTATTTCAACACTTGAATAGTCTATGCTTAAGTGAACATACCATATGCAGACAGCTCTTAGAAAATCCATTTCACTCTTTGGAAAATACCTCATTATGTATAGGAGGGATCAAAAGAGTAAAAAGCTTTTTAAAGTAAAAGAGAAGACATTTGTAATAGAGAAAAGCTTTCTTTTTATTTGGCATATATTAGCTTTTCCATAGCAAGACTCAAGAATAGTGCTGCCAGCAGATGATTTCTGAATAGATTTAGCTCTTAGTAGTTTTTTAGAAATTGATGCTAGAAGAAATACAAAAACTGCAGAAAGCCAACTTTCTATTTAAAGTGACATTTAAACTGTGTGCTTATAAAAGTGTTTTTAATAAAAGAAAAAAAAATGCCATGATTTTTAGTTCAGATTCATGACATGTTAAATCCTTTTCCTCTCTTCTATCAGCCAGAAGTCAATTATGTATATTGAAATTCTTTCTTAATGACATATGGTTGATACCAAAAGGATGGTTGAAACATACTGTGTTTATTTCACATACTGTGCATATATATGCATGTGTGTATTTCCCTCATCTTCTTTCACCTGTCCCTAGATATAAAGTACAGCTGCTCAGTGTTTAAAATTTCTTTATGAGAAGAAACAGTTTTCGATAATCTCATGAAGGTCTTTCCAACAAACTCCATACACAGAAAGAGTTTTTGCAAGACAAAGGATTGGTTTTAGTGTTCACACAACCAGTTTGTAAAATAAATAAAGAAAACTCTACATGTAGACTTTATTTAATCAAAAAATACCACAGTTCAGGGAAATCAGACTTACTGAAACTGTTCCCTTCTGTGCTCTATCTAAATCCGTACATGAGCTAAATCAGAGGATGCTAAATGTGTCTGGCATGACAGAAGACGCTTAAATTATGGAAGTAAAAAGACTGAGCTTTACTGATCATATCACATAGAACCAGTGAGGTATTTAGAAATAAAAACAATCCTCTACTAGTCCAATAGGAATACATGAAGTAACACTATTCCTGATTTAGGTACTAAGGCACTTTTTTTCTTTAAAGATTTTATTTATTCATTTGACAGACAGAGATCACAAGTAGGCAGAGAGGCGGGTGGGGGTGGGGGTGGGAGGGCAGGGGGTTGTCGTGGGGGAGCAGGCTCCCTGCTGAGCAGAGATTCAGATGCGGGGCTTGATCCCAGGACCCTGGGATCATGATCTGAGCTGAAGGCAGAGGCTTTAATCCACTGAGCCACCCAGGGACCCCTTAGGCACTTTTTTAATCTGATCATCCTGTGTTCTATATATCTCATTATAGTTAGTCATTCCTCTGTGTGGTTATTATGTGTTACTATCAAATACCCACCTGAAAAACTGAAAATTTAGGCAATAATCTTAAGGATTATGCCAATTGAAACATTTAAATTCAACCTTAAACAAAATTACAAAACCTGCATTGATCCACATGATTTAAAACCTATTAAGATAATCAATGTGATTTAAATAGTCAGGGTATTTCTACACTGAGGTCTCCCAAAAGTTTACAGTAGAAGTACTTCAAAGTCCTCAACACATCTCATTAACACCTCTATTAAAGGATGTGTAAGAAAAAAAGCAAAGAGGAAATTCAAAAGAAGAAGTTACTCTTTTAGAAACACCTGTTTAAAAAAGGATTTTCAATTTTTTATTAAAATGATATGTACACGGTGAGTGCTGTGAAGTGTGTAAACCTGGCGATTCACAGACCTGTACCCCTGGGGATAAAAATATATGTTTATAAAAAAATTTAAAAATTAAAAAAATATGATATGTACATATCGCTTCTCAGCCTTTTGGCTAAGATCAAGTGTAAAATGATATGTATATAATCAGAAATTGACAAACAACAAATGTTTACTTCAGTCTAGGAATTCAGGCAAAAACAAAAACCCAATAAAATTATTCATCATAGTTTACCTTCTGCACCTTCAATAAAGAATCTCTCCTTCCATTTGTTATATGATCCCTTTGTCTGGGTTTCTATACATTTTCTCTTTCTGAGGTCAATTAAATAGAAATAGCCCATGCAAAGTAAGCTTGAACTTTTTCCAAATTGTAAAAGAAGCTGTAGATTACCTCATCTGGTAATCTATAGAAACTCTCAAAGAACTATCAGTCCTAGAGAGTAGGTGTGTTCTAACAAGAACTGGTCCTATAAGAACTGGCTTCCAATGATCTCATTGGGTTGTTTTCCTACTATTTATTCTCTTGCTTTCTCATCCTGTTCCTCAAACACACCACTCATGTTCTTGCTCAGAGCTTGGCAGCTCCTACTGCTCTGCCTAAACATTCTTCCCTTAGATTTCTACTTAGCCTCCTCCATCAACTTCTTTAAGACTTTCTCAAATCTCAGCTCAGTCAAACTTAGCCTGCTGCTCTATTTACTGGCACAACCACCCAAATACCTAGCTGACCCTGCTGGACCTCTATTTCCCACCATTTGAATGAGATTCTTCTTGCAAAGATCAACAAATCCTGTCAATTTCCTTACTCTGCTTTGCTTTTTTTTTTTTTTTTCATAGTACTTATCACCTTCTAACTGCTATATAATTTACTTATTTGCTAGGTTTATTGTTAACTATCTGGTATCTCTCACACACCTCCAGAACATAAAGATCCCAAGGGCACTGATCTCTGTCCGTTCTGTTCACTTACATAGTCCAAGTACTTAAAACAGTTACTATATAGTAGGTGCTCAATAAGTCTTTTTTGGAAAGTAGTTCCTTTGACTAGTCCCTATCTTTCTTTTCCTAAAGGAACTGACCCTTGATGCCGGCAATCACTGTCATTGCACTCCAGTTACATCTTCCTTGTTAATCCCTATCTGCCCTCTGGATTCTACCCTCTGCACCCAAATGAAATTCTTCTTTCAAAAAATCAACAAATTCAAAGAATTTTTCTTAGTCTCCATTCATTTTATCCCTAAGCAACACTGAGCCCTACAACCACTTCCCTTCTTAAGAGTCTCATTCAGTTAGAAGTAAACAGAACAAATACAATTTACTAGGCACTCCTTAGAAGCTTTTCCTTTGGCTTTCATGATAAAGGCCTACCCATCCAAGTTTCTTCCTCTCGTGTTCATATGAATATAGGTGAGCATGATTCTTTCCCAATGACCTCTTCTTCTTCACACACATCCCCTCATAATGTCAGGGCTTTAGCTAATCTCACTAACAGACTAAATCTTTTTCTGAATCTGCACCCCAGATTTCCAACTGCCCCTGCCTGTCTAAATCTTACTAGTTCTCCTACAGCAGTGCAGATTTTATTTCTCTCAGCTCGGTGGATATTGCAATATTTTGCAGCCACCCAGCTGTAACGTCTTCTCACTTCCTGTGGGTTGACATTTTCCACTTGAGGCAGAATTCTACAAAACAGAAGCTAAAAAAGTCAGATTCTCACTTTTGGCCAGTGTAAGTGGCAATATCCAGATCTAGGGTTGATGGGAACAGCACAAGTCAATGTCTAGGCTAAAGTGGGGTGACAACAGTGTCCTTATTACAGGATACATTCTGAGGTGGAACTTTAACTATTGTTCCAAGCTGTGTCTCTTCCAGATCTGGTTCCCATATCCCCTGGAGAGTCTATGAACTAACAAATATCCTTTTAATAACTGTGCTTTCTGTGTAAATTAATCATGGTTGGCTTCTGTTCCTTTCAAATAAGAAATCTGGATGACTATATCCAACAAGATCCACCACATTCTCTTGGAAGAAGTAACTGTTTTCTCCTCTAAATGTCCACATTTTATCAATATTACTTCTAAGACATTTATTCCTTTACCTTGTATTATAATTACTTATGCATGCCATCTTCCCCACTACATGTTACATTTTCTAAGGGTGCAGTGCCTATAATTTATCTTTGTCCATGCTTTTAACACTTGCCTCCTTGTCTGTTTCAGATACCCTTCAAAAACAAACATTGTATGTGTGTTCTTTCTGACTGAGGGAGCTACTCTTAAGTTTCTTCTTCTGTGCTCTCAATCTGACAAGGCACAATCATTCTATTCCTGGAAAACATCCGTGACTCACTTTTTAGAAGATTCCCCAAGGCGTGCCTGGGTGGCTCAGTCAGCTAAGCATCTGTCCTCCACTCAGGTCATGATCTCGAGGTCCTGGGATTGAGCCCCAAGTTGGGTTCCCTGCAAAGCGGGGAGTCCACTCCTCTCCCCACCCTGTCCCTCTACTTGTGATCTCTTTCATGTGCATTCTCTCTAATAAAGAAAATCTTAAAAAAAAAAAAAAGATTCCCCAAGATTCTTATAGGTTGTTCCTTCATTTCTATGCATGAAAGGTCTCCCTTTTTCCTTTGCTCCAACAGTATGTACAAAGCACCAACAAGGTCGCCAAGACTATTCAATGGAGAAAAGATGGTTCTTTTCAACAAATGGTGTTGGGAAAACTGGACATCCACAAACAAAACAAAACAAAACAAAAACAAAAAGAAACAAAGCAAACACTTTACCCTACAACATATACATTGACTCAGAATGGATCAAAAATTTAAATGTAAGAGTTAAAACTACAAAAATTTTACAAAAAAAAAAAAGAGGGAAAAGTTTCATGTCATAGTAATGTTTTCTTGGATATGACATCAAAAGCACAAGCAATTAAAAAGAAAGGAGAAAGGGCACCTGGATGCCTGGGTGGCTCGGTTGGTTAAGTGTTTGCCTTCGGCTCAGGTCAGAAACTCAGGGTTCTGGGATCAAGTCTCACATCCAGCTTCCTGCTCCACAGGGAGCCGCCTTCTCCCTCTCCCTCTGCTGTTCCCCTTGCTTGTGCTCTCTCTCTCTCCCTCTCTCTCTGTCAAATAAATAAATAAAATCTTTTAAAAATTGAAAATAAACAAAAATTTTTAAAGAAGATAAATTGTACTATATCTTAAAAGTTAAAACCTCTGTTCAAAGGATTCAATCAGGGACTCCTTCCTGGGTGTCTCAGCCTCTGCCTTCGGCTCAGGTCATGATCCCAGAGTCCTGGGATCGAGCCCTGCATGGACCTCTCTGCTCAGCAGGGAGCCTAATTCCCTCCTCTCTCTGCCTGCCTCTCTGCCTACTTGTGATCTCTGCCTGTCAAATAAATAAATAAAATCATTTAAAAAAAAAGAAAAGGACTCAATCAACAACATGAAAAAGCAAACTATGAAATGGTAGAAAATATGCAAATCATATAATAAGGGATTATCCAGAATATATAAAGAATGGATTCAACTCAAGAACTATAAAAAATCTGATTAAGAAATAGACAAAGGATATGAATAGATATTTCTTCAAAGAAGATACATACAAAAGGCCAATAAGCACATGAAAAGATGCTCAAAATTATTTATCACTAGGAAAATGCAAATCAAAACAATGAGATACTATCTCACATTCAATAGAATGACTACTATCAAAATAACAATAAAAATAGGTATTGCCAAGGTTGTGGAAAAATTAGGAACTTTATGTACCACTGCTAAGTATTGCCAAGGTTATGGAAAAATTAGGAACTTTATGTACCACTGATGGGTATGGAAAATGATACAAGTACTATGGAAAACAAGAAAGCTCCTCAAAAAATTAAAAACAGAGTTACTGGGCGCCTGGGTGGCTCAGTGGGTTAAGCCTTTGCCTTCGGCTCAGGTCATGATCTCAGAGTTCTGGGATCAAGTCCCGCATCAGGCTCTCTGCCCGGCAGGGAGCCTGCTTCCTCCTCTCTCTCTCTCTCTCTCTCTCTCTGCCTACTTGTGATCTCTGTCAAATAAATAAAATCTTTAAAAAAAAAAAAAAAAAACACAGAGTTCCCATATAATCCAGCAATTCTACATCTGGGTGTATGTTCAAATGAACTGAAAGTAGGATTCTGAAAAAATATTAATATACCCATGTGCATAGCAACATTATTCACAATAACCAAAAGCTGAAAGCACCTCAAATGTTCTTCAACAGATGAATGGATAAACAAAATGGTTATATACACCCAATAAAATACTATTCAGCCTTACAAAGGAAATTCTGATACATACTACAACATGGATGAATCTTAGAGACATTATCCTAAGTGAAGTAAGACAGTAACAAGATGACTGTTATCATATTCTTATGTTGAAGCCATAACCCCCAAAGTGGCGGTATTTGGAGGTGGGGCCTTTGGAAGATAATTAGGTTTAGATGAGGTGATGAAGTCATAAAAGTGTGGCCTCTGTAATGGGATTAGCATCTTTATAAAAAGAGAAATAGACACCCCAGCTAGCTCTTATGTTTTCATTCTCCTTTGCCATGCAAAAACACAAGAAGGCAGCTGTCTACCAGTTAGGAAGATGACCCTCACCAGAAACCAAATCCTCTGGCACCTGGATCTTGGTCTTGAACTCTGAGAAATAAATGACCGTGGTTTAAGCCACTCAGTCTACTGTAGGTAGAGCAGACCTACAGTAGGTCGTCTGAGCAGACTAAGAGTTTCCACTTTGCAAAGATGAGGGGTTCTCAAGATTGATTGGCCACCAATGTGAATATACTTAAAACTACTTAACCGTAACATAAAAATATAAAAATGATTAAAATAGTATATTATGCTGTGTGTAATTCTCACAATTAAAATTTCATCTAATAATTTTGTTTTGCTTTCAAACAAACAAACAAAAAGTCCTTGTGCAACCCAGGCTTCAAGGATAGGGTGAGTGAGAGCTGGTTTCTTATTCCTACCCCACTCCCAACCTCTGCATTGCTGTCGGCGAGATTAGATGCTTAAAATCCTGTAACTTCGGGGTACCTGGGTGGCTCAGTGGGTTAAAGCCTCTGCCTTCAGCTCAGGTCATGATCCCAGGGTCCTGCAATCGAGCCCCGAATCGGGCTCTCTGCTCCTCAGGGAGCCTGCTTCCTCCTCTCTGTCTGCCTGCCTCTCTACTTGTGAATCTGTCTAATAAATAAATAAAATCTTAAAAAAAAAAATCCTATAACTTCTCCATGATATCCTCTGCGTATGAGCCAAGCACCCACGAACAGAACCATCTTCCCTGAGTAATTTTTTAATTCCATCTCTTGCCACCAATCTTTATGCTCTCCAGGCCCCAGTCAGAGCTCTCTATTTCCATCTGCAACCCTCGCTAATACACCATCACTTCTCCCAGCTCTCTTCAGTTCAGTTCAAAAAATGTCATTGAACAAGCACCTTACATTGAGCACTTGGAGACAGGATACATTAAGAAAATGCTTCTATTCTCAAGAACATAAAAATCTAGGGGAAGGATGCCGATAAAGAGATCATTACAAATATTGTGATATATGCTTTAGCACCGACTCATAATTACATGTTGATAAATATGTATTGGTATACTTCTTGAAGTTTGCTTCTTAAATTTCATGTTTTCAAAAGTTTTCAAATCAGTGCTCAATGCTTGGACATTTTTAACATCACATGAATATGTTTGATTTTTTATTAGTATTTGGTCTATAGATGGATTTCCTAAAGTAGAAATAATGGATATCCAGTATCTTTTTACATAGAAACACATAATTTTGGAAGCACAGATTTACCACCAAACAAAACATCTTTAAAATTTTTTAAATCTTAGAGTTCCCCTGAGAGTACAGATAACATTTTTATAGTAGAGGGGAAAAACTGCAGGTACATTTCTTAATAGTCCATTTAGCGTTTTAAAACTTAGGTAATTTTGCCTCTTTTATGGTTTCATAATTAAATTTTCTCCTGCCATTTGGAATAAACACAATTCTAGCCATGGGAGACAAGAGTGACCAGTTCAAGTTCAAGGGTTCACTGCACATGAATATCCATAAATGCCCCTTGACAGTCCTGGTAGTATAATGAACCTTGCAATTACTCAGCAGGCCATCACCACAATACATGAACATAATGCTTCCAACGTCAAACGACAAAACATTGCACAAATAATACCAACCGTTACAGTTCACATAGGGCTTTTGGAAACTAATTAAATTGCAACAGTTCCCCTTAAATCTTTATAAGTTTGTGGGGAGTTTTGCTTCACTGGCAAATAATTAATAGAAAAGGTGTTGGCATTATATACAATTGGGAGATGCCAATTAGCAAAACCCTCCTTCAAAATGACACCATTTAATTCCAGCATGAGCCCTCAGAGTGAAATAGCCTTTCTCTTAAACAAATGCTAGTGCCTTATTGTCTTTGGGAATGTCTCCAATCATCCTATATATAACCTCCTGGGGTAAATGCTTCTGGCCCTGCCTTCCTGTTGCCTCCATGCTGAAGAAATGATCTTCATTAAGTTAGTTCATTTGAATACCACTATTCTTTCCTTTACTCTGGTGGTTCTCCAATTGTGAAAAGTTTAACTCTGTAGGACAATCTTTGACACAGTAAAAAGTACCATCAGGTAAAAAGTAATACACAGATAAAAGATCATTAATTATTAGCACACCTAATAAATATAGAACATATCAGACAATATATGTATAAATGCACACAAAAGCAGGCATCTCATTACCAATTTAATTATCTGAATGGCCTGGGGATTAAAGTATAAAACAAAGAGAAAATATGTATATTTTACTTATGATAATTTTTTTAACTCTTGTTTTCTCTAATATGTTATATTCTGATTACTGCTGGTGTGCAACATAAAAGGAATATAGATAATAAGTAAGTTGATTATTTTGAACTTGGCAAATAGCTACCCTGGGCTGTTTTTTCATCACAAAGGGTTTATTGTTACTCTGGACATCTTCAGAATAGGCTTGCCATGATGGTTCAGCATTTATCATCCAGTTCAAAAGGAAATATGAATAATAAAGCAAGCTGGGCCTCCTCCCCCCCGCCCCCCGCCGCCCCGAATCAAATACTGGGGAAAAAGCAGATAGGATCTGGTTAGAAGAAATGGAGAAATTTTGTTTTCTTCTCCTACCGTTTTTAACCAGATAACTTCAGATAAGTGGTTTAACATTTTGGGCTCCAATACATTAATCCATGAATCAATTAGTATTTCTACTTCTAAATTTATTTTTGATTTTTTAATAAAATTAAATGTAAAAATAAAATAAGTTAATTAAGAAACAGGTTTTTCTAGTCTTAGAAACAGTATTTCTCTTTATCATGTTTTACAAACAAAACAAGCTAATCTTCTGGCCCTAAAAGAGTACTCCTCCTTTTTTAATTGGCCACAGAGAAAGAAGCAATAACCTGGACTACAGATAACTTTAAAAATTCAGTTAAGAAAAATGTGACTTCCATGAACATTAAAAGAAAACTTTGTCAGGAAAACAAAAAAATGCTAATAACAATACTGAAAACATAAGATATAAAATGCCTGGAGTTAAGAGACGGTGAGAAATCCTGCTTAAAGAAGACAGGGTCAGGATGGACAGAAAGTTATCCTGTCACTTTATAAAGATACAGCTTCACAACTGTGTTCAGAAGTCTATACCTTTCTGCAAGATTAGGATCGTTCCTAAAATTGTAATTTAGGTCTGAATTCCTGATTAAGATTACAGAATTAAATAGATTATATACATGGCAAAATGTTACGAATTACAAGGTTCATATATCAACCTCCATATAATACAATTATGTTCTATAAAATGAGCTAAGATGTATCTTATATAATAACTATACAAAGCACATAAAAATGCAATCATAAATCTATGCTAATTATAATAAAAGCTAAACAAATGTTTAACAATTGTATCTGCTATCTGAAAATAGGTTAGTAAGACTGTGTCAAGATTTTCCAATTCATAGCACAAGTTTGAGCAATGTTACTTTCTCTTGATAAACTATGGTAAACAGAGATATTAAAAACCCATTCCAGTGAGCTGAGACTTTGATTACAATTCTACAACAGAGATGCAAAAAGTTATTCCTAATGAAGAGGGTGTTTCTGGACACCACTCTGAAAGGTAAAAATCCACTCTGAAATTCATCCCATTCACCCCCTTGCCTTCTGGTTAAGTATATTTGAACCCACTGTAGAAACAACTTCTGGAATCAATTCATGTGCAAAATGCTGAGTGTATCAAGATACTTCACATTTCGACAAAAATGAAAGAATGAATTGATGAATGAAAGCAAGCCAGCCAGTCAGGCAAGTCATTAACTAATTTTACTCTTTACAAAAAAATGATTTTCCGTTCACAAATCATTAAGCCTTTCTCAATTCCTCTCCTTCTCCCAGGTCTCACATCCAATCCATTATAACAAGACTGGGTAGAACTATATCTAAAATATATCACCAAATGAACCACTCTCACCACTACCACTGCAAAAACTCTAGACAAGTTGCTATTACAGATCTTGCAGAAACTTGAAGAGCAGTTTCCTCTTTAATTGACTGATGCTCCTATGACCTGCTGCAAACTGAGTTCTCTAATCGGCACCCAAAGTGATATCCACTAGGTGGATATTACAAATGTGATTATAAATCACATTACTTCCCTGCTTAAAACTTCCAATTATAAGCAAAACCACACTCACTTCTGTGGCCTAAAGAATTTGGTCTCGCTCTTCTTTGACCTTATTTCCTGGCTCTTTCCCCTTTTCCCAAAATGTGCCCTGAATGCCGGTTTTCTGTCTATCCCTCAAACACTCCATTGATTTCCTTTCATGGTCCTTACACTTGTTCCTTTTATTCCCATTATTTACATTTCCATTCCATGACCATTCTAAGAAAAGTAACCACCAACTTTTCCAACTTATTTTATTTTCTTCAGGTCATTTATCTCTATCTGGTTTGATAATCTTTGTGTGTTGATGTATTTGTTCAATGTCAGCACTTTGAAAGCAGGTGTTTTCTCATGTTCAACTGTAATGTCCAGAGCATCTATAACTATGCCTAGAACACATATGGTACAATAGACATTTATGGAATGGATTAAGTAAGCTGGATTATCTCTGTCCATATGGGGTATGGGGTAAACCTTCATGTTCTGGAATGGCTTGGACCACAGACTTGAGTAACTAAGCAGGCAACCCTGATAGCAGCAGAAACAGTGAGTTACAGAGGAAGGAAGGAGGATGGGAGACCACCTCCCAATACCATTAGGTTTCTTAAGCATTCCCTAACACTGACCTGAGAAGGAGGAGACAGTCCGTCGGATCCTAGAGAGGAGGGGGAACCCTGAAAGGCTGAGACATTCACACAGCAGATAAAATTTTCATCTAAACATATGAAATGTCTTTAATTGCCAAGATCAATCATCTCATCATGAGAGAGAATGTGTTCCAAAAGCAAGGTCAGACAAATTGTTACTTATTCCTTAACTGCACAAAGACTATGCAGTATGCAAATATAGCCTCTGAAAGATTAGCTACTAGAATCATTATTATTCAAGTTGCTAAGAGCATTGGCCTCATGGGCTAAATTATCGACAGATTCAGCATTTCTGAATTCAACAGTTCTATTAATAAGCAATGTCATCCTGCTGGGTTTTAAAATAGAATTTTTAGTACAGTCAAGGGAAAGTGCCTTGGACTAAGGGTCACAGATCCCAGCTCTACTGCAATTAATCTCGCTTAGCATCAGTTCTTGCTATAAAGTGGAAATCCCGTTATGCCTCACAATGGCATCACACTGAATAAATGACATATCCTATGTGAAAGAGCTTGTAACCTTGTAAGATATTGCACAAAATCAAAGTCTTTACATTAGAACCTGTTGTAAATATACTTCTCAATCATGTATATAAACATTCATATATTAAAATACATTTTTTATGGAGGCCTGTTTCATTTGTGGCATATGTTTCAAAGCCAGGGAATTAGAAAATGTATTACACAAACGCATATAAACACATTTTAAAAGAAGTAAGTGTTGAAGGCTTGCCATCATTGCTTCTAGATCTGAAGTAAGTTCAAGGGTCTCTGACATAAGAGTTGGAAAGAACATATAAATTTAGAACATTTTACCATACTAGAAGTTTTGCTGGCAGGCGTGAGCTATCTAAGAGAAGGCAGAGGTCTCTGGGGAAAGTGAAGAAAGAGGATGGAGGAAAGTTTTGGGTGTGTGTATGTGTTTAAACTGGAAACATGTTAGGTTTCATTTATTTTGAGCCCTATGGGATTTTCACTGGAAATGGGAAATACTCTCACATTAAAGAGAATAAAGTTAGTGGCAATTTTACTATAAAGATATACTGTGCTCATGGAAGAAAAGAAAGCATTTGAAGTTTTCCTCAATTATAACCTCAGATTATGACCAGCCAGCAGAGTTGTTTCCATCTTAGGGTGGTGAGGTCAAGCCCCATGCCAGGCTCCAAACTCATTCCAGAGTCTGCTTGAGATTCTTTCTCTCCCTCTCCCTGCTCATATACTCTCTAAATAAAATAAAATAAAATAAAATCTTAAGAAAAAAAAAAGAACTAGACTGTGGTAGGGCCTGTGCTTATAAACATCACAGAAATAAAATATTTTCTTGTCACAGAATAGAACATTAAAACTTTACACTGGGCACATCATATGACTTTTTAAAGAATAAATAGCAAAGTTCACCTGGAACTTCAGGACATTTTTTTTCAATTTCATATTTTGTTTCAAATAGTAAACATCTGCCAAAATTCACAGGAACAAAAAAAAAATTGTTCAATGATCTAAGACTGCTACTATCACTCAGGGGAAAAAAAGTACACCATCATAAAATCTGAGAAATGCCGATTAAGGTGGTTTTTTAATCAACATGGTTAGAAAATACAACTGTTTTGAAACACTTACCTACGACTAACAGTGCACAAAAAGATATTTTCTAACAGCTACTACTAAGACTTATTTCCAAATGGGGAGTTTTCATAGTTTCTTTCCAATAAAACAAAGTGGCCCTTTAACAACCATATGGCCCTGGGCTCTGAGAGAAGTTTCATTCAGCATCTATTTTTAGACATAGGTTTCCTTATAAAATATACTGCAGTGACGGAGCTGAATGAGCCTTGGTGTTTCTATGGACAAAGCCTCCTGCCACTGAGCAACTTCCCTACAGCACAGCAGGTCAATGTGCTTGTTCTACTTCTCTCCCAGGGAATAAGACAGAAATAATAATAATTTTTTAAAAAAACCAAAACTACTGAATTGTGTTTCAAACAAGTCACTTTTCATTTATTTGGAAAGCTATTTTGGGAGAATATATATGTTAGCTGAAATCTTTCTCACTTCTCATATATTCAGTTTACATATTCATTTTCTGCTGAACTCTTTCAATATAACAGGCTTTGCCAATAATACCTGAGAACAGACCAACTCAAAAGGCAAATGTATATTTCAGACACTATTCAAACAGCACTAACAATGTAAATGCTAAATTTCTTAGGTACAGTGGTGGGTTTAGAAACATTTTTATGCTCTATCATTTTTGCATATGCCTTACATATTTTGTATAAAATATTATATAACTTTAAAATTTTTACATAGTACATCTGCCATATAAAGGGGTCAACAAGAACCAACAGCAACTTTTGGTAGATCTACGAAGAAGAGCAAAACACCAAAAGCGGGCATTTGATATATCCTACTCAGTGTATACTTAGCTGTATCAATGTCATAAAATAAAAATAATGAGCAGATAAAATTTAAATGTTTAATTTGGAATCAAGCTATTGTTTTTATCATAAATAAATGCCTGGTTTACATTTTTCTCTACTGATGATGGGTAACAAGAATCACACAGGAATACAAGGTGAGGAAAAACTTTTCAAATCAGACTGAGGTTTGAATTCAGCTGCTAAGTAAAATCCTTTTGAGAATTTCTAACAAATAGCTATTCCACATCAAGGAAATAACAGGCTTTATAAGCCCAACAGCACACAATACGGCAGGTATCCCCTGACCTCACCACAATGCATTCTTTTCAGGCCAAGTTAAGTACTGCATTGAAGATATACCGCGAAAACCAAAAGAAAAACCTGTGAAGAATTTGTAACTGCTATTTCTCCCAGTATTTCAGACTGTCTCCTCCAAGAGTCACTTTTGTCCCCAGTTTTACTGAGATACAATTGACTAATCGTATCAGTTTAAGGTGTACAACAGAACATTCTGATAGACACACACTCTGCAAAATGATTACCACATTTTTGTGAACCATTTGGTTTACTAATCTTCACCTTTCATAGCGAATCTCTTATTATTCCTACAGGATAATTATGATTTGAAAGGAAGAGAACAAAATAAAATTAGGAATGTGTTATGTATTAGTTAATCCCATATAACCCCTTACTTATATACCCACATAGGACTGTTTCTTTAAATGCAGTATTTCTTCAGGAAATTTCCAGTGTCTTCACAATCCAATGATTATAAATAAATCAGTATTTATCATTACTGCACTACATCAGTAGGAGGCATCAGTTAGGTAGGGCAGGTTTTTCAATCCCAGCAATGCTAACATTTGTGGCTTGTTGTAGGATGCAGCACTCATCATGTCCTCTCTCTAGATGCCAGTAGCCCCTTCTTCCAGTGGCAAAGATCTAACACATCTCCAGACATCGCCATATATCCCCTACCTTCAGGTTGAAAACCACAGATTTAGGTGAGGACCACAGAAGTGGATTTTCATTTTAATTGTAAATTTAAATTAAGTCAGGATTCTCTGATGAGGCACAAAAATCATAATCAACCATTATAATCAACCATTATTACTGGGGCACCTGGGTGGCTCTGCCAAAATTCACAGGATTAAAGCCTCTGCCTTCCGCTTGGGTCATGATCCCAGCGCCCTGGGATCGAGCCCCACATCGGGCTCTCTACCCCACAGAGAGCATGCTTCCACCTCTCCCTCCCTGCCTGCCTCTCTGACTACTTGAGATCCTTGTCTGTCAAACAAATAAATAAACAAAATCTTTAAAAAAATTATTATTGTTATTAGTAAATTATAAGTATGTACTTAACATCCAAGTTCATAAAAGTTTACCTTTTTAAATAACATGTTAAATTTGATCAAGGTACCAATAGTGGAAATAACTATCTCTGATTTTCCAAAAATATCACCCAATTAAAATACTTCCTTACACAGTTTAAGGAAGATTTATTTTGGTTTTGGTCTGGCCCAAAATGGCTAGGAGTAAGTACAGGAAGTTTTATCTGAAAAATGAACATGGACCAAGTCTTATAAATTGGCCCTAGTGCTATTTCCTATCATAGCTCCTGTTTGTTTACATTGGAGTTCGTATAAATTGGGTGTTATTTCCTTTCCACTAAGTTTCAAGGTATTAACAGCCAAGGAGGTGTTTTTTGACTTCTTCCTCTCTCCTTTTCTCCCACTTCCCCCAAATAAATAATGCATTGCCTGGGACACAATTTTAAGACTTGCCCCAAACTTCAAAACTATTCGCAATTTATTTTACCTAAACCCATCTCTATATTTGAAAGCAAAAACAGTCTTTTTAAAATGGAAATGAGCAAAGTATGCATTTTCTAAAAGGTACCTAGTTTCCAACAGAATCATTTATCTAGTCATTTCACAGTTAAAACTTGCAAATTCTTAAGTAAATCAGTTCCATTTATTTTGACTTCCTGCCTAGGTTCTTCCTTCCAGAGAAAACATTACTCTAATATTTTCATCCATTAAGTACTCTTAACATTAAATGTCTCTATTTAAACAAAATTTCTTACCCTCACTCCAAAAAAAAAAAAAAAAAAAAAAAAAGGCACAATTAAAGGAAGGGCAGATTTCTTTAATTTCTCTGGATACACTTACACCCATCTAGTTTTAAAGAAACACATAGCACCTCCATTAGTGACTTTTATTTGTGTGAATTAATAACTAAGTTGCTAACTAAAACAACTGTGTTTATGCAGTAGGTCTGAAAGAGCTGCAAAACTCTCCTTGACCAGTGAACTTCCAGAGAAAAAAACTGTTAAAAGTTCATGCACCCCAAATGCACATTCATTATAATTAAACAAGAAGATTACACAGACACTGCTGACAAGGATTATCAAAATAAAATGGCGCCACCTGCCCCTTGCTCTCCCATTAATTAGTATGGAGTCTAAGGTGCCAATTAACAAGAAGCAGAAAAAGGATCAGTAAACACAGCTCAGACTGCATTTAAAGATTAACTCTTCTAGTTCGGGCCCCATTTCTTAACCATACTGTGTTGATTGTCTCTGCAAAGCAAAATTGAACCCTAGGCTGTTTCTTTTAAAAAAAAAAAAAAAAAGTGTCATTAAGAAGACATTTCAGTTGTATGAAATTTCCAAAACAGCTGCCCCAAAAGTTCAGCTGATTCCATGAACAAGTGGCCATTCAGTATTTCACAGAGATGCAAAATACTCAATAATCCAGGTAATCCCAGTGACTAAAATACTTTCACATTATAAATTACAAATCTGTGGTAGTTAATGTTAACTGTGGGAAACAACTAGAGTACTATATGGTTAGTAGTAACTAGCACCACCCTCCCACCCCTGCTACTAAATAGCACTTTACAAGCCTGAGACCTCAATATTTTTTTTTAAGTGAGTAAATGACTTCATTATTGGTTTTATGGAACTACTATTACAAACTTTTAAATATGGCCATTCACTCTTTTTAAACAATACTTTCCAAAAACTAGATAGCTATTTCTATACAATTCCCATCTTGATCTGTAACTTCTCTGTAGATATAAATTCTCTATTATTCTAGAATCCTAAAATTATTTTTAAAAACACTACAAAGGCAAATTATCAACAAAACTAAAATGCAAATGTTATTATACTGTTACATGTACATATAGTTACTAACATGCATTTTTTAATAACTACATCATACTATATCACTAAATATTCCAGTTTAACTTGTATAATAAAATCGTTTTACACAATATGAATTCATTTTATTGAAAGATAGTATTTTCTTCAAAATTTAGAAAGGATTTCTCATAGAAGCCTTCTATATTTGCGTATCTATTGCACAAGTTTTTTTTTTTTTTCTTTTCAAAGTATATCTAATCTCTAACAATATTATTTGGAAATAATGATGAATAAAACTTCAAAACTTGGCATTAGAGAAGGATATATTCTAAGGCCACTTCAAGGCTCAAATTCCCCAATGGCATTAAAAAATACATTCTGAAACATGGCAATATTAACCTCAAAGAGGTGCTGAGAGAATTAATTTAGATCAAATATTTAGAATGATTTTTATAACAGCCACAGTGAAATATTGATGCTAAGCAGAAACTCCTATGTCTGACCAAAAAAACCCTTCAAACCATTACCTGTGATTGGCAACACTGCTAACCTTACTTTTGTGTCATACTGATCTCTATTTATTAGGTCTGGGATAAGGTCTAACTATTTGCATTTTTAAGAAGCATGCCTGGAAATCCAAATACAAATAATATATGGCCCATACCAGTATTGCCCTTAGATATGGACAAATAACATCCTTGTCTTGAAGACTGCACTTCAAAGTACCAGCTCCAATCATTTTTCAGCTGCATACCCCACCCAGTACAAGGAATCCATGGTACCAACAGGACAACAGGACGGGCCTCTCTGGACCTTACCATCCTTCCTTTTAGATGACACTCTGCATAACTGTGACCACGGAACTCTTTTCCCAGAGAAACAGACCATATAATCTTAGGCCCAAAAGATGGCCAAGACTGATTAGACAATGGTGTATTAGCTTAATTTGTAACTTTTAAACAGATTGTAAAATAGATTGTATATAGTGTGTAGTTGTCCATTTGTACTCTTGCACTGCCCCCACAAAAGTTAGGGATAGATGTGGAAAACATGTTTGCAAATACCTTGTTAAAAGTATTTAACAATACCTTTGTATTTAACAATACCTTTGCACCTGGTTGGGTCTGTCCGTTAAGCATCTGACTCTTGATTTGGCCCAGGTCATGATCTCAGGGCCTCTAGATCAAGCCCCATGTTGGGTTTCATGCTCAGCAGGGAGTGTGCTTGAATTTCTCTCTCTCTCTGCCCCTCCCCTCTAAAATAAATATATTTTTTGAAAAGCCTTCCATCTCTCTCTCTCTTTCTCATGCCCTTCTTGTCTCTTATCCCTGAAATGTGTATAAAACTGCATATATACAAAATGCTGAAGACATTTCCCTACCTCTTCCACGATTTTAAACACACTAGGAAGAAAGGGGAAAAAAACATGTACTTGCTTAAATATTAGCTACTCTTGGGGCACCTGGGTGGCTCAATGGGTTAAAACCTCTGCCTTCAGGTCAGGTCATGATCCCAGGGTCCTAGGATCAAGCCCTGTATCGGGCTCCCTGCTTGCAGGAAGCCTGCCTCCCCCTCTCTCTCTGCCTGACTCTCTGCCTGCTTGTGATCTCTGTCTGTCAAATAAATAAATAAAATCTTTAAAAAAAAAATTAGCTACTCTAGGTCATTGAAACAAATGCCAAAAACATAAAAACAAATACTAAGCTACATTTCCATATCCGTGAAGTTGAAAAGAAGAAAGAATGAGGGAACCAACACTAAACAACTTCACCATAATTAGGGAAATAAAACTACAGCTCATGGACCCGGCTTTAGAGAAGCTTAAAAATAAGCGAGTGACAGAATCTTTTCTTGAAATAATTCCCACAAGGGTGCCTGGGTGGCTCAACTGGTTAAGCGTCTGCCTTCAGCTCAGGTCATGATCTCAGATGGAGTCCTGGGATTTAGCCCCATGTTGGTCTTTCTGGTCAGCAGGGAGTCTGCTTCTCCCCTTTGCAATGCTCACACTCTCTCACTCAAATAATTTTTTTAATTAAAAAAGAAATAACTCACAAGACCTAACAGGACAGAGGGCACAAGAATTATTTGTTGATTACATCAATACCTGTAAAAATGAAATGGCAACAATTGTACCGAGACAATGCTAAAACGATATCACTCTAGAGTTAAGCAGAGAGGCGCCTGTTCTAATCTAGAGTTGAGGGAAGTGACAGTAAACATTTTGGTCTCAGGATCCCTTTACATTCTCAAAAAAAATTAAGGACCCAAAAGGATATTTGTTTTTGTTTCTGTCTCCTTTGCTTTTTATTTGTTCATTTCCCTTATTAAAAAACAAAAGTGAGTCTTACAAAACATTAATTCATTTTAAAATTACATTAATACATCCATTATATGTTACTGTAAACATAAACATAGCTTTCATGAAAATAATGTTTCTTCAAATAAAAGTAAGTTGGTGAGAAGTATCTGGTTTAAAAGATAGTAAGATTCTCAACTCTGCCTGTGCATTCAATATGTTGTGATAGGTTGTCCTGGCTGAAGTATATGAAGACATTCCTGTCTCCCACAAACTAAGAGAAACAGAAAAGGGAGAAATCCTAGCCTTTTCAGATAATTTGGCTATTAGCCCTCCTTAGTACTGCACTAAAACTCAAAAGGTAGTAGTTTCTTAAAGTTTAGTTGCAAAATAGAATCTGAACCATAACAATGAAATATTTTTATTCTGTTACATTAAAACATATTCTACTACTTGTACTTTGAAAAGATCTTTTATCCATACCTAATTATATAACATCATCCATTGATCATCTGGGAAACATAAATATCAGTTCTTGGACTCATGAAGGAACTTGCAAATGTTAACACCCTTCTTTACATAATGACCCCCCCAAAATTATATCTTCTAATAGCCACAACAATATCAAAAAAGCTTTTAAATATGTGGATACTCTCAAGGCTCACGGCAGCAATTACAAATTCTCTAAAATTTAAGTTTTTATTTGAATTTTTACTTCAAAGCTCATACTTTCTTAGCAGCACAAATACTGTCAATTATTTTCCTTAATAGGCTCGCTTCATTTTCAAAAAAAAAATGTCCACCAAATTGTTATAGTTTGTCTAAACTGTCATAGTTGGTTGGGCACTCTTTCAGTTAAAGATGATGATCCATTAAAAAGGAACTAGTTTAGCATCAATTCCTTGAGTAAAACCACTGCTCTTGAGTGAGCAGCAGAAGGATGAAGTAGCCTTCCATTTCCTCACACAGAATATTGCAAAGGCATGTACTCAAGGGTAAAGATTTAATAAATGGATCATTGTAACCTTTTTATCAAGGACATTTTTAAGTTAAACACTCACTTTTCTTCTTCAAGAGTATGACAATGAAGAACACAATGGTGACCAGTACGCCTGGTGTCACTACCGTGGTTGGTGTTAAAGTATCAGCATTCTTCCCTACCACTGCTTTTGAACCACTGGAGCAAAAGTCAGGAGAACAAAAAAGACAAATAATGTCTGCTCTTAGTATTATTATTAAAATAGTATTGAATGTGAAAATGTCCTGAAAGTTTCTTAGCAACCTCCCAGGTGTCCTTGGACTGTATTTTAGGGCCACTGTTCTGGCTGCCCCTTCTCCTCACATATCAAGAAGCCTACTACCCCCACCCCATGCTCTCCTGGATGACACTTCCTGTAGTACAGAACCATTTTTTTCTTGGCATATTATCTTCCTTAACCAATATTTCAGGGGAAAAAAATCATTGAAAAATAGTAACATTTCAAAAAGGCATCAATATGAAATCAAGAGATCTAAGTATTAATTAATCCTGGCAGTAAAAATCTACAATTCTAATCACTTAATTTCCAGGAATCCATTTTATGTATAAGAGATCAAGAGTAAAGAGGCATAAAGTCCCTTTTAGAATTTTACTGTTATAATGATTATACCAGATAATCAGATAAATGTCTAGTATGATCTTACCCTCCCATAAAACAGAATTCAGTCATTCACAAACCTTATTCCACAGCCAGGTTAATGAACTTTCATTCTGTATAAACTGAAATATAAATTGAAGAAGAAGGCCACTCAATTAACTAATTGAATATTAATTGGAGAACAGCATGATATTAAACTTTAAAGAGATTCATTAAGTCATCAAGTTAATATAGGTGAGGGGGATTTTTTTTTCATTGTTCCTTAAATCATGGTAGTTGAACCCCTGTCTTTATTAAGCTAATTATACTTAACAGGCTTGGATCTACCTTTCTTCAGAAGATTCTACAAATATAAGATAGTCTAGCTTCTGAATTTGTATGCTGTTATAATAGTTGCTGAATTTACAAATATTTATACTAATCACAGACTGTAGAATTAGAAGGGATTTTAGAGTTAATTTAGTAACAAAACAGCAAATACATTGCACTCTTAATTGCTCTCTCAACTATTGCAGAATGATTTACTCGTTCATTGAACAAATATTTATTTAGTACTTACAACCTGTCAAGCACTACTCTAAGTTCCAGATATATAGCAATGTATAAAACAGAGTCCCTGGCCTAATCTATCACTATATTATTTTTCTACTGACACAGATATAGCCTCATAATCCTCAAAACACTGTACGAAGGAACCACTACTAATCAAACTTGCCCCCCAGATCCTGGTAAATACCTTTCTTTCAGGCTTACAGTATCTAACATGATGCTAGATGCTATAGGAGATCCCAAAAGAGTAAAAGATAGTAGTTTCACAGAAAAACTAATTTCATCAGGAGAGATAATACATACCTACATAAAGCAAATACATAAACAGCACAATAAAATGCTAATTTTATAAAATAAAATACCAGGTAAAATAGACAACTAGATACCATGTAGGTTGATGACTTCACACAATATTTTTCTTTCTAATTCATCATTTCTTTACCTTTACTATTTTCTTTTATCCTCATATATCAATAATATTGTTCCATTGTGTATTTTCTAATTTTCTTTGTCCTTCAGAACACTGTTAGTTCCCATGTACAGAGAGGAAAAATATGTAAATCTTGAGGAGCAGAACAGTCTCAATACCTGTTTTCCCATGCAAGTCAGCCTTTTCCAGAGCACAAACACTAGCCTGGGAGGCATCTCTGCATGGGGTGGGCTGTTTCACATGTGAGGCCTATTCATGTGGGTCCTTTAGTACTCACCCGTACCTGTAAGTCAGCCAAGGAAGCAAATATCCGTAGTTTCTCAAAGGAAAATCAGATAAAAATAATTTTATCCAAAATTAAATCAGTTGGAGGAAATACATGAGGAACTAGCCTTGCAGGGCCTAAACTAAAGAATTAACTATAAAAATAAAATACTACGACTTTTACATAATCAAATTGGATAGTTACAGAGTCACTGCTTGGTGGGGAAAAATAAATTTTGAAAGTTGTATTTCCTAAATCTATTTCTCTATTTTGTACATCCTCTCAATCTACCTTAAAAACCACACAGTGTTTTGTCAGTGAAGGAACTTGTTATTTAATGAAAATGTTGCAGAAAGAAGACAAAGACACTTAAAAACAGCATAACTCTCCCCCTTAAAAAAAAAATGATTTCACCATTTTCCATATTATTATAATTTAATCTTCCAGGGGCTCTTTTAAAAATGCTGTTTTAACTTATTTCTAAGAGGCCCCTATTTGTTTTTATGAGAGAAAGACACCATGACTAACCCAAACTGTGTTAAATTTTAAACTAATTTCTCAGAAATTTTGTCCCTTCTTCCAAGTACTATTATATTACAGTGTCTTTGTGTAAAGGCTTATAATTTGGCCGGTGTTATGAAAGTTTGTATTTAAGATACAGTAAATGAAGGACAGATGTTTAAGACATTGGATCCACAATGAGGCTGTAAATACTGTCAGCACAGTAAATTCTGTGATTAAATTTGGTCTGTTTAGGCAATAAGGGTATTTACACAGCTGGAAAAGCACACAAAATAACTGTTCCATGCTAATATTAATTCAAAATCAATATTAATTAGAAGCAGCATAAGTACAGTCATATCAAAGTATCTAAAGTTTGCGTCAAGTAATTATGCTTACGACTAGGAATGAATCAAATAAATCAAGAATCAACTTTTTTGAGTAACACTGTAAATTACTGAAATAATTCACAGTATATTCATTTGTGACTTTAGACAAATTGCTGTCTCCATCTCTCCTTTTGCCTAAACCACATACCTTTCTTCTGACAGACCTAAGGTTCTGGGTATATTTGTATATCCAGACATAAACTTCATTAGTTGACCCCTTAATTCCTCAAATGTCTAACATCTTCCTGGGAAAAATCACTCATATTTCTTCATGAAACAATTTATTTTAACTTAATGCATTATGAATAACAAAATATCAGAATTTTTTCATTTTCAAATGGTAAGTAAACATTAAAGGTTTCCATCAGGGACATTTCCAAATGCGGCATCTGAAACCTAAAATTTTTGGCTAAAGAGCAATGTCCATTTTTCTACTTATTTATGAAACACTTCCATCAATATCTTAAGTTCAATACATAAGGCAAAGGAGCCTAGTCCTCATCCTTTACCCATTCTTACTTTCTTCCTTGGCAATACAACCCTGGTTTCTCAGGGCAGCAATATATATATAGCTAAAAGACCATGATATGGTCATTTGATTAAAAGTTAGCCATGAAATATAACCAGAGATTAGATATATTTAATTGCTGCTTACAAGAAGGACCTGACAGGAAATTTATTCATATGATGTCTTTCACCTCCACGTTTCTCCTGCCTCCTGGAAACTGGATAGGACAGCTAGAAAAATGACGGCCACCAAAAACCAAAATGTGTCTTTGAAGATGAAGTCACATGCTAGGTTGGCGGGGCAGAAAATCAGAAAAGATTAGATTTCTGGTGTCTATAGGACTGCCATTCTTCCCTGGATTGTCTACCTCTGCACTTCCTTATATGAAAAATAAAAATTCTGTTTTTCTACCATTATTTCTAGTTTCTGTTACTTGCATCCAAATGTAATTCCTAAAAGATAGAAAGCATATATCCAGAATATGAGAAATTAGACATATATACTATACCTTGATGTTTGAGGAGGATGATTTTAGCACTTCTATCACAAACTATGTTATAAGCTTAACATGTCTTTGTTCTATGTGAACACTAATACTTACCTGAAACAAATCATTAGCTACTACTGAACATTTGAGTGGTTTTCTAAGACATAAGGTAAAGATATACTATTGCTCTGAATTAAAGGGTTACAGAATTCTTAGTTGCCTAATGAAGATTATACCAATTCCCTGTAGATTAGAGCTGGTCTGGAGAAAGGACACAAACAGATCTTTATCGGACAAAGTAGTTTCTGTGGAGCTGAGACTCCCAAACACATTCTCTTTGAAATTCAAGTTATTGTATTTTTTATATAAACTGGAATGATTCCGAGAGCAAAGGATACCAAGATGCTAAAAAGGAAGGAGAAAATCATCATATTCAGGTCCTAGATGATGGATTTAGTTGTCAGAAAGAACTGGCTCTGATACACTGGATACTAAGGGTGGAAGAGAAAGTATGCCATTTTGGGGCAAGCAAAGATCTACTCCCGCAGAAGAGAAAACACACCCATGAACAATCATCCACTGGAATGTATGTCAACAGTGGTCAGTAGTAACAGACACAGAATGCCAGCTACAGAATCAGAATAGCAGGAAAGATGAGGAGTAGAGCTTTCCCAGTCTGACATGTCTGTATTTACACATGGAGATATAAAGTATCCATCCCTCCTCTCAAGCGGGCCTTCCTGTAGTTCCATCTTGGTAAACTCTAAAAACATCCATCCAGTTGGCAGGACAGACAACATGAAAACATCCATCACTATTCCTTCTCTTGGTCTCTTACACCTGTTTCATTTACATTTTTTAACTCATAAAAGTCTCCCCTATCTTCCAGCCCTCTGCCTCTGTCTTGAGATCTTTAGGTCTCAGTCTTGCTGCAGGATATCTGTGCTGTGACTGTGGCCCCCAGCTCCTGTTCCCCCATTCTCCACACTAACAGAGAGGAACTCTTCCAAAGAGAAAAATCCCATCTTAAACTGAGGAAATCAAAGACCAGAAGGTTAACAAATTTGTTAAAATTCATACAGTTCCTTGGAGGTGATGACAGGCTCAGAGCTCACGCTCTCTGATGTCAGCACCAATCCTTTTCATCTCCTAGAAAACTACTAAGCCTCCCTCAGATAAATTATTAAAGTAGAGAATGAGACTGTCCTGAAAACTGATGTTCGAACCTGTCACAATGCTTTTTAAATATATTTTTTTCAATTCCATGAAAGCAACTTCAAGCTACTATATGCTTTCCTTTGGGAAGAAGAAACTCTACCCCATTTAACATATGTTTATGCATTATAAGATAAATAGCAATATGTGAAAGAATATTCAGCTTAGAATGAAAGAAAATGTATCTGTCAACAACCATGTCTAAAACTGCAGGTACAACAATGTGTTCTTGAACAAAAGCTGGACTGCTTGGGGTTATTCAAGTAATTAGGTCACAGAGGAAAATCTGATACATAACTAAATACATATTCTGGTAATACAGTGACCTAGACAGCTTTCAATCAAATAGTACAGTAGCTGAAATATTATTTTTTTAAAAAAACCCATCCTAACTTAATGTAGACTAGCAAATGAAGATTCATTGCAAATTCAAGTTTTATTGGGTAGGTAGCAATTGTTCTAGTAAGAGTTTGGGAAAAGTTCATTTATTCTTTCTTAATTTATATTCATACACATATGTAACATTAATGCATTACACATATTGGAATCTTAAAATGCATATATATCATTGTTATGCATATATGTGTATTTCATACAGTAGAGTTTCTCCTTCTCCAAAAAGCTAATATACACTAAAGTTGGCTTCACGGAACTAAGAAAACACATTTAAGAAACCATTCATGGAGAATGCGGCAGGATAATGGAGTATAATGGAAAAGAAAAAAGCATGTGGTCCATACTTTTTTCTTTTTCCTCATTTCAGCTTCATTTTATTACAGGTTTTTTTGGTTGGTTGGTTATTTTGTTGTTGTTGTTTTTCTGGGTTTTTTTGTTTTACAAAATAAGAAAATTAAGTTATTTTTAAAAAATTTAGTGCCCTATCGGTACCTTTTTTCAGGAGCATATAGGTTTTTCCATGCTATCACAAAGTCAAAAATTGTTTACTCAGGTTTTTTATTATTAAATATCTCAGTAATGCCAAAAGGACATATAATGAGCACCACATAAATATCATCGTGATTAATGAAACAAACATTATAGATATAATTCCCATGCACATTCTAATCCCAATCTTATATGCCTTCCTTCTACTTTTACAGATAAGCATTGCCCTGATGGTGCTATCATTGCCAGGCATATTTTAATATGCGTGTCTGTATATGTTCCATAAACCACTTATACCATTTTGTAGAACTGTAGAACGTTTTCTTTTTATGATTTTATTTACTAGAGAGAGAAAGCAATCAGAAGGAGGAGAGGGAGGGAGAGGGAGGGGGAGAGAGAGAATCTCCAGCAGACTCCACACTGAGTACAGAGCCAATGCAGGGACCAATCTCAGGACCCTGAAATCATCACCGGAGCCAAAATCAAGAGTTGGACACTGAACTGACTGAGTCACCCAGGCAGGCCCACACATTTTCTATAAATGATATTATAAACTTATGGGTCCATTACTAACTTATTATGTTCAATGTTTTAACAATTAATCCTCATTGGTAAACACAGCCCAAGTTCATTTAATTGTATAACTATTCAGGTATTCATGGAGACAGTTATTTATCTATTCTACTATAGATAAACATTAAGGTGATTTCTTTTTTTTTCTATACCAATGTGACAATAAATTCTTGTTTCTTCTCATAGAATTCTGAACACTCTCATTCTCTCCTGAATCATTCTACAAAATAATGCACACTCAAAAAACAAAACTACTTATTATCCAGAAGCATGTACCACTTATAATTCCAGGGGAAAGGGTACTTAAATATTACACTTAATCAAAATATTTCATGAAAGTTTAACACTCTTCATCAAATGTTAACTGAAGAGATTTTACTGGTCAGGGAAATACTATCCTGCCTCTGAGACAGGATATCCAATTTTTACAGGATGGATTCTCATGTATATAGTACCACCAAGTTCATCATCAAGTTAAACATTTTCCATTAAAATAAATTATACTGCAAAACTGTTATTTTCAAAGAAATTATTATATTCTTAGAGAAACATAATTATTTCAGTGATATATTCAGAATAAAAAGCTGCTAAGAGTTTCTGAAATCACGTTTTAAAGAAGCCAGTGAGGATAATTTGTGCTAAGAAACACTGTACCTAATTTGGCAGTTAAGAGCACAGGCTTTCAAACTGGAGGCCATATTTTGCAGCAGCACTCCACTTTTTACCATCTATGTGTATTTTGGTTACTCATATAATGAGTCTCCATTTCATCCATACAGTAGAGATAAAAGCTACCTCATAGATTTTAATGAAATGTAAATGCAGTAATGTATACATTATACTTATCCTTGCTGCTGTTTTCTATACTTTCTGTCATTGTTTAATAAGATCCAGACAAGGTTAAGAATTTGGGTGCTGATACATGTGGCTACACATATGTTCAGGTCCCCAATTCTCTCCAGCTATGTAGTAAACCACAGTTTTATCTGGGGCTGGAGGGACCACCTCATAGATAATGCAAACCCAATCCACAGTAAGAGTCCTGTTATATGTAAGCCTGTCTGAATGTCTATGAATCCAGAGTTGTATGATATCTGTGTATGAGAAAGAGAAGGGGGGTGGGGAGAGGACGAGATTGAGAATGATACATTGATTGATCATTTGATTGCAGGGCTGATGCTACCATAGGACTCCAGCATTTCTAAAAGCAAATTTTCAGGACCTCTGAGAGAGAATTTATGGGCAGGTAAAGAATGAGGTGGTGAGCTAGACTTGGCAATAAGACCAAAGATTCAGAGGAGAATAATGCTTCTGGTTATAACCTGACACTTGTGAATGCAGCCCTTAGTAATCCATCTACTTGCATGGCGTGTGTGCACCACAGGAATAGAGGTAAACCAGGAAACATGCTCCCTTACTACCTGTAACACCTGAGGGCCTAAGCAAATATGCTGCAGGTCCTGAGAACAAAAGCAACTAACAATGAAGAGCGGGAAAGCAGCTTCTCTTCTTCTCAATTTGCAGAAGAGTGCAGTACAGAATCAGGTGCAAGCACTGAAGAGGATTGGTGGGTCCAGAACAAGCTATCATTCTGGAGAGGAAGAAATAACCATGGTCAGGATAGATCACCTTTATTCAAAGTGGTGGCAAACATATCCAGAGCACAGTGATAAACAGCAATGATACTGAGTAGCAACGGCTCCCAGATGAAGGAGTCTGACTTAGCCAGGAGTGGGAGGGCCCTGAAGATGGCAGTGGTGCAGGAGAATTGCAGCCTCCACTGAGAAAAGACACCCATGGAGGAGGCCAGAGTGTTGACTCACAGAGGAAGACTGTTCTGTGTGTAAACAAATGTGGGAGCCCCAGAGAAATTCCAGTAATACTATAGGAAGAAAAACTTGAGCAGGGATTCAAGGTCTTGTTACTGATCTCTCTCCTCAGGCAAGGGAGACAGAAGCAAAAACAAAACCGCTGGGACTATACCAAAACACAAAGCTTCTGCACACTGAGGGAAACCATCAACAAAACAAAAAGGCAACCTACTGAATAGGAGAAGATAATTGCAAACAATGTATCTGATAATGGATTAATATCCAAAATATATAAAGGACTTGTACAACTCAACACATACATACATATATACATATATACCACATATACATACATACCCCCAAACAATCTGATTAAAAATGGGTAGAGGACCTGAATAGGCATTTTTCCAAAGAAGACATGCAGATGGCCCAAAGACACATGAAAAGATGCTCAGTATCACAGCTCAACAGGGAAGTATAAATCAAAACCACAATGAGATATTACCTTCCACCTGTCAGAATAGCTAAAATCAGAAAGATAAGAAATAACCAGTGTTGGCAAAGATGTGGAGAAAAGGGAACCCATGTGCACTATTGGTGGGATCAAACTGGTACAGCCACTGTAGAAAAGAGTATGGAGGTTCCTCAAAAAACTAAAAACCAAACTACCATATAATCCAGTAATTCCACTACTGGTATTTACCCAAAGGAAAGGAAAACACTAATTTAAAGATACATGCACTCCTATGTTTACTACAGCATTGTTGACAATAACCAAGATATGAAAGCAACCCAAGTATCCATAGATAGATGAATGAAGATGTGGTATGTATATATGTGTACACACACACACACACACACACACGGTGGAATATTATTCGGCCATAAATAAAGAAAGAAAACATACCATTTGCAACAACATGGGTAGATCTAAAAGGTACTGTTTTAAGTAAAGTAAGTCAGAGAAAGACAAATGCCATATGATTTCACTTATATGTGTAATAAAAAAAAAAAAAAACAACAGAAACAGACTCATAAAAACATGGAGAACTGGCAGTTGCCAGGGGGAAGGAGAGAAGGGGGATGGGCCCATAAGTAAAGAGGAACGAGAGATACAGACTTCTGTCACAAGGACAGAAGGTATAACATATGGAATGAAAAATAATAATACATGTAGCTGTTAATAAAGCTAATTCTAATATTTTTAATGATCATTCACTTATACATCACTGAGGCTCTCTGGGCTCCTCCCTGAACACAACTCCTTCCCTCCTTTTAGACAGAATCAGTATCCTCACTTTTGTTTTAATCTTTCCCCTTAGTTTTCCTTAGTTGATCACATAAATAATGATTTCACAAAAATATATTAGTTTTGCCTCTAATCAAAGTTTTTATGCTGGAATCCTGTTCCTTGTGTTTTTTTGTGACTTGTTTTTTTCATTCAACATTATGATTCGGGGATTCATACAGGTAGCTGAAATGCATTCACTTTCATAATATATGGTAATTCCACTGTATACAAATATTCCTTTAATTATCCATTCTGCACTCTGGTTGTTTCCAGAATGCATTTTTTATGTTTTTGCTATTTATTATGTACAAGGCTACATATATAAAATCTTGTACAAAATAAAATCTTGAACCTATTTCCTGAGACATACAAGCAAGACTTTCTGTAGTATATACTTGTAGGATTAGAACAGCTGAACAAAAGAATATATTTGGTTCAACTGTAACTTAAAATTTGTTGTACCAGTTTACATTCCCATTAACAGTGTATGAGAGTTCTTGTTGCTTCATATTCACACCAACATTTGGTATACTTCGGACTTTTATATTTTTAACAACAGAGTATAAAATGACGTATCACTCTAGTTTTAATTTACATTTCTCTATCAGTGAGGCTCAGCAAGTTTTCGTGTTTATTGACTTTGTGAATATTCTTTTTAATTCCTGTTCATGTTTATACTGGCTGATTTTAATTATCTTATTAATTCATAGGATCCTTAATATTTTCTGTACACTAAACCAATTTTCAGCCTTTCTGGCTTTTAGAGCATCCTTTGATTAAGATAAATTCTTTTCATTTTAATGTTGTTGAATTTATTAATCTTCTTTATCATTTACTCTTATACCTAGTTGAAGAAACTCCTGTCTTACCCTAAAATAATAAACATATTCTTTTCTAAATATTTTAAAGTATAATTTTTCATAATTGAGGCCTTCTTCTACACAGAATTTATTTCTATTTATAGAATGAGGGGAGTACGGATCGTTTTTAATTTTCCATATGGACAGCTTATCACAAGTTATGTTGGCAGCGTGGATTCACGGCTCTCTGGGACCTAAAAGGGGAAAGGATCCATAGGCTGGTGGTGTGTGTCATGGATAGATGCTTCAAGAAGCTGAAGCCTACAATGTGTCACTACATGAGAGATGAGAGAGAGAAGAAATAAAAGAGAGTGCTGTGAAAAGAAAACCAATTTGATAAATTCACTCCATTCACATTTTTATGACTTGTTCATAGTTTACATAACTCTCCATAGTCATGCTGTCATCACTTTACCCCATACAGTGTAGGACAACATTCAGTAGTTTATTTAAACTGGTCTGTGTTCCTTATAAACTCTTTATTGACATACCAATACAGCTTATGAAAACCTTTAGGAAAATATTACTGTTACCCTACATACTGATTAAGAATTTTTTTGTGATAATTCAGTGGTTCTCAACTAGACTCCCACATAATTCCACAAGCTCACTACAGGTGTTCTGTCACTAAAATCATATTAAATTTTCTCCATCTCAGAAACAACTAAATTAAATTCATAACATTTTTCTCAATATCAACACTCTCATAATTTTTTTTCCTTAAATGACTTGCACCTGCTATTCATTATTTCTGCCAGTGTCTGGAATGGGTTATCACACAATTATATATTTATTTCTTCATGTTTTCATATACTATAAACTAATCAACTTTAATAACTACTTTCTTAAGGTCAAAATATTTGACTTTTCAGTTTGGGATCTTCACCCCACCCTCACCCTCCATTCATAAAATTCATATACTTGCTTCAGAGCATTTGGGGGAGCAAAAGAAACACTGGGTGTGGAAATGTTGTTGAAATATAAAACATTTTCAAAAAGGGGTTAAAATTTAGAATAACCTTAAATTATATCTTACAAATATGGGGCTAGGACGGTCATGGGAAAAAAAAAATCAACAGATAATTCCTGAAGTCAATTTTATCCAGTTTTCATTTCTTCCACATCTCCTTTTAAAAAAAAACAAGATCCTTAACTAGACTAAAAATAAATGTATTTGTTTAAATGTCATTTCCTGCCTTACATTCTTTTTTTTTTTTTAATTTTATTTATTTATTTGACAGAGAGAGAGCACAAGTAGACAGAGAGACAGGCAGAGAGAGAGAGAGGAAAGCAGGCTATCCACTCAGCAGAGAGCCCGATACGGGACTCGATCCCAGGACCCTGAGATCATGACCTGAGCCGAAGGCAGCGGCTTAACCCACTGAGCCACCCAGGCGCCCCAAGCCTTACATTGTTTCTTTTTTTTTTTTTTTTTTAAATTTTTTATTGTTTCTAATAAAGTTCCTGAAAAGCAGGGCAAGACAAAGGTAAGAAGTTAATCAACAAGTAACTCTTCTCCAAATAATATAAAAAAAAAATGTTTTTGTAAAAGCACAATTTTAAACGTCATCCCATCCCAGTGTGATTTATAACTAATGAGAGAGTGTACTGAGTCTAACTGAAATCAAAGAGGGTATATGTACAGACTGCTGATGAGGATTTAATCATCTGCTGCAAATACATTTTAGGGTATCATGTGGACTTATTTGGAAGAATGTACTTTCCTACGTATTTCTTTTGTTATGTCTTTGCATTAAAAAACTTTGATAAAATTACAAAAGGAAGAAAAAATACGAAGGAAATAAGAATAATACACTAAAATTAAGATTTACTCTTTTGGTTTGTAAATACCAACAGAGCCCTGACTTCTTCATAGGGAATGGAGTTGCTGTGCTCTGATCTGGGCTGCTATCACACTGGGAGCAGTTTTGCTGCTGTGCTACTTCCCACCCTTTCTAAAGGTGTAGGAGTAGAACACTGAAATTCTCTATTTTTAAAGAAAGTCATACCCTGTACTATAAAGGTTTTAGGCTCTGAAAGAGCTGGGTTCCAATCACACATGTGCTTTCCAAGCTGTGTGATCTTAGGTATAATTATTTGATCTCCCTGAATTTCCATTTCCTCCTCTTTAAAATAGGGATAACAAAAAACATCTCACAGAGTTATTATAAAGTTTAAATGAGATTGTTATCATGTATACAAATATCTAACGCAGAATGTTGACTAAGTCACTGTTAAGTACAAAAGAATAAATGACTTTACAGAAATTTTGCAATATACTAACTGCACTTTAACATTTTATGATACAAGTTTCTCTTACTTCCCAGCAATTAATATTTCTGTTAAAATTGGAAAGATTTTCTTCAAGTTGCACAAAGAAATTTTCTGATATAACTGAATGATAGATGGAAGACGACAGATACAGAAAATGTTGACGTTAAAACATATCAGTAACAATTTGGCATGATCGGTAACTGGCAGAGATGCAGCAAACATTTATGAAAAAGATTAAAAAAAAAAAAAACCAGCAAATGCAGGAAAGGGAGGCAGAAGAGAGAGCAGGAATATGGTAATAAGGGGTGGGGCGAAGGGACAAGAAGGGAAATCGAGAAGCGACCGGTAGCCTGCTGTACTCCTGGCTGGATGGTTGTTCTGGGCTGCACTCCAGGTCATCCCAGGTCAGCCAATTTTTTGAAGTGCCCTACATGTAGAAATGAACAACCCTACAGTAAGTATGGGATCAAAGCACGAAGGTCAACTGGCCATCTGTGTGTTCTGCATGAAATGTGCTCAATGTCTCTAGAAGCATTAATTAACACCACTGATAATATATAGTTAATAAACAGAAACATATATATCACAGAAAATATCTCTAAAATCTAACCAAAATTTTAAAAATTGATTCTCATCTTCTAGGTAAATCATATGCATTCTGGCTATTAAGACATTGAAATCACGTTAGTGTAAGTATCATGTTTCTTTTCTACTGAGGGATCATGCAGTGAAAGAACAACTTCAAAATGACAAAACCAGGGGCACCTGGGTGGCTCAGTGGGTTAAGCCTCTGCCTTTGGCTTGGGTCATGATCTCAGGGTCCCGGGATCGAGTGAGCCCGCTTCCCTCTCTCTCACTCTCTGCCTGCCTCTCTGCCTACTTGTGATCTCTCTCTGTCAAATAAATAAATAAAATCTTAAAAAAAAAAAATGACAAAACCAGCTCCCTTATTTAAGAACACATGGTTTCAGCAGACAGAGTTTAAGTTCCCATTGTGTTTTGGGAGCTGCACCAAGCTTCTTTAGACTACAACAGTACAAGGGAAAAAAAATCATTCTAAATAATTGTCTATTTCTACCAATAATAATTTAAAGATTAAATGTGGAGTATGAATGAGTAACTCAAGATATATGCATTGTATGTTAGCTAATTTAAAACAAATAAACAAACAAAAATTGACACATTCAAAGAACTGTAGATCACTTCAGTAGAACAGAGCAGCCTAGGTCACCGTGCTTTCCTTCTCTATTATTGTCAAGTTCGATTTGTCAACAAGCCTCTGGCAATAAACACAGAAGTAAATTTCAAGGTTAGTAAGCTAAACTACTATTGTGAATAATGATACATTAATTTACTGATGAAGCTGAAATTGGCATAGAAAGAAATGAACAAGAGTGACTCTGAGTGAAGTCAGTTCTTTTTTTTTTTTAAGATTTTATTTATTTTAAAGAGAGACAGAGATCACAAGTAGGCAGAGAGGCAGGCAGAGAGAGAAGGGGGAAGCAGGCTCCCTGCTGAGCAGAGAGTCCGATGTGGGGCTCTATCCCAGGACCCTGAGATCATGACCTGAGCTGAAGGCAGAGACTTAACCCATTGAGCCACTGAGGAGCCCCTTAAGTCAGTTCTTTTACAAAAAGAAGACATATTTACCTGGGGAATTAATGTATGAAATTATATATGGATTTTTGTCCCAACTATACAATGTGTAGTTCTAATCATCTTTATAGTAAAGCAGAAAACTAAAAAAAAAGATTGAAAAAAGGAGGAATCATATATGTGAATGACTTAGAATATTTAAGACTATTCATTAATACAGATACTAACTCAGGCATAATTTTCCAAGCAATAATACAACAATCCGCTTATTAGGTAAATGGTTAATTTATTTTCAAGTGTTCCCAGGCAGGGCTATAAAAAAAACCCCAATGGACTTTAGTGTAAATCTTACCACATACATACCAATGTATCAACCAAGAGCAGAGTGACCCAAGGAAAGAAAAAAATCCTATATTATCTTAAGGCAAAATTGTTTGTCTTGACTTAAAGAGGAAAACAAAACAAGTTACTTCATGGTGACCGAATGTATAACAAGATTATAAATGATGTCTTGGTATAAACTTTTATATATAGATCGACACACATGTACATATATAATCACAAACTATTTATAAGGCATGTATATCCATAGCAAATTAAGTTATCCTCTTTTACATCATTTCAGGTAACCATTTAGTGTACAAGTACTAAGTTCTAATCATGCCAAAATATCTAGGACTTCCTTTCCTGCTTTAAATACCAGAAAAGTTTTATACCACAGCAACAACTGTGAGTCTCTTAACCAAGTAACTTAAAATTGAGATGATAGCAAAACATGCCAGTATGGTAGATTCATTTCTTCCCTGAATGAAACTTATAGTTTAAGAAACAAGAACCCAGATGGAACAGTCGCTTCTTGCTGAGCTGGCTGCTGTCAGTTTTCCTGCCAAGGTCATGAGTAGGTATGTGAGGAAGGGAGTGGTGCTGTGTCTTATGCATAGGACGGAGAGCTGAAGTATAAATTGGCTTGCAATGGAAGAAAATGATAACACCAATAGAAGTACTAAAATCTGAAGAAGTTAAAAGACTTTTTTTTAGCTGTTTCTGAACTAAGTTAAAAATATAGGATCATTTGCGACAACATGGATGGAACTAGAGCGTATCATGCTTAGCAAAATAAGTCAAGCAGCGAAAGACAACTATCATATGATTTCCCTGATATGAGGAAGTGGTGATGCAACATGGGGGCTTAAGTGGGTACGAGAAGAATAAATGAAACAAGATGGGATTGGGAGGGAGACAAACCATAAGTGACTCTTAATCTCACAAAACAAACTGAGGGTTGCTGGGGGGAGGGGGTTTGGGAGAAGGGGGTGGGATTATGGACATTGGGGAGGGTATGTGCTTTGGTGAGTGCTGTGAAGTGTGTAAACCTGGTGATTCACAGACCTGTACCCCTGGGGATAAAAATATATGTTTATAAAAATAAAAAATTAAAAGTCAAAAAAATATATAGGATTATTTCTGTCCATCCTACGATGTTGGTATCTTCAATGCTAATCCTAAATAGTAAGAGACTCCTTGTATCACTGACTTTATTGACTTGTCTCTATACTTCAAAAATCCTTGTTCCTGACCTCATTTTTCCACAAATGAATGCAAGCTGGGAAGGTTCTTTGTACCAGACTTTTATAGACGCACATTTATTATCACTTATGGCAAAAAGCATAATTTCTCTAATTGACAATGCTTTCTTTTTTTTTTTTTTAAAGATTTTATTTATTTATTTGACAGAGAGAGATCACAAGTAGATGGAGAGAGAGGCAGGCAGAGAGAGAGAGGGAAGCAGGCTCCCTGCTGAGCAGAGAGCCCGATACGGGACTCAATCCCAGGACCCTGAGATCGTGACCCCAGCCGAAGGCTGCGGCTTAACCCGCTGAGCCACCCAGGCGCCCCTGACAATGCTTTCTTAAAAGATGAACTTTGGGCAGAGCTAAATTTAAATCATGAACCTATCAGTTGTTAGCTAGGTAAGGTTAATCAAGCTACTTAACATTTGGGGGTCTCTGTTTCTTTACCCTAAAAAAAAGAAACCAGAATAAGTCATTCAAAGGTATGTTAAAAGGATTAATTGCAATCACATTAAAATTTTTGGTAGGATGCCAGGTATATATCTAGAAACCCGTGAAAAATGGTAACTATTATTAATGTATAATTTCTCACTCACACAAAATCGTATTCTTATTAGGTCTGCTTTACTACGAGTAATATACTCAAATCCTTTTGTCTCCAGTAATTTCAGGGAGCATGCAACTTAAATTCAACAATGTTCTAATGTGTTCCAATGCGTAAGTCACATTTAACAAAAGGAATCCTCATGCAATGTTGGTGGAGATGTCAATTCGTGCAGCCACGATGGAAAGCCACGATGGAACCTGTGGAGGTTCCACAGAAAATTAAAAATAGAAAAACCATATAATCCAATAATTCCAATACTAGGTATTTACACAAAGAAAACTGAAGGACTAATTTGAAAGGATATATGCTTCTGTATGTTTACTATAGAATTATTTAAAATAGTCAAAATATAAAAGGTTGGTATTTAAAATATATAAAGAACTTAACTCAGCACCAAAAGAAACACATATAATCCAACTGAAAGTGAGCAGAAGACATGAAGAGATTGTTCTCCAAAGAAGACAAAAAAATGACCAACAGATGCAGGAAGAGATGTTCAATATCAGAATGAAATCTTGCCATTTGCAACAAAATGGATGGATCTATAGAATATAATGCTAAGCAAAATAAGCCTGTCAGAGAAAGACAAATACCATGTGATTTCACTCATATATGGAATTTAGGAAACAAAACAGAAGAAAGGAAAAAGAGAGACAAACCAAAAAACAAAACAAAACAAAACAAAACCCTCAAAACAGACTCTTAACTATAGATAATAAACTGATGGTTACCAAAGTAGAGGTTGGTAGGGGGATAGTTGAAATAGGTGAAGGGGACACCTACCTTGGGGACCTGGGTGGCTCAATCAGTTAAGCATCTGACTCTCTTATTTCAGCTCTGGTCATGATCTCAGTGTGGTGAGATTGAGCCCCATGTCGGGCCTCACACTGGACTTCGAGAATGCTTAAGATTCTCTCTCTCCCTGTGCTCCCCACCACTTCCAGTAATGCTCCCCACCCAAAAAAGAGAGAGAGAGAGAAAGTAAAAAGAATATACTTATCTTGATAAGCAATGCTTACTGTACAGAATTGTTGAATCCCTATATTTTATACCTGAAACTAATACAACGCTGTATGTAAACTATACTGAAATGAATAAAAATTTAGATAAGTAAATAAAATAGCCAAGATATGGAAGCAACCTAAATGTTCACTGATGGATGAATGTTAAAGGAAGATGTGGTATGTATTTGTACACACACACACACACACACACACACACAGGGATGTTGTGCAACTATAAAAAAAGATAAGATCTTGCCATTTACAAAATGATATGGATCGACCCAGAGGGTATTATGTTAAATGAATACTTAGCATATTTTCTCACACTGAGAAAGACAAAACCATATGATTTCACTCATATGTGGAATCTAAAAAAAAATAAAAAACAAAAAACAACAAATGAATAAACAAAAAGAACCAGACCTATAAAATACAGAGAACAAACTTGTGGTTGCCAGAAGGAACAGGGGCTCTGGGATGGGTGAAATGGGTGAAAGGGAGTGGAGGATGCAGTCTTCCTGTTACATAATGAATAAGTCACAGGAATGAAACATAGAAGGCATAGCATAGGGAACATAGTCAATGATATTGTGATAACGTAAGGTGACAGATGGTAGCTACACTTCTGGTGAATACAGCAAAAAGCACAGAGAAGCTGAATCACTATATATACCTGAAACTAATGTGACATTGCGTGTCAACTATAGCCGAATTTAAAAAATTTTAAAAACACGAACTTTTGGGGCGCCTGGGTGGCTCAGTGGGTTAAGTCCTCTGCCTTTGGCTCAGGTCATGATCCCGGGGTCCTGGGATCGAGCCCCGCATGGGGCTCTCTGCTCTGCAGGGAGCCTGCTAACTCCTCTCTCTCTCTCTGTCTGCCTCTCTGCCTGCTTGTGATCTCTGTCTGTCAAGTAAATAAATAAAATCTTAAAAAAAAAAAAAAAAACACGAACTTTTGTTCCACAGAGATAAAATTTCAAATTCAATATAAATTAAGAGGTAACACAAAGATTTAAATTCGTACCATAAAAGTACAAGATAAAAGTGACTTCACAAAAAGTGGGAAAGGGGAATAATGATTCAACAAAAAAATTGAAGTACTTGTTTAATAAAGTCCTTGTGTATCACAGCATTAACAGTTAAATAGATTAAATCATAAAACCTAGAAAAAGATTCTTCCTATTTCTGGATAGAAGAGTTTTTCTAAGTTTCAAAGAAGATGGAGAAAATATTGATTAGATTTAATAAAAAGATTTCAAAACATACTTATGCTTCAAAACATATAAAAGAAAACCGAAAAGTAACAGAACCTTATGAAAACAGTTACAACTAATAGAACTTTAAAGAATCAAGATTTTTTGGTTCTTTTTTTTAACAAAGAACTCTTCTAAACCAGTGAGAAATAACACCTCTGAAAAAAAAATAAGTATATAAATAGAACAATGATAAAGAATAAAATGTTTATAACAATTCCTTCAGATTCAAGTTTATTGGGAATTAAAAATAAAAATTAAAGTATCACTTTTTACAAAAGATTTTAAAATTATAAATCTCTTAGGAAAAGTTTGAAAAGATAAATAATATCAGTCTGGGGGGAAAGGTTCACTAAGAGTTAATCAGGCTTTTTTCCGATTGGGGAGGTGGGTAGAGATTGTCATTTTTATTTTGCTATGAAGGAGATAAAAAGAGAAATCATAGGCTGAGGATTGGAACAACCTTCAACTATTTGCTCAAGAACACTTTCCTCCTTAAGTACATAAGTGATTTTTTTTCCAGAGGCCTTAATATTAATAAGAATGGAAGGACCCAAAGAGCCCCAATTTCTTTGGAAGTGCAGGGGACAGGAAGAGAGGAGCAAAGTCTTACTGGAAGATGAGGTGAACAAAAGAGCTTGTTTGCCCCACCGTGCCCCTTTAATTGTTTATATTTTTAAAAGAGCCTCAGATAAAAGTCAATGTAATGTGGAAAATCACATCTGGTTCTTTTGGGGTCTCTTTATTGGTTTTGTTTCTTTGTTGGGGGGGGAGGGGCTAGGGAAAAGGGAGAGACAGAGAACCTTAAGCGGGGCTTAGAACCTAAGCCTAAATCAGGAGTCCAGCACTTAACTGACAGCCACACAGGCACCCTGGTTCTTTTGTTTTAATCAAGATTTTTCCAACGTAATTTAGAACAAATAACTTAAAAACAAAGTTATAAAACAAAATATAACCATGTATTTCCTATTAGAATCCTTTAGATATAATCAATATACAAAAATTTGTTTTTACAGTTTCTATTTTTTGCTTCAGGATTATGTGCTGTGTTGTACTGAAAAAGAGAACAGTTACGGGGTTTTAATCTGGTGTACACAACCAGAGACAATGGGGGAAATCGGGAAAGCTAGAAAGGATATCTGTCATTTAAAATATAAGATGCCTGAGTGACTCAGTCAGGTAAGCACATGCCTTCAGCTCTGGTCATGATTCTGGGGTCCAGGGATTGAGTCCTGTGTCTGCCTCTCTGTTTACCAGTGAGCCTGCTTCTCCCCCTCCCTCTGCTCCTCCACCCCACACCTGTTCTCTCTCTCTCTCTCCCAAATAAATATGATCTTTAAAGATAATATTAGTAACATACATACATATACACACACATATGAACTATGGTTATGAGTAGAAAAGTACTATATCCCACCAATAATTATTAGCTTTAACTTTCAGGAGTCACACAATAATGCAAAGGAGTCTAATATAATACAAAACACAGAGCTATGACAACTTGGGCTTTAGATGCAATATACAGAATAAAAATAAAACAATTACAGAGAGACTGGAAGAGCCACAGGGATAAAATACTGGCCTTATAATTGTACATTTCTTTTTTTTTCTTTTTTTAATCAAAATTTTAACTAGTCACTTAAAAAGCTGATGTTTGACAATTACATTGCCACATCCACCCATATTTATAAAATGAAATCGGTAAAGCAGAAGAGTTCTAAGGTTCAACTTCCATGATTAATTTATTCTTCTGCTCCCATGTTCTATGAATTCTATGCCATGCATAGCTATATAGAAATACTTACTGGAAAGGTAAGCTGCCAATAATAACAAAATAAGACTTTAACATACTGGCAAAATCCTCTACGCCTCACTCCAACCACAAACTTGTTCTATCTCTTTGATGGGGTGGGGGTATTTTTGGCTTCTATTGGCTTGTTTTGCTATAATCTTTTAATACTGAGTCAAGCTTGGGTTTCTCTCATCACTGGCTGATGGGAATTAAGTACACTTCCGTTCCATGACAAAAAAATAAAACACACATACACAGAGACACGCCCTTTTAGTTTTATAATATTAAGATTATTTGATACACCAGTGAGACATGTAATCTATAATCATAACCCTTGAGACACCTTTCCCATACCTATTTAACTACAGGACAGGTATGTGGGCAAAATAAAACTGAAGAGAAATTCCAGATTGAATTACGGTTCATTTCAAACAGTTAAAAGTCTTCTAAGTGTTCTTATGAAAATATCAATCTTATTTTCATTCCTAAGACAGATGCAATTCAAGGTTAAAGAAACAAAAGGGTCATATTTGATGTGCATAAGATGTTTATAAGATTTCCACAGTAGTGGAAACTACTAGTTGCGTATAATAAGTAAAAATCAAAGTAAGAAAAGTTGCCAATTACTCTAGATTGTGTATGAAGCTTTATATTTGTTCCTGATAATCAAAATATTTCATATACAAAGTAATTACTCCATGTCTGGTGGGGAAATAAAACACAAAGACAAAATAAATTTTGTTTTTGCTATCAAAATAAAAGAAACAGCTGATATTTCGCAACTACTTTTTTAAATGTTGACATCCTTTTCTTTCAACATTTCTGTTTTGAGGAGCAAATTCTTCTGACTGAAATGGAATATCACTCTTCAGGTTTGAAAAAATTTTTTAAGCCACTAGCTCTTATTTCCTTAAATCACTATCTCTGTAATAGAAGGTAACATTAGGAAGTATATCTTCATCAGTCACATTGGGAGACATTCCATGCTGTAATTTTCTAGGATAGAGGAAGATGGACCCCATCTCTCCAGATATTCTCTCTGGGCTTTTTGAAAGGTATAACACCATCTTCAGTTTGCTAGGACATCATTTAATTTATCATAGGAGTCCATGTGAGAACAGCAACTAGCTGATTGTGTTGATAGAGTTCATCAAATTAAGCAACATTTTTGAGCTATATATCCTGAATTTGTATATGCTAATCAATACAACTTTGAACTTTATTATTCAAATATAACTTTATGGGTTTAATAGACATCTGGAATGGAAAAACACCCATACACAGACTACCATGATTGGTGGTAGTAAGAGAAACAAAGTAACTTTTTACAACATTGTTAGTCTTGGGGCACCTGGGTGACTCAGTGGTTTAAGCATCTGCCTTGGGCTCAAGTCATGATCCCAGGGTCCTGGGATCGAGGCTCCCATGAAGCTCCTTGCTTAGCAGGGAGCCTGCTTCTCCCTCTCCCCATCCTCCTCAATTTTGCATTTACACTCTCTCTGTCAAATAAATATATAAAATCTTTCAGTAAATAAATAAATGAATAAATAAAATAAAACATTGCTAGTCTTTCAAAAGCCTTTACCATTTACTTGAGGGGGTTTTCCTTCAATGTAATTAGTTAAAGTTGTGAAATGCACTAAAGTAAAAAGTCTATAAAGAAAAGTGGGTTTAAAATAAATATAATGAAGGTTTTTCTTCAGTTCAAGTTCTTGAGTGTCTATTATAAACTCTAGGTCCTACAGGAATATCAAAGAATAGATTTAAAACCTGACGACACGTAGCTTACAACTTCATGTGCATAAAGAAGCACAAAACATATAAGACTTTGCAAAGACTTAAATACTGACAGAGGTATATGCCAGAGACCAAACTAAAGAAGCAGAGACTGGTCCAGCAGCAGGGACGCCTTCACTGAAGCTGAAAGGCAAAGATCACGAAGATGGTTTTCAAGATAGAAGCAACATAAACAACTCCAGAATGGCGCAAAACAGTATAGATTGTTTCTGAGAAACACAGATGTTCAATATTGCTAGAGCATGAAACAGAGGGAAGGGGAATACTCTTGTGGATAAGCAAGAGTAGTATGGAAACAGCCCGGAAGAAAAGCAAAAGACCAATACAGAACGGAAGTATCAGCTCAGTCACGAAGGAGCTCACTGCGCCAAGATTGACCTTTATGAGCAACAGAGAGCCAGGAACCAGAGAGCGTTAGCAGGAAAGCAAAGTGTTCACTGCAGTGGGAGACTGATCTTCTAAGGGTAATAATGTAGCAGACTGATCCTTCTAAGGGTAATAATGGTAGAATAGGAGGTTAATAATAGCATTTCAAACTAAATCCACTCATCTTACTTCAAGAGACAGTTAACACATGATACAAAAGGTATTATCTTCTTTCTTTATAATATGCCTATATATAAAACACCTGTATATAAAAGTTGTTTATAGATATGATAAATAACCACTATCAGGATTGACATTAAAGCCCCCCCCCAAAAAAATTGAGAAAGTATCTCAAGTCTTAGAATGCTCAAACAGCCTTCAACCAAAATACATTCCATTTCAGAAACTGTCAACCAAAGTCACAATTCTCTTTGCTTTCTTGTTTAAAGGGACAACTTTCTTCAGTTTCTTTTTATTGTACTTATTTAATTTGGCCTGCTTTCTGCCCAAAGTTTTCACAGGGTACTCCAGAAATAAGATACCAGAAGGAATAAAAATAAAGCCAGTTTAAAAAAAAAAAAAAGTGTAAGAAAGTAGTATGTACTTATGCAACGGGTAAAGTGAACAAACAAAAGATATTAAATAAAGAACTGAAGTTATAATCCTGATTATCATTACTCAAAGGAAGTAGCAAAGAAAAATTTAATTGAGAAATGCCCATTCTAGACAAATCAAAGTTGCATTTTCAAAATAAACATATTGTTCAAAATCTAAATCAAATCCATTAAGAAACTGGTAGGCAGAAATTGAACAAAGAAAAAGCTTGATTCAGAGGCTAAAATAAGCATTAAATGAATGTTAAAACACAGTTGAAATTTAGATGTGAAAATACCCATAAAGCATTCCTGAATTAATAGAACTGATTTTGAAACATTCTGCTTTATTTGGGAAATTATATGAGATTCAATAAAAGTGATATTCTATAAAGATCAGCTTCATCTTAAGATATTTACTTTTCATTTAGGCCCATTCCACCTGCTGTTTTGGATATGGTTTATTCTATTTTAGATGAGCGGGTTTCTGAACACTAACCCTAACACAAAATCTGTGCCAGAGTATTAGCTTTTCCTTCTATCTCTTTTGGTATCTCCTTGTATCTACTGCTTAAGCTCTGCAAGAAAATTTAGTATTACCTTTGTTTTTAACTTAAACATGTAATACAGAAAACCCTTTGGGGGCGCCTGGGTGGCTCAGTGGGTTAAGCCACTGCCTTCGGCTCAGGTCATGATCTCAGGGTCCTGGGATCGAGCCCCGCATCGGGCTCTCTGCTCAGCAGGGAGCCTGCTTCCCTCTCTCTCTCTCTCTGCCTGCCTCTCTGTCTACTTGTGATCTCTCTCTGTCAAATAAATAAATAAAATCTTTAAAAAATAAATAAATAAATAAATAAATAAATAAATAAAAATAATAATAATAAAAAAAAAAGAAAAGAAAACCCTTTGGAACTATAATCAGCATCTATAACCCAACCTAAAAATTTTAAATATCATGCTAATGCTTATAGTACCACAATTTATAAACCAACAATAGGGAAGTTTTCACTATGTCAGTAGATAAATTTCACCTAGTTAATGCCATCCTTCCAGCAGAGCAACATACTTACCTTCCATGCCATGTGTACTAGACATAAACCATATAAGTTTATAAATTGTGTGAGCATTCTAAATCAAAAAATAGAGGAATACCATCTCTTTCTGTCATCTTCAGTACCATGCTTTTAATGTTAACCTGGGATATACAAAATGACGACAAACAAATGAACATCCCACAGCACTGGGAACACGTGGAGAAACATGTCAAAGTGCTAAATGCAATCAAAGAAAAACAAACGACCTACATGCCCCAAGACATGTTCATTTCATGAATGTAGTAGGGAATCGCTTTTTGTAAAGAACCAACTAGCAAGTCCCTTGGACAGAGAAACTCTCCCCATGCTGATCTGCATCTTGGATTCCCAAGACTGTTCTCACTTCTCACCACTCCCTGTTCTCTCTATTCCCAAAGCTAGGCCTTGACTCCCTATCATGCACTGTCAAAGGGACATGGCTCGCTTTTAAAAAGAACCTACATTGCTCGCAATCACAGCGCCTACACGGACAAGGCTTTTACTACATTTTCACATGTTCATCTGAACTTTTCCCCTATTCCATTTCTGGACCACTCACGACTGTAAACTCAATAATATAGTCCTGCTTTAATCCTGATACAAAAGCAAACAGGAATTTACCCATTAGAAGACTTCAGGTTTGGCGGAATGAAGAAACAGAAACTTGCTGATGGGACACAACACGAGTCAGTGGTAGAGCACCTTTCCCACCCCCAACCCCCATATTTCAGGGTATCCTGAAAGGACACAGCATTCTCAAGAGCAACACACAGCACTACACGGCCACCAAGAACATTCTTAAACAGCAGGCAGCCCCTCCTGGCTAGCTTAACATGCCACACAGCCCTTTGCTCACTGATGCAGAGCACCCAACAGGGACAGGGAGTTTACGAGTAAAAGCAAGACTGAACTGGCTAATTACTTACCTTCTCACTTACGGCAGGCTGGCTCGTTTAACTTTTTGTTTCTTCTCTTGTCATAGCTCAGCGTTGAATGGTTATGATTCAGCAGAAGTTTGAACCTGACAATGAAAAAGAATGTTTTAAGCAAAAATGCTGGAAATTACTGTTCTCCCCACTGCAGTCTGTCTTTCCTTGCCCTCTGTGTGTGTGTTTCTCTCCCGTTTTCTCTCTCTGCAAGGCAGCTACGTAGTGGTCTATAAATATTGACCCTGACACTTGCTCGGTGCTTTAGTTGCTCATGGCACAGGTCTGTGTTACTGAACACCGTGGTAATACTCCGGCAAAGTTCTCAGCTGCTCAGACAAAGCTGTGGATTGGCTCACTACCCAGCAACCCTGTGCCTGCCTGGAAATACCATTTTGCTGCCAGCTTTACAGATGCTATGGGCTTTGCCTGAGGCCCAAATCAGGCACAGAAGGGCAATTATGAGGTTTGTCTGAAGAAATAGCGTTTCTTGAGCAGGTGAAGAAAAGGGGGAGGGGAGGCTGGGTGAAGTGAAAGACAAGAAAGAAAACATTTGCCTTTGTTTCAGCCAAACAACATCACTTCAAGCCCTTTATGAAAGTTACACCTAAATGTGGTTCAATCCAGCTTTGTAAAACTGAAGTACTATGTATTATGAATGGCCCAAACAGAGGCAAGCATTTTTATAATTGTTTTTAATTTTGCTTCTCTTTGAGTAAGGCTGTAGTTACTGAGTAATTGGTTGCAAAGAAATGTTTCAACACAGGTAAGCTCAAACACCAGAATGATAGAAATGCACTGGAACGTATAAGATTAATCAGATAAATTTATGTATCTGAAAATTGTATGACTCAATATATTCTATTAACTAATTCTAAATTTTCAATCATGACAATTTGAATTATTTTAGTTTTTTTTTTAGTTTAAGGATAAAATATAAGTCGTGACTCTATATCGTTTGCAGGTGATATGTGCAAGGTCAGCATTTTATATATAGATATAGATATAGATATAGATATAGATATAGATATAGATATAGATATACACACACACACACACCACATATAATGTCTACAGTATGAATGATTAGAAAATAAATCAAATCCATATTTTCTATTCTTCTTACCCTAGAATTATTATATGTTTGTTTTACTGAAATTTTGTCTGAGACTAAATCAAGAGTAAAGAAAACCTTAGAAATAATCTGGCCACTTACTCATTTTACAGATAAGAAAACCGACCCCCCAGGCCGGTTAACTTATCCACAGTTACAGGACAAGTTTGCAGTAGAGCCAAACCTAGAGTGTGCCTTACTCTTACTGCTCACAATCTTCGCTCCTTCTATTATAAGAGTGATTGTTAAACTCATTTTTATGTTCAGAATCCTATCTTCATGTAAAATTTTACTGCAAACCTTACCAGTAAGAGCAAATATTACAGCCGGAAATTTAACTAGCATAAAACAAAGGTTTGATTCCCAGAAAAATGTTATATGCAAAAACTAACTTTCTAACGACTGAAATCCATCTTTGTTGCATTCAATAATTAATATCTGCCCAATCAATTGACTTATTTCTAGGAGAGGTATACAGCTAACTGCTGAGGAGGCAAAGATAAACCATAGTTTCTACTCTCAGAGACCTTACACTCCAATATCAGAGAAAAACAAGCTAATGACAAAACCGTGTTCCTGGGACAACGAAAACTAGCAGAGAGTGGTAAGGAGTACTGGAGAGCAGGCAGAGCACCCAATATGAAGAGGGGGTTCTTTGGGGAATTCCTCAGTCAAGACTTCGTACATGATAGCAAGGCAGAAGGCAGTGAGGCAAACATGGGGAAAGAATGATACAGTAAAGACAAAGGGGCAGGAAAAAGCATGGTATAGAACTTCAAGCAGTTTTTCTTGCTGGAGAATACAATGCAGAGCAGGAAATGGTTAATTTTTTTTTTTTTAAAGACTAGAAGGATAAAAGTGATGATAGGTTTTATATATGAGGTTTTAAAAACATAGGTTTTATACATCATGCTAGCAGTCTTCAGCTATTTTTGCTTACAGATCCTTAAAAGACTTAAATTATGGAACTACTCACACATTAGCAAGTTAACATTGACTATTTTTCATCTGTGTGAAATAAGTACCTGCAGAGAATTTAATCTCTACCCTATTAATACACTAACATTTTAAAGTAAAACTTATAAGAATACTCAATGGATTATAAATCCATAATAATTAATAATTTGTCTATTTAAATAAAAATTTTTTAACTCCTTTTTTGGAGAGAGAGTGAGAGCAAGAGCAGGGCATGGGGGGAGGGGCAGAGGGTGAGAGAATCTCAAGCAGACTCCCACTGAGTGCAGAGCCCAACACAGGGCTCAGTCTCACAATAAGATCATGACCTGAGCTGAAATCAAGAGTTGGCTGCTTAACCAAATGGGTCACTCAGGTGTCCCAATAAACTCTACATGAAAATTCTACATTACTATTTTATTTTCCTGACCTTTACTGCAATCTCACTCCCTCACAAAATTTTCATCCAAAGTATTTTATAAGTAAGTCTTTCGTTGTTTACTCTATTACTCTATCATACTTCTCTCCAACAAAAATCCAAGGCATTAATTGAAATTTTTTTAATTGTTAAATTATCTATGACTGCAGGGCAATGTACCATGATAGGATTTAGGAAGGATGAAAGAGTACCTTTCTTTTGTAAAGTTAAGAATAAGATTGTTATGAATAAAGCATTGCTTTTAGCCAGATCAATATTAATAAAGAGTTTATGTGGAAGTTGAAAATCCAGACAATGACTCCATTAGAACCATCCATTCAAATGCTAAGTGAAAGAAACCAGTCTGAAAGGCTATACACTGTGTGATTCCAAGTATATGACATTCTGGGCAAGGCATAAACTATAGAGACAACTAAAAGATCTGTGGTCATCAGAAGTTTGGGAGGGGTGGAGGATGAGTAGATGAAGCACAGCGGATTTCAAGGCAGAGAAACTATTCTGCATGATATGGAACAGTAGGTACACGGCATTATGCATTTGGCAAAACCCATAAAACTGTACAACACAAAGACAAAGCTCTAATAAAAACTATGGACCACGGGTGTCTGCCTTTGGTTCGGGTCATGACCTCTGTGTCCTGGGATGAGCCCCGTGTCGGGATCCCTGCTCAGTGGGGAGCTTGCTTCTCCCTCTCCTTCTGCCTCTTCTCCTGCTTGTGCTCTCTCTCTTTCACTCACTCTCTCTCTAATAAATAAATACAATCTTAAAAAAAAAAAAAAAAAACTATGAACCAGTTAAATCCCTTCCCTTGTCTTCCTGAAAGCATGTGTTCTAAAGGAAGTATTATTATTACTTGTTGAACATTTACCATCTAATAGGGACCTCAGAAATATTTAACACTAGAAAGAACCCTAATATAGAAGTATATTTTCACCTTTTTTTCAGTGGACAAAATTAAAATAATTGCTATGTGCTACTAAGAAGAACTTAAAGGTTTTATCTTCAATTTGACTGAAAGGTAAGGAACACATGAGGAATCAAAGGTATGAAGACTTGATATTGACAAAGTATCTGTTCTTCCCAACTTTATCTAAGGATTCAGTGCAATCCCAATCAGGACATTATTTTGTGACTATGTACAATGTGATACTGAAGTTTATAAGGAGAGGCAAAAAAAAAAACCTAGAATAGTCAACACCAACATTAAAAGAGAACAAAGTTGTAGGACTGACACTACCTGTTATCAAGACTTACTATAAAGCTATATTAATCAAGACAACGTGGTGTTGGAGAAGGAATAAACAAACAGATCAATGGAGGGAAATAGCAAACCCAGAAACAGACTCCCATAGGTACAGTGAACTGATCTTTGATGGAGGGATAAAGTCAGTATAATGTAGCAAAGATGGTCTTTTCAACAAATGGTGCTAGAACAACTGGACATCCGTATGCAGAAAAGAAGAAGAAGAAGAGGAAGAAAAGAATCAAAACAAAGGCCTTATACCCATCACAAAAATTAACTCAGAACTAAATATAAATAAACATAAAATTATAAAACTCATGGAAGGTAAAATAGGAAAAACGTAGAATACCTTGGGTATGGCAATGACTTTTAGATATAACACCAAAGGTACAATGTGTGAAAAAAAATAATTGATAAGTTGGATTTCATTTAAATTAAAAACTCTGTAAAAGACAATGTCAAGAGAATGAGAAGACAAGCCATAGACTAGGGGAAAATATTTGCAAAAGACACATCTAATAAAGGACTATTAATCAAAATTTCCTACAATTCAGCAATAAGTAAACAAACCCATTTTTTAAAATGGTCCACAGAAGACACATAGATTACAAATAAGCATATAAAAAAGGTGCTCCACACCATGTGTCATCAGGAAAATTCAAATTAAAACAACCATGAAATACCATTATACATCTAGTAGAATGTCCAAAATCTGGAACACTGACAACACCAAATGTTAGTAAGGATGCAGAACAAAAGAAATTTTCATTCATTGCTGATGAGAATGAAAAATGGTACAGCTACTTTGAAAGACAGTTTGGTGGTTTCTCACACAATGAAACATATTCTTACTACAAGACTCAGAAATCCCTTCTTGGTATTTACCCACAAGAGTTGAAAAGCATATGCCCACACAAAAATCTTCACAGGATATTTTTGGAGCTTTATTCATAATTGCCAAAACTTGGAAAAAATCAAGATGAGTAGGTAAATTATGGTACATCAAGATAAGGGAACATGATTGATTCAGCACTAAAAGGAAATAAGCTATCAACATTAAATGTGTGTTACTAAGAAGTCATTCTAAAAAAGCTACATACTATATATTTCCACTTATAGGACATTCTGGAAAAGGCCAAACTGTGGAGATAGTAAAAAGATCTGCATTTAGGTGGGGGAAGGGGTGGGGGAGGGATGAAAAGGTGGAGGACAAAGGATTTTTAGGTTAGAAAAAAATACTCTGCCTGACTTTATAATGGTGGATACATGTCTATATACACATGTTCAAACCAACAGAATCTCCAGTACCAAGACTGAACTGTAAACTATGAACTTTGGTAATTATGATGTGTCAATGCAGTTTCATCAGTTGTAACAAAGGACCACTCTGGTGGGGAATGGTGGTAATGGGCAAGGTTATACATGCATGGAGGCAGAGAATATATGGAAAATCTCCGTTCCTTCCATTTTGCTGTGAACCTTGTTCTACTCTAAAAAATTCAAGCTTTGAAAAAGTCAGAGGTGGCTCCTCTCTTGGGTAGATGAGTCTTTGCCAAGACAGAGATTTAGAAAGAAAAGAACAGCTCTGGAATAGGGAGTTGGGAAGTGAGGAGGCAGTTAGTCTTTGAACATGATGAACTGTGTTATAGCCAAGTGAACATGGTCAGTAAGCACTTAAATATACTGACCTATAACATAGGAGAGATGAAGATTGTATCAGTTCAGTAACCTTCTATTCATGTTTTCCTGCTTGAAACTATCAGCATTAGCCTATTCTCAACAGAAAAGCCAAAGCAGTCATTTAAAAATATCAGATAATAGGGGCGCCTGGGTGGCTCAGTTGGTTGAGTGTCTGACTCTTGATCTCAGCTGTGGTCTTGATCTCAGGGTCAAGTTCAAGATGTATATTGGGCTCTACAGTGGTTTTCAAGTCTACTTTAAAATGTGTGTGTGTGTGTATTGCATCTTCTACTCCAAAGGACATAAAAGCCCAAGGTCTTTTTTTTTTTTTTTAAGATTTTACTTATTTAGGGGGCACCTGGGTGGCTCAGTGGGTTAAGCCACTGCCTTCGGCTCGGGTCGTGATCTCAGGGTCCTGGGATCGAGTCCCTCATCGGGCTCTCTGCTCAGCGGGGAGCCTGTTTCCCTCTCTCTCTCTGCCTGCCTCTCCATCTACTTGTGATTTCTCTCTGTCAAATAAATAAATAAAATCTTAAAAAAAAAAAGATTTTACTTATTTATATGAGAGAAAGAGTACACAGTAAGTAACTGCATAGTAAGCCAAGAAAGGGGCAGGGGGAGAAGGAGAAGCGGACTCCCTGCTGGGCAGCAAGCTCAACATGGGGTTCCATCCCAGGACCCTGGGATCAAGACCTGAGCCAAGGGCAGATGTTTAACCAACTGAGCCACCCAGGCGTCCATGGAGCCCAATTCTTATAATGATCCATAAAGCCCTTCTTGTTCTGCTCCTCATTCTGTCTCTGACAGCATGAGCTATAGTCCCTTTCATTTTCACGGCTCCAACCCACTTGTTCTCCTATTACTCCTTAAATGTGCCTGACAAGTTTGTCCTTGGTGTCCTCCTATTTGCTGTTCCCACCCTGATATGTTCTTCTAACAGACAGCTTCATGGCTAACTGGTTCACCTCCAGTTAAGCCTCTGTTCAAATGCCACCTCCTCAGTGAAGCCTGCCACCATCATACTATCTAATAGCAAACTTTCTTCTTTCTTGTTACTGCTTGGCTCTCCAATAGAACTGAAGTTGAATGACAACACAGATTTCATGTGCCTAAAATGAGTCAGTAATACATAATAATAAAGGCACAATAAATATGTTGTATAAATAACTGAAACAGAGATCTGTGGGTCCTATACCAATGTAAGTGGTTCCTGATATCGGTAATAGTAAGTAACCCCAAACCAACATTTAGAAGTTGGGCCAAGGAAGAGAGACCCACAAAGTCTGTGGAACGATGATGAATCTAAGCAGACCAATGAGAAAATGAGAAAAAGGGTGAACGATGATGGAGTAGCAGAGGGAGAGTGGTTGATAACATCAAATGCCATGGGAAGATCAAATATGAAAGGGACTGAAATGAGCCTATGATATACAACATTCAGAAAGTGCTTGGATACTAAAGATCTCTGAATGGTGTATTTTAAAATGGTGAATTTTATGGTATATGAGTTCTATTTTGGCAAAGTAGGCATTCAAAAGAAAACAGTGAGCACAAATGGATGAGCTGTTTTCACTGAACACAGGAGGTCAGCAAGTGAAGGGAGACATGGAAGAGAAGCTCTCTTTCAAAACTCTGGCCATGAAGGAAAGGTAAAGAATGATGAGGGTGGTGACCGAACACCACAAACAAAGGACAACTCATTATAGTGTAATGATGATAATAATAATAATGAATAATAATAAAATAAAAGTAATACAATATATATAAATATAATAATAAATATATAATAAATAATAAAATGAAATATATATAATAAAATAATATATAATAAAATAAAATCAGTACCTGTGTTACTGGACATTACTACTTCATTTTCTTTGTACGGCTGAAGAATATTTCATTGTATAGACACACCACATTTTATTTATCCATCCATCAGCTGGTAAACATTTGCATTGTTTCCACTCATGAGTTATTATGAATAAGGCTGTGAACTTCCATGCATATAGTTTTGCATGAACATATGCTTTCATTACTGTTGGTTTACTACCTAGGAATGAAACTGCTAGGTAATATGGTAATTGCATGTCTAACACTTTAAAGAACTGTCAAACTGTTTTCCAACACAGCTGCACCATTTTATATCCCCACCAGCAATGTATGAGGTTCCAATTATTGTACATCCTTATGAGCACCTTAATTACCTGTCTTTTTTATTACAGTAATACTGGCAAATATAAAGTGATTATCATGGTTTTAATCTGTCTTTCCCTAAAGACTACTAATCCTGAGCATCTTTTCATGTGCCTTTTGGCTACTTACTCTTCACTTCCAGTAGATATAATTTCCCAGAAAACACGGGACCAAATAAAGCTTAAAACATATTTTCAAGGGCCCAGCAAAGTTGTACCTGGCATAGGCATAACAGCTCATTTGTTAGAGAAGTAAATGAGTAAGCTAATAAACAAATAAAGGATTAGGAATTAGAAAGACTTGATTGGTGTATCGTTTCAGTTTCCACACTAACTTAATCTGAATTCCTATACAGTCTGGTAGAATTTTTAGTGAAAAAAAGAAACTTATTTTAAAAATGCAATTACAAAGAAAAAGTGTCAATCCTCTATTCAGTATTATGACAAATACCTACATTAATATCTTTAGTTTGGTAATAATAAAGTACTTCATAAATTCAATGTTAGGAAACTGGGCTTATAATCCAATTATATTAATGCTTTAATGCTTCTTTGAAGACAGAAGTGAAAAAGGCAAACAACTTATGAAGTAGCCAGTGATCTCAAAGTCTGTGTTAACAAACTCAATCAGATATGAATACTACAAATTATCCAACACTACAAAGAACGAGACATTCCTCAGGGGCAAAAGGCTACAAGGAAAATATTAGTAATCCAAGCTCATAGTCAATTTTCAAAAAACCCGAGGGAATATGTGACTTTCAATGTAAAGGACTCAGAAGAAAGGAAATTGAGTCTACAGTGTGCCTAGTTAGTAGCTAACGATGGACTCTTTCCTTCTTTACAGGCCTACTATGAGTCCTATCACATAGAGAGTCACTTACCTGTACTCTAAGGTTCTTTGTTCCCAAGTAATAAATACTTTAGGCCCCCGGAACCCCACAGGAAAGTCATACACAAGTCTACTAACCTTTACTGCAGCCAGTTTATTTTAAGTACTTATCCATTATTAGTTTTGAGAAGTACTGACTGCGCAATTAATAAATAGGCCATTTGTTCTTTTCAACTAGAACATTGTTGTGTATAAATTGAAAAGAAGAATACTAAACAAGAAAACCATAGCAAAGAATACATATCCTCTTTAAAGTTCATCTGATACCAACACCAACTAATCCCAAACTAAACTAAAACATTTTATTTATAAATAGAAATTGTTTTGAAATGCATAGTGCATAGAACACCTATAACCAGAATTAATAATAAAGCTCAATTATATTTAATAAAATAAGGTAATAATAAAGAGTTGAAAAGCACCAGGGATATCAGCTCATTTCTATACCATCATTGCTGCTAACTGGACTTAGATTAAAACTATACTGACATTTCTTAATAATAATAGCTAAATTCAAAGCATGTATCAGTATTGGTCTTTCTCTTAAAACCACATATATAATTTTATAATACTAAGGACAATCTCAAAAGTGTTTTTAACATAATATTTATATTATAATTTCAATTATTTTCTGCTTTTCAAAAAGTGTGCAGTTCTTAAATATCTATTCTTTAATATATATTTAAAATCATGTCTTTAATATCTATTTCTTAAAGAATTAATCCACACTAATTCAGATTTTTCTAAATCACTCCAAAATGGAAACTAAATTAAGATTATATGTCAATAAGAATCTTCATGATGATGAGAATTTTAATTGCATTAATCTCTTCTTGTTCTAATATCCAGATGACAGATGATGATCCCACATTTGAAACAACTACTTTTCTTTCATGGTTAAGATACAGATAATCTCTTGATAGTCATGGTTTCTTTGAGAGCAACTCAGCTGAGGACCTTTACACTCATACAGATGCCTGTAATCATCAATGTGATATTAATATAATAGAACACTCATTTCTGGAAAAAAGTACAGTATATTTTGTTGGACAGTAGAAATGGAATCTCAAGAAAGCACTAAGTGTCCTCTCATGGGAAGGAGGGGTCAAGGTGCTCCTGAAATCACCCACACAGAGGGTGATTTCTCAGTCAGCTGCAAGGAGGGCAGGAAAGACGGATTGTCCCTTGAAACAAACCAATGCCAAACATCCCATGTGATGGAAGGGGAAAATCCCAGCCAGGAAGGATTCAGAAAAAGCCAGTTCAATGGGAGAGGGAACTTCTTTTTTGCTACAATTAAGCTGCCCTTTTTTACTATTCATTAATCGTATGGCAGTAGCCCATAAAGATATCACTGAATGATTAAATTTAACAGGCAGTGAAAATAGACATGGACATTAAGTCCAATCATCCATAAAAGAAAGAAAAGAAAAACAACACTTGTCTATCTTATTGCTCTACGATGAATCTGCTTTCATATGCAGGATATAAATTGTGAAACGAAGGAATATAGCTATTCATTTTAACATCACACTTTTTTTAACCAAAATGTATTTTTAAAAAATAACAAAATATAGAAAGAAAACAATAAAGCAAACTAATTTTAAACAAGAAATGAATGAGATATCCACTACTCTAGTTTGAGTCACATATGAAATTTATTTCTACTGGCTCTCTTGGTTGACAAGACCTGAAATTTCCTTGAAATGTGGTATCAAAAATAATTAAGGAGTAAAGCAGGAAAAAAAAAGACTAAAAATGAAAAAAATATTACTTTTAACTTCTGAATTTTGGTCGATCTGAATATTGTCATATATACCTCTTTTTTTTAATTTTTCAATTTATTTATTTTCAGAAAAACAGTATTCATTATTTTTTCACCACACCCAGTGCTCCATGCAATCCGTGCCCTCTATAATATATACTTCTAAGAGAGAATGAAATCATACTTTGAGAAGGACTGAAGCAATCTTTCTAGTTTTGCCAGCTCTAATTTCATTAGACTACTTTGGAGTCGGGGAAAACTATACAGGAATGCACTTTGAGGAGATTTTTCCCTGTCCTCTGATTTGCTTCATTCTGGGCAATTGGCCTATGCTGACCAAGAACAGAGCTGGAGCCATGCTGAGGATAGGCGAGTGGCAAAAGTAGAAAAGATAAGAATAAAGAGTATCCTTATACTTTTTCCCCATCATAATAAAGAGATGAAATAATGTTAACTAACAGGACATCAATGTAGTCATCAACCTACTTCCATTTTTTGTTTTGTTTTGCATAAATATTTACGCTTAGAAAAGCATATACAAACTGCTACTCATACTTGGGGCTTTAAGTAACACAGGAGAGAACATGAAGGAAAGTATGGGAACATCAAAGCATGTCCTTGGCATCCACAGATCCATACTGATGAAATAAAACCTCTCTTATCATCCAACTCTTAGGGTTTGTACAAATCTAAGAACTCCCATTTATACAACACTTCGGACTTTTAACAAGAGTTTTCATATGTCGTCTCACTTATTCATTAGGATGAAGCAATAAGAAATTATCCCTACTTTACATATAAGGAAGCTAAGTGCAAAGGAAGAGTCCACATGTCAAAGTTTGAAAGAAGTGTAGACAGAAACTGAATACACATCTTTTCACATTAAATCCTTAGCCCTTACTACTATACTTTCCAATAATACCAGTGGAGCCATATCTTAGTAGAAGTTACCTTTCTGTGGAAAAAATATTAACTCTTACAGGAAAGACCAATGCATTCCAGTTTGTGGCATGTATACTTTGGCTGATAATGGCAAACACACATTCACACAACCAGTACTTGGGTAATGATGGTACCATTATGGAGTCATCCAAATTAAAAATTTTGGTGTTTTACTTCTGCTTTCCCCTAATTCCAACTGAGTCACTAAAACTCAAGAACCTGTCTTTGAAATGTCTCTCATTTGTCACCTTTTTTCCTTTCCCTCTGTTCCTACCAAAATTCAGATTTAGCTTTTACAGAACCTTAAATAACTTAAATAACTGAAAGCTAGTCTTCTGTCACCACTCTCCTTTCTCTTCCATCAACCTTCTGCCTGCTACTAAAAAGCAAAAGTCAACACCCCCTCTTGCCAAAAACAGAGGGTTTGATTTTTCCACACAGAATACAGTTGTCTCTGCCATCTCAACCTGACCTTACCCTTTCCTTTTCTTTTCTCCTTTGCCCACAACACAAATCCTAACCCTCCTAACACACCATATGCTCTCTGGGAATGCTGTGGGTACACGTCCACACCTCCCATGTCTTTTTATGGAATGATCTTCTCTAAATCTCTATCTCTATGCAATAACACTTAGGCTGGTGCAGAACTAGATCTGACTATGGGGGGATGTAGATTCGAATTAAAAGGAAAACTTTCTTGCACACTGTGACTTTAGTATTAAGATTCCCTGTTCTCCTTGCCTGTTGTCTCCTCTGTCAAAATAGGACAAAATGCTTGGTTTCAACTTCGTAGTACTAAGCACATAAGGGAAATGCACACACTGGTTCCCCGGCTGCCAACAGGAAATCAGTGATCTACTGTGCCTTTCAGGATGATTTGGGGGTACCTGATCAGCATTTCTGTCCTGGGTACTCACTCCTCTTTCCCTGTTTTACCACCTTTATGACAGAAAATGAGGCACTAAACAATTCCAACAACGTTAATAAAAAAATGTTCAACTGCATGATTGTCGTTTTGAAAGACGTGCAAATCTGGCTTTCAAGTGAAATGATGAATAGCAGGGCTGTAGAGATCTGAAGCAGGATATGACCTAAAAGAGCAATCCTAAGGAGTATTTAAGCGCTTAAATCATGACAGGAGTACCCATAGAAATACCAGGGCCTCTACTGAGAGAATTTTAAATATTTATACGCTCCAAGATTGCTGCATTTTCTTTCAGGCAGAACAACAAAGTTCAAAGTACACTGATGAAAGTTATCACTGGGTTTACTGGCAATCAATACCAATTAAGAGCTACATTTTAAAATGCATATCAGGTGTTACTGGAAAATGCATCCATCTGAATAGCAGCTATTGAAAAGAAGTTTATCAAAAAGGGTAAATAATGTATAAAAAGTCCCAAGAGAGTGATGAAAACCTTGTTCAGATGACAAGCCACATATCAGTTGGAAGCCGGTGCTCAGACTTATTGGCACCAACAATGTTTTCTTAATTTCGTAAGAGTGTATAACATCACACACCCCCAGTTGGCCTAGAATACCCTTATTTATGGCTTCATTCTATTAAAGACTACTTCGACTTATTTATATTCCTGAAAATCCATTTTATAATTTTAATTAGCAGTTCTAATGGTTCTTGTGCAATATTTTGTATTTATTGATGTTTTCATTCAACAGAACAGTTGCTGAGTACCTGTTATGGGTTTGGCACCACAGACACAATCCCTAGTCCCAAGGCAGGCAAGAGGCTGGTCAGGGAGATAGAAGACCATCAATGAAGGTCAATGACCATGATCCAATCAAGCTGAGCACAGAAAACCTAACTCTTTCTGGAGACCGAGTTAGGGAAAGTATTTGGAGGAAAAGTGATATCTGAGTTCTTACAATAAGTTAACCAGATCATACAGGAAAATTTCAAAAACATGGTACTTTGGGATGATACAAGGTGCAGCCATGGAAGTGGGCCTCAAGTGGTGGTAACTATTCTTGTCTTAATACCACCACTCTTAAGCCCTCAGTACGGGGGGGCTGTACATGGTTGAGTTTACTTCTTCTCTGCCTGCTGGTATTTCCATCCATTTCACGCTATGGCATTATTTTAGTTTTTAAACTGTGATTCCATGCTTTGAAGGGTTTTTTAAGAGAGTGAAAGAAGATACAATTTTGTATATTCTCACAATAATTTTTCTATCAACATTTTGTCATTTATTAAAAAAATATTTATTGAGCAACTGCTATAGGACAGGCTTAGTTTTAAGTGCAGGATGGTGAAGCAAGCATGCTAGACATGCCCTCATGGACTTCACATTGTAGGGGAGAGGGGAGGAACATAACAAAGGAATAGGATATCCTCTTATGGCCAAAAAAAAAAAAAAGGCAATAATAAAAGTAAAACAGAATAACATGATAATACTGGGGAAAAGAATGCTTTAGACAAGAGGATTAAGAAAAGCCTTGCCTGAAGCAGAATCCTTTGAGCTGAGGCCTGGATAATGAGAGGGAGACAACCCTGTACAGATCTGAAGAAAGAGTATTCCAGACAGAAGGAATTGCTGATGAAAGGAGCCTTGAGTAGAAAGAATCTTTGGTATTCAACTGACCAAAAAATAAAAATTTAAAATTAAAAAAAAAAAAAAAAAGGAAAGGAGATACACAAAAAATCAACTAATGAGACAGTGACTGAATGATGTGGTGTTTCAGACCACTGGTTCTTAAACTGTGCTGCACACTGGAATTACCTGGGATGCTTCTAAAAATTCAGATACGCTGCCACATCCCAGACCAATTATACTGGAATCCCTCGAGTGGAAGCCAGATGTGAGTATTCTTTACAACCCTCCTCGTGATTCTGATATGCAGCCCAGGTTAAAAAGCACTAATTTAGGCCATGAGGAATTTAAATTTCAGTCCAGTTACATAAACAGCCACTGGAAGATTAAAATTTCATCTGAAATTTCTCCCATGTACCTAAATTCTTTTTTTTTAAATTTTATCTATTTATTTGAGAGAAAGAATGAGAAAGAGAAAGCATGAGAGGGAGGAGGGTCAGAGGGAGAAGCAGACTCCCTGCTGAGCTGGGAGCCTGATGTGCGACTCAATCCCAGGACCACAGATCATGACCTAAGCTGAAGGCAGTTGCTTAACCAACTGAGCCACCCAGTTACCCACCTAAATTGTTTAATATCAATCTGAATATTTGCTTAGTAGGAGATAAACTCTTTCTAAGCTCCTCAGATAAATGTTAATCTCTAAAACAAATTCTTCTTAAGAACCACAAAAATAGGGGCACCTGGGTGGCTCAGCTGGTTGAGTGTCTGTCTTCTGCTCAGGTCATGATCTCAGGGTCCTGGGATCAAGCCCTGCGTTGGGTACCCTGCTCAGTGGGGATTCTGCTTCTCTCTCTCTTTCTGTTCCTCCCCCCTGCTCATTCTCTCCCTCTCTCTAATTAATGAATTAATCCTAAAAAAAATAAATAAAATAATCATAAAAAATCAAAACAAAAGCAATTATTGACACACTTCCCTTTAAAAATTAAATTTGGGTGAAAATTAGTTATTTGGGAAATGCCTGATGTATTCACTGCTTTTACGTAACCTCCTTGTCTATTCTAGAATATATTTGCTTTTATTTTGTGAATAACTTTTTAATCAATGAAAGGAAAACAAATACACAAAGATTTGAGATAGTATCTGTATTTTCCTTGCATCATTCCTTTTGATTATATGTAACACTGACCATGGGATTCCTCTAGTGGGAGGTCCATGAGCACTTGATCCAATCTGATGTAAATGGGTGCATCATTTTGTGGCATGCAAATCTGTAAGAGTTCACTTATTAGAGGGGCGCTTGGGTGGCTCAGTATTTAAGCATCTGCCTTGGGCTCAGATCATGATCCCTGGGTCCTGTGATCCAGTCCCGCATTCCTCTCCCACTGCCCCTGCTGTGTTTCCTCTCTCACTGTGTCTCTGTCAAATAAATAAAATCTTTAAAAAAAAAAAAAGAGTTCACCTACTAGAGCTTCACTAGGAAATAATCTTTGAGGAGAAATAGCACTGCTGCAACCTGAAAATCTCATCACAGATTAAAATATTTTAATACATTTATCAGGTATAGATGACATTTCTATCATTCAAATAAACACACTAGAATACCTCTGTTGGACTGCACTTAGTAGAAAATAAAGCCCCTAAAGATAGTAAAATGCTTTATTTCCCAACTTTCAGTGTCAATTTAAGTTCTTATTTAACAGTGAATAGCTGTGCATATACTGAAGAACCTAAATTGTAAGAAACGCAACAGCAATCAAGCCTTCGTCACATTCCAGGAAAGCAAACCAATCAGTTAAAAACTGATTTAACTATCATGAGGTGCTATAGTCCTACGGCTTCAACTGATTCAGCATTTCCTCCAGCTTTAATTAACATAATAATATAGAATAATTACCTGAAGAAGTTTTACTTAAAAATTCAACCAGTTCATATCAGGTAAATTTAGGGTATTCCTTTACTTACCTACCCAAAACAAAATTTTATTAAAATTGTTTATGTTTAAAAAAAATTACACATGTAAATATTATACTACCCCTAATTTTTCTCTAAAGAAATTTCAGGGCAGTAAACAAATTTTCTGTACAGTATTTTTGTCATGGAATTCACAGCACGTAAGTAAAAGGGGATGACAAACTTCTACTCAAATTTTTCTTTGGAAAGCTTTACCTGATAAAGGCAGCCACGGTAATCTATCTCAAAAAGCCTTTGCATTACCAATTCCAACATGTATCACCATACGTGTTTCCTTTTTCTAGTAGACAAAACCTTAATTGAAATCAGGAGCTGCACTTTATGCATTTTTGTATATTCACAAAACCTTTCTTTCTGGTGTTAAACAAACATCTAATTAATGAATTAATAATGAAAGCTTATTAACCCCCTGAGGTTGAAGATAAGACATTCAAATAGCTTGGTGCTGGAATGGCCTTCCGCCATATGCATTACCACTCCCAAGCCCTGACTACCTTCTCTCCCTCCCTGGTAAAATAAAGAGAAGTGAAAAATAAATGAAAATGTGAAATGAGAGGGACCGTTGTGCTCCAAACAAGTAGGGTGGGTCAGTGAGAAAGAGGATTCGATGATTAAAGACTGTAGACTCAAATGACAAGTAAAATAGGACCATAAATCCATTCAATCACTTGTTCCTTCAGTAAACAGTTTTGAAAATCTACAATATGCCAGACACCTCTAACATACAAAAGAAAACAGGATTAACTCCTGCCTCCAAGTAGCACATGGGCAAAAGCAACAATGCATAGTAATAAGAGCAATGTAAGAGCTATGCATAAATAACCCATAAAGAGCGATAAAGAGCCCCTCAGTCATTGGGGAGGAAAGATGGTAGTAAAATTATGCCTTAACAGGTAGTCTAGGATAAGAGTTAAAGGGGGATCCATTCCAGAAACAGGCAAAACAAAGGCATAAAAAACAAATTAGTAGGACATTTTAATTCCTACAAAAAGTGAATGACAAGTTCAATTTTCATGAATAAAAACACTAAATGGTTAGTACCTTTCATAGTACAATTAAGATGCTAAGTGTAATAAACTAAAATAATCTGAAATACTTTTATCAAGATCTGACATTCCAATTATCTACTCACCTCAGGCTACTTTTGTTACTCTGTGGTTTTCAAATTATTTTGTCATTTGTTACTTTTATAGGTTTACCATTTGCCTAGAGATATTACTTCCTTCGTTTCTAAGACAATTCAATAGTCTTAAAAATCAGGTTATAATTAAATGCACAAACCTACTGCCAATTTCACTAGGCTCCTTGCTGGAAATCATGCTGTATCACAGAAATCTCCCTGAGGGTATACTGTTGAGGCACAGTTATGACTAGGGCATGGAATATGTTGGAACTTATTATGTTATAGCCACACTTTGCATATATTTTAAAAAATCATTCAAACTATGGTCAATAATTCACTAAGGAAAACCACTTTCAACACTGTGATGACTGAATTTCCATTGGCAGTGGGCCAGGCTGAATGCTACAAAAGGATGTGCTCTCCTAGGTACAATAATGGCAATGAACTGTGATGATTCATTCTGCTATTTTTCCATTCATTCTGTATCACCTTTGACCCTCTTAAGAGGTCTGAATGGGGCCTGGTCCCCAACAGCCCTGTGAAGACACAGTCATGTTTCCCACAAGCAGCTGCATTCTGGTCCCTGGCTTCTACGGGTTGCTGCCTGCCTGGCTCTCCCACAAAAACCAGCCAGAAAGCAGAGGAGAAACCCAAGTAATAAGATGTAGTGAATGGGGTCCAGCCTATGGACAAAATATCCTAAAGAGTCCAATGTTTCCAAAACACAGAGGGCTCACTTATATGCAACAGAGGACAAATCAAGCTGCTGTGGCCAAGAAGACGGGAGATGCTGGCATCTACATGGTTGTCACCTTTAATGAAGGCTTCACTCTTCACAATTATGAAGTTCAACTGCATGGTTCTTGATATTTTAAAAGATTAATTTTAAGAATCACTGGAAAAATCTGTCAGTACTTATGCCGAGCTAGATTTTAGGAAGAGATGGGATTTCTTCATTTTTATAGAACATTTTCCCCCTTTCCTTACAAAAACACGAGGTTTCAATAGCTGGCCAGTTAAAACTATTACCATTCATAAATTCGGCATGTCTGAGAACTTGATATAACTTAAAACATGTACCACCCACAACCATAATTTTGGCTGAGCCAAGAGAAAAACATCAAATTTAGAATCCCATAAATGCTATAATTAGAAATTCACCAAATGTTTAAATAGTCAAATTGGAAGATGAAAGCAAGGATGTGATAAGTTCAAGTGGGCTTTTTTTAAAACATAAAAGGTTCAATCTACATCCCTAACAATGTGTATAACTCTATTTTATGACTTTAGAATTAACCCATAAAGATCAGATACAAAGAAACTTGGTGGATTTTCCCCAAATGGCCACAGTAATATCTCCCACTACAAATGCTCTTTTTACACCCCTTTGAGAGGTGAGATTGAAATTCTTTTTCCTCAAATCTGGTTAATCTTATGATTCTGATGAAAGTGACACTATGCACTTCAAGGTCAGGTGATAAAATGGAATTCAACTCCTGTTGTACTCGTAAGAATCTGTGTTCTTGAAGTCTTTGGTTGCCACGTGAGCAGTCTGACTGTGCAGAGGGCATGATGCTCTAAGAAAGGCCAAATTTACCCAATGTGGTGAAATCAGAGAGGCTTCAGGACTACATGAGCAGAGATACACCTAGACAGTCTCCCACCAGTCCAGCTGCAGACACCATTTAACTGCAAATGCACGTGAGACCCTGTGCTTGAACCACCTCAGTAAGCTCTGCGCCAAATCCTGAACCACCACAGCATTGTTTTTGCTGCTTTAAGGCCCCAAGAAACACAGTTATTTATCAAAAAGCAATAGATAACTAGAACACACTTTTATATCAGAAGTGAGGTGGCATAATAAAAAGTTAAATAAACCCAAACATATGGTATTGGTCTTTGGACCAGACCATAGATGGGAGACTGAAGGAGACGGTTAGTGGAAAACTGATGGGCCTCAAAGAGTTGGATTGTGACAGCTCCAGAGAAATAAGGGTTTTGTTTTTGGAAGAGGGAGAAAAGGAGACTCTTGTTACATAGCAACAGACCTTTTAGCAATACGATTGCCCACCGTAACATGCAAAATGGAAAATGTATCTAATGATCTCCAAAGATCTAAGGAGATTTCCAAGCAGAATAATGAAAGGAGCATCTGCTTTCCTTTTGCTACTTATGATGAAATGTACTCAGAGAAATGTGAATTAAAAAAGAAATTGTTCAGTTTAAAGCAAAATTTGGAGGGCTGTAAAGAGACAGGATTTGCTGGATTTGAAAATAAAACTATTTTTCATTCCTGACTGCTTCAGAGAGCAAAAGAATCAAAATAAGAGCAGATCTCAGGGAAAGACAAAATGGGGTGTAGTCAGATCTGGTCCACAAAAAAAGGTAAGCTTGTGACTAAAAATACCCTTTATTAACACCTCAGGGATAGTAAAGTGGTGTCTGATAGATCCTTTAAGACAGATAAAAGGCCTTCTAAGGACCTTCCAAGCATATGTAGCCAACTTTCTCTGAGTAACAATAGGACACAAGGAATCATAAGGGTGTTTATCCTACAACAGACTCAGAGAGAACCCCTAATACAAGAGGGTTATCTCCAAAATTTTGTGGGAGTAGCTTCTGCCTCACAGAGTGGATTATAAATTTTCACATAAGAAGACCTAAATATTTCTAAGAATTATATCATCTAGAGCTAAAAGGAAATAAAGACAATTCAAAATAAAAGGTGGCCTTTGGGACACCAAACTTCCATGCACAGGAAGAAGATTGAGAAAAATTGTCAGCTATAAATATAGGACATGGATATTATGTCCTATAAATACAGGACACTTTTTTTTTAAAGAATGATGATTCAAAAGATGGAAGTAAGAATACAGTGGCAAGAGCCAAGGGTCACAGCGAACAATTCCCAGGGAATAGACTGAGCCCTAATTAAGCAAATGGCAGCAGGACCATGCAGAGTTCAGATTTGCTTTGTAATATAATAGCCTCTCATTTCTCCCTTTCTGCACAGGAAGGAGCTACTGAAGAATCTACAGAAGGCATGTCACACAACTGAATGGTGGGTGTGTGAAGGGCAGGTAACTCAACTCTTTAGTTCAAAACTTTTCAGAAGGACCTCTAATTCACATCTTTTCAGTATCCAAGAAGTCTTACCTAAGGAGCCTCACCTGTACCTGGACTTGACTGAGAAAACAAGAACTGGGACTTCAAGCTAATGCAGTAAGGGAAAGAGACTCAAGAGCTGTAAGGACAAGAATAAGCCTATTTTACATGTCTGAGAGCTACAACTGGTTGTGGTCTAAGATGGAGAACGGCAGATTATATTTTCCAAAGATAAGCACAATAACTTCTCCCATTCCACCATGTTGTACTTACAATGTAACTCGGACACTCCCACCAGCAAGCATGGGACTCAACATGCCTTCGCCTTGAATTTTTGACTACAGCATAAGTGAAGCTACATGACTTAGTGACTGGGACATAAAAGGCAATGCAGCTCTCACATTGCTCATTCTGAAACTTACTCTTTTTTCAAAATTTATTTTTATATTGAAGTATAATTGACACACAGTGTCACATTGGTTTCAGGTACACACCATAATGATTCTGTAAGTTTATACATTATGCTATGTTCACTGCAAGGTAGCTTCCATCTACCACCATACAACGCTGTTACAATACCATTGGCTATATTCCCTATACTGTGCCTTTCATCCCCATGACTTGTTCATTCCATAACCAGAAGCCTGTACTTCTCACTTCCCTTCACCCATTTTGCCCAACCACTCACTTCCCTTTGCTTCCTTCTGGCAAACATCAGTTTGTCCTCTTGCAACACTCACTTGTGAAGCATTCAGCTACCATGACAGCAAAGTTACTGCCTTGAAGTTACCATGATGTGAATAAGCCTGAATTACCCATGTGGACAGACCCTATGGCCAGGCCCTAAGATTACATGGGAAGAAAAGATGCTAGACTAGCCTCCAGTTGCTTCGGCTACCCACCATCCCAACTCCAGTCACTGTCTGACTGCAGATGCATGAGAGCACCTGAGCCAGAAGTAAAGAAGCACACCCTCTACAAATTCCTGACCCATAAAAACTATGAGAGGTAATAGTGGTAGTTTTAAGTTACAATGGATGGAAAAATGATTATATAGCTGGAGGTACTAATAATGAAAAGCACAAATTATTACATCTCATTTTGGTTATATATGGATAAAATCATTAAAATTATTTAAAAATAGGAATAGATATTCTGGTCAAACTTTACAAAGAAAAACAAAACATTTTTAAAGACATCATCAGTCTTTAAGTGAAATCATTAAACAAAACCAAAAAGAGGTCAGATTATAATTATAACCTCAAGGTATTTAAATAAAGGCAAATTAAAAGATGTTCCGATTCAGTCACCAAACTACCCAAGTCTCCAACAAGGACGTGTATCTCGGAGAACCCTAGAGGATATTTCTTGGACAGAGTTAGCTCTTGTACTTTTTCACAATGAACCAATATTCTGGGACCTATTTTCATTGCTGGCCAGGGACACATTTGACTCCGAATTCACCTGGTTCTCTGCCAAAGCCCACATCCTGTGGAGACCTTAAAGTCTACAGTTGCCCCAACACCCTCCAGGACACCTTAAATAACTGTCTGGAAGCTTCCTCCCTGTGCAGTCTGTTGGCTTTTCAGAGTTAGTGAAGTGGTTTGCTATTTTTTGATGTTATATAGGATATTTTTGAATCAAAACTCTACTAAAAAAACAGAATGCATCAAACTCTAAAACATCTGTTCCAAAGCTTTTGTTGTTCATTTCTCTTAGCTGCTCTGTCAACGGGCAAAAATAAATGTGTGTTTGAGGAAGCAAGAGGTGGAGGAAGGAGACCACTGTCTGCAGTTACATAAATTAACAAATGCTAGCTAAGTGCTTGGTATGTTCCCTGACTATGCTAGGAGATTTGGGGACATGGGAAAGTATAAACCATGGATCTTATTCTGAAACAAGTTTTAATGCAGCTGGAGAGACTGGTCTAAGTGGCAAAAAAAAAAAAAAAAAAAAAGAAAAAGAAAAAGAAAAAGAACCAAGCACTACACTGTGGTATAATATTAGATATAGAGCCTTGCTTAGGCTTCACAGAAGATATGCAAAGCAATAATAACAACAACAACAAAACCTAAGACAAGGCAAGGATATCATGATAGGAACATAAATAGAGTCTGCAGTGGCAGAAAATGACTAGGTCTATCTGATTTCATCAGGGATTTGGGGACAGAGTTGGAAAAGGGAGGAGGAATGTATGAGAAGACCAGAATATGGGAAGACCTGGAAAATAATCTTAAAAAGGCTAAATGAAGTTGGTAAAAGCTGTTGAAAAAATATTCAAAAATGGAAAAAAAAATACTTGAAATAATCCTTCTATAGAAATTGCCTGCTAAAGTTTCTTAGTAAATAAAATGAAGGATAAATATTAGGCTAAGAACAGTATGTTTTTAGAAAGTTTTAATAGCCCTAATACATTTTAGAACACATACAACTTGTTAAGAAAAATAGTAACAGGCAAATCATGCAGACAGAACTTCTAGAAAAGAACCATACAATGAAAATAATTTAATTTCTCTAGTGATAAAACGAAGTTTAAAACAACAGTGAGAGTTTCCAGCTAAGTAAATCACTACCAGTTTTGATAAAATTCAATACTAGCAAGGGGGTAGAGAGAAAAGCATACTTGCATACTGATGACTATAAATATAAATTAATATAAACATTCTGGAAAGCAATTTGAATGTATGACTGCAGTTTAAAATGTCAGTTTTAAATGGTTTTTCAGAGGTATATGAGAATTTTCAGAGGTATATCAGAGGTAAGCGTTGAAATTCAAAGACTGAATTCTGAATTCAGTGGGTGAATTCTGAATAACCTTCAGTAGTGATGATCGGCTATTACTATGACACTGATACTTATTTAGCAGCTACTTAGGACCTGGGTTCTGTGAAAATTCTTTTACTATACTACTTCTGATATTTAAATACTTCAAGGTCAGCATGATCTCTATCTTCTAAATGGCAAAAATAAATAATATAAAGTTATAAATCCAAAAATAGTTACAACTAGAATTGAAATCTACATATGTCTAACTTCAAGGTTTGGCTCCTCCTACTATGTCTTAGTACTCAAAGATTATTATGTTTATTGTATCAAAGCCTACCTATATTAGTTTAAATCTAGGGGTTTAGAAGAGATTGTGTCCTGGCTTACAATTTTATGGTAGTAAGTGCTTTTAATTAGATTATATTTTATTGCTAAAAAAATTTATGTTAGTTTCATCATTAGAATTTACATACAAAGCTATTAGATGCTTTTAAAACTTGCATTTTATTGGATTAAACAATCCAAAATACTGTGTAACATTAAATATTTAAAGTAATAAGTCTATTGATAAATAAACAATAAGAGAAAAGTGATAATGAAATCTGATCTTGTGGTGCCAGGCTCAATTAGACCAGAAAACAACATAGATTTAAAGCTGCTGCCTACTGTTAAGGCATCCCTGAATTAAAATAGAATAGTACATGCTTATCCATCATGTTTTAATTGTCGTGTGGAACTTAACACTGCAGTTAAATGACTTAGGTGATAGAGAGGAGGACTAAATTGTTTTTCCCTAAATTGACAAGTAGAATAATAAAACTCCTTGGTAAGATTTAGATTTTAGTAGTGACTAATTCAGTTACATGTTGAGTTAAAACACCAATGTGATCACTCTGGTCTGACTAACTAGACACTCAAATATTTCTTTTTTTACTTAGATCAAATAACCTTTCTAAATAAAATACTCCCATTCCTGAAAGAAAAGTTTTTACTTATCTTATTCGATGGCTCAGTTCTCTCACCTTACAAGTACTCAAACTAAGGCCCAGAGAGGTTTGGTGACTTTCTACAATGTCACTCCGTGGATCAGAGATCCCAAATAGTTTCTCCAAAACCTGACAGCTCAACATATTTTCTCTGACAATTTTTTCAAGTTCCTTGCCTCCCTACCTAGGAGATATATCTTGATTCATACAAACTCTTATTTAACATATGATTCTTTTTTTTTTTTAATTTACTGTTTTTCACTGTTCCCAGATTCATTGTTTATGTACCACACCCAGTGCTCCATGTGATTCTAAAATGCTATCAAAATCATGACTAGGCCTCCAGAGGGCACCTCTGTTTTATTTAAAAGATGAGAAACGTAATACACAGAGCAGGTCATACATTAGGAAACACCTGGGTGTATGTTCAAATCCGTCTATACTCTCAGCATGAGGGCCCACAGCCCAGAAGCTCACAGAGAACCAACTTGTTCAGCAGCCTGACTTGCAGAGTTCTAAACCTCTGAATCTCTGCAACTGAACAGGTTGCAACTGTTGAATTGCAAATGGACAGAAATCTGTGACATGTGATGTCAGAAATACTGCCTTGAAATCACTGTTAAGTGAGTAATCATGCCCTCTAGTTCAATACTGAGTAATAGCAAAGCCCCTCCAAAATGTTGCTTTGTTAGAGTAACTGAGATGTACGAAGTACACGAAGGAAGACTATGACATGTTTTCATGTAGGTTTTTCAGCTTTGTGATCCAAATGGGAACAAATTACTCTACCAATTAAACTTCAATGATTCTCAAAAACTATCCAAAACTTCAAAACCTAACTACAGTATTTTGTCAAATATAAAACATCAGTTGCAAGATGTACAACACCATCATTATGTGTAACATTGAGAAAAAAAAATGCTGATTTTCATACAATGACAAATTTGCAATCGTAAAATGTGTTATGATGGTGTGTCTTTGGATCACTTAATAAGGTATGGTTGATTTCAGTGGGTTTACAAGCTCAAAAACAACAACAACAACAACAAGACAACAGCAACAAAAAAAATCCACCTGAATTTAAAGGACTATAAAAAATAAAACAACATCCATAACAAAAACATCATCCTCGCTTGCAAGTAACTAAAGAGTTAATCTGTTATAGTTCTTTTTTTGTTTAATTATAATTCTTAAGTAAATCTGAAACATTTAAAAGTATAATAAATACTTTAAAGCTCATGAAGGTACCACACTCTTTTTATATATAAGGAACCACAAAGCAATCAGAATGCAGTGACCATGAACTCCTTGGCAGACTTCTAAACATAAAGACATAATTATTTGACAAAGTCAAAATTTCAGTCTATGAATATTTATTGGGTGCCAAGCATTGTTGTAAGACCTGAAGATACAGAGATCAAAGCAGACAAAATTCCCTGCCCAAATGTTGCTTAAATTCTGGTGGCAAAAACAAATAATAAACAAGATTCAAAAGTGAAATATGTAAGGTCACCTGGTGGCTCAGTGGGTTAAGCACCATCTTCAACTCAAGTCATGATCTCAGGGTCCTGGGATCAGCCCCTGGTTGGGTTGGTTGGTTGGTCAGGCTCCCTGTTCAGCAGATAGTCTGCTTCTCCCGCTGCCCCTTCCCCCACTGATGTGCTCGTGCACTCTCTCCCTTTCTCTCTCCCTCTCAAATCAATAAAATCTTTAGAAAAAAAAATTGAGGGGCGTCTGGGTGGCTCAGTGGGTTAAAGCTCTGGCCTTCGGCTCAGGGCATGATCCCAGGGTCCTGGGATCCAGCCCCACATGGGGCTCTCTGCTTGGCAGGGAGCCTGCTTCCTCTTCTCTCTCTGTCTGCCTCTCTGCCTACTTGTGATCTCTGTCTGTCAAATAAATAAATGAAATCTTTAAAAAAAAAACAACTGAAATATACATTAGTAGCAAGTGCTAAAGGGAAAACTAAAATAGAAAAGGAAGATTTTTGCTCTGTTGATCGGGTTGTTCCAGCAACACATAGGCTCCCAAATGCAAATAGGATGTTTTAAAAATAATCATGACTTTGTCAGGCCAAAATAGAAAAAAAAGTAGGCTTTATGAAGGGCTATAAGTTTTCTGAAAATATCACCCAATGGTAAAACAAAGGGCTTCAGGCTTTGAGCAGAATGAACAGTAGCCTAGGAATTATAGGCTTCTAAACAAGCTTCTCAGCATCAGAACACAGTCCCAGGATTGAGGGAGGTAACCAGTAAGTGCATCTCAACTTTAGAGATATTTTGTCACAGATTCCTATCTCCTTCCTACTTATCAGTATTATATTATCTCAGATACTTGGTTTTTCTGCCTATGTCACCTCCCAAGATAAAATAACATTTTATCTATTTAATAGATACATATAGTTAATAGAATAGTAATAGTAACCTATTTGTAACCTATAGTAATAGTAACCAATTAACCAATTCTATTACCATATTAGTAAGGTGTAATCACTTTGGTCTCCAGCTACCTCGACATTTCTAAACAAATAAACCATAATAAATCACACAAATATTACTAACTAGTGATGTAATAACTGGAGAAATGCTGGGAAAATCCAAAGATGACAAAAAGGGAAAAGAAACAAGATCTCCGTGAGTATAAAATTACAAGCATAGTTTATACTTACCTAACTAATGGGTAAATTAATTAAACTACTAAAATTTTATTATTGTTACATTTATGCAGACACTCTCCCCGAAGATAAAGAATATGGTCATTCTTCTTGCATTACCTGTGATGGCTCACATTCTCTGATAAATCTCTAGATCAGAATTATTTTGAGATTGTACAGTACTACAAGGAGAATTTTTAATGTTCTTACTATTTTATTAGCTAAAAGAAAATCTCTTTGACACAGGTTAAAAAAAAAAAAAAGTACGGGACACCTGAGTGGCTCAGTGAGTTGGGCCTCTGCCTTCGGCTCGGGTCATGGTCTCAGGGTCCTGGGATCGAGCCCCGCGTTGGGCTCTCTGCTCAGCAGGGAGCCTGCTTCCCCACTCCTTCTCTCCCTGCCTCTATGCCTCCTTGTGATTTCTCTCTCTGTCAAATAAATAAATAGAATCTTTAAAAAAAAAAAAAAAAAAAAAAAAAAAAAGTACTTACAAATGAAAGTTACCTATTCTATAATGGAAGTCAATAAGAAAACGGAGTGTAGTTACAGAAAGTTACTTTCCAGTAAATGTGATTGATATACATAATCTGTAACGCTAAGGTTGAATTTATAATAATTCCTACTTTCTGAATGGCTCTGGCCCAGGTAGGCTTTTTGGTTCAAATACCATTAATCATTGTACCTAAGAAAGATATTTAACGCATTTATATGTCCACTTCACAGAGCTGAAGAGTGGACAAAAGGTCTAAGAAAGTTTGGTCTTGGTCAAAAATATCAAAGGAAACTATCCCTTAATTCTACGGTTTTATTTTTCTGCCAACTTACGAAGCTTAAGTGCATCTCACTTTAGAGATATTTTGTCACAGATTCCTATCTCCTTCCTACTTATCAGTATTATATTATCTCAGATACTTGGTTTTTCTGCCTCTCTATGTCACCTCCCAAGATAAAATAACATCTTATCTAACTAACATTTTATCTATTTAACCAACTTTTTCCAAGCGCCCTCATTCCCTGCATGGAACTCCCAGAATCCGCTCCTTAACTTCCTCACACCATCACTTAGGATACAGCTGGTTGTGTTCATGAAACCTTTCCAATGCAAAAGCTACCATATAAAATACTTTTCAGTGACTGTGTATAATACGTATTTAGGCAACAAACTTCAGGTTTTTGACCCTTATGTCTACTTTAAAGCTAATAAAATACAAAAAGTTTCTAGGGCATGATAATTAAGTCAAATTCTCTTGAGAACATGTGTGCCATATACACAGAGCCAAGTAAATGCTCTGAATCCCCCAGTTACTGGAGGACTTTCCATACAGTTCAGTAAAAAGAGTTCATGACTTAAAGAATACCCACTGCATAATGGATTTCTCATTGAAAAAAAAATTTGACCAATTCAAAACTTTAAACTTTTTCTTCAAAGCTTATTTTTTGTCCTTGCAGACACATGCCTGATTTTCTTACAACAAAACTCTTACACTATGCTCCTTTCATGGGCACTTATGTGTTCTGTTTTCGTCTAAAACTGAACTATTATTCATCGTAATTACTCCTGATGCTATTTCTGTTTCTGTGCTTATATATATTTTGTGTTTTTTGATAGTTTTTATGAGAAAGGTAATTGAATCTACATATTTAAACATCATATTAAAATCCAAATATTTATTAGTTGGTTATTTGAGAAGAATTCAGTTACTTAGGTAGACTGGAAGAAAATTTTGGCTTCAACATGTGTTTTCATGCGAAGTACTCCTAGAGCAAGAAAAATTACCGCAGCTATAAATCATAAACAACACAGTACGAGCTATCCAACGAGGCTATGTTATTGCCACTTAACATGTGGTAAGAAAGATATTCCAACATGGCAGAGATCAACTTTCATCCCATTTCAAATGTCAATATTTAAACTGAGGGTGTCCAAAGCCAATACTTTGTTTTGGGAGATTCAAAATCTTTTTCTGCAACTGCGTAGTCATGTGTCCATTCTCTCTAATAAGTGTGGGGCTGGCTAATGCTTTCCCTGTGTGCTAGGGAACTTGTTGTCCAATACTTCTTTGTCTTTTCTAATTCCACAAATGTTCCCTTGGTGCATCATCAGCTTGTTGTTTTAAATACTGTTGAGCAGCTGAGTGCCTAAAGATGTGTTTATCATATCAAAACTCCTCTGCAGATGCGTAAATGTGAGAACACAAACACACAAGTAAAACTCTCTCAATCTAAATAAAACTATTTTCTTCAAAACATGTTCAACAAGAACATTTCTTCAGTGTACCACCAAATAAATTCAGAAGGAAAAAAAAATCAGGTTTAATCAAAGTTACTAATTCTCCCTATGTTCTCCCATTTCTTCTAGCATTTTTAAACTAGAAATTTGCCTGAAGAAAAAAACAAAAACAAAAACACCTTATAACCCCAGTGTGAAATGTCTTACATAACCCAGGACAGAAAATAAATGGATTTGCATGGACTCTCTTGAACATCCAAACTTTTTCTTTGGCCACAGAGAACTCATCTCAGATTTCTCCAGTGATAAGAAACACCATAAACGGTTAACATTTGTGCAATGCCTACTACTATGTGACAAGATTCTGACATATGTTAAGCCAACCCTGAGAGAGTAGCCATCACCCCATTTAAAAATAGGAATCTAAATCAGATAGGTTTTAATATGACTAAAGGTATGCCAAGCTTTGATTCAAATTCAGATCTGTCTGATTGCAAAAGCATGTCCATTCTGTTTTGCTCTGTTATATAATAAGAAATGGATAGAGAGGACTTTAATGGATTCTCCCCCTTGGGTAAGTAAATACAATTTCATTTGAATTACAGTCTCACCAAATAAAGGTAAGCATATTTTCCTCTGTTTCTCCTAACTTGAACAACTAAGCAGGTATTTCATTTTCAAATGATCAGTCAGCGAGTAGACAGTAAGTGACTGGAGGGACACAGAAATATAAGATAAAGTCTCTGCGATTAAGCAGATAATGCTAATGTAAGTGACTGAGCAAAAAAACACTCTATGCAGTGTTTCAATGAAATGTACAGAATGTCAGAATGGAAAGAACGTGCCTTGATATTTTAAAAAATATTATCTTGTTTAAGACAAGCAAAATGGATATCTGGCCACTCTCCTCACAAAACATGCTCCTGCTGGGAAACTCCGTACTGAGAAAACTCTATTTTAGGCCCCGTTTCTACGCTGGGGACAGTGATTGTAGGAGGTGCAATGAGTAAAGGAGGAGGTGAAGAAGACTGCTCAGAGGAGCTGGAAGTTAGCATGGTCTTGAGAGAAACTAAGCATTTGGGAAGGCAGAGGCAAGGGTACTCCAACTGGCAAATATATATCCAAGGGAGAACCAAGGGCTAGAATAAACCTGAAATTTTCAAATATATTATATAGCAGGAAGAACTCTAGAACCTCTCATTTCAAGAAAACCATAGTCCTATAGTTCCATGGTGTGCCCAGTCCCACAGCTATAGCCGGGGCTTGATGAAAAACACAGCTCACCTGCCATGATGGCCAATGCTATTTCCACTCCCAGTGGTTTCCCATCCATTGTCTAAGGGTAAGGTGACACCCAGGGATTCTGGGAAGTTACTTCAGGACCCCAGTAGGGAGCGAAAGGAGGGATATTCAAACATGGCAATTCTGCTTTTATCTCTTCATATATTGGGTTTCTGATAAGATTTCTTTGAAGAAAAGAGCCTTTCCGTGTTAAAAAAAAAAAATCACTCTTCAAGTCTTCATTAGCGATTAGTTGACATTGTTGAGTTCTGTGCTATATGACACAGACACAAACATAAAAGAAAAAACCCCTTTGTCCTAAACAAATTGATTTACTCATTCAACAATCAAGTGCTGAGTGTATATAGCATGCCAGGTACTTAGCTTACACTGAGAAATTCAATGGGAAACAAAAAGCTGCAAGGCTGGCCTTGGGTCAGGTGGTGGTGAACTAGGACATTAATCAAATACCACAAAGAACTACAGAACACAACTATGATAATGGCATGAGAGAAAATTATGAGATGCAAGGAGAACATATGACCAGGAAACCTCAGTCTAGGGAGTCACTGTCTAGAAGAGTAGAGGTGACAGTATGAACCAAGAACTACTGCAAATATAAGTGGTCAATAATAAGTATGCACAAGGCTGGGGGCACCTGAGTGGCTCAGTCAGGTAAGCGTCTGCCTTCGGCTCCAGTCTTGATCCCAGGGTCCAGGGATTGAACCACTCCCTGCTAAGCAGGGATCCTGCTTCTCCCTCTCCTGCTCCCCTGCTTGTGTGTGCTCTCTCTCCTTCTCTGTCAAAGAAATGAATAAAATCTTAAAATAAATAAATTAGTATGCACAAGGCTCAATGGTGCCACCGTAGAGGCACTGATAAACTCAACTCAGTGGGTGCAGGGACACCTCACAGTGAAAGTGCCATTCATGCTTCATCTGGGAAGCATGAATAAGGACACAGTATGGCAGGCAAAAGGGAGGAGAGGAGAACACTTCAGAGACACTGTATGTGCAAAATGGACCAAAACCGGGAAAAATTCAAAAACAGCAAGCCCTTGGGGATATTGTAAAAGGTGGCTATCTCCAAGATGAAATGGAGTTATGCATATATGTAGGTGCTGAAGTGGACGTGAAGCCCTCATTCACGGGATACAAACTGAGGTGTAACCTGCATAGCCTGCCACAGAGGCAATGTGGAGTCAGAGGACATTGTGACCAAGAGTGTGACATGATCAGAACTGCATTCCAGAAATCTCACCCAGATAGCCGGGGGGGGGGGGGGGGGGGAGACCAGAACCGTAAAGACTAGTGGCAAAAAGACCAGTCAGAAGGTGTTACTTCTGGGACGCCTGGGTGGCTCAGTTGGTTGGGCAGCTGCCTTCGGCTCAGGTCATTATCCCAGCGTCCTGGGATCGAGTCCCACATCGGGCTCCTTGCCCCGCAGGGAGCCTGCCTCTCCCTCTGACTCTGCCTGCCACTCTGCCTGTGCTCTCTCTCTCTTTCTCTCTCTCTGACAAATAAAATCTTTAAAAAAAAAAAAAAAAGTGTTACTACTTCACAAGCAAAAGACAGCTAGAAGTATGGATTTGTCTTCAGTTTTCTGGCACATGGTGGCATCTAAAAAGTTATGTAAAGTGAATTAATAAGTGAATAGGAAATAAGGTTGGCGTGCCAATATAGGGCAAGAATATAAAGAATCATGAAAAAAACACAAAAAATATTATGAGCTAAAGGTAGATACTAGATGCTAGAGGAAACAGGAAGCCACTGCAAATTTTTGACCAGGGGAGTGACATGATGTGAACAATGTTTAAGGAAGTTTAATCACCACGGTATAGTGCATCTGACACAATGGTTAGGTAATAACCTTACAAATGATTTAAGGAAGCTTACAATGAGACAGCTCAAGTAGTCCAGGTATGAGGTGAAAATGTATAGCCTGGTAAAGAACCATAGGGATATAGTAAAAAAAAAAGAAAAGAGACACTCTCCAAGGAAAACAAATGTGGCCAACTGATTAACAGACTAGATAACAGATGGGTAATTTTTTTTTCTTTCTATAAAGGGTTGGATCATAACTATCTTAGGCTTTGCGGCCCACAAGGTATCTAATAGGGCTCCTCAGTTCTGTCTCTGAGGCAGGAGAGAAGCCATTGCCTGTCATAAACCATATGTAAGTAAATGGGTGTGTCTGGGTTCCAACAAAACTTCACTTACATGACAGGTAGTTTGGCCTGCAGACCACAGTTTACTGACTCCAGGATACCGCTGGAGAGAGTGTATCAGTCGTGAGCATGTTCAGCCCTGAGTAACAGAAAACCTAAAATAACAGTAGCTCAAACAAGACAGACGTTCATTTTTCTCACGTATGCAAGATTTCCAGGAACAGACAGGTTTGGTATGGCTACTTCACAACTGTAAAGGACCCAGTTACCTTCTATACCCTTTTCTTCACCGTCCTCCACATGTGATTGCTGGCTCTTGATTCAAAGTATCTGAGTTCCAGCCACCAAATGACCATTTTAGCAAGCAGGGAATGGGAGTAAAGGAGAGCATCCCCCTCACTTTGAAGACAATTCTGTAATTCATAAAACCTTCCTGGCTTGGCTAGTTCTGCATGCTCAAATAAAAGTCAAAAGAGATCACACTTGTTTCCAAGTGAATGGCTAAGTATCTTAAGCCCTTTTCATTCATTCTCCCTAAACCGAAAATATTTTTTGTTCACCTCTTGATTGTTGTATAAAATTTCTTATTGGCTGAAAGTTACTCCATAAACTGTTTTCCTTCTGTCTGAAGTAATAAAACTATACAACACTATAAACGTTTTCCATGTTTAACTCCAAGATATTTGGTTTTCTGGATAGAAACAGTAGAGCTTTGTTTTTAAAATTAAAGCAGACCCTTAGACCTAATTTGCTTTAGAATGCCAAATAGTTTCTCTTGTTCTGTTCTAACATTAGAACCCACCCACCTATTCTGAAAACACATGCATCTATAAGAGACCGACCCCACTTAACTCTGCTTGTCCCTGATGCTAGGTCATTGACACAAAGAGTAGGAAAAATAATGTCCAAAAATAAAGATCTCAGAGAGTTTAATAGGAGATTTTAGCTATAGAAATTATGTCTAAGGTAAGGAAGAGTCTTAATACTACAGGTATAAGAAGAAGATATTTCACTTAGAACTGGTAATAAACATATATATATATATATATATTACCTTTAATTTAGATGTAAGTTAATCTTCCTTAAAAGATGATTCATGACTCAAACCGCCATCATAGAACAAAAAAATTCATTAAGTTTCTAGCCCTTCATATTTGCAAAATAGAAAAATTCAGCATCCTAGACAATCCTAATGAGTTCAGAGGGGCTGGTACTTAGGATCTTACAGTAAATCAACGTGTTCTGACACTCTCAATTTAAACAATAATTCCAAAGCTGCTAAGCTTCTACTTCAACACTGAAAATAATGCATAAAATTCAGTTAACATTTAAATATTTGAAATAATATAAATATTTTTATATTATCTGTCATATTGACCTTTTTATTTCTTTTTTTTTTTAATTTTACAGAGAGCAAGATTGAGAGAGAGTGTGAGCAGGCACATGCATGCAGAGGTGAGCAGGAGGAGGGGCAGAGGGAGAGGGAGAGAGAGAATCTCAAGCAGAATTCATATACCACACTCAGAGCCTCATGTGGGGCTCCATCTTACGACCCCTGTAATCATGACCTGAGCAGAAATCAAGAGTCGGATGCTTAGTAGACTGAGCCACCCAGGAGCTCTACTTTTTACTCTTAAGGGGATTTCAAAAACAATAAATAATGTACAAAACTTTCCAAGTTGCAAATAAAGTCATACTCTCTACTCTAGATTTTATTTCAGATATATCTCAACTCCCATAATATTTTTACTACCTGACATTTTAATCAAAGATCAAAAACTTCACTAGCCAAAGCATTTCCAAAGCTCTGTGAAGTAAATTAACTTTATGAAATGGAACGCAACTACATATTTTGTAATGAAATTTTATATTACATTTCAAGAAAGAATGCTATCCTTATGAAGATAGCCAATGTGGCTCAGACAATAATAATGGTAAAAATATTTAAAAGAAATGTGAGACCTAAGAAATATTTTAATAATCCAAAGCAATATTCAACTTTTGGGAGTTTCTGTAAAATGACTCTTGACTCTCTCAGGGATGACCATGAGCCCAAACCGACTGTTCTATGGAGGGTCCTAGTACATGGATGTTTTCACAAAGACTGGGGGTGGAGGGAGCACCCAAACACATTGTCTCAGGATGTTCCCCATGCCCTACGAGAAGACTAACTGCCTAAGCACTATCATGGACTGCTAACAATATCATTTCAAATGCTTTGTAAAGGTTTTTTTTTTTTTTTTAAAAGATTTTATTTATTTATTTATTTATTTGTCAGAGAGAGAGAGAGGAAGAGCGAGCACAGGCAGACAGAGTGGAAGGCAGAGTCAGAGGGAGAAGCAGGCTCCCTGCGAAGCAAGGAGCCCGATGCGGGACTCGATCCCAGGACGCTGGGATCATGACCTGAGCCGAAGGCAGCTGCTCAACCAACTGAGCCACCCAGGCGTCCCAGGTATTTTTTTTTTAAGTACATGTATAATACATGAATATATGCTTACTTTTCACATTAAAAATACACAGAAATTCATACAGCAAAAAATCATTTATGACCTTCCTAGGCTTTCTTCATGTCACTCTCCAGTTCAATAATATTTGAGTTTTAAAAAAAAATCACAGTCTGGTTTTCAAGCAACTCTAAAATCTGTTCTCTCCTTATCTTATATGTACTTAACCTCTCATGACTTCCAAATGTGAAGCTCTTTTCCTGCCAGATCAGCTTTCTCACATCTCTCCAACCATACCAGGCTCATTCCAACTCAATATTTTAAACATTATTTATAACAACTGACCCTTTGCTGAAAGTCAGACTACTCAAACTACCACTGTCTAGTTAAAACTCTGATGTTCTCATGTGACCTATTCTCACCATGCCAACCTGAGCCAAGTTCTCTTACTTTACTATACTAACACTACACTAACATTCTGACACCAGATACCACCTGAGAATCCTTCCATAAGCAATAAACATTTATGAATAACAATTAACTTGAGGAACTGCTGTTACAGTGTGAATGGTATTCCCCCACAAATGAGTAAGTCAAAGTCCTAAGTACCTCAGAATGCGACTATATTTGGAGATAGGGCATTAAAAGAGGTAACTAAGTTCAAAGAAGCCTATGAGGGTGCTTCCTAATCCAATATGACTGCTGTTCTTCTACGGAGGGGTTAGCATACAGACAGACTTCAAGGATGCATGTCCACAAAGGGATGGCCATGTGGAGAGGCAGCAAGAGGGTGGCCATCTGTCAGGTCTTAGACAAACTCCTCCCAGCCAGCACCTTGATCTTGGATTTTCGGCCTCCAACACGGTGACACAATCAATTTCTGTTTTTAAGCCACCCAGTCCATGTTACGTTGTTATGGCAGCTCTACCAAACTAAGATACCTGCCATGTGCCCAGACATGTTATAAAGTATCTTCCTTATAGTAATAATTTAACCATCAGCATAACTTTATGTGGAAAGTGTGGCTATTATCTGACAAAACTGAAAGAAATGAAGTAATCTGCTCAAAGTCTCCAAGTAGACCGTAGTACAAACTTGAGCCTAGGCCTACTTTCTTCTAAGGCTCATGATACTAAACACCATGTTTTACTGACCATGTGAAAATGATCCAAAGAGAATATTGTTAACTACAGATACTACTTTTTCAGTAGTATGATGATGAATAATGAACTGATGGACTGAGAAGTCAAAAGCTTTTTTCTTTCTTTTCTTTTTCCTTTGCTTTCATACATATTTTAAGAACACATATAGTAGTCAGGTTCCATAATCAGTAATGGCCTATTTAAAAGAGTTGTTTTCGGGCACCTGGGTGGCTCAGTGGGTTAAGCCGCTGCCTTCGGCTCAGGTCATGATCTCAGGGTGCTGGGATCGAGCCCCGCATCGGGCTCTCTGCTCAGCAGGGAGCCTGCTTCCCTTCCTCTCTCTCTGCCTGCCTCGCTGCCTACTTGTGATCTCTCTCTGTCAAATAAATAAATAAAATCTTTAAAAAAAATAAAAAATAAAAGAGTTGTTTTCAGAAATGCTCGAAGAATGGATTCTGGCACACATGTTATCTTGGCTCCATCCACGATACACTTCTTACTTCATATCAAATGTGAGTGATAACCCACAGTAACCAGGACCCAATATTCAATAATGCAAAAACCTGCCCTTTTTTCCTTTATATTTTAACATACTTGAAAAAATACGCCTTACAATAGTAACACGTTAACATCACTGTAGGTATGTTTTTATGCTTATAGCTCTGAAATTAGAACATATCTTTTATCTTAGAATTGATGACATCAATTCACCAACTGAAGTTACATATGATCTCCTAGACTTCAGTAAAAAAATGATTACAAGGTCATCATAAAGCATCTCTGAGATGAGCTAAAAAGATAGGAAAAGTAGGCCGAAGAAAAACATTTCTTACATAAAGTTTCAGTGCAGACAGCGCGGTTGGAGGATGGGGAGAGCAAATGAAATAGCAACCTTAGCAGGAGGAATACTAGAGTTCATTTCAAACATCCTACAATCTTGTAAGAAAAGACAAAAAAGGAAGAGCCAAAAAGAATTCCTCCATGCATTCCCCCACACATACACACTGCAGAAGAGGGAAAACAAAAAAAAACAAATCTCACACACACACACACACACACACACCCAATGGAGGCAGACTCCATGTGTACAGCGTGTCCATAAAGTGGAAACCAGTCTCACACTTTATAATCACACCTCATATACCGCCATGGAAGGCAGGCCTCCTAGGTGAAGCATCGAGTTTCACAGCCATGCTCAAACACAGGATTGTTAACACTAATCCACAGCAAGATCTGTGAATGAGAAGAAAGAAAGATAGGTAAATACCCACATGAAATATAGCCCCAATTAGGGGACTCTACAACACTTGCCCTTCTGATTGTTTATCAGTTATTTTGGCAAATGAATAAACCAGTGGTAATCATGGAATGCTGTGTGCATCAACACAGTAATCCACAATTTGTAAGACTTTTTATCACCATCAAGTCTGTTCATCTTTAGCTACCTCCTAAATCATTTCTATTTCTATCAGAAACCAAATTATTTTCTTTGATGTCACAGGGAATACAGCCTATGACTCATTAGAAAAAGAGGTGGCTACAAACATAACAAATTGAAAGAGAGTCCCTTTGATGAGTGGGAAAAAAAAGATTAATTTAAATTATTATTTTTTTTTTTTTGCTTTAAGCAACCCACACACACAATAAATCAAAGTCCATTTCCATCAAAGGGTTGTCAAAAAACAACTGATGAGATTTGCCAATGATCTACCATTTATGTTATAAAGTTTCAAGACCACAGTAAGTCTATCAAAGTTGCTAAAAAATAAATTCTAGTCTATTACTGGCACCCAAGTAGCTAAAAATTAAATCCAGAACTCGGCCATCATAAATACTTCACAAACTCAATACTCTGTTCTTTTTCTCTCTGGAGATGATGATCTTTACCAGTTGTTTTTAATTAGACAAATAATAAACCATTGAAATCTGATGTCTTGACCTAAATTACAGAAGTAGCTATAAAATTATAAAATAAGCTACCCCACATTCCAAAACATGAAAGCCTTTTATGTTTGTGTTGTTGTTGATAATTATGTCTTTATGAGGAGGGGGCTATCATAAAAGTAACTTTTATTTGTAAAGAAAAATTATAAGGCAAGATTAAAGTAAATATGATGGAACATAACTGCAAAATATTGGATCTCGAGGAATTGCAAAGTCTTTCATTTATTGTGAAATCAAGCAAAAAAGTTGTAATCTTGATCACAATTAAATAAAATCTACTGGCAACATCAAATTCCTTACTTTTAACATGGGGATAATAGTATTTCTCACCTTACAGGTTTACTCTAAGAATTAAATGTGTTAAAACATGAAAAGTACTAAGAGCAATGGCCAGCACAGCAGGCTGTGTTAGTGCTTGCTCCTGGGATTAAGGTTAATATTAGCTCTTAGTATTAACATAAGCATTAATATTACCAGCATTGTCTGGTGGCCCAGTCCAGCTCATGGACAACTCTGCTGATGCTGCACCCCACAGAAAGCCTCTTCTCTCTAACCAAGCTCTTACAGACATGGCTCTCTTCTCAACTCCTGCTGCCTTCTGTTAGTTTGAGTTTATATCCTAGAATTTAGTTACATTTTCGAGTGTTCACTGTTGTGTATGTTACTCTTCTAGAATCAAAGAGAAGACCACGAGTACACCAATTCTGCTGTCTATCTGGTTCTCAAGCCTCAAGCTCTGAGGAGAGCATCATCTCCAAGAAGAGGACAGACAATGGAGGATCTTCAGCGGGAACCAGTCACAGGTGAGACAGAGAACCTGAGAACACCTTAAACATACAGGTCAGGGGCTTTGTCCTCAGGCTTCTTCCACTGAGACTGAAAAAAGAAACGTACACACTCTAAAGTAGCATAAGTTCCAAGCTAAATCACATACCTAATATAATCCCCTCTGTATGAAATTCTAAAGAAGGAAAAGTAAGTATAAAGGAGGCTAGGAATAGCCTAATGGAGAAAGACCGTAAGTGTGAAGAATAAGCATTGCACGATGATTAAAAACTACCAAAGACCACCAACACTAGAGTAAATAACTTTTAGACAGTAAGAAAAATTGTTAACATATGCTGGGTGTTCAGTATATGCTGGGAACTATTCTAAGTGCTTTATAAATATTGACATATTTGATCTTCAAAATATCCCTATGAGGCCAACACTGTTGTTTCTATTTTTTAAAGATAAGGAAAGTGAGCTCAGTAAAATATAAGTGATTTACTCAAGATCATACAGCTAAGAAGTGGAAGGGCTGAGTTATAATTCCAGGAACTTGGGCTCTCCATATTCTTTTTCATTATGTTAAACTATGCTATCTATAAGCTTATATAATTCTCATAACAATCCTGCAAAAGAAGACATACATATATTCCACATCTTATAACTTATGTGAACAGGGAGTTATGCAGTGCACAGTCTGAGAAGCCATACTTGGCAGCCATATGATCTGCACTATATAAGTAGAAAGTTTAGTAACTGAGCCCAAACTGCATATTCTGTAGAGTCAAAGTATGAAATACAGTCTCTTTTCACTTGGACATAGAATCAGCAAAGCCAAGATATGGTAATGAGCAAGATTTGTTCTGAAATCCAAGGAGTAAACCAGTTTGGTTTGGTAAGAGAAAGGACAAAGGCACTTAGTTCATCTTAGTCTTTTCCCAACTTAGTCATTTCCTAACTATTTACCATGGTCTAGAGGGGAGAAAAAGCCACAGGATGCTCCTGACAAGCAAAGCATATAAAAACACTATTCCAAAGAGGTGAGCGTACCAATAGTATATTACTAGGAAAATGTTCTCCAGAAAAGAAAAATTAAAGAAGCAGCAAAGAGAAGATGGAAGGCTCAATATCAGAGAGGTGGCAGGAATTCGTGCAGTCTAAATCGCATGCAGAACTGCCTAAAATAAGAGTTGTCAAAGAAAAAAATTCATTAATGGGTATAAAGTATCCTTCAAATAAAAAAAAATCTTAAAAATATAAAGTGTTACAGCCTATAATTGTGGGAAAGCAAGGAATATTGAATAAAAGGTGGGATCAGAAGGCACTTTAGTTTTCTAGGTCACGTGGAATCCCTTTTAAACAATGCGGTTTCACTTTTGCATTTGTAATACTGTAAGTTCCCTGAATAACATTTAGAAAAATATGAAAATAATTACAAAACAAAATGCAACTGACTATATTAATGATTTTACATTTGTACTATTTAAATCCCTAGGATTAAATTATTATTTAAATTACTAGGAAAAAAAGAAATCAAGAAAATAAAACATACAATCAATATGTCCTTCAGTAAGTAGATAAACTGTGATATATTCAGACAATGGAATATTACTCACTGCTAAAAAAAGGAAAGAACTCTCAAACCATGAAAAGACATGGAGAAAATTTAAGTACCTATTAAATGGAAGAAACCAATTTGAAAAGGTTTAAAAGTATGATTTTAGTCTGTGATATCCTAGAAAAGGCAAAAACTATGGAGACAGTAAAAAAGATTAGTGAGTCAGACACTGGGGGTGATGATAGTGGACAGGAAGGGATAAAAAGGCAGAGCACAGAGGATTTTTTTTTAGGGTAGTGAAAATATTCAGTATGATTACCATAATGATGGGTACATATCATTATACCTTTGGCTCAAACCCATAGAATGTACAACAGAGTAAACTGTAATGTAAACTATGGACTTTGGTGGTTATAATGTGTCAAAGTAGATTCATTAGTTGTAGCAAACGTACACTCTGTTTGGTGGTGTTGATAAAGGGGGGAGTACTATGCATGTGTGGGAGCAGGTGTATATAGGAAATCTCTACTTTTCCTTCAATTTCGCTGTGAATCTAAAATTGCTCTTAAAAAATAAAGTCATAATCAAAATAAATAAAACCTACAAGAATTTTTGGCTTCATAATATGCACATGTGATATGCTTGCTTATTCATGCTCCTCTATATAGGCTGGAAACCTTGGGGAGAAAGTAACATTTATTAAGACTCAATATTAAGTCTGATACTTATTTGTCAAAAGTAACTTTCTCCTCTGTAACTCCATCAGACAGGAATTAAAACATCCATTTTGTAGATGAGAAAATTGAGTCTTGGTTAAAAATATTACTTAAGAAAACTGTTAAAGTTAAGGTCTGGTAATTTGTAAAGCTCTTGGAGATATGATTATAAACCCCAAATGGCTTATCTTTCCACTAAACCATCCTGTCTCAAACCTGTAAGTATCCATCAATTCAGGAAAAATTTCATAAATCTGAGTAGGTTTACCCTTGTGACCTCTGGTTCTTATGAAAGGCAATTAACTGAAAGCCTACAGCAGGCACTCTTTTCTATCACCTGCTAGTAAAAGCCAAACAAGCTTCAGATGCCTCTACCTTACTGTAAAAATATGTTCCATAATGGGAATCCCAACTAGTATTTTAGTAATGAGGAAAGGAATGTAATGGCAAACACTAAAACCACAGTCTAAATGAGACTTGTTTGTTCCCCACAATAAGATTTCTGGAAAAGAAATGCAACCTGTTCCAAATATTCACACACAGCAGGAACTGGAAGACTAGACCAAAAACTGTAGAAGTGATATTAAGCAGTCTGCGGTACATTCTTCTGCACTGATAATGAAACCAAATGTTTCTCTCTGTCTCTCTCTCTCTCTTTTTTTTTTAAGATTTTATTCATCCAAGAGAAGAGAGAAAGAGCACAAGTCGGGGAGGAGCAGAAGGAGAGGAAAAAACAGATTCCATACTGAACCGGAAGCCCAATGTGGGGCCTGACCCCAGGACCTCAGGATCCTGACTCAAGCTGAAGGCAGACATCCAACCAACTAAGCCACCCAGGCAACCCCCAAATATTTCTCTTTTAAAATGTTAAAATAGTTTTGATTTTTAGAAGAATTACAGTTCTTTAAAATGCCAACATATGAGGAATGTATAAATGAGAGAAAGAGATAATTCATATTTCTTTTCTATCAATTAAAAGGGTCCTAAGGTAGCTAGCCTTCTTTGCCTGATTCAAAATAACCTATTTTGATTATTCTACATAGAGGTAGCACCTCAGTAAAGTTAAATAATTTTCTCTGAGGAAGTAACATAATTTGTGTCTGGCACACAATCCACATTCCTGAACAAATGAACTTTTATTAACAGACAAATGAGAAATATAAATCCATCCTTGAAAAGAAAGGCTAGTCTCTTAGCTGACTTCAGCTTTCATTCTTTTCAGAATACAATTTACAAATACATTTAGATTGTTCAGAAAATAAAGACAGGTTTAATTACCTAATGGCATACCTTTTGGCTACGTTCATTCACCGTTGTCAGAGAACACTAATAAACTGCGTGAAAACTTTCACTGCATTCCTACTGGCTACAAAGCAACACCCACATCCTTAGCAAAGTCTCCTGCATGACCTCCCCACCCATCTCATCCCCCTATCTCCGCACAAGTTAAAGCAGGGCTGTGAGTTAGCAAACCTAGGCTGAAAACTAAGACACCTGTAGAAGGAAGAAAAGTAAGAAGGTGGGGGGGAAATCAGGAGATTCTGTTGTGCAGCCTGGATTCTGTAAATCTCCGTTTTACAAATGATGTAATTTAACCTCAGAGAATTCTAAAAGTTACCCAATGTCACAAAGTTAGCTAAGAACGAATTCAGGCTATATGGACCTCTGAACTCTTAAAATAAAGAAGGGGGGGCACCTGGGTGGGTCAGTGGGTTAAAGCCTCTGCCTTTGGCTCAAGTCATGATCCCAGGGTCCTGGAATCAAGCTCCGCATCGGGCTCTCTGCTCAGCAGGGAACCTGCTTCCTTCTCTGTCTCTGCCTGCCTCTCCGCCTACTCGTGTTCTCTGTCAAATGAATAAATAAATCTTTTTTTTTTTTAAGATTTTATTTATTTATTTGACAGAGAGAGATCACAAGTAAGCAGAGAGGCAGGCAGAGAGAGAGGAGGAAGCAGGTTCCTGCTGAGCAGAGAGCCCGATGCGGGACTCGATCCCAGGACCCTGAGATCATGACCCAAGCCGAAGGCAGCGGCTTAACCCACTGAGCCACACAGGTGCCCCAATGAATAAATAAATCTTTTAAAAAATAAAAAATAAAGAATGGGAGCTCCTCAAGGAAAACAATCACAAAGCCACATCTCTTCTTTACACTCCTTGCTGCTTTTCCGTTTTTTGCTTCTAAGTGAGATGGACCCTGATACCTCAAAAGCCCTACTTCCTCATTTAGTTTCAGGCAGGAAAACTGGTTTTGTGTGTAAATACAGTATTTGACTTGGAAATCTGAGAACTGGTCAGAGACTGAGGGAATGGTGAATGTCCTCTTGCTCTCTCTCTGGCACTGCTCTGGCGTTTCTTCCATATACGTTATTGCAAGGTGTCCTTTATGCTTTTCAATGTGCACATTCTCTAGGATCTCTCAGAGTGATTCTGGTGCTGTTACCGTGGAAGTTACTTATGCGCATAAAGGCACTTCAGAAAGGTTTGAACTGTAGGCACACAGCCACGGTGAAAGAAATTAAGTACCTGGTTTGGTGGGAGAAAAAAGCTATAACCAGGAAGAGGCTAAGAGCAGATGTCTAGAGTCAGAAGGCCTTGGGTGAACACCCTGGTTCTTCCTGGTCTGGTGTGTGTCACTGGACTTGTTACTAGTTCCCACATGTAAAATACTTATAGGATTGGGAGACTTAAAGAATCTGCACAGGTAATGGCACCCAATAAACTAGAGCTAGCAGTTGAAATAAGCAGTGGTAATAGTTGCAGTAGTATAATCTGAATTTTAAGTACTGGAAGAATAAAGTGAAGCCTGTGAAGGGCAAGTATGTTTCAGGAGAAGGCCGTGAATAGCCAGACGGGTGCAAGCTGGAGGAGGTCATTTATTCCAGGAAAAGATGAAAATGCAAGAAAGACTAGTGCTGGGGTGCCTGGTTGGCACAGTCAGTTGAGCAACCAACTCTTGATTTCAACTCAGGTCATGATCTCAGGATCTTGGGATCAAGCCCCACATAATAAGGGTCTGTGCTCAGTGGGGAGTCTGCTTAAGGATTCTCTCTTGGGCTCCCTCTGCCCCTCCCCTGCCCATACTCATTCTCATGCTCTCTCTCATTCAAATAAAAAAATATATCTTAAAAAAAAAAAAAAAAGGAGGAGGAAGAGGGGGAGGGGAAGAGAGAGAGGAAGAGGAGGATTTGATGTTAAAGGAGCCACTATAGGGCAGAAAACTAAGTCTTACTACAGCACCCTTGGCTACTTGTCCAGTTGGTCTTATCTCACAAAGGTGGGTAACCTGACTCCAAAATCTTGACTGGCTAGCAAGGGCGTTCCCACAGTCAACACATTTGTATTAAACAGACCTACTCTGCTCCTAATTAAGGAGAACTACGGGTAAAGAAATGCTCTAGCCCTCAAGAACCTTAAAATCTAATAGGAAAAACAGTAATACACATGAATGATACTCACTAATTAGCTCACAGAGCAGGCATCTAGGAAGAATTGTGACTATTTTTTAAGATGGGCTTATTCCACGTCAGTACTCCTAAGCAATCTTAGGAGTTTTCTTACCCAATTTGTTAAAGCTACCTTCAGTACAACATAAGCATGTAAACAGTGTTAAGTCAATCTGATAGTTACAGGTAAGATTTTCTTAACTAAAGTTCATGACTTGTTAAGGGAAGTCACAAAACGGCTGTGTTTGGAATTTCTTTCCAGACTTACTCAATATTCATGCCCTTTGATTTGATAAATCTCTTATCTCTGAGAGAGAGTAATCAATCTAAAGTTAACCATAGGGGCACCTGGGTGGCTCAGTGGTTTAAAGCCCCCTGCCTCCGGCTCAGGTCATGATCTCGGGGTCCTAGGATCGAGTCCCACAAGGGGCTCTCTGCTCAGCCAGAGAGCCTGCTTCCTCTTCTCTCTCTCTCTCTACTTGCCTTTCTGCCTACCAGTGATCTCTATCTGTTAAATAAATGAATAAAATCTTTAAAAAAGAAAAAATAATGTTAACCATAAGAATGATGACAGCACATCTTTTCTAGCACAAGGTCAGGTCTTCCCCCTCAATTTGCCCTTTTGAATATCACGACCTGAACTATGAGTTGCAACTTCAAAATATAGCACTTGAAAGGGATAAAAGCATATTTATTTAATGTTGGCTTTTTTTTTTTTTTTTTTTGGCTTGGACTAGATAAAGCAATTTAGTGAATGAAGCTAAAACTAAATTTATAAATCATCTATAATTCATAATTTTAGGCTATTCTTAACAATACACATCATAGGTTCTATTCTTGCCACTGAAAAATCAATTACATGTAGCTCATTTCAAATTTGCTCCAGTGTGCTCTGTAACAAGCTATTTTATAGGAGCTGGTTACACAGCCATTTTTTCCCTCTATGTAGGAGATGTATCACCCATAGAACCCTTACTTCTAAGTGATATAAGAAAACAATGACAAGACTGATAGAAGCTTAGAATTACTATACCCTGACAAATTCAAGACCAGATTTTTTAAAAAAAGATTTTATTATATTTTGTTTATTCATTTAAGACAAAGAGATACATAGAGAGCATGAGCAGGGGAGAGGCAGAAGAAGAGGGAGAAGCAGGCTCCCTGCTGAGCTGGGAGCCCGACATAAGGCTTAATCCCAGGACCTGGAGATCATGACCTGAGCTGAAGGCAGATGCTTAACCATCTGAGCCACCCAGGGGCCCCCAAGATTTGATATTTTTAAAAGCCACAATTTTCCCTTTGTTTTCACTAGGAGTCTAAAGAAGAAAAATAAACACTTCATATTTTTACATTTCCAAACAAGAAGCAACGAATCTCCACTCCAAAAAAAAAAAGTGATGACAACAATATAAGAAATTAGTTTGTTATTCTAATTTAAGCAAAAACTAAATATATTCACTAATATTCCATGGCAGTACTATGTTTAGCAAGAATTGTACATGAATATTTGTGAGCCACTGTTATTCTGAGTCTAGATTTATAATGAAACAGGGAATTATAAAATATATTCTCCTAAAAATGTTCCCATCTCTATAATTTTTATCTCTCTTATTTAAAATACTCCACAGAATTTTCAATATCCCAGGAAGACATTACTTCAAAGTTATAATTTTTTTTTACTACGGAAAACAGACACATGGAAGACATATATAATTTGTCACTATAAACCACAATAATAAATTATTATTAAAGAAGACAAAGTCTGACAAGACATAGTATGTAAAGAATTTTTCAGGCACGCTCTAAGTAAACTTCTCAGCTAAAATGATTATTCCGCTTTACTATTATGCAGATTAGAAATAGATATATCTATTTCCTACACATAAACAACCCATAAATGTTTAATCAAGAGATATTTTTCCCCATCATATTATATTAGATTCTTCCATTACGGTAAGAGTAAGCAGTTTTGTTTCTGACCTTCAAGGACCAAGAATTCTTATTTTTCTATTTAAAGGCTGGCAGATGGAATACTCATAAGATGGAAAATTTGATGAAGTTTGAAAATAAAACTAAAGATATGCTACTTCTACTGACACAAATTTCAATTCCACGTTGACTCTGTGAAGTTATACTGAACAAGAGGTAAAGACAAACTCTTTGGCCAGTGTGCTAAATGATGGTCACCCGGCTTTCCCCTGCTGTGTTCTGAAGTGTTCCATACATGGGGCCCTTGTCATTACTAGATCTGTTAACAGTTTCACAGCTCAGAGTCTGGCTTCATTTGTTAAGCATCGAGCTGCCCCATCACTTGTAGAGAGCTAAAAGGTTGTTATGGTTCATAATATAAAACTCACAAAAGTGCACAGCTGCTGTTCATATTCTCAAAAAAGTCTGTTGTAATAATGATGTCACGGAAAAAGGCTGGAATCTATTACATGTCCAGACAGCCAAGCCATTCAATCTCTCCAGTCAATGCAGGTATACGCGTTGTACCATAAACATTATGGTAGCAGTACAATAAGGCAAAAAGTTCATTAAGATAAAATAACCATTGAGAGTAGGGAATTAGGGGCTCTTTCTAGTTCTGCTTCCAGGAAGTATCACTTGCCACTGTAACTAGCCAAAAAGTGCAGAAATCCCCATCTCACTGTCTGATACTCCACAGTGAACCACAAAGCTGTGTAGAAGTCACAATATAAATTGTCAGGCCCTTGGAGGAAACTATGTGAGATCATCTAAATGAAACAATTTCTGCATAGAAAGCATGATGGATTTAATCCTGGTCTCAGAAAAATGCAAAGCAATAACGCATTACCAATTTTCAGAACTTAGATCTGTGTATCAAGAAACTGTTATCACGGGGCGCCTGGGTGGCTCAGTGGGTTAAAGCCTCTGCCTTCGGCTCAGGTCATGATCCCAGGGGTCCTGGGATCGAGCCCCACATCGGGCTCTCTGTTCAACAGGGAGGCTGCTTCCCTTCCTCTCTCTCTGCCTGCCTCACTGTCTACTTGTGATCTCTGACAAATAAATAAATAAAATCTTTAAAAAAAAAAAAAAAAGAAAGAAAGAAACTGTTATTACTTGTTAGGGCACAGAACCTTACGGTGTTTCATACGCAGGCAGATATGCAAGAGGAGACTGGTTGTTTTCTTATCCTGGTATTCTTGTATAACAAAACATACATACCATTTCCCAAGTGAGAATTCTTAAAAGAGATTTTAGAAATCTATGAATATCGGGGTTCCTGCTTGGCTTAGTCATTTAAGCGTCCGATTCTTGATTTCAACTCAAGTCACAATCTCAGGGTTGAGGCCTGTGTCCCGATCCCCACTCAGTGCGGGATCTTCTTGTCCTTCTCCCTCTCTTCCCTCACTCATGTCTCTCTCAAATAAATTAATTAAGTCTTTAAGAAAAAAAAAGAAATATATGAATATTAAATAGATTCTGTTCCATACATTTGCAACATTTTAACTATCTCAGTGAATTCCAAATGAAAAAGAATTTCTGAATATCATATATATAAATCGCAGCTAGTAATATTATTTGAATATTCTTTTTCTTTAAAAAAGTGTATCTGAGAAAGAGAGAGAGCCTGGGAGGGGGAGGTCAATGTGCAGAGGGAGAGGGAGAAGCAGACTCCCCACTAAGCCAGGAGCCTGACATCCAGGACTCGACCCCAGGACCCTGGGATCATGACCTGAGCCAAAAGCAGACGCTTAGCCCACTGAGCCACCCAGGTGCCCCTATTTGTTTAGTCTTCAGAAGAAAGCAGCGCAGATGCAGGACCCTGAAAAAGGCCTAAATTCTAGTCCCAAATCTTCTATTCAGCAGTTATTTCATCTTGAACAGCTTATTGAACAGCACACACTTTCAGTTTCCTTAACTTTAAAATGAGGGCCAGGGGAAAAGGGAACATACAAAGCTCCACTTTCCCACAACACCTTTTCTCGACCTTCAGTCATCAGATAGGGGAGAACCAAGGATGATAGCTAAGCCATTCTTGCTTACTTCCCCGCCCTGTCCTAAGCACCATCCACATATTAATTCATCTAACTTTTATTTTATTTGTTTATTTATTTATTTGACAAGGAGAGAGAGATCACAAGTAGACAGAGAGGCAGGCAGCAGGTGTGGGGATGGTGGGGGAGGCAGTCTCCCCGCTGAGCAAAAAGCCCAATGCGGGGCTCGATCCCATGACCCTGAGATCATGACCCAAGCCAAAGGCAGAGGCTTAACCCACTGAGCCACCAGGCACCCCTTATCTAACTTTTAAACAAACCCGTGCTGTAGGTATTCCCATTACCCTCACTTCGAGGTAAAGACATGGCCAAAGAACGAGTAGGTTAGCCAATGTCACACAGGAAATGAATGAAGAACAAGAATTCCCACCCATTCTTGTCTCACCACCACACATCTACTGGGATATTCTTGGGGACAGAGAGATCTGGTTGTTTCAATTTTCTTGTAAAAGAGGAAAATCAGAGTTTAGGAGTAGAAGGTCTGACGACTGAGGATACTGCAGGGCCTCTACGATACAGTACCTTGTCGAAACAAAGAAAGTTTGGGATATTTCGGCAGCTTGCCCACAGAATGCAAATATGTTCTCAGCATTACAAGGAAGACCATTTTATCTGCATGGATACACTCTACCCTAAGCCTGCAATTTTAAGGCAACATTCCTTAACACCTGTTTATATCTGAAGTTGTACTCTAAAGCTAGAATTCAGTCCAGTCATAGTACATACCACATAGTGACAGGGCAGTTAAATCTGATATCCTGACATTCAAACAATATCAGTTACATATAACAAGAGTTTGAAAATGAGATATTTCAAACATGACCATTTACAGCGGAAAGCAAACCCTACTTATCAGCCTGGGAAACGGCTTTGTTTAATTTACTGCCTATTGAGACCTGTTTATATGATTGATTAATAATAAGTAAACAAAAGTAGTTTAATCTCAGTTGCATTGAAACACATAAATATTCAGAAGTTCTAAGTTTGTTTAATATCTTGATACAAGTATGTTATATTCATGAAATATCCTACCTGTTCCCAGGCATTTATGATAACTAATCAGATAATTTCACAGCTAGAAAAGACCTTACATATATTTTACTTCTTCAATGAAGAGGCAAAATCTAGAGATCTTTATCCCCTTTTAATAAGGCCATATAGCTCTAAAATTTCTGAAAAGTCAAGCTCCTTGACTATATCTTCATACAGCTGTGAAAATAAAAATATTCTGATGCCATTAAAATTTTCTTGCCACAATGTAAATATGCATGCCAAAAATACAAGATTAAAATGAAAATTCATTTATTGGCACCAGGGCTACACACAAAACAATATCCCAGCCCTCCCACTTCTTGATTCTTCCAAAGCAATAACCACATGCAGGTAGACCTTCAATTACATTCGCCTTTCTGTCCTCTGGTCTTCTACCTGTGCCTAGGAACTCTGTAATCAGAGAACCCTTTTTACAGTAAATAGCCACACTACAAGGTAAGTGTGAAAATAGAGTCTAAATCATTTGAAACGTTCTGGGCACAGCTGGCAGAACACCTGTTGGAAATGGATGAGTGATGTTTGAACACACAATGGAAGCAAGGGGCTGTTCACATAACTTTCCCTGCATGCTTTTCCACATCAACAATGTGAAGTTTACTGATAGACTTTGATGAAAAAAACCGTAGACTAAAACTAAATTAGCATTTTATTTTTCTTCTTGAAAATGTAGAGCAACCCACTGAATGTGCCCCCCAAAATGAACTGTTACTAGTTCAACAAATCCCCTAGACAACGTGGAAAGTTCTATAAAATGGTAATTTTTTTGTTTTGTTTATGTTGCCCACACCACTTGCTAACTTTTATGATTTTAACTTGCTAAATATCTAAATATATTGTGTAATTAAAATCAGAAAATCTCTATAAAGAAAACAATAATTTTGGCTTCACTATTTTGAACTACCAAGTATTATTCAGTTAAAGCAAAGCAAGTAACAAGTCCTTTTTTTCTTTCTTTTATCACCTGTAAGAAAACCATGGTACAAGTTTTACAACTAAAATGTAGAAAGTGCATGGAGAAGGAACCTAGTTAAATTTCCTAAGATTTTCCACCAAACAAAAAAATAAAGTAGGGTTTCATTATTAAAAGTCCCAACAGTCAAATGAAGTATCTGACTTTCTACCTCTGAGCGTTCCTTTTCAATCAATCAATTAGCATTTACTGTATCCTTATACTGTACCTACTAGCGTGTACCTCAAAATTCAGAGCAACTGCTGTGCAGGAGGGTGAAAAAAACTGAAGCAGAAAAATCAATTCAGAGTCTATACCAAAATCTAGCCGTTTAAGGATGAAAGCCTTGAAGAGGGTTGTAAAAGTGAAAATGAACTTTAGGGGTGAACTGTGAGGACAGCTGAGGATGAAGGAAGTCACAGTGTTTGGGAAGATGTTCTACTCCGCATTTAAGAGAGGAATAAATTCAGTGCAGTGATGCTGGCCTTACTGTACAGCTGACAGTATGAAAAATAAAGGCTGAACAAAGTGAGCAATCATCTAAATTAACTAGTCATTCAGCCATCCTGTGTTAAGACGTTCTGTGTGTATTGTTCTACTCAGTAAATACTATTTCTTGACATGTTCTACATCATGATAAAAACAAAAAGCTCTTTAAGAAGTTAAAGCTCTAGTAAGACTAGAGCATTTTTTTTTTAATCCCCAGAGACTAGGACATGTTAAAAGTCCCACAAGCAATACTGCCAAAATCTGAAATTATAAAAAGTCAGATTGGAAAAATTAATCAGACCCAGTGTCTTACTGTATCTTGAACAATTCTTGCTTTGTTATTATATAAATGTTTGATTTTAACATCATCATCATAATAACACCCAAATGTATTAATATTGTTGGCCTAGTTCCTAGACCAAAAAAAGGGGGGGTAGTATTAGATTAATTTGTAATAGTATCTGATTCAAAATAAATAATTCAAGTTAAAGCACTGACCACACTGGCTGACTTGAATACTGTTGAACTTTGCCAGGTACTTTCATGATTGTTGGCATCCTTCGACTAAAGCAAAGATATCCTAAATGGCTTTGGCTTTAAAATGTGTCAAACCAAAACAAGACATTTTGCTAGGTAATATTTGGAAAAAATTACATCAAATTATGAAAATCAGAAAATATAACCAGACCTAAAAATTCTAAAATAACAAATGATATTTTCTGCTACATATTACCAAATTGTGTTAGTGATATGACACTTCTACATAATGCTTTCTATCAAGGAATTAAGAGAAAATAAGAGAACTACAACTAGATATCAGATTTTAGTTGCCGGTTTGCTTTGGACCTGACTTGAAGTAACAAGGTTGATGAATTTTACAAACTTGACAAAAATCAAGAACAAAACTCATATTGCATGTGTCTAGGAAAATTTCCAAATATGCAAGTACAACGGGCACTCAAGCCCACTTTCAAATTGTAGTTTTTTGAAGTTTTCATGACAACCTAATAACATCACAGACCACCCTATGTCAAGAACTATTAGATTTATGTTGAAGAGTTTAGTTATTACCCTGGTGTTAACTCATAGTGTTGGATTACTCCATAATTACAGAAGCTGTAAAATTAATTCTAAAGTAAAAATAGCAATGTGGGAAAAATTTAAGTTTCTTGTTATAGTTCTTTTTGGCTCACATATAGAATTCTCTTAAGAATCTATCATTTCAAACATTAGTTCCATCAACAATTTTCTTAATCCTTTGCTGAAATTTGGTGATTCCCAATACGCAATGTCAAAGCCCTAAAAATCATTGTATGTGTCAAGTGGCAGAAGGGACAGTCGTTGAAGTCTGGATTATGGAACCAGATTGTCTTGGACAAAGCTCACAAGCCTCTCTTTGCCCTAGTTACTCTTCTATAGAGTGTTGTCACAGAAATTGGGTATTACTGAAATTATAATATGCTTTTTTTAGAAGATTTTATTTATTTATTCATGAGAGACAGAGAGAGAGAGGCAGAGGCAGAGAGAGAAGCAGGGTCCCCACTGAGCAGGGAGCCCAATGTGATACTCAATCCCAGGACCCTGGAATCATGACCTGAGAGGAAGGCAGGCACTTAATTGACTGAGCCACCCAGACACTTTATGATATGCTTTCAGAGAGGGTTTGGTATATGAAAAATGTAGCGGTTATTACCATTATTTCCTTTGGTGTTTCAGAATCCACAGCATCTTAGAGTTACTACCTCCCTGAATTTGAAAAGCTATGAACTCCCCATGCTCCAATCCTAAATTCCAGGGACCTGAGAGGGACTTTAAAAAATCTAAGTGGTTGTGGTCCAAGATGGAGCCTAAGTACTTCTTCCTATGTGTCTGCTAGTACAGGTAAAAACTCTGGACATCATCCACAGAACACACATAAGATGACTATGGAAACTGCAGAGAAGCTGACCAGCAAGGGATCTCAAGACCTGAGGGGAGACAGGACTGTGAGTTCCCTAGGTTCTCTTTCTGCCTCACCTATCCTAGAAAGGGTCAGCATTACCTTCACGGCACTCAGGGAACTGATACTCATGGGAGAACTGTAGAGCTGCATATTTTGGCTATAGATCCAGCCTTTGTAGACTCACTAGTCACATGCTTCTTCACATTCCCACCCATTTTTTTCTTCTATCAAATGGCCCTGCACAGTTCAATTTAAACCTTTCCTTACAGTTGCTCTGAAAACTAATGAATCTTGGTTTGTTTGGTTTTGTTTTTATTTCTGGTTTTCTTTTCATTTCCCTCATGAGGGTGAACAGGGTGTTAGCCATAACAACTCTGATCCCAGTAAATACTGTTTACAACTACTGTTTCAAGCCCAGCCAAAGAGAGGTCTTCCCTTACTTTCACAGTAAGATTTTTTCTAGCCATCAATCATCCCACTTGATTCCAGGGCATCTGCACTTAAGATTTAATTATTCAGTCCAGATTTCACTGTATTTGGATTCATCTCTTTCCAACACTTACCTAGTATCCACCTCAGCTTTCATTCCTTGTTCTCATTTCTGCTATTTGATATTTGGCCCTTTATGAACAAAAGTGATCATTTGCCTTTATACTAAACTTACATAAATTAAGACTTCTTAAAACTAAGCGAGGCAAAACATGCACAGGAGAACTCAAACAATCTAATAGCTACAAAGTTGCTCATGCTTCAGACCATGGTGTCCTTTCCAACCTCTACTTGCTCACTGCCCCATGAAACCCTTATCTAGTGCAAGCCTATCTCATAACTTAAACTGCATCCTTGCCCTCTGCCCACCCACAGTATGTATATGTGTATGTATATATATAAATATTAAACTGTTAAAAATATAAATAATTCATTTGTATACTATGCTTTATCTTGTGTTCCCTAATTATGTAATGTATTTATTAAGTCTTTGCCCACCAAATAAAATCACAATCTTACTGAGGACAGGAATTAAATCATATTTTTATAATTGTTTTCTACTATAAATAGCATAGTGCTAAAACACTGACAAGTCACGTGACAATTTAATCCCTACCAGTGAATGCGCTGAGGGCTGCGCAAAAAAAGGAAAACAGAAGACCTTATATCTGTGTATGATAGGTTTACAAAGCATCGTGAGAGAGCCATTAAAAACATTTTCAGGTGTAAACTGAGAATCAAATCAGAGACATAGTCAAGGTATTATGGAAAGGACAGAAAGGAAGTACTTAACTACCACGGAAAGCGGCACAGAAAAAGAAGTATTTCCTTTAAATAGAATCAAAAAAATAAATAAAAATTTGCCTATTCAACAAGAGAAAAGGTAGGAAGGGCATTCAAGAAAGAGGGAACAACAAGTACACGGGAACGGAATCATGAATGAATGAGCAAACAGATGAACTGAGGAGTTATAGAAAACTCATAGGCTCTAAGTGTAGGTAGTGACAAAGCTAGAATGGCAGGAAAGAACTTGATGACATTTGAAGAGCCCAATAAGCCATAGCACCTACAGGTGCTGAGGGCCACTGAAAAGAGAATGGTAGGATCAGATATCCCTTCTGCTAATGAAATGGTTGAATCCAGAAAGGAGAAACAATGGACAGATGTTAGGAAGCTATTTTAGAGTGTGACCGGGGAATAATGAAGATTTGAGCTAAGGGATGTACTGAATGGAATCGTGACAAATGAAAGCATGGGTATAGGTGAAAAGAAAGGGAATGCGAGGAGATGCAGACCACAGACAGGACTCTGAGCAACATCACTACTTGACATGACTCTTTACTGGAAGTCAAATACATTTTTAGTTCAGGAATAAATTAAAGTTTCTTCTATCTTTAAAATGGCAGTTCTCAATGTATAAACAAGAAGAAACAGGTCAAGATTAGTATTTTAAAGCCTAAAGTAGAAACAATGTTTATCTACCTACCGATCTTGGAATGTCTTTCAAACATTATGTGTTCAGAGATAACAGAATTCCATCTCTCCTGCCCACCCGCAACCTGTCAAAGTGAAGGGGCTGCAAACATACCCGTTTGTCAGGTTCTCCTTTGAAAATGGGTACAAATAAAATTCACTTAAGGGAATTAAATGAAGTCTGCATTCCCTTCTTTCTGTTTGGCCTCTACGCCATTTGACTTCATGCCTTCATGCCTTCACTAGCACGGCCCTCTCCACTCCCTCCAGGAATTCAAATTACCGCTTTAACACTTTAACTAACCTTTCTGTGACCTGGTTAGACATATGGTGAATTGTCTCAATGTAACCTGACACACAAAATCATTTTATGGCTTTTCCCTTAATATCAGTGATTTAATTTCTGTGAGGTATACTATCATGGCAAATCTGACTTGCTTTAGAATACCCACCAGAGGGAATGCAAGCTGGTGCAGCCACTCTGGAAAACAGCATGGAGGTTCCTCAAAATGTTGAAAATAGAACTGCCCTATGACCCAGCAATTGCACTATTGGGTATTTACCCTAAAGATACAAATGTAGTGATCCAAAGGGACACATGCACCCGAATGTTTATAGCAGCAATGTCCACAATAGCCAAACTATGGAAAGAACCTAGATGTCCATCAACAGATGAATGGATCAAGAAGATGTGGTATATATACACAATGGAATACTATGCAGCCATCAAAAGAAATGAAATCTTGCCATTTGCAACAACATGGATGGAACTAGAGCGTATCATGCTTAGCGAAATAAGTCAAGCAGAGAAAGACAACTATCATATGATCTCCCTGATATGAGGAAGTGGTGATGCAACATGGAGGCTTAAGTGGGTAGAAGAATAAATGAAACAAGATGGGATTGGGAGGGAGACAAACCATAAGTGACTCTTAATCTCACAAAACAAACTGAGGGATGCCGGGGGGAGGGGGTTGGGGAGAAGGGGGTGGGATTATGGACATTGGGGAGGGTATGTGATTTGGTGAGTGCTGTGAAGTGTGTAAACCTGGTGATTCACAGACCTGGGGATAAAAATATATGTATATAAAAAATATATGTTTATAAAAAATAAAAAATTAAAAAAAAAAAAAAAAAAAAAAAAAAAAAAGAATACCCACCAGATAAATATGCTGCTGCTACTTGCAGCATACAATGCTCTTGATGATTTATATAAGGTACATCCACTGCAGATACATTCACTCACTTGACCACTTTGATATTTATAAAATGAAAGAAATAATAACCACAAGAAAAAAAAATTTCAATGTGGGGCTCACATTACATTTTAAAAACAGGGGAAAAAATCACATAAAACCTAAATCTTTCACTCCACTCCTGGAGGCAACATAGCTTTAGATGGGTAAAGCATTTTTCTCCTAAATCACATGCCAACATCTATTTATTCTGTTCGTCCTGGTAATATCCTCGGAGGATGTTCTGTGTCCATACATGATGCCCATACTGAGGGGACTGAGAAATCTTGCATATTCCTTCAGGGAAAAGACTGCCGATAACTGAATGAGAACAGCACCTACCCACAGGCTACCTTCTCACCAATTAGTGCTCAGCTGGAAGACAGCCTCCCTGAAAGCCACTCCCTAAATATTCCAGCAAATGTAGCATCTCACATGCCCTCCACTCGTTCTCTAGCCTCTTACCTGTTCCACTGTGTGCACAGCAAGGAGACGTGTCTTGAGTTGTATTGTTACTCTTTGTGTTTACTTTGCGGGTGACTTCCACCATTGGACAAGAAGCCTCCACAGAGCCGGGAGCCAATGTCTCACTGACCACTTCTTCAGTAGTGCCCAGAAGATTGCCTACCATGTGCTCAACTGACATTTGGTGGTCTAGTGAAGGCTTCCAAATCCACAAACTACCAAAATATGAAAACTCTATTCTAAATAAAATCTCAACAGGAAAGAGTTTATTTGGCACCTCTGTGAGCTCCCAAGATCCAGGAAGAGACGTTATGTGCTCATACAGTGATGAGCAAATTCAATTCAAAGCAGATTCAACTCAGCTTCTATCCACTGCCATGAATTCACTGACAGTCAAATGTTAACTGCTCTTATTTCAACTGTCTTTAAAATGAAGAAGTGAGAAAAGGAATATAAGAAGAAATAAAACTAATCTTCTTACTGAAAGGAGAATGACTACCATAGTCAGGAATTCATAAGGCAAATACTCTTTAAAATGTCATTCAAGCTTCAAGTTCCTATTTTTTTCCAAGAGTCACTGTGGTTGTTATGAGAACATACTGCATTAGAATAGATAATACAGAAACTGGTCTTCTATACATAATTGGACTCCTTTAAAGGTTAGTGGCATATCTGGATCAAATAATTGTGAGGGGTATGTTTAGTGCTATTATAAAATTAAAAGAAGAAAACTGAAACAAAAAGGCATACAGAATCTTGCAGTATCCTATTTGCAAAACATGTGATAAAATCAAGTTCCATTTTCAAATTCTATTTTCTAAAATAAGGCTCTATTAATTGCATGTTGACATATAAAGCACACAAAACTTGCATTTTCTCTATTTTGGATCCCAGACTCTTGGTTCCATAAGTATAGCCCATTATACATAATTCCCAGGTCAGGGGTGCAGGAGACAAATTAATTAGTCTATTAAGTCTCCGTCGTATCCTGGCACTAATGTTTAGGTTAGCACCTTCAGCAACAAGTTTCTAATTCTTAACTATGTGGCCATTTGTTCCTGAGAGAAATTAGGAATGAAAGGGAAAAAGAAAACATGCTGGGAAAAGTTCCCACTGACCTAAAGGCAGAAACATGCACGTGAGTCAGGAGTAGATTGGTGTATTCATAAAAAGGAGAAAAACTCCAGTTGATTAGTTCTTGCTATTTTAAGTGATTAGGAGAAAAATAAATGGCTTCATATCTAGGGAAACTTAAATAGCGTTTAACACTCTACAAAATCAACCTACACAGATGATAATTTGCTATGACTTAGCACTAAAGAGAAACGAATGATTTCATATGACGAATCTCTGAAGCATTTCATAGGAAGTTTAAACACGACTAAATACGTGTGGATGCTCTGAATGATTGAAGTGAACCAAACCCCATATCTGAAAACATAAACACGGGAGTATGCGTGTCCATGTGCACACATGTGGGGGTGGGGAGAAAAGGGCAGAAGGAGAAGGAAAACTATCTGGTTTTTCTTTTATTCATCTTATAACCATTAGCAACATTGTTACCAAGGTGTATCTAAAAGGGCCACATACCATACATAGTTTTAAATTCCATAAAGCAAAATCAGTAGTTCATACAGAACAACAGAATCCCTATGCATTGTGTAAGAATTTTCTTTTCTCTGAAAGATTTCATTTTCTTTTGTTCAGTAGGATCCTGGCACAGTGGAATGTTTTTATAGCATCAATGACCCAGAAGTGTATAAGATCTGAAGCTCTAAAAGCTGTTTTATGCCTAAGTATTGGGTACTGAGATTGTCTCAGATATCTCTGGGAACAGAAATGAGAAATGAATAACTTAGTTTACAATGACATTATCTGTCATAACAAACATCTGCTATACATTGGTAACTGCACCATATTAGAACTTTGGTATACCCACACTGAAGTGATGTTAAAGTCTAGGCCATTTAAAATCCACCCAGAATGCTGGATTACTGAAAAGGCAGTCACAGTGACTTATGTCTTATAGGTTCTCCTCAATATCCTATTGTTTGGGCTCTATAGAAGTTTACGTTCATCAAATTTTCCTCAAATACAGTGTCACTAAATTGAGGATTTTTTTTAAAGATTTTATTTATTGAGAGAGAGGAGGAGAGGGAGAGAGAGAGCGTGCATGAGCAGGGGGAGAGGCAGAGGGAGAGAGAGAGAGGGATAAGCAGACTCCCCACTGAGCAAGGAACCTAATGCGAGACACCATATCAGGACCCTGGGATCATGACCTATGCTGAAGGCAGATGTTTAACCAACTGAGTCACCCAGGTGCCCCTAAGCTGAGGATTATTAAAATACAACTACCTTTCTTGGCCTTTTTCTTCAGGAAATAATCAGATATATTGAAACAAAGAGAGGTAAAAAGATAAAGACTTAATAGCATTTATAATAGCAAAAAAAAAAAAAACCAATAATGATGTCCAACAAGGAGATAATTAAATAAATTATTATATAATGGAATATTAAGTCACTAAATGTCATGATTTCATGGCATATATAACAAGATAGAAAATCCCCAGATCCGGGCACCTGGGTGGCACAATGGGTTAAGCCTCTGCCTTTGGCTCAGGTCATGATCCCAGGGCCCTGGAATTGAGTCCTGCCTCGGGCTCTCTGCTCAGTGGGAAGCCTGCTTTCCCCCCACCCCCACATTTGTCTACTTGTGATCTCTGTCAAATAAATAAATAAAATCTTTAAAAAAAGAAAGAAAGAAAGAAAATCCCCAGATTATTTCAGGTACACAATGAAGAATTGGTAAATGGATGAAATAAAAATGCAGTTACAAAACCATTTGTATAGTCTGATTCCAGTTTATATATATATATATATATATATATATATATATATATGCATATATATACACACACACATATGCATTACATAAAAATGCATCATATAAACTTTTTTATATATAATATGCACACTCATACAAAAAGAAAGAAAAAAGATACACCAAAGTGTTCAAAGAATTTATCTTTGGGATGTAGAACTAAACACAATTCTAATTGTGCACACATACTGCTTTTATAACTAGAAATGAAGCTACTGTAGCTACTATAATAGTTTGAGCCAAGTGAGGTTTTCACTATGGGAGCTAATGCTCTTTGTATGATCATCAGCAGAAGAAAGGATGAGTCAGACCCTTATAAGCGATGTTCCCATCAACCACTTGCTAAGAACCCCAACCCTAAACAAGTCCAACAAATCATGATAACTTCCTATCATGTTATCATGATAACATGATAATGTTTTTTGCCCCGGGTCTAATTAATCTCTGTTCTTAAACTACTGTTTCCTCCTAAGACAAGTATTAATAAAATGTCTACTTATCTGTAAAATGTGTTGTAAAAATGCACACTGTTTCTTTATTGATGGCCCTGGAATTTCTCCTCTGTGGCCCCAAAACAGGGTATGTTATGTATTTGACAAACTCATCTGTTTATGACAAACTGCCCTAACCTGCTTCACATATGGCAATGGATATTTTTACAAGCTCGGCTGAAAAGAATCCCATCTTTCAAATTGACAGTTACAGTTTCCCCCAAAAATGTCATTTTGTAAGTTTTTAAATAGCGTTTTGAGTCAACACTGCCAATTTTTAAAAGTATTTAAAAAGATGCAGTTACTCCCTAGATTCTGCTTCTTTATGACACGGATTGTTTTACGGACAAAATCCATTCCAGCCCTACAGACATCTCCTACAGACATGGTTTCCTACCATTGTCTCTGCCACCTATAAGCACCTCCATGCGTAATTTTCCTTCTCCCACCACAAAATTAAAGCAAACAGCACTCCTTTGTGCTCTGTTTGTGTGGTTACTATGGTAGTGACCTGGATTTCGCACCTAGGATAACCCTCTTTGGGGCAGGGGAGAGAAATAAGGGACCAAAAGAACGAAAGAGTAAGTTAGGTCAATGGTCAACACCTTTAAACATTTACTTTTCCCTTGGAAAAGACTTTGGCCAAAATCTATAAAACTCTGAGCTGATCCTCCAGTTTCCTGGCATGAAAGTACTCAGCATTATGATGTGAACACCATGACACTGGCAAGATCAGCAACTCTGTCCCTGTTCTTAAGAACCATTACAATTCTCTTTCCCACCATCCCCCAAATTTCCACCTCACACTTCCCCCAAACCGAGTCAGGCCTGGTTCACAGGTTCTAATGACCACACAATGGAAATACCATGTGGTGACTGAAAGTCTTTGATGGAAAACAGATGAGCCAGAACACTCTGCTCGTCTAGCTCTTCTACATGTACAGCCTTCCCCCAATGTCTTTGAGAATGGGCACTACAGGTAACACATGGGAAGAGAAGTTAGAGAAAAAAATGCTGTACATTTTCTATTTTTGTGGATTTTCTCAATTGTCAACAAGGTGACTTCCTTGAACATCTGCCTCGAGTGAACCAATGGTGTTCAAGGTATTTTAGAAATATTTTCTCCCTTAAATAATATCCTTTTAAAAATACTCTAACAGAGGAGCCTGGGTGGCTCAGTAGGTTAAGCCTCTGCCTTCAGCTCAGGTCATGCTCTCAGGGTCCTGGGATCAAGCACCGCATCGGGCTCTCTGCTCAGCAGGGAGCCTGCATCCCCCTCTCTCTCTGCTTGCCTCTCTGCCTACTGTGATCTTTCTCTCTGTCAAATAAATAAATTAAAATCTTTGGGAAAAAAAATACTCTAATAGGTAACAGATCAAAGCACCTGATGTGACAGAAGTGTGGAAGATGCAGGAAAGGGCCACCAAGCTTCCCCAACAGCCTACCCAGCTATTCCTCAGCTTCTCCACACAGCTCTTTAGACAGCCTTCAGAATTCTAGGATCCCAAGAAACATGATTCAAACACAAATTAAACAGAACCTGCCCTTGCAATCACAGAGTTAATATTCACAGTGTTGACTCTTCCAAGCAATATAAAAGTCTCTGACATGCAGTCATTTATAACTTTAAAAGTCACAAGGGGTCACTAATTTTTTTCAACAACAGTTTGCTCCATTATTATGAGGCAAACTATGTCACAATGGCTTTTTAGAATCTTCATAAAAGTAAAAGGCCCGAGTTCTTAAAAATCTACTAATCTTAAATTGTTTCAGAGGAAAAAAAATTATATTTCTTGTAATTAGTGAATTAATTGTAAAGCATAAAGCCAGAGGCCAGAATCGTGTAAAATCTTATTAGATAATAGAAACTGTAGTAATTTCAGAAAGGGGAAAAAAAAAAACCCACATGCAATGAGTCTCATGCCTCCTAGCTAGCCAAATAGATGTCCAGAAATTTAATACATCCTGCCTCACTTTTGTTGAGTCCTCGTAAAACTGACAAAACAAAAGACAGGGTAAAGTTTTAAAGATCAATAAAAATGTTTTTTAAAGTACTCCGAGTGCCTTAAGTGTTACAGTAAGACTTCATTTCAAAGAAACACAATTAAATGCCATGAAAATTTCTCTGTAATTCTATTATATATCCTCAAGAGACAATCCCTTAAGATATTACCATTTAATCACTTCCTACTTGAAAACATGAATTTTAATAGTTCACACCACACCATATTGTTATTGTTTGTTGATGGCTTTTTAAAATTATTGGTACTTGTAAAACGTCTCACGTATAGTGACCCACGAGAACAGAATGTAGGTTTTGTTGATCTTAGTTTGGTTACTTATTAATTAATTCAACATTCCCACTGTATACTACCTATATGCTAAATACTTATAAGTAAGCTTATAAGTAAAAGCACATCAGAAAAATGTCATAGTCTTATCCATAAACACTGAAAGTAAAATAAAAAAGAATGAGAAAACAAATTATTGCAATTCGTTGCCTTAGGGTTCAACACAGGGAATCCCAGGAACACAAAGAAGTGACAGAGTTCACCTAGCAGAGCAGGGAAAAGGGCCGAGCTCTGATTTACGGAAACTTCAGCTAGGTTTTAAAGACCATTGGGCATTAATCACAAAACATGCAAAGAAAGAGAATATCTGAGGATATACGCAGTAGCATGTATTCAAAATTCTCATATACTATCCTAAGGATTTTGCACTTTATTCTGAGGAAACATTTAAATAAATGAATTTCGGCAAAGCTTTAGCTCAGGTCATGATCCCAGCGTCCTGGGATCGAGTCCCACATCGGGCTCCTTGCTCGGCGGGGAGCCTGCTTCTCCCTCTGCCTCTGCCTGCCCTGCCATTCTGTCTGCCTGTGCTCACTCTCTCTCCCTCTCTCTCTCTGACAAATAAATAAAATCTTAAAAAAAAGGGGGGGGGTACCTGGGTGGCTAAGTAGGTTAAAGCCTCTGCCTTCGCCCAGGTCACGGTCCTAGGGTCCTGGGATGGAGCCCCGCATCAGGCTCTCTGCTCAGCGGGGAGCCTGCTTCCCCCTCTCTCTGCCTGGCTCTCTGCCTACTTGTGATGTCTGTCAAGTAAATAAATAAAATCTTTAAAAAAAAAAAAAATGATTGACCATAAAGAGAGCCTAGAATGGAAAGATTAAAATTGGTTGCAGGGAGACCAGTTAAGAGATCATATGGTGATTCAGGTCCTAAACTAAGGTTGTAGTAATCAAAACAAAGAATGGGGAACATACTTGCCACACCTGGGAGGCTCAGTCAGTTAAGCGCCCAACATCTGATTTCAGGAGTAATGTTTCAGGTAATGATCTCAGGGTCTTGGGATGGAACCCCCCGGGGTCCCCCACCATCTGGCTCTGTGCTGAGCACAGCCGGCTTAGGATTCTCTCCCTCTCCCTCTGCTCCTCCCCCACTCCACCACATGCACACCCACACTCTCCCTCTCTCTCTCTCTCTCAAATAAATAAATAAAATCTTAAAAAAAAAAAAAAAAAAGAATGGTGAACATACTTGAGAAGTATCCAGGAGAAAGCACTAGCAGGATTTAAAAACGGGGTCAAGAGAAAACAAACAGCAGTCAAGATAAATCAGGGACAATTCCTGTTTCTAGTTTTAGCAACTGAGAATAATGATGAAGTTTACTAATATAGAGAACACAGAAAGAGAAGCCAGTTTGGTAGGGGAAGGGAAGATGTGTTTAGTTTAGAACCTGGGGCATGTCAAACTTGGAGATTCTGTTTACATTCCAAGTGGAGATGTGTAGAAATCACGCAAGTGGGTCTGGTATGGAGAGGAGAGACCCGTTGGGGGAAACTAGCTATGAGAGTGATCAGTATTCCAGGACTGCTCAATGAAGTCATGAAACTGGATGCAATGAACCAGGAGAGAGTCAGAGAAGGACGCCCCAGACTAAACTCCTGAGAGCATCCACAGGGGAGAGAGAGAAAGTGGAGAAACCTGCAAAAGAAACTGAGGAGCAGCCTGGGGGAAAGAAGAGGGTGAGGAAGAGTGCAGAGAACAGTTCTGAGAAAGGAACACCTCTGTGTCAAATGACCCTGAGACACAGCAAAAGTACTGAAAAGAGGCCAACAGATTTTGTGGAAAAGAGCTAATTTGTGACCTTTGCCAAGACAGTTTCAGCAGTGAGATGATAACAAAGTGATACGGAAGTTATCGAGGAACAAACGATGTGAGAACAGAGGAAACATTCTAGCGTAGCTCCTGGCACATATTCAACCTTCCCACTGTTTCTAATTTGCTTTTCTCTACTGCATGTCACCCTGTCCAGGTTTCTTAAATATGCCACAGTACTACCAAAGCAATACTAAATAAATGTTTAATGACGGCTTTGACTATAACTGAAACTTCCATGGGAAGTAAGATTAGTACTCTGGGACACTCACTATAGTAAAGCATTTAGGAATCTGTTGAACCATTGTCCTAGGCAAGCTTCATGTTCCTCAGCCTGAGGAAGCTGAAATTATTAGGCAGCACTGGCTTTGGTTGGTTTTAAGTGAATGTGTTATAAAAACTATACAATGAGTTGTTGCAAATCCTTTTTTTTATTATTAATCTAAAGAGAATAAATAAAATCTTTAACCCTATCTAAATACTTGGAAAACACAAGTATAAACCTTATAAAATACAAATATAATATCAAACTAGCTTATACCATAGAATTTGTGTGACTTAGTAAAGATACATCAATTCGCTGTTCAATTGATTATGATTAAATACTAATTACTGTACAGGGAAAATTTATTATGAGTTCTACTATCTCCTTGTATCACTCATTAACTAGTTTAATAAATTATAGGGGCTTATAAAAATTAAAGAATTGCATGTTACCATTTTCAAAGAATACTGGTACATAAAAATTCTTAAAAAGACATAAGCAGGTGATATATCTGGTATGAACCAAAGAACAAAAAGCAAAAATAAAGACCTGCTTTTACACAACTTCCTAAACATGTTTTAACATCCAAGGCAAAAAAAAGAAAAAAAAGAAAAAAGAAAAGAAAAGATAGTCAGCTATTTATTTACACAGCATCTACCCAAACAATATTTCTTCTTGTCCTTTCCAGGGAATTCTAGAAAGTAATTCAGGCCTTTCTTTTCATTTACTTGACAACACAACAAGAGGTAAACCCACCCACTGTTGGCTCGGAAGAATCAATCAGAAACTAGATTGTGATCTCAACTTTTTGAACTGTTTTTACCAAGATTAAAACATAATCCGTCTTCCATCTTGCATAATACAGGTTTTTGCAGATTAACTCAAAATCTAAGAAATTTTAAAAATAACTTCACATAACAATTACAATGAATGACTTGTAAATATATATATATATGTATACACACACACACACACACACACACACACAGGTGCCACGTTGTCAACAGATGAGACATTTTCCTGCTAAAGGCTATGGAAACAAAGCACATCTGAAGTCCATTTTATTTAACTCCTCCTTTTTCTCTCCACAAACAGCAACTTCTTCTGACTTCCCAATATCTGTTAATAAAATAACCAACATTCCTGAGACACACAGCCTCACAATTTAGGAGGTACCCTTAATGCCAGTCTCCCTCATCCTCAATATATAAATAGTTGCCAAATACAATGGATTCCACACAGTCAACGTGCCAGGAAGTTGTGTCTTTTTTTCCGTTACTTCTGCCACAAGGCACTCTCGGTCAGGTCTTTTACTATCTGAGCAACTTCCGGATGCATTCCAGCTCTTCCTAAGTAGAATTCTAACAGCTGGCATTTAAGACCCATGGCACGGCAGTTTTCTTCACGCGCAACCTATTTAAGGCTTACTATTCTGAAACCACTTCTCTACCTTTTCCCATTGTCTTACCTACCTATCTTTACTCCTGCCATTTCTGCCAACTGAATGCCCCTACACCCCATCTCCTCACACCAAAAAGGCTGCTTGATGTTTCAGAAATAATCTCAAACATCAGGTCCTTTATAATGATTTTATTTTTCCCCATCCACCTCTGAGCCAGCCATTCCATGAGCTCTCACAGAATGCCTGTATCTTGTGTAGTCTCTAAATACATCTTTTGTGTAATGTCACTAGTAAACCCATGGCTCCCTGAGAAACAAGAAATGTTTCGCAACTTTTTCTTATATAGAGGCACCTAATGATCTGTCCTAGTAACACTGTCAGTATTTGCTGAATTTAATGGCAAATACTAATGCAGATTTGCAGGCAAATTAATTCATCAATGACCCCCCACGAAATAAATAAACTCCTCTGTCCACTAAAGCTTTTATTGTCCTTTTTTGTGTGTATGAAGCCTGTGACTTGGGTTGATTGGGTGCAGACCATCCAAGATTACCAGTTATTGTCAGTGAAACTGAAGAACTTTAAATGAATGGGTTACATGCAAATAACTTTCAAGCAAAGAAGTAAATATTAAGTCAACTCTGAGACAGGAAATTTCTTTTTTTTTTTTTTGAGCTTTTATATTTGAGTTTATTCTTCATTTAACTTTTAAAACACTACTATAGTTGAATATTAAAACAAAAACAATAGCAAGTAGTGAGCTATGATTATAGTCCTTCACTCATTCACTACTGCACATAAAATGCCAGCAGTGTTATTCACTGGCCCCATTAAGAGGTCTGACACTGAACACCACCCCTGGGATGATGTTCATCATCCTCATATGCTTCCCCATTGTAATGGCGCCGTCTTTCCTGATTTGGATCAAAGTCCACCAGTTCTACCTGGTCCATTTCATCAGTCTCTTCTACTTCCTTCCTCTCAGGTAGGAGTTTTTCCAGCAAAGAGAGTTTATCAGGAGACAGAAAGCCATGTGGAGCTGGTGGTGGTTTTGGCTCCCCCATGGACATCTTTGATATGTTTTTTGGAGGAAATTTCTTTTTAAAAATAACTCCTATTATTCTACCACAGGGAAAATTACCCTTTTAAGTTTGAAAATAAAATGAAATACTTTAAATTAAACATGTTTTTTAAAAGCCAACACATAAGTTAATTTGAAGTCATCTGTTTTCTGAATTTTATCTACTAGATTTTCACCTTATGAACACCATTCAAAGGTACTATTTTAAACTATTTCTTTAACTGCAAGAAGCAAATGCAGCCACAACACACACATACACACACACACAAACTATAAATCAATATAACACCATTAAGATTCAGTGAAAATAGTGACAGCTTTAAAAAAAAAAATTGCAACCCAATGTATAGCCAAATAACTCATGAAACTCAGCATGCATTGCTGACTTTGGACATGATCACCAAATTTAACAAGGTGTTCTTGAGAGAAACAAAATAAGACAGGTCCCCGGAGCATCCATTCAAAATGGTAGATGCATCTGAACTCCAGGGCAAACTCCTCTAGGTTAATATTATGGTTGGCCTTAAATAAAAATTATAAAATTTAAATATCTTGAATTTAAGTAAACTTCAGAATGCATGAAAACTTGTTGCTAAATTTCCACTAGCAAGTAAAAGAGAAAAATTAGAGCAATATAAGTAAGACCTCAATATAATAATTTAATTTTTCTTTGTGGAGTAGATCAAGAAAAGTTTGATAGAAAATTTGCAAAATCTGTAAAACATCTGTTGGGGGGGGGGGGGTAAAAGAGCATTAAATGTCCCACAGTGCAATCTGGGGGAGCACACTTATTTTTTTACAAATAGTATTTCACAAAGTCATTCATCATTGAATCACACATATCAAAGCTGTCGTTTAAAAAAGAAACAAAGAAAAATAAATTTGTGCCTTGCAGATAATCTTTGCTGCATGAAACTGAATTGCTGCAAATGACCCTTCACTGAATTCTCATAAAGCCCTGATTGCTGCCTGTCCCTGCTTGGCATGATCCAATAAAAGTTATTTCCCACCAACCACCATCAGCATCCATTCAGCTTGAAAAATCTAATTGGCTATTTAGCATATCGTTTTGAATCAATGCTTAAAGTCCTTATGAATATACAAACTCCTATTAAAATCTCCCCAGTACCATGCCTATGTTTTGAAGCACTTCTGTCCTTATCCTTAAATGTGAACTTGACATGGACTTAGCATACCTTCAAGGCTTCTGCTCAGAGTTTTATCTCTAATACTAGGTCAAAGATTTGAACTGATCTGTGAAACTATGCTCAAATAATTATTTTTAACTACTGACAACTGAGAGTTGGCTAATGGTGTCAGGAAGCCAACATATTATTTAAAAAACAACCACAAAATTAACTCATTTACACCGAGACCAACTAATCTTTGGCATCATTAATTATTAGCTTTCCTATAGACATATGTTACTTCTTAATTATTAGTTTTAATGGGAAAATTGGTTGAGAAAATAATCAGTCTTATGTCCATCTCTTTCTCAAAACTTGTACCTCTAAAAAATTGTTTCTGGGGTGAAAAGAGAAAGAGGTAATAGACTGTGAAACTGACTAAAAGTGTGCCATTTATGCTGTTGTGTGTATGGTATTAGAAGATCCACATTCCTAAAGTCTGGATGGTAGTGGGATAAATCTTGCTAAATAGGAAGAGAGAGGTCAACGGATTTCTCATACAACAGACATGAGTTACACTTCTTTAAAGCAGAGAGAAGTAGTTATCCAACAGATAGTTTGTATTGCCCAATATAACTCTTCATTTATTATTATTTTTATTAGTAACTCTTCATTTAATAGGTTAGGAATATAAGGTCTAAGCAGGCAGGAGATTTTAGTTCTAAGAAAGTAAACTAAATTAGGAAGGTCCAGGTAAAACTACCAAAGGCTTTGATATGTCAAGCAAAACTCATGTACTGGCAATGATTTATTCAAACTAACTTATACATAAAGGAAACTTGCTCCCATAACTGAAAAAAATTAAGAAGTAGTATAATCTTCAAGTCAGGCTTGATCCAATGGTTCCAAAAAATAACCAATCGCCCATTTCTCCAGGCTACCATTTTAGCTCATTATTCCAAAACAGAGGGCAACAATTACTAAGGCTAAATACTCCCCCTGCTCAAGATCACCAAGAAAGACAGCACTGTTGTTCAAAAATACCCAACCACAACTCTATGATTCACTTCAATTAAACTGGCTTAGGTCACATGCCCAAACTGTATACATCACTAGAGCCAGAAGGATGAAATGCTCTGATTATCTTGATTGAAACTACTATAGGAAGTGGAGTCAGCTTTCCTGGAAATTCGTGGATGCTCAGAAGGAAACCATCGGCTGTCTGGAGAAGTAGCCAATGAACACTGAGGAGGCAGCCAAATAGTCCACCCCACAACCAAGTCTGGGACACACTGTGATTCTGTATCTCAGACTTTAGCCTCTGTCCTGTTTTACAGGCCCTGTTCTGAGAGATTAGGGCATGGAAAACAAGAATATGTTTACCATGAAAAGAAGCAAAATGCCACGAAATGCCCCTATTCCCAATTAAGACAGAAGAGGCACAGGTCCCCCAGCATGCTCTTATACTTCTCCAACCTCCTCCAAATTTCATGTTGAGCAGCAAAACACAAAGAAAAAAAAATTATTATTTTATGATTTAGGAGTACAGTAAGTTTTGTCTAGAATTATAAGAACAAAAAGTCATTATACATTATCAGCTAATATGGTTCAGATGATACAGTGATTTCGGTAATTTTAAAATCAACTTTCCTTCCTTGCCCCAGAAGGAATAAGTTAACTACCATTTCCAACAGTAGGGTAATGCAGATGTGCTAAGTGTTCTAAAAGCCCAAGGGTAGGGGAGAAAAGGAAAATCATTCTCAGAAGGAAGAGGAATTCCTTCCAAACAATGAAAGAGTCCCCCAAACAACATATGATAGCAAAGACATACACATCCTTCAAGTGGATCCTCAATAATTGGTAACAACTGAGCACTGATGGCAACCCCCTCAGGAGTAGTTTATTCCTCATGTTTTTGAGCTCCATACTATCTTCTTAAGACCCAGTCCAAGTGTGAACCAGACCTTTCAGAAGATCATGGTCAAAGAGATTTAGAATCCGAGGCATCTGGGGGGCTCAAGAAGGCTAAGCGTCTGACTTCAGTTCAAGTCATGATCTCAGGGTTCTGGGATCCAGCCCTGGCATCTGCATCCACATCCTCAGAGAATCTGCTTGTCCCTTTCCTTCTGCCCCTCCCCTACCACCACTCATGTGCACATGAGCTCTCTCAAGGTCACTGTCTCCCTAACAAATAAAATCATTTTTTAAAAAAAGAGATTTAGAACGCAAATTATCTTTGAGCTGAAAGATCACATAATCTAGAGCATTTCAAATGCTCTGGGGCAGGGACAAACAGAGCAAAGAAAATTTTTGTTTTAAGTAGGCTCCATGCTGAGTGTGGGGCCCAGTGCATGGCTTGAACTCACCACCTTGAGATCAAGACCTGAGCTGAGATCAAGAATCCAAGACTCAATCAACTGAGGCACCCAGATGCCCCAACAGCCAAGGAAATTTTATAGCCACACCCTCCTCCCATTCTTACCTCTCTAAAAAGGACATGTCTGATTTTATCTATTCTATAAAAATAGCTTCTGGAAAAAAGATTTCATTTGAACAAGCAGCTTTGAGTCTGAAAAAATAGTTAACCTAAATGTGTTACTCTTTGTTCATATTCTTTTTCTTTTTTAATGTAAGTTATTGTAGTAAAAACACTTAACATGAGACCTACCCTCTTAAATTTTAAATGTATACTACAGTATTTCTGACTACAGGCACACTATTATACAGGAGCCCTCTAGGGCTCATTCCCTTTCCTTACCTGAAACTTTATGCCTGCTGACATAACTCTCGACTTCCCTTTACACAAGCCCTGGTAGCCACCATTCCAGTCTTTGAGTCTCTGAATTTAACTATTTCAGATATCCCATGCAAGTGGAATCATGCAGTATTCCTCTTTCTGTGACTGGATTCATTTAGTATAAGTTCCTCAAGGTTCATCCATGGTGTCACATACTGCTGACCTGCATTCCTTTTTAGGGCTGAATAGTATTCCAGTGTTATCTATAAACCACATTTTATCTTTTCATCTGCTGATGGATATTCAGGTTGTTCCCACATCTCGATAATTATGAGTAGCGCTACAATATGAGAGTGATATGAGAGTGCTCATATCTCTTTGAGATCCTTGTTTCAGTTGAGAGGTCAGATGGCTGGATCACATGGTAGTTCTCTTCTTAGTTTTGGAGAAGCTTCCATATGGTTTTCCATAGCAGCTGCACCATTTTGCAATCCAACCAATAGTATGCAAGACTTCCAATTTCTCCACTTCCTTGATTTGCATTTCCCTGATGACTAATGACATAAAGCATTTTTTTTTCGTATAGCTTTTGGGCCATTTGTATGTCTTCTCTAGAGAAATGTCTATTCAAGTCTTTAGCTCATTTTTTAATTAAGTTTTTGGGTTTTTTTATATTGAGCTGTAGAGGTTTTTATATATTTTGGAGATTAACTTTTATCAGATATATGCTTTACACTTATTTTCTCTCATTCTATAGGCTATCTTTTACCACTGATGTTTCCTTTGCTGTGCAGAAAACTCAGTTTGATGTAGTCTCCCTGGTTTATTTTTGGTTTTTGCTACCTGTGCATTTTGTGTCATATTCATGAAATCACTGTCAAGATTAATGTTATGAAGATTTTCCCCTATGTTTTCCTCTAGAAGTTTTAAAGTCTCAGGGTTATAAGTCTTTAATCCATCTTGAGTTGATTTTTGTGTATGGTATAAGATAAGGTCCAGTTTCATTCTTCTACATGTGGACATCCAGTTTTTCTTTTTTTTTTTTTTAATATAATTTTTTATTTTTTATAAACATATATTTTTATCCCCAGGGGTACAGGTCTGTGAATCACCAGGTTTACACACTTCACAGCACTCACCAAAACACATACCCTCCCCAATGTGCATAATACCACCCCTTTCTCCCAAACCCTCTTCCCCCTTCCCCCAGCAACCCTCAGTTTGTTTTTTGAGATTAAGAGTCAATTATGGTTTGTCTCCCTCCCAATCCCATCTTCTTTCATTTATTCTTCTCGTACCCACTTAAGCCCCCATGTTGCATCACCACTTCCTCATATCAGGGAGATCATATGATAGTTGTCTTTCTCCGCTTATTTCGCTAAGCATGATACGCTCTAGTTATCGCAAATGGCAAAATTTCATTTCTTTTGATGGCTGCATAGTATTCCATTGTGTATATATACCACATCTTCTTGATCCATTCATCTGTTGATGGACATCTAGGTTCTTTCCATAGTTTGGCTATTGTGGACATTGCTGCTATAAACATTCGAGTACACGTGCCCCTTTGGGTCACTACGTTTGTATCTTTAGGGTAAATACCCAATAGTGCAATTGCTGGGTCATAGGGCAGTTCTATTTTCAGCATTTTGAGGAATCTCCATGCTGTTTTCCAGAGAGGTTGCACCAGCTTGCATTCCCACCAACAGTGTAGGAGGGTTCCCCTTTCTCCGCATCCTCGCCAGCATCTGTCATTTCCTGATTTGTTGATTTTAGCCATTCTGACTGGTGTGAGGTGATATCGCATTGTGGTTTTGATTTGTATTTCCCTGATGCCGAGTGATATGGAGCACTTTTTCATGTGTCTGTTGGCCATCTGGATGTCTTCTTTGCAGAAATGTCTGTTCATGTCCTCTGCCCATTTCTTGATTGGATTATTTGTTCTTTGGGTGTTGAGTTTGCTAAGTTCTTTATAGATTCTGGACACTAGTCCTTTATCTGATATGTCGTTTGCAAATGTCTTCTCCCATTCTGTCAGTTGTCTTTTGATTTTGTTAACTGTTTCCTTTGCTGTGCAAAAGCTTTTGATCTTGATGAAATCCCAATAGTTCATTTTTGCCCTTGCTTCCCTTGCCTTTGGCGTTGTTCCTAGGAAGATGTTGCTGTGGCTGAGGTCGAAGAGGTTGCTGCCTGTGTTCTCCTCAAGGATTTTGATGGATTCCTTTCGCACATTGAGGTCCTTCATCCATTTTGAGTCTATTTTTGTGTGTGGTGTAAGGAAATGGTCCAATTTCATTTTTCTGCATGTGGCTGTCCAATTTTCCCAGCACCATTTATTGAAGAGGCTGTCTTTTTTCCATTGGACATTCTTTCCTGCTTTGTCGAAGATGAGTTGACCATAGAGTTGAGAGTCTATTTCTGGGCTCTCTATTCTGTTCCATTGATCTATGGGTCTGTTTTTGTGCCAGTACCATGCTGTCTTGATGATGACAGCTTTGTAATAGAGCTTGAAGTCTGGAAATGTGATGCCACCAACGTTGGCTTTCTTTTTCAATATCCCTTCAGTCAATGTGATACAACACATCAATAAAAGTAAGAACAAGAACCATATGATACTCTCAATAGATGCTGAAAAAGCATTTGACAAAGTACAGCATCCCTTCCTGATCAAAACTCTTCAAAGTGTAGGGATAGAGGGCACATACCTCAATATCATCAAAGCCATCTATGAAAAACCCACCGCAAATATCATTCTCAATGGAGAAAAACTGAAAGCTTTTCTGCTAAGGTCAGGAACACGGCAGGGATGTCCATTATCACCACTGCTATTCAACATAGTACTAGAGGTCCTAGCCTCAGCAATCAGACAACAAAAGGAAATTAAAGGCATCCAAATCGGCAAAGAAGAAGTCAAATTATCACTCTTCGCAGATGATATGATACTATATGTGGAAAACCCAAAAGACTCCACTCCAAAACTGCTAGAACTTATACAGGAATTCAGTAAAGTGTCAGGATATAAAATCAATGCACAGAAATCAGTTGCATTTCTCTACACCAACAGCAAGACAGAAGAAAGGGAAATTAAGGAGTCAATCCCATTTACAATTGCACCCAAAACCATAAGATACCTAGGAATAAACCTAACCAAAGAGACACAGAATCTATACTCAGAAAACTATAAAGTACTCATGAAAGAAATTGAGGAAGACACAAAGAAATGGAAAAATGTTCCATGCTCCTGGATTGGAAGAATAAATATTGTGAAAATGTCTATGCTACCTAAAGCAATCTACACATTTAATGCAATTCCTATCAAAGTACCATCCATCTTTTTCAAAGAAATGGAACAAACAATTCTAAAATTTATATGGAACCAGAAAAGACCTCGAATAGCTAAAGGGATATTGACATCCAGTTTTTCCAACACCTAAATTCATTCTTTTTCTTTTTCTTTTTTAAAAGACTTCTTTGAGAGAGACAGTGTGTGTGAACAGGGACTAGAGCATAGGAAGAAGTAAAGAATCTCAAGCAGATTCCCTGCTGAGTGTGGAGCCCGATGCAGGGCTAAATTTCATGACCCCAAGATCACGACCCATGTGGAAATCAGGAGTTAGATGCGCAACTAACTGAGCCACCCATGCACCCCATAATTCATTATTTTTCTATCTGGAATACTTAAGTCCAAGAAGTTTCAGTCATTTATCAGTATCCCCTGGAAATGCTACAACTTGAATTTAGGTCTTTGGAACCCATTCAACAATTTTTGTGCATGTACTATTAGTGGTTACCTAGAGTAGTATCCTCAAACCAGAAACCCATTACCAAAAGGTAAATTGGAATATCTAAGCAAACCCTTCTATTTCAATACTTCCCTTCATAAATATAAAATTCCAGAGTACATAAACTTATTGAATCCATATCCCAATTCTGCTTACTTGATATGTAACTATGGAATAGTCCCTTTAATATTATTTTTTTTCAATACTAGCCGATTATTTATTGAAGCATAATTAATGTACAGTGTTACATTAGTTTCAGGTGAGATGTGCAATATAAAGATTTAACAATTCTACACATCATTCAGTACTCATCAAGATAAGTATAATCTTAATCCCCTTTTTCTACTTCACCCATGCACCTACCTACCTCCCCTTTGACAACCACCAGTTCTCTGTATTTAAGAGTTTATGTATGACTTTTGGTTTTTTTTCTTATATTCTCTATGTGAGTGAAATAATATGGTATCCATCTTTCTCAAGTGGACTTATTTCACTTCGCGTCGTTATATCTTCCAGGTCCATTCATGTTGTTGCAAATGGCAAGGTCTCATTCGTTTTGATGGCTGAGTAACAGCCCATTGTCTATTAAGTACCAGATTTTCTTTATTCATTCATCTATGGATGAACACTTGGATTGCTTCCATATCTTGGCTATGTAAATAATGCTGGAGTAAACAGAGGGGGAATATATCTTTTCAAATTAGTGTTTTCATTTTCTTTGGGTAAATACCCAGTAGTGGAATTACTGGATCTTATAGTATTTTTATTTTTAATATTCAAAGGAACTTCCATACTTCTTCCCATAGTAGTTGCACTGGTTTTCATTCCCACCAACAGTGCATGAGGATTCATTTTTCTCCACATCCTCACCAACACTTGTTATTTCTTGTCTTTCTTATTTTAGCCATTTTCATAGGTAGAAGGTAACATCTCATTGTGGTTTTGATTTGCATTTATCTGATGATTAGTAATGAGCACCTTTTCACATGTCTGTTGAGGTCATCTGTAGGTCTTCTTTGGAAAAATTTCTATTCAGGTCTTCTGCCCATTTTTTAAACAGATTTTTTTGGTGCTGAGTTGTATAGGTTCTTTATATACTTTGGATATTAATTGTCAGATATATCATTTGAAAATATCTTCTCTCATTTAGTAGACTACCTTTTTGATTTGTTGACGTCTTGCTTTGCCCTACAAAAGTTTTTTTTGTTTCTGTTGTTGTTGTTTTAATCTTGGCATAATCCCAATAGGTTTTTTGGTTTGGGGGGTTTTGTTTTATTTTTGTTTTTTTTTTTTTTTGTTTTTTGGGTTTTTTTGGTTGAAGTCAATTATTTATTTATCTGGCCCCAAGGAGAACTTCTTGAAGAAAATACAGGAAAATAATTTTGTGACATTAGGGTACAAAAAGATTTCCTAGGTGATCAAGAGTTCAAAGCATAAAATTTTAAAAATGATTAAATTGGATCTCATCAAATTAAATAACTCCTTTTTCTGAAAGACACAGTTAAGAAAATAAAAGGCAAGACAGACTGGAAGAATATATTTGCAAAACATACATGACTAAGGACTGATACCCAGAATTTCAGGAACAACTAGCCCCAACAGTTTAATTTTGCTTATTTCCCCAGCCTGAGGAGACATGTCTAGAAAAAAGTTTCTACACCTAATGTCAAAGAAATTACTGCCTATGTTTTCTTCTAGGAGTTCTATGACATCAGGTCTCATATTTAAGTCCTTAATCCCAGTTTATTTTTATGTATGGTGTTAGAAAGCAGTCCAATTTCATTCTTTTGCATGCAGCTCTCCAGTTTTCCCAATACAATTTGTTGAAGAGACTCTTTTTTCCATTGTATATTCTTACCTCCTTTGTCATAGATTTATTGACCATATATGAATAAGTTTATTTCTGGGCTCTCTATTGTGTTGCATTGACTTATGGGCCTATTTTTATACCAGTGCCATAATGTTTTGATTACTACAACTTTGGAGTATATCCTGAAATCTGGAATTATGACACCTCCAGTTTTGTTCTTCCTTCTCAAGGCTGCTTTAGCTATTCGAGGTCTTTTGTGGTTCCATACAAATTTTAGGATTATTTGTTCCAGTTCTGTGAAAAAATGTTGTTGGTATTTTGATAAGGATTGCATTAAGTCTACAGACTGTCTTAGGAAGTATGATCCTTTTTAACAATATTGGTTCTTCCAATCCATGAAATATATATTCCATGGAATATCTTTCCAGTTATTTTTTGTCATCTTTGATTCCTTTCATCAGTGATTTTTAGTTTCAGAGTACAGGTCTTTCACCTCCTTGGCTAAGTTTATTCCTAGGTATTTTACTATTTTTGGTGTAACTGTAAATGGCATTATTTTCTTAATTTCTCTTTCTGCTACTTATTAGTGTATAGAATTGCACAAATTTCTGTATATTAACTTTGTATCCTTTACTGAATTCATTTAAAAGTTATAATAGTTTTTTAGTGGAATCTTTAGGTTTTCTATATAGAGAATGTTATCTACACATAGTGAAAGTTTTACTTCTTCCTTGCCAACCTGGAGGCCTTTTATTTATTTATTTATTTTCTTGTCTGATTGCTGTGGTGAAGACTCAATTTTTTGCCACTATATTTCCAGCTGTGGCATTTTCATATACAGATTTTATTTTGTTGAGGTATGTTCCCTCTAAACCAACTTTGTTGAGAGGTTAGGTTTTTTTTTTTTTTTTTAATTTTATTTATTTATTTGACACAGAGAGAGAGAGCGCACACGCATAAGCAGAGGGAGAAACAGAGAAAGAAGGAAAAGCATGCTCTCCACTGGACAGGGAGCCCAGTGTGAGGCTTGATCCGAAGATCCTGGGATCATGACCTAAGCCAAAGGCAGAGGTTTAACTAACGGATTGAGCCACCCAGGCACCCCTGTTTAGAGTTTTTATCATTAATTGATGTTGTACTTTGTCAAATGTTTTTCTGCATCTATTGAGATGATCTTAAGTTTTCTATCCTTTTTCTTATTAATGTGATGTATCATGCCATTTGATTTGTAAATATTGAACCACACTTGCACCCCAAGAAAAAAAAATCCCACTTGGTTGTGGTAAATGATCTTTTAATGTATTATTGGATTCAGTTTGCTAATATTTTGTTGAAGATTTTTGCATCTATATTCAAAGAGATATTGGCTTGTAATTATGTTTTTTTCTAGTGTCTTTATCTGGGTTTAGTATCAGGGTAATGCTGGCCTTATAGAATGAATTTGGAAGCTTTCCTTCCTCTTCCCTTTTTTGGAATAGTTTGAAAAGAACATGTATTAACTCTTCTTTAACTGTTTGGTAGAATTCACCTGGGCTTTAATTTGTTGGAAGTTTTTTGATTATTAATTCAATGTCATTGCTAATACAATGGGATAGTTTCTCTTTTTTTCTTTTCTTTTTTTTCTTAAAGATTTTATTTATCTGACAGACAGAGATCACAAGCAGGCAGAGAGGTAGGCAGAGAGAGAGGAAGAAGCAGGCTCCCTGCCGAGCAGAGAGCCCAATGTGGGCTTGATCTCAGGATCCTGGGATCATGACCTGAGCCAAACGCAGAGGCTGAACCCACTGAGCCACCCAGGCACCCCGGGAGAGTTTCTTAACTCTCCTAAGACTTATCTCCAAATAGGAATAACAACGCAAATACTAAAGGATTCAGATAAAAAATATGAAGTGCATTTGGAACTGAGAAAATATTAAATATATGCTAAATACTAATATTAATTAAAAATAACTCAGAACATAATACCACCCCCTTCTCCCAAACCCCCTCCCCCCAACAACCCTCAGTTTGTTTTGTGAGATTAAGAGTCACTTATGGTTTGTCTCCCTCCTGGGGATAAAAATATATGTTTATAAAAAATAAAAAATTATATTAAAAAAAAAAATAACTCAGAACATCATTATGTATTCTGGTGTTGGCATACTTTGTAGGTTTTTTTTTTTTTTTCATTTTAAAATTTTACCACTACATAACAATAAATGCAGAGGAGGATATCTGATAAAATAATTATAACTGAAGTGTCTGATTAAGAAAACCTGTGTAAAATGTATTATACACAAGGCTATCTTGCATGGTTATAAGCAGCTGAGATGAACAATAGGAAAGGAGTCAAGGAAAGAGCACTTTTGATCAAAACAAATTTGATTCCACTGGAATGTAAGAATCTAACAGCAGCGCAGAAGCAGTGACAAGTCCTCTGTGCAACTGGCCTTTTGGAACACAAAATAAAGGAAAACTTTTTGTACAACCTAGAGAAGAAATGTTGGCAATGGCTAAAAGACTGAATAATTTGACATCTAAATAACAAATGACAATTCTGAGCTCATGAGAGGAAGTTGTAGTGGTAGCTTAACATTTGTATTAGTAAGGCTGGTTTCATAGATCATTAATAATAGGTTGATTCTTATTCAAAATAAAGAAGGAGCCATATGAAGCCATATGAAGGAGCTATCCAGAGATTAAAAATCTGGTTTTAAGGAATAATTTTTCACAAAGTAACAGTGGGTTGAAATATTATTTTACATAGAAAGGTAACCAGGTATTAAAGTAGAGATAAAAATGTCTCGGAGTCACAGTGAGGAGGAAATTACTGTTAAGGGTTCATCTCTGCTTTAGATTTGCAATCTGACCATCAACTTTGAAAAAACAAAAATAACAGTTGTATTTTAAAAAGCCTGTTAGGGTCATCTGGGTGGCTCAGTAGTTAAAGCCTCTGCCTTCAGCTCAGGTCATGATCCCAGGGTCCTGGGATAGAGCCCCACATCAGGCTCTCTCCTTGACAGAAAGTCTGCTTCCCCCCTCTCTCTCTGCTTGACTCTCTGCCTACTTGTGATGTCTGCCTGTCAAATAAATGAGTAAAATCTTTAAAAAAGTAAAAAAAAAAAAAAATTAAAAATAAAAAAGACTATTTAACAGACTACTCAAATTACTTTCTGTAGTTTTCAGAAATAAACTAATTCTGCTCTTAATATACATAATGTTTCACTTGTGGTTTGCTCTATATATTACACATAGCTACTATATTATAGTAAGACAGAATAGCATGTATCACATACACACACTCCACACACAGAAGAAATACCTATGTTAGAGATACATATAAGAAACCTATTTACCAAAGGAAAATTATAAATGGTTTTCAAAAAGAATTGCTAATCTAAAATTATTTATTAGAAATATAGGAAACTTTTTTTAAAGATGAGTATATTTTGGTTACTAAAAAGGAGCTCTATTTTTCCTCCCCTTCACCAACTTCCAAAAGATATTTCAAAGTTCACAAAAACTTCAATTTATCATTTAGCTTTAACACTATCAATCTGCAAGGAGACAGGTAATATTTATCTTCCCACAGGATACTGTATTTCTACTCTAGACCTACTGAAGTATGGCTCTAATAATTCTGTTCACATGTCAACATTAAACAAGCTAACAGCACTCTCTGAGGTCATACTGCACTTCAAAAATATCTTGTTTCAGCCTCCAGAGGAAAGACAGGTTCAGAATGCCAAGAAGATTGCTTGAGACTGAGGGAAAAAAAAAAAAAAAAGAATGTCAGGGCTTGGTGAAGAAATAAGAATTTCAAGTAATAATAAAGAAATTCAATTCTTTAACATTTAGAAGTTACTTTTTTAGTGTAGATATATGCAAATTAATGGTTAACAAGGGTAAAACACAATTCCTTAACCCTTTTAGAGAAAAAAAGATAACAAAACCCACAACTCTGAACACAGTATTCCAAAACTAAATGTTCACAGATAACCATGATGAGTTATCTTCCCTCAAAGAACACATAAAAATAATTAGTTGTATTTTTTTTTACCACTTAGAAAACAATAATTTACAAGTGTCAAATTGAAATGGACACTAAAATTAATTATGGAGCTATTTGTGATTTGTTTTTCTCCCAAAAATGTAATGAAGTGAGTATTCTCTGAAACAGGAGTCACTGTTTAAAATCAGTCAGCATTTGGCATGTTTTGTGTTCTGCTTATGCTCCTTGGCAACAACAGTACGGCTAACCAGAATTTTTTTTTTAGTACTCTTTCTGGGTATGTTTGACAACTCCTTACTCCCACAGTCCTTTAACATGGGGCTTCCCCAGTCAGGGATGCAAATCCCACACTGAGCCCATAAAACAATTAGTGGGAGGCCTTGGCATTGCCTGCAAGCCCTTTATAAAAAGCAATGCAAGAGGCTATGTGAAATTTGACACATGGGGAGCCCCCATAAAACTCTTTAATGGAAACTGGGGGCTTCTTCTGGAAATGGTTGCGAAGCTAGGCACTAGTTATATAATTAATGTAATCATTTAACAAGAGACAATAAGCAGTTCAATAAAAATAATCAAAAAGCAATAAAAAAACTTTAAAACTCTGGGTCATATTTTACATTTATAAAAGAAGTGGAAACAACTGCTCTTTAGAAAGAGGAGTTTATTGTCACATTTAGAATTGATCAGAATGCCTTTTAACTAATATAGAAAATACAATTAACATTTTTTTCCCTCCTTTTTCACTGTACCCACTAGAATTAGTTTTGTTATGTTTTAGGATTCAGTTTTTTAATAGAGATATAACTGACATACAATGTTTTAGTTAGATGTACAACATAATGATTTAATATATGTATATATTGCAAAATGACTAGCACAATTAAGTTTAGTTAACATCGACCACCAGGTAGTTATAAACTTTTTTCTTGTCATGAGAACTTTTAAGATCTACTCTCTCATCAACTTTCAAATATATAACATTATTAACTACAGTCACTCGCTGTACATTCCCAGGCTTATAAAATCCAAACTCATAAATGCAGAAAATATATTGGTGATTGCCAGGGGCAGAGAACTGGGAGTAGGTAAAGGAAGTCAAAAGGTACAAACTTCCAGCTGTAAGATACATAAGTCTACCACATCTGCTTTTAAACCTCATATAAAATTGTATTTGAAGACTCTTCTGTAAATTCTGAGCCCAATGAAGTGAAAATTTGCAAGAACCTACTTTTTCCACTAGTGGCACAATAATCCAATACAGAGTTTAAAGAATCATTAATATTTGCAAACAGTTGAAAGATAATTACTTTCAAAGAATAAAGACTATGATGAGCAAAATAATAGTACCATACTTTTATTCATCTTTTCCCATAGTAGATAAAAAATGACTCAAAGTATCTTCTAGCATAATAATATGATCCTAATCATGGTTTGGGGGTGACATTAAAATAACCTATTTATATTGATACTCTCCATTCCCATATCAAGGGCTGGATGACAGGATCATAGAGTATAATCAAAATATAGAAATGGCTCAGCCTATGATACAAATAAGTCCCCAACAAACAGAAGGAAGGAGGCTGCCCCTTTTGGCCACAGGAGAGTATGGGAAGGAAAGACAGATGGAGAGTAAGAAGATCATATCTAAGTGACCCCCATAGACTATCTGGCCTAAGCCTTTGGGTGAGGACACTGGTGGTGCATAAGTAGTATCTGTTAAAACAATCAGTTAGTTGTAAGATAATCTTCCCCAGAAATTCATATCTCATGCAGCTGGGGAAGGCTGAAGGCCTCTCAAATATTCATTAAACGTCAAGGGAAGACCTAGGAGTGGGTCATAAATCCATTAACCACATCACAAGTAGCATCTTTTTAAATTTATTAGAATAATATAGAAAAGAGTAAGTTGTGTCTCAAGTAGCAAGGATAAGTGCTGGTTTGTGAAACTTTGGCTGTCATGCTGGACTAGTTTTAAATTTACTTCTTATTACAGTTAGTAGCACAGCAGTATGAAAGTAGTTGCCCTAGGAGAAGACAAACTGTCAGGTTGACTGTAAATCCTACATGACATGGGAATATTTATGCAGCTTGGAAGAGGGTGGTGACAGTTGCATAAACCTCAGAGAGTGCTTCTGGGTATCCATGGCTTCGGCATGGCGTACAAGGATTCAGAACTTCCCACGGGTCCTACAGAGAGGTACACTATCCAGCTGACACTGCTGGTGGGCTGGCAGAGCCCTAGGATAAGATAGAGGGTTGCTTTATATGAGGTCTTCAAATCTAAAAGTCAAGAGCAGCGATAAAATTAAGAACTCAGTCCCTGAGTTGCTTTAGTGGTACGTACCTACATGTGAGTCCAGAAGTCCACAAAGAACTGGTCACCCCTTAACAGACACATATCTAGACTCAAATCAAGTCAAGCTCCTGATAGCAAAGAACTCACAAGGACAGACAGAATACTAAATGGAATCATTGTCACAGGAGAAGCAAGTTCCCTGTGACAGGTGTAGATGCCACTGCACTCCGTAACAAGGGAAGGATTAAGAGAAAATAAAATACTATTTTACACCAAACAGAATCAGTCAACCAGAAGTGGCTTAATCCAGAAGAGGCTAAAATACTACTAACTGGCAAGGACATATTTTTAATAGCCTGGTACTTGGCAAACAGTAAACTCATGAAGAAATTTAAACACATTAAAGATACAAGTTGCAGGACGCCTGGGTGGCTCAGTTGGCTAAGCGACTGCCTTCAGCTCAGGTCATGATCCTGGAGCCTCAGGATCAAGTCCTGCATTGGCTCCCCGTTCCACGGGCAGTCTGCTTCTCCCTCTGAACTTCTCCCCTCCCATGCTCTCTCTCACTCACTCTTTCTCTCTTTCTCAAATAAGTGAATAAAATCTTTAAAAATTTTTTTTAAAATAATAATAAAAAAGATACAAGTTGCATTTCTTTGTGAATAATACTGAATAAAACTACCCTCTTTCTACATCCACCATTTAAGACAAAGTTACACATAAGAATAAAGAGCTTACTTTCTTACTAATGCACTCTGATACATACACATTTGTATAATTTTAACAGAATTTTCTCAACACAGTTCTGAGCAAAATTAAAGAATTGTATCTTTCACCTAGAATAATTTGAATAAAAAAACCCTTTTGTTATTATTTGTGGAGTTGATAAGAAAGTATAACTGTGCCTATACACAAGCCAGTGACAACTATGAAATAACAGAAATAATCAAGCAAAATCATAACTGAAAATTGGTATTTTCCTTTATACTATAATTTACGTCATTTCTTTCTACTATTAAGTTTATGTTAATTAATGTGCTTTGATTTCAAAAATATTTATTTAGAGGCAAGAGAAACTGTAATCTTTGTCAAATTGGGCAGTTATACCCAAATTACTTTTAAAAATAATATCAGAGTTATATTTTACAACTTAGCCCAAACTAGGAAGGTCAACTTCAGTGTACTTTTTGCAAGTATGGGAGAAGGGGTAAGAATTGGTTCAGAGAGAGCGATTCAAAATGGTTTTGATAACTATCAATTTCCCTGAAGGTATTAAAACTTCAGTGGTTATTTTCAAAGCAGGATTCAAATAAATCGTGTTCTTTCCAGCTTGTGGTTTTAATCAATTATAAAATGAAAGGAAAAAAAGTAGAGGGCAGCTAAAAAGAGTCAGTGCCAATGAAAGATGTATGATCAAATACTCAGTTTTAAAGATTTCAAAGCATAGACAAGTGACTCAATTTACAATAATACGTTCAAAGCTACAGATGCAAAATTCAAGGCATTTTATTACTGGTATCTGCCAGGGTTAAGGAGGTCACATAATTTTTTAAACAATGGAGTAAATTATCTCTATCCATTGTGAAGTTACTTTAACAGCAAACCTTCCGACTGAAATGATCAAAAACTCCCTAAGAGATATTATGTGATCAGTATTAGCTCTATGTACCATAACAAATGAGTTTCATATAGTGTATGTATTACTACTTAAAGATATGCACAGTATGAAATACATGTTAACACCTTGCAATTCTAATAAGAGTTTTAGATGGCTTCTTTACTCAAGATGGGATTAAATATATTTTCACTTTAAATAATCTGTATGGTCTCTTTTTCCCTTAATCCCCATGACCCCCACCAGCTCCTGTCTTGGTCATCTATTTCCATTGGCAGATTTTGGATATTATCATCATTCCCAAAAGTTTATCTCAAGAATCACTTATTCAAACATCTTAAAGAAACCATCAGCTTCTTCCCTCTAAGCCTACTGTTCAACAGTATCCGGGAAGACCATTCTTAGACTTCATTGGAACCTCAAGTTCATTAACTCTTCAATTCTCTCAGAATCCATCATCCATCCTTCTTCCTCACATGCTTACCTACAGTTAAGCTCATAGCTTCAATTACCCAACGTAGACACCTAGCCCAAACCTCTTCTCTGTGTTGCAGGCCTATCTATTCAACCCAATATTCCAAAACTAAGCTCATTTGATTCACCTACAAACCTGGCCTTTTTTCACCATTCTCTCTCTTTACGAATAAGTTCCCTACCTTCCACTGTATAAACCAGAAATCTAGAAACCATTTTAAAAACCACATACCTTCACCCCATTTTTCCAACCACCAGATCCTGTCCATTTTATATCCTCCTCATCCTTCAAATTTGCCCACTTCTATTTCTATCACACAGACTTAAGCCTTCAATGCCCTGCCTGGATAAATCAATTAAACCTCCACAGCTCTGAAAGCACCATACATGTCTCCTTCATACTACTTACTGGTATTCCAATTTTACATTTTGTGGTGTAATTATTTGAACAATATGTATCTTGCCCTAAATCTGCACTGTGTGATAGGACAGCCAGTAGCCAGTGCATGCAGCTATTTTTAAACTTAGAGTAATTGCAATTAAGTAAAATTAAGAATTCATTTCCTCAGTTACGCTGGCTGTAATTCAGATGCTCAGTGGCCACATGTGCCTAGTGGCTACCACACTGAAAGGTATAGATACACACTTCCAAAATCACAGAAAATTCTACTGAAAGTGCTACACTAAAAGCATAAACTCCATGAGAACACTTTGTGCCCACCATCTACTGCTACCACAGAACCTGAAATATAGTTACGTATAAGCACGCACACACACACACACATAGAGTAAACTAATTAGTGAGAATGAACATAAGGCAATATTGGCACATCTCTTTACCACTCTTCAACAGAACTTCTTAAGAAAGCAAAGTTTACATACTGAAATCAAGTGGTTTCTAAGACGGCTGGAAACCTGTGGTTCAAAACTGTTGTACTACGAATCTCATTTACTTCTGTAGTCCCAATCCTTGTAAGGGCTAACAAAGGAACGGACTTTCTTAAAATAAAAATTATCAGCAGTGACAGAAATTCTGCATCTCATTCCAAGAGTTCTTTTGGTATTGCTGTTGTTATTAATCTTAAGAGTCATCACTGTCCCTTAGATAAGTAAGTTTATAACTTAATAATGTAAAGCATCTGTTGCTGAAATGGGCAGAAAGCACACTCCGTCTCTGCTTATGAGCTAAATAATACGTGTACACTGTCCACTTGGAAATTATTACCTAATGGAATCTTTACTAACTGTAACTAAAATTACGTTAAAAAAATGGAATAAAATCCTCACGAATCCAAGGATTTGCACCTCTCTCAAAAGCCATATATATTTTTGAATGTATTTAAAAGTATTTTTTTCTAAGACTTGTAAAACTTCTGAGCAATTTTAAAGAAAATGGACTTTGAAAATTGGCTGGAAAATAAAAGAAAGAAAGAAACATGCCCATAATGAAAAATTGAAAGAAAAAGAATAATCAAAATCAGAATGATGTGCATGACATACTAAATCAAAATTTAACATTCAACTCTAAGACATAACCTCCCTAAATTTCAGGATCCTTACCGGCATAGTAAGATGCTGGTTTGACTGGACTAGGAATAAGATGAGAAGAGAAAAATGCCTTTACAGGACATACCAGAATCACTTGCAGGACTTTCTCAAGCTACATATTTTTCCCAAATCCTCTTACTCCTCTTAGTAAAATCTGGCTGCAGAGACCACTGGTTATCTACCAAAAATTTGTGGCTATCTTCACTAGCACTGAGTTGTTGAGAAGCAGTGGTCTAGTAGGTGACTACTCTCCCCTGGTCAAGTCGGTGGGGCACTATGGCTGATTCTCACCAAGGGAACGTGAGCAGGGGGCCATGTATGTGACACATACATCACATCAAGGCTTAAGTAGATAAAAATCTGATAGAGTTTCTTCACATTCTCACTTCTCCCACATGGCATGTGGTTCTCCCAATGCAAATTTGGAAGCCACATGCAGAAAAGATTCAAGCATCTGTCAGCTGTAGATCTCTGAGCAACTATATTGAGCCAAGCCCACTCCCTTCCGCCTAACCTCCCACCCAACACCTTTATTACTTATCAAAATATCTCACTCTGTACTTAGGCAAGAAATCAATATCTAGAGTTTTAATCCATTTGCCTTCAGGTATCTCTTCATTACAAAACCAGAGTGACCTTGGCAAATATGTCCCTCTATGTGGGCATTCCCTCCTACCACTGCCCAAGATTGAAAGTTATTGCCACGGTAACCCACCACTATTAATGGTAATACATTAGTATGTAGATATATTGAAGGACTGAGAAGAGGATGAAAATGCTATGCTATAGTATTACATAATACCTTTCAAATCACTAATATTAGGATATTAGTTATCAGGGTTTCATCTATACTCACTTGCTCATGTATTAAATAATTTGGTATTATGTTATCTCTACAAATGCTTTGGCAAGTACCATGAGGTCAATAAAATTTTCTGAATTTCTACAAACTACACCAAAGACCACAGCTACTAGAAACTGACCATGCACTATAAACTCTAGCAAAACCAAACTGCCTGTAGCTCTTAAACACACCATGAGATTTTTACGATGAATGGCACGTTCGTTCTTTGTTCCTATCAGCCAACAAGCTTTATGTTTCAAAACACAGCTCAGGTGTAACCTCTTAGCAAACGTCTCCCCCCCCCCATTCCTAGATAGAGTTAATCATTGCCATCTCTTGCCCTTTTCACACTATATTGTAATTTAATGGTTTACATATCAATTCTCTCTTCTAGATGCAAAAGTTCAAGTCCCAGTGGCTGGCACCAGGTCAGTGACATTCACACTCTGAATAAACATTGATGAATGAATGAATGCTTATGAATGAACACTTTTCTCAGCTCATCCCTCTGTACAAAGAAACTAGTCTGTTTTAAATAAATTAGCATGTATCAAATATCCAAAAAACGAGTCAATGAGGTAAAAAGCAGCGAACAGCATATGTGATTGCCAAAGTATGTGATGAATCAGTTTAATAACCTGTCTTCTTCAACAATAAACTTCTTAACTGAATTATCTGAAAATTTAAATACACTGATTTCAATAGAAATTAGCACTTACATCTAAACAACAAGCACTTTCAAATTATATTGAATATCCAAGCTAATGTATATAAATCACTTGGCTTCATTATGTCTCTTTTTTTTGCCACTGATCTCTAATGGCAGAAAAGAATTCAAAGGACTCAAAATTCCTTCAGTGAATATATTGGAGTCCCAATGTAATCTTGGAGCACAGCTACCATCGGACATACCTGGTATGTTTAATTTTAAGAGAAAAAACACTGCAAAGAATAATATGAAATGAAGCATGATTTGAAGTGAAATCACTTCTCCTGAGGCCAGAATGTTCTCAAGAGGAAAGATGAGAGTACCTTCCTCTATCTCAGAGCCCCTTAGTTCCCGTAAATCTATCTCAGCCTTGTAAGGCACACAGTCTAAATTAAAGAGTCTTTAGTAGACTATGTCACCAAAACTCCAGTGCTAGACTTGGGAGCAGATTTTAAACTAGCTTTGTGAACCCAGAATGCTTTTTATAGGCTCTTAAAACTGACAAGAAAGCCTCAAGTACAGTTTCCTTTGAGGGCCTCAGTGAACGAAAATGCCACTTTGGGACCCAGCTCAGAAATGCTTTGTTATAGCTACAGAAGTAACATCAAGGGAAATATGAAAATTCATTAACATTCCAGGGATCCCACGCAACCACAGGCATCTGGAGGCACAATGGACCCTATAATCTCTAGCCATTCAGCCATGTGGGGCTTCCAAGTGGGGTGATCCATACCTGACCTTGAAGGTGTGCAAAGGCTGTCTGCTCTGTTGTATCCCTCGTGCAACACCTCGCAAATGATTGTGGTGAGAAGGAGAAAAACAACTATGTAAGATGTAAGTTCAGGAAGAGGGAGAAGGAGAAGCGAAGCTGGGAGGAAGTTTTCTGGGAAGCACCTTCACAAGCCAATTTCACAAGAAGCCTGGGGAGCAGTTATGGCTCAAATGTGCTGGGTGTTACTGTAGGCACCTTACCGACATGAAGCATTCTAATCTCTACAGCAGTTTCATGAGGTGGGCACTATTATCTCATTTTATATGTGAGGAAGTTGACACACAAAGCAAAGCCACACACAAGTAAGTGGCCGAGTCTGGCAGTTATTTTCTAGATTTTGTCCTCTAGCTTTATGTGACAGCAGTCTCTGGTGTTGGATATTTGGTACTGGTAAGCCTATAGTGAGTGGGTTAGTGTCCAGATTTTTTCCCCAAAAACTTCATGTCCGTGCAGAACATTAGAAATAGGGGTCTTTTACAGAAATAATTAAGATGAGGTCATAGTGAATTACAGTGGACCTAAATCCACAGACACACACACAGAGAACCACAGAGAAAAAGGCCACATAGAAATGGAGGCAGATATAAGCCCCCAAAATGCCATGGACTATGAGAAGCCAGCAAGAGCCAAGAAGCGGTGCTGAAGGATTCTTTCCTAGAACTTCAGAAGGAGCATGGCCCTACCAACATCTTGATTTCAGACTTCCAGCATTCAGAACTATAAAAAAATTAATTTTGCTATTTAAGCCACTAACTTAGTGGTAATTTCTTACATGCAGTCCTAGAAAACTAACACAGAGTAAAAATATGAGAAAATAAGAACTATAAACATGGAGACATTGATAAAGCAAATATGGGTTTTTCACAATTCTTTTAGAGAGGATATCTGACATGAAGACATTAATAAGACACCACTGAGTTTGATGAATGTACTGTCTCCATCTGCAATAGCCATGACTTGGCCACTGAAATGCACTACCACCTACCAAAAGAAGAGTTCAAGCAGAGGATAAAATTTGGGCATCATTGTCATTCAGATGGTAGAGGAAGATTCCTTGAGGAAGAGGTGAGATCATTACAGATAATGATGTAGGAAAGAAGGAGGAGGGGGGTGAGGGGGAGGAGGAGGAGGAGATGATGAGGAAGAGGAGGAGGAAAAAGAAGAAGAAGCAGAAGAAGTAGCAGTAGAAGTGAAGAAGGAGGAGGAGACGGAAGAAGAACAAGAACAAGAGGAAGAGGAAGAAGAAGAAGAAGGGGAAGAAGGAAAAGGAGGAGAAAGAGAGGAGGAGGTGGAAGAGGAGGAAGAAAAAGAGGAAGAGGAAGAAGAAGAAGAAGTAGAAGTAGTAGTAGTAACAGTTGATCTGAACAAACCTTATGGAATTGTGGGATGAGAAGCAAGCAAGAAAGCTTGAGGAGCTGAGAGCAGAAAGATGACCACAAGAGAAGAGCATCGGGGGACACAGGATAATAATGGCAAAAGAAGATGATCAGAATAATGCTTGTTGCATAAATGAACAAGTGACCAAACAGCCAAATTCAAATGTAGTATTTACAATACAAAACATACTAAATAGTATAATAGATATACCCTTACAAAATTTGGGAATTCCAATATCTTGTCAAATCTGATTCAGCCTAGAAAATGCAAAATTTACTAAAAATATCTTCTCTCTGGTTCAAGGTTTATAGGTGAAATTTTCCTGGCCTTCTGCCAAGGGGGCACACACTGCATTTCAAGTGTGGTCATGTGGTATAGTCACTGTCTCCTCACCATGGAATACATCACAATACACTGAGAGGTTTTCCAAATTGTGCATGTCCAGCTATACCTCCAACATTCTAAAACAGGACATTGAGGGTAGGGCACAGGCATGTGCATTCCGGAAAACCTCCCAATGTGACTGAGTCCATCACAATCCCAGAGGTACTGACTGGAAACTAAGGACTATGATGTGAAAATTATGTCACAGGTGAAAGCAGGTAAAACACAGATATCTACTTGCTTATGGCTGGGATAATCCTGGCAGAGATTTTAATTCAAAAGTCATTCTGTAAAACCCATAAAGTGACTAAATTACAACACAAATATCTTGTTTGTATTAAGAAGCCAAATTGTGAGCTATTCTCTAAAATTTGAAAATAAAAGATACATGATCATCCTCAAGTGTTTAACTCAGCATTAATAGATCCAGGCCACAGAGATGTACAATGAAAGGATGTGTCTGTCTTGGATGAACAATCAGGAATACTAATAGTGAGTCATGAAATGTTTTTGCTTTTGGCTGTTGCCCCTCAAGTGTGAGTATTTTATGTGATTTTTGCCCATATAAAACACAAATGTCTGGTCTGAAATACACTGGTATTTTAACTGGGCTTTTTTAACATATCATATTATTTATTACATAAAATAACAAATATTAAGCAAAACAAAACAAAAAAAAAGTTTCAATTTTAATTTGATCCCCAGAGGCATTTTCAAGGCATTTACCTATGTGTGTTCCCAAATCAACTAGATTTGACTTAAAACTGATTGATTTATCAAAATATCTACAGAAAGAAAATATCAATCTGAAGGATCACTCAGCTTTAGCAGCCAGGAAAAGTATGGTCACTGGAGATAAAGTGAATTACATCCAAATACTATTCAGAACAGAAAAATCTTGGCTGAGCAGAAACTAAGTTTCTTTGTCAAAAACAAATCTTAACTCTGAAACCTTTCTCTGAAACCACCAAAATTGCTTTATTAATTTTACTACCCATTAAGTATTCCTCTGTAATACTTTCCCAAAGAGAAATAAATCTGTTATTAGTGAAAAAAAAAGGATGGATAAAAGAAAAAGAAGAATTACATGAATTCTATTACATAAATTATAAAATATATCATCATTCTCTCAGTAAATATAAAAAATCCGTATTTTCCATCATGACAGGAGAGTAAATGCAAAGAAAATCAGAGAGACATTACTGGCTTTCCCATATGCCCATGCTGGGCTGTGATAAATTCGGTCCTTGGTAATAAGCTGTAGCAGCCAGAGGAAGGTAGGCATTCGTGCAGGTAGCCCTTGGCATCACAGCTGCCAGAAATGCAAAGGAATGCAGAACATGCAACATGATCACACCAACTACCTTTCAGGCACATATATAATGGAGGTAATTAAAGGGGGACTCTTGAAGGAAGGCTATGTAAATATAAGATGTGATTGGTTAGGAGAGACCTGCTTTTTTCATCCAAATCCAAGTCTAGAGAAAATATAGCTCATTTTCACTGATTAATCTATATAAACAATATTTATAGTTATTGGGAGTTGTTTTTAAACTATCAACTTATTTTAAGAACTAAAGTTTTCAAACTATTAACTGCTCTGCATTAGGAACCCAGTGCTCTGGCTTCAGAAATAATACTAAATGGTATAATAAAGTCTATGTTTTCTAAATAGGATTAAAAATGGGAAATTCACTATGTCAGTCTAAAGCAATCCAATGAAAAATGAAACATAATTTGCTATTTAATGACTAAAAATGAGAAAAGTGACTTAAATTAACTCATGCTATTAGATTAGGTGAGAAATTCATGACACTAACAATCATGACCAGAAACGAAAGGAAAAAATGTCCCTATCTTTGGAAAATGTTTGTAAAGAAATTCACAAACAGTATACCATTTAAGTGAAGAAGTCTATTTTAAAATCATTTATCCAAAATAATTCTTACAGTGTCTGTTGAAAATAGGGATTAAAGATTCCAAGACTTTTAAAACCCAGAGTTATTAAAAATAAGAGTACCCAAAACTGAAAATAGACTATTTTATACAAGCTACTCCTTTTGCTTTCTTATAGCATTTGAAGTAGACACAGAATTTTGAGAGATGATGAAAAAAAATCAAATAACAGAGGAATGCAATAATCAGAGCTGCCTTTTCCTGATATCTGCCATGTTTTAAAACATTTTTTTTAAGATTTTATTTATTTATTTGACAGAGAGCGATCACAAGTAGATGGAGAGAGAGGCAGGCAGAGAGAGAGAGAGAGAGAGGGAAGCAGGCCCCCTGCTGAGCAGAGAGCCCGATGCGGGACTTGATCCCAGGACCCTGAGATCATGACCTGAGCCAAAGGCAGAGGCTTAATCCACTGAGCCACCCAGGCGCCCATGCCATGTTTTAAAATAAAAGCAAACCAATGCTAAAAAAGTGAGTAGGTTCAAATCCAATCTTTTTCATACTGAAATTTCATACTCTATCTTAAAACATCATAGAACCAACCTCCATGCTTGCTACCAGAAAAAACAGTGATTATTAATTATCACGTCTTCCATTTCAGAAGCAAAAGAATGTTCACCACTGATCAAAATTTTGTAATCTTTGATTTCTCTTCCTAGCAATTCACAAATCACTTGGATGGTTAAAGTGAAGCCAGCACAACTACTTACAACAAACCCAGTGCAGTAAATACTATTTACCAGTTAACTGAAGCAAGGAATGAGAAATCTGAATTAATCTGATATTCTGAATTCCTGTTTGCTACCAAATGAATACACAGTTTACCACTTCTTAGAGAATATGATAATAAAATTAACATGAAATCTGAGTAGGCAAAGGGCCTGAAAGGTACTGGTCATTCAAAGTCACTATTATAGGCACTAATTATCATAGAAGAGTATATCACTTAGTCCAATGGCCAAATATATACTGAAATATTGCCATGCACTGGAATGTATTTTAAAGCAAGTCACTAATATCACATTACTATCTAATGAGAGGATGCATGAGACTGTATTTAAACTATAAAGAACTATGTAAACAAAGTATTATTGTACAGAATACACATATGACATTCTTTAACTTCCTTAGTATAAGAATTCCATATTTCCATAAGATACATAAGGTAGGTTATTATGTATTAAAATTTAGGTTTAGAAAATAAAAGATAAACGTGCATGTGTTTGTGTACTTTGCCAAGTGTAATTCATTTTCAAGTTTTCTGCCATAACAAGTACTACAGACTGGGTGGCTTCCACAACAGAAATTTATTATCTCACAATCTAGATGCTAGGAGTCCAAGGTCAAAGTGTTGGCACAGTTGATTTCTTCAGAGGCCTCTCTCCTTGGCTTGCAGATGGCTGTCCTCTCCCTGTGTCTTCATGGTGTATTCCTTCTGCACTGACTCTTAACCTCTTCTTAGAAGGACAGCCGTAATGGATTAAGGATCACCCTTAGGACCTTGTTTTAACTTAAACACTCCTTTAAGACCTTATCTCCAAATATAGTCACCTTCTCAGATACTAGGAATAAGTGTTTTAAAATACGAATTTTGGGGATTCAACTCCTCCCATAACACTAAGCATTTGCTTCATAAAATTCACAACTGAGTTCTGTTAAAAACACTGGATCCCAGGTACATTTTGAGTAACTACATTAAAAAAAAAATGAGCAATCTACAACTTGGCAGGAATATAATTTTCTATGGAAATAACGTGTCCTCCTAATTTTTTCAAAAAACTTCAAGGCAGTTTACATTCTTAAGACTATAAGAAACAGGATAATAGAACGGCAAGAACAAAAAAAGCAAACACAGAAAGTAGAAATCATAGGATACTTTAGAGATACAGGTATAAACAAACATCCCAGTGTGTCCACACAGACACTAAGTTTTAACTCAGAATTAATCAGAAAGGCATAGCGAAGGTAAATAATAAGGGAGTAACTGGGTTCTTATCTTTCACAAAAGGGTAAACTGACAATTTGGCCCTGAGAAAGAAATTGCCAAGTTGCAGGAGGCAAATAAAGAATAAATTAGTATAGATACATCTCATAATGTCTCTTACAGTAAATTCACTTGGCACATAATATGCACTAGTCATGTTACATGCATAAACTAATGGGCTGTGAAAAAGCATTCCCAGCTGGAGACTCACTATTTATCCTTTTATTCATTCATGCACCAAATGCTACTGAACCCTACTATATGCCAGACATTAACTACTCCAGGCGCTCAAGAGCCAGAGAGGAAAATCCCAGCCCTCATGGAGTTTCTGTTCTAGTGAACATAAAATGAGAAAGCATAGATTGACTTAATAAACAGCAGAGAAACAGTTAGTTGAATTAAGAATAAGCAAGAACAAAAAACCAGAGCATTTCAGGGTACTCTTAACCATTTCTTCACTGCAATGAAGCCTAGGATAGCAAAGATCACCAAATGAGAACCCTGAGATATAAACAGTTTACATTTTCTTCAATATGTTAAATTAGAAGTGAATGTATTCAAAGAGATACAGAATTCCAACAAATTAATCTACAACTCAAATATTAAAGGATTCTACTTTCTAAAAATAACATAGACATTTTAAGTTAATATCTCAAAGAGAAAAGTTGAGAAAATGTATAACAATCATGTGCTTACTAGCCACATTTACCAAATACTAACATTTGCATTTTTTGCTTCAGAATCTTTTTTTTTTTTAAAGAAACAGAATGTTACAGATAACAGCTAAAACAACCCTACACACTTCCATCTTCCCTTTTCTCTCTCTTTCCAAAGATAATCTTCAGAGTATTATTTCCATTTAGGTTTTTTTTCTATTTTAATATGGATGGATGCCTGGATAGAATAGATACAACTGTATTTTGTGGGTCAAGTTTTACATAAATAGCATTAAACTATATAAATTCTTTATAGGCTTTTTTTTTCCTTATCTTTCCTGTGGGATTTCTTTCTTCCTTTTTTTCTTTGATGCATCCCATCGGTAACAGGAAGGTCTAATTCATTCACTCCAACTGCTACAGAGTGTATACTGCATAAATCACTCTCAGTTTATTTGTTTCTCAACAGGGGAGTGGTCAGGTTGCTTTTTTTATACGCACACATCCAGTATGCAGAGACTGGATTGAGATAAAGAAGTAAAATATCAAATAATTTCAGGTTATGGGGCACCTGGGTGGCTCAGTCGGTTAAGCGTCTGCCTGAGGATCAGTCATGATCCCAGGGTCTTGGGATCAAGTCCTACATTGTGGGGGTGGTCCCTGCTCAGCAGGAATCTGCTTCTCCCTCTGCTTTTTCCCTGTTGCTTGTGCCCTCTCTCTCTGAAATAAAATCTTAAAAAAATAAATGAACTTCAGGTTACCCTCTCAACCATTCCATTTTTTAAATGAAACAGAATAAAGCAGAAATCATTTATCTATATCCTATTCATATATATGTATATAACTAGATCTACGTCAATCTGCCTGTATTGATCGACCCATCCATCCACCTGAATGGTGCAGTGAAGGCACTGGCATGAGTGTTCTTTCCTGCAAAGGCAGGAAAGTTCCTACCTCCAGGGTAGACACAAAGTCATGCAAGTGCTGGGCCAAAGGATGCACACATCTTCAACTTCACCAAGATCTGTCAACTTGCTTTCCAAAGTAATAGAAAATAATTCTTCTCTTGCCATACTCAGGCCAATGTTAGAAATATCAGATTTCATTTCTTGTCCATTTGATGATATAAAGTGGTATTCCATTCTTGTTTTTAATTCTACTTCCTAGATTATGGGCAACTTTTTGAGTTGACAGAGTCCATGATTTCAGGAGAGTGAAACTAAACAAGAATATAAGGAAAAATCTAGTCATGTTAAATACAGGGTACCACTTCTGATGATTCTGTATCTGCTCCCACCCCATTTATCCATGAGCAGCAATAAGCTGCCATTCACTCTCCACCCCCCAATATCTGAACACTGAAGTCTGGTGGCATATACACACTTCATCCCCCCCAGTGAGCAAGATCTAAGAACAGTGTATTAGAAGATCTATGTATTATGTTGCAGAATATAAACACAAAATCAACAAAACAACGCTTATCCTTACAGGTGAAGCACTGATACTTTCTATCTTGTCACATGAGACCCATTAAATTGATGTCATAACAATGTTAATAGGCCACGACTCTCAATTTAAAAGACATCAGATCTTTTCTATGCCCAAGGTACCGAGGAAGAAAATAATACTCTTGTGAGTTTCAAGCTATGCTGAGCCTAACCAGTGCAAACAGACACTGATAGCAAAATATACTTAACCGCCCTGAAGCCCAAGGATTTCCAGGCTCTCAGCCCCTTGGTGTTATAAGATCTCATTCTTCTTGTCATGTGGATGTGAACACGACAGGATCATTGGGGAAGGGTGACAGTCTTAAAACATATCTTTAAAGGCTACTTTATTCTTGGCTTTGTTTTGCTTTGGTTATTTTTGTTTGTTTCTTTGTAATTACCTTGCAATTTCCAGAGTTGTGGACCAGGAGCACAATTTGCATTGCCTAGATTCATTATCTACTTTTTAAAACTGAATTCCAACATTTATCATAACAATATAAAAAATTATTTCTATCCCCTTGGAAGGAATCAAATAATTTACTAGTTAATAATTTTAATATTCAAACAATACAAAGAGCTTCTCTACTATCCCAACTATTGCCTTAAATAATATAGACATTTCCATTCTTGAACAAAATAATCAAGTTGAGGATGTTGGGCTTATTTTAAATTTTTTGTTGTTAACTTTTCTTTTTCTCAGAACTCTATCCTTGGATTTTTTTTAGCACATGTTCCTTATATTTAGCTGATACTAAGCACTGAAAAAATAAGTGTCAGTATTACACATAACTTAAACTAACATAAAACTTAAATTGTACTTTTTTTGATTCTATATTATAAATATAGGACCTAACACTCTGATTAACATGTAAAATGTTCTTAAAACTTACTACTGCTATGCTAACTATATTTTGCTGGCTATTTTACCTTTTCTTTCCATTTTACTGGATGCAATATAAAAATACATCACCTAGCCAATTGACGTCTGAAGTTTAGGTTACACACAAAGCCAGTACTGAAGCAGATTTGGGGACCTAGTGCATTACAGTGTGGTGTCTTTCTAAAAGTGTACATGTACTCAGCATGGAATGTTATGATTGGATATGTTACAGGTTTCCAAATTTAAAAAAAAAAAAAAAACTGTTTTCATTCCAATCTTGTTTATGCAAAGGTTCTAGAGATTAGAACTGGCAGGTTATTTCTAAACCTTGCCTTTTCTCCCACTCTCCCTGTGCTTTTCTCTCATACTGGGAGTCTACAAGTGACAACCTGCTATTTTCTGGAACTGTACAGTAGCAATCTGAGTAGCAAGCTTTGTGCCTGCTATAGATCGTAGAAATATATACCTGAAACTTAACTGTACCAGGTAGAGATAAACAAGAAAACTTAGTTGACATCAAAGGTACTGATGGGGGAAAAAAAATACCCAATTTAAGTTCAATACAAACATTCTCATTTCAGAAGGAAAAGTTTCAATATCTTTATTAATTCTGACAGCAACAATAATAAATTTTCTCAATTTTTCATAAATTTGAATTAGGAAATTTTTACCTTCCAAATAAAAAGTTTGCTGAATACCAGTCATAAAATATCAACTCTTATTTTATCTCAATAAATATAAAAAATACCACCACTGCTAGCAGGTCACATAATAGTACTGAGAGGTAACACTACTAGAGCTCTTCCCCACATGACATTCATAGTCACACTTCATATCCAACTGTATCATTTCCCAGCAATATCAGTCGCTTTGCTCTAAACAAAACATAAGAGATAAAGAAAAGCCTAAGTAATTATTCAAAATACCTTATCTATCCTAGTAACAAATTACTGTAGGGGCCTAAATGTTGCCCCATGCCGAAGGTATCAGGTCCTATTATCCAGGACCTGTGATTGTTACCTCACATGGTAAGATCGTTGCAGATGTGATTATATTCAGCTTCTTGTGATAGGGAGATTATCCCAAATTATCCAGGCAGACCCTAAATGCTTTCACAAGCATCATTATAAGACAGAGGGAGAGAGAGACTTCACACATAGAGAAAAGGAGGTGGTAATAAGACCATAGAGGCAGAGATCAGAGTGATGTAGCCCCAAGTCCAAGAATGCCAGCAGACCATGGAAGCTGGAACAACAAAGAAACGATTCTCTCCTGGAACATCTGGGGAGATGCAGCCCTGCTGATACCTTGATTCCAACTTAGGAGGCTGATTTTGGATTTCTGGTCTCCGAAGGGGGTGAAAATAAATTTCTGTTGTTTTAAACCACTAAGATGTGGTAATTTACTACAGCAGCCTCAGGAAACTATACAACTATTTTTGCTATCATCTTGGGGTAATATTGAATTTTCAATTTAAATTAATAAAACAGGGATGCGGGGTCCCCCACCACTTGAGGAAAATGAGAGAACCTCTTCACTTGTGCTGGGGAGAATCTAGGAAAGGGATCTAAAAGAAATAAGCCTAGAAAAAGGAAGAGGGTTTCAAGTGTGAAAAGCCAAGAAGAAGCCTAGCCCAGGGGGCAATTTTAATCTAGATTTAAAGTCTTCAAAAAAATAATTTCTCTGTAATTATGAACAGCATTAAAGTACTATTACACCTAGATTCAGAAACTCCACTGCTAAGGAGAAGAATTAAGAATACATACCAAAATCAGATCAAATTTTATAGATTAAGAAGCTCCTTATAGCACTTACCTATAATGTAAAAAACTAGCAGCAGTCTAAATATCCAAGCACAGAAGAAGAGTTACATAAACCACAGTATATCACCTTGGCTGAATAGCTCATACATTTATCAAAATAATGATCAAAATGAATTTGGAAAAATTATATATAATAATACATGTAAAAAGCAACATAAATAAATAAATAAAATCTTTAAAAAAAAAAAAGAAAGAAAAAAAAATGTTATATATACACTACTGATTTATTTATTTAAAATACATAGAAAAAAAAGACCAGAAAAAATATATAAGATTATAGCTGACTTTTTCCCCTTTTTTTTTTTTTCAATTTAAAATCAAAAGAACAATTTTGTTAAACAGATTTACTAAAATATACAAGATACTCTGAAGGCGGGGGATGTTGAAATAGCAGTAGTTGGCAGGCACCAATGTCCCAGTTTTCTGGATGTTTAGAAGACATAAGAATAATATCTTAACAGCCAAAACTTAAATGCCTTCAAATGATTCACATCACCTACAATGACTTTGAATCTCTGTGAGTCATCCTGGAAAAGATATGGCTATCACTTATTTACACTGGAAGAACAAGTTTTTGAGTCCACTCAAGGTTATCCTCCATAAGCAGGAAGAGCTGGGACAAAAGCCACATCATGGGGCGCCTGGGTGGCTCAGTGGGTTAAAGCCTCTACCTTCTGCTCAGGTCGTGATCCCAGGGTACTGGGATCGAGCCCCGCAGCAGTCTCTGCTCAGTGGGAAACCTGCTTCCTCCTCTCTCTCTACTTGTGATTTCTGTCTGTCAAATAAATAAATAAAATCTTTTAAAAAAAGCCACATCATGCCCTTTCAGACTGGGCTGAATCCCCCCAACTCCATGATGGCACAGCAGCTTTGCCAGGGGGGAGGGCACAGTCTGTCCTTCTCAGAAAGCTTTAGAACACAATTCTGACTGGCTGATATTTGAGTATGGAAATCCCATCAGATAAAATATCTCAGGTCTCCCTATAATTTTTTCAGATTCATTAGTAAGCCAAGGTATAAGTAAATCACACTTTTATAAATAATGCTTACTACACATAACCAAAAATATGCAAGAGATACCTGACCTTTCAAATCAGTGCCATCTCTGCAATTTATTTATTTTCTATTCAGTATATACAGTTGATACTCATTTATTGGTCCAATCATCTCCTTACAGTAATGTCTTAGTTTTTGTTTTTAACTATTTCATAATATACTTTAATATTCTAAAAGCCAACACTTTTTGACAAGTATTTGTTTATAGCTATGATTTCACTTATTGAAACAAATGAAAAAATAAACTGTGAAAACAATGTAAAACTCTGAAAACAATGTAACCTAATGTATGCCAAAAAGTGTATTATAGTTGCATAGCTATGGGGTTTTTTTCTTCAAAATGTTTACAATCTCATTTAGATCGTAGAGTCAATTCATAGTCATTTTATATTGGCAAAAACACTCCACACTGCTTTTGTTATTGTTGTTGTAGTTTTGAGCTTGATAAATTCCTAACAGTAGAAGATAATCACAGAAATGATCACCATAATTAACTGGTTAGAAAAAAAAAAAGATCATGCTCAAATTGGAGCTAATTTTGAACTTTCAGATTATATACAGCAAACTCAGAGCATCAAAAGATCAATTACATAAAACTAACTTTCAGATGTCAATTAAAAAACTCCATTCCCAAACTTTTCCTTTCTGTCCTGGAACAGATGTTTAGTTTATGAAGTCTAAATTTAATGGTAAAGAATATTGCACTCATGGGCTATATATACATGCATAGACACTTATGTCACTAATTTGAAAATTTATATCAGCTTCAACATAACAAGAGGATAAACATTTTTTTCAAACCTCTAAAGGTGGGTTTTACTCATTTTCATTTTTTAGTATTAGTGAAAATATATTTTTTTAGAAATCCCCACAGAGCTTTTAACCAGGACATTATTAAATAAAAGATCTCTAGAAGTGGAAATTCTTTACTGCAATCCGTCTTAAAAGACTGGTACATCTAAAAAGTCACACTAGTGACAGTGGTCCCAAAAACACACACTGAGATATATAGTTTACCAACAGAATTCAACTCAAATGTCAAGCAGAGCACTCTTGAGAAACCCTACAGATAACCACAGACAGGTTAATTTCCCTTCCTTTTATGACTGGTATGGCTGTATCACATTTTAGCATTAAACAAAGCTACAGTGCCATCACTTTTACCGATTTTAGAATGTCCATATGATGATTTCTAGTAACTGAACGCAAAAGAAACATAAAAGTTTAGGGGAAATTCTGGATGTTTTATTTAAAACTTAAGTGCTATTTCTGGATATTTTTGATACCCTTCAAAAAAGACAAAATCATATACCTCATAAATATCAGAATATCTTTTATGATTACTTTAAAGTGCCCTATCTTCAAATTTAACCAATGGATTATACATATATATATACCTGGAAACTGCCTATAAGATCCAAAATCAAGATAATTTCCATTGCTCAATCCAGCTGCCTAATGGACCTCTTGAAAGAACCTGATATATAATTTAACATCAAAGCTCAAGTACAGCAGGCTAAACCTTCTTCATGATTTGATTTTTAGAATTAACAGTGTTTGTCTAAAGTCTCACTATTTTTGTTAAAAAAAAGGAAAAGTAGAGACAACGATTTCAGTTTTCTCATAGATTATAAATCAAAGAAAAACTGAAAGCAACTACATAAACAGTCCACTAGCTACATCTGTTGTGTAGAACACAATGATCTCTAATGTGGAGCATTTAGCCCACTCACCTCCTTGCTGCCATCTTTGAATAAACATGTCTTGAAGCATCATTAATCTACACTAGGAGGGACATTTTTCTTTCAAGAACAAACACTTCAGACCAGCTATACCACTGTAAAACCAAGAGAAGAAAAGAATTGTGCAATGCTTGTTTACATTCAAAGTGGGAAATGATGCTGCCAGACCTCTCCAATGAGAAGTTACATTAAAGGTTGTTAAATTTTAAAAATCAGTCATGATCAAAAGACTCATTTTTTTCATACAGCCATCTTAAGAAATATGCTCAAAAGTACAAAAAAGAACAAGATCTAGCAGCCTCTCTCAGTATTCGGCACCTAAGATTACACATTTGAAGAAATATGACAAGTTTACTTTCTTCAAGCAATTTCCAAATAACAGCAAGTCAAAACAATAACTCCTCCCTATTAGAAAAATGATAAAAAGATATGTCAAGAAAAATACACGTCTTGTTTTATGAATATCTTTTAGACTGTTCTATTGGAGCAATAAGCAATATAAACTATTCCCAAAAGGAAATCCTTAAAGAGCTAATCCTTTAAAATAAAAAAGGAACAAATATAAAACACAATCAGTTATCACAACATTGCCCTGAGACTATATGTAGATATTTCTATGTAAGTGGTAAAGTTTCTTCCTCTTCCTCTCTTTCTCTTGTTCTCTCTCTCCTCCTCCCCCTTTTATAAAGGCCATAAAGGCTATGTTTGGGAGGGAAAATAAGTAGGAAAAGAGATATAAATGCTTACTGTTTAAGAAAAGCTGGTCTGGCCAGTACATTGGAGAAACTATTCAAAAACAGTTGATCCATGGGAAAACGTGATCCCTGAAATGTTGCCAAGGTCACAGAACCTAGGGTGATCTCTGACACACAATGAGTACCATTTGCACATTTGTAAAGAGAACTGGGTAACTGGGTAGTGGGTTATTTTTATACTTTGCATCTCATTGCAAGCAAGATGGGAAAAGAAAACACAGGTCGGTTGTGCTTTTACAGTATTTCATTTCACTATCCTTCTTGTGGGGTTACTAAAATATTAGCAGTGCCCTGCTTATGATATATATGTGAGCCCTTTCAAGGTGGGAGTTAGCAGCACTGTTTTAAAGTGAAATATGAGAATAACATTACAATTTCCAAATTCAATTTCAATAACTACATTAACATGACAAGGTTCTCAAGAGCTTCCAAAGACAACAAAAACGGACTGTTTACCTTGAGTAACACATTTCACTGAGGGACTCAAATGCTGTACCTCAGCTCACTTTGTTGTTATCCATTCCTGACTATGCCACACAGCAGCAGGCTCTCTCCCCCATTCCTGCCTTTCTTCAGATTAATACCTTCCATTTACATTTTGCCTTCTGCTGGTGGGTCCCAGAGGGCCGCTTTATAGGAATGGAAAGGCACCAAGAAATTTTGCCTGAAGTCGTGTGAGACTCCACCTAGAGAACAGCAAGTGAGCCCAGCTCCTGAGCACTGAATAAAGAACATCTCTTTCTCACCAATTAGAGAAAGTCAAGTTCAATTTCTGTTTGTGTGAGAAAGTCTCAGCTTCTCTTTATTAGCTTGGTACTTAAACATGTTTCCCAAATTTGTGAAGTAAAAAAAGAAAAAAAGAAGTCCTATTTTCTCCTAGAACATATGTATGTGTTTCTTCTTGGGAAGCCCACACACAACATGTTGAAGAGTCCACTTCACACAAATTTACTATTCAAATATTGAGAAAGCATCAGGATAACCATTCACTAAGCACTGAAATGGCCCAGCACTACAGACAGAGAGGGCCTGTGCTGGGATTGATAATAAACACCAAAGTACAGAATCTAAAGCCAAAGAATGTGAAGTTTTTAAGTGTCCTTTTTGAGAAGGTGAAAATATTTTTTAGGGTCCTTTTTGAGAAGGTGAAAATTTTTTTTTCAGTTTTTGGACATTATGACTCCTTGTTTCTCATTTCTTGAATTTTTTATGTCTTAGATGATAAAGGAAGATTATTATTATTTCTTATGGAGGAATACTTTTATTTTAAACATCACATTGCCGCATTTTCCTTTTGCTAACATAAATAATCAACATATGTCAAGAAAAATATAAACTGTTCTTATCATCATTAATACTTACAATAGGAGTGTCTGGGGGGCTCTGCTTAGGGTTAAGCCTCTGCCTTCGGCTCAGATCATAATCCCAGGGTCCTGGGATGGAGCCACACATCCGGCTCTCTGCTCAGCGGGGAACCTGCTTCCCCCCTCTCTCTCTGCCTGCCTCTCTGCCTACTTGTGATCTCTCTCTGTTAAATAAATAAATAAAATATTTTTAAAAAATACTTACAATCTATTGGATCCCATAGTGCTAACCTCTTTGTGTCTATAACCTTCATCAAAACCTTACAGAACTGATATGCCCACTCAGCAAATGGAAAAACTGAGACTCAGAATGTAAAATACACTGAACTCCAACACTTATTATATCATATCTCCTTAAGAAAGAGTACACTCATCCCATTGACAAAATACACCAAGACATACAAACCTTGACATATAAGTTTACCTAATTATTTTTAAAATACTTTCAGCAACCTATCTCTATTCAACTATTAAAAACAACAGATAAATGACATCTGAGAGAAGAATCTGCCTTGCCTCTTGGACAAATTCTTACATATCTTTTAAGGTCCAGTTCAGACATTGTGTTTTGTTCTGTTTTGTTTTTTAAGATTTACTTATTTATTTGAGAGAGAGAGAATGAGTGTGGGGAGGGGCAGAGGGAGAAGCAGACTCCCCGTGGAACAGGAAACCTGAAGTGGGACTTGATCCCAGGCCCCAGGATCATGACTTGAGCCGAAGGCAGACCCTTAATCAACTAAGCCACCCAGGCGCCCCCGCAGACCTCACGTCTCATCTAGTTTCCTTGCTCTAAAGTATTCCTTGCAGTTATATACTGATATAACTACTTCTTTAATAGGTCATATAATTTATTTAACTATTAACTGCAGTTAAAAATTACTCTTTTTTTTTTGTCCTCAGTTCCCAGTGCAACACCTGGTAAATGTTCAATAAATCTTTGTGTTAAATAAATGCTTGTTCAAAGAATGCACAGGCAAATAAAAGCGCTCAGCTTTGAGACCAGATAAATTTTCATCTCATATCATTATGAATGTGAGTCAAACCTTGTATTGAAGATGCCCAAATTTCAACGGGTACATGAGTCATGTGGACTGCTTCTTAAAATATAAGCTCAGAGCTCAGATTCAGCAGGTCTGGAGTGGAGTCTGAGATCCTGTGTTCCTGGTAATCTCTTTCAGGTAATGACATGGCTGCCATTTCTCAGACCACCCAAAGGGCAGCAAGAACCTAAACTACTGGGAGAACACACACCAGACTTAGTGAAGGGTTCAGAAAGCTGTATGTTCCTCTTGAATGTTAACCTCTATTTAGACCTGGATCCAAACCTCAAGTTACTAAACGTAATAACTAAGAGCAATTATGTGTTTATGTGTATTTCCTTAGATGAGACACCAGCTTTTTTGAAAAGGACCATTCTTAATGATGTGTGTTTTTTCAGTCCCAAGAGGTAGGACAGTCCCATATATGTAGGAGGGACTCAGTTTCATAGTAGTTAAGTAAACACAAAATTAAGTACTTGAGAGTAAAAGCTATCAGTGATTTGTCGCTCCTCTGTCACACTGTTTGGCATGGTGCCTCAAACACAGGAGAACCTCAGTAAATCAATGTTGAATGAATGAACGAGCAAGCAAACAAACCATTCCCTCTCTGTAAATCATCAGGTTTTTATCACCCTGATCAATGCCAACTTCTGGCACTTGATAAAAATTCAAACTGATCTGGTAAGCCCTAGATATTAATGAATTTGCAGTGTTACAGGATCATACAAATGACCTCTTTTCTGTTCTATTTTTGAATGTTACCTTTTTCTCCCTACATGCTACAAACACTTTCATTCTAACATTTCCTTTTTGCTGCGCCAGGACTGAAATTTGTGGCCACTACTGTTTTGTTTTAAACTCGGGATTACTGCCACTTCAAAAACCGCTAGTACCTAAAAGATTAGTCTTAGCCGTGTGCTGGAATCCTTTCCAATAATTCTCTCTCCTTTGACTTTTTAAGTATCAGGGTCTTAGCTTTATACATGCACATAAATTACTATATTTTAGGAAGATATGAATAAAACTTTACACTTATTTTCTAAAAGTACCTTGTTAACTAGTTTCTGTTATCAAAAGGGAAAAGAGTTATCTGCAGAAAAATGCTTCTCATAATATTCAGGAAAGGATGTAATGGCTTCATTGAACCAGCTTTTATTGGTTTATCTTTGTATAATTCAATAAACTAAGGTGTAGGTGGTATGTGCTATGGGAAAATGCTAAGTTTTTATCTTTTTAATGTAGCGAACAAGTATCAAGCACCTACTACACATGATGCATATGTAAGGGTGTTGTGAGGAATATAAAGATAAATATCTCAATAAAAGAAAATTCATACAACAAAAATCCATAAAAGTAGAAAAGGATAAAAAATGTGCAATTTTTACTTCTACAGTACTCAAATATTACTTTTAAACTAAATGTAAAATTAAGTAAAGTTTTAAAGACCTACCTTGGGCTTAAAAAGATACAATATTTGTCTTTTCCTTTAAATACTTCCTCTATGGACTGAAATGTGCCCCTCCCCCAAATTCATATATTGAACCCCTAACACTCAATGTGATAGAATTTGGAGAGGGAGTTTTGAGGAGATAATTATGTTTAGATGAAGTCGTAAGCGGAGAGGCCCTTATGACGGAATTAATACTCTTATAAGAAGAGGCACCGGAGAATTCTCCAACTGCTTCTCCTTCAACCATCCCTGATTGCTGTCCACCTCAACCACCAAAATTAGGATACAGTAAAAAATCATCCATTTGCAAGACAAAAAGAAAGCCTTCATGAGACTAACCATGCTGACACCCTGATCTCAGACTTCCAGTCTCCAAAACTATGAGAAAAATAAATTTCTGCTGTTAAAGCCACCAAACTCTATGGTATCTTGTTATGGCCAACTGATTTGATAACAACTTCTCTGGTTGACTTTTATACCTTTACATAAGAATTATTCTATGTCATTATTGGCAATTTAAACTGCCATAGATATGTGTTTTATGATATACTAAGAGTTTCAGAAGTGGAGTTGGGGTTAATATTCATTCTTCAACTGCTAATTGTTCATACAGAGAGAAATAGAGAGCGAGAAAGAGAGAGGGAGAGAGAACTCTGCATTTATTTTAACAAGTAACTCAGAAATATGCTTTGGGTGAGGGGTTACCTCATTAGCAATAAGCGCAGACATGCAGACATTCCCCTACACAAAACCTCTTTCAGCAGCATCAGAAAGAGAATGCTTTTTGCATGTGTCACTTCTCAGGTCCAAGCCTCTAGCACGCTTCTTGTTATATGCAATTAGCTCCATGCCAAGATTTAGTACATTTCATAATAAATCCCTTGACCGCATTAACTGCAGGCTTGGCAAAGACGGAAAGGCTCTATTCACGAAGGCAGAAAACAAGCCACAGGACTTACCCCACAGCAAAACTCACTTGCTGGATGCCAACACACTACAAATTTCAACAGCCTGCCAGGCCTGTCCTTCATTCCTCCCCCTCTGTTTGGGGTGGAGGAGGAGGCAGAAAAATACAACCTGCCACAGGCCTGTGATTAAAGAATATATAAGAGTGAAAAATGCTACAGACAAATTTGGTTTGTTTACTTCTTCCTCCTCCGCCTCCTAAATCTTGTTACCAGCCTGTTCCCTTGACTAACTCTCCAAACCCATCTACTCCACAAAAACCTAAAGTCACTCCACAGATGAGATCCGGAGTTTACCCTCATTTAAACAGTAACCATCTGTTGCTTACAGGAAGACTGTGGCTCCTACTCAGGTTTCCCGTTTTGGAACACGAAGGCTGTGGTACGTTACAGTTATTCTGTATGGAAAAGCTCTCTGCAGGACAGCAGCATCACTGAAAAACCTGGGGGAAGCTCGGGACTAGTCTCTGTTCCTTCCAGAGCCAAGAGTAAATAAAACCTTTCATTTTTTAAAAACCACTTTTTGCACTGAAAGAACCAGAACTTTCTCATAGCTTTGGAGGCGCACAAACCTGAATTTCAGTTGTAACTTGTTTTCATTTTACTAATTTGAGTCTCAGTTTCTTCATCTGGGAAATGGAGATGATGAAGAGCTGTCATAAGACTTAAACATATTTGGATCACACAATGTCTACCATATATAAGATACTTGATAAAATCTTGGGGCAGCTGGGTGGATCAGCTGGTTAAGCATTCCTCTCATGATTTTCGCTCAGGTCATGATCTCAGGGTCGTGAGATGGAGCCCCATGATGGACTCCACGCTCAGCTTGGAGTCTGCTTAAGATTCTCTCCATCTCCCCGACTCTCTCAAATAAGTAAACAAATAAAAACCTTTTAAAAATTATATACTTGACCAATTCTAGATATACAATGATATATTATCTAAAAATTTAAAAAAATAAAATAAAAATAAATTTTAAAAAGCTTTAACCACAGTCAAATTAAGATAAAAATATAGGAAGGCAAGGGATAAAATATCTTTATTAAAACAATTAAGTTCCCTTTTGGATAACCCATTTGGAATATCCACATTGTACTATTTACAATAAAAATTCATTAGGAGGGAGGTCTCTCTTAGATTCCACACAAGTACTTCTGATACTGACATAATAAAAGGACTCATTATAAATTTCATTCTCATTCACTGAGGCCCTAGTATATACTTGAAATTTAAAAAAAAAAAAAAAAAGGCTCCTGAAGCCTATATTTTATGTTTTTAAAACTAATCCTATTTCAATTTTGTATTGTGTATGATAAAACTTAGAATGTTTTAATACTGGTAAGATGTTGGGTTTTCAGTGTAAAAAACATTGGAGTAAGTGGTTTCCTTAGAGATCTGTCATTAATAGCTTTTCTAATAATAAAATCTAATGAGGGGTGCTTGGGTGGCTCAGTGGGTTAAAGCCTATGCCTTCACCTCAGGTCATGATCCCAGGGTCCTGGGATTGAGCCCAACATCAGGCTCTCTGCTCAGTGGGGAGCCTGCTTCCTCCTCTCTCTCTCTCTGCCTGCCTCTCTGCCTACTTGTGATCACTCTCTCTCTCTCTCTCTCTCTGTCAAATCAATCAATCAATAAATCTTTTTTAAATAAATAATTAAATAAATAAAATCCAATAAAACAATTCAATCCCAAGAAAACAAACTCACAACACAGTATTTTAAACTGGGACTAGACTAGAAATGCTGGGTCACTGTCACTTTACTTAGGGATACCCACTGATGGTCAGTCGTTCCTGCCTGGATCCCAGCTTTACCACTTACAGTTCTGGACCAAGTCACTACTCATCTTTGTTTTAGTTTCTGTATCTGTAACATGATTAATAATGGCACCTACTACATGCAATTTGGAAAATTAAATGTTTACAAGGTACCTAGAACAATGCCTGGCCCATAAAAAGCAATTAGTATCATTACTGTTATTATTTATGCTATTATAACAACGAACAATCATACAGTCACACCTACTTGCAACAGTCAAACACAGCCTATGTTTTCTTGCTCCTGAGCCTTTAGTAAGAGAACTTTACCTGCTATCATCTTCTTCCCCATTTTTGCCTGTCAAAAATCCTCCCCCATCCTCTGAGGCCCAGCTCAGAAGCCGCATCTCCAAGAAGGCCTTCCTTAATCAAGAGTAGGACACTTAACTAACTGAGCCACCTAGGAGCCCACTGCAAAGGATTCTTTTCTTTTTACTTTCTAATGAAAAGCTATGTATTTGGAAGCCTATCCCAACAGATTATTGGTCTTGCCCTTGAAATAATATTCCCTGAAATCCTTTTCCTGCAGTCTTGCTCTGATCTGCCCAGTTTCCTCTTTCAGTGTTCTTGGATTTGGGCTATATTTCATCTTTCTGGTGATGGTCTAATTCTTCCTCAAGGACGAGACCAACACCCCTTTTCTTGCTCCCTGCCATTTTACTTAGCCTCCATTTGTACTCTGCAAACCGGAAGCAGGAGCACGATGTGGGAGGAAGAGCACTGTGCAAGCCTGCCCAGCGCCGAGCTACTTCACAATCAGAGCATCCTCTGCTCGCAAGGAGTATTGCAGGTGTACTGCATAGAATTTAACAGCTGTGAATTTATATCATTTGGAAAGAAAATATGGGAGGTTATTTCCCACACTACCCTTCCTTGTGCTTGGCTACCTGGAAGGTCCATGGTCATTTTCAAAATCTTTTACATGACTTTGAGAAGAATAAGCATTAAACAAATGTGTTGTGCTGTACGGAGCATAAAGCCATTATAAATCTTTTCTTAAGTAAGCTCACACTTGGTGTGGAGCCCAATGTGGAGCTTGAACTCACAACCCAGAGATCAAGACCTGAACTGAGATCAAGAGCCAGATGCTTAATTGACGAAGCCACCTAAGCACCCCAAGAGCAGAGCTGTTCTAATGAAATGTCGTACTGGTGTGGTGGTTGCACTCTCTTACATGCTCACTGATTTGGGACCTGCTCTGCTCAATCAGTAACAAAGAGGGTTACATTCAAATTTCTTTCCAAACAGTTGCATTTGTTAAATTCTACCTGATGCTCACTTAATTTTAGCTTTAAAAAATTTAAGCCATGCATCTAGATACATAGGTGAGGAACCACTGCATCTTTCAGGATATCTGACTCTCTCACAGAAATGCAGTGACCTTGTTTTCTTTGTAGTAATGCTGTTATGTTTCAAGCATTATTTCCTCTTCCAGAGCGGGGTCACCAGGACTGTCAGATACAGACCTCTGTCATATTTCTGGATTCATGTTTTCTTATTTTGGCCTCTGAAGGTTTCCCTTCATTTCTCGACAGCTCAGCAACACATTCAAAAATTATACTTAACATTAGTCTGTGCTTTCTATGTATTTAAAAATCCTGATTTTCGAAATAATTTTCCTGTCTGAAACGGAAGTCAAGTGTTCCTTTTCTACATAAAGTTAACATTTCCTTCAAAAACTACAGAACAGGGCACCTGGGTGGCGCGGTGGGTTAAGCCGCTGCCTTCGGCTCAGGTCATGATCTCAGGGTCCTGGGATCGAGTCCCGCATCGGGCTCTCTGCTCAGCAGGGAGCCTGCTTCCTCCTCTCTCTCTCTCTGCCTGCCTGCCTACTTGTAATCTCTCTCTGTCAAATAAATAAATAAATCTTTAAAAAAAAAAAACCTACAGAACAGACATTTTGGCAAATTTCTCTGTACAAGTTTCTTCTGGTAATAAATTTGTTTGCTCCAATAGCTGCAGTATAAAAGACAAAGATACTCTGTATTCCCTTCTTGTGGTTTTAAAGAAAAATCAGAATAGATAAATGTTCAAACTCCACCATTTTATACAAATTCATAAAAATAGGTAAATGTGTTTGTGAGATCCTTCTAAACATCAATAATTGTTTTCCTTAAAAAAGATGTAATGTTTTCATTTCTTTTTATTGAGTTTTTTCAGTGACTGGATAGAAAAGGCATGATATCTCTGTATCAGTGTATAGTTATCACTACAAAAATAAACTACCCAAAACCTCAGGGGCTCCAAACATTAATTACAGCTCATGAGTCTATGGTTCAGCTGCAAGGCACTTCAGGTCTCTACTGGACTCACTCAAGGAACAGGTTAGGTAGGTGGCTCTGCGTGGCCCCTATCAGGGCTCTCTTACATATTTCAGGGTCAGCTGGCTAGTGGCTAGCCTGAATGATTAGCCTCAAATTTCAAACTCTGGCTGTGTTCCACGTGGCTGCTCATCTTCCACAGGCCAGGTCCTGCTCTCATGGCAGTGGCAGAGTTCCAAAGAGAACAGAAGCAAGCAAGGGCTCTTGAGGCTTAGTCTGGGAGTTGGCACACCCATACTTCTGTCACACTCTATTAGCTAAGGCAAATCACCAGGCCAATCCAGGTTCAAGAGGTGCGGAAAGACTCTACCTTCTTAACAGGAAGAAATGTAAGTCACATTGCAGAAGGCACAGATACAAGGATAACGGAAGAACCAGAACCATTCTTGCCATCCATAAACCACAATCTGTTCATGTAAAACTTAAGGTTGATATTTCATATTTTTAGTGTCTAAAAATTCTGTTACACCTGAATAAGGTTATGAAAAATTTCTGACACCTCCCTGGAGTGGCCACAACCCTTACATGTTTTGAGGGGATCCTCTATTTAGCTAGCTTGAGGTCAGTTTTTTATATGAGGTTAGAAGAGTAAGCAGCTAGTTAAGACTTTATTCAAGGGCTCCAGAAATCTATTAAAGGATTTTAACTGGGGGAGTTAGATCACTAGTTTTGAATTTTTGAATAATCACACTTGCTTCATTGTGGACAGCAGATGGACATGGATAAGACTAGAATCAGAAAAAATCCTTTAGATTCTAAATTATAGCATTGGTTTAGGAAAGACAGTGCCCTAGATCTGGGTCTGTTGGTGGAGATACACAGCAGTGCACAGACTTGAGGAATGATTTTACAGTGGAACTGATTATATTGCTAAACATGTTTTCAACACACCTATGTACCAAATATCCTCATAGATTCTGGGAATTGAAAGGTCAATCCATTCATGGAACTCTCAGTTTAATGAAGAACAGAGATATGGATCAAAAAGCACATGCTTCTCAAAGTATGACTGAAAAATCACTTGCTTTCTCCTGCCATAGTTTAAATGCAAATATATCCAATGTATCAACAACGTTTAGTCCTACAAAGAGAGCAGCACAGGGGTCACATTTATATGTCCTTGCCCATAGTCGTTTATCCGTGTTTTTCCTAAAATGTGAATGTAATACTTTAACAGTGCAATTAGTCTCGATTCTGTCATAGTTATTATCTAATCCCAATTGTCTTACCCCCAACCCACTCAACTCCCATCAACCCTCAAAGTACTCAAGTTTTTAACTTCTGGATTAGAAAAATAGTAACAAATTAAAACTTGGCACAATCATTACAATGAAGCAAAAACAATTTATAAATAAAATAAATACAGTGTGAACAGGCATTTTATGTTCTGTACCTTAAATTTTCTGTATTTTATATATACTGACTAGAATGAAGAATTCTACATCTAAAAACCATTTTAGATATATTGAATGAAATGCTTATGAAGTGAATTAAGGAATATATTATGTATATTACATGTATTCCCTTTGGATAAAAACATCAATTTAAGTTATTAATATGTTGATTTTTACATGAATAATCCCAAATATTTTGTGATAATAGAAGAAGGGTGTAAACAAATAAATGAACATGTGTATCAGTATGAATAAGAAACCCTTGGGCAATTAGCTATCACAGTAATATATGATTAGTAGCAGAGATAGAAAGTATGAGATAAGACTACCTAGAATGTCAATGTGATGGAATGCAAATACTTTGTTCCGTCTTGTTTTTGAACACAGACTCCTTGGAGACTGATGAAGTTATGGACCAGAAAGCATACATACAAAATATGCATATAGTTTCAGAATTCACAGATGCTGTCTCCCAAAAAGCTACCTCAAATTCACAACTGCCTTGTAAAAGAAAGAGCTCTGGACTGGAACCTAGCTGACACAGTTGGGCTTCTTCTTCAGTGGAAGAAGGGAGGTGAACTAGAACTGAGTTACTTTTCCAAGTTTTTCAAACTTTCTATGGGACACTTCCATGAAGGGTAGATCAGGAGACAGAACCCTGCACTGAGAACTGGGTGCTGTCTAAAAACCCAAGGAAACAAGAAGGGGAAGGAGAAAGGAGGGAAGAGGAAGGCTAAGAGAAGGAAAAAGAAGGAAATAGAGGAGGGAGGAAAGAGAAGAGAAAGAAGGGAAGAGGGGAGGAGAAACAGAGGGAGGAAGGAGGGATGAGAAGGAGGTCAAAGAAGTCAAAGAAAAAGAGGCTCATAAAAGAAAATGTGGCTCATAATTTTGCCTGGTGCCATTTCTGATCCCACCTACAAAGCAAATCTGAAGTGAGAAGCCACCCATTCAATCTGCATTGCAAACCAAATAAGAGCAAAAATGTTAACATTTTAAACTTAAGGATTCCTATATTTATACTTATGATATCTGGTAAGTGCTCTTTACAAAAACCAGTTCATTTTACTTCTAACCCATGAGGCTTGAGGTCTGGAAAACCCCAGCTGAAAACCATAGACACTATATCTTTAAAGAGTATTGAATCAAAATAACCTAAATTCAAATTTCCACTCTGATTCTAACAAAGTAATCCTGGACCAGGTAAATAAAGTCTCTCATTATAATCTTCCCCATCTGTAAAAAGAATATGTTAAAATATCTCCTCTTCTTTAAAGAGTATTGACAAGATGAAATGAAACAATGTATGTTAAGTGTGTACTACACTAACATGTGGAAAGCAAACTGTGACAAACAACAACAAAGGGGAAAGGCAAAATGGCCAAGCTCCAACCAACTCTTTACAAATCTCTACTACTCTCTACGCTCAAACTAAACTGATGAAGACTGTACAGTTTCTTATTTCCAAGGCAGAGCTGTATTTGTGCCCATATGAAAGCACACATCTGATGGTGGAATAATTCTTGCTTCCTGGAATAGAAAAGACACAAAAGACTATCCTACTTCCCTCTGCATGATATTAAGGAAATTTCCCTTATGACAAAAATTTTTAAAAGTGAAACAATCCATGGAGGGATGTTCTACTTCTCAATCTTTCAATGGAGAAAGAACAATGAGAGCCAGCAGTTCCAAACCTAACTATCCAATGGCTTCACGCAACTATTTAAAAATACGGTCCTGAGTCTGGAATACCCAGAGCTCTGAACTATAGAAGGGAAAAGCATTTCTCAAAGCCTCACAAATTTGGTGAGGTGCACAGCCAAGGCTGAGACACTTTCTTACCATTCAGAGTCTTTCATTGTGCTTACAAACCACTCCAGGGTATGTCAATTTATTTTACGAAGATTATTATTTTTAGAGCTGGAAGGGCTCTCAGCCATTGTGGAAGTGAAATAAATGGCCTTATTTTACTGCTAAAAAGAAAGGGGCCTGGAGAGATGAAAATATTTTCCTGAGCCTAGAACTGGAACCCAACTGCTTTCATTGCCAAATTCTTGGGTTGCATCTTTTTCACCCACAATCCTCTGAAAGAAAAAAGGATCATTTTCTACCTTCCAAAGCTAATGGAAATACCATTTTGATCCATTGTATTGAGGGCAAATTGGCTGTTCTACCTTGAATTTATAGGCATATCTCAGAGAGATTTCAGATTCAGTTCTGGACCACTGCGATAAGGCAAGTCAAATGAATTTGCTGGTTTCGTAGTGTATAGAAAAGTTATGCTTACACACCACTGGAGTCTATTAAGTGTGCAAAAGCATTATTCCTAGAAATTGTGCATGCCTTTAAAGTACTTCATTGCTAAAAAAATGTTAGCCATTATCTGAGTTTTCAGTGAGCTGTAATCTTTCGCTGGTGAAGGGTCTTGCCTTGAGGTTGACAGACGCTGACTTATCACAGTGGTAGTTGCTGAAGGCTGGGGTGGCTGTGGAAGTTTCTTAAGATGACAACAAGATGCCTGTATAGCTCAGTCAGTTAAGCATCTGCCTTCAGCTCAGGTCATGATCCCAGGATCCCAGGGTGGAACCCAACATTGAGCTTCTTGCTCAGCGGGGAGCTTGCTTCTCCCACAGCCCTTCATCCTGCCTCTTGCTCTCTTGCTTTCCCTCTCAAATTAATGAACAATAATTTTTAAAAAGAAGAGAAGATGACAACAAAGTGTGCTGCATCCAATGACCCTTCCTTTCATGAACAATTTCTCTGTAGCACACGATGCACTTGATAGCATTTTGCCCACAGTAGAACTTCTTTCAAAACTGTGGTCAGTCTTCTCAAACCCTTCTGCTGCTTTGTCAACTAAGTTTATGTAATATACTAAATCCTTTGTTGTCTTTCAACAATCTTCAGGGCATCTTCACCAGGAGTAAGCTCCATCTCAAAAAATGACTTTCACGGCTCAACTACAAAAAGCAATTCCTTATTTATTCAAGTTTTATAATGAGATGTCAGCAATTCAGGCGCATCTCCAGGCTCCACTTCTAATCCCGGTTCTCCTGCTGCTTCTATCAGATCTGCAGTTACTTCCTTCATTCAAGTACTGAACCCACTCCCAATCCCCGCTCCCCCAGTATCATTCACGAAAGTTAGAATAAGCCTCCTCCAAACTCCTCTTAATGTTGATATTTTCAACTCTTCCCATGAATCATGAATGTTCATAATGACAACCAGAAGGGTGAATCCCTTCCAGATAAATCTCTGGACATTGCTCAGATCCATCAAAGGAATCGCTGTCTTTGACAGCTACGGCCTTAAGAAATGAGAAATGTATGTCCTAAATAGTAAGACTTGAAAGTTAAAATGATTCCTTGATCCATGGGCTGCAGAATGGAGGCTGAGTTAACAGGCATGAAAACTAAATCCATCTAAATGTCCATTACCATCGAGGCTCTTGAACAATCAGTTACATTATCAATGAGCAGTAGTATTTTGAAAGGAATTTTTTTTTTCTGAGGAGTAGATCTCAGTAGGCTTAAAATACTCAGTCAATCATGTTATAGACAGATGTGCTATCATCCAGGTTTTGTTGTTTCATTTAAGAACACAAGAAGAATAGATTTAATATAATTTCTAGGGGTCCTAAAATTTTCAGAATGTAAGTGAACACTGGATTCAACTTGAAGTCACCAGCTGCAAGAGCCAGCCTGTCCTTTGATGCTTTAAAGCCGGGCACTGACTTTCTCTAGCTGTGAAAGTCTTAGATGGTATCTTCTTCCAATAGAAGGCTGTTTGCAGACACTAAAAATCTGTCATTTAGTGTAGCCACCTTCATGCATTAGCTAGATCTTCTGGATGACTTGTTGCAGCTTCTACATCAGCACTTGCTACCTCACCCTGTACTTGGATGTTATGGAGATGATTCCTTTCCTTAAACCACAGGAACCAGCCTCTGCTAGCTTCAAACTTCTAATCAGCTTCCTCCCTCTTCCAGTCTTCCAAGAATTGAAGGAAGTTAGGATGTTGCCATGAATCAGGCCTTAGTTTTTAAAGGAATATTGGGGCTGGTTTGATCTTCTACCCAGACCACTAAAACTTTCTCCATATCAGCAATAAGGCTGTTTTGCTTTCTATTCCTGTGTTCACTGGAGTAGTAATTTTAAATTCCTTCAAGTACCTTACCTTTGCGTTCTCAACTTGACTAACCATGATGCAAGAGGTTTAGTTTTCAACCTATCTTGGCCTTTGACATGGTTTCCTCACCAAACTTAATCATTTCTAGCTTTTGATTTAAACTGAGAGATGTGTGATTCTTCACTTGAACACTTAGAAGCCTTTGTAGGGCTATTAGTTCACCTAACTTGTATATTGCTGTGTCTCAGAGAATAGGAAGGCCCAAGGAGAGGGATAGAGATAGGAAATGACTGATGGAAGGAACAGAGAGAACACACGCAACATTTAGAGATTAAGTTCACTATCTTATATGAAGTCATTATCTTATTTGGGTGTAGCTCGTGACACCTCAATACAATCACAATAGTAACAACAATTATTGCCAAATATCACCATGGCAAATAGTGAAAAATTTGGAAATATTGAGTGAATTACCAATATGTGACCCAGACACAAAGCAAATGCTGTTGGGAAAATGCCACTGATTGACTTGTTCCACAAAGGGTTGCCACAAACCTTCAATTTGCAAAAATGTGGTATCTCAAAATACAGTAAAACAAGATATGCCTATATAGAGATAACCATGACTTAAAAAGTAGTCTCTGAAATTTTGCCAGTTATTGAATGAGAACTCATCATAGGTACGCAGAGTTGATCTGTTTTAAAGGACTTTCCTTCTAGGAAAATTCTATTTTTGAGTAAATGATAAATACACATACTTCAACAACAACTGGAATGTTTTTTTAAAAAAAGTTTAAAAATACAAAATTAGAGGATTTTTTTTGTTATTGTCTTGCCATTTCATATAAGAAGTTCAATAAAAAAATTATTTTGTTGGTGTGATAATCATTTCTCTTAGATACTGGGTAAAAAACACAAATAAAAAATCTGTAGTTACTTAAATTCTAATTTAATCTAGGAAATACAAATAATGCATACGGTTGGTATAACTGCAGCACTTTCAATATACAAAGTATTTTTTAACAGACCAAACTTTGTATTAAAAATGAATTTTTCATCATCTAGTTAAGTCTTATTCACACCCACACACTGATTTATGACACTGAAATACACATCAAGTTATGGTTAGACAAAATATTTTCCTTAGATACTATTCTAATTCTGTAACATAAATTAAAAAAAGAGATCTTGTAGATCAACAAAGAAATATTTAAAATTAGGAAAATGAAAATCAAATTCAAATATTAAACCAAATGTCTTCCATTGATGCTTTCCATTACTATCTTACCCATTTCAGGATGAAATGTTCTATCAGATATGTAGGAATGATGAAAAGCACGGGATCTGTAGTCATATGACCAGTCCAAGGCCAGTTTACCATGTACTTGCTGACCTAACTCAGAGAGGTAGCAATCTCACTACACTTTAGTCTCACCATCTACAGACCAAGGCACTAGAACTGATTACTTCCTAAGATGCTTATGAAAAATGAATGACAAAATGGGCCCCAAAATAAAGTACATATTCCATCTAATAACTATTAATACCATCTAAGTACTCATCTTTTTGCTTTCTGAATATGAATACTAGAAGAATAAGAAAATTCTTTAGACCTGAACATACAATGGGAAACCTCTATATTTTAATAAATCCATTAAAAAAGATAGCAACTGACTATAAAAATATTTGATAGTTGAAACATTATTAATCTTAATTTCAAAAGAATCTCATACAAGTTAATTAAGCTAAAACTACAATAGATAAATGTGCAAACATGTGGGGGTGCATCAGTTGTGTCTGACTCTTAGTATCAGATATCTCAAAGTTGTGAGACTGAGCCCCACATTGGGCTGGGCATGGATCCTGTTTAAGTTCTCTCTCTCCCTCTACCATCCTCTTCTCCCTCTCACTCTCTTTAAAAAAAAAATAAAAATAAAAAATAAATTCAAAATATTTTTAAATATACAAACCTATGAATAGAAAACTCACAAAAGATGAAATACAAGTATCTAAAAAATACATTGGAAGTAAAAAACAGAGTAGAATCTCAGAAAGAATCAAAGAATAGTATATTAAAACAATGAAACAAAAATTTCCCTCTATATAATTGGCAAATATTTTCATAATCCTAATACTCTGTGAAATCAGTCCCCTCACACATTTCATTTAAAACAAATATAAATCATATAGCTTTCTGGGAAAATATTGTGCAATATGTTCCAAAAGCCCTAAAAAGAAAAAAAGTTCCCATTTCTTGATCTAGTTATTTTTCTGTCAGAAATATTTTCTAGAGATAGAAAACCTGAAACAATACAACAGAAAGATTACAGAGGCATTAAAATGGTGTTTTAAAAGACCATTCAGCAATAAAGGCAATATGATTCCAACTGAAATACAGAAAGGGGCAGGGAGAATAAAAAAAATGCTACCATCAAGATGGTAGAATTCTTTTTAACTTCTGCTAACTCTACAATAAGCACATATTGTTTTCATTAACAAAATATCATTTTAATTATCCTACTAAACACTAAATTCTCAGAAAATATAGGAAATTCAATATATCAGATAGTTGATATCTCGGGAAATACATCCACATTTCAGTTTCTATTTTCCTTGGTGTCACTGTTTTATGAATGTACTGAAAACTTCAATGTATAGGCTAAACCACTCTTGCTGTTCAGGCAAATCTCTACAGAGTCAAACACAGTTAGCAGCCTTCCATACTGTGGGGTGGGATCTAGATTAATCCTTTATTTTATTTCTAGGGCAAGAAGCCTATAGGCACCCTCTCTGCTGGCAGAACTTGAGGACTTAGTCCACAGGTTGTGGTTCTTCCTGCTTTTCTAATTTATTCTGGTTCATTGACTAGCAGGAAATTCCAACCCTGAAGCCAGTCCATCTGACTAGTTCTCTGATCTCATCCCAAGTCCTGGTAAAATACCCCTCTTCCTTTGGGATTGAAATCTGAATGCGTCAACAACTGTGAGCACAAATAAAAAAAATGTTGAAACCTTTTCCAAACGCTTCACTCTAAGACCACAGATTTCTGATGCCCTGCCCAGGCCCCTGATAACTATCCTTTGAAAAGATACAGCCACCAAATCAAGACCTGATTTCTGACTTCCTTCCCCACCATCTCTCTCTATGAGGACAATCCCATAACTCAAATAGCCAAGTCAATGTAGGTTATGAAGTACAGGGGCAATTATATATGATTTTAGACTTTACCATAATGAAAATTTCACCTTAAAACACTTAGCTCGGGAAAACCTTAAGTTGTATCGATACCCCAAGAAACAAGTGATAATAATACTTGCAACCGTATTATTTCAACCTCTTACTTAAAAATATCTTATCTTTCAAAATGATAATTTTGAAGCAATTAATGGAATCATATACATATGAAATAAGGAACTTTGTGAAAACTTAACTAAGGTACTGAGTAATGATTTAATGAATTAAATCTGCCTTCAGCTCAGGTGATGATTCTGGGGTCCTGGGATGAAGCCCCACATCGGGCTCCCTGCTTAGCGGGAAGCCTACTTCTCCCTCTCCCACTCCCCCTATTTGTATTCCCTTTCTTGCTGTCTCTCTCTCTCTCTGTCAAATAAATAAATAAAATCTTGGGGGGAAAAAAGTATTTAAAATGTTGATAAAATCAAACTCATTAAGAAGTATAACTTTTATTCCATCAACTCATTTGTTATTAAAAAATAGTAAGAATAATACAGTACATCTTTCCATGGTTATTATGAACCAGTTTATCCTGCAACATTCATACAGAACAATCAACTCTTTTTGATCTAACGTTTCCTTATTTCCCTTTTATGGAAAATAAACTGGCTCAATGTCACTATGGTACCTGGTGAAAAATCTTTATCCTCTTTCCAAGTTGCATTAAGATATCACTTACTCTCTAACTACAAAGAACAAATGAAGCACTTCTCTATACTGACTTGTAAATTGTCTGACATCCAGATCCTTAAGAGTTGTTAATTCATATTTAACTGTTCTTTTTCTTCAACTAATATTTTGTCTCACATCAGAGAGGTGTTTAGGTGTCTTTGGTGAGAGGTCTGAAAGCTTTTGGAGGCTTCTTTCCTCCCTGGACTGGGTCTATCAATCAGTCTACAAGATAGATGGTATTACCTTTGCTTACAGGAAGAGCAGAAAGAAGATACCTCTGGGAGAGTATAATTTTATAGAAAACTACTAGCAACCTTGACCCTTTAAATAGAAGTATACTATAAAACACTCTTAAAAATGACAAAGCCCTTACATCCAGGGTTTCAGATCCCTTTGGCCTCCTATATTCTCCACTCAGAAGACTTTCTGAACTGACATTTCCTGCCTCTATAACCGGTTATGTTGTGAAAATGAACTTCATTCCTCCAAGAAGTATTTTATTCATGTTCCTAAATATTTCACTTTCAAAGAAATATGCAGTGATTTCCCCTCATGGAATTTGCCATTAATTTTGTAACATTGAGCGAATATGCTAGGAAATATGAAGTAACAATGCAAATATTTCCTAGAACAATTTATTTTATTTTACTTTATTTTTAAGGATTTTACTTCTTTTTCCAGGAGAAGGAGAGAGAGCACTAGCGGGGAAGCAGCAGGCAGAGGGAGAAGCTGTCTCCCTACTGAGCAAGGATCCTGATGATGAACTTTATCCCAAGACTCTGGGATCATGACCTGAGCTGAAGGCAGATGCTTAACTGACTGAGCTACCATGCAGGCATCCCTCCAGAGCAATTTTTTAAAAGAAGACAAAGAAATATGATCAAGCACTCATCAAAAGTGAAAATTATATTCTCCTACTGAATATTATCTTTACCTTTCATTGTAACAATTTAAAGCTTTACAAACATGAATAGAACTGTAGGCACTGAATTGAAGTAGAGTCATCACATTGATATTCCCAAGAAATAAATTTTATATATTTGCTTTTGACTGAAAAGTTTACCAAGAATTGTGAGATATTTATGAAATACAAAATTTTACATAAAGGCATTTGGCCACTGTGTGGATTTATAGCTAGAGCTGCAAGTTGATGTGTAATAACCAAGGGTCTCCTACAGAATATTTGTTCAAATAGTGTTATATGTCTTCAGTATAGTATAGCACTAAAGATCATGGGTGGCAATATAATCCCAGTTCTACCATTTACTAGCCATATAATCTTGGACAGCTTTCTTAACCTTCCAGTACTCAGTTTTATCATCTATGAAATGGAAATATTAACAAAGGAGTCCTCAAAGAATTACTGTAAAGCATCAGGGGATGTATAGGAAGCATGTGTAACGTGGCCTGAGCACTGTAGCACACTGTAGAGTAGGAACGAACTGGTTAGAAAAGAATTTCCAAGCAAACAGTCACCAAGGTCTATGTCAATCTATTCAGGGTTGAGCCTCTGAAGTCCACATCACCTGTTTCACATTTATCCTTTCAAATAAGTGAAGCCAACTAGAACTATCAGCCCAAAAGTATAATGGATTGGATTTGCTGGAAAACAGCATAATTTTGTAATCTAGTTTGTATTAACCTGAAAAATGTTATCATGATGATATCAGCAATATTTGGGGAAAGGTTATTAGCAAATGTGTAAATGCTTAATGAAAAGACTAAGTGTGTAAGCCAGTATTTCAAATGAAAGGCACAAGGTACTTTCTCATTACATAACAAACCACATCCACTTTGTCATGTTGATTTATACCAGTTTCCTTATCTTATATGTTTTTACTGATAGTTAAAGGAACAATTGTACATTCCATTCATTGTATAAAATATATTATCTTTCTGTTGACTTCAGCCTACCACAAAGTCAGAATGTCAAAAAGTAAAAATGATCCCTAACAAACATCCCAAACTCTAATAATTGCTATGACCTTACTTTTATCAATGAAGCATGAAATGACCTTCCCTTGATTTCACATCTAAGAAAGAGTTGAATTCCACCCTGTCAACAAAGGGGGGATAACTGAGTCGCTCTTTGTTTTAAACTACTGGCTTGAGAAAAGTGAGAAAAGTGTGAGTGATCCTTTACCAATTCAAATGCAGAGTCAATGATAATACATAACAAAATGGGGGGGGGCATATTTGTACTATAGCATCTCAAAACCCTAACTCTGGAGTTCTTAGCTTAGAAACATGAGAAAATACAGTGCTCTATAGAACAGAATTACAGAGAGCATATGAAGTTTGTTCTGACAGAAGCAAATACTAACTCTAAGTAGTCTTGTAGTTTGGGGATATTTTTTAAAGCAAAAATTTTACTTAAACAAAAGGATAGCCACAATATTTCAGAGTAAATAATAAACTAAATTTTAACTTCTAATATTTTCCTAACCAATTTTTTTTTTCTAAAAAACAGAAAGGAAACTAATCAGGGGGCACACCTGGGTGGCTCAGTGGGTTAAGCCTCTGCCTTAGGCTCAGGTCACGATCTCAGGGTCCTGGAATGGAGTCCCTCATCGGGCTCTCTGCTCAGCGGGGAGCCTGCTTCCCCCTCTCTCTCTGCCTGCTTCTCTGCCTACTTGTGTTCTCTCTCTCTGTCAAATAAATAAATAAAAACTTAAAAAAAAAAAAAAAGAAAACTAATCAGGTTTTCATAGCCGTTTGTGAGCATTTATGTCATCAGTAAACTACTGTAGTAAAATCTGTATAAACTACAATTAGATCTTAATTAAATATGAAATATGTTTTTTCAGCTAAAGCATATAAACAAGAGAGACATAGAACAAGAAAGACGACCAGAGCCAAAATGCCTGCATGGTTAAATAAGGTCAAAAATAGATAACAATATTTTCCACTCTAATATTATCAGATTAAGTAGGCAAACAAATTAATATATAAATTAAGTTGACAAAGTGACTTGACTGCCAGATTTAGTGTAATAAGATTCCCATAATCCCAAAGCAAAATAAAACCCATTTCATATAGAAACATCACATAATTTTATTAGAATATGACTATATTTAAGCAAAAATCAAGAGAGACCTTGATTTGGATTTACAAAATAGAATATTTTATGGTCTGAAAACAAAATTATATGAAATGATGATGGCAAATATAAAATTAGTTGACTTACTTTTTACAACCCGAAGTTTTAAAGTTATTGCAATCTCAAAAGCATTCAAATTACACACAAAAAGCATTAACAGGGAAGCCTGAATTCACCTCCTCCCATGGACACGCTGAACCTATAGCTATATAGGGAAAAATTCCCCTGAAAAATACCTGAAAACTAGCTGAATAGCTCCTTCACAACAAATAGAAAGGTCACCCCGCCTCTCATCAAAATCCTGAATACCAGCACAGCAACCCACGATTGGGAAGGATCTCATATATCCAGAGTTTCTCCCTGAGAAACAAGTGGTTTGGACTCCACATCAGGTACCCCAAATTAAGACATGGGACTGCACTAGAGATATCAGCCTCCAGAATGTCTCTCTCTGTGAATCAAGAGTTACAACCAGAAGGCTGTAGTGAACTGAGCTCTTAAAGGGCACACACAAAGACTCACTTGCCCTGGGGCCCAGCATAAAGGCAGCAATTTGAAAGTAATTTAGACTATATGTGAAGAACATTCATTTGCTCATCTTAAAGCAGCACGAGGCAGAGGGGAAAAGGCCTCCCAAGAGGCCTCTCTATGAAGAGGTCTCCTCTCCATAAAGACGGAAGCACTGGTGGGTACCATTTTTGCTTTTTCCCTCTACCTTGTTAGTGCTGGGGGAGGCAGATGTGGTCCCTGCACTCTTCCAATGCCCTGCTAAAGCCAGCAGGTATATTTCAACCTAGTGTTCTTCCTCTGCCTTGCTAAAAGCCAGCAGGCACACACAGCCCATATGGGGGACCCTCCTTGATTACACCACTTTAGTGCCTAGAAGTGCTTGTATTCCTGTATTTCCTGGCAATAAGTGCATACCTACAATAATCATACATAAATGTTATTAAATGTAAATGGACTAAATTCTTCAATCAAAAGACAGTGGCTGAATAGAGTTAAGAAAAAAAACTCCTATCTATATGCTGCCTGTAAGAGACTAACTTCAGGGGTAAGGACACACACAGATTAAGTGAAGCAACTAAAAAATAATGCTTCATGCAAATGGAAACCAAAAGAGAGCTGAGGTAGCTCACTTTAGACAAAATAGACTTTAAAACAAAGACTGTAATGAAAGACAAAGAAGGGCCTTACTTAATGATAAAGGAGCTAATCCCAGAAGAGAATAAAACATTTGTAAATATTTATGCATCCAACATAGTAGCACCATAATACATAAAGCAAATATTAACACACATAAAGGAAGAAACTGACAGCCATACAATAGTAAAGGAGTTAATACCCACTTAACTCATTGAATAAAACCTCCAGACAGAAAATAATAAAGAAACATTGGCCTTAAAGGACACAATAGAGCAGATGAACTTAATACATACAGAACATTCCAACCAAAAGCAACAGAATACACATTCTTCTCAAGTGCACATGGATTATTCTCCAAGATAGATCTTATGTTAGCCCACACAACAAGTCTTAATAAATTTAAGAAGACTGAAACTATATCAAGTATCTTTTTCAACCAGTGCTGAGAAACTAGAAATCAATTACAAGAAGAAAAATGAAAAATCAAAAATATATGATTAAACAACATACTACTGAACAACCAAAGAGTTAACAAAGAAATCAAAGGAGAAATTTAAAAAAAAATCTTGAGACAGATGAAAACAGAAATACAATATCCTAAAATATATAGAAGGCAGCAAAAACAGTTCTGAGAGTTCACAGCAATACAAACTCATATCAAGAAACGAACATCTGAATCTAACTTTCCACCTAAGGAACTAGAAAAATACCAAATAAGCCAAAAGTTAGAAGGAAGGGAACAACAAAGACTGGAGTAGAACTAAATGGAATAGAGACAAGTAAGGAGACTGAATCAGTAATCAAAAACCTTGCAATGTCTCAATATACAGATGTCCAGGACCAGACAATTCACTGATGAATTCTACCAAACATTCAAAGAAAATTTAAAACCTATCCTTCTCAAACTCTTTCCAAAAAAGGAAGAGGAGGGATTGCTTCCAGACTCATGCCATAAGACTAGCATTACCCTAGCACCAAAACAAGACAAGGACACCACACACACAAACACACACACACACACACAGAGCCAATACATCTGTTAAACATAGATGCAAGGAATTCCTAATAAAATATTGGCAAACCAAATGCAACAATACATTAAAAAGGTCCAACAATACACAGTGCTCTAGTGGGATTCATTCCAGGGATACAAGGATGGTTCAACATCTGCAAATCTATCACTACATTAACCATAAGTACTATATTAAGTGATACACTACATTTACAAAGGATAAAAATCACACGATCATGTCAATAAATACAGAAAAAGCACTGACAAAATCCAACATCCATTTACAATAAAACTCTCATCAAAGTGGGTATAGAGGGTACATATCTCAACATAAGTTATATAACAAGCCTAAAGCTTGTATTAGTGAAAAGCTATAAGTTTTTTCTCTAAGATCAGAAACAAGAAAAGGATGCCCACTCTCACCACTATTATTCAATATAGTACTGGAAATCCTAGCCAAGGTAATTAGGCAAGAAAATAAATAAAATGTATCAAAATTGAAAAGGGAGAAGTAAACTTATCACTGTTTGTAAGCAGCATGGTTTTATATATAGAAAACCGTAAAGACTCCATTAAAAATGGAATATAAATTGGTACAGCCATTATGCAAAATAATTTGAGGTTCTTCAAAAATTAAAGATAGAACTATCATATGATCCAGCAAATTTCACTCTTGGGTATATATGCAAAGAAAACAAAAACCACTAATTAGAAAAGATATATATGGGCCCCTATGTTTCCCATTGCGTTATCTACAATAGCCAAGATAGGGAATAAACCTAAGTGTTCATCTATGGATAAATGGATAAAGAAAATATAACATATATTATACAATACATATGTGCATGTATATATGTATACACACATGTGAGTATACATATGTGTATATATGTATATACATATGTATGTATATATATATTTTTTTCACATAGTGAAATACTACTCAGCCTTAAAAAAATAATGAAATCTTGCCATTTGCTGCAACATGGATAGACCTTGAGAATATTATGCTAAGTGAAATAAGATAGAGAAGTCAAAGACCATTGATTTCACTTATATGTAGTACTAAACAAAACAAACAAAACTCACTGATACAAATAGAATGGCAGTTGCCAGCTGAAAGGGCTATTGGGGGATAGATGAAACAAGTGAAAAGATACAAATATCCAGGTATAAAATAAGGCAATCATGGGGATGTAAGATAAAGCATGGTGACTCTAGTCAATAATATCGTAGTATAGGGGCGCCTGAGTGGCTCAGCTGGTTAAAGCCACTGCCTTTGGCTCAGGTCATGATCTTCAGGGTGCTGGGATCAAGCCCCACATCGGGCTCTCTGCTCAGTGGGGAGCCTGCTTCCCCCTCTCTCTCTGCCTGCCTCTCTGCCTATTTGTGATCTCTGTTTGTCAAATAAATAAATAAAATCTTAAAAAATAATAATATCGTAGTGTATTTTTTTAAGTTGCCAAGAAAGTAAATCAAAGAAGTCCTCATCACAAGAAAAAAAAAATTTGTTATTTTGTATGGCAATGGATGGTAACAGATTTATTGTGATCATTTTACAGTGTATACAAATATCAAATCACCATGCTGTACATCTGAAGCTAATATAATGCAATATATCAGTTATAGTTCCATTAAAAAATGTTAGGAAGAAATCTGAACACTTCTATACAATAATGGTAGGAATATAAAATGGTACAGCAACTATAAGAAACAGTATGGTATTTCCTCAAAAAATTAAAAATACAATTACCATATGATCCAACAATCCCACATTTGAGTATATATCCAAAAGAATTGAAAGCAGGATCCCAAAGTAATATCTGCACATCCATGTTCACAGCAGCATTTTTCACGATAGCCATGAAAGCAACCCACACATCCACAGACAAATGAAGGGAAAAACCAAATGCAGTATGTACCTATAAAGGAGTATTTTTTTCAACTTTAAAAAAGAAGGAAATGCTGTCATGTGCTACAATATGGATGAACCTTGAAGATATACAAGGTGACATAAGCCAGCCACAAAAAGATAAATCCTGGGACACCTGGGTGGCTCAGTCAGTTAAGCCTTTGCCTTCAGCTCAGGTCATGATCTCTGTGTCCTGGGATCAAGGTCCCTCCCATCCCCCACACACACCCAGGTCAGGCTCCCTGCTCAACAGAGAGCCTGCTTCTCCCTCTCCCTGTGCCCCTCCCCTGCTCCTCTGCACTCTCTCTCTAATAAATTCTTTTAAAAAAGACAAATCCTATATAATTCCACTTATATGAGGTAACTAAAGTAGTCAAACTCATAAACTCAAATAGTGGTTGCCAGTTGCTGGATGAGGTGGAGAAGAGAATTGTTAAATAAGCACAGTATCAGCTGTGCAAGATGACAAAGTTATGACAATCTGCTCCACAACAATGTAAATATACTCAACACTACTAAGCTGTACACTTAAAAATGGTTACAATGATAAATTTTATGTTGTGTTTTCTATCACAATTTTTTAAGGCAACAAGGCATAAGCAAGTAAGTGACATACATGAAGTTATGAAGTCAGAATTCATAGTCTTGAAGTATGGACAAGATTCAGAAATGAAGAAGGGAGGAAAGTCCAGGTAGAAGACCCAACCTATTCAAAGGTATTTGGAGGAGAATAGCAAAAATTCAGGTGAAAAGGCAAATAAGAGTAGTGTGGCCCCTATGAAACTAGAAAAGTAGACTGAGGATCGTTTAGGAAGGTAGTCATACTCAGAAAAATAAAGCTGGCCAGACAGAGCAGAAGTAAGAGAATGTCATCAGGAAAACTTACAAGATTATTCAATGCTGACCAGAGAAGTCTGGGTTACAGCAAATAAAACTCGATAGACTATTTCCAGACACAATGTAGGCACGTGTGAGATGGGAACCCATAGGCAACTACATCAGCTGAGTTTCCCATAAATGAAGACATATCCTAGAAAACCTTTCAAAGCCAGTATGGACTTACATTACCTTCCAACTCTATCAAAGTAAAATTTTCCTCACTACAAATGCTTTAGAAAGAGGAATTATCTCTTATACCCTTCATCCAAAATTATTTTATGCTCACAGAAGGTATATGTAAGTAATTGCAATGAATGATCATCATTTATTGCTGAATGTTTACATGAGGCTATGCTAAATACTTGAAACTATCAATAAAATATAAATCCTAAATATAACAAAAAGCAGTAGATTCATAAAATCATACTAATCATATCATATATCATACTAATCATATAATCATATAATCATACTAATTATGAAAGACAAAGGAGACATTTCTATTATTTCCCACCTGAAAAGGTTAATAATTTCACATACTTCTACCTTAAATAGAAAAATAGAATTTCAAAATGTATATTTCAAATTCTTGTCACCATTACTAAATAGGTGATATTGATAGGGACTTTTCATACTATAAAAAATAATTTTGAAAAAAATTATACTTTTAGAAGATATTTAATGACAGTTTAATCTTGAAGGGTTTGTCTACAAATACTTACAGTTAGCTTTACTTAAGTTATCATTTTTGAATTCTCAAACCATAATCTAGAGTTTTGCCTTCAAAGCTACTAGAGGTTAAAAGATTTTTTTAAATGCCCTTGTGAGGTCACAGAGGCTGCCAAGAGGCTAGTAAGGGAAAGCAGACCTCACTGCCTGAATGTCAATTATCCAGCCCCTGGGCACTCACTCACAGAATGCCACAGCTTAAAATCATTATAAAGATAGCATTAAGACAATTAAACAAATTACTTGGAATCAAGAGTACTTAAAATCTATCCCTAACCTGAATAAAAGGTACCAGAGGACAACTTCAGAAATTGAGGGAAATTACAGAAAAGTGTTACAACATGAGTAAGTACTCATTGGTTTTCTTCTTGCAATTTAAAGTTTTTCAAGCATTCCAGAATCAAACCTTGGGTTATTTCAGCAATGCATACAAGCTAAAGAAAGCCTTCAAGTATTTTAGTTAAGCCCAACACTCAAAACAGCTTGTGTATATAATAAACTAAGTTGTTTAAAAATTGTTGACTAATCAGTATCCTTACTGAACCAATCAATCCTTTTTTATATGTGTTTACTTTATATGATTCTTTAAAACAGTGGAGTGTTAAAGGTCCTTTCTCCAGCATGAAATTATAAGTGAGTATATAATAAATTACTAAATCCTAAAGTCCAGAAAATCCTAAAAAGGAGATTCTGAGGTAAAGCTATTAAATTATTTTTCAGAACAAAAATAATCCATAGACTACAGAGAGACAGAGGGGAAAACATCACAGATTCTCTTCCCTTTTAGAAGGATATATATTTGTGCATGTGTGTGTATGGATATTTATATGACGTGTATATATATATATGAATATTTATATGAAATATATATACACACTTCATAAATCAAACAGGACATTGACAAACTATTAATATTTTTGAAGGTAAAATATTTATATATAAAATTATGAAGTAAATGTCAATCCTTAAAATAGCAGAAAGAATTAATAGTTCCAAGTTCCAAATATATCCATATTTTACTATATCAAAAATAACAACTTTACAAAGGTATACACACTAGCTTATTTAATCTTCACAATAAGCACACAGTATTTAACATAGAACACAATGCAGAGCAGAGACGAGCCAAGTCTTCAAGTCAAACAGTCCCTGGGTATGAAGGCCAGCTTGGTATTTACTGGCTGTATTTAATTTCTCCAAGCCTTGGTATCCTCACTTGTTAATGGGGATAATAGTTAAATAAGGTAAGTTACATGCAGCACATGACACAATACCCCCGTCTCTGTCTCTGTCTCTGTCTCTCTCTCTCACACACACACACAAGCATCACTGTTTACAGGTACGTGTCCTTATAAACTAGAGTCTACTTGAAAAAGGTAGCTATTCATCTCCTCGTGTAACGCTATTGCCACTGTCCATAACTGCTCTTCATCTACCACAAGATACCTTCCTTCCGCTGCTGACATGCGACATCCCAAACCGAGTCAACTTAACCTTCTTTGTATCATCTCATTTTTAGAGAAAAATCTCCCAGAGTCTGGCAAGAATCCAAAGCAAGATTTTCAGTTTGCTGGAGCAATTATCAACTTACTGTGCTAAGAGAGGATAATTTTTGCCCAAAGAATATCAAATGCAAAGATAATGCAAAAGTCTCATTATAACAGAAATGTTTAAACTTACTCTCACATACTCCAGAACGTTTAATTAACTGATGAAACGTTATAACATTTCTTTTTCTTTCCAATTCTCTATTCTCTAAGGTATAACAAAACAAACCAAAGGACTGAGAAGAGGGAAAAAAAAAAAAAAAAAAAAAAAGCTAAGGATGATATTAACCCAAAACATGCACAGAACTTAAAGCTGACAGTTTCTATTAAAATAGTAATTCCATAATCATCATAAAGCAAATAGCATAACCAAGTAAAGAAGTTCTCTATCACAAGTGTAAAACTGTAGTTTTTTTGTTTGGTTGAAACATTTCAAAAAATCTTGGCTGGAAATAGAGAAAAAGGCAAGTCAATACACTGAGAGCTCCATCAACAAGATGCTATGCAGACTCGGTGATTAAGAACTAGTGTGTGACTATGATGGCCCCTGAGAGCCAAAAACCGATTCTTCGAGACTGCATTCCAAATTCAGTGGAAGAAAATCACAAAAACAGCCCAAATACGGCACTAAGTTCACACTGCAGGAAGAGTGAAATGAATTTTTATCCAAAGGCTTAAAAGAAAAATTTAGTTAAGACTGGTCATAGTTTATAAAAATAGAATATTAAAAGGCTGCTAAGGACAACAGGATAAATTTCTTTTCTTTAAAATCTAAATTTCTCTGCAGCTTCTATAAGAAATTAACTTTTTAAACACACAGTGCATATTTTCAACCCTATTATCCATAAGGCTTGTTAAATATCACTTGAAAGCACTACTGAAAATTTGTTCGATCTTGAAGATATGAGTTGTGTTTTACACAAATATTGACCAGAACTCAAAGAAGAAAAAGATGCCACTGCTCGTTACTACCATTCATTCAGCTTTGCATCTTCAGAAAAAATAAAGGTCAAGCATATATAAAACATGACCTGTTTTATAAAAACTAAACTTTTAAAAGAAATGATTAATTCATATCAAGAAAAATAACAAATTAAAATGTTTCCAGCTTTTGGAAAAAGTTTTTGTACTTAGAAACACAGCCACATCTTATTTTATAATGAATAAAAGTTGAGTCAAAATAAAACAGGCCTTTTGAACCCACACAATATAGATGGAATGCACCTCTAATTTCAGTCAAATCTAAAAGAAGTGGAAAAATAGATGCTACCTGGTTAAAGCACAGCCCAGATGCAAAGTTGAACACCGAAGATACATGCTATCTGAATAGCATAAATTTAGACAAAGTAGTTCAGATTAAAGAGCTGGCAATATATACTTAAAAGTCTACATTTGATCATTTAAGAAAGGCCTCAAAGAAAAAAGGAAAGGGTACTTCAACATGTGATCTGGAAGAAATTTTAGCATCACAGGAAAAGTCTGACTTTCTTCTGGTGCTTAGTTATATAAAGGAAAAAAGGTTTGAAGAAAAAAAAGTGTAAAATTGTTTTCATACAATATATGAATAATGAATCTAGACTTTTAAAGAAAAGCTATGGGGGATTTATCTTTTACATTATGGAAAAAAATAAAATGAAACTCAGAAATGATCATTCCAACTTGTGTGTGTGTGTAAGATAGTAAGAAATTAACTTAGACAAATCATGGCTTTTTAAATTAAGAGGTTTCAGAGAAATTTGAGATACCATCTCTGTATCTGTCCTCATGGTGCTCTAACATTTAACTTTTAAATAATTATTCCGTGGAGACTCCTACCACTATGTAAATAAGCAGTGCTAACATGAAATTAGAAATTGCAGAAGAAATTAACATGCAGCATTCAATCCATCATATCCAGGCTACCAAACTGGGAATCCCTAGGGTGAAATATTTGTCTAAATTATAAAGTCACTAGTTGAACATAAATACCTATCTTACTTTCCAATACTTTTGATTGATAATAAGTCAGATACATTCTCATAAATTGAAACATTATTTCAATTCATGTTCCAGGAATATTTTTACCCTGCTTCTTTTCATGGCAGTAAGCATTGGTGTTTTTGTCTTCCTTCTGGCTAGAATGGCCTTTGTCTCAGATACAACTGCTGGAGTCATGCAGATCCTTCAACCCTGAAAACAAAGGATACTTCTTGGTCCCTTCAAAGGAAATGCGATCCTGTTAGATCATGATACTGTTAAATTATGATTCTGAGTGCAGCTAACACTAATCTTCAAAAGTACAATAATTCTATCCAAGCCATAAACATGTCTTCAGCAATGTGTTGATCAATTTTTGAAGTTAATGAGAAATTCTGTTTTCTGAAATGTTCACAAACAAGTATTTCCAATTGGCTCCAAACAAACAAAAAAATTTCATGCATCAGAAGACCAAAAAATTTTAAGTAAAAAAAAAATTTTTTAAAGAGAAGAAAAAAAAAGAATAACAAAACACAGATAGCCAAAGACTGAGAGGCAGGCAGGGAGACTAAAATAAAACTATTCTAGGTGAAAACTGAGATGGTATTTAATGAGGATCATACTATGTAGGAATAAAGAGAAGATGAAGACTCAAGATTAAGATCCTACAGGCAGGAAGAATTAGAGATTTGATCCTAGATTTCTGCTTTTGGCATTAGTGTATCTGGTATCTTGTATAGGGATGTTACTCACAGGTAATAAATAACACAAAAGGACTAAATTTTATGGGACTGATAATGAGTTCAAAATTAGGCATGTTGAGTTTGAGGTATAATGGAATATAAAAGAAAGACTGAAACATTTTAATGAGGGTCAAGACTTAGGTTGAGAGACCTGCTCTACATATTGAATCATGCCTGTGAATGGGGTGTCTAACCAAAGAGTAAATCATGCTGGAAAGATAAAGTGGTTTCTCAGAACCTCTGAAAACACACATTTACAAAGCATATGGAAAAACAAGTAAGAGAACCTAGAGAAGGGGGAGCCATATAAATAAATAGGATGAGAAAACAACATTAGTGAAAAGTGTTATTTTCATTGGATACAAGGAAGATGCCAGAGTCTGAAACAAGTGTCTAGGGGAATTTGGCAAATCAGTGGTCATTAGTGATTTGGCGAAAGCAATTCCAGCTTCAGACAGTGAAATAAACAATGAATGGGTGGTCAGGAACACACACAGGTTTGTTCCAGAAGGAGAGTTAGAGCAGCAGTCAGAGGCTGACAGTGGCTCAAAGAAGGGTTTTGCTAAGGGAAAAGAGTTTACAAAAAAAGGAGTTAGCAGAGAAATAGGAAAGGGGAGAGTGAAAGGAGACAGAAAATGACTGAACAGGACTATCATTTCAGTGTGGAGAGGAAGCTTATCTCAGGAGGGAAGCAGTATGAATATATGGAGTATATATATGGGTATTCCAGCTGTATGCTGGTCCAAGGCAGAAAACCACTGGAGAGCTCTCACGACATGTATTCTCTCAGTCAGAGAACAGAAATGGTCAGCCTCTGAAAAGCTACAGGGACATGCGGACGTGGAGCACATGAGTAGATGAATGGTGACATAATCCTTCTTAGGAATGGGAGCAGAAGTGGACTGTGGACAAACAGTGCTCTGCAATTCAATGAAGAAGATGAAGCTTCCATTTCAGAGATATGGGACTTCATCTTGAAGGCAATGGGAACCATTGGAAGATTTTTTAAAAATGGCATGAGCAGATTTGTATTTGAACTATATGCCACATGTTTATACACGTTTTAATAAATTAAAATTTGGGGCACCTGGGTGGCTCAGTGAAGTTGAGGCCTCTGCCTTCGGCCCAGGTCATGGTCCCGGGGTCCTGGGATCGAGCCCCGCATCGGGCGCTCTGCTCAGCGGGGAGCCTGCTTCCTCCTCTCTCTCTGCCTGTCACTCTGCCTGCTTGTGATCTCTGTCTGTCAGATAAATAAATTAAAAATCTTAAAAAAAAATAAATTTTAAAATTTACATTTTCTTGAACTGATCTAGAATATACTCACAAAACCTGCAAACTCTCGAAATTACATATTGCATGGAAGTGTACCATTTGTAAATTATAAAACAAACCTCGATATACCACTAAACTATTAAAAACATTTTCTTATATAAATGTAAAACTATTAAAAACATTTTCTTATATAAATGTAAAAATACATAAATAGAAAAAGGCAATAAGTTGATTTCTTGAATGTTGACCTTATTTTCAATCTTAAGTATGATCTAAACTAAAAGGCAAATCAGACATGTATGACTTCCTGTGATAGTTAAGCTCTGTCCTAATATTTCTAAAACATAAAAAAGAGCACCTTGAGCTTGTACCCCTTTTGTCAAATGCGATGATAATAAAAGTTCCTAATCCACCGTGAAGAAATTCTAAGAGGAGCCCCCGGATGACTCAGTCGGTTAAGCATCCAACTCTTGATTTTGGCTCAGGTCATGATCTCAGCATTGTGAGACAGCCCCATTCAGTTTCCACACAAGGTGGGGAGCCTGCTTAATAGTCTCCCTCTTCCTCTCACTCTGCCCCTCCCTGTCCCAAATTTAAATTTTTTTTTAATTTTAAATAATAAAATTCTAAGAAATTACCTGCTTAGACGCAATTTAAGACCTTTAGATGTCTTTGACTCTTATTAAAGGATCCATTTCTAAAGAAATACAAAACAGAGGTGCCTGAGTGGCTTAGGTTGTTAAGCATCTAACTTTTGATTTCAGCTCAGATCATGGTCTCAGGGTCATGAGATTGAGCCCCACATTGGGCTCCACATGGGGCATGGAGCCTGCCTAAGATTCTTTCTCTCCCTCTGCCCTTCCTCACACTCACTCTCAAAAAGAGAGAGAGAGAGAGAGAAAAGAAAAGAAATATAAAACAAAACTACATGGCTTAGAAATATTAGCTAATAAGCATCCAATGGGATTCATGTAACCATAATTCCCAAAATGATTTTCCAGTCCTATTTCTATTCCTCCCCATATCTCAAATCTTCTAAATGGTACCTCAATGTTAATTTTTTTTAAGTAATTGGGAGTTTTTCTTAATTCTGATTTTTATCCCAACATCTTCCCACTTGCCATTGCTTATTGTCCACCTGCCATAAGGAGCTGCAAAATGGGAGAGGCTGAAATCCATTCAGAAAGCCTTCTGAAAACTGGATTGAAGCAATTACAACAGTAGACACTCGAGCCACAGTCAACTATTTCTTTGCTGTATTGCTACTGTAGCACATATTCTTTGAATTCTGCCCACTAAAAATGTTAATAACTGAAGACATAATCTGACCTATCATCTTTTTTACTTCTCTTTGTTTTGTAAATACCAATAAGATATTGACTAAAATCTACAAAAATAAAAGCAATAATTTATACAATTCATCATGTACATTTGAATCCAACTTCCATTACCATTAACCTCGTTTCCATGTGCTAATTGCCCATTTACTGACTCTCATTCTGCCTGACAACCACACATTACTGTGTAGTCATTCAATGAAATATAATTTCCAATGGGCAAGTATGAAATAACTACCAATATTAGAAGATGTTGTATGATTATTTAGGTATGGTTTCAGGAATACACCATAGAGCAACTCTGAAATGTGTAAATGAATGAAAAATGTATCTGCCTCTTTCGCTTGTATAATTAACAGTATTTCTGAAATAAGTTTGAGTCTGGTTCTCATCATAAATGATTCAAGTAAATAAAACACAGCCACATTGTCTCCTAGAACTTGAGAAAAATTATATCATAAAATGTTTATCCACAAGAAAAGTCCATGCTAAAATATATTATGTCAAAATGAAACATTAAAGGAAAATACACAACCTAAATTAGAAACCAAATAGCAACTGCAAAATAAATACTGAGTACTACTGTTTTCTTTACCTTTCACTCTAAATAACCTGAAGATCTTAGAATTTTAGCAGAAAGGAAAATCCAAATCCTGCTATTCACCATTTCATATTGCCAAGAACAGTATGATTCACTGTCCCACTTGATTTTTTGTCCCACCACCAAACAATATTCTCCAGAGTCAGATAGAGACTGGTAAATTGTCTAGAAGCACCATTTCTATTGACCACAAAGCTCTCTACACTAAAATATTCCATTAAAAAAAGTGTCCAAATTTACAAATTTCCAGTTTATTTGCACCACCCTCTCCCATAATAACTGCACCATACTACCTACAACTCAAACTGGAAGTGAAAAATGTACACAAACATGTGAAGGAATAAAGAACAGAATGAAATGAAATGGAATGGGATCTGTGAAACTGGACTGTTAGGTATATCTAGTCCAAGAACTTGTCGAATGGATCAGCAGCAGAAATGCCTAGAACCATGGACCCTAGGTCTGCCAAACTCGTTGGTTTAAACTATTATAATACTGAACTTATAACTTCAATGCTTAATAGGAAGAAAAGCATACTTCTATGAAAACTGAAAAAAAAGAAGAAAAGAAAATCTCTATGTAGCCACTTCTTTTTTTTTTTTTTTAAAGATATTATTTATTTATCAGAGAGAGAGAGGGGGAGAGAGCGAGCACAGGCAGACAGAATGGCAGGCAGAGGCAGAGGGAGAAGCAGGCTCCCTGCTGAGCAAGGAGCCCGATGTGGGACTCAATCCCAGGACGCTGGGATCATGACCTGAGCTGAAGGCAGCCGCTTAACCAACTGAGCCACCCAGGCATCCCTCTATGTAGCCACTTCTTAAAGAAACAAACAAAAAAAGGAATATGCTTAGCTACAGAGACTGAAAGATACAAAGAATTCAATTAATCAACTGAATACTTTTACCTCAATTTTGAAATTTTCTTGATGGATATTAAAGTAAACCTATTATGTGAACCTGCTATTTAAGACCTAAGAATTAAAAAAATAAGTAAGAAAGGGCCCTTGTTTTCATGAGTTGCCCCGAGATTATGTATATCTCATTCTATAACATCTGATAACTATTTTGGAAATAATATTTGCTCAACATCTTAATATTTCTGGATCTCTAAATGTTTCTAAATACACAATTAATTCTCTTCAAGTTTGTACAATATATCAGCTAATTCTCAGACCTTATTTCATTTCACCCCCACACAAAAGAGAGCAAAATTTTTCCCTTTGTGAAAAAAATCTGGACACAAAATAAAGTAACAGCCTCGTTAATTTAATTCTTCCAATCTTTAATTGTCCCTTCATCAGAAGTACTTCCACCTAGGTTAAGAAGTGTTAGGGACTCATTTGTGAAAGGAGAATGGGAGCAAAAAAATGTGCTTCTCTTATTCCAATTAGGAAGTTTAACCAGGGAGCCGGAATTTCAAATCAAAAACCAAGCTCTAATTAGTTACAGATGAAAATCCTGAAAACCACCCTGATCACAATGCAAATCATTCACTGAGCTCCTGGAGACCCAGGAAGAGAAGGATTTTTCATGATAAAATGGAAATGATTTACTTTTGAAATCCCAACCACAACACACTTTATTTATTTATATACAATTAAGTAATTTGCTCAAAGACTGGGCCAAAATAACTGAAAAATGTTTTGTTATTTTCACAGGTTTCTCAAGTATTAGTATTGAGTTATTACTGCATACTAACTCTTAAAAAAATAAAAGAACTCTTGTCACTGAACCCAGTTGTTTTAAGGTTCATCATCTTTATGCCACCTGGTTTGAGATTTGGCTGCAAAACTGCCACACTACACTGATCAAAGTGTTCACCAAATCAAGAATGCAGGAGTTGACCATCTGAGGATTCCAGTACTTTATACCTTTGAACATTCTAAAAATAAATGTGTACAAGTTATTCTGAAAATGTTACTTACCTACCAAATTAATATGGGAGTGCCCTTATCAACACTACAGTACATAAAATAAGACTGGTTTATGGACTCTTCAGTATAAAAGCATCCCTCATGTTGTGTTCTGTGGTCCTCAGTTTAAATCGCAAAATGAACTTGAATAATTGAGAAAATTAAAAAAAAAAAAAAAGATGAACCAGGACATGCATTTCTTTCAGCTTCACAATTTACAGTGAATACTACCCATTCGAACAACTTGAAGCCTCTTAATGCTTACTTCTCACACCTCCCAGTGTAACTGGCTCTAGACAGTCTGATGGGGGCACAATTCAAATTCTTCAAAAAGGCCATGATCTAAATCACTTCCAGATTTGCCTCTGTTAGTCTAAAACTCTTGCATTAATAAAATAATATGATTATTGCAATAGCAAACTATGTGGACATGCTTATCTACTAACATAGCTGCAAAAAGAAAGGGAGTCATCTCTACAAGAAAAACAAAGAAGAGAAATCGAGCAATAACATGAACAAAAATTTTTCTGGACTTAATCTCATCTGTGAATAATTAGAAGAATTTAAGTTGATTTGGAAGAGGTGGAGGAAAGATTCTGAGGAGATAGGATTACAGTGTCTTTCACTTTGATGTATTAAAAATGAAGGAAATGAGGAAGAAGAAGGATTAGACACACATACACGTGTGTGCACACAAACAGGCTCATACACAGGCACACTGTCAACCATCACAGCAACTAACCACCCTGTCCTATATTTCATATGGTTGGGGTTAATAACGATTAAGGTAAGGGTTGCATTTAATTCTTTGATTAAAACAAAATAAAGGAACGAAAAACAACCATTTCACTCAATTTTGATTCAGGATAATTCTTAATTTTTTGGTCTACTGGAACTCATCCACGATTAAGGAGAACAAATTCTGTGTCTGATTAAATATTTGGTCAAAAGATCTCCTTACATACTTAAAAATAAGTGTTTACTACGGTGAGGGCTGTGAACTGTGTAAAACTGATGAATCACAGACCTGTACCCCTGAAACAAATAATACGTTATATGTTAATAAAAAATTATTTGAAAGTGTCCAATCTAACACTCTGTAACAGCAAATAATCATGACATGAATTCCATCAGAATGATTCTATTTTATGCCCTCTTATGACTATTAATTTTATAGCCAGAGTTCTTCAAATTTCTCTTTTTAAATACATTTGTTGTATACTCTTATTTTAAAAAGTATTGCATTCTTACTGAAGAAATTCCTGTGAAAGAAAAATTGAGGAGTTCCACAAAAGTACAAAACAATTCTGCCATTCAGAGATAATTTTAAATTATTTGGTATATTTACTTTGATTTCGTATAATTTTTTTCATTTAACATGTTGTTTCCCAAACTGGTATTTAAGTAACATTCTTGTGGAATATGTTAATATAATCTTAATATCTGTTCCACCAAAAACAATGGTCTGTGGTATTTAAAATGGTATAAAAAGGTTTAAGCAAAGTGAGCAGAGGTCTGCTGAAGCTTTCTCAGAGTCTATAAGGTACTAAGATTTATTACAACTTAATTCATAATAAATGACTTGGGAAGCAAGTCATCACAAACTTGGGGAGCAAGCATCTTCCCAAATTTATTTCCCACTAAACACATCTTCCTTGTTCATCAATTAGCTTCCAGCTTGGGAAACACTAAAACTACATTATACTGGAAGGACAATTCCATAATGCTGAATAGTTTCAAAACCATGACTTTGGGGGTATAAATTATCACCACATTTAAGTGTCTCACAGTTTACTACAATTTTTCCAGTTTGTTATCCTTATATAGTAATCTTACTATATATGCATGACTATAACCTTTAGATATAAAGTGCTAGGCTTTTTAATAAAATGTTATCAAACTGTTTAAATGACTATACATTTCAAACAGTACTTTTTCACTGAGCTTGTATCAAAAGGGCATTTTACTTGATTAATATTTGTTAATTTGATTAGCCTAAAATGAAAACTCATTTTTATTTTCATTTCTTTGCAAAATAATAAGTCCGATATTTTTTCAGATTTTTATTGTTCATTTGTATTTATCTTTCCTAGACTGTACTTCAATTCTCTCTCCCCATAATTATTATCTTTTATCTCACTGTTTTTACTTCCTGATGTTTCTCTGAAACCTAAGTTCCTCAAGTTTGTTCTTCCGACTATTGATTCAGTTTTTCAAAACGTTAATTCTTCCTTCTTACCTCCTTTAAATCTTGAATTCCACTTTCATGGTTTTACTCTTTTCTGAAGTCATCCCCCTTTATAGAAACATGAGTTAGTTTTTTCCTTGCGGCTCTTTGCTGCAGGCTCACATATACTCCACCTTCTACGTGATGCTATATTAAACTGTTTTCTAAATGTTCTTCTGGCTTTTCTAAGAACTCTCCAAAATGCGCTTTTCTCTTGCATCTTCAGAATGACAAGCCCTTACCCTGAAGTGTACGGTATCAGTTAGTAAGTCCAAAGTTGTTCAGTTTGACAGTGTCCACCATCCAACAGAAGGCTTGGCCTGGCTCACCAGGTTCTTGAATGGCTATAGAAATCCCTTTTCAGTGCCCTAAGAGCAATGTAGATAGACACAAAGAGTTAAAAGTCAAATTCTCGTGGCCATCAGGCATTAACTTAAAGCTTGCCTTCTGGATGCCGAAAGACCCTTGTCTTCACATACTGATGGTCTGAGAAAGAACCGCCTGAAGTCTAAAATGCCTACCATTCAGTTCTCCATTTCCATTTTGAGCTTTCTACCTCGGGAGACATCTTCCTTTTAGGATGTAGTGGTCTATAGCTCCAACTATCCTCATCTTTAATGTCCTTGCTGTTTTCTATGTTCTTCAAGCTGCTGGAGAGACAGAAAAACTGAGAGAGTGGAGGCATAAGTGATGGTGATACTATAGCTCCCCCAGAAAAACAATACCCCTTGCATAAGATGGAGAGCTGCCCCTTTTCCTCAGTGTTTCAAGATCATGGGTGTCTGAGCAAGCAGATGATGTTACAAAAGAAGAAAATTACATTTCCAACTTTAAACTGAGTTGTTTCATCAGATAATCCTATTTTTCCTAATCTAGTTCCTTGTAGATGGAAGAAATGTATCAAAATTTCTAGCAATGGAGTATCAGTCTCTTTTTCCCCAATACCGTGAGTGTGTTTCCAGGTCTTCATTATTCTCTTAGCAGAAAATTGGAGGAGGCTGTCAGCAATTGCAACCACATGCTATTTTTAATGAGAAGCCTCTTAAAATTTTAAATATAAGTTGGAATCTGTTGATTTCACTGTCAATTACAAGAACTCATTTGATCCATTAATAAAACTTTACTTTTAAAAAATTTATTAATGCTGAAAATAACACACAGGAGACTAGAAGGTACTGTTTATCTAGAAGTCACAAATATCACTAGTACAGAAATGCAAACTCTTTTTCTTCACTGGTAACAGCACCAGAAGAATAAAAAGCAGACTTTACCCATGAGTTGAAGTTGAAAGGGGTTAACAAAAAAATAAAACATGACCCTCTGTGTTCTGGGTATTATTATTCATACAGTTTTGTTAAGTACAGGGCAGTGTTTTCATATTTTCTATTACTCTAGATCACACAGGCTAACTAAGCCCACTTGCTGATTACTGATGTCCATCATGATGCTGGCAAGTTTGAAGTACTTGGCATCCATTTCTCATTGCCATGCTGACACTTAAATAACACGAAGCAGAATTTCGTATGTAGTTCACATTTACATTCCACACATCTAGCTAACTCAAAAGAATGGAAAATAAGAGGAATTGCACATAAATACATTACTGGAAAAGAGATATGGAGAGCTTCTCTGAAGGTCTGTACTAGGCACGTTTTAGCAGTGATGACCCACCTTTGAAAAGATTCATGAGAACACCACTGAAACTTAAAGAGTAATTACTGTAAAGTCAAAGAAGCCTGAGATAAAATCCGAGCTCTGCTACTTAACAGTTGTGTGACCTTGAGCAAGGTAATTAACCTCCTACAGCTCTGCTTTATCTTTTGTAAAATAAAGGTATTAATAATGCCTGCTTCATCAAATGGTTATCAAACTTAAAAATAAAAGGTAAGGCAAGCAACATCACCGTTAGGTAAGTGCTCTATAAGTGTTTGGCATGATTCCCCCCCACACACACACATATTCTAAAATAAAACAATCTTTACACAAGGTGGGATTCCACTTAAAGAAGATAAAAGGATGTCTTGGTAGTCACCCACAATGATTCGCTAGCAACTAGTAATTTGCTTAGATTTATTTTCACACCTAGATTATTTTAGCTTGCACCATTCAAGACACCATAGGTAGTTCTGAGAAACAAATATGAATTGTTTGTCCTTACCAATTACATTTAAGTATAAGAAAAATTAGATAGACAACTAAGGACAAAAACAACAAAAAACAGAAAACACAGAAAAATTACTGATGCTTCAGAAAACCACCCTAAATTTAAAAGCTTAGCTTAGAGCAAAGATTCTCAAGAAAGTCACTTAGGACTAGCCTTTTTTTTTTTTTTTTTTTTTTTTTTTTTTAAATAAGTGATCACATTTTTGCCTTACACAGGCCTGAATTTCAATATAGAAATGCTTGGTTTTGATTACATTGGTTACACAATGAATAGGGAGTATTGAGTGCTTTTCGTGGGCTGAGAAACTTGCTACATTTACTACAACTCTAACAAGAGTCCCAAAGAATTTCCTTGAGTCCCTCATGTCTTCTGAATGAATGACTAGAGATTCATGAGGGTGAAAAGTATACTTATAATTATCTGAGTCTAGAACCTTACACCAGTTTATATAAACATATGGTATTTAAGGAAAAAATTTTAATATGCAATGAATTTTTTAAGAACACAACTATATAAAGTGAAGGGATTTGTTTTGCTCAGAGCTTTGCCAAAAGTGATTCAACATATTGAGAAAAGTCACACCCACAATCTCAAAACCACTCATTTTGAGTTGCTAGTACAATTTTCTTTAACCAGTAGTTGCACTTGTAGCTGTGATCTTCCTAGAGATGCCACACACATGTGCTGGAATCTATTTCGCTCTTCCTGGTCCAGTCATGTCCAAGCATTTCTATATTGAAATTCATGTTATTCTTGAAGATGTACTTGTTAAAGTCTTTTGTCAAAAATACATTTTCATGTAATTTCTCCTTTTTATTACAAGAGGATTGTAGTAGAATATAAAAACTTTTTTTATCATTAAGATACTAACAGACTGTTACAGATGAGGTAACATGGTATTTGGAGGAAGACAGCAGTAGAGGAATTGAGTTTCACAGACATCCTCAAACACGGGAAGACAGCCCAGAGGAAATCAAGTAACTCACAGAGTTACTTTCCTTCAACTACACATTGAATAGAAAAGAGTGACTTGAACTTGAAGTAAGAAGAATTTAGGTTAGGTATTTTAAACACCATCCTGAAGAAAAAGACTGTAAACAGCCACAATGAGAATTTCTTATCAGTATATTTAAGCCATTTAAGAATGTGAAAGGCAAAACTTTCTTAAAAATTAGGCTGTACCACAAACCACGGCAATTCTATAATGATTCACTTCATGTTTTAAAGTTTTAAAATGCTTCATACTGAGTTTATACAAAATTCGGTCTTCAAGTAACAGCTTTAGAGTTCTTACAATGATTTTAAAAAATTAGGGATGCAGTGCACTATCCATTCAGAATGTCTGAAGGTTTTTTTTTTTTAATTTATTTTCAGCATAACAGTATTCATTATTTTTTCACCACACACAGTGCTCCAATGCAATCCGTGCCCTCTATAATATCCACCACCTGGTACCCCAACCTCCCACCCACCCGTCAATTCAAACCCCTCAGATTGTTTTTTAGAGTCCATAGTCTCTCATGGTTCACCTCCCCTTCCAACTTCCCCCAACTCCCTTCTCCTCTCTAACTCCCCATGTCCTCCATGCTATTTGTTATGCTCCACAAATAAGTGAAACCATATGATAATTGACTCTCTCTGCTTGACTTATTTCACTCAGCATCATCTCTTCCAGTCCTGTCCATGTTGCTACAAAAGTTGGCTATTCGTCCTTTCTGATGGAGGCATAATACTCCACAGTGTATATGCACCACATCTTCCTTATCCATTCTTCCGTTGAAGGGCATCTTGGTTCTTTCCACAGTTTGGCGACCGTGGCCATTGCTGCTATGAACATTGGGATACAGTGGCCCTTCTTTTCACTACATCTGTATCTTTGGGGTAAATACCCAGTAGTGCAATGGCAGGGTCATAGGGAAGCTCTATTTTTAATTTCTTGAGGAATCTCCACACTGTTCTCCAAAGAGGCTGCACCAACTTGCATTCCCACCAACAGTGTAAGAGGGTTCCCCTTTCTCCACATCCCCTCCAACAGGTGTTTCCTGTCTTGTTAATTTTGGCCATTCTAACTGGTGTAAGGTGATATCTCAATGTGGTTTTAATTTGAATCTTCCTGATGGCTAGTGATGATGAACATTTTTTCATGTGTCTGATAGCCATTTGTATGTCTTCATTGGAGAAGTCTCTGTTCACATCTTCTGCCCATTTTTTGATATTCTTGTCTGTTTTGTGTGTGTTGAGTTTGAGGAGTTCATTATAGATCCTGGATATCAACCTTTGGTCTGTACTGTCATTTGCAAATATCTTCTCCCATTCCGTGGGTTGCCTCTTTGTTTTTTTGACTGTTTCCTTTGCTGTGCAGAAGCTTTTGATTTTGATGATGAAGGCACATGCTGCTAACCATGACCTCCCCCACCTCCCTGCCCAATGGAGGGAGGAGAGAAAGAGAAAATAACACCAACACTGAAAACAGCAAAGCTTATTTTGGGTATCTCTTAATTTAAGTACAATAAAAGTTACTTTAAAAAATATGGATTTGGTGGGGCGCCTGGGTGGCTCAGTGGGTTGAGCCGCTGTCTTCGGCTCGGGTCATGATCTCAGGGTCCTGGGATCGGGTCCCACATTGGGCTCTCTGCTCAGCGGGGAGCCTGTTCCCTCTCTCTCTCTGCCTGCCTCTCCGTCTACTTGTGATTTCTGTCAAATAAATAAATAAAATCTTTAAAAAAAAAAAATATGGATTTGGTATCACACACCCATTAAGCATTAAAGATGGTAACATACACAAGATACACCGCCACAAATATTCTCACCACATAAATATCATAAAACCATTTACATCTTGCATCAAAAAATTTAATTTGGGGTAAAAAGTAGTTCACCAAACTCCAATATTCAATAAAGTAAAATACAGATAAATAGTTTTAGTTCTTAGATTTACAACTGAATTTACTAATTCAATCAATAAAAACCTCTGGAGTGAACAATCTCACATCTATGACAGTTGCATAGGTCAGGCTTCAAACTGGCACGAACCTCTCCTAAGGGAACTTTTTGTTAGTTTTATTCCATGAATTCCACATTATGAAAAATTTAGTAAACTAAACAAATTGCCCTTTTTAGGTAATAAACAACACTTGTTCATTTCTAATAAATCAATGATATACTACTTTAAATCAGTACTTCTGACCAGGATAATATGACCAGTGGTACCAATCTGCATTTTCTGGTCCCTGGGAGTCTGAAACCTCCAGACTGAGGACCATGAGTCTACAATATATTAAGTTCTAAAAACAAAATATGACTATTAAAAGCAAACCAATTTTTCACAAGTATACTCTCAATTTCAAACCACCCAATATTTCTTTGTCTAAATCCTAGAATTTTCCCTGTAGCTGAAATTCCACACATGGTCTCCATATCCCCAAAGAAATGCCCTTTCCAGATGAGTTCCTAAGAACAGAACTACATTTCTTCGAAGTCAGCAAGCTATTTATAAAAACTACAGTAGCCCCCAAGGGAAGATCAACTGGCAAGTATAAAATTACCTTTATATAGTGTAGTAGCTGCTCTGCCTTTTTTTTAGGGAGGACAAATACAACAATGATCAAAAAATAAGGTACATGGAATGTGATAATTTTAATGGGGGTGCTTGTCATTATAAGAAGAAAATTCTACTGATTTTCAAAACCCCGTAAAATATTTGAATTACCATCTAAACTGGCAAGTACATAAATATCATTAAACCAAATAATGTACTTTCATTATCATGCCTGTCATTTGGAACTAGGAAAAGCAACATCTTAAATGTTAAGATATCTTATTTTTAGTAATATAAGTATATATTAATATAAGTATATATAGTAAAATAGCTTACTAATTTATGTAAGCTCTTTAACATATAAATGGTTTACATTGAATATATGCTAAAATTTCTATCACTGCTTAAAATTACACAGCAATGTTCATATATATATTTGTTTGTATACATAAATACTTTTGTTTATACAGCTTAATTGAATAATTTTTTTCTAAATATTCATTGAAGAACACACATGGTATTTAAAATGCTGCCCATCTGCTGTGGCCTGTGTCAACCAGTAAGAATGGAAGATGGCCAAAAAGAACAAGGACAGTCATGCCAGTGTGTCCATGCAGAACACTGGACCTCCCTACACTTTACCCACCTGCAATAACCATACACTTCTATATTTGTAAGAAAAGAAGGAAATGTGCTCACTCTTAGCACAAGTTACCAAAATAATCTCTACATTTTCCGTCTCTGTTCCTAACCTATATGATCCACTGCTCTTTACAGGCTTACTTACATTCATGCAACAAATATTTACTGAAAACATACTCTGGGCCAGACTCCATGTTTGGCACTGGGGAGAAGAAGATGGACAACACAAGCAAGGTCCCATGTTCACAGAGTTAACACAATGTTTATAATCTAGTTGGAGAAAAAATAAATGCTTGTATATATGTATGTTTGTGGCTCCTTATTTTGTTGTATAGTGATTACATGCCAGGTGTTAACATGACAGCCTTACATTACCTCAACTGACTCATTTATGTTTGCATAAATCCACGCATCAAAATTCAAGTAAGGATTAATAATAAAAATTAAAATAATTAAAATAAAAGGATTAATAAATTAAATAAAAATAAAAGAAAATAAAAGAATATTATACGATAAAATATGAATAGCTATACTAATTAGAGGTATGTGCCCAAATATCAGTTATTGCATGAGGAAAATAAGTTAATTCAGGAAAATTATGATAGAAAAATTAAATTCATATTAAGTATAAAAAACATGTTCTAATACTAATATTGAATATGTCCCCAAAGCTAAATTCTATTATCACTGAATTCTCTTTTTAATCTAAAATACCTCATGTTCACATCAATCTAATAACAAAATTCAAACCAGAACTGTATTTTTAAACATGCAACTTAAGGAAATTTAGGTTAACCATATTTCTAAATCCTCAAGTCCAGCAAGTTATAAATCATATAAAATTATCTTCCTTATTAGACTTCCATGGAAACCAGTGAGACTATCTGAACTGTCCTTATCAAAATTATCTAAATATAGAAATCTAACATATCCCTCTATGAGGATGTTAACTTTTCCATGGACTGCCTGATGAATTTACTTACTCTCCTGCATTTACCTACGGGGCTTGCACGATATTCATTAGTCCTGTGAGGATTGTCCTTTCACCAGAAGGAAGACAGGTGGATTATTTGTTAATACAAAAGCCTGTGAATTTCTATTAGAAACAGATGCATCTATTTACTCATTTAATAAACATTTAGTGAGCACATTCTACAAACAGTTAACATTTAAAGATCAGATGCTGGCCATTGGGCTGGCCACACCCTGGGAAGAAAGGCTACTGATTGCCCATATGGGAAATGAAAGTAGAGGAAAGGCAAGTATATTCCAAAAAACAAAAGGAAAATCCCCATGAATAGAAAAAGAGATCAGGATGTAAAAGCAATCTGGGATAGCTATTTGGAGGGGGTCTCAGAGAAAATGGGAGTAGAAGACTAGATCCCTGCCAGTGGAGTCAGTCTTGGACAGAAGAGGAGCATGACCTCCTGTGAGGCTGGGGGGGTTCACATGAAGACCACCGACCTGCAAAGTGTGGACACACAGAACACAGAATCAAACATGGATGGGGAAACGACTGCATCTCTGTGTTTATAAACCTTTAACAAAAGGAAATTCAGCCTTCACTTTCAGTACAAAGGCAGGCAACAAATCACAGTGTTAATACCAGTAACCTTGTCACAAGAGGAAATCACATTTTTATATCATATCTCCGTTGTTAGCAGATATCTCAAAATACTGTTTACATTACTAACTACTTTGAAATTAAGGTAGTCATATGACCTGCCACTGAAGCTTATTTAATGCACAATAAAGCTTCACCTATTATGTCACAAGTGTGTTATAGTTCGAAAACTATCCTCTAGAATACTGCAGAGTTTTGTTTTGTTTTTTTTTCCTTTTTAAGATTTTATTCATTTATTTGACAGACAGAGATCACAAGTAGGCAGAGAGAGACGGGGAGAAGCAGGCTCCCTGCCAAGCAGAGAGCCTGATGCGGGGCTCGATCCCACGACCCTGAGATCACGACCTGAGCTGAAGGCAGAGGCTTTAACCCACTGAGCCACCCAGGTGCTCCTTTTTTTTTCCTTTTTAATTTTAAAAATTATCTTGAGGAGATGGTCCATAGACTTCCCTGGTCTGTCAAAGGGATCCATGGTAAGAGAAATTAAGAACCACCACCCTGAAGCATGAGAGGAAAAATTAAGGCTGGAAGGGTGATGTTGTCCTCTCCTCCACTCCCTCAACTCTCTGATCAAAGACGGCTACACATAAGAACCCTTGTGTTCATGGTGCTGTGGGAGACTGAGGGGATGATATCAAGAACTAAGAGAAAGGAAAAGAAGCAAGCCAGGGGACAATCCTCTATGTGCTATAAGTTTTTTCTAAAAGGCTGGAACAAACAGAAAGAGAACAAACACAAGACACGCTAGGACAAGCAACAGCTGTTGTAAAAATCCACTGACAGAAGACCTTTTACTTTGTTTCTAGGACTGCTTTCTCTCTCCAGCCCTTCCTTACTCCTCACTCCCATACTCTACAATCCTTTATCTAGGACAGCCCACAGAAACTAAATAACTAAAAAAATTAAAGTAAAACACACACACATCCCTGAATTTTGTCTTGCCTCACCACACCTAATTGCACACCTCCAGCTGTGCCCATACAGTCTGCCTTTCCTCCTAAGACCCTTCCCTCCCCTCACCCCACAGGCCCATCTTTGCACTAGATTGTCTTGTCTGGCTAACTCAGTAGAAGAACTACAGCAATTCCCCACCCCACCCCGCCCTGGCCCCCACTTTGTATCTTTCCACTAGATCATTCCCATGCTTGAATTATTTCATTTTTAAAAAAATCAAAAACAAAAACTTCTCTTGGCCTCATTTCCTACTCCAAATGCCATTCATTTCTCAGCTCGTTTTTCCCTCAAGAGAACTGTCTACACTTGCTACCTGCAATTCCAGCCCTTCAGACTTTCCATCGACTCCAGTCCGCTTCCTCAAGGTCATCAGTTGACCAACACTGCCCCTGCCTTGCTGCTGAACTTTAAACAAGATTTAATAAGGTTATCAGCTCCTTCTCCTTGAAATATCTTGAAATATCTCCTGGATACACATCATCCGAACGCCCTTCTACCTCACTAATTCCCAAACCCCTTTGCTGGTTCCTCCTCCTCTCCCCAACCTCCAAACATCAGAGTGCTCGAGAATCAGTCTTCAAGTTTCTTTTCTATCTATACTCAATCTCAAAATGTCTCCTTCAGTCTAGTGGTTTTAGGCAATATGTATAAGCTAATGAAACTCAAAATTTCTTTCTCCAGCCAGGCACTTCCCTGAACTCCCGCCTCACATACCCATTTTAAATGATATCCCAACTTGTCCAAAAATGAACTTCTGATTTTACCCACACCTTCACATCTCAGTCTCCCTCAGCCCCATAAATAAGAACTTGATCCTTTAATCTGGGAAAATCTTCATACTTGTTCCTGATGTCTCTCCATTTATCTCCCATGTACAGCTCAAATTCTTTTATTTCCTTTATTACACATTCTGAATTTACTTTTTCTCATCAGCCCCACCCCTGCCACCCTGGCTCACCTGGGATTGCTGCAGTGGACTCCACAAGTCTCTATTTTCCCCATCCTTTGCCCTAACATTACTCTCCATGCAGCAGCCAGAATGATCTTTTTAAAGCCAATGACAACTCACGTTACTTATTTGATTAAAACATTCCAATGACTTTCCATATCACTAAAAATAAAAGCTAAAGTCCTTACAAATGCCTACAAGTCCAAACATGATCTGTTACCTCTCTGAATGCCCTCTCAGGACTCTCCCCTTGGATGACTGCACTTCTCTGGCTTCCTCGCTGGTTGGTCTTAAAGCACTTTGGTCACATTGCTGGCTGGAGTTATCTGCATTTCTTCTTTCCTCTATCAGGACTGTCTGTCCCCAATAAAAAAAAAAAATGAAATGTGCCTCACTCTTAATAGATGAAAATCACCACGGTGATTATTTCTTTAAAATAAAATTTTCCCGCTTTTTAATACTTCCGTTACTGAAAAAGTTCCCCACTGGGTACTTTGGGGGATTAATTATGAAGAACTGTTCTATACAGAGTTCAGTTAATTTCAATTTCCCTCTTCAAATGGCTTTCATAGATTGGATGAAAGAATTTAACTGAAACTTAGCTTCACCTTTCTTTGAATTCCTGATTGAATACAAAGGTTTGGATAGATAGACTAGAACTACATTTATTTACCAAATACTTCAACTATATAAATATGTATTTTTTTCAACTATATTAAACTGGTATTTTTATATCTTATTTCCCCTAAATTTGCAAGAATTTTTCTAATATGCTTCCTAAAGTAACAAAGATTAAACACAGATTCCTAAAGGGAAATCATTTTTCCAAATCCTTTACACATATCCTGATCCTCTCACATCCGGATAACATCACTCACTTAGTATTTCTTCTTACAATTTCATGTAAATTGACTAGATCCCAACATTTTACTTACCCCTAGGTAGAATTTTAAATAAAAATTAGTTTTATAAAGTCTGAATAGAGAATATAAAGCAGAAATTTTAGACTGTGATTGAAACAAATAGGAGTCTCCCTAAGTTTTGAAATGGCCTTTCTTAAAATAAGACTTTCCTAGTGATTTTCAGTCTCACCTTTTCTAACCTGACAATTTGCTCTGAAGTGCCTTAAAATTCAACAACTTTCTGACACTGAATTGAAATTATTAAAAAATATAAATTTAAATATATTAATTAGCCAAGATGCAGAAGCATGCTACTCAGGGTTTCCTCAATTAGACAAATGTGGTGATATGAATAAAGATGTGGTAAATATAATGAAATATTACTGAGCCATAAAAACAGAAGATCTTCTCATCTGCAACAAAATGGATTTCAACTAGATGGTATAATGCTCAGTGAAGTCAGTGAGTCAGAGAAAGATAAATCCCATATGATTTCACTCATGTACAGGATTTAAGAAACAAAGCAAATGTGCAAACAAAGGGGAAAAAAGGCAAAAAGAAAACAGACTCTTAAATACAGAGAGCAAACTGGTGGGTGGGGGATGGGTAAAATAGACAAAGGGGATTAAGAGTATGCTTATAGTGATGAGCACTGAATAGTATACAGAATTACTAAATCTTTATGCTGTACACCTAAAATTAATATAATGTTGTATATTAATTATACTTCAATAAAAATTGATACATAAGTACTTGATAAGTATTCATAGGGTATTTAATAACCACCAAATGCTGAACAGGATAAAAAGTTAAGTAAAACAGTTCTCTATCCTCCAAGATTTTATAATTCAGTCAAGAATTAAAAAGAAAGGAAAAGGACCAAAATTTGTCTCATACTATCATGTTCTAGGCTCTGAGTAGGACAGGAGACATAAACTATATCAGCTAATCCCAGAGAAGAACTAAATTTAAAAAAAAAAAAAAAAAAAAAAGCATGTGTGTGTGTGTGTGTATCCTAGAAAAAATATTCACCTATAATGTTCTACCCATCTACTCCTCAAAATATATAATTTTAATTCCTATAAAAATATGTCATCTGTGACATTATTTTACAAAATTCTAATTATCAATATTCTGCAATGATTTTCTTTCTCTTGTTCCTTAGTCTTAACATTCTATTTTGCTATATTTTAATTGGTGACAGCAGAGAAGTCTTGCAAGAAGCTAAACCAGAAGAACAGTAAAATTACTAATCTAATTCTTGCTCTTTCTTCCTCTCTTGATTTTCCCTGAAGAGGGGTATAGGTGGAAATACATGCCTTCTAAATTCTGGCCCATTATTATCTTAGCCACATACATTAATCTTATCAATTTGTACTCCTGATTAGTGAAAAACATGTCTCACTGAGAATTAGCCAGCGATCAATATGAAATTGATTTGGAATCCAGAGCCATTACTTTCTTTTTTTCAGCACATCCTTCTTCCCCAGAGCAAAATCCTGTATCAAATTAGCCTGCCTAATACAGAGAGTGTACAGGGAATCCAGAGGGAGAGAGATAGAGGGGAGAGCAGAGAGGCAGAGAGTGGCCAATATCCCATCTGCACAGCCTTTCATGGCAAGTTTCTCTACACAGTACATATACCCCATCCTTTTGGCCCAGAGATGGGCTCAAGTAGATACCCGACCTACGTCCTCCCACACTTTCTGCCAGACACTTAATCTTGAACAGAGAATGTGACCAGAAAGTATTCATCCACTTGAAGGATGTCTAGACATAGGTCAACTGGCAATTGGCTTCAATTCTAAAGCTTTGTTGTTCAATTCTTTCTTTGGGCCACTCTGAATCCTCCCAATAAGACCATTTGCTTTAAGATCAGCTTCTCTTTCCTGTAACTGTAACAGGCTGACTGGGGTAGGGTGGCAAGACAGGGCAAGAAAAAGCCACAAAGGAAGATGAGTGAAAGTAAACAACCCACAATAAAATTATGCAAATAATTATTCAAATACATTATGGCTATTCAAATCATATTGATGATTCAAAATAGAAAAGTATGTTTAGATTTAATATTTCTTCAGAGTTTTTGGCCTTGGGGTTTACAGCCCCAATTCATTCTTCACTTTCCCAACAAGACTGGAAATGCATCATGGAACTGACAGCAGCATGAGGTGAGTACCCAAAATAAAGACAGAGAATGCAGGCTGCATGCATCTCAGGGAGACTCAGAGAGTAAATCATTCTTAAGGTTTTCCATCCAGTTGTTGCTTACCAAAACAAACACAAAATTCATTCACCACACTTTTAAAGAGCAGCTGGTGTTTCCAAAAACATTTTTTTAAAGTTTCTAACTTATCACTGAATGGACAAGCGCATAGAATAACAACCAAAATATGAACCTTATAATTCAATATTCTAATTACTTAACATAAACTTCTCTAACCGTCCAGCATATTATAACCAACATAACAACAAGAATAAAAGAATCCGAGTTCTATTTTATTGGTAAAAAATGGCAACATTACCATCCATTTGAAGTTAGACACCTGAAAGCAACCTGGACAGAAGAAACACATCAAAGACCCAGTGAAGCATGACTTCAAAAGGCACAGCACAGATGTGAGTTTCCAGCAAACAGCCTGCTCCCGAGGCCAGAACCCAAACACAGGGTTGGCCACTTGCTTTCAAATGAAAAGACTCTGAACGGTATCACCACAAACTGCTTTCACAATAAACTTCCCTAGATGACCTGGCAAGAGTTTCCTTTTTAATTAACAGAAAAACTGAAATTCAGCCCTGTACAGTTAAGATCACGGGCCCTACTGTCTTGCTGCCTGGGTTCTTCTGCAGGACTCGTTTCTAGCTACATGCACCTCTCTGGGCAAGTCATTTAATCACGCTAGAAACTATCCCAGGGTTTATGTAAGGGTCAAATGATCATATTTTAAACATTAAAACAGTGGCTGGCACATAGTAAGTCTTAGTCCTGCCTGAAAATGATTAAGAGTTTGTCTTTACTCTCCAAGGCTTGAATGAGATCTGGGTATCAGAGTCAATGAATAACTCTTATTTCCTAAAAACAGACAGATAAGCCTAAGTGTGTTATTTGTGTGTGCATGTGTAAAATGGAAATATCATTAAATTTAAAGGTACTGATCAGTACTGTAAGACACTCTCATTGATGAAGATAATAGTTTTTTTTAGTTACTTTTCATCCTATAATTACCTCAGAGAAAACTGGGGTGAAGAGTTCAATTCTGGTTTTTAAAAAGTCCTACAGCACAATTACAGCTACTAAACACATTCACAGACTAAGTTTAATGACCCAGGATACAAAGTATGTTTTGAAAATAAGAATCCTTAGATATTTTTACTATGGTTATTAATACCCAAGAAGTAATTCATTCCAGCGGTTATATGTAGTTGTACATAAAAATGAATTGTGGAAAACTTACCCTGAAAGTGGACAATATTTTTCATGGTTTAAAATGTATGTAGGACATCATATTTAATATCTTTAAGTGTTCTCTTTACACATCAAATATGTGTTTACAATAAGGAGTGTTGCCTTAGGATAATGTAAGAATTGTTTACAAATACCTACTGGCACCGAGGGATGTCTGAACACAGGTTAAATAACAGCTCTGAATCATTCCTTTCACTCAGGGATTTTTAAGAGAATTTCTGATTTATCCTAAAGTGTATTGTGGAAGATAACAAAATTATAATTAATATTTAACCTAAAACAGGAGACATTAAAAGTTATGCTTCAGGCTACATGTGCAAGTTCACTCTCTCTTCCCATTAGTCCTATGGGAGCTCACTGGATCATCAATCTGTTTTCCTGCTTGCCAAGAAGCCCTGTGTTCCGATGGGGATATGTGGATCAGGCATGGAATGTGCACTCCAGCTGCAGTCCGATCAGAGTGAGTCTCAACATCCTCACTAGACTTTCAGGAGTGAATGTACACGGCTGTTACTCTTGACAACATGGCATGAAGATGTGAAGCAGTGAGAACAACCTATTTCCCTATTTGCATAATTCCGCTTCCTCCTCTTTCAAGATTGAATGCAGATACCACTTCATCCACAAAACCTTTTCCTACCTGCCCCTGTGACTCACCACACAATTTACTGATTTCCACTGTAGACTCATAAAACGACTACAGCAAATTATATCGGGTTTAAGACTGCAAAATTTTTTAAATGCAAACATGTAAAAAAGCAGTAATTTTTTTTTAAAACAAGTTCTTTTTTACATTTAAGACAGAAAACAATCAACTATTCACAGAAGGTCTTGGTCAATAATAGGCTTATCCAGAAAAGAGTAATAGAGATCTAAGGTATTTCAATAGCCTCTGACCTTTTGCCCATCTTTCTGCAGTTGGGAACCATAAAGACATGATTCCACATCTGTGTTGCACCCTGCCTTAGGGCTCTGCTATGTCAAAAATATTCCTATTAGTCTAACACTCTTCACCTAAAACCCAATCATAGTAAACAAGTATTTTTATTTTTTTCAGATGGAAAAAGATAAATCAATGTACGATTTATAAATATCACATTTTAGATATCTATTTCTCCCATGTCTAATAATTCTCTCATCAAATATATAAATCTGAGTATAAAATGCTTTTCTAACTATAAGAACAAATAATTGTCCATTTTTACTTTGAAGTAAATATTAAATCAGTATTTCTTTTTGGAAAAAAATTATAATTAAAATGGATATCTGCTAAGTATCCGTGTCCCACTTCAGGAAGAAAGAAAATCCTGTGAATTACAATTTTTTTGAAAAATTATCAGAAATATTACATTTTCACTCTGTAAGGAAAACAGATTTAGGCAGTGTAGTAGTTAAGAGAGTAGACCTTGGGAATCAGACTATCCAAGTTCAACTTCACTGTGAGATTTGGGGCACTTAATTCCTCATGGTTTTTATTTTTATTTTTTGAGGATTCAATGAATTTATAACAAAAAATTAAAAGGTTTTAAAGAGTCTTTGGCACAGAGTAAATGGCAAAAAAAATGTATGTATGTACGCTACTAGGTTAAAATTTCTTCTAGGAAGAATTACGTTCTTCTAGATAAAAACACACTTCAAAAAAAACCCCTCATATATCAAGTTAAATACAAACTGACTTAAGTATTTCCAAATCCTCACAAAGTGCTATTTTTTCCCCTTGATTATAAGTTCCTACACAATAAGCAAGAACGAAGACCAACAACTGACAAAAACTAGTAAATCAACATAAATGAAGATTTTACTAAAATAACCAAACTTAAGTAGTTTTTGAGTATATGAAAAGATATTGAACTTCCATAAGAAAAATGCAAAGTAAAACACATCAAAGAGAGAGAATTTTTTCTTTACCAGTTTAAAAGTTTATGAGTTTGAGAACAAAGTCACTGGGCATCTAAGGAAGTAGACAGTCACGCACACCCTGTGGTGGGCATGGAAATCAGCACAAGCCCTGTGGTGTACAAACTCTCTATGCTCCGGGAAATATTCTTGTCCTTCTATGCACTCACATATATAAAGAATGACTGGAAAAACCCAACACTTTATATCCATACAGTGCATTTAAAAGAACTATATGTAGCCTTTAAAGGAATGATGCAGCTTTATATGTATTAATATGGAATGCCTAACATTTATTGCCAATTGAAAGCAAGATGCAGACAAGTGTATATACCTACTCTAATTTGAATTTAAAAGACATATAGTGGGACATCTGGGTGGCTCAGTTGGTTAAGCATCTGCCTTCAGTTCAGGTCATGATCCCAGATTCCTAGGATGGAGTCCTGCATGGGGCTCCTTGCTCAGCAGGGAGTCTGCTTATTCTTCTGCCTGCCACTCCCCCTGCTTGTGCTCTCTGTCAAATAAATAAATCTTTAATAAAAAAAAGTTGTAAAAGACATATATGTTGTATATAATATGTATGCTATATACACTGTTGTATATCATGTATATATGTATATGCATACATATATATAACATACATATATACATACATGCACCCATTGGAAGAATAACAAGCGTATGTCACAGCAATTATCTCTTGGAAGGACATCTAAGTGGATAGGAGACAGGAACAAGGAGAAAGCTTACTTATTGGAGCTTTTCAGTTTTGTACCATGTACCAGAAAAACCTATTCACCCAGGAAATTAATTTTTTTTAAACCAAGTTTCTAAACACTTTTCATTCTACTGTACCAAGCCCCTAACAAAGCATGTATTCATGCTCAAGGACCACATGTAGGTGAGGATATCCTTCATTTTTTCCAGCAGTCATCTCCTTTAAGTGACTCATGAGAGAAGATTTCCACAAAGGTTAGAATGCACACCAGAAAACATTTCTGAAAATGACTTCATTTACAGCTCTTCTAATCACAACCCAATTAATTACCGACAATAGGAAACACAATAGATTTTAAGTGGTTGGTAATCTAGCTTTTTTTTTTTTTAAGATTTTATTTATTTATTTGACATAGAGAGATTACAAGTAGGCAGACAGACAGGCAGAGAGGGCAGTGGGGGGAAGTAGGCTCTCCACTGAGCAGAGAGCCTGATGTGGGGCTTGATTCCAGAACCCTGGGATCATGACCTGAGCTGAAGGCAGAGGCTTTAACCCACTGAGCCACCCAGGTGTCCCGGTAATCTAGCTTATTAATAACAATGAGCAGGAATTTAAAGATAAAATCTTTAAATAGAATTTTACAAAACTTGTATTTGAATATTTTCAATATAAATTGGCATCTAAAAGAATATTGTCCCATCTTCCTGACATTTGCTTATCACCAAAGACATCACTATGACAATGTAAAACATTTGCCAACTAATAAAATTTATTCCATCTCTGAAAACTTGTTAATATTACTAGATTATTCTACTTTTAAAAGTTATTTCTTTTACAGAATATTTCCAGGCGAAATGTTAGCACGCACAGGAAATAACCTTGATGTTGAACACCTTGTGTGCATACTGCTACCAAAAAAAGTGTCAACAAAGCATGTCTTACATTTTAAAAATTACTGTAAAGATAACTCCTACTGTTCCATGGAACATTAAAACACTCTACAGAAAATAATCTTTACAACTGTCCACATAATCAAAGCAGACTCAGACAACGAATAAAATCTATAGATCTTTCAAAAGAGGCCCACAAACTGCAAAAGCAAATGGCTGTCAAGTAGATAAGTCCTCATCAAGGTGAGAAGAAGCTGTTCCCTATCTTTGAAGGATATTTTCATAAATCAAAGAAAAACTAACAAGCAGCAAGGGTCCTCTGTCATTTTAATAACAGTCTCATTCTTAAGAACTGTTGGCTTCAATTGGGGGGGGGCGCTGTTGGGGAATGAGCTCCTTTTATCCTCAAAATATCTACAGTAGGCGCTGCCATTTCCCTTTCTGAGTAAGATGTGGAAGGGCTGCTCGCTGCTGTGTGCTGCTGAGGCTGAAGGTTCTGTGCTGGATTATCAGTGATCCGGAGAGGATAAAGCACACCCATTCTGCTGAACCTTTTATTGGTTCTGGTTCATATGGTTCTACACTATAGAATTTCATGTCCTACACTAAACCTTAAGCTCCAGGTGAAACAGAAGTCTAATGTCTTTAAATGGGTTTAATTTTGATCAGTTTTTCACTGCCAATGTCAAAGCTGCAGAGGTCTTCAGAGGTTCACACAAAAATCTTAGCCTTTCAAAGGGGGGTGAAAATCTCCCTCAGCTTTTCAAAGAGGAGGTAAAGGAGAGAAAAAAGGAAAGTTTTCAAGTGAAGCAAAGTTGCAGGGAGGCAAGGAAAAGACAGGACGAACATTCGGAGACTTGTAAGACTTGTGCCGGAGGCTCAATGTCCAACTTGTTCAGATTCTCAATGACTTCCTGCAGGCAACGGCCTCAGGGTGATCACCTGCAGATGCACATCCAGGGACACAACTCTGCTTCCCGCAGCCCCAGAGTAGTTCTCCCAGGCTCTCCCGGGGAGACTGAAATCCCCAGGGACAATGGAAAATGACTGGCAATATGATTAGCATATTTCAAGTATAATACTTGTATGTTTTGCACAATTAGCAAATATAAAAAAAAATTTTATTTAATCAACCAAACATACTCTGTATAGGCAGTTCTCAAGTGCACTTGCGCACAGCGAAGTATTTGCCTTCTCAACTTTCAAGAAAATGAAAAATGTCTAATCTCACGTGTCAGAATTATGTAGTACACGTGTGTTTATAATACCCAAGTATGCATAGTTCCCAAGTGTATACAGGGCAATTTGTTCATTCATAATTCACTCACTCCCTCACGCACACACTACACAAATATTTTTTGTGTGTGCCTATGTGCTAAGAAATAGTTCTGGGTTCATACTATGTTATGGATTGGAAAGACAACAAATAACCCAATTCTATCATTATAAACTGTATAATTCTATATGGGACACAGCTAGTAATGGGGAGGGCAGCATGTAGTTTGGGGTGTGCAGGGCTGGTGGGACTATCAGCAAAGGTTGGGCTAAGGACATTCTTTTGGAGCTCAACAATGAAGCATGAGAAAACAATCAGTTGGCCAAGGGAAGATGAAGAAGAGAGTGTTTTAGGAGGGAGAATAAGAGCACATGCAAAATACCCTCAAGATGGTAAGGAGCTTGGAAGGTCCAGGGGGAAAAATGTGGAGAAGGGATAGTGGCGAGATAACAAGGCTGTCTTATGAACCTTGTTAAGATATTTCCTATACCCTGAGAATAATGAAAGGTTACTGAAAGTCAAATAAAGCATGATAATTACTCATATTTATTGAACATCTACTATGTGCCAGGGACTATTCTAAGTACTTAATAGTAATTAACTTTTTTAATCCTCATAACAGCTCTATGAGCAAGCACTATTTATATCTACATTTAAAGAAGAGAAACCTCTATAATGCTCAGAAAAGTTAAATGATGAGTTCAGTGTAACTGCAGAGCAGGATCTGACACATACAGTGTGACTTTTACACTTCTTTTATTTTTGAGACCAACCTGATCAAATAATCATCTGCTCCATGGTGTAAATAAACCTCCTTCTATCGACCCTAAGGGACTCCAGTTAGCTGGTATAATAATAGTGCCTGGAGTAGATAACCATTTACCTTCAGCAGCAAATCAAAAAAAAAAAAAAAAAAAGAAAGAAAGAAAAGAAAAGAAAAAGAAAAAAGGAATAATACTTAAATTAAAATTATTAACAGCTACCTTTACTATTTCAGACATCATGTCAATATCTATAAAGAGGTAAATCTTCCAAAAGGAGGCCCCAGAAATAACAGTACCTGAAACAGTTTTTATAAAAGAAAAGGGAGGGTGACTGGGTGGCTCAGTCTGTTAAGCATCTGACAACTGATTTCGGCTCAGGTCAAGATCCCAGGATCAGAAATCAAACCCTCACTGGGCTCTGCACTGGGTATGAAACCTTTTTAAAATTCTCTCTTTCTCTCCTCCCCCTGCCCCTACCCCCACTCACGCTCACATATACTCTCTCTCAAAAAAAAAAAAAAAAAAAAAAAAAAGGAAAGGGAGGAGGAATCTAAAATTATAAACTACACAGAATCAAATCTTACCTATGATGTTGATAATTAATAGGTAATTAATGAAAACTAGTGACTCAAAAATACTTTAAACATTAGAATTTTAAAATTAAATCTACTTTTTTTTTTTTTTAATTTGACAGAGAGAGATCACAAGTAGGCAGAGAGGCATGCAGAGAGAGAGGGGGGAAGCAGGCTCCGCACAGAGCAGAGAGCCCGATGCGGGACTCGATACCAGGACCCTGGGATCATGACCTGAACTGAAGGCAGAGGCTTCTAACCCACTGAGCCACCCAGGCGCCCCAAGTCTAGCTCTTTTTGACACAGTGTGAATAGGTTCTTCATTGAAAGAGACATAATTATATTCACAAATACAAAACACATTGAAGCACATAAATGTAAACATATATATGGGTAGAAGTCTATAGTCACACATGCTTTTACACATTAACATTCTTGAAAAAGGTTTTAAGTCATAAATGTTTATAATATTATTTTCCCTAAATCTGGAATTTTCCCTTTTAAAGGTGTCCAAATGTATAATTTATTATTTGTTTCGAAGGAAATTCACTAAAACCCAAAAAATATGCAGTATTCATTTAATTGATATATTTTCTTACAAAAGCTTAAACATATTACTTCTCAGGACAGGCTTGGATAACTCCATGATCACATACTTAATTTAATTGTTTCATTTCCTATCATTTTTAAATTCAGGATAATTGTGGTCTTTGTTTTTCTACGATTCAACCTACAAAAGAGAGACACACTGAATTTTATGTGACAATAAACTGCCACAACTTAGAAAGATGTTTCCCAAACTGAGTACTGTTTTTCCTTCCCAAATATAGAATTGTGATAGAATATTCCTGTACTATTTTCCAAGTTAATCACTATGCCACATAAGAAACTGCATGGACCATATCATGATGTTTTATTCTACATTTCCTCTGGAAAATTTTTCCTAATTCCCAAGGTCCGGAATACATGCCCCTTCTTTTCCTTGAAATTTTGGACTTCCTTACCAGGGCCCGTCACTCCTTAGGCAATGCCAATCCTTGCCTCTACCTTCCCATACATTGTAAACTCTGTGATGATCAGCACTGCATTTACCTAATGTATGTCCAGCACTTAGCACAGTGCCTACCAAGCCCCTACCAGGCAGCCAATAAGTAATTGCTGAAAATTTCCTAAGAGAGGAGCCATAAAGATATCACAAAGGAGAGAATGAACTGTTAGAATAAATTGAGAGAGACAGGATACTTTAAATTAATTAGTTAATTAGTGTATAATTCCTTACAAAAATTAAAATTCTGAGGAATTCCACTTTCTAATCCACAATGTGCAAGTATGCACTTCTTCAATTTACAGAAGTGTGAATCCAAAGTAGTCAGGGTGTGGTGTATAAAGTCAGATACATAGTCTAAAGCTAATCCAACTCCACTTTAACTAAATCCTGAATCATAAACTTTCAACACCTTTTATATTCTACCACACCTATTCTACTTGGCAAGAATGAAGGTGCTTTATTTTTTCTTTGATGATTTCTCTCTCTCTCTTTCCCTCTCTCTCTTACACACACACACACACACACACACACACACACACACACACACACACATCTCTGCCTGAGAAAATTTGATACCTGAATATCACTACTCCGAATAGAATAGCAACTCCTTTAAAAATACGAGTATTTTAAGTTCATTAGCCTTGATTTTCCAAAGTATGTTTCAGGAACCCAGTTCAGTGGTCCTAACGTGCATCAGATTCACCTGGAGGGTTTGTGAAAATACAGAGAATCTGATTCCATGGTTTGGGGTGGGGCCCAAGCCATGGAGATGCTACTGGTCTTGGGACCACACAAGATGTGCTGTGAAGAGATGTTTCATGAGAGGAAAACACCCATTCTCAAGTGCCATTGGAAAATGCTACATATTCTGTATGTCTCTTAAGATTTCACTACACACATTAACATATTAAAGTTCTGAAATTCTCTACAGTAAATTAAGTTTTATATCACTTATCAAAAAATTATTTAACTCTGGAATCTTTTAATCCAAGAGCAATCATTAACATCTTACTATGTTCTGTAGAATACACTTTAAAAACAATCTACACTAGACTCTTAGAACTGTTCCCTTAAAATATATTTTAGCAGAAAATAATTCTGTCCTTGGAAATGATCCAGCTTCATGCCATGTATGATTCCTGTCCATATACAGTAACATCTCATTCTCAGATCAGACACAGCTCCTCCAACCATGTACCACATTTCTTGTGGTGCTACTTCTGTAGCTCTTGGTGTGAAGTAAATACCAAGATCACACAATGCTTCAAGCATTAGTCCAATTAATTAGTAATCATGCATAATTTAATATCAGTTTGCATTTAAATTACAAAAGCCACAAACCCACCTTATTTGTTCACATTTACTAATAAAATGCTTAAAACAATGGAATAAAAGAAACTAAGTTTGTTCAGGTCAAAATACTTTCTCATACAGAATCTTAACTAGTGTTCAAAAAAACCTTGAAAGAAGCTGATCTGGCAGGAATTTCACTCTTTTACCCTGTGGCTTACTGAGAAAAGGAGCAGCGAAGTGAGTCACCAATTCATGGAACTAAGTGATGACATGTTTTTTTGACCAATGTTCCAGTCATTTCTCACTACACTACACCGCCTTGCTGTAACTTTCATGCTCCTCCTGATCTTTTATCCAGCAACTTTTCTCTTTCTCCTTTTAATCACAAAAAAATTGCATGTGAAATACATATTTAAAATCTTTCACCTTACAATACCAACAGATGCATTCAAATCCTGCGATTATTAGAAGCTAAGCACAGCAGGCTACAATGAGAACTGCAAAAATGAATTACTAGGAAAATAAAAAGGCAGAAAAGAGTCAATTCTAAATTAAGGTACCAGTGATTATTTAAGAGGATTTGAAAAATTTAAACTCCAAGAGAAAAAAGGTTTTTTTGTCAGTTCTGGGTCCTAACCCAGCGCCTGGCAGCCTAGGATTCCCCACATGTATTTACTGCCCTTGTGAGCCAATGACTGAGAGGCAATAACTTGAAAACAGCACAGAAACAAATAATACATTTGTAAGAGTTTAGTCCTTTATATAAACTTTAACTTAAAAGGAGCGTTTCTATTTCCAAAGGGCAACATAAACCTTATATAAAGTAATCATAACGTCTAACATCAAGAACAGAGGATCTATCACTTAAAACTCTTCCCTATGAAAGAAGGTGCCTTTGCTACTTAAGTGTCCATGAGCTCCACCCAAGAAACCCAGTAGGAGATCAGGGATGGGGTCGAGAGGACATCTATTATGCAGAATGCCCTCGGAGGAACAGTGTGCATTTACTGAGCCAAAACAGATCGTATTTCATATTAGAAAAATTACTTCCTGAAAAACTAATAGATTTCTTTAGAATTCAATATTTGGGGCTTATTTTTATAATTATATCACTTTTGAAACAGTAATATCCCCCATTTTTAATCACATAAACTGTTTTAGTTGAAGAATTTACATCTGTTTGGCAAATCATATCAAAGTTACTATATTTTTTTTTATAAACATATATTTTTTATAAACATATATTTTTATCCCCAGGTAATTCCTATATTTTATTAGCAAAACTGTTACTCTTGGACATATAAGATTTTTCACTGAAATCTCTAAGACTAAATAAAACTATTCATTTCAGTTTCAACAATATCATGACCATATATTTACCTTTCCTTGTGGGTAGGCAGAATAAAATTTTTCCTAAATTACTAATAACAGAGACTTCTGACAGAAGTCAGGGTAGTAATTATGCATCTGTTTCCATTTTTATTATTGTACAGAACTTTCCAGATGTTCCTTCTTTGTTGGTAATTCCCAAAAGAATACATTTACTAGATTCCCTTTATAATCACCTTGCTAATGGTAACAGTAACTAAATGGAAAAATAAAAAATATTTTAATAGGAATCTCAATAATTCTGTAATTTTTATATAAACGAGAAAATCTGAAATTCACAAGAACAACATTCCCTCCAAAAAAGGCTTAACCAAATGAGAGCAAGGACACAGCAGAAAAGCACAGTGGGAAAGAGAACAAAGTAAGCAGGAAGTAAATCTGGAAGCAGTCTGGCCCCTAGTGAGCTTTTATGCATGTTGAAAGAAGACCCCAGTCCTGCAGGTGTGCAAATGACTGCACTTGACAGAAGAATAACATCTGTAATATCCCTTCAACCCTTATTTAACCTTAACATTCCTCCCAAGCTATAAACTCTACCACCAGTAGACTGCAGCCAAAAATCTCATGTAAAGCTTCTAGTTAGTCCATAAGTATTTAACTAATGTTTCACTTATGTTTCACGATGTCCCTTCAGAAACCTAAGTTCTACCTTTAGTACCATACTTTTGATTCACTTATCAAAGAAAATAAGTAAAATGGGATTTCATCTTTTTTTTAATTTTTTAAAAATTTTTTAAACTGTATTTTTTCAGTGTTCCAAGATTCATTGTTATGATTTCATTTTTTGTATGTAATTGTTTTTAAAACTTGTTTTACACAAATAAAAAGATACTTTTAAATCTTGTCCCAGTAACTGACATGAGAAAAAATAATATCCTTAATGCAAAGGCCTGAAATAAATAAGAAATGCTTCACATGCCTGGTTTCAAAGTTTAGAAAACTAGGAAAAATTCCTTTGTTGTGGTATCTTTTTTTAATTCCCTACAAATGTAAAGTATGTTTATAACATTTGTTTTATTTTCTCATAAAACTATTTTCACTCATGTGCAATGAAATCCATTTTGCTTCCATATTCGGCAAAGCACTCTGACATTTGTATGTAGGCAGTAGAGACTTAGCTATTATAGGAGCCGCTCTGATTTCAACACAAATAAATCTAGACCAGTCATTTTCATTCATTTTCCTTGTCAATACTGGTTTAGGAATAGGCTAGTGGCCTAATTCCTGCCAATGGGAAGACAGGGCAAGTCTACTGTGGGGCCTCTGGGAAAGGTTTCTTCTATACTAGGAAAGAGACATACTAAAAGATGCTATCCATTCTTCTGGAAACTTTCCCATATCTGAAGGTAGTGGGAGTTGCATATAGCCAGAGAATGAGGCCAACACAGAATGTCAGAGACCACGACAAAAAAACAAGCCTGCAATGACATTATCGAGCACCCAGTCCGAATCAATCAGCTCTGACACCACACTACCTGGACATCCATCTGCTTCAGAGATTATAAACTAGAGACTTGCTTAGGATTTTGCCATAGACTGCTTATCCTGGATTGTAATTCTCTGTATTTCCTAAATAAACTCATTTTGCTGGGAAAAAAAAAAGAGAGAGAGAGAGAGAAAGAGATTATAACTCCTTATTCAAGTCGATTTGAATTGGGATTTTCTGTTTGTATGCACAATTATTCTGATAAACCAATGAAATAAAATGCTAACTTGAATTAATTAAACTGACTCAAGAACTCTTATATACAACATTCAACAATTAAAATTTTGTAGAAAACAGAAACTGGACAGAATTTTAACATTGCACAAAATAATGTTAAGTGCTACTCCCTACTACAAAGAAGGGAGTAATCTAACTGAGGAGTTCGTGAAGGAGAAAGTCCAAGTGAAGAAGGCCTCCTCAGCTTCCTGCTGAATAACAGTGCATGGGGAAGTGCTGAAAAGATCAGAACAAGTATGTGCTAAATTAATGCATCAAAATCCAAACATTTTTGTTTTGGTTTAAACTGTTAAACCCTTGGATCCATAGCTCAATTATACATTTGATTCCACTTCACTCTAATTTTGAAAAATCTCCAAACAAACAAAAGCCCAGGGCCAGACGGCTTCCCAGGGGAATTCTACCAAACATTTAAAGAAGAACTAATTCCTATTCTCCTGAAACTGTTCCAAAAAATAGAAATGGAAGGAAAACTTCCAAACTCATTTTATGAGGCCAGCATCACCTTGATCCCAAAACCAGACAAGGATCCCACCAAAAAAGAGAGCTATAGACCGATATCCTTGATGAACACAGATGCGAAAATACTCAACAAAATACTAGCCAATAGGATTCAACAGTACATTAAAAAGATTATTCACCACGACCAAGTGGGATTTATTCCAGGGCTGCAAGGTTGGTTCAACATCCGCAAATCAGTCAATGTGATACAACACATCAATAAAAGAAAGAACAAGAACCATATGATACTCTCAATAGATGCTGAAAAAGCATTTGACAAAGTACAACATCCCTTCCTGATCAAAACTCTTCAAAGTGTAGGGATAGAGGGCACATACCTCAATATCATCAAAGCCATCTATGAAAAACCCACCGCAAATATCATTCTCAATGGAGAAAAACTGAAAGCTTTTCCGCTAAGGTCAGGAACACGGCAGGGATGTCCATTATCACCACTGCTATTCAACATCGTACTAGAGGTCCTAGCCTCAGCAATCAGACAACAAAAGGAAATTAAAGGCATCCAAATCGGCAAAGAAGAAGTCAAATTATCACTCTTCGCAGATGATATGATACTATATGTGGAAAACCCAAAAGACTCCACTCCAAAACTGCTAGAACTTATACAGGAATTCAGTAAAGTGTCAGGATATAAAATCAATGCACAGAAATCAGTTGCATTTCTCTACACCAACAGCAAGACAGAAGAAAGAGATATTAAGGAGTCAATCCCATTTACAATTGCATCCAAAACCATAAGATACCTAGGAATAAACCTAACCAAAGAGACACAGAATCTATACTCAGAAAACTATAAAGTACTCATGAAAGAAATTGAGGAAGACACAAAGAAATGGAAAAATGTTCCATGCTCCTGGATTGGAAGAATAAATATTGTGAAAATGTCTATGCTACCTAAAGCAATCTACACATTTAATGCAATTCCTATCAAAGTACCATCCATCTTTTTCAAAGAAATGGAACAAATAATGCTAAAATTTATATGGAACCAGAAAAGACCTCGAATAGCCAAAGGGATATTGAAAAAGAAAGCCAACGTTGGTGGCATCACAATTCCGGACTTCAAGCTCTATTACAAAGCTGTCATCATCAAGACAGCATGGTACTGGCACAAAAACAGACACATAGATCAATGGAACAGAATAGAGAGCCCAGAAATAGACCCTCAACTCTATGGTCAACTAATCTTCGACAAAGCAGGAAAGAATGTCCAATGGAAAAAAGACAGCCTTTTCAATAAATGGTGCTGGGAAAATTGGACAGCCACATGCAGAAAAATGAAATTGGACCATTTCCTTACACCACACACAAAAATAGACTCAAAATGGATGAAGGATCTCAATGTACGAAAGGAATCCATCAAAATCCTTGAGGAGAACACGGGCAGCAACCTCTTCGACCTCTGCCGCAGCAACATCTTCCTAGGAACAACGCCAAAGGCAAGGGAAGCAAGGGCAAAAGTGAACTACTGGGATTTCATCAAGATCAAAAGCTTTTGCACAGCAAAGGAAACAGTTAACAAAATCAAAAGACAACTGACAGAATGGGAGAAGATATTTGCAAACGACATATCAGATAAAGGACTAGTGTCCAGAATCTATAAAGAACTTAGCAAACTCAACACCCAAAGAACAAATAATCCAATTGAAACAAATTTAAACACGAAATGAGACTTCAAAAACTAAAAGGACAACAAGATACACTATCCTGCAGCCTGCTCTGATATGCACATCTAACCATTTCCTCTATTCCCAACCTGAGGCAGAAGCCAGCCGCGGGGAAATAAACTGCAGGGCCGGGACTTTGCCATGAAGAGAGGTGAGGCTGTGTGTGCAGTAAAGGGCTCTCAGCATGTAAACTCGGGTCTTTTTATTTTTCTTCATAATCTGTGACCACTGCTTCTTTCTCCTCTACTACTTGCCTCTACGAAGCAGCCACTGGCTCCTTCCAGCCACTGGCTCCCCAAAGCACAGATCTAAAAATAGCTCTGCTCCCAGATTTTCCCTATAACTTACACACATCTACCCCAGAACCCAACAGCCCATCAGGAGAGAAGCTCGGACGTGAGGGGAACCAGAGCGGATTTTTTCCATTATGTCAGTTCTCCCACTAACCCCTCAGCAGCAATGGACCCCTTCTTTTTGCCCACTCCACTCTAGTTCTAACCAAATTTTGAAAAACAGCTTTGTTTCAGAATTCTTTAAGACATTATATTGTTCTTCCGTCAGGCGAATCTAGGATGTGAGCTGAGTGAGTAAGGGCACCACAACCTCAAATACAAATGACTTCAAAATATTTGATCTCGGCATTTCAAACAGTACCTGGTTAACAGGAAAGCCTGTGGTATAGCATCAACAGTGGCTGCCCATGGAAATGTTTGCCAAATGCTGAAACCAAACATTAACTTGAAAACATTCTTAACACAAGTGCTTTTTAACTAGGAGGCAAAAATATAATTTTATCTAAAGCACACATTTTAGGAATATCATTTCCCATTCAAATGCAATCATCATTCAAAGCTCAGCTGATAGGGAAGTGGTCAGAGCATTGTGAAGGACACGGGTCTGAAGAGATTTACACTAAAAAAGCCGTGGTATCCTTCACACTGGCTCAGCAGCTGATGAAGTAATGCTGCTGCTCAGGAGTGCCTAGCTTGGAGTGCATCCCTGAGATGCACCCAAACTAGTCTTCTAGATACAAACCTACAGTAAGGGATGCTTCTGTAAGTCTCAGACACTCACCTCAGCCCAAACCAAGCTCTAATGCCACTACCATCATGCCAGCCTCCTCCGCCCCAGGGGCAGAAAATCACACTAGTCTCATCCGAAGAGGACAGGGGAGAAAGGTGGCCAGCCATCTCCTATTCTCTCTTATATTTCCTCTTCTCATTCTCTTCTACCCTGTCCATTTTCCTCCTTATTCTTCCCTCTCTCCCATTTCTCCCTTTCCTTCCGACTTACTAAATTTATCCACGTATCCAACCACAGTTTAATATGCCCACTGGGCTTGGAGGCTATAGACTGGAAACATAAAAGTGGTCTCTGCTTTTCAGGAGCTCATAGTCCAGTAAAAATTCAGATAGACAAGCAATCACCACACAATAAAATGGGTGCTACCACAGAGCTTTGTACCAGGACGCAGAAAGGAGTATTTCATCAACTGGAGAGAGGGAGGCAGGGGGTTGAATGTTCACTTACTTACCACCTGAACAGATGTATGTGACATGAATCTATCCAAACAAGCCAGTTGTAGCTGGTTGTTTTGTTTTGTTTTAACTAGCTGCTGATACACAGCTCCTCCCAGACCACAAGAAAATATTTATAAGCCTTCTCCTCATTACACTTCTAATTAAATCCACACAATTTAGCACATGTATCTTGTTCATTCCTATATCCATAATGCCTACTCTAGCACAATGCCTAGCAAATAGTAAGTACTCAAATGTTTTATATAATTGACTTCAACAGCTTATATATACTGCTATTTTACTGAATTCTTATTAATTTTGATTGTTTTAAGATCGTTATAGGGAGGAACCCCTTCCCACATTATCTTCAGCCAAATTTTAACGATTTTGCATGAATTCTGTTTGGGATTAGAGCTGAGAGTTAAGTCGAAAAATTATGTCATATATATGTATATGTTCTAGCTAAAATTGTTCTGAGAAAACTTTTCTATTAATCTTTTTTGTATTAAACTTCAAAAAAGCTAAATAAGACTTACCTCTTAAGTGCTTACTAATGCTTACTAGTTACAGAATACATGTTTTCAATTAGTAGGTTGCAACACCTTTTGGCTTTATTTTCGCCACAATTTTCTGTGGCAATAAATTTAATATCAAAAGAAAGTAGCTATAGATTATGGAACCCACTATAGCTCTGTAACACATAAATAAGTCTCAGACAGCTTTAAAGCATATTAAAGAGAGTTGTGAAATATATGTGTAAACATGAAATTCTGAAGTGTTAATCCAGTAACACTTAAGTACTGGTTCCAGTTTATAAACAGATTCTTTTAAAGCTTCTAGGCAAAATCTGAGGAATAGCAACGGCTTGCCCTGTCACAGCTGGTAAGAGTTAAAGCACATTGTGAGCTCTAATGATCTCTCTTAGAATCCATTATTCTAATTATTGTGAATACCACATTTTTTAAAAACTCCAATTTTAGCAGCATATATTATTTGGTTGAAGTTAGTGCTAAAAGTGAATTAATCAGGTTCCTTTTTCCAATCTGTTCAAATGTAGCTCTTTTAAATCATAAAATTTCTCAGTATAACTTCCGTTAGGTATCTCTGTGATTTTTGTCAATACCTATAAGAAGTGAAAATACATCTACTAGATGTGTAACTCTCTTATTATTTTACAACCTCAGTTAAGAATCCTATGTACCACTGCTCTTTAAGAATGAGTTAGTATTCTTCCCAAAGGTTTAGACCTCATTTCAAGTACAGAGAGAAAAGGTTTCTGTTGTGGATGCAAATCATTACTGTATCCTTATAAGAAAAATGTTTTAGTCATAAGGCATTAATCAATTTAAAACATTTGTTCAGGGAGTACTCTCCATAGTCCTGAGAATGAATAACAAAGTTTTTTTCCCTGCCCCTGAAGTGCTTATAGACCCACTGGAAAGAAAACAATCAGGTTATATCAACTGGTAAATTGCTCATAGGTCATGAGCTCTGTAATGCTCCCTTACAAAAAAAGGGGGTTTTGTGGGTGGTATATATCCCAGTGACTGTTAATTCATTTAATAATTGATTTTTTGATACTAGCCAATAGGATCAGACAGTACATTAAAAGGATTATTCACCACGACCAAGTGGAATTTATTCCAGGGCTGCAAGTTTGGTTCAACATCCACAAACCAATCAATGTGATACAATACATTAATAAAATAAAGAACAAGAACCATATGATACTCTCAATAGATGCTGAAAAAGCATTTGACAAAGTACAGCATCCTTTCCTGATCAAAACTCTGTACAGGGTAGGAATAGAGGGGACATACCTCAATATCATCAAAGCCATCTATGAAAAACCCACCGCAAATATCATTCTCAATGGAGAAAAACTGAGAGCTTTTCCGCTAAGGTCAGGAACATGGCAGGGATGTCTATTGTCACCACTGCTATACAACATAGTACTAGAAGTCCTAGCCTCAGTAATCAGACAACAACAACAACAACAAAATTAAAGGCATCCAAATCGGCAAAGAAGAAGTCAAACTATCACTCTTTGCAGTGAGATGATACTATATGTGGAAAACCCCAAAGACTCCACTCCAAATCTGCTAGAACTTGTAAAGGAATTCAGTAAAGTATCAGGATATAAAATCAATGCACCGAAATCAGTTGCATTTCTTTACATCAACCACAAGATAGAAGAAAGAGAAATTAAGGAGTCAATCCCATTTACAATTGCACCCAAAACCATAAGATATCTAGGAATAAACCTAACCAAAGAGGCTAAGAATCAATACTCAGAAAACTATAATGTACTCATGAAAGAAACCGAGGAAGACACAAAGAAATGGAAAAATGTTCCATGCTCCTGGATTGGAAGAACAAATATTGTGAAAATGTCTATGCTACCTAAAGCAAAGAAATGGAACAAATAATCCTAAAATTTATATGGAACCAGAAAAGACCTCGAATAGCCAGAGGAATGTTGAAAAAGAAAGTTGAAGTTGGCAGCATCACAATTCCAGACTTCAAGCTCTACTACAAAGCTGTCATCATCAAGACAGTATGGTACTGGCACAAAAACAGACACACAGATCAATGAAACAGAATAGAGATCCCAGAAACAGACCCTCAACTCTACGGTCAACTAATCTTCAACAAAGCAGGAAAGAATGTCCAATGGAATAAAAACAGTCTCTTCAACAAATGGTGTTGGGAAAATTGGACAGCCACATGCAGAAGAATAAAACTGGGCCATTTCCTTACATCACACACAAAAATAGACTCAAAATGGATGAAGGACCTCAATGTGAGAAAGGAATCCATCAAAATCCTTGAGGAGAACACAAGAAGCAACCTCTTTGACCTCAGCTGCAGCAACTTCTTCCTAGAAACATCACTAAAGGCAAGGAAAACAAGGGCAAAAATGAACTATTGGGACTTCATCAAGATCAAAAGCTTTTGCACATCAAAGGAAACAGTTTGGCTGACAACTGACAGAATGGGAGAAGATATTTGCAAACAACATATCAGATAAAGGGCTAGTATCCAAAATCCATAAAGAACTTATCAAACTCAATACCCAAAGAACAAATAATCCAATCAAGAAATGGGCAGAGGACATGAACAGACATTTCTGCAAAGAAGACATCCAGATGGCCAACAGACACACGAAAAAGTGCTCCATATCACTCGGCATCAGGGAAATACAAATCAAAACCACAATGAGATTCCAGCTCACACCAGTCAGAATGACTAAAATTAACAAGTCAGGAAATGACAGATGCTGGTGAGGATGCGGAGAAAGGGGAAACCTCCTACACTGGTAGCGGGAATGGAAGCTGGTGCAACCACTCTGGAAAACAGCATGGAGGTTCCTCAAAAAGTGGAAAATAGAGCTACCCTATGACCCAGCAATTGCACTACTGGGTATTTACCCTAAAGATACAAATGTAGTGATCCAAAGGGGCATGTGTACCCCAATGTTTATAATGTTTATATAATGTCCACAATAGCCAAACTCTGGAAAGAACCTAGATGGCCATCAACAGATGAATGGATAAAGAAGATGTGGTATACACACACACACACACACACACACACACACAATGGAATACTATGCAGCCATCAAAAGAAATGAAATCTTGCCATTTTCGACGACATGGGTGGAACTAGAGGATATTGTGTTTAGCGAAATAAGTCAATCAGAGAAAGACAACTATCATATGATCTCCCTGATATAAGGAAGTGGAGATGCAATGTGCGGGGTTTGGGGGGTAGGAAAAGAATAAATGAAACAAGATGGGATCGGGAGAGAGACAAACCACAAGAGACTCTTAATCTCACAAAACAAACTGAGGGTTGCTGCAGGGGGTTGGGGGAGGAAGAGGGTGGTGGGGTTATGGACATTGGGGAGGGTATGTGCTATGGTGAGTTCTGTGAAGTGTGTAAACCTGGCGATTCACAGACTTGTACCCCTGGGGCTAATAATACATTATATGTTAATAAAAAATATAATTGATTTTTTGGGAGATGAAATGTATATGTCTATATACATGCACACAATGGAATATTATTCAGCCATAGGAAAGAATGAAATCTTGCTATTTGCAACAACATGGATTGATCTAGAAAGTATAATGCTAAATGAAATAAGTCAAAGAAAAACAAATACTACATGATATCATTCCTATGTAGAATTTAAAAAATAAATGAACAAAGGGGGAAAAAAAGAAGAGAAACCAAAAAATAGACTCTTAACTATAGAAAACAACTCACTGGGGCACCTGGGTGGCTCAGTGGGTTAAAGCCTCTGCCTTTTGTCTCAGGTCATGATCCCAGAGTCCTGAGATCAAGCCCCGCATTGGGCTCTCTGCTCAGCAGGGAATCTGCTTCCCCCTCTCTCTCTGCCTGCCTCTCTGCCTACTTGTCATCTCTGTCTTTCAAATAAATAAATAAATCTTTAAAAAAAAGAAAGAAAGATAGAAAGAAAGAAAGAAAGAAAGAAAGAAAAGAAAAGAAAAGAAAAGAGAACAACTCATTTACCACAGTGGGTTGGGGGGTAGATAGAGGGGATGGGTGAAACAGGTGAAGGGGATTAACAGTACACTTACCATGATGAGCACTGACTTATGTACATAATTACCGAATTATTATAAAACACATTTGACCTTTTTGTAAAGTTGAACTGTAAACTTTGGAATTGGGCCACCTGGGTTAAAAACTCCTATTCCCCACAGTCAAGGTCTAACACCCTAGGAAAATCCCTTTCTGCTTCCCTGACCCTTCCACAAGTATATAATGAGGTTCTTTATGGACCTCATGGACCATACATGGACCTTTATGGACCACACTGTGGGAAGTACTGGGAAAATACACTGAACAGGATGTCTTTCCTGGCTTCAAGAATCTTACAGTTTTGTAGTAAAGACTGATAATAAATGCAGGCAATTCGGACATGTTTAGCTACCCACTAGTTACGAGGCAAACCAGACGGGGCTAAGAAGGATGAGTTGGAGAGAAAAAAAGCTCAGAATGACAGACTGTTTCAGGAATTGTTCCTTTTAGCAGAAAAGCACTCTTCTAACTACAACTGAATAAAATATTTTTAAGACAACCTTTCAAAAGACACAATTCCATTAGCTGAATTCTGTTCTACCATTAAGGTACTACCAACTGTGTCCAAAGGAACAGTACTGGGTGAGCTCCTTGTTAAAAGGTTTTTTTCTTGCAGATACTTACACATTCCCATAAAATCTCTGTCAGCATGTACTTGAAAATCTCAAGAGCATCCAGATTAAAGTAAAAGGTCACAACTCGTGCTATATTTGTGAAGGACCGCAAAAGGGTCTCAAGTCCAGGTCCTTGGGGAGGAGGGAGAAGAACTTGTTTACACACACACAGAGTAAGCAGCTGTTTAAGTGGCATGACTGGAGGGGGTGATGAAAGGGCCCCTGGGCTAAAAATACTTCCAGTGGCTGTGCCACAGTGCCAGCGATTCCCACACGGTTCCATCTGTGCAGCTCACATGGAAACTCTTGCTAAAATGCGGTTGGTATCATAATTGATAACTCCTGAAATGGTTACCAGTCAATAATATTTTAGCTCAACTTGAGCTTCATTCTTCAGCCCCTTGGATCATTTCATAGAGCTTGGAGAGAATGAGATGCCACAATATGAAGCTGTAAAGGTGAATGAGCATTGATAAAGGTCTGGATTCTTGACATTTTCTAGTAAGGGAAAAAGAAGCAAAAATACACGAAGGCCCTCTACTCTAAGATAACTCAGCAAGTTCAAAAGTATAAAATTTTATCCTCTAGCCCAAGATTAACTCTATAAGAGAAAACTAGAAAAAATTAAATAGACTTAAAGTCTAGAGAATAGGTGTGGGATTTTTTTTAAATAAATGTCCACTCACTCATCTCCCCGCCCCCTACAAAAGAATCAGTCAAAATTAACAAAACATTTCTTGAAGTAAGGATATTATGTATTTTCAACTATGCTATGTATTCCAAATAGGTATTTTAATTATTTCAACAACTATACAGTTATCAGTAATTACATAAGATGAGGGAAACAGCTTAGTGGTAAAGCATTTGCTAAAACAAGATCTTGACTAAAATCAGTGACACACATACAAATTCCCACTATGTTCTTGGTGGACTGTATGTTCCACCAAGAACAGGATTTCCATCTGTTCTGTTTACTGCTTTAATCTCAGCATCTAGAACACAGAATGTCTCTGGTACATAGTACTCAACTACAGAGACAGTATAGCCTTAAAGCTCAAAGCTTAGACTTGATTAATGAAATCCAGCTCTCCTTCTAACTAGCTGGGAAAAATATTTAGCATCCTTGTGCCTCCAGATCCTCATGTATAAAATGAAGGTGAATACAGTACCTGTCCTATGTAGCTGTCATGGGAACCAAATGAGTTAAATATATAAAGTACTTACAGTAGTGCCTGGCACAGGTTAGCGGTATGTAAATACTAGATATTATTGTTTGCTGAATAAATGAGAAGACCTGGAAGGCTAACATAAAATATTAAGACTATAAAATGTTTATATCTGGGCACCTGGGTGGCTCAGTGGGTTAAGTATCTGCCTTTGGGTCAGGTCATGATTGCAGGGTCCTGGAAATGAGCCCCAAATCAGACTCTGCTCAGTGGGGAGCCGGCTTCTCCCTCTCCCTGCCACTCTCCCTGCTTGCCTGCACTCTATCAAATAAATAAAATCTTTAAAAAAAAAAAAAAAAAACACAAGACAAAGGTACTATAATGAATTGGCCATAGGGATACACATACAAAAGTCCTAATAAAGGGAAAGAGTTGGAATACAAAGAAGAGTACTGCTTTTATTAGAGAAAAATAATCTAAAGGATTTATTTCCTAAACCCAGGTTAACAATAGAATCATCAGCAATGCTTTTGAAAAAGCTAATGCCGGGGATTCACTTCAGTTTCTGACTTAATTTTTAAAGTTTCTCAGGTGATTCTGAGAAAAGTTAAAAACCACCTACCTAGAATTATAGTTTCTTGTCTTGTCCAACCCCATGCATCTGGAGCATATAACACATTCCATCACTATGAGATGCTCCCATGGAAGGGGCTGGAAAAGGGTGTCTCCATCAGCGAAGTGTTTCTATAGGATTCTGAGAGCCTCTCTTGAGGGCCATCCTATCACCATCCCCCTGAACCTGGAGCATAGGGCAGACACAATCTCTCATCTCAAAGTAACCCAAGAAAGCAGAGAAACTTTTCACATAGCAACCAGTTAGGCACTGATCAAGCAGAATGAACACCCGCTGAATGAAACAAGAGTTTATGGCCAACTATCAGTCCCACCTACACAGGAAACATTGGTATTCCCATTTCGCAGAGCAGGAACAGAAACTGAGGACTTGAAGTTTGTATCTCAAAGGTCACAAACTGAAAAAGTGGTGGAACCAGAATCTCAACTAATCAAAGAAGGAAAGGAGGAAATTTCTGAAACTGAAAGAAAAGTGACACATTTTTTAAAAGTACTTGACAGATATTTGAAAAGTTCAGTACCTGAAAACACATTTTCTAGGGATTTTGTGCGACATTCTTCTCAGAATTCACTGTTGTCTTTCATATCAGTCAGGAATTCGCAAAAGGCTTTATGAGTGTGAAATGGCTATCTTTACACAGACACACACACAGAGAAAGAACATTACTTCATTTTCCAGATAAAGACTTTAAGAATGGAGGAAGCCTGAACCACTTTGTTTTCCTTAATAACAGGGTCTTCTAAATTACGTGACTGTACCTTCCACAAAATTCATTTTTAGAACATAAGACTGTATTGCAAACCAAGAGCTAGATTTTTGTTGAGACATTTCATATCATCTTTTCTTATTGCCATAGAAAATAGCTTCAGCTAATGAAAAAGAATGGCAATGCAAAGAATAATGATCAAAAACTTAGGACCAGGGCGCCTGGGTGGCTCAGTGGGTTAAGCCGCTGCCTTCGGCTCAGGTCATGATCTCAGGGTCCTGGGATCGAGTCCCGCATCAGGCTCTCTGCTCAGCGGGGAGCCTGCTTCCTCCTCTCTCTCTCTGCCTGCCTCTCTGCCTACTTGTGATCTCTCTCTGTCAAATAAATAAATAAAATCTTTAAAAAAAAATTTAGGACCATTTATTTAGATCCATATTTCATATTTTGTACCAAATTCCTAACAGAAGCATGAGTCATATTCAACAGTTCAAATTATACGAATACTATCAACTAGAACTATTTATCAGATATATGAGAAGGAGTTGAGAAGACACATTTACTCTTTAAATAAAATATAAGTAAAAGAAAAGAAAACCAATACCCCAAAGAAACTATACAATGCCAAAAGAACAGACAAAATGTCAACATATATACTATATTCTATGAAAAGCATACTAATGCTTTAGGATAAAATAGGCCACGGCCTCCAAAAAGACATTACACACACACACACACACACACACACACACACACACACATAAACAAACAAACTGACCATGCCAGTAGCCAAAAGTACTGCAAGAAAAATATTAAAATATTAATATTAATAACATTGTAAAATGTGCTTTTTATACATATCATCTAACTTAGTCTTTACAATAAGCACAATTTACAATTTACAATTAAGCGGGCAATACTCACATTTTACAGACCAATAAATCGACACTCAGAATAGATAATTAACTTCCCCAAGTTCATACATCTTGTCAGGTGTGATTCTGGGATTTGAACCTAGATGGCCCAACTGCAGCACCCATGTTCTTTATCACAATGCCCCCTCAAATTAGCAAAATGAAAAATAATATTGTCAAAGCCGCTTTGTCATTATTACCAATAACCATCAATTAGCAAAATAAAAAACATTAGCAATATTGATTAGGCATCATTAATAGGATGTGCTGCACAATTCTGGAAGAAATTTAGCAACATGTTTCTAGGGCAAGAAGGCATATATTCCTTTTCTTAATAATTCCATTTTTAGGGATATAACTTTAGGAAATACATAAAAGTAAGTGAAATAAGTCAAATAAAGGAGAATTTTTTGCTAAAAAATACACAAAATTCAAATTATTTAATAGCAGTATTTATAATCATAATAGTCCAAATATCCATCAGTACAAGTATAACTAAGTAATTTTGTTCTGTTGAAATGTATCATTATGACTATACATTATAACATGGAAAACTGACAGAAGAATATGATAAGTATGCAAGGTGACAGATCGGAGAGGAAGTAAAATGGAAATGAGGACACCCCATTAATCAGAGATGGTAGAGTTCACATGAATTTTTCAAAATTTAGTTTCCCATTAATGCTGTTATTTTGTTCAGTAAATATACTCTGTGCAGAAAATAAAGTTTAAAATTATGCAATACAATATAAGGAAAATTCCCAGTATAAATTTTGACTGATAGTAGTCATTTAATTAATAGCAGATAATTACAGCTAACATTAATGCACTTACTACATACCCCATACTTAGGACTTTATATGTATTCATATCTTTAATCCTCACAATAATCCTTTTCTTATATTCTCTCTAGTTTACCAATAAGGAAAACAAGGCAGAGGGATAGTAAGTAATTTGCCTAAGTTCAGCCAACTAATAAACTGTAGAGCCAAAATGTGTTCCAGATTTCAAACTCTTAACAACTAAGCAATTCTGCTCTTTGGCACTCACTATGTGACCCTGTCAAAAACTCTTATTACTGCAAAGAATAAGGACATAGGTAAACAATTAGTAAGCATAATGTTTACATATGGCAGTAACATGCTGTGGATCTCAGAAAGCTTACTTCTAAACCCAAATTAAAGAAAAACCATCTTTTTAGTTCTTCTTTACCAAATTCTGTATTTATAAAAGTGAAAATATGTTAAAAAATAATTTTAAGATAATATGAATACAATAGAAGAAGGTCACTGAGAAACACATTTTTTAAAAAAAAATCTAGTTTCCATGTCATAATGCATTCATTTTTGAATGCTATAATCTTTTAAAGTATTTATGAGCAGATGATATTTGAGTTATTTGCAACACTTTTAAATTCACTCTCTTTTTTTCTCTAAACATAATCACAACAGATTCTACCCATCCTTCTATCCTGACCTCCAGACTTCCAGGGTAGTCTATGCTTGGCAACTGTCCCTTCTTGGCATTTCCACGAGCATGTATTACATATGGACACAACAACTTAAAGATCTCCAAAACAGAACTCCTGATGTTTCCACCCCACATTTCTGCTTTCCTCATCTTGACATTGCAAACTCCATTCTTCCAGTTGTAAAGGCCAAAACCCCTGGTATCCCTCTTGCTCCTTCCTCTCATCCCACATATGCAACCTGTCAGCACTCATGCTCTGAATGTGACTCCTCACCTCCTCCTCCAGCACTCATAGTCTAAGCCACTGCCTTCTCTCTTCACCGTACAGTCAAGAGAGCTCCTCGCTGCCTCCCACCTTGGCTCCCTACACTCTACTGTCAACACAACCGCTAAGGCACTGTGCCTTTAAAACTTGACGTAGATGATGTCACATCTCTACTCAAAAGTCTCCATCCCGTTTAATTCTGAGAAAATGCCAACCCTCCCCCCCCCAAAAGCCTATAAGTTTCTAGGGATCTGGCCTCTATCTCCATCTCGGACCTCATCACCTTCCCCCTGTCAGACTCCTGCAGCCACACTGCCATGCCCGGTGTTTCTCACATGTAAGCCGGGTGAGTGTTAACTCAGTCTTGGTACCAGTTGCTCCCTGTACTTGGAAATCCTTCCCCTAGGAATTCAGATAGCTTGTTTCCTCACATTACCTTCTCTGAGTGGCCCTCCTTGACCGCTCTGGGTAAATAAGAGACCCTTCAACTGCTACCGTGTCTCTTCCCCTGCTTCATTTTTCTCGATGGCTGTTATGATCACATGCCATCATACAGATTTTCCTGTTTATTTGATATATTTTCTGTCTCCCTTAAGAAAATGTTAAACCCCATGCAGGCAGGAGTTTTATAATTTATCTTTATAACCTAGATCATCTCTGAGCATATGGAGGTGCTCCTTAAATATTTATGTAATTAACAACTTGGTAACTAAAATTAGAAAAATGGTTAAAATCCTTATGTGAGATGAAGCAAGGGAGGACTGGTTACTAAAGTTAGAAAAATGGTTAAAATCCTCATGTGAGATGAAGTAAGGGAGGAAGCCTTGGAGTAAATTATCATAAATTGTCCTGATAAGTAGCAATAAATGTCATCTTCTACTTCTTGTATACTTTTGTTTCCCGGAATGTGATATATGATGCAAAGTCTATAAATTACATTTAAAATAAGTTTATTAAAGTCTGGGTTAATTATGTGACCCAATTTTAGTTACCATTACCTTTTCAATTTCTCATGACCAACCAAAAGATCAATTTCTCATGACCAACCAAAAGACCACTTTCAGAAACTAACTGTTGACAAGCTTTTGGCAATTCTACCTGACCACATTGAGCTCTCCACTCCCAGTGACTGCCTTCATCCTCTCTCTACTGCCTCTGGTCTTTTTAATGTTAACACATCATTTGCAGAGCTAACAGGGATCTGATTATATCACTATCCAAAATAACAGAGATCTGCTTATATTATCTTTCTAAAATAGAGACCTGATTATATTATTGCTCAAATTAAAATACCAACCCAATGCCACAGGTAAAAAGCAAAAGCCTCGTTATGATCTGCAATACCAGTCCAACCTACTGGGAAGGTCATACACCCCAGAATCCCTCCCCAGACTGCCCCATTTCTAACACTTCAGAACTAATTCTAGGGTCCTAATCATGTCAAGAGCTTTCAAAACTTCCATCATTTTGCCCATGCTGTTCTTTGCTTTGAATACCCCAACTCCTTTCTATTCCAAGCAAATACCAATTCCAAAGTTACCAATACCAATACCAAAATTACCCAAAGCCAAGATGACACCTTCTCTATGAAAACTCTACAAACTCTCTTCAAATACATTAGTCTCATCCTCCTTCACCATTTCCTCTATAATAGACTGGATTATCTGTTAGAGTTCATAGATTAAGTGCTTTTCTACCCTAAGTAACTTTGTTTTGTTTTGTTTTGTTTTTGTTGTTGTTGTTGTTGTTGAAAAAGAAAAACAAAACTGGGGGCATCACGTTGCCTGATATCAAGCTTTACTACAAAGCTGTGATCAACAAGACAGCATAGTACTGGCACAAAAACAGACACATAGACCAGTGGAACAGAGTGCAGACACCAGATATGGTCAAATAATCTTCAGCAAAGCAGGAAAAAATATCCAGTGGAAAAAAGAAAGTCTCTTCAATAAATGGTGCTGGGAAAATTGGACAGCTACGTGTATTAGAATGAAACTTGACCATTCTCTTACACCATACACAAAGATAAACTCAAAATGGATAAAAGACCTCAGTGAGGTAGGAATCTAGCAAAATCCTAGAGGAGAACATAGGCAGTAACCTCTTTGACATTGGACACAGCAACTTCTTTCAAGATATGTCTCCAAAGGCAAATGAAGGAAAAGCGAAAATGAACTTTTGGGACTTCATCAAGACAAAAACCTTCTGCACAGCAAAAGAAACAGTCTAGGGGTGCCTGGGTGGCTCAGTTGGTTAAGCCACTGCCTTCGGCTCAGGTCATGATCCCGGAGTCCTGGGATCGAGCCCCGCATCGGGCTCTCTGCTCAGCAGGAAGCCTGCTTCAACCCTTCTCTCTCTCTCTCTGCCTGCCTCTCTGCCTACTTGTGGTCTCTGTCTCTCAAATAAATAAACAAAATCTTTAAAAAAAATTAAAAAAAAATTAAAAAAAAAAAAAAAAAAAGGAAACAGTCTACCCTAACTGACTTCAAATTCTCAAGGACTAGGGACCAAGTGTGTATACTTCACACAGCACACTATTGGTGCCCAATAAATATTAGTGAATGAGAATATAATACAATATCCTCCAACAAGTGAATGTTGTGGTTATGAACATGTAAACTAGAAGAAAAAAGCTTTAAATGTCCTCTAGTGTTTCTATCATTTCTACAACATAAATTTTTGGACTATAAAAATTAAATATTTCAAGATTTCAAACTGTGCAACCATTTTATGAGGACCCTTTACATCTCAAAACCTATAAAATTTGATGAAAAAAATAAATTTCCACATCTCTGAATATGGTAAAATTGTGTTTATATGGAAACACTGGCACCATGTTTCAGCTGAAAACTTTTTTTGGCACTCATTCACAGGGAGCAATAAATCATTTCCTTCTGCAAATGAATGTTATTGTGGGTGGGCCTTTTACACAGAAAAAATATTTGGATTCAAAGGTTCCCTCCTTGGCACTGGAGAAAGTTGTCATGACCAAGGTATCGAAGTTTAGCAGTTACTGAATTTAGGAATTTTGTACTTGGAACATTCAGTAAAAGTTCGATTTTTTAAAAAGCCATCAATTCTCTTAATAATCAGCCTGGAATGGAGTATAATAATCATATTGGAGTCATTTTATTCACAAATGAAAAGAAACAGTGATTTAAGAACACAGAGTTACAGGTAATTACCTATAGTTTAGCACAATCTAGCTAGAGTATTCATTCTTCTTCTACGTGAAGACCTATCCATGAGTTCTAATCAATGGGACGTGAACAAACATATGTACAGCACCTCTGGGCCTGACCACGAGATCCTCCAATCTGCAATAATTTCCCTGTTATTTCCCTTCCTTGGTTTAGTGCATGGATGCACCATGGAAGCCATACATGGGAAATGATGGAGTCATAAAACAAGATTAGCATGGGTCCTTGAAACATTAGTCAAAGAGGTAGCCACTGGTCAAAAAACCTGTTTTGGACTTTATGTGAGTAAGAAAAATTTACATCCCTTCTAAAGGTTAAGTACTACACATTCTGAGATATCCTTGTTATGCAAAAGTTAGCATTATCATATCTAAATATACTCATTGAGCCTGAAGATTAACAATTTGAGAACTTTAATAAGTATTCATTCATCTTTATTATGCTACCTTTTTTAACATTTCATAGAAAATCATATAAACATCTGATTTTTCTTTGTACCATAATCCACCCAATCTTCCTTCCTAACACTATGTTATGCACTCTAAAAGGATTTCACATATATAAATTACATATTATACATGAGATATTTGATCCCTGCTTTATATATAAGCTTTAGCTTATAAACATATATCAAGTACATAAAACAGAATTTATATACATTTTATAAAATCAATATAAATTTATATGTTAATATAGGTAATTTGATCCCTGCTTTAAAGAATCATGCCAAACTAATTCAATTAGCATCAGTTAGCTACCCTACTGTGTGCCTGGCACTGAGGTACCCACTCAACACACAAGGGTGAAAAGGACACAGTGCACCCCAGTAAGACTGCATACTTGGCATATTTCTTCTCTGGCTTTACTTGTAATCAACAGCTTCAAGAAACATAGTTTATCTTTATCTTTATAGAAGAGATTTAGGTATAAAGTGTATTATATATATTTTGAGAAAACAGGCTTTTTAATTTGGCTGTATATCACATATAAAATACAAATCAAACTGTATTTGTCTCCGTGATGAAGTGTTTAATGTAGGTTTACATCCCAGTCTTGCTGTATTCCTGACCTTGGGACAAAAAACAACATAATTTACTGCCAGTTCCCATTCACACTGATTTATACCCTTGTGCTGATTTTCTAATCCTGGAACTAGATGCTACTCCAGAAGAGGGGAACAAAATGACTTATTCAACTATTGGCAGGAATTGGTTATATACATATATATAGCATTGTAAGTTAACATGTTTTTTCAAATTTCCATGTATTGCTTAGCAATCTGAGTATAATCAAGTTAATACAGTACTCCTTAAAGACAGTATGTGCCCAACAACAGTTGACAAATTGTGGCAATTCTTTAACACAAAAGAGAAAAATACTTTGATTGGCTTTGAAGCAAATAAATGTTTACCTGCACAATAACAAGGGAACGTGGCTCAAAAAGCGATATTTCTTGGGAGTAGATATATAACAATCGCCTACCTAATTCTCTCTCCTTATTCCTTGAAAGTTTTATTTTAAAGAATAGAAGACAGAAAAGACTGTGCCCTTTGGATCCATTGCCAACCTGTTTTGGGGTCAAAAAAGCTATAAATTCACCTGCTCCTCTGTGGTTTTAGACCATTGCAAAATAACTGAGAGGTGGCACTGACACACACACACTTCAAGAATTCACACTGTGGAGTAAAATAAATAACTGCTGCCCGAGTGTCTCCCTGTTTTTATGGGTCAATGTTCAGCCATACTTTTGCCTCAAATCTTGGATATTGGCAAAGGCCAGATGGATATTTAACTTTGTGCAAAAGCTCATTTCCACTGGTATTCTTCAGTCCTTCAGATTTGGGGCCAGGTTTCTGAAGAATAAAACAAATTTGTTTTAGAAAGAGAAGGATAAAATTATTCATGCAAAATACTGTTTCCCTTTTCTACAAGTTGTGGGGGGAGGAACTGTACACTATGTACATAAAAAGGAGGGGAAATAGATGAATGGAAGAAAGTACTCAAGAATATTTAGTACTAGACATGAAAACAGCTGTCTTGAGTATTGGTTGTCTGTGCTCTTACAGTTAGCACAATACTTGGAGACTTGAAAGTGATACCATCTGAAATTTATACATTATGGAAGAACTGATGGGTTGTACATTTCACAGAGTGATAGTAACCTCATTACACGCAAACTTGTGGTTTTTTTTAATTATAATGCTTTGAAGGGGAAACCAGAAAGTGTTCTGCAAAGACAGTTTTATATAATGTTCTATCTGCATACAACACTCAAGCAACAAACATTTATTAAACTCTTCTCATGAGCCTATAGCCTAGTGCTACTATAAAATGTAAAATAAAAATAAATAAAAATTTAAAAATAAAATAATAAATAAAAATAAAAATAAATAAATAATAAAGAAAGAAAAAGAAAAAGGGGCATCTGGGTGGCTCATAGATTAAGCGTCTCCTTCAGCTCAGATCATGATCTCAGAGTCGAGCCCCACATCAGGCTCTCTGCTCAGTGGGGAGCCTGCTTCCCCTCTCTCTCTGCCTGCCACTGTGCCTACTTGTGATCTGTCAAACAAATAAATAAAATCTTTTTTTAAAATGTTATATAAAGTAATTTGATCAAAACAAGTCAGTGGTCAAATGCATTTACAAAGTTTCAACCATAGTAGTAATCAAAGAAATGTAAACATTTTAGGGTTTTTTTTTTTTTGATGTTTCACTTTCTTTTATTAATTTTTTATTTTTTATAAACATATATTTTTTATCCCCAGGGGTACAGGTCTGTGAATCACCAGGTTTACACACTTCACAGCACTCACCAAAGCACATACCCTCCCCAATGTCCATAATCCCACCCCCTTCTCCCAAACCCCCTCCCCCCAGCAACCCTCAGTTTGTTTTGTGAGATTAAGAGTCACTTATGATTTGTCTCCCTCCCAATCCCATCTTGTTTCATTGATTCTTCTCCTACCCACTTAAGCCCCCATGTTGCATCACCACTTCCTCATATCAGGGAGATCATATGATAGTTGTCTTTCTCTGCTTGACTTATTTCGCTAAGCATGATACGCTCTAGTTCCATCCATGTTGTCGCAAATGGCCATCAACTGATGAATGGATCAAGAAGATGTGGTATATATACACAATGGAATACTATGCAGCCATTAAAAGAAATGAAACATTTTAGGTTTTTAAAAAATTATCCAATTAGCAAAAACTTCTGAAAATACAATGTCAGTCTTAAATGGTGGAATAAAACAGAACTCCCACACAGTGCTAGTGCCAACAGAAATAAGCATAACCCTTTCAGAGTAATTTTGGAAATATGTCTCTAGAATCTTATAGTGTATATATTTCTTTGGATTATTAAAATTCTACCTTTGGTAACTAGGCTAAAGTGAAATCATGACCATATAAAAAGCCATATGCCAAAACTGCTCATCTCAAGATTACTTCAAAGAAAAAATTGCAACTAAAGTAAATGTCTAACAATATTGGACTGACTGGGTAAATTATTGTACGCTAGCAGGCTATAACAGTAAGTCTCCATTAAAATTATAATTATGTCATGTTCCCATATTATAAAATAATAATCATAACCCATCTAAAATATGTATAAAGAAAAAGGTGAAGACTAAAATACCAGAAGTATACCAATAGTTTTTGGGGGGGTAATGGGGCTATAAGTAATTTTTTTGTCTAGTTTTCTGTGAATTCCAAATTTTTTATATTGGGTATATAATGCTTATACCCAAGAAAAGAAAATGCAAAAAACTTTAAAATAACATTAGGAAAGAATTTGTTGTTCACCCAAGTTTTAAAATGCTATAAAGCAAAATTTACAAATAACCAGGAAATGGAAAATCACAAATGTTGTAACTATAATATTGCAATAAAAAAATTTAAACTTTCCTTATTATTAACTATTTAAATGCTAAAGTAATATAAAAGAAGTTCCATTAAACACAATGCTAGATATAGATGAATATACTTTTTGTTCTCCACAGATTACAAAACATCATATGTTATACTCTCCAGTCACAATATCCCAAATATGGCTAACATGTTCAAGGGACTTTCTGTTACCACATTTCATTCTTCGAAGTGAAATTAAATTATTCTTAATTACCTAAGTGTGATTTATTTCATTACTTAATTTATTTATGACTAAAAGTACATTCACAATTTCCCCTCTGTTGGATTCTCATCTTTTTCTCTCAGTGGCTTTTTTAATTCAAGTATTAAGATACAGACATTTATAATAAAATGCATACTAAATTTTTATATAAAATCTGATTATTTTAATGTATATGACATAACATATAACATGGGAATGCACAAATAACAAGCAAAAATATATTATTTTATTATGAACTTTTTTAACAGTAATATATTTTTTTAAGTAACATATGATGTATTATTGGTTTCAGAGATACAGGTCTGTGATTCATCAGTCTTATATAATACTGAGTGCTGATTACATCACATGTCCTCCTTAATGTCCATCACCCAGTTACCCCATCCTTCCACCCCACTTCACCTCCAGCAACTCTCAGTTTGTTTCCTTTGATTAACAGTCTCTTGTGATTTCATCTTGTTTTATTATTTCCTCTTTTCCTCTATGACCTGTTCTGTTTCTTAAATTCCATATATCAGTGAGATCATATAATTGTCTATCACTGACTTATTTCGCTTAGCATAATACCCTCTTAGTTACATCCATGCTGCTGTAAATGACAAGATCTCATTCTTTTTGATGTCTAAGTAATATTCTATATGACAATTTCCAAAGTATGGCTATTGTGGACATTGCTGCTATAACCACTGGAATACAGGTGCCCCTTTGGATCAACAGTAACATCTTTAATATAATAAGGAAAAGGAATATCAATTGTTAGTAATGTAAAATTCAGCATATAGTATTCAAGTTGCCAGATACAGCAAATAAAAATACACAATACTCAGTTAAATCTGAACTTCGGGGGCACATGGGTGGCTCAGTTGGTTAAGTGTCTGACTTCAGCTCAGTTGATGATCTCAGGGTTCTGGCAATGACCCCACATTGGGTTCCCCACTAAGTGGAGAACTTGCTTTCCTCCCTCCCTCCACCCACTCCCCCACTTATGTTCATTCTCTCTCAAATAAATAAAATATTTTTTAAAAAATTTAGAAATCTGAATTTCAGGTAAATAATTTTTAGTGTAAATGTGTCCTATGCAATATTTGAGATAAGCCTATACTAAAAACTTATTCACTTTTTAACCACAGATTTAAGTTAAACTGTTTGTCCTTTATCTTATCTAGCAGCCCTGGAAGTAATAAATGGAATATTAAAGCATTAGAAGCAAACTGACTCAATTATTTACATTTTGTCCTACAACTTAGTTACAACAGAAAAGAAGGTAAGTGAAGAAAAAAATTACTAGTTACTGGACCAATAACTTACTCATGAACCATGTTAGGCAGGTAACATATCAAATGATCCATTTCATCCTCATCAAAACCCTGTTAAGACAGGTATTACTATTTAAAAAAGAGAGAATCACTATGAGCTTAAGTAACTAGTTGAAAGGCCAGTAGCTAATAATAGTTTGCTACAAAAAAAGGAGACTAGAGTCAAAGTGAATGAGTGAGCCAAGTAATTAATTCTGTTCAGCCTCCCAGTTATGAGGAGAAAGAATCTTTACTCTGGATGTCACTTGTACACACTATCAACACTGACTGACTTCACTGAATATTATTAAAAGGGCTATAACTTAGTCTAAGTTTAAGTTTTACATGTACTCTTTTTTTTTAAAGATTTATTTATTTGTTTATTCGACACAGATCATAAGTAGGCAGAAAGGCAGGCAGAGGTTGGGAAGCACGCTCCAGGCTGAGCAGAGCCCGATGTGGAACTCAATCCCAGGACCTGGAGATCATGACCTGAGCTGAAGGCAGAGGCTTAACCCACTGAGCCACCCAGGTGCCCCTACATATACTCTCTTAAGAACAACTTGACACAATAAGAATATTTCATTTATATAACAAGAGACTGGTTTTCTTGAATAAAGCTAAATTGAATCACACTTATAAGTTACCTCAAAAAATGTATTGCTTGAAAAAACAGGAAAGGAAGGAAAGCTTACAAATTCATTGTATGAGGCCAGCATTACCCTGATGCCAAAACCAAATAAAGAAACTACAATAAAATAGAACTACAGGCCAATAAGCAAAAATCCTCATAAAATACTAGCAAACTGTTCAAACAGTATATTTCAGAAAATTCATCTACTATGATCAAGTGGAATTTATTCCTGGGATGCAAGGGTAGTTGAATATTTACAAAATAATCAACATGATACATCACATCAATAAGAGAAAGGATAAAAAAAACAGGATCATTTCAATAGACACTGAAAAAGCATTTCACAAAGTACAACATCTATTCATGATAAAAACCCTCAACAAAGTAGGTTAAGAGAGAACATACCTCTACATAATAAAGGCCGCAAATAAAAACCCAGAGCTAACATCATACTCATTGCTGAAACTGAGAACTTTCCTCCTAAAATCAGGAACAAGACAAGGATGTCCACTCTCACCACTTTTATTCAGCATAGTATTAGAAGTCCTAGCCACCGCAATCAGACAAGAAAAATAAATAAAAGGCATCCAAATTGGTAGGAAGAAGTAAAAATTTCACTATTTACAGATAGCATGATACTATATAAAGAAAACTCTAAGGACTCCATCAAAAAACTACTAGAACTGATAAACACATTCAATAAGGTTGCAGAATAGAAAATCAATATACAGAAATCTATTGCATTTCTACACACTCATAATGAAGCAGCAAAAAGAGAAATTAAGAAAACAAACTCATTTACAATTACACCCAAAATAATAAAATACTTAGGAATAAACTTAACCAAGGTGGTGAAAGGCCTGTACTCTGAAAACTTTTAAACACTGATGAAAGAAACTGAAGATGACACAAACAAATAAAATAGAAAGATATGCCATGTTTGTGGCCTGGAAGAACAAATATTGTTAAAGCACCCACACTACCCAAAGCAATCTACTGATTTAATTCAATCCCTATCAAAATATTAGCAGCATTTTTCACATAACCAGAACAATTAATCCTAAAATTTTTTAAAAAGCACAAAAGCCTGAATAGCCAAAGTAATCTTGAAAAGGAAGAATCAAAATGGAGGTATCACAATCCCAGATACCAAGATATATGATAAAGCTCTAGTAATCAAAACAGTATGGTACTGACACAAAAATGGACAAATAGATCAACTTAATAGAATAGAGAGCCCAGATATAAATCCATACTTACATGGCCAATTAATCTTTGACAAAGGAAGCAATAAAATGCAATGGGGAAAAGACAGTCACTTCAACAAATGGTGTTAGGAAAATTGGACAACTACGTGAAAAAAAATGAAACTGGACCACTTTATTACACCATACACAAAGACAAATTCAAAATAGATTAAAGACCTAAATGTGAGATCTGAAACCATAAAAATCCTAGAAAAGGGCACAGGCAATAATTTTTCTGACATCAAATGTAGTAACATTTTTATGTCTCATGAGGCAAGGGAAACAAAAGCAAAAATAAACTACTGGAACTACATCAAAATAAAGTTTCTGCACAGCAAAGGAAATAATCAACAAAACTAAAGGGCAATCTCCTGAATGGGAGAAAATATTTGCAAATGACATATTTGATAAAAGGTTAGTAGTCAGTATCCAAAATATATAAAGAACTTAAACAACTCAGCACCAAAAAACCATACAATCCAATTAAAAATGGACAGAAGACATGAACAGACATTTCTCCAAAGAAGACATAAATGGCCAATAGACATATGAAAGGGTGGTCAACATCACTGCTCATCTGGGAAATGCAAATCGAAACCAAAGGGATATCTCTTCACGCCTATCAGAATGGCTAAAATAAAAAATACAAGAAACAACAGAGGTTGGTGAGGATGTCAAAAAAGAGGAACCCTCCTACACTGTTGGTGGGAATGTTAAATGGTGCAGCCACTGTGGAAAACAGTAGGGAAGTTTCTCAAAAAATTAAAAATAGAACTACCAGATGATCCATAATTCCACTATTGGGTATCCACCCAAAGAATGTAGAAATACTAATTCAAAAAAAATATGCACCTCTTTGTTTATCGAACCATTATTTACAATAGCTAAATTAAGGAAGCAACCCAGGTGTCCACTTACCCAGATGAATGGATAAAGATGTAGTGTGTGTGTGTGTGTGTGTGTGTGCACGTGCACACGTACACCACACACACGTCCATATTCAATGGAATATTACTCAGCCATTAAAAATATGAATGAACTCTTGTCATTTATAACATGTTTGGATCTAGGGGCTATAATGATAAGTGAAATAAGTCAGTCAGAAAAAGACAAATACCATACGATTTCACTCATATGTGGAATTCAAGAAACTGTTTAAACAAACAAACAAAGGAAAAAAGAGACAAACCAAAAAATAGACTCAACTAAAAAGAACAAACTGATGGTTCCTGGAGGGGAGGTAAGTGAGAGATTAAGAGTGTATTTATTTTAATGAGCACTGAGTCATGTATAGAATTGCTGAATCACTATTTCACACTTGAAACTAATATTACACTGCTAATGATACTAGAACTATTTTTTTTAATATTTAAAAAAGTTATAAAAGTGAAAAATGTATTGCTTGGGCAAATACCTGTTGAGTTCCAGTGGATTCCAATATATATGGTTTGTCACTATATCTGGACAACGAAACTACCAGACAAATGTACTCTAAGAAAACGGAGTATCTTAATCATATGGAAAATCTTCTATTACACTATTATTGGCTACAATTCTCTAGTTCTATTTTTATGCATCCATTTCTTTTCATTCATTCTATATACAACTTTTCAGCTGCTACTGTGTGTTAGGATATGGAAATTTCAAAATGAAGAATAAAAGTTTAGGACAAAATATAACAGATTAATGCATTCCCAGGACATTTTTGGTTAAAAACTAGCTTTTGACAGAATCTCCACCTATTCCTCACTGCTTTCCCACTTTTCACACTACTACCCATAGTAAATCTCCTAACCCCATCAGAACAATATAATTAGTTTGTGACTTTTCTATTTAAAACCCATTTCAACTGCTGGGAACAACAGCATAAATCTGATTTATAACTACAGTATAAAATCATTCCTCTGGGGCTCATGAATATAAACCATTCCAATTGAGGAACAAAAATCTTCTATGACAAAGTTGCATCTTTCATTTACCATCAACAAAACAGCCTCATTTTCAAAATAAATTAAAATTCAAGGCTCTTTCTTCATATATTTATAAAATTTTACAAAGACACTCCCTTGCAGTAAATAAAATATATAAAGACAGTGGGAGATTTAACATCCATAATGTGCAATTGGATGCCTGGGTGGCTCAGTGGGTTAAGCCTCTGCCTTCAACTCACACTATGATCCCAGGGTGTGGGATCAAGTCCCACACCAGGCTCCCTGTTCAGTGGGGAGACTGCTTCTCTCTCTCCCCTTTGTTCATTCTCAATCTCTCTTTCTCTCTAAATAAAAATCTTAAAAGGAATCCAATTCTGTAAGTTTATGTGTAATATTTTATCTGAAAACAAAGTTAACTAAATGTTAAATCATCATTCAGTTTATTAACAAAGGTAGTATATTTTAGTGTTCGCTATGCAATCTTAAAATTGTTATTTAACTTCTCTGAGCCTCATTCCTCTTCCTTGATACATAGTACAGAGAGAAACTGGCAGTTTCTTGCAGCTCCAAAATTCTGTGCCTCTTGAATTCTAGGTCAACATATTCCTTTAACAGGCACATGTTTAATTCTTCATTTTGTAGATTACAGAAAATGCTTAAATAAGTACTGTTAGTTGGTATATTACTTCAGACACTATATATCCTGGCTATTTATGTCTATAATGAGTTACAGAACTTTGTAAACATAAATATTATTAATATTATGCTTTTAGTCTGCAGAAAGCTGATGTAGATGAGGTCCCAAGTGAATCTGTTTGCCTACAGCCAAGTGAAACAACATTTCAGAATTTCACATTGAATCAGAAGAGAAAACTAACTGGATCTAACAAAAGACTCACTGCTTAGGCATATGTGTTACAAAATAGTTTCCACACCATATAAACTACTTTACAAAAAAAGAAGAAAAAAAGCTCTAAAGAAAATGATTTCAACCTGGAGTTCTGTTCAAAATAAATACTAGGTAACAGGTTTGAACTATATGTTTACCTTGAAAAATACTTTTATTAGCAACTCTCAGTAATGGTCCTTCCCCCCCACCCCCCCGCAAAAAAAAAGTCATTATAAAGCAAGTTATGTGAACAGCCATTCAAATCTCTTATTTATCTTTTGTTCTAAGTTCTAACTGGCATGACTATGGATCCTGCACTGTATTTAGGTCAGCTGCGCTTAAAAGCTGTTTTACACTAAGAACTAGTAGGTAGCTAACAGTTTTTAAGCCTTATGGTCAAAATTTAAAATACTTTTTTCTATTTTACTTATTTATTTTAATTCCAGTATAATTAATATGAAGTATTATATTAGTTTTAGGTGTACAACAGAATGATTCAATAATTCTATACAATCCTCAGCGCTCATCACAGTAAGTATACTCTTAATCCCCTTCAACTTAAGATTTTTTATTTTTAGGGGCACCTGGGTGGCTCAGTGGGTTGGAGCCTCTGCCTTTGGCTCGGGTCATGATCCCTGGGTCCTGGGATCAAGCCCCGCATCGGGCTCTCTGCTCGGTGGGGAGCCTGCTTCCTCCTCTCTCTCTGCCTGCCTCTCCGCCTACTTGTGATCTCTGTCTGTCAAATAAATAAATAAAATCTTTTAAAAAAAAAAAAAAAGATTTTTTTTTTAATGCAGGACTTTTCAGAACCTTTAATAAGCTAATATTTGTTAAGACTCTCTAAGAGGCCATTATCTATTAGTCATGCATTCTTTTTGGAAGGAATTATTTTAGGTATGCTATTACTAACTTACAGTATTCAGTTTGGAAAACCCAGTTTAAAGGGCCTAGGTCAATTTCCTGAGTCAATTTTTACCACTTCCTGCAAACATACTCTTTAGCATTAATGTTGCTTTTTTACCTTTTGGACTTTTTGAGCACATGACCTTTTTCCATATCTGCCTCAAACTTCCATCTTGAGTAGATTAAGATTTATCACAGAACTGCTAATGCAAGGATCAAGACAGAAGAAATATTCTAATATTCAGATAATAAGATTTTGTATCAAGACAGGAGTTTTGTAAATTAAATTATTACCTTGAGAGAAAATTTCATAAAGCCCTTTCTCTTTCCTTCACCATCTTTGCTGAGTCAAACCACAGAATCCAGTATGAAAAAGTTCTGAGAGGAAAAGGAAGGAAGAATTCTGCCTATTTCTGACACTGGAAGAACTGTGGAAACGAGAAGAGGTAGGAAACAGAGAGGTGTAGACCTAAGTTAGTTCTGCTTACCTTCTCACAGGCCCACTCTGACCACAAGCTCAGAGCTCCATTGGAGAGTCTTGAGATACTCCTCCTGGAGTAGAGCCATATCCAAGTACACCACAGTTTATAGGCATGCAGGGGAGTTACAGAGGGTTAGCTTTCCTGAACGTGCAAGATTACTGTGTGGGGTAGACCAGACACAGACTAAGAATCCGGCCAGACTTCTCAAAGGGAGATCACTGCCATAAACTGAGGTAGCTCTGCAGAAGTCTGCAGGGTAGACTGCTCCAGACATGACCAAATGGATGTCACAGCCAGACCTCCAAGAGTTTCATGGTCCAGCAAGAGCCAAGCAGAAGTCTGGAGTTAGCCAAGGAGTACTTAGTAAGAAAAATGAAAACGAATGGACCATTGAGTTCATCAGTCACAATCATGAGCGCTGGAGTTTGTTAGGACATTGAGCAACCAGGGAAGCAGAGACGTTGCCTCAAAGACAAAGGCAGTGGACAATGGACACAATGTAAAGAATTCTGTCCTGCTACACTGTACATCTCATAGATCTCACACCATCTTGGAAAGGCTAGAAAAAATGATGAAAGATCTGAGAGGTGAGGAATGTTTCCTAAAGAGAAGTATTATTACCCAAGGAGATTTAAATTATAGACTCAAACTTTTAATCTAGATTAGTTTAAGACTTCTTGCCCCTCTTAAGCAATGAGTAAATGAGCCAAACTAGACAATACAGATCAATTTTACAAGAAGTACCTATTTCTCCATACAACCAAGTTGCAACATTAATGAATTTTGGAGGGTGTCTGGGTGGTTCAGTTGTTAAGCATGCAACTCTTGATTTGGGCACAGGTCATGATCTCAGGGTCATGAGATAAAGCTCCACATTGGGATCCATGCTCGGTACAAAGTTTGTTGACGATTTTCTGCCTCTCTATCTCTGCTTGCTCCTCCTCCGGCTCCCTCTATCTCTCTCTCTAAAATCAACAGATCTTTAAAAAAAAAAAAAAGAAAAGAAAGAAAATTTTATGACCCCATGAACAATTTTCTCAAGTCCTATCAAAACTTCCACTAAGACTGTCAATATAGAGTCAGTTCTAGGTCTGTGCTCATGTGCTTTGTGCAACATACCTAATTAAATCCTACCATCCCTCAAAGTTCAGCTCAAATTCTTACATTTATCAAAAAGGTTTTTTTTTTAATATAATTTTTTATTTTTTATAAACATATATTTTTATCCCCAGGGGTATAGGTCTGTGAATCACCAGGTTTACACACTTCACAGCACTCACCAAAACACATACCCTCCCCAATGTCCATAATCCCACCCCCTTCTCCCAAATCCCCTCCCCCCAGCAACCCTCAGTTTGTTTTGTGAGATTAAGAGTCACTTATGGTTTGTCTCCCTCCCAATCCCATCTTCTTTCATTTATTCTTCTCGTACCCACTTAAGCCCCCATTATGCATCACCACTTCCTCATATCAGGGAGATCATATGATAGTTGTCTTTCTCCGCTTGACTTATTTCGCTAAGCATGATACGCTCTAGTTCCATCCATGTTGTCGCAAATGGCAAGATTTCATTTCTTTTGATGGCTGCATAGTATTCCATTGTGTATATATATATACCACACCTTCTTGATCCATTCATCTGTTGATGGACATCTAGGTTCTTTCCACAGTTTGGCTATTGTGGACATTGCTGCTATAAACATTCGAGTACACGTGCCCCTTTGGATCACTACGTTTGTATCTTTAGGGTAAATACCCAATAGTGTAATTGCTGGGTCATAGGGCAGTTCTATTTTCAACATTTTGAGGAACCTCCATGCTGTTTTCCAGAGAGGTTGCACCAGCTTGCATTCCCACCAACAGTGTAGGAGGGTTCCCCTTTCTCCGCATCCTCGCCAGCATCTGTCATTTCCTGACTTGTTGATTTTAGCCATTCTGACTGGTGTGAGGTGATATCGCATTGTGGTTTTGATTTGTATTTCCCTGATGCCGAGGGATATGGAGCACTTTTTCATGTGTCTGTTGGCCATCTGGATGTCTTCTTTGCAGAAATGTCTGTTCATGTCCTCTGCCCATTTCTTGATTGGATTATTTGTTCTTTGGGTGTTGAGTTTGCTAAGTTCTTTATAGATTCTGGACACTAGTCCTTTATCTGATATGTCGTTTGCAAATATCTTCTCCCATTCTGTCAGTTGTCTTTTGATTTTGTTAACTGTTTCCTTTGCTGTGCAAAAGCTTTTGATCTTGATGAAATCCCAATAGTTCATTTTTGCCCTTGCTTCCCTTGCCTTTTGCGTTGTTCCTAGGAAGATGTTCCTGCGGCTGAGGTCGAAGAGGTTGCTGCCTGTGTTCTCCTCAAGGATTTTGATGGATTCCTTTCGCACATTGAGGTCCTTCATCCATTTTGAGTCTATTTTTGTGTGTGGTGTAAGGAAATGGTCCAATTTCATTTTTCTGCATGTGGCTGTCCAATTTTCCCAGCACCATTTATTGAAGAGGCTGTCTTTTTTCCATTGGGCATTCTTTCCTGCTTTGTCGAAGATGAGTTGACCATAGAGTTGAGAGTCTATTTCTGGGTTCTCTATTCTGTTCCATTGATCTATGGGTCTGTTTTTGTGCCAGTACCATGCTGTCTTGATGATGACAGCTTTGTAATAGAGCTTGAAGTCTGGGATTGTGATGCCACCAACGTTGGCTTTCAAGGAGTCAATCCCATTTACAATTGCACCCAAAACCATAAGATACCTAGGAATAAACCTAACCAAAGAGACACAGAATCTATACTCAGAAAACTATAAAGTACTCATGAAAGAAATTGAGGAAGACACAAAGAAATGGAAAAATGTTCCATGCTCCTGGATTGGAAGAATAAATATTGTGAAAATGTCTATGCTACCTAAAGCAATCTACACATTTAATGCAATTCCTATCAAAGTACCATCCATCTTTTTCAAAGAAATGGAACAAATAATTCTAAAATTTATATGGAACCAGAAAAGACCTCAAATAGCTAAAGGGTTTTTTATTTCTATCTCACTCAACCCTCTCTTAAATGACCTCCTTGGACAAAGATAATTTTAGGTTAGATGACCAAACTCCTGGGATGACAAAGATCTCTTTAAACACACACAAACACACACCCCAAATACTGAGGCATTTACCAGAGTGACACAGCTCACTGAACTCCTGGAGCCCCCCAGGCCTCTCACAGGCCCTGCTGCCAAGGGGAACAGTCCTCCTGTCACGGTCTTAAGTCAGACCAACCACAACACAAATACTGGAGGTTCAGCCAGAACCAAAGACCTGGAAAAGGCAGAAGTCAAACATCTAGTAAAAGTCATGTTTACAGTACCTGTCTCTCAGCACAATTACAGTAGGCAACTATGGCACTATAACCAAATATAAAACATTCCTTGCCCACAGGAAAAGTATTCCTCCCAGCTAGAAACAAATAGAATCACTTTTAAACAATTAATCTATGTGCCTTGGTATATATGAATACATTTGTAAAATATGAATTAACGGAATTCTGTGACCAAAGGTGACCAAAGGTCAATAAAGAGTTCTTTGGACTTACATAGTATAAAATTTTACCGTGTGACAAGAGAAAACACTTGAAAACCCAAGTCAGTTGTAATTAACTCTTAATCATTTCAATGTATCATTTATCTCTATTTATTTAATCATAAAATTCATTATTTTTGTCAGTAAAATCCAGGAGGAGGAAAAAATAGAGAAAGTTCCTAAACCATATGTTGCTCATTTTTTCTCTATATTTATATGCAAAAACTTTTTAAAATCAAGAAATTAAAAGTATCTTCCAGGGGCACCTGGGTGGTTCAGTCAGTTAAGTGTCCAACTGTTGATCTCAGTTCAGCTCTTCATCTCAGGGTTGTGAGTTCAAGCCTTGTGTTAGGCTCCACACTCAGAGTGGAGCCTACTTAAAAAAAAAATATATATATATATATATATATAAATATATATATATATTTATATATATTTATATATATATATATATAAATCTCCCAATTCTCCATCAGTGGGAAGAAAAGGTAAATAGGCTTAGTTCCAGACAAAGTACTTATTGTTAGCTTGAGGTCCTTGAACAAGTCTCAAGAATTTTTATTATTATTTATCAAATAGGGATAATAATAGTACTAGCCAATTTATGAAACTTTTACAATGACAAAATGAAATGATACATTTAAACCACATGGCACCATATCTAACAGTAGCTAATCCTAAATATCCTAAGTAATGGAGTGCTCCAGAAGGCACTGTAGAAAGGCAGAGGATAGCAGGTTTCACTGTGCAGCAAGGTACCAGGACAATATACTTCATCAGTTAGGGGAACACAGGGCACTGGATTGGAGGGTGAAGGAGATGGGGGAAAGAATTACATGAAGAGCAACTATTATGGGCAAAATGGTAAGGTGAGTCCCAGATGCCATGGGGATCCATTATGTAGGGCTTTGGGTAACACATGAAGGTAGACAATTGTCAAAGCCATGGCACTTGAATGAAATCAGGTTGATCAGCTTGCCACCTTCCTTCCTTCCTACCATCATGGATCACTCTCTGCCCTATCCACACTCTGCCCGATACAGCTCAGACCCCCAGTTATCCTGTAAGCTTCCTTTGATTACTATAACTACATGCATCTCTCCTTTTCCTGATCACCTTATAAATCAAAGAAACTGCTAAAGAAGAACTACATTTGGTTATATCCTATTTTACACTATAAATGTTTGTTTTACATAAAATGCTATTCATACAAATTAGAAGTTCCTCAAGGATACGGACTTGAGTTACCAAATATATTTTGATATACTGAAAAACAAGTGTAATAATACCACCAACTAATTTTATTTTTTTAAAGATTTTATTTATTTATTTGACAGAGATCACAAGTAGGCAGAAAGGCAGGCAGAGAGAAAGGAGGAAGCAGGCTCCCTGCTGAGCAAAGAACCTGATGCCGGGCTTGATCCCAGGACCACGACCCAATCTGAAGGCAGAGGCTTTAACCCACTGAGCCACCCAGGTACCCCTCACCAATTAATTTTAGATGATTGCTTTATAGCTTAAAAGGACAGCTACTTTTGATGCTCAACACAGCCCAATTAAGAAGCAAATACTGTTCATATGATAATTTCATTTTATAGCTGAGGACTGCCTGAGGTCACACAGATAGTAAGTGGTGGGGACCATCCCAACAATCCAAAGTATACTGATGTCACTCCCTCACAGCTGCCTGCATATATTCTAGAAAAGTGTGCTTTTGATGCTTAACAGTTCTTGTCTTGTTTTACTAAAAGGGCATTTGTGGACCAAAGTAAACAGCAAAACAACTAAAATACATTAAAATAGTTTTGTTTCCCCCTACCAGAAAATACCTAAACAATCCTTAAACTTTAACACTTGGGCTATTTCCTAATCCCTGAAATGTCATATAATAAATCATCTCCCACATACTCTTCAAATATAAACTCTAAACTATCATAAAACTTCACATCTGGATCCAAAGGCTCTTCCTACACAAATGGTATCTGTGATTATAAATGTGTAAACCTTGGTAAAAGAGCAATTCCTGATTTAACATGGCTAATGAGGAACTGAAAATAGTCTGGAATTTCTTTCTGTAGACACAGCAATGTAAGAATGCCTTTTGCTGAAAATGACAAGAAGGCAATGCCAAAAGAAATCTGAGATCATCTCTAGTTCTACCTAAATAGAAACACCTATTCCAAGCACAAATATTACATTATTCTAATTGAATTCCACTTAGAAAAGGTGACATCCATTGAATTAAATGGACTCAAGATAAACAGAGGAAAAGAAATGAATTTAAAAACATAGTCATTTTCAATCACACAAAAGTGTAATTCTTTTTTTTTTTTTTAATTTGGCTTTCAATTTCCCCTTTGTCTAAAAAGTCTGAAGGAATATCCCAAAGTTTTCTTTCCTCTCACCTTCTCTCCAAAAAAGGATGGGTCAGAATTACTATCCAATGTAGTCACCATCAATCCTATTCAGCATGGCATCTCTAAGATAAGATCTTTTCAGTCATGAAGAGAACAATCAAGAACAAGTTCGCACCCAGTATGAATAAAGGGGAGGCTGCACTGGAATAATTTTGTCCTAGAAGTGTATTATGAATGCTAGCCATTGTTTTTCTTTTGTTTCAAACTGGATTAGAGAAAAGCTTTATAGTGTTCTTCTAAGATACTACACTAAAACACACCTGGGATACCTGATGGGAAATTTTAGATGAAAAGTGACTCACGTAAGCCAAATGTCTTACTGAGGATATTATCTAACTTCTCTCTTCCTCTCTGGATGCTCCTTCTGGAAAAGCAACATGAGTGAACAGATTCTCATAACTAAGGTGAATTAATCAGACTTTTTTTTTTTTTAGTATAGTTAACGCACAACATTAAATTAGTTTCAGGTGTAAAACCCAGTGATTCCACAAGTTTATAAATGATGTGGCTTTAAAACACAAAGATTGGGGGGGGGGGGCGCCTGGGTGGCTCAGTGGGTTGGGCCTCTGCCTTTGGCTCAGGTCATGATCTCAGTGTTCTGGGATGGAGCCCCACATCGGGCTCTCTGCTCAGCAGGGAGCCTGCTTCCTCCTCTCTCTCTGCCTGCCTGTCTGCCTACTAGTGATGTCTGTCTGTCAAATAAATAAATAAAATATTAAAAAAAAAAAACCCACAAAGATTGGGTAGGAGAGGGAGAAGAGAAACCTTTAGTAGCTATCAAAATGAGGACTCCAAGGGTAACCTAACCTCTGCCGCACTCACCCGCCCCCACAGTCAACACCTCTGATTATCAGCACCCTGATTCAGCTCTCCACTCTGCAGCTCTGACAGGCAGATGTCACTGTAAAAGTTATCACTTAGCACTAAGGCACTGAAACCTATCAAGGGTCTATCAGTAAGTAAAAACACATGTGAAGGATTCTGCTGTCTAGCTTCAGGAAAATGCTGAGGAGGGAGGTTGGATGTTGGATTCTTTTGGGGGAGTGGTGGTGCTGTGGTGGTTTTACGTGCAACTCTCAGCTGTTACTTGGAGACTTATAACTAAGAACAGGGGATACTCTAGTACAACGAGAGGCTACTTGGATCTCTCTCTATACTCCAAGCATTTCTTGAGAGCTGTGGGACACAGGTGATTGGGGACGGCAACAGTTAACTCACAAAACTCCCAACAGCCAACAGTGATTCTTTTTTTGGGTGGGCGGGTGTTTATTAACATATAATCCATTATTTGTTTCAAGGATGCAGGTCTATGATTCATTAGTCTTACACAATTCACAGCACTCACCATAGCACATACCCTCCCCAATCTCTACCACCCAGCCACCCCTACACTCCCACCCCCCAGCAACGCTCAGTTTGTTTCCTGAGATTAAGAGTCTCTTATGGTTTGTCTCCCTCCCCCGTCCCATCTTCTTTCATTTTTCCTTCCCTTCCCTCCAGTGTTGACTGTTTACATAGTTTAGCCATTGTGGACATTGCTGCTATAAACATTCAGGTGCACAAGCCAATCCTGACTCTTAAAAAAATTGCTTTCTTATTACAGGGATGCTGGGGTTGAGGATCCTGGAATTGCAGACTCGTTTCAAAGGAAGAGAGAGCTGAAACATAAGATCGACCTAGACTTTTGTTAGGAATACTAACTCTGGCAATGGAATGCCTGGGTTTAAATCGTACCTCCCTACCCACTCAATTAGACCCTGTTCAGTCAAAATGCCCAGTGTCGGTTTCCTCATCTCTGAAATGAGATAAAATGAGAGAAGATATATAAAATAATAATCACAAATGGTATGTGATCAACACACAATGTCTGCCATTTCTTAAACAATAAAGACAGACTAGTTATTATGAAGGAACAATGCAATTATATGGCTAGACCTATTTCTCAACATCAGTGTTAGAAATGTATCCACAGACCTGGCAAAGAGTCCTCAAACAGCAAAAATACTGCTCTTGTGTGCAAGCCACAGTCAACAGACACTATCTGTCAGCCTGACTCTTTATACCCCGTGAGTGTTTGCCAAACCTCCTTAATGACAAAGAACTATCTAGGGGGCTTATTAAAAACACAAACTCGTAGACTTCGTCCTAACCCTACTCAATTAGAATATCCTCAGAAAGAACCTGAAAATGTGTTTTAAAGTGTACATACCCTCATTCCACCACCCAGGAAAGAGGAGTCATTAAGCAAATTTGGGAAACACTACAGAGTCCACCCCAGACTGGTGTGAGTTTCACCATTAATCACCAAGCCCAAAGCTCAACACAATTTTTGTCCCAATTGTTCCCAATACCTTTTGAATTCATACTTAATACAATTGGTATCTTTCTTCTGTATTACACAATCACAGCACTGACTTCAGTTTGCAGAACAGATACTTCAGGAATACACACATTTCTGAAAATTTTCCCTGGGCACCTTTAAAGTAAATACTCTAGAAACAGAAATAATGGTTTTGACTAAACTGTATCACTTACACATATATCTCTTGAACTCTAAGTATGCCAACAAAGGCTAAATTATTTATACATTATGCAATTCTATATTATACCTAATATTTCATAAACAGGTAAATCTTATTAAAGCAGACCACAATTACAGGTTAAAGACAAATGAAAAGTGAAAATTACTTGGGGGGTTATTTTTTGTTATTACTCCTTACAGCATACATCACAATTTCAAAAACCACTGGAAAATAATTATTGTAACTATGGAATCACTAGAAACTCAGAGAAACCCAATAATGACACATGGACAACATAAAAACTAAAAGCACAGGAAGAACACCCTCTTCTGGGAAGATTTGTTACTTTAAAGTCTGTCTTCAATAAGATGAAAGAGCAACCCAGAGATGTGTTTAAGTAACATCCCTTACTCCATTCATGATATTTACTCAACCTAAAGCAAACATTTTTAAAAATCTTTTCTCAAAGACTTGAATTATTTCCTATTTGCATATAATCTGAAAAAAGTTCAGAATATGGATTTCCTCAACATGTATTGATTCTAGTTGTCCAGTGTATTCAGAAACACTATTGATGCCACAAACATCAGTCACAATCTCCTGTTTTACCAAATTGACTGTTCAAAAGAATAAGGTTGAACCCGCTATTATAAACATGACTTTACCTAAGTACTACTAACTGCATGGCATGTCTACAGAAGATCACATGTTTAAAAGCTCATGCAAACTTAGCCCAACAATTTACTGCCCATATCCAAACATGTGAAGTAACATCACCACTTCCATGAATGCAACATGAATCTACTAAACAAAGAATTTAAATAGCAAAATCTGAGGCTAAAACATCTTACAGTTCTGCTTCCTGTTCTCTGACTCCCCAACTGTTTTCCTATACTCAGATGTGCCATAACATTTTTTACTTCTTTTAAATATTAATCAAGATCCAAATTGGTTTTTTTTAATGTTTCAATATGGTTTCTATGTATCTTTCCATCAGAAATTAGGTACATCATACTTTCCATTTTTTGTGACTATCTGAATAATGCTACTGCTTTGAGACAGTAATTCTCCAAACGGTAAAAGCAGAAACCATTTGTAGACAGTTCTGTATCTTTGGATATGTGTCCATAAACAATTCTGCTTCAAAATTTGTATGGAACCATCTAAAAGTTATATTTTTACATTAGCATCTCAACTGATGTCATGTTTAATAAGAAAATTCAACTCCTGAGCACCTGGGTGGCTCAGTCATTAACTGGCTGCCTTCCTCTCAGGTCATGATCCCAGGTCCTGGAACCGAGCCCCACACTGGGCTCCCTGCCCCACGGGAAGCCTGCTTCTCCCTCTCCCACTCCCCCTGCTTGCATTCCCTCTCTTGCTGTGTCTCTCTGTGTGTCAAATAAATAAATAAAATCTTTAAAAAAAAAAAAAAAGAAAGAAAGAAAATTCAATTCTCTAACCTAGTCAAGACTGGAAAGCAAACAATACCACTAGCCAATTAACAGAGATACCAGTGATAAGCACAGTGAGATTTAGACATTTGACTCAGGACAGAATCTCCTGACTTCAGATTAAAGCCCTATTTCAGTTCCTCAATCCCAGGATGTCTTTTCCAATCTTAATAATGCTGCAGAGACTGTCGTCCTCTATCTGGAACAACAGAAACCTCTCCTCCTGCCTCACAACATAGAAAGGCTGATGGGACTACTGCATCTTAGAACCATCTGTTGAAGGAAAGAAAGATGAACAATTGTTTGTCTCTTTCCCACCTCCCATCTCTCATTAGGCAGTTGGCCTCCCCAGGGTGTGATCTACTTCACGTTTCCAGGATGTGCTTCCTGGCTCCTCTGGCCAGCTGCCCTGGCAGCCACAGCCTCTATATTCAGAGGGCACCTCGACACTGGAGCTACTGACACTCTTGCCCCACTGGGAGTGATGGAGGTGGGCATGACCAGGAGCCTTGTGTCCTCAGAGGTGGCTCAGACAGAAGTGATAAAGGCAGAGACAGGCCACCACAGTTATGACAAGAGAGATCTCTGGGCAGCTCTGCAGAGGGAGAAGAGCAAGCTGATGACACGTGGGCAGGTGGGACCCAGAAGACCTGAAAAGCACAAGAACTGGATTTAGTATAAACCCATCCCCTCTGCCACTTAGGTGACTTGCACTCTTTTAAGATACAACAGATCTCATATGAGAAGAAGGCTGTCATTACCTCTTCTTAAGACATGCAAGTCCAATTCTTCATGGAGTGACTTGCAATCATGGAAAAAGAATTGTTAATAGATGAAGTTATAGTCTATGCCATTTGCAGCTGGCTCTATAAGGTTATATTTATCATCCTTCCTCCACCTCCCATATTAGTTTCTCTTCACCCCTGACCAGTGCTCAGAGTAGTCTGGGTGGACCAGGCATTTATTCCCAAAGGGCTTGGGCCTATCACTGCCTTGCCTTTTGGGATTGTGCCTGTTTAAACTGTCTATTTACCGTTACCAAAAGTCATGGAAACACCAGAAGATGACCCAGAGTATTCCCTAGGCCTAGGGTTCCTTCCCTGTACCTAGCATATAGCAGTAACCTTAATATCCCCTTGTGTTCCAAACTGACTGGTCTAGCTGATAATTCTTTTAATGCCCACTGGTATACTGTCATATGCCCTAAGTTAACAAGTGGTAGTCTCAGCATCCCATCAATGAAATTCTTATTGTGTCCTCTAGCTAAAGTGTTCCTCATCCTGCCCTCCAGGAATCAGAACCTATTATCCAACAGAGCCTAACAGTGCAGGTACAGAAGACACAAAGTCGGTGAGGAGGTCATTGTGACTGATAGTAAAAGGGAAATCTAACTTCCACTCCTTCATTGCGGATTATTTTCATCTGTTACCATCTCAGCACTATCAAATCAGCACCACATATAGTACATCCAAACCCAGAGCTGTCCACAAGCTGCTGCCTTCACTGAAAGTTTCCTCCATTCCACAAGCCATTCCATCCTTCTATCCAGATGCTTTGGGGTACTGATAAAACTAATGAATCCCATGAATGTTGGGCTCAAACATAAAATAGGTCCCTTAGCACAGAGAAATGTAGCAAGGGAGACCATGTTGATTTAACAGGCATTCAGTCAGTGTCAGTGGACTACACACTCAGATGGCAGTATTAGCAAGTCTCTGCCGGCAAGTGAAATTAAAAAAAAACCTCTCTCTGGTGTGTGTGTCTGTGTGTGTGTATGTGTGTGTGTGTGTGTTTGTGTGTAAATAAACTCTGTGAAAAACAATCTGCTACCTTTTCCAATTTCAAAAGTGTCTTTGATGATCTATCTGCCACCAATGGTTGTCTGGACAGTGCCATTTCAAGAGCTCAGTGCCTAACTCTACTTAGAACAGGTCAGGCACTCAGTAGAAAGTTCAACCATGCATCCCTTGCTGCCATGATGAAGGGAATGTGCTAGAGAACATAAATGGTGGATTCTTAAGTCTTACGAAGCAAATCTTTTCTAATATTCCTGCACACTAAGACTTTTGAATCCTTCTTCAATCACGTGCCAAGGAAATTCTGATATTTCCACAAGTCCGAGTCAGAACATTTACTCCCAAGTCACAGTTAAGTGCCTGTACAATAAAGAATTTTCACCCAATAGTTCCTTCTATTCCATGTCCTACCATCATTTAGCATCCTCAAAACCTACTCCCACAAACATTCACATACTCCCTGAAAGTACACATCTTCCCATTATTTTGACATACAGTATATTTCTTCTTGGAGTAGGGAGTTATAATCCCCTAGTTGTGCTGAGACTCTACTCGGACTATTCAACCTGGAAGTAAGGAGGGGTCATCTAGACAGATCTTGAGGAGCATAAGCATCAACTTACAACACATTAACCTCAGGTAAGGTCACTGCACAGACTCTAACAAAGGGAGGGATATTCCCCGCTAAGAAATACAGGGAAATTTAGGGGTTCAATACTGTCAGACACATCCACCCAGGGTCTCCATTCCTGGTCTGTCACAGGGTTTCGTTGTGTCTCTATCAAAGTCCTGAATTTGACATAGGTATCCTATCAACTAATCTACTTAGGAGCCCTGCCTCCCTTATAATTATATCCTGAGCCTGGTTTTCAACAAAATATTTTCTGTGCATATAGAAATGAGTCTCTTAAACCAATTGTAGAGGCCCCCTGGCTTTCATGGCATGCCTTAAAGTTCACTTTCAGGTGCCCTGGGGCTATCCTTTTCCTTCTCAAGGGCTCCAATACCGCCAAAATATCAAAATCCCTATAGTTATTCACATCCAGCTGTCAAGTACAGCAGCCACATATTTTTCCCTTCACACACACCTCACAGCAAATAGTTCTAGTTGAAAGCTGAAGTCCCTGCGATGCCACATCATGCTGGAGGTCTTTGTCAGCCCCCTTCCAAGTGGCAGTCCTTACATCCTTCCAAGAGGTGGGCAATCAAACTGTATACCCTCTTCCAAGCATCAACTTCTATTTCTGTTCCCTGGAAATCAGAGTTTAAGACTAAGCTTACAAGCCAATAATTTTTTTTTTTTTTTTTTTTTTTTTTTTAGGGAGTAGATGAAAGGAAGAGTAAGGGTAAAGAAGAAATAAGACAGGACACAAGGGAAAATAACTCTAAGGTGATCCGTTAACAAACTGACCAAAGCTTTATAAGAAATCACAGTTGGCCGAATGTCACTTCAAACAACTCCAGAGGCCAAACGGAAGCATTCTATCTCCCATCTTCTTCCTCCCTCCCATCACTCACTGGTCAGCATCTGTTACCTAATTCCCCTGTGTGTCCAAGCTGTTACCTGTTCCCTCTGAAGCAGCTGCTGGGGAAGCCAGAGGCACTGTATACCTACAATTTGCTGGGATTTGCTGTGCCTCCCACCTCCAAAATCATACAGAGTCTACACCAAAGCACAGAAGAGAAAACTAGGATGAACTATGGCATCAAGGATGAGGTTATGATGAAAACATCCAGAGCTTTATAATCATGAGAACAGCATAGGCTGATACTGTGAGCATTCTACAATCAAAGTAAGGCAAACAGCTCAGGTTTGGGTGGTCATGGAACCAAATGAATCTGGGAAGAGAGAAACTAGGGTCGACAGAGCCATACCTTGCTTTACTAAGCTTCACAGGCATTGCCTTTTTTTCAAATTGAAGGACTGCGGCAACCCCGCATTAAGTAAGTGTACCAGCATCATTTTTCCAACATTTTCTCACTTCATGTCTGTGTCACATTCTGGTAAATCTCACAATATTTCATACTTTCTCATTATTATTATATGTAACAGTTATCTGTGATCAATAATTACAACTCTGAAAGCTCAGATGGTGGTTAGTAACGTATTTTGAAGTAAGGTATATGCATTGATTTTTTTAGACTTAGTGCTGCTGTATACTTAACAGACTACTATATTGTGTAACTAGATCTTTATATGCACTAGAAAACCAAAAACTTTATCTGACTTGCTTTACTATGTTATTTGCTTTACTGCGTTGTTCTGGAAAAGAACCTGCAATATCTCCAAGATGTGCCTGTACAAAGTTTATCCAAAATTTAGACAAAGCAGCAAATTCCTATACATACATACATACATGCATACACACACACGCACGCACGCACACATGTGCGCACACACACACACACACATATATATATATTTGAAGAACTGACTCAAAGTGAAATAGAAGGCCAGAAAATTCCTACCAGAAAAATATAACCAGTAATTTCAAAAAATATAACCAGTAATCCCACAGGTTCAGATGATTCATACAGTTCTATTAAACTTTCAAGAAATATGTTTTTAACCTTATACAAGTGTCTTTTCGGGCTAGTTTAAAAAAGCACCATAGACTGGGTGGCTTACAAATACAGAAATTTCTCTCTCACAGTGCTGGAGGCTGGCAGTCCAGTACTGTAGAGTTTTGGTTAAAAGCCCTCTTTCAGGCTGCAAACTGTCAACCTCACTGTAGTCTCACACAGCAGAGACAGAGGAAGCAAGCTCTCTTGCGAAGTTTAGAAGGGCACTAACCCCACTCACAAGGGCTCTTCCTAGGAAGTCACCTAATTCTAATCACCTCGCAAAGGCCCCACTCTACTAATACCACCACACCAGGGGGTGGGACTTCAACATCTGTATTTCAGAGGGATCCATTCTGTCCATACCGATAAGTTCCTCCAAAGATAAGAAAAATAAGTTACATTATCCATCTCACTCAATTAAGCTAGTATACCTTTGATACCTAAATCTCTGATGGACAATAGAAAATTAAAAAATTAGGGGTGCCTGGGTGGCTCAGTGGGTTAAGCCTCTGTCTTCAGCACAGGTCATGATCTCAGGGTCCTGGGATCCAGCCCGGCATCTGACTCTCTGCTCAGCAGGGAGACTGCTTCCCCCTGCCCCGCCCCGCCCCGCCCGCCTCTCTACCTACTTGTAATCTATCTCTTTCTCTCTCCCTCTGTAAAATAAATAAATAAAATCTTTAAGAAAAGAAATCAAATTAAAAACTAATTTCACAATAACCCATTTTCAGAATAGCAGCATAAGGAGCTCTGCAGAACTACTCCCCTGTCCAAAACCTATAACCAGTGAAAGTGATTTAAAAATTTAAAAATTTTAGTACCATTTAAAGTCTCCAGAAATTGTCAAAAGGGTATAATGCAAATCAGGAAACATTTATTCAAGAAAATATACTAAGTCTTGGTAAGAACACTGAGAATCTATGGCACCAGAGCCACAATCTGCCACCTCTTTCTTCACCCCCCAGCTCAATGTGAGAGAAGCTCCACTCCATGTGGATGTGGTCAAGAAAATAGGGATCCCCTTCCCCTGAGCTCCGAGTCAAGGCATACTATCTCACTGGAAGGGAGAGGCCACCAGCATTTGTCATTCTCCCAGCTCTCAGCTGCAATGGCAACAGTCCTGGTGAAAGTAGCTAAGAGTTTGGTGCTTCCTTCCTCCACCAACACCCACTCAAAAGGTGAAGGTTCTGTACTGAGCAAGGCAGGCAGAAAATGCTGGGGGTCTGAAGGCCCTCACCCCAGCTCACTCACAGTATAATGATTCTATACCAAGAGAGGCATGATGAGAAAACAGGGTTTACCACCTCAGCCCAGCACCATGCTTGCAAAATAGCGGTCTCCCCTCAAGAGAAGCAGTCCACTGTCCCCTCCCACACTCCAGATCAGCAGCTCAGAAATTCTGCCCCAGGGAGAGAAGCAGTCTGTAAGAACAGGGCTTCAAAACTCTTACCAAACAGACTAACTAGCTGAAACTACAGAATGTAGGAAAGCTCAGGCCTAAGGACCCTTGAAAACAAAAGAGACCTTCATGGTAATCTATTAAGAGGAAACTGGTAGCTCCATGAGAGATATAAGCCAAACCACTGGCCCGCTGGTTTACAAAAGAGAACCAGGGAAAGAGCTAAGAGTCCTCCTAGAGCCAGAACAAACCTCAAATACTGGCCTCAAAAACCACCGCTAAAAAGCTAAAAAGTTGTCTGAAATTTTTTACACCAAGCTGTGAAGAAATTTATGCTCCAGAGCATTATCACAAACAACAGGATTATCAATCAATCAATAATTAGTAGATCCTAAAAGCTAAGTGTGATAACAGAGGCAAACAAACTAATCAAATAAAGAGACAGTAACAAAAGACCTGCCAAAACCATGGTAATCCCAGGGTGACAGTGCGGATGCCTAAGGTTATACTTTCTGAGAACAGATATGAGACTTCACATTGTACGGGGAAATAATTAAAACAGTCCAGTCATGTCACTAGAGAAATAAGCAAATGACAAAAAAAGAAGTGCCAGGAGAAGATGGGAATCAGATTTTAAAGTTGCTACAATACATTACTTAAAATGTACAGATACTAAGAAAAAATTACAGAACATACAAAGAAACAGGAAAGTGACCCATACATGGGGGGAAAAAAGGAGGCACCAGAAACTATCTGTGAGAGGGTCCAGATTGGAATTTAACAGACAATAATGTAAAAAATAAAACTTTCAAAACTGCCATTATAAATATGCTCAAAAGATTACATGAAATCACACTTAAAGAAGTAAAGGACAGTATGAAAACAGTGTCTTAGCAAACAGGGATGAATAAATTTACTGATAGAGTGAAATTACATCTTTAATGGAAGTAATGGAGATAGGTAGCAGAGTAATTGTTATAGAAAACTGAATAGAAGGTCTTAACAGACTTGGACAGGCAGGAGAAAGGGTAAACAAACTAAACGGCAGAACAACAAGGTTTACACAACCTGAAAAACAGGTTAAAAATTGAAAAATAAGTAGAGCTTTAGAGAAATGTGGGACACTATTAATCCACTATTAAGTCCATGTGTAACAGGACTACCAAGAAGAAAGGAAAGAGAGAAGGGAATTTTTTTTTAACAAGGTGACTGAAAATTTATCAAATTTGATGAAAATCACTTAAACTAATTAAAAGCAATAATCAAAAAACTCAAACTGCAAGTGGAATAAACATATTCTACACTCAGATACATCCGAACAAAAATAATTAAAGATAAATATTCTTCTGAAAGCAGATAAACAAGAAGACCTAATGCACAAGAAAACTGCGATAAGATTAACTTCTCATCAGAAACAATGGAGGCCAAACAGCACTGGAATAATAGTCATGTGCTCTTAAAAAAAAAGTCAACCATGAATCTTATAACCATCAAAACAATCCTAGAAATACAAGAATGAAAACTTAGGTGTAAACATTTATGATCATGGATTAGACAGTGGTCTCTTAATATGACAACAAAAAGCACAAACAACAAAAGAAAAAATAGATATAAAGGACATTATCAAAATGTAAAACACTTCTGCTTCCGAAGACACCATCAAGAAAGTGAAAAAATAAATAAATAAAACAAACCCAGAGACTGGAAGAAAATATTTGCAAATCATGGAAGAAACACATATTTAGAATATATAAAATAACACAACTCCATAATAAAAAGATAAATAACCCAATTTAAAAAGTAGGCACAGGATCTGAATAGGTATCTCTCCAAATAAGATATACAAATATCAGATAAGTGCATGAAAAGATGCTTAACATCATTAGCTATCAGAATGATGCAAAACAAAACCACAACGAGATACCACTTCATACCCACTAGGATGGTTATGACCAAAACATAATGAATGTTGATGAAGATACGGAGAAAGCTGAACACTCATACACTTCTGGGGATGTAAAATGCTGTGTCCATTTTGGAAAAACACTCTGGAAGTTACTCAAAATGTTAAACATAGCAATACCTATGACCCTGGTCTTATGTATATACTCAAGAAGAATGAAAATACATGCCCACAAAAGACCTTGGAATGTATGTTAATAGCAGTATTAAGAATATTAGCCTAAAAGAGTAAGTAACCCAAATGTTCATCAGCTACTAAATGGATAAATATTTGATATGTCCATACAACAGAATATTATCTAGCAATGCTTAGCTTAGCAAAACTAGGTACTGATAATGCCACAATAGGGATGAACCTTGAAAATATAATGCCAAGTGAAAGAAGTCAGTCACAGAAGATCATATATTGCAGAAATGCATTTATATAGAATACCTAAAAAAGAAAACCAGACAGACAGAAATTAGATTAGTAGCTTCTTGGGGGTTGAGGGTATGGGAAGGAATAAAAAAGCTGCTATGAGAAAAAAAAATGAATCTTACTAATGATTACATATGCAAAAATCATAAATGGGATATCAGTAAAACAGTTTATTAAAAAGGTAATTGTGTATCATGATGAAACTGAGTCTATCCCAAGATTATAAGAGCAGTTTAACATTAAAAAGTAAATAAACATAGTCCATTGTAGGGCGCCTGGGTGGCTCAGTGGGTTAAGCCGCTGCCTTCGGCTCAGGTCATGATCTCAGGGTCCTGGGATCGAGTCCCACATCGGGCTCTCTGCTCAGCAGGGAGCCTGCTTCCTCCTCTCTCTCTCTCTCTCTGCCTGCCTCTCTGCCTACTTGAGATCTCTCTCTGTCAAATAAATAAATAAAATCTTTAAAAAAAAATAATAAAAAAAAACATAGTCAATTGTATAGAGATTAAAGGAGGAAAATTATCACGATCTCAAGGATGTAGGAAAATAATATGATAAAACTTAATACTGATCTATGATGTATACAGAATCAAAATATTTAGCATACCAGAAACTTAAGAAAATTTAACATAGTAAATATAAAACCTAAATTAGCCCCCAATACAGGAGCAGCCAACTACATAAGTCAACTGTTAATCAAGATAGAGTCCTACTGATATGAATACATTAATAGTAGGGGATCTTAACACGCCACTCTCAGTAACAGAAGATCACCCAAACAGAAAATCAATAAAGAAACAAGAGCATTGAATGACACATGAGACCAGATGGACCTCATAGATATATACAGAATATTCTACCCAAAAACAACAGAATACTCATTCATCTTGAGTGCAGATGGCTCTTTCTCCAGAATAGATCACATACCACATACTGGGTCACAAATCAGAGCTCAACCAATACCAAAAGATTGAGATTATTCGATTATTCCCTGCATATTATCAGACCACAATGTTTTGAAACTGAAACTCAACCACAAGAAAAAGTTTGGAAGGAATCCAAACACTTAGAAGCTAAAGACCACCCTCCTTAAGAATGAAAATATATATATTTTCTGGATTAACCAGAAAATCAAAGAAGAACTTAAAACAATTCATGGAAACCAATAAGAATGAAGACACTTTGGTCCAAAACCTATGGGATATGGCAAAGGCAGTCCTAAGAGGGAAATACATAGCCATCCAAGCCTCCCTCAAAAAAATGGAAAAATCCAGAATATACCAGCTCTCTTTACACCTTAAAGGACTGGAGGATCAACAACAAATTAAGCCAACCCCACACACAAGAAGGGAAATAATCAAGATTAGAGAAGAGATCAATGAGATAGAAACTATGGATACAGTAGAACACATCAACAAAACTAGAAGCTGGTTTTTTGAAAGAACCAATAAGATCGATAAACTACTGGCCAAACTAATCCAAAAGAAAAGGGAGAGGATCTAAATTAATAAAATGATGAATGAAAAGGGAGAGATCACAACTAACACCAAGGAAATAGAAACAATCATCAGAAATTATTATCAACAGTTATATGCCAATAAATTAAGCAACCTAGATGAAATGTATGCATTCTTGGGAGCCTATAAACTTCCAAAACTGAATCAGGAAGAAACTGACAACCTGAATAGACCAATGTCTCATAATGAGATTGAGGCATGATCAAAAACCTCCCAAAAAACAAGAGCCCAGGACCTGACAGATTCCCTGGAGAATTCTACCAAACACTTAAAGAAGAACTAATACCTATTTGCCTGAAGCTGTTTCAAAAAATAGAAACTGAATAAAAATTCCCAGACTCTTTCTGGGGAGCCAGCATTACCCTGATCCCCAAACCAGGCAAAGACCCCACCAAAAAGGAGAATTTCAGACTAATATCCCTGATGAATATAAATGCCAAGACTGTCAACAATGATCCTAGCTAATAGGATCCAACAGTACATTAAAAAGATTATCCATCATGACCAGGTGGGATTTATCCATGGCATGGGATGCAAGGGTGGTTCAACATTCACAAATCAATCAATGTGATAGAACAAATCAATAAGAGAAGAGAGAAAAACCACATAGTCCTCTCAATTGATACAGAAAAAGCGTTTGAGAAGATATAGCATCCTTTCCTGATTAAAACACTTCAGAGTATAGGGATAGAGGGAACATTTCTCAACTTCATAAAATCTATCTATGAAAAACCCACAGTGAATATCATCCACAATGCGGAAAAGCTGACAGCCTTCCCTTTGAGATCAGGAATACAACAAGGATGTCCACTCTCACCACTGTTATTTAACATAGTACTAGAAGTCCTAGAAACAGCAGTCAGACAATAAAAAAGAATAAACAGTATTCAAACTGGCAAAGAAGTAGTCAAACTCTCTTTGCAGATAACATGATACTTTATAAGGAAAACCCAAAACACTCCACCCTCAAACTACTAGAACTCATGCAGCAATTCAGTAATGAGGCAGGATACAAATCAATCTACAGAAATCAGTTGCTTTCTTATACACTAACAATGAAAATACAGAAAGGGAAATTAGAGAATCGATTCCACTTACTATAGCACCAAGAACCATAAGATACCGAGGAATAAATCTAGCCAAAGAGGTAAAGGATCTGTACTTGAAGAACTATAGAACACTCATGAAAGAAATTAAAGAAGACACAAAAAGATGGAAGAGCATTCCATGTTCATGGATTGGAAGAATAAACAGTCAAATCTATACTGCCTAGAGCCATCTGTACTTTCAATGTCATCCCGAGTGGCCAAAATTAACAAGACAGTAAACAAGTGTTGGAGAGGATGTGGAGAAAGGGGAACCCTCTGATCCTGTTGGTGGGAATGCAAGTCGGTACAACCACTTTGGAAAACAGTGTGGAGATTCCTTAAGAAATTAAAAAATAGAGCTACCCTATGACCCTGCAATTGCACTACTGGGTATTTACCCCAAAGATACAGATGTAGTGAAAAGAAGGGTCATCTGTACCCCCATGTTCATAGCAGCAATGGCCATAGTTGCCAAACTGTGGAAAGAACCAAGATGCCTTGCAAGGGATGAGTGAATAAGGAAGACATGGTCCATATATACAGTAGATGTATATACCTCCATCAGAAAGGATGAATACCTACCCAACTTTTGTATCAACATGGATGGGACTGGAGGAGATGATGCTGAGTGAAATAAGTCAAGCAGAGAGAATCAATTATCATATGGTTTTACTTACTTGACAAGCATAAGGAATAACACAGAGGACATTGGGAGATGGAGAAGAGAAGTGAGTTGGAGGAAATCAGAGAAGGAGAAGAACCATGAGAGACTATGGATCTGAGAAACAAACTGAGGGTTTTGGAGGGGAGGGGGTGGGGGGGTAGGGTGAGCCTGCTGGTGGGTATTATGGAGGGCACATATTGCATGGAGCACTGGGTGTGGTGCATAAACAATGAATTTTGGAACACTGAAAAAAAAATAAAATTTTAAAAAAAGATGACAACCCTCCCCAATTCACACTGAAATTACCTGCAGTTTCAATTAAAAGTTTGTGAACTCATTATAAAATTTATACAGAACAAAAGCACCAAGAATAGCAAAGCTTCCTCTAAAGAAGGAGGAAATGAGGAAGGGACATGCCCAAAGAGGTATAAAGACTCACAGCAAAGTTTCATAACTAAGGCACAGTAGTATTATCAACAGAATCGAAAAACAGACCAAGGGAACAAAATTCTGAAATCAGAAATGAATATATACGTTTATACTTGGATGTGTATACATAACAGAACTGACATACATTGATAACCACTCTGAATGAATAACAGTTTAAACACATGAAAATAAAATTATGTTGGACCTTAACTCACAACTTATAAACAAAATTCAAATGCAGATGGATCAAGGGTAAAAGAGAATATCCCTATGACCTTGGGGTGGGAAACGATGATTTTAAAAAAGACTAAAAATATAAATCATACAGGAAAAAAACTAAAAATGTTGACCACATTAAAATTGAAAACTCTGTCATTAAAAGCTACCAAACAAAGATAAAACAAACTGCAAGTCAGAAGATATCTACAATTCACTTAATTGATTAAAGGATTAGTATTCACAATAAATAGTAATAACAAAATCTCTACAAATCACTAAGAAACATCAAGCACCGAAACAGGTAACCAGCAAAAACCATCAATAGGCAAGTCTCACTGCTGGCAGTTGGGTGGGGAGGAGGGAACAAATGAACAAAGAAAAAATGCTCATTATTATCAATTAAAAAATATAAATTACAATCCCAATAAGATATGTGAAACATGGGTATTAGTAAATGTTTAATAAATTATCAACATCAAGCACAGGTTAGGAGGTGGCACAGTAGGAAACAGCATATGCTGTTGGTGGGAGCATCAGCTACTTTGGAAAACAATAGGGCATGATCCCATAAACGTGAAATGGGCCTTTTCTGTGACCAAGCAGTCACCAAGTAACTGACAGCTGTGAACCAAGAGACAACCCAAGAAACTCCTAACATAATTCTTTACAGTTGCAAAAATCCAGAAGCAGCCAATCAAAAAGCAAATGAGAAACTAAACTGTGGTCTATTCACCAACAGAATAATACAACATAATAAAATTAAATGAAAGGCTGCTTCGGGCAACATAGATGAATCTCAGAAACATAAATTTGAATGGGGAAAAGTAAAAACATAGGATGCTAATTACAGAACGATATATTTTTATTTATTTATTTGACAGACAGAGATAACAAGTAGGCCGAGAGGCAGGAGAGAGAGAAAAGGAAGCAGGCTCCCCACTGAGCAGAGAGCAGGATGCAAGCCTTGATTCCAGGACCCTGGGATAATGACCTGAGCTGAAGGCAGAGGCTTCAACCCACTGAGCCACCCAGACGCCCCTACAGAGTGATATTATTATAAAGCTCAAAAATACTCTGTTCAAGAATACACATGCATATGGTAAAATTATTTTTGAAAAATAAACGAATTATGAAGACAAAGCTCAGGTTAGTGTTTACTCCATGGGAAGGAAAGGAACAAGATGTGATTGAGGAGTACCCAGGAGGCTTAAAAGATACTGGGATTACTTTCCTTCAAAAGCTGACTAATAAATGTAAAGTATTCGGTCATACTCCTTAAAATGTACATCAGTGTGTATGCCCTTTAACATGGAAAAATGTTTCATTTAAAAACAAACATTTTCAGGGGCTCTGGGTGGCTCAGTTGCTAAAGCGTCTGCTTTCAGCTCAAGTTATGATTCCAAGGTCCTGGGATCCAACCCATCAGGCTCCCTGCTCAAGGGGAAGCCTGCTTCTCCCTCGCCCTCTGTTGCTCCCCTCCACTCTCACTTTCTCACTATCTCTCCCTCTAAATAAATAAATGAATAAGTGAATAAATAAATACAGGCAGACAGACAGACAGACATTTTTCTTAAAAGAGCAAGACTCATACAACTTGATTTCTGTACCTCCACTATAATATGAAAGCATTTCCACAAAGCACAAAACCATCTTATTTTGCATATCAAATAAAAAATTGGATTAGGTTTTTTTTCCTGAGATATCTGCTGCCTTTGACTTCAAGGATTTGTGTGTGAACTAATAGCTTTTTCCTTAGTCATTGTTATTGTTACAAATTAACACTCAAACATAACAACAAAAATAACTTGCAGTTAATTTGCATTTCTCTAATAAATTTTTTGACATTATGTATCAAAAGTAATGGTCAGTATTACTATGTAGTAAAAATTCCTGCTTTTACTTTTTTTAATTAAAAAATCCTGAAGTAAGGGGCGCCTAGGTGGCTCAGTCACTGAGTGGACTCAGGTCATGATGCCAGGGTCCTGGGACTGAAACCCACATCCGGCTCCCGGCTCTAAAGGAAGCCTGCTTCTCCCTCTCCCACCTCTCCCACTCCCCCTGCTTGTATTCCCCCACTAGCTATCTCTCTGTCAAATAAATAAATAAAATCTTCCAAAAAAAAAAAAAAAATGAAGTAAGTTCCCATATATCCAAAACTACTTTACTGTTTGGGTCTTTCACATTTTCTTTTGACTTTTCCTGAGCCTTGTGGAGATTTCATAGATATAATTGAGATATTTATTAATCTATCTGAAAATATGAGTAAAGTTAAATACCCTGCTGGTAAGATTATAAATTAGAATGACTTGACTAGAAAGCAATTTGGTGTTATAAATAAAAACCTTCATATAAATATTCAAATATATATTCATAAAGATGTTCATTGCAGCATTATTTATGATGAAAAGTTAAAAAGTAAGCAAATGAATATTTTCTAGTCATTAAAATATTTGGAGTTATATTTAATAACATGAGAAAATATCCAAGCATAATTTTAAACAAAAATGAAACAAAACACAAAACTAAGATGCTAATTTCTCTTTTTAAGATCTAAAAATATATGAGAAAGATCAAAGAAAATATGTTAAAATGGAAAAAAAAATGGACTCCAAGTAGTACAATTTCCCTTTTGACTTCCTCCTATGTTTTACAAAGTTTCTGTCAAACATGAGTTCATACAATAATCAGTTCCTGCAGAACCAAGACATAGCAATATAGTGAATGAATTCTGAACTTTGGGATATCACAGGCTTTGTTTCCTACCATTTTGGTGAGCACAGTTTAACAGCAAATTAAATTTTGAGGTTCTTTCTCTAAATAGCATAAAATGTTGCCTGAATGAAATATGATTTCAAGATTTCTTTCCAGAACTAAGGATAAAACAAACACATATACAGTTAGCTGGAGATACGTATTTGCTGAAGAATTTTCTACTGTCACTGAAGCAAAGAAAGAAAAAAAAAGAAATTGAGGATACTTTATGCTTATTACTTGGGTGAGTAAAATGACACCAAAATTTACCTAGAATTAGCTCTCACTTCACAATCAACAAAAGCAAGAGGGAGGGAGGGAAAGAACAAACACAAAGGTCCTCAATCAAGAAAACTGTCTTAAATGCTTCTAATGTATCACTACAGAAATTTGCTTTTTAACACAAAACAAAGACAAGTCTTATTTTATTGTTCTTGGATAAAATACCTCCAAATGCTTTTCTGCTTTTTTTCAATACAGATATTAAGAAGACAATGAATGTGATTTTTAAAATAACCTTAACATCTCAAAAATATGTGTATAGATAGGGTAAAGACTGAGAAGACAGAAACAAACGTTTCAAAAAAGAAACATTCAGACTTTCACAGAAAAAAGCTCTTAATGTCTAACTGTAGTAATAATATTTGAAACAGATGTCTATCTACTTTCAAATCCAAACTGGATCATGGTTTACAGTTTAATAAAACTTTAATTAAGGTTCTGGATCAATGTAAGCTGATCATGTCATGCAACTAAACACTTGCTTAATATTAACATCTCTTCAATGCTAAACTTAACCAGACTTTGCATAATTCATCCAAGGGAAAATGTCATTCAAATTAATAAAAACATTCAATTTATTCTCTTATTTCATTATATAAACTTTTTTTTAGAAGCAAGCATTTGAAATAGAAATGGAAGAATCCCAAACTGCATAAAAAGGAAAGGAAATAACTTTGTTTCTAAGAGCTTGTTGTTTCTAACCAGACACTTGTATTTTAACATGAGTATCTATGACTTAAAAAATTTCTCATTTGGAAACACTTTTTTAAGAAAGCTTTCTCTTAAATATTGATCAATTAACTCTGTAAATTTCCCTCATTCTATTTCAGTGGAATAATCTCATATAGATATCTCATAAAGTAAGTCTGAATGCCAATGCCACTTAAGAAACCTCTAAAATAAAGGAGAAGAATGAACACTTACTGAACAATTACTGTATGCCAGGTAGAGCTCCAGGTACTTCCTATATGTCCCACAAAATCCTTATTTAGTAGGTGCTCTTACTATCACAACTTGACAGATGAGAACATTGAGTGGGAGAGCCAGGATACAAACCCAGGTACAAACCTCCAAAATTCAGTGTAGAAAATCTACACTGGCTTTATACAAAATAGAGAATTTTTCCCTACTTCATGTCTCAGAATGTAATTTTAAAACAAATACAAGAAATGACTTTTTTTTTTAATCCTAAAACCTCTCACATATTCTCAAAGTGAAACTTTTCACAATCATCAAGAAATAACGATAAGAGCCACACAAAATAGAGAAGTCAGTTGACACTTAACAAGTGACTTCTGGGTGTTCTATTCCGTATGATGAAATATGGGGGAAAGAGAGAAACAGAATTCAGGTCCTGGTGGTCAGTAAGGAAAATGGTGAGGATGCTAATTACACTAACAATTCAGGAAATTAGTAATTACCAACAGATGCAGTGCAGAGTGCATATGAATGAAAGAGGGTAGAGAGAAGGAAGAAAATGAGTCAAGTTGAATGGGATTACTAGAGTATTTCCTTTAAAATCAACTATGAATTAGGTTTCAAAAGAAGGGGAAAGCATAAGCCTAGCAACAGTATGGGAAATTGATAAACGAAGTGATCCATGCTGGGCATAAAGGTAAATAGACTTTTTTTCAACCCAACTTCTAAGAAAAAGTCCATACCAAGTCCATGCCTTACTCTGTCACATACTCATTCTCATTTCCGATTCAAAAGTTTTACTATCATGAACCCTAATTCATTCACTATGGACAAGACCATTTTCAGCATTTAAGAACTTCAATTTTTTCCTTGTTTCTCTTCTCACAAGAACAAATAATTCATATAAAACAATCAACTCTATAGGTTCCAGTGGAGGCTTCTTGCTTGCATTATATTAATGCTCCAGGGTGAATTTTGAGAGTCATTATTTGTTTTCTCAATTTTATTTTACTTACCTTGAAAAGTGTAATAAACCTGTTAGTATATAGACATACTATAGGGAAATGTTGCACAGAAGCCTACTGGGATTACAAATTTGCTATGGATAATCTAGAAAATACCACTGAAACCTTAAAACATATAAAAGCAATAGAGTTGATTGCTGATAAAAATATAGTTCTTAAAAGGAAATTATTAACCAACTTGAAAATAGTACTATACTGGGATGCCTGGGTGGCTCAGTCGGTTAAGCATCTGCCCTCGGCTCAGGTCATGATCCCAGAGTCCTGGGATCAAGTCCCACATCAGGCTCCTTGCTCAACTGGTAAGGCTGCTTCCTCCTCTACCTCTGCCTGCCTGTGCTCGCTCTCTTTATCTCTCTCTCTCACAAATAAATAAATAAAATCTTTAAAAAAAGAAAAAAAGTACTATAACAAGTTGCCTGAATGTTCTAAAGGAATCTGAACATTAAACCAATCTTAGAACAACATGAAAAAAAGGATATTTTCAGAATAGAATGCACAGTAACTCCACATAGAGAGAACCAGCATAACTGCACAACATCTCAACCTAGTTCAATCTCCATGTTTATATTACAAATCATTTTAAATTACAATACTAAGTACAAGGAATCACAGAAACAAAAGTAACCAATAAAGCATACAGATCATCTCAATGATTAGTGAAAATTTACAATCACAAAAACTAACTTATACTGCTGGCAAGTTCTGTGTATTTTATCTCTAGTAAAATTAGCCATATAATCCAATACAGCCAAACAGGAAGCTGAATTGGCCTTTATCAGAAAATCTTTTTAACAAAGTTCCTAGAAAATAATTAAAAAAAAAAAAAAACATAATATTGATCACAGCAGAATTACATCCTACTCACCAAAATTATTTGCAACCCCCAAGGAAAGGATTTACAGAAGCATGTAAAATTATGTATAGTATAAATTACATCATTTTTCAATATCAGTGTCTCATGAAAAGAATTATAAAATCTCAGAGGTGATAATGTTTGGAAAGGACTTAATTTGTGAACATTCTCTTTTGTCCTTAAAATTCCAGAAAATACCTTAGGAGGGGGGTAAAAAATGCAACAGTTATGGTGCCTTGCTCTAAAGAAACTAATGCCATACTATGATTATTAACTATGATGAGATTTGCCCATTTGGGTTACAGAATCACAGCATTTCAGAGCCAGAAGACCTTACAGAGTTTGATCAATCTTTTATTTAAGTGATCAGTCTGAGGTTCCAAAACTAATTATGGCCTTCCCTGCCTCCCAAACACGTGCTCTTTTCAACACTGTACTTGCTTTCCTCCCCTGAAAGAGAGAACAGATGTAAAATGCTAGAATAAGAATAATAAATATACTGAAACATATTAGTCTATCTCATCCATTACTGTGATGAGAAATTGCAAAACAAGAATTATTTGACCTGAGAAATGAGAACACAAAGAAGACTGGAATTATATGAGATTATGAAAGTTAAAGTAAAAAATAATCAACTAGTCCTTCCTTATTATATGGTTTCATAATAAAATTATGAAGGGTCATTCAACGATTTAAATGGCAGGTAAAATTAAAACAAATAAAAGGAAATACCCTTGACATGCATAACAAGCCTCCAGAAATACACAAGGTCACAGAACAGAGGTCGCATCGTTAAATCCAGTAACATGATTTTAAAATAATCTGGGTCATTAGTGAAGCAAATATCTGATTATTTATGTTCAACATAAATATAATTTTCCATAATGGGAAAATTGTATTTTGGAATATAAGGAGTCACTAAGGAAGCTTTCTATTTGTTACAAATTATACTATAGCTTAGTATGTCTGTGATATTTACACTCCATATTTCTTTAAAAAATCAAATGGCAATTACTGAACTAGCAAAAACATGTTCATATAACACATATTTGGTATATGTAATACTGAAATTTTTTAATTTACCCTTTTGCTTGTAGTGCCTAAACCGACCTTAGGTTTTGCTCTTCTCATAGCACTTTGGCTATGTTTCATCTGGTTATTCTGAACATCAAAGTTATCTTTTTTTACTTTAAAAACTGCCTCGGCGAAACTCCCTGGCCACAGCCAAAGACCCCATTGCATTTTGCCTGCAAAACACACGGTATTGTGCTTCAAACAAAGAAGGTTTTAGGATTCTTTCTACAGAAGGTGTGTGTGGAGACAGGCAGCAGTGTCTGGCTGGTAGGCTATGTCCAGCTGAGCAGGCGGCAAACCAGCCTGGAGAACCACCTCAGGAATTCTGTTTCACTCCCTGCCTGCTGACAAATGAAAATAGAAGACAGAAAATATGGGTGTTATCTCTTTACAGATGATGATCTAGAGCCCATTTCAATACTTTAAAAAATGATTTACACAAATTTCAATATCAAACTCTCCCTTCAGGTTTTTATTGTGTTTATAGTATATACCTTCTGGTATACCTTCTGGTCCCTCCCAACAACTGAACTGTTGCCAAACCCCACAGTCCAGTTTACTCTTAGGCATACATCATGATGCTTCCTTCGAAATAAGGTTTTAAATTTAATCACATCACTTCAGATAAATTGATCATTTTTAAGTGATTTTTCATCATCTGCATCTCTATATCCTTAGCAAATTATTTGAGGTATTTGATTTCCCAAACTCACTAAAATGTCACTACATTTAAACCATGTTAAATGCCCCTCATCTCTCTTTCTTTCTTTCTCTCTTCCTCCCTTCCCCTCCTCTGATTCTCTTTCTTTCTCTCTCTCTCTCTCTCACACACACACACAAACATGTGGATCAAATCAATTTTACTAAAAAGGCCATAACTTTGGTCTAAAAAACAGTACCAGTGCTCTCCGTATAGAAATGTTCTGTAACTGAAAGGGAGAAAAAAGATTATACCATTTAACGTTCATAATGTTTTTCCAAAGATTTTTAAATTTTCTCTCTTTATCCATCTCTCCTCTCAAAACATGATCAGTAATCCAAGTCTCTATCTTGAAAACTCTTTAACAGTCAACCTTACCACCTGCTGAACTCACTGTGCCTTAAACTGCTTCATCTGTTAAATGGAGAGGACAATCACTACAATTGTAAAATGATGGACTTATTTAGCACATTGCCTAGAATATAAGAAAGACTCAAACACAGTAAGCCTTTCTTTTGCTTGCTTACATAAAACTGCAATACAACCACCCAGATAAATGCAGTTTCATCTCTTTTATCCATGGTCTTGCAAATTTCTCTGATTTAGTGTTCCATTTCTTGGTAATTTGGCAAAGTTGTGAAGTTTACATATGCTAAAGCATAAGGTCACTGAAAAATTTAGCAAATAAGGGAGGTAGGGGGGCACTAGCTTTGAATTTTTTCAGGGGTATTCATGTCCTGGCAAATTAAAAGACGGATGGAGCCTCAAGGGAAAAACCAGTGGATATAATACAGCTATTTTTTTTAAAGCCCCTTGACAAGGTACTACCCCAAAAGTTATGAAGAAAAGTGTCACCAGAAGATTACATGAACTTTTGCTGGAGAAACAAAGACAGTGGGGAAAAAAAGGGGGGGGGGCACTGCTTTGGCAGGAAAACTATAAACTGGGAAGGTGCTGGAAGTGATCTTATTTAACGTCTTTATAAATGATGTAGAAGAGGAAATGTAGATTAAATTTTCCAGGTCTGCAAAAGACACTAACTTTTTCCAGTATGTGAAGTGCCAAGTCAATGGGATAACCTACAAGATGTCCAAAACTTTATGAGTTATTAGGGGAAAACATCAAATAAGATCCAAAGTTGAAAACTATAGGGTTATGGGTGTAAGTAAGGAAGTTACAATCTGTACTTCTCAGGATAATGGGCCTTAGTTATCATAAAAAGGAGTTTAAAAGCCACTGCATTAATGTGTTCCCATGGCCAACAAAGCTAACAATGGCACCAACATTATGAGGTTTTCATCCTATTTAAAACCACAGTTCATCTTTACTTGAAATATTACCTGCATTTCTAGTCTACCACAGCCTAGCACTCCAAAAATATCTGCTGCTGAATGAAGAAATTATAAGTTTAATTTCACCAAAAAAAGAAAAAAATATTTAGAAGCTAAGGAAAATCCAGGGCAACTGGGTGATTCAGTAGGTTAAGCATCTGCCTTGGGCTAAGGTCGTGATCCCAGGGTCCTGGGACTGAGCCCTGCATCAGGCTCCCTGTTCAATAGGGAGCCTGCTTCTCCCTCTCCCACTCCCCCTGCTTGTGTGCTCAGGTGGGCACGCATTCGTATGCACATGCGCACGGGCGCGCTCTCTCTCTCTCTATCAAATAAGTAAATAAATAAATCTTAAGGGGACAAAAAAGAAACTAAGGATAATCCAAGCAAATAAAAATAGATGATCAAGTTGACCATAGGGAAGTCTTCTAAAGAAAAACAAGACCAGAGTTCTGTCAGCTTGCAAAGGTGAAGACCGCAATGAAACATTACAGACGTCAGGATTCCTGGGCTCCATACAATGACGGAAAGTATGAACAAGGCAAATTCAAGCTAAAGAAGTGCTGCTATGCTTCAACAAGAATTCACAATCTGGTTGAAAGTTGAAACACAGATACAAATCCAAGAAGTTAAACCAACTAAACAATTCTAATTGGTTTCAAAAAGGAGGTAGTTTATGCAGATAAAGACTAAGGTATTCAGAGAATGGAAGACCGAATATTAAACCAGAAAGCACAGAACACCAACCCCAGCCTCCCCTAGGCATATCCCCTGACGGCACTGCCTAAGGAAAGAGGAAAAGACTGAATCAACCTGACACTTAATAATGTTGTCTTCAGCTGCTCATTTTGTCTTTCCCATATTCCATCTATTTGTGCTCTGCATTTATTTTTTGATGGCGTAGCATCTGTAACTTTAAACACCTCTCCCCTTAGAGCAAGACTCAAATCTCTTTGACACATACAGCATCAAGTTCATTCATATTACATAAATATTTAATAATTCCATTTGTAAGAAAGACATTATTCACAAACTAAAGATACAAAATATTATTGTTAAACTGCATTACACCTTCCAGGTTTAAGAAAGATGAGCCAAAAAAGGAAGTTACAGGCTCATGATAAGTCAAGCTGCATACCCGCTGAGTTGCAAGAAAAATGTTTAATATATAATAATAGCTTTCAAACCACAATTATAAAAACATGAGATTTCAAATAAAATACGGGCTACAGAGTATTTGGAGACAACCTCTAAAATGCAACTCTGGGGGCACCTGGGTGGCTCAGTGGGTTAAGCCTCTGCCTTTGGCTCAGGTCATAGTCTCAGGGTCCTGGGATCACACCCCACATCAGGCTCTCTGCTCAGCAGGGAGCCTGCTTCCCCCTCTCTCTCTGCCTGCCTCTCTGCCTACTTGTGATCTCTCTCTCTCTCTCTGTCAAATAAGTAAAATCTTTTAAAAAAATGCAACTGCAGATTTTTTTTTTATACCAAAGAGACTGTATGAAGGTATAAATATTGTCTAGATCCAAGTAATATCTATAATATATTTTATATAATAAGCCCATACCATCTGTTAATTTTTTAAAGATTTTTTTTTTTTTACTTATTTATTTGAGAGACAGAGAGATAGAGCGAGCACAAGTGGGCAGAGGGGTAGAGGGAGAATGACAAGCAGACTCCCTGTTGAGCAGGGAGCCCAATGTAGGGCTCCATCCTACCACCCAAAGCCAGCACCTGAGCAGTCAGAGGCTTAACTGACTGAGCCACTCAGGAGCCCTAGGTCATTTTTAGTTTCAGCTAAAAGAATGCACTTCTTAAATGTTTAATACATGGACATTTCATAAATGTTAATATTTCATAAATATTAAGTGGAATTATACCTTAATAAGTTGTTTCATAACAAGATAGAAATTTTTCTTGCTGTTATTATCAGTCTATGATATTATTAGAGTATTTTAAGATTATGTCTACAGAATATCAAATCATCATTTCAATTATGCTAACTCAGTCAAAACTCTAAACAGTCAAAGGATGTAAAGCTAGTAAGGATCTTGGGAATTCTCTATAGGTTCAGAATCTTAGAAATGAGCATGTTTTAACCCCTCTGGTTCAGAAAAGGTAGTCAGAAGATTTGATGTTTTCAAATCAAGTGCAAAAGTGAGAGAAAAACAGAAGGGGAGTTGGAGGGAAAAGTAGGATGGTGTGAAGAGTATTCGTGTATTCACAAAATAGCTGCCATTCTCACATCCAGATTATGGCAGATACAGCAAGTTTTGTTTTTTTGTTTTTTTGTTTTTTTAAAGCTAAATGTGTTTTAAATACCTGTAAACTGCTAAACATGATGTAACAAGAAATAAGGGCAGGAAGTTATGGTCTTTGTACCAAAGCATGTAAAACATGTCCCCACCCTGTTGATCACAAAGGATAACTTTTACAACTAAAAAACTTGAAAACTAAGTTTTTCTAAGCAATTTTCAATTTCTTCATAGCTCTGAAAAACAACAGATTACAATGTAAGAGAATGCACAAAATCTTTGATGTGCCTGAAATGCAGAAAGTTTCAAGGCAATACATTTTTTAAGAACTTTTGGATCACTTGCCATTTTTATAAGCAACAGCACCTGCTTCTATTAGTAAAAGAGTCAAAATTTAAATTCTACAAAACATTTTTCAGGAGAAGTTAGTTTATATATGACTTATCTTAGCCTTAACATACTCTACAGAAAATTAAAATGGTAAAATTTAACGAAGTTTAAGTTATAGAATTAACTATTTCTTATGTCATCTGTATTTAAAGAAGTATACATTATTCTATAAATATGCACAATTATGGAGTAGGAAATGCCTAATTTGCCTACAAAAATCACAAGGGTTGGATGACTGAAGCAAGGAGTGAATCAAGTCCATTGAGAATTACTAAGAAAAACATAATCAGACATAAATGCCACAGAATACAAAGATCATTTTCCAAATTGGTTCCAGAAAGAGCTCCTAGGTAAATTTCCATGAAAAGCTAATTTAATTCAATTAAACGGTATAGCATGGTTTTCCTCTTTAAAAAGGAGTTTAAATATTTTCATTTGCTAAAGATATTAAAGATAAGTGTTTTAAAGTGGGACTGATTGAATCTTGAGTGAGATGAGGATTCAAATTATTGAAGGACCTCTGAATGATACAGGACTTTGTGAGCAGATGTATTTTAATCACTACAGCATAAATTCATCATTTATGAAGTACAGAGAGTAAAACTTACAACGGAATTTTTTTTACATCCTACCACATAAGTATAATATTATTCCCCATTCAAAATTGTAAGATTTATTTAGAGACACTGCTTGCCCCCCAAATTAGTATATTATTAGAGCCCATGCAGTGAAGGAAACAGATTCATCATTTAAAAATTAAACAGTCTGGGGCACCTGGGTGGCTCAGTGGGTTAAAAATTAAATAGTTAAATTTATTTTGGATAATTCAAGTTTCCCTCTATAACATTTCCTAGTTAATCTCAAGACTATATAAGCTCAGTCCCAGTCACTCGGAATAAGTAAGTAAGGCCTACAGAGCAGCCTAGTCATGGATTCTTCTGCGCCCATCTGGCTGCTGGCTTGAACACTGGAATGACTCATACAAATGAAGCAACCTGAGGTCACCTACTCCAGGTCTTTTTTAAAAAGAATTGCCAACTGCTTACCAGGTGGTTCCAATTTCCGAATGAGAGAGAAACTCATTCTAGATACACCATTTTATTTTCATATTGTCTCTGGCCACAGAATTTGGGGACTAAGGAAGGAAGCTCTTTTGAAATGTAGATTACTAATCATCTGAAAGCCAGAAAGCACTACATTTCTTGGATTAAGACTATTATATAAGTAAAGTCAAGTGAAAAAAAGAAAGGCAGGACACAAAACCATCTTATCTTATGTTTCCGATTTTGTCAAGGAGAAGAAAAAGTACCTGAAATGCAAAGAGTGCCTATTTCTGGGTAGTGGAAGAATGAGTGATTTTTATTTTGTTATAAATTCCTATATTCCCCAATTTCACGTCAATGAATATGCATTCTTTATTATTAGAAAAAAATAAAAGTAGCTTTCTAGAAAATATTATACAATATAAACTGTGGGCTCAAGAGGCCCCAGAGGTCCAGGGTATACTCACATCTATATTGGCAAAAAGTCTTTCTCTGGGTAAAAAAATATTCATTTTTACTTTTAAAAAGAAAAAGGGAAAGGAAAAAACAAAACAAAACAAAAACAAAAACAAGAACTCCACTCCTATTCTAGGATAGGTGTGATGGGTAGAGGAAAAATTCCTGGCAACAATAATGGTCTCTTTCTTTCAGGAGACAATAGACTGGTGAATGTTTAGTCAATTATTTATGGGATCAACTTTTCCCAAAATATGTTCTGAGGAATACTCCTTCAATGCTAGCATGGAATATATGCAGGGAAAAATACAAGTCCTGTGATGGAATCCCCCCTGGGGGACTGCCACAATGCACACTAGCATAATACAGGGCCACAGAAAGATTGCAGTTAGAAAATGCCAGCAATTCCCCGACTTGTTTGATTATTTACTTATCAAATGCTTCTGTGGTGTTTACTACCTACCTGGCATTGTTATAGACCCTTTACAAATATTTACTCTTCTAATCCTCAAGAAACCTATTTAGTAATCACTATTACTGTCATCCCCATTTTACTGATGAAGCAGAGACAATGTTCAGTCAGTCACTTGCCCAAAGTCAAACAGCTAACAAGCAAAGCCAGTCACACCCCAGAGACCCCCAGCTAACCTTGTTGGGTTACACACCTGACATGCACAAAACCACTGTTATGCCTAAAAATCTCTGGAATATAATTATTAAACAAAAGAAGTTTTAGTAAATTTTTCATCTCTGTGGTCATTTAGTTTTATCAGATATAATTCAAAGGAGTTTAGATAAATAAATATCCATATGACCTAAGCCATTTCTATACTCTCAAGTATTTCCAGATTATTTATGAGGTAGTATTATTGGCCATTTTCTTTTTCTTCAGGCCTATCTAACATTTTAAAAATCCTAATAAATATAACCACCACTGATCATTAGAGATCAGGTTATACATTAAATGTTGTGTTTTAAAATGAACAGACTTGTGTACCATGGTGTTGTCAATGTATGGCTATGTGAAAAACACAAGCAACAATCTATGTGACCTTACTTTTATTTAAAAATACATAAAAACACACAAGAAAACTCTTAAAGGTATATACATGTATACCAAAATACTACTTTAAGGTAATGGTATAAGGCAACCGTAGGTTTACATGCAATTTCTACTTCTCCCAAGATTTATTATTTGTGTCACTAGGAAAAGCCTTTAAAATTCACACATAAAGAGCCTGAAAAACAGATGCAGGTCAATAAAAGCAACTTAGAAATGCCCCGTTCAGGCGCCTGGGTGGCTCAGTGGGTTAAGGCCTCTGCCTTCAGCTCAGGTCACGATCCCAGCGTCCTCGGATCGAGCCCCGCGTCAGGCTCTCTGCTTCCTCCTTTCTCTGCCTGCCTCCCTGCCTGCTTGTGATCTCTCTCTGTCAAATAAATAACAATAAAAACCTTCCAAAAAAAAAGAAATGCCCCGTTCAGGTGCTTCTGATCTCAAGCAAATGAGAATCCTTCTTATTACTCTCTCCCACTAGCCCTATTTATCTCCTTCACAGCCCTAATCACAAACTTGATTTATAAATATTGTCTAGATTTTTATCTTCTGCCCCTTCCAATCTTATCCCAAATGAGGGTAAACATATCTGTCCTTTTGTATCCACAATGCCTCGCACAGTACCTGACCCCAAATACTGACTTTGCAAATATGCTTTGCATTAATGAATTAATAAGAGTCAACGAAACAATCAAATTACATACATATAGGAGATATATGGATGATGGCCAATGTAAGTGTTAATTTTTTTAAAGATTTTATTTATTTATTTGACACAAGAAGGGTATAAGCAGAGGGAGCAGCAGGGGAAAAGGAGAAGCAGGCTCCCCACTTAGCAGGAAGCCTGATGTGGGCTCCATCCCAGGACCCTCGGATCATGACCTGAGCTGAAGGCAGATGCTTGACCAACTGAGCCACTCAGGCTTCCCTAATTTAAGTGGCTAAACCAATATATCTGTTGACAGAATTATTTATATAACATCTTGGGTTTTCTATGCCAATGTTGCATGAATAGAAGCATAAAAGTTGGGGTGAAAAGCAGATGTCCAATAGACGTAAGAGTGGCCAAGGCTTTCACAAGCTGAATCAACAGAAAATGGGATCTTAACTGTTACAACTTCTGACAAGTTGGAGAGGATTTATTTATAAGCAAACAATATAATAAGGTATAGACAGGAGTGCAAAAGAATATTGAAGGGTGGAGCAGTAAAGCGGGGTGGTAAAAGCAGAAGGGCTATTACAGAGATTACTGGAAGGGCAGAATTACAGAAGGAAGACTACCTTATAACAAGCAGTGCCTTTCAGTGCAAGGACACAGGCAGCCCAAACTGATGTAGCAGAGAAGAAGCTAAGAGAATACTTTTCTCTCCACTCTCCCCTTATTTTCCTTTTGGGGCTCCCCAATGAACAAGCTATCTGGAGATGAGAACGTTCATGCAGGTACTGTTTTAGGCAGAGAGCATAAGGTAGAAGGGTTGAGAGTGGATCTGGAGAGGCAAAGAGAACATTTCTGACATAGAAGGCAAATAACGCAGGAGGTTTTTAACAAAATGGAGTTAGAAAAGCAAAGAAGAGATTCAGATACAAAAGGGACTCCTGACTAACTGAAAAGGACTAAAACAGTGAAAGAATTGCTAAAAACATTAAAAAATAAGGTAATGCCAAGTTGTCTGCAACTCCATTAGAGTAGAACATTACATTCAGTAATAAGAGGAAGGATATAGGGATAATCATTCATTATGTGCACTCTTATGGCCCAATGTTTACTGGACAACAGACCAGTAGCTTATTCCCAGAAAAAGATCCAACAATTTAGCATCTTTTATAGATGGTTATAAAATATATTAGATAAAACTCACTGATTTCTATCAAGATATTAATTTAGACAAAGGAACCATCATTACAGACTTTCTTGGAATCATTTTAGATTCACAAATCAACAAATTAATCAGTGACAGATGTGTCTGTACTTGTTTAAGTCCATGTCTATATAACTGCTATAAAAATGACTAAAATGTTTATCTCAAGATGCCAGGCAAGAAAGGTTATGAAGAGAGATACAGGATTGTATCTTTTTCTTTTAGCCAATAAGGAAATACAACCTTCAAACCATTTCCAAACTTGCTACTTAGTATCTTCTGAAGCTGAAGGCCCATGCAGTCATGTGTTTGCTGGAAGACAAGAGAAATGAAGTCGGCCGAATCAAAACTATAGGTACTCTAGTAGACTGCATCCAAGAGCATTCCACAAATATTCACTGAGCGCCTACTATATACTAGCTCTTTACAAAGGGCTGGGATACAGGATGGGCGAGATCCACAACTAAAAATGCAGAATTCACAGTGAAGTTCTTTTTTTTTTTCAGTGTTTCAAAATTCATTGTTAATGCACCACACCCAGTGCTCCATGCAATACATGCCCTTCATAATACCCACCACCATGCTTACCCCACCCCCCATCCCCTCCCCTCCAAAATCCTGTTTGTTTCTCAGAGTCCACAGTCTCTCATGATTTGTTTCCTCCTCTGATTTCCCCCAACTCACTTCTCTTCTCCATCTCCCAATGTCCTCTGTGTTATTCCTTATGCTCCACAAGTAAGTAAAACCATATAACTGATTCTCTTTGCTTGACTTAATTCACTCAGCATAATCTCCGCCAGTCCCGTCCATATTGATACAAAAGTTGGGTATTCATCCTTTCTGATGGAAGCATAATATTTCATTGTATATATGGACCACATCCTCTTTATCCATTCATCCCTTGAAGGGCATCTTGGTTCTTTCCACAGTTTGGCCACCATGGCCATTGCTGCTATGAACATTGGGGTACTGATGGCCCTTCTTTTCACTACATCTGTATCTTTGGGGTAAATACCCAGTAGTGCAATTGCAGGGTCATATGGTAGCTCTATTTTTTAAATTTCTTAAGGAATCACCACACTGTTTTCCAAAGTGGCTGCACCAACTTGCATTCCCACCAACAGTGTCAGAGGGTTCTCCTTTCTTCACATCCTCTCCAACATACGTTGCTTACTGTCTTGTTAATTTTGGCCATTCTAACTGGTGTAAGGTGGTATCTCAATGTGGTTTTGATTTGATCTCCCTGATGGCAATGATGATGAACGTTTTTTCATGTGTCTGTTAGCCCTTTGTATGTCTTCTTTGGAGAACTGTTTGTTCATATCTTCTGCCCATTTTTTGGCATGGTTATCTGTTTGTGTGTGTTGAGTTTGAGGAGTTCTTCACAGATCTTGGATATCAGCCTTTGTAGTGTCATTTGTGAGTACCTTCTCCCATTCCGTGGGTTGCCTCTTTGTTTTGTTGACTGTTTCCTTTGCTATACAGAAGATTTTGACTTGATGAAGTCCCAATTGTTCATTTTCGCTTTTGTTTCCTTGGCCTTTGGAGACATATCTTGAAAGAAGTTGCTGTGGCTGATATCGAAGAGGTTACTGTCTATGTTCTCCTCTGGGATTCTCATGGATTTCTGCCTCACGCTGAGGTCTTTTATCCATTTCGAGTTTATCTTTCTGTATGGTGTTAAGAGAATGGTCAAGTTTCATTCTTCTACACATAGCTGTCCAATTTTCCCAGCACCATTTATTGAAAAGACTGTCTTTTTTCCACTGGGTATTTTTTCCTGCTTTGTCAAAGACTATTTGACCATAGAATTGAGGGTCCATATCTGGGCTCTGCACTCTGTTCCACTGGTCTATGTGTCTGTTTTTGCGCCAGTACCATGCTGTCTTGGTGATCACAGCTTTGTAGTAAAGCTTGACACCAGGCAACGTGATGCTTCCAGTTTTGTTTTTCTTTTTCAACATTTCCTTAGCAATTCGGTGTCTCTTCTAGTTCCATACAAATTTTAGGATTCTTTGTTCCAGCTCTTTGAAAAATGCCGGTGGAATTTTGATTGGGAATGGCATGAAGTTCTTAAAGAAGCATGTCATTTTCAGAGCTGAGGGGCAGAGAAAATTGCCACAGATACCTGGTGAGAGGAATTCTGACTTGCTTCTTTTCTTTTGTAACCAGAACACAAATTGTATGTAAAATGAAGTGATGTTTGTTGAAAGAGTCAAGAATCCCCAGGGAGTCCAAAGATCACACAGAGCCCTAACGAACTTTGCCACACTTCTAAGGATATGTAGCAGCCCCTGAATCAAGAAGCTTGTGGCCCAGGAGATACTTGGAGGATGGTAAGCACGTAGGGAACTAAACTGCTGAGGTGTGTGATATAAAAGTAAAAGCAACTGTTGGGCCAGTGGATTACTGCAATGCAGATGAAGGAGGAGGGAAGAATGATTCAACTCAGTGACTCTTACTCAGTAATAAGAACAATGTCTGATCAATTTCTCTGGCCAAACCACCAAACTATCAGCTAGATCCTGCTCATAGTCTCCCACAACATCTTACTTCAGACATTCTTGCTCACACTACAGAAATGCTAAGTCATATTTGCAGACTTCTCTGTATAAAGTCTCCCAGGATGGTTTAGTAAGATGTCTAAATAAAATGTATACTTCATTACATGGTCCTGGTTATACCTCTGACCTCATTCTTACCATCTCATCTGCTTGCCTGAATCCAATCCCACTGACCAGTGTGTGCCCAACTTGCTGCTGCTTTAGAGACAGCTTCGATATTCCCCCTGCCAGGAAGCTCTCTGGGATTTTCAGTGGGCTGGCTTTCTGGGTGTTCAGGGACATCCTCAGAGAGGCCTTCCTCAACCACCCCACATGAAGAACAACCCCAGCTGTCACAATACCCAGTCATCGTTTCCTAATATCAATCTTCACCATTATAAATGACCTTACTCATGTGCTTGTTCATGGTTATTTTCACTCTCTAGAGTGCAAGCTCTAGGAGAGTGAGAACCTTGTGGCTCTTATGGTACAGTTCCCTGAGATATATAATAATGCCAGGCAGAGAGTAGGCACTCAAACATTTAAGTGAAATGACTTAATGCAATTAAACTCACTGGCCTATAAAGCAGATGCTCTAAAAATCATGAAAACAGATTACTGCCCGATGTACATTATATAATACTCTTTCTTTAATCTTTAATAGTATAGGGGAACTTAATACTCAGCAGCAACAAAATGTGCCTCTTACAGACTCCCAAATCTTCATTTATTTCTCTTTCCAGACTCTACCTCTAATACGTTTTAGTTCTTCAATTTTAATTCAGACTGAATGTCTTTTAAATGTAGTATTTCTAGCCCTGTCCCTTCCTTCCTCCAAAATTCTAGGTGACTATGTATTCCAACATTTCTACTTCAATTTCTGCCATCACGTCACATGTAGCATATGAAAATCTGAAATTAGTATCTCTCGGGCAAAATCAGCTTCTCCTTCTATCCTAAGAACTTTCTCAACCATCTTCCAGATACCCGGATTTAAAAGCGAGGAATTATCTTGATTATGAAATTCAACAACTGGAAGGGAGATTGGAAGAGTAAGTGGTCTTGAAGATTTTTTTAAACTGTGTTGGCCTTTTTTTTTCCCCCCAAACAAAAGCTCACCGGGGAAGTCTGATATGTAAAACAGATGAATATGCAGTTGTTCTGGGAGTTAAACCAGTGGTCTCTGAAGAAAAACTTCAAAAAGCGCCCCTAATCTGGTCCAAACTTCCTTTCTTTTCTCCCTATCCCCCATTCAACACATGCTCAGGAATTTAGAGAGGAGAAAATTTATTCCAGAGAATCTGAATCTTCTTTTCAGGTAGAAATAAATATTCTGCTAAAAATGACACAGCCCCCAACACTATGCTCAGCATAAAATCATTTAGATATCAGTGTTCTAGAAGACAAACATGACCTCCATGACTATGTATGACCAGTGATTAACAGTTATTGCAAAATGGTAAGTTTCATGCATGACTTATTGGTCAGCATGAGAAGAAATCCTCAGAGTTTAGATAGTAATTTTTAGCTCCTGGTAATAGATTTCTCTACTTCTAGTAAAAGAAGGCAAGTAGGGAGGTCCAAGGAAAATGACTGTGGCTTCACTGTCTATTGTTTAACAAGGCTTTCAAATGGTTTAGGCCTCATCCTCTTCAACTTTAATATTAATGTGTGTGAGGAAATGCTTTCTAAGCCTCTTTCTTCCCTCAGTCTATGCTCTGTTCTACTACACTGTAGTGTTTCCCTTAAACTACTGCACCTACAGAGAATTAGCATCAAAAGTTACACACAAGGGCCCCTGGGTGGCTCAGTGGGTTAAAGCCTCTGCCTTTCGGCTCCAGTCATGATACCAAGGTCCTGGGATCAAACCCAGCATTGGGCTCTCTGCTCAGCGGGCAGCCTGCTTCCCCCCCCACCCCCCTCTACCTGCCTCTCTGCCCACTTGTGATCTCCGTCTGTCAAATAGATAAATAAAATCTTTAAAAAAAAAAAAAAAAAGTTACACAAACCATCCTTCAAGAATTTTCTGACCATATTCTTACGGCAGATATTGCACTGGGCACTTGAAATCCAGACAAGGAAAGAAAAGGGACACTATTTTACCTCAATGAAAAGACAGCCCAGGAGGAAGTCAAGCAAGTAACGAGACAAGCAGAGGTAAACAGAGAGAAGTATGCAGAGAAGCCAGAGAAGGAGACATGAGGAGGCTTACAAAAATGAGGCAAGGCTGGAGTTGGAGTTGCCAGGTTGGAGTGGGTGAAAACGAACTTTAGATTTGGATGATAAATCTCAGCTGAACACTGGAAGGGCCTATATATACCAAAAGATATCACATTCTAAGTTACCTTACACTTTTACATAATGAAATCAGCATTTACTGTAATAAAAATATTTTATCAGGCCATCTCACATGGTTTTCCAAGTTTATGAGGAAAAAAATTAAGTCAATTTCCTCTTAATAAATATTATTTAATGACTGGAACATTTTGAGGGACATATATGAACACACCAGGAGTAGAGGCAGCACGTCACTCAGGAACAATAATCTACCCGGGAATTTCAGACACCCCTGCCCAGGCTAAATACGACACAGCACCTGGCAGACAAGGTGGCAAAGCCCCTATAAATAGTGATGATTCACTAAAGTGACATAAATCAGGATTTTAACTCACCAAAAGCTAACATTTTGATTTAAAATACCAAATCAGTGCCGTTAAAATTCATCAGGAGACCCTAGCACATAAGTAATGAGAACATATCAACTTATATCTCCTGACCAAAAGGAAAAGGTGGTTTTCTAAATGGTATTTGAGATTGGACAAATAACACACTGTATCAAGTTTTGTAGCCCTAGGGCATATTTTGCTAAAAACAAAGGTACATTATGTATGACTAAAGAAAACAGTGAAAATCAGAGCAATTAATTTCCCAGCTATGTTTCCCATAAAAAACATCACTACCATGATTTGCTTACAGCACACCACCGTTTTTTGCATCACACAATGATCTAAGTGTATAATAACTTGCATATTTCACTAAGATGTAATATCCCTCAAAACGTCCTTATAGTGAACGTTTTCCAAAAAAAAATTATTGATCTCTGGAATATCTCATGTCTTAAAATTATGGACAAATCCTCTTCTACTTTCTTTGCAGTTAAAAATAATTCTTCTTGATCACTGGAGTGTAAAGAGGTATAAGAGCACAAAGACCGAATATTTTCTTAAAAACAAATGTCCCACTTGACACAGGACATTTCTCATAATTTCTCAAAACAATAATTAGAAGAGTAGTCACTAGGATCCTAAAAATATACATAAGAAACACAGATACTAGTTGGCATCAGTTTAGTATAGCAGAAATTTCCATAAATACTTTTTCAAATTATTTTCAACTACTTTACAGCTGACTCCTCTCATTATTGGTGACTTTTCTATTTCTTTCCACAATTCAGAAACATTTCTCAGGTTGTTCTGCTTCACTACAGATACGTTTGGTACATTCTCTTTATACACTGGAGGCAATTAAGCCGCTCTCTTCTTCTGTTTTCTTTCACTGGCACCTCTGTGGCTGCTCAGTCACTGACCTCACCTTGGTGGAAAGGTGACTAAGAAAAGAGCAATTCCTAATAATTCAAGGAAACCACAGAGTTCCCATTCTCTGGAGAACAAATACGAAGGATCCAGAATCCAGCTGGAGTGGTGCAGCTCAAAAGGAATAAGACACCACACTGGACAACTTCCGGAGGATCTTCTCTGTCTGAAACCCTAACACTGCAAGGGACAGACAGAAATATGGAGCCCCGACAGACACGGTCACGAGTAGTAGACTGATGGGCACTGACAGCGAGAGAGAGACAGACAGACAGACAGACAGACGCGGAGGTAGGTACAGTGAGACAAGCAGCACAAAGTCAGCCTGCAAAAAAGAGTCACTGAAAGAGTGTAGGGGACAGAGAGGGAAGAAGATAAGGAGACCGAGAGGCAGGGACGTGGGACAGAGAAGGGGGTGGGGAGAGGGAGACACAGAGAGAGAGAGACCGAGGGAGAAACAGACAGAGGAGGTGGGGAGTGGGGAAGAGACTAACACGGAATGGGAGAAAAACGAGGGAAAGACAGAAACACTTGAGAACGTAGCAGAGACAGTAACAGAGGGAAAGCGACTCGCAGTCGCGGCAGAAACGCACGCCCAAGCCCGAGACGCCGCAGCCCTCCGCTGCGCACTTTCTCCCGCCGCACAGCCCAGTTTCCGGAGGCTTCCGAGGCAGGTGGCTCCGCAGAGCTGGGTGCCCGCCCGAACTGCCGCCCCGCCGTCGGGCCCCCTCCCACTTCATCCCCATTCCGGGGCTGCCTGTCGCTCGCCTTCCCAAGCCCACCCCGGGGACGCGGGTCCCGACTCTCCGCCTCGGCGCGTCCCTCCTTCCCCAACTCCGGAGCACGTGTCCCGCCCGCGGCCGCCTCTGCCCCCAGCTCGTGACCGGCACCGGCACGAGGTTTCGGGGTCCCGGCAGCGTCGCTCGCGCACAAAGCCCGGGAGCCACCTCCCGACCCGCTCCGCCACCCCCCACCCCCGCCGCCGCCGCCGCCGCCCCGCGCCCGCGCGGCTCCTTCTCCTCCTCTCCCCGCGCGCCGGGTCCCGCCCGGGACATCGCCACCGGCTCCGCGCGCCGCCCCTCTGCCCACGCCGCCTCGGCTGCCTCCCGCTCGCTCGCCGGCACGGAGTCCCGCGCGCCAGCCCGCCCGCGCCTTACCCGCCGCTGAGCTCCGGCCACCAGCGTCCTGAGCGCCGCTGTCCCCGAGGCCCCCGAACTGTCCGGGCGCCCCGCGCAGGCCCCACGCCAACTCCGCGCCCCGCGCCGGGCCGCACCGTCAACTTCTGGCAGCCGCGGCCGCTCTGCCGCCGCCGCGGGACTTTTTTTTTCCCCTCTCGCTCCTCGGCTGCCTCTGGATCTTTTTTTTTTTTTTTTTTTTTTTTCCCTTCACTTGCCCTCTCCAGCTCCCACTAGTGATTGGAGACTGAGAGCCAAGTACTTAGCGGAGGGATTACACTTCTCGACGCTTGGAGCTGCCCCAGCTCCGCTGCGTGTGTGAGGAGTGGTGAGCGGACTCGGGGAGCGGCGCCCTTCACGCCTTTCCACAGCGCTGGACGGAAGGGGACTGCCGAGCTGCGCCCGCGGCGCGAGCACCACTGCCGCGCGCTGCTCCATACCTGCGTGGTCGTGGATAAGAACGAGTCCCCCCCCCCCCTAAAAAAAAGAAACCTAAGGTTTGAAGAATGAAGATTCGTGGAATTACTATACAGCGAGACCTGACAGGGGCTCCCCAAGATAATCCAGTGCCGTGGATTTAAACTTCTCAGGGCCATTGACACTTTTGAGAAGTTGATAAATGCTGACCCACCTCGTAAAAAACACATGTACACATCGAATTATGTCTGCTCTTCTGGGCGGGCGTTTAGCGACTCTGCAACGTACACCTATACCACCTAAGGAAATGAAATATTTCCTTTCCTCAAAGATTTTGAAACTGGTAAAATAAAATATAAAAGAAAAACGTCTTCTGTTTATATTTGATGAAATTTTACAATTAGTAGTGTGTGTTTTGGAAAAGTATGTCACCTCTTTACTTTGTGGTCTCCTTGCTAAAACTTTCAGGGTTGAAATACTTTCTAAGGAAGTAAATACAAATTAAGCTAGTCTGCAGTCTTTCAGGAGATTTGGGAAGGAGAGTTAACTTTCTAAAATCAGCTGTATTGCCAACTCTGTCTCCCAGGGGGCTATCTCTTGGCTTCTTCTTTTTTTTATTTTTTTTTTTTTTTCCTTCCCGATGCCTTTCAGCTGCCCATTCTCAGAATTTCCTTTTTTTTTTTTTGAAATTTTTTCTAAATAAACTGATAACTCCTCTCTAGTCACCAAATGTGTGATTTAAATAACTCGATACAATTGCACTCTGACCTAGCTTCTTTCCAATTGTCTTCACCTCTGTCTCTATACCCTATTAAATTCTTGGCAACCAGTTTTCTTTCAACTCCTCCTTTTTCTAGAATTATTCCCATTACTTTTTTTAATGTTAGGCATTAAATATAATCCTCTGAACCTATCAATAATTCTATTGTGTATAAATGTATTTTACAAAGCTCCCACTGAGGAACAGGGGGCACTCTAAGTCATTTGTTGATGAGCTTGTGAAATGTCGCACATTTCCCCCAAAGAAATGTTAGGATCCCCAACAAAGTATATTTGCTCTATAATGTACCGGAACCATGATATTGTTAGGACAAAACTGAATTCTGGTGCCTGGTGCTGGATGGGAAGGAGAAAGTTCTGTTTAATGTAATATGAGAAAATGTTCAAAACAGGCAGCATTTGTCACAGGCATCATTTTGCCTTCCTTACTCAACCTTCATAATAGGGTCCCTGGTGCCCCTTCAATTGACGCTCATCTCAAGTTCTCTCTGCTCCAAAATTCTTTTACTCCTTGTCCTCAGTCCTATTTCCTATCTTCTCCCTACTGATATTAACCAGGTTTCAACAGAAAAGAAATCTCATTTAATCAATCCCCTGTATTGTTTGAATTACTGACACTTTTATTTGGCAAAGTTTTTTTTTTTTTCCTCTTAGAATTTCTGTCCTCAAAAACGGCAATGAAATATCAGACATTATGAGAGCAGACAGTGTTCGGGTATATGTATCTTTTCAGAAGTTGTGCTAAGGATTGGCTTTCCTTGGCTTACCTCTATTCACCACTATCTTAAGCATCTATTGGACGTAAGACAGTGATCCTGGGAATACAGGCATCTCTGGATAGGGAAGATGCAAATTCCATTTCAGTTGACTTATAAATAAGTAGATATTTTAAAATTATAAGATATGAAAAAAGTCCAAATCAACAGGAATAAAGAAATTTCTATAGTTTTACCTTAAAGGAAAAAATCACTCTGGGCGGGAGAGAATCAGAGAGAGAACCATCAAGGAAACTGTGTTTGAAGTGAGCCTTAGAAAGTAGCATTTAGGGCGCCTGGGTGGCTCAGTGGGTTAAGCCGCTGCCTTCGGCTCAGGTCATGATCTCAGAGTCCTGGGATCGAGTCCCGCATCGGGCTCTCTGCTCGGCAGGGAGCCTGCTTCCCTCTCTCTCTCTCTCTGCCTGCCTCTCCATCTACTTGTGATTTCTCTCTGTCAAATAAATAAATAAAATCTTTAAAAAAAAAAAAAAAAAAAAAAAAAAAAAGAAAGTAGCATTTAAACAGGCACGGGATGGGGAATCTGAGGTATAAGCCATTCAACAATCAACATTTATTGAGCACCTATGGCATGCCACAGACTGGTGTTTGAGATTCAAATCCTGTCCATTCCTTCTTGAAACTCACAGAAGAGACCATATATATATTATATATTCTCTCTCTCTCTCTCTCTCTCCATATATAGAGTGGTCGCATCTTATCAGGGGCCCGATGGATCTGTAGAGACAAAAAGACAGTTGAAAAGAGAAAAAGCACTTAAAGCAGTGGGAACAGTGTGAAAAAAAGCATAGTGCGTTTAGGGAACAGCTGGTAGCTCAGTGCTCCTACTGAAGTCATGAGGAGAAGGTACAGGAGATGAATCTCAAGCTAAGGAGGGTTCAGGAATGACCTTGTCAGAAATGGTAATGAAATAGATACTTCCTTGTTTGGTGATAGGGAAGCATTAGAGATACTTATAGTAAAGAGTTAGTGATGGAATGGAATTTTCAGAAGATCATTTAGAGGTACCTAGAGAGGGAGAAATGGAAGCACAAAACAGGTTAGGGGGTCTCTTATGTAAAGAGTGACGATCTGAACCAAGACAGTGACATGGAGACCAAGGTCAGTAGCAGAGTCAGTAGCAGACCTGAAAGACAGTTCAGATAGAGTTGTAAAAGCTGATACCCTGTGTTGCAGCCTGGGATGATGGTGCTTTTAAAAGCAAGAGAGACAGGGGTACCTGGGTGGCTCAGTGGGTTAAGCCGCTGCCTTTGGCTCAGGTCATGATCTCAGGGTCCTGGGATCGAGCCCCGCATCGGACTCTCTGCTCAGCAGGGAGCCTGCTTCCTCCTCTCTCTCTGCCTGCCTCTCTGCCTACTTGTGATCTCTCTCTGTCAAATAAATAAATAAAATCTTTAAAATAAATAAATAAATAAATAAAAGCAAGAGAGACAGGGGTACCTGGGTGGCTCAGTGGGTTAAAGCCTTTGCCTTCCACTCAGGTCATGATCCTAGGGTCCTGGGATTAAGACCCACATTGGGCTCTGCTCGATGGGGAGCTTGTTTTCTTCTCTCTCTCTCTGCCTGCCTCTCTGCCTACTTGTGATCTCCGCCAAAGAAATAAATAAAATCTAAAAAAAAGAAAGAAAGAAAGACCGACCACAGTGTAGAGGATGCTATGGAAAAGAAGAGGAGGGAGGGTTTCCACTTTGGTGGAATGACAAATTTGAACAAAAACACAATTTCTTTTTTTATCTAATTGTGAAACTAAATCATATAAAATTTCCAGGTATCTCAGGAGAGAACACCAGGACAGAAAAGGCGAGGACTCTCAAAGAATTCACAGGTTTACCTCCCCATGAAGGAAGACATTTGCCCAGCTCTACTAGACTCAGACTACTTGGGGAATTTATATGCAGCTAAATAGGACAGACCTGAGGACCAAAGTAATACAATGAGCTTACTTCTATGTTTTCAGCTTCCCTTCTCCAACTGTTTCCTCTTCTTTGACATCCTTACTCCCACATCTTTCCCTTTTCCATCTCCCCTCTTTCAAAACTCCAAAGGATCTGATAACCATTAATTTATTGTCATTTATTAATGTATACTATGTTAAGTAACATTCTAGAGCATGTGCTTTTAAATTGCTTTTCTCTAAATGTGGAATAAAATGTCTCATTTTTGAGATATTTTGAGAATCAGATTAAAGAAATATTTCAGCAGAAGCAAGAAATCTTTTTCTCTGCAATTCATACAGCTGTGGCTTCTTTTGACCCACTGCTAATGTGTTACCTCTGCATAATCAAAAATATAGATTAAATCTCTCAACAACTGGAATACTTAAATCCTCACTTGTTAATATAAGAATGTAGAAGTATCGGTGAATATGTAGCTTCTCTAACAAAAGCCATACTGAGCGATCACCATGTGCTAGGCACACTACTATGTACTTCATACATATTAACATACTGAGGTCTCATAATAAAGTAGGTACTATGTTATTCCCATTTTATGGATGAGGAAACTGAAGAACAAAGAAGTTAGGTAACAAGTTCAAGGCCATGCTGTTAAGTAGAAGAAGCAAGTATGGCTATAGACCTCAGCCTTCTTCAGGATATCAAACTACTCTATAGGAGTCAGAACATTTTTAAGTACTCAATAAACAGACACTAGACAAAAATACCTAAAGATTTTGAATCTAGGGTCAGCTGGGTGGCTCAGCAGGTTAAGCAGGTGACCCTTGATTTCTGCCCAGGTCATGATCTCAGGGTCCTGAGATGGAGCCTTGCATCAGAATTCTCTCTCCCTCCTCCTCCTTTCCTTCCCCCTCTCTAAAATAAGTAAATCTTTAAAAAAAAAAAAAAATGAATCTAATCTATGAGCCCAATTGAATCTAATCTATGAGCCCAATCCTAGAAAGTATGAAAAGGCAAAATATTTGAGTCCTTCATATTTTGTTATGTGGTTTCCTCAGCTCCTTGGAAAGGTAGCAGCTGGGGGGAAATCTGGTGATGCCAGGAACATGAGAAGCAATAGGTTTCCGTGGCTTTTAAAATTTCCCTCTCTGGTCAGCAGAATATCCTTGGCTAGGCCCTCTGCCAAGTTGTGAATTCCCTGAGAATCCTTTCTCTATCTTTTACTACTCCCCCAACTGCTTTTTCTTTAAAACACAACCACTTTTATGAGATAGAAAAGGGTGAGTTTAGCTCAAAAATCAGATTTTTTTTTTTTTTACGTTGCATAGTGGATTCCCATCACAAGTATTCCCATCACAAGAATTCAAGCAGAAGTAAGACTGGCTATTATGGAAGGTGTTCCTACAGTGGGTGAGAGGACAGACCAAAAATCTCTCAAGACCCCTTCCTGCTTTCTGAATCTATATTTAACATAGTTAATTTGAATAATTCAAAATTTTAACACCAATATCAACATTAACATAATTTCTTTGGATGTAAATATTAATATGTATAATTAAATAAGTTTAATAAATAAATGCAAATTAATATATTTCTAGCAAATCGCTTTGGTATATAACATGTCAGTCATAATCTCACAATTAAAATACACTTCAGATTACTCCCAAAGTCATGGCCTAAAACTTCTACTCTATTTTCTGGGGTTCTCTGTTTTACACAAAACAACTGTGATTGTAAACAGGAAAAAATAACACAGATTCTAGTTCAATAACAAATTAATTTTGTTCAATATGAAAGTTCAAGAAAAACAGAATACCTCAACGGAAATGGGAACAAACCATGAAAAAAATCTGAAGTAAAAATGTTAAAATGATTTTGCTTTATTGTACTGTCAACAGTGTTCTAGTTTTTCTTTTTCTTTTTTTTTTTTTTTTTAAGATTTTATTTTATTTATTTGTCAGAGAGAGAGAGTGAGAGAGGACAAGTGGAGGTCCGGAGGAGAAGCAGACTCCCTGTTGAGCAGGGAGCCCCACAGGAAGCTCTATCCTAGGACCCTGGGATCATGACCTGAGCCAAAGGCAGACACATAACCGACTGAGACACCCAGGCATCCGTATTCCAGTTTTTCTTAATAAAAACAGATTTTAAGCAGATATTAATATCTACCTATTTATTTGCTGCCAAAATATCCAGGTTCTGTCATAAATTAATCCCTTTGAAATGAGAGTTGAAGGCAATGTCATTTCACTTCATTATTTAACATTTTTCCCCTAAATTTCTAAAGTCCAAGCATCTCTTTTTCTGAGCCATCCTGATCCATACACCTACATATTTTCTAAAACTGGAAAATTAGGAAAAAATTTTGCAACACAACTTATAAAAAGCAATTCTTACATCTGTTTCTTTGGAGTCTCATGGTCCTGATGACTTTTTCCTTCTAAAATGATTTGCCAACCTTGGAACTTTTCTCTGTTTTCCTGACTCACGGTATATTTACAGTGTGTGCCTCAGCAGGAAATATACAGCAACTATTTTTCTCTTTACTAGGAAAAAGAACAGAAAACTTAATAAAGAACAAATCCTCAATTAAACTACCTGAAAAAAAAAATCGGTTTTGACTCTTATCAAAAGCCATTTCTTTTGCGTTGTTCCTAGGAAGATGTTGCTGCGGCAGAGGTCGAAGAGGTTGCTGCCCGTGTTCTCCTCAAGGATTTTGATGGATTCCTTTCGTACATTGAGGTCCTTCATCCATTTTGAGTCTATTTTTGTGTGTGGTGTAAGGAAATGGTCCAATTTCATTTTTCTGCATGTGGCTGTCCAATTTTCCCAGCACCATTTATTGAAAAGGCTGTCTTTTTTCCATTGGACATTCTTTCCTGCTTTGTCGAAGATTAGTTGACCATAGAGTTGAGGGTCTATTTCTGGGCTCTCTATTCTGTTCCATTGATCTATGTGTCTGTTTTTGTGCCAGTACCATGCTGTCTTGATGATGACAGCTTTGTAATAGAGCTTGAAGTACGGAATTGTGATGCCACCAACGTTGGCTTTCTTTTTCAATATCCCTTTGGCTATTCGAGGTCTTTTCTGGTTCCATATAAATTTTAGAATTATTTGTTCCATTTCTTTGAAAAAGATGGATGGTACTTTGATAGGAATTGCATTAAATGTGTAGATTGCTTTAGGTAGCATAGACATTTTCACAATATTTATTCTTCCAATCCAGGAGCATGGAACATTTTTCCATTTCTTTGTGTCTTCCTCAATTTCTTTCATGAGTACTTTATAGTTTTCTGAGTATAGATTCTGTGTCTCTTTGGTTAGGTTTATTCCTAGATATCTTATGGTTTTGGGTGCAATTGTAAATGGGATTGACTCCTTGAAAGCCAACGTTGGTGGCATCACAATCCCAGACTTCAAGCTCTATTACAAAGCTGTCATCATCAAGACAGCATGGTACTGGCACAAAAACAGACCCATAGATCAATGGAACAGAATAGAGAGCCCAGAAATAGACTCTCAACTCTATGGTCAACTAATCTTCGACAAAGCAGGAAAGAATGCCCAATGGAAAAAAGACAGCCTCTTCAATAAATGGTGCTGGGAAAATTGGACAGCCACATGCAGAAAAATGAAATTGGACCATTTCCTTACACCACACACAAAAATAGACTCAAAATGGATGAAGGACCTCAATGTGCGAAAGGAATCCATCAAAATCCTTGAGGAGAACACGGGCAGCAACCTCTTCGACCTCTGCCGCAGCAACATCTTCCTAGGAACAACGCAAAAGGCAAGGGAAGCAAGGGAAAAAATGAACTACTGGGATTTCATCAAGATCAAAAGCTTTTGCACAGCAAAGGAAACAGTTAACAAAATCAAAAGACAACTGACAGAATGGGAGAAGATATTTGCAAACGACATATCAGATAAAGGACTAGTGTCCAGAATCTATAAAGAACTTAGCAAACTCAACACCCAAAGAACAAATAATCCAATCAAGAAATGGGCAGAAGACATGAACAGACATTTCTGCAAAGAAGACATCCAGATGGCGAACAGACACATGAAAAAGTGCTCCATATCACTCGGCATCAGGGAAATACAAATCAAAACCACAATGAGATATCACCTCACACCAGTCAGAATGGCTAAAATCAACAAGTCAGGAAATGACAGATGCTGGCGAGGATGCGGAGAAAGGGGAACCCTCCTACACTGTTGGTGGGAATGCAAGCTGGTGCAGCCACTCTGGAAAACAGCATGGAGGTTCCTCAAAATGTTGAAAATAGAACTGCCCTATGACCCAGCAATTGCACTATTGGGTATTTACCCTAAAGATACAAATGTAGTGATCCAAAGGGACACATGCACCCGAATGTTTATAGCAGCAATGTCCACAATAGCCAAACTATGGAAAGAACCTAGATGTCCATCAACAGATGAATGGATCAAGAAGATGTGGTATATATACACAATGGAATACTATGCAGCCATCAAAAGAAATGAAATCTTGCCATTTGCAACAACGTGGATGGAACTAGAGCGTATCATGCTTAGCGAAATAAGTCAAGCAGAGAAAGACAACTATCATATGATCTCCCTGATATGAGGAAGTGGTGATGCAACATGGAGGCTTAAGTGGGTAGAAGAATAAATGAAACAAGATGGGATTGGGAGGGAGACAAACCATAAGTGACTCTTAATCTCACAAAACAAACTGAGGGTTCCGGGGGGAGGGGGTTGGGGAGAAGGGGGTGGGATTATGGACATTGGGGAGGGTATGTGATTTCGTGAGTGCTGTGAAGTGTGTAAACCTGGTGATTCACAGACCTGGGGATAAAAATATATGTTTATAAAAAATATATGTTTATAAAAAATAAAAAATTAGGGCGCCTGGGTGGCTCGGTGGGTTAAGCCGCTGCCTTCGGCTCGGGTCATGATCTCAGGGTCCTGGGATCAAGTCCCGCATCGGGCTCTCTGCTCAGCAGGGAGCCTGCTTCCTCTTGTTCGAGTCAAGATGGCGGAGAAGTAGCAAGCTGAGACTGCTTCAGCTAGCCGGAGATCAGCTAGATAGCTTATCTAAAGATTGCAAACACCTGAAAATCCATCGGCAGATCGAAGAGAAGAAGAACAGCAATTCTGGAAACAGAAAAACAACCACTTTCTGAAAGGTAGGACCGGCGGAGAAGTGAATCCAAAGCGACGGGAAGATAGACCCTGGGGGGAGGGGCCGGCTCCCGGCAAGCGGCGGAGCAACCGTGCACAAAATCAGGACTTTTAAAAGTCTGTTCCGCTGAGGGACATCGCTCCAGAGGCTAAACCGGGGCGAAGCCCACGCGGGGTCAGCGTGGCCTCAGGTCCCGCAGGGTCACAGAAGGATCGGGGGTGTCTGAGTGTCGCAGAGCTTGCGGGTATTGGAACGGGAAAGCCGGCTACAGAGACAGAGCCGACAGTAAGCTCGCAGCTCCGTGTTACCTTGAACCGGTCGCAGGCTCGGTGAGCTCGGAGCGCGGCCGGAGGTCAGGCAGACGGGAGTAACTGGGCGCTGTTCTCTGAGGGCGCACTGAGGAGTGGGGCCCTGGGCTCTCGGCTCCTCCGGGCCGGAGACCAGGAGGCCGCCATTTGTATTCCCGTCCTCTGGAACTCTACGGAAAGCGCTCAGGGAACAAAAGCTCCTGAAAGCAAACCCGAGCGGATTACTCACCCCGGCCCTGGGTAAGGGCGGTGTAATTCCGCCTGGGGCAAAGACACTTGAGAATCACTACAACAGGCCCCTCCCCCAGAAGATCAACAAGAAATCCAGCCGAGACCAAGTTCACCTACCAAGGAGTGCGGTTTCAATACCAAGGAGAGCAGCAGAATTCCAGAGGAGGAGAAAGCCAAGCACGGAACTCATGGCTTTTTTCCTGTGATTTTTTTTAGTCTTGCAGTTAATTTAATTTTTTCTTTTTCATTTTTTTTTTTTTCTCGCCTTCGGGTAAAATTTTTTTTTTTTTAACTGTTACCTTTTTCTTTTTTAACGATTTTTTACTAGTTTATCTAATATATATATATTTTTTTTACATTTTTCTTAGGTGTTTTATCTTTTAAAAAAAATTCTTTTCTTTTCTTTTCTTTTTTTTTTTTTTTCTTTTTTCTTTCTTCCTTTTTGAACCTCTTTTTATCCCCTTTCTCCCCACTCACGATTTTGGATCTCTTCTAATTTGGCTAAAGCATATTTTCCTGGGGTTTTTGCCACCCTTTTAGTATTTTACTTGCCCCTTCATTTACTCTTATCTGGACAAAATGACAAGACGTAAAAATTCACCACAAAAAAAAGAACAAGAGGCAGTACCGAAGGCTAGGGACCTAATCAATACAGACATCGGTAATATGTCAGATCTAGAGTTCAGAATGACAATTCTCAAGGTTCTAGCCGGGCTCGAAAAAGGCATGGAAGATATTAGAGAAACCCTCTCGAGAGATATAAAAGCCCTTTCTGGAGAAATAAAAGAACTAAAATCTAACCAAGTTGAAATCAAAAAAGCTATTAATGAGGTGCAATCAAAAATGGAGGCTCTCACTGCTAGGATAAATGAGGCAGAAGAAAGAATTAGTGATATAGAAGACCAAATGACAGAGAATAAAGAAGCTGATCAAAAGAGGGACAAACAGCTACTGGACCACGAGGGGAGAATTCGAGAAATAAGTGACACCATAAGACGAAACAACATTAGAATAATTGGGATTCCAGAAGAAGAAGAAATTGAGAGGGGAGCAGAAGGTATACTGGAGAGAATTATTGGGGAGAATTTCCCCAATATGGCAAAGGGAACGAGCATCAAAATTCAGGAGGTTCAGAGAATGCCCCTCAAAATCAATAAGAATAGGCCCACACCCCGTCACCTAATAGTAAAATTTACAAGTCTCAATGACAAAGAGAAAATCCTGAAAGCAGCCCGGGAAAAGAAGTCTGTAACATACAATGGTAAAAATATTAGATTGGCAGCTGACTTATCCACAGAGACCTGGCAGGCCAGAAAGAGCTGGCATGATATTTTCAGAGCACTAAACGAGAAAAACATGCAGCCAAGAATACTATATCCAGCTAGGCTATCATTGAAAATAGAAGGAGAGATTAAAAGCTTCCAGGACAAACAACAACTGAAAGAATTTGCAAATACCAAACCAGCTCTACAGGAAATATTGAAAGGGGTCCTCTAAGCAAAGAGAGAGCCTACAAGTGGTAGATCAGAAAGGAACAGAGACCATATACAGTAACAGTCACCTTACAGGCAAAACAATGGCACTAAATTCATATCTCTCAATAGTTACCCTGAATGTGAATGGGCTAAATGCCCCTGTCAAAAGACACAGGGTATCAGAATGGATAAAAAAACAAAACCCATCTATATGTTGCCTCCAAGAAACACATTTTAAGCCCGAAGACACCTCTAGATTTAAAGTGAGGGGGTGGAAAAGAATTTACCATGCTAATGGACATCAGAAGAAAGCAGGAGTGGCAATCCTTATATCAGATCAATTAGATTTTAAGCCAAAGACTGTAATAAGAGATGAGGAAGGACACTATATCATACTCAAAGGGTCTGTCCAACAAGAAGATTTAACAATTTTAAATATCTATGCCCCCAACGTGGGAGCAGCCAACTATATAAACCAATTAATAACAAAATCAAAGAAACACATCAACAACAATACAATAATAGTAGGGGACTTTAACACTCCCCTCACTGAAATGGACAGGTCATCCAAGCAAAAGATCAGCAAGGAAATAAAGGCCTTAAATGACACACTGGACCAGATGGACATCACAGATATATTCAGAATATTTCATCCCAAAGCAACAGAATACACATTCTTCTCTAGTGCACATGGAACATTCTCCAGAATAGATCACATCCTCGGTCCTAAATCAGGACTCAACCGGTATCAAAAGATTGGGATCATTCCCTGCATATTTTCAGACCACAATGCTCTAAAGCTAGAACTCAACCACAAAAGGAAGTTTGGAAAGAACCCAAATACATGGAGACTAAACAGTATCCTTCTAAAGAATGAATGGGTCAACCGGGAAATTAAAGAAGAATTGAAAAAAATCATGGAAACAAATGATAATGAAAATACAACGGTTCAAAATCTGTGGGACACAACAAAGGCAGTCCTGAGAGGAAAATATATAGCGGTACAAGCCTTTCTCAAGAAACAAGAAAGGTCTCAGGTACACAACCTAACCCTACACCTAAAGGAGCTGGAGAAAGAACAAGAAAGAAACCCTAAGCCCAGCAGGAGAAGAGAAATCATAAAGATCAGAGCAGAAATCAATGAAATAGAAACCAAAAAAACAATAGAACAAATCAACGAAACTAGGAGCTGGTTCTTTGAAAGAATTAATAAAATTGATAAACCCCTGTCCCGACTTATCAAAAAGAAAAGAGAAAGGACCCAAATAAATAAAATCATGAATGAAAGAGGAGAGATCACAACTAACACCAAGGAAATACAAACTATTATAAGAACATACTATGAGCAACTCTACGGCAATAAATTTGACAATCTGGAAGAAATGGATGCATTCCTAGAAACATATAAACTACCACAACTGAACCAGGAAGAAATAGAAAGCCTGAACAGACCCATAACCAGTAAGGAGATTGAAACAGTCATTAAAAATCTCCAAACAAACAAAAGCCCAGGGCCAGACGGCTTCCCGGGGGAATTCTACCAAACATTTAAAGAAGAACTAATTCCTATTCTCCTGAAACTGTGCCAAAAAATAGAAATGGAAGGAAAACTTCCAAACTCATTTTATGAGGCCAGCATCACCTTGATCCCAAAACCAGACAAGGATCCCACCAAAAAAGAGAGCTATAGACCGATATCCTTGATGAACACAGATGCGAAAATACTCAACAAAATACTAGCCAATCGGATTCAACAGTACATTAAAAAGATTATTCACCACGACCAAGTGGGATTTATTCCAGGGCTGCAAGGTTGGTTCAACATCCGCAAATCAGTCAATGTGATACAACACATCAATAAAAGTAAGAACAAGAACCATATGATACTCTCAATAGATGCTGAAAAAGCATTTGACAAAGTACAACATCCCTTCCTGATCAAAACTCTTCAAAGTGTAGGGATAGAGGGCACATACCTCAATATCATCAAAGCCATCTATGAAAAACCCACCGCAAATATCATTCTCAATGGAGAAAAACTGAAAGCTTTTCCGCTAAGGTCAGGAACACGGCAGGGATGTCCATTATCACCACTGCTATTCAACATCGTACTAGATGTCCTAGCCTCAGCAATCAGACAACAAAAGGAAATTAAAGGCATCCAAATCGGCAAAGAAGAAGTCAAATTATCACTCTTCGCAGATGATATGATACTATATGTGGAAAACCCAAAAGACTCCACTCCAAAACTGCTAGAACTTATACAGGAATTCAGTAAAGTGTCAGGATATAAAATCAATGCACAGAAATCAGTTGCATTTCTCTACACCAACAGCAAGACAGAAGAAAGAGATATTAAGGAGTCAATCCCATTTACAATTGCATCCAAAACCATAAGATACCTAGGAATAAACCTAACCAAAGAGACACAGAATCTATACTCAGAAAACTATAAAGTACTCATGAAAGAAATTGAGGAAGACACAAAGAAATGGAAAAATGTTCCATGCTCCTGGATTGGAAGAATAAATATTGTGAAAATGTCTATGCTACCTAAAGCAATCTACACATTTAATGCAATTCCTATCAAAGTACCATCCATCTTTTTCAAAGAAATGGAACAAATAATTCTAAAATTTATATGGAACCAGAAAAGACCTCGAATAGCCAAAGGGATATTGAAAAAGAAAGCCAACGTTGGTGGCATCACAATTCCGTACTTCAAGCTCTATTACAAAGCTGTCATCATCAAGACAGCATGGTACTGGCACAAAAACAGACACATAGATCAATGGAACAGAATAGAGAGCCCAGAAATAGACCCTCAACTCTATGGTCAACTAATCTTCGACAAAGCAGGAAAGAATGTCCAATGGAAAAAAGACAGCCTTTTCAATAAATGGTGCTGGGAAAATTGGACAGCCACATGCAGAAAAATGAAATTGGACCATTCCCTTACACCACACACAAAAATAGACTCAAAATGGATGAAGGACCTCAATGTGCGAAAGGAATCCATCAAAATCCTTGAGGAGAACACGGGCAGCAACCTCTTCGACCTCTGCCGCAGCAACATCTTCCTAGGAACAACGCAAAAGGCAAGGGAAGCAAGGGAAAAAATGAACTACTGGGATTTCATCAAGATCAAAAGCTTTTGCACAGCAAAGGAAACAGTTAACAAAATCAAAAGACAACTGACAGAATGGGAGAAGATATTTGCAAACGACATATCAGATAAAGGACTAGTGTCCAGAATCTATAAAGAACTTAGCAAACTCAACACCCAAAGAACAAATAATCCAATCAAGAAATGGGCAGAAGACATGAACAGACATTTCTGCAAAGAAGACATCCAGATGGCGAACAGACACATGAAAAAGTGCTCCATATCACTCGGCATCAGGGAAATACAAATCAAAACCACAATGAGATATCACCTCACACCAGTCAGAATGGCTAAAATCAACAAGTCAGGAAATGACAGATGCTGGCGAGGATGCGGAGAAAGGGGAACCCTCCTACACTGTTGGTGGGAATGCAAGCTGGTGCAGCCACTCTGGAAAACAGCATGGAGGTTCCTCAAAATGTTGAAAATAGAACTGCCCTATGACCCAGCAATTGCACTATTGGGTATTTACCCTAAAGATACAAATGTAGTGATCCAAAGGGACACATGCACCCGAATGTTTATAGCAGCAATGTCCACAATAGCCAAACTATGGAAAGAACCTAGATGTCCATCAACAGATGAATGGATCAAGAAGATGTGGTATATATACACAATGGAATACTATGCAGCCATCAAAAGAAATGAAATCTTGCCATTTGCAACAACGTGGATGGAACTAGAGCGTATCATGCTTAGCGAAATAAGTCAAGCAGAGAAAGACAACTATCATATGATCTCCCTGATATGAGGAAGTGGTGATGCAACATGGAGGCTTAAGTGGGTAGAAGAATAAATGAAACAAGATGGGATTGGGAGGGAGACAAACCATAAGTGACTCTTAATCTCACAAAACAAACTGAGGGTTCCGGGGGGAGGGGGTTGGGGAGAAGGGGGTGGGATTATGGACATTGGGGAGGGTATGTGATTTCGTGAGTGCTGTGAAGTGTGTAAACCTGGTGATTCACAGACCTGGGGATAAAAATATATGTTTATAAAAAATATATGTTTATAAAAAATAAAAAATTAGGGCGCCTGGGTGGCTCGGTGGGTTAAGCCGCTGCCTTCGGCTCGGGTCATGATCTCAGGGTCCTGGGATCAAGTCCCGCATCGGGCTCTCTGCTCAGCAGGGAGCCTGCTTCCTCTTGTTCGAGTCAAGATGGCGGAGAAGTAGCAAGCTGAGACTGCTTCAGCTAGCCGGAGATCAGCTAGATAGCTTATCTAAAGATTGCAAACACCTGAAAATCCATCGGCAGATCGAAGAGAAGAAGAACAGCAATTCTGGAAACAGAAAAACAACCACTTTCTGAAAGGTAGGACCGGCGGAGAAGTGAATCCAAAGCGACGGGAAGATAGACCCTGGGGGGAGGGGCCGGCTCCCGGCAAGCGGCGGAGCAACCGTGCACAAAATCAGGACTTTTAAAAGTCTGTTCCGCTGAGGGACATCGCTCCAGAGGCTAAACCGGGGCGAAGCCCACGCGGGGTCAGCGTGGCCTCAGGTCCCGCAGGGTCACAGAAGGATCGGGGGTGTCTGAGTGTCGCAGAGCTTGCGGGTATTGGAACGGGAAAGCCGGCTACAGAGACAGAGCCGACAGTAAGCTCGCAGCTCCGTGTTACCTTGAACCGGTCGCAGGCTCGGTGAGCTCGGAGCGCGGCCGGAGGTCAGGCAGACGGGAGTAACTGGGCGCTGTTCTCTGAGGGCGCACTGAGGAGTGGGGCCCTGGGCTCTCGGCTCCTCCGGGCCGGAGACCAGGAGGCCGCCATTTGTATTCCCGTCCTCTGGAACTCTACGGAAAGCGCTCAGGGAACAAAAGCTCCTGAAAGCAAACCCGAGCGGATTACTCACCCCGGCCCTGGGTAAGGGCGGTGTAATTCCGCCTGGGGCAAAGACACTTGAGAATCACTACAACAGGCCCCTCCCCCAGAAGATCAACAAGAAATCCAGCCGAGACCAAGTTCACCTACCAAGGAGTGCGGTTTCAATACCAAGGAGAGCAGCAGAATTCCAGAGGAGGAGAAAGCCAAGCACGGAACTCATGGCTTTTTTCCTGTGATTTTTTTTAGTCTTGCAGTTAATTTAATTTTTTCTTTTTCATTTTTTTTTTTTTCTCGCCTTCGGGTAAAATTTTTTTTTTTTTAACTGTTACCTTTTTCTTTTTTAACGATTTTTTACTAGTTTATCTAATATATATATATTTTTTTTACATTTTTCTTAGGTGTTTTATCTTTTAAAAAAAATTCTTTTCTTTTCTTTTCTTTTTTTTTTTTTTCTTTTTTCTTTCTTCCTTTTTGAACCTCTTTTTATCCCCTTTCTCCCCACTCACGATTTTGGATCTCTTCTAATTTGGCTAAAGCATATTTTCCTGGGGTTTTTGCCACCCTTTTAGTATTTTACTTGCCCCTTCATTTACTCTTATCTGGACAAAATGACAAGACGTAAAAATTCACCACAAAAAAAAGAACAAGAGGCAGTACCGAAGGCTAGGGACCTAATCAATACAGACATCGGTAATATGTCAGATCTAGAGTTCAGAATGACAATTCTCAAGGTTCTAGCCGGGCTCGAAAAAGGCATGGAAGATATTAGAGAAACCCTCTCGAGAGATATAAAAGCCCTTTCTGGAGAAATAAAAGAACTAAAATCTAACCAAGTTGAAATCAAAAAAGCTATTAATGAGGTGCAATCAAAAATGGAGGCTCTCACTGCTAGGATAAATGAGGCAGAAGAAAGAATTAGTGATATAGAAGACCAAATGACAGAGAATAAAGAAGCTGATCAAAAGAGGGACAAACAGCTACTGGACCACGAGGGGAGAATTCGAGAAATAAGTGACACCATAAGACGAAACAACATTAGAATAATTGGGATTCCAGAAGAAGAAGAAATTGAGAGGGGAGCAGAAGGTATACTGGAGAGAATTACTGGGGAGAATTTCCCCAATATGGCAAAGGGAACGAGCATCAAAATTCAGGAGGTTCAGAGAATGCCCCTCAAAATCAATAAGAATAGGCCCACACCCCGTCACCTAATAGTAAAATTTACAAGTCTCAATGACAAAGAGAAAATCCTGAAAGCAGCCCGGGAAAAGAAGTCTGTAACATACAATGGTAAAAATATTAGATTGGCAGCTGACTTATCCACAGAGACCTGGCAGGCCAGAAAGAGCTGGCATGATATTTTCAGAGCACTAAACGAGAAAAACATGCAGCCAAGAATACTATATCCAGCTAGGCTATCATTGAAAATAGAAGGAGAGATTAAAAGCTTCCAGGACAAACAACAACTGAAAGAATTTGCAAATACCAAACCAGCTCTACAGGAAATATTGAAAGGGGTCCTCTAAGCAAAGAGAGAGCCTACAAGTGGTAGATCAGAAAGGAACAGAGACCATATACAGTAACAGTCACCTTACAGGCAAAACAATGGCACTAAATTCATATCTCTCAATAGTTACCCTGAATGTGAATGGGCTAAATGCCCCTGTCAAAAGACACAGGGTATCAGAATGGATAAAAAAACAAAACCCATCTATATGTTGCCTCCAAGAAACACATTTTAAGCCCGAAGACACCTCTAGATTTAAAGTGAGGGGGTGGAAAAGAATTTACCATGCTAATGGACATCAGAAGAAAGCAGGAGTGGCAATCCTTATATCAGATCAATTAGATTTTAAGCCAAAGACTGTAATAAGAGATGAGGAAGGACACTATATCATACTCAAAGGGTCTGTCCAACAAGAAGATTTAACAATTTTAAATATCTATGCCCCCAACGTGGGAGCAGCCAACTATATAAACCAATTAATAACAAAATCAAAGAAACACATCAACAACAATACAATAATAGTAGGGGACTTTAACACTCCCCTCACTGAAATGGACAGGTCATCCAAGCAAAAGATCAGCAAGGAAATAAAGGCCTTAAATGACACACTGGACCAGATGGACATCACAGATATATTCAGAATATTTCATCCCAAAGCAACAGAATACACATTCTTCTCTAGTGCACATGGAACATTCTCCAGAATAGATCACATCCTCGGTCCTAAATCAGGACTCAACCGGTATCAAAAGATTGGGATCATTCCCTGCATATTTTCAGACCACAATGCTCTAAAGCTAGAACTCAACCACAAAAGGAAGTTTGGAAAGAACCCAAATACATGGAGACTAAACAGTATCCTTCTAAAGAATGAATGGGTCAACCGGGAAATTAAAGAAGAATTGAAAAAAATCATGGAAACAAATGATAATGAAAATACAACGGTTCAAAATCTGTGGGACACAACAAAGGCAGTCCTGAGAGGAAAATATATAGCGGTACAAGCCTTTCTCAAGAAACAAGAAAGGTCTCAGGTACACAACCTAACCCTACACCTAAAGGAGCTGGAGAAAGAACAAGAAAGAAACCCTAAGCCCAGCAGGAGAAGAGAAATCATAAAGATCAGAGCAGAAATCAATGAAATAGAAACCAAAAAAACAATAGAACAAATCAACGAAACTAGGAGCTGGTTCTTTGAAAGAATTAATAAAATTGATAAACCCCTGTCCCGACTTATCAAAAAGAAAAGAGAAAGGACCCAAATAAATAAAATCATGAATGAAAGAGGAGAGATCACAACTAACACCAAGGAAATACAAACTATTATAAGAACATACTATGAGCAACTCTACGGCAATAAATTTGACAATCTGGAAGAAATGGATGCATTCCTAGAAACATATAAACTACCACAACTGAACCAGGAAGAAATAGAAAGCCTGAACAGACCCATAACCAGTAAGGAGATTGAAACAGTCATTAAAAATCTCCAAACAAACAAAAGCCCAGGGCCAGACGGCTTCCCGGGGGAATTCTACCAAACATTTAAAGAAGAACTAATTCCTATTCTCCTGAAACTGTGCCAAAAAATAGAAATGGAAGGAAAACTTCCAAACTCATTTTATGAGGCCAGCATCACCTTGATCCCAAAACCAGACAAGGATCCCACCAAAAAAGAGAGCTATAGACCGATATCCTTGATGAACACAGATGCGAAAATACTCAACAAAATACTAGCCAATCGGATTCAACAGTACATTAAAAAGATTATTCACCACGACCAAGTGGGATTTATTCCAGGGCTGCAAGGTTGGTTCAACATCCGCAAATCAGTCAATGTGATACAACACATCAATAAAAGTAAGAACAAGAACCATATGATACTCTCAATAGATGCTGAAAAAGCATTTGACAAAGTACAACATCCCTTCCTGATCAAAACTCTTCAAAGTGTAGGGATAGAGGGCACATACCTCAATATCATCAAAGCCATCTATGAAAAACCCACCGCAAATATCATTCTCAATGGAGAAAAACTGAAAGCTTTTCCGCTAAGGTCAGGAACACGGCAGGGATGTCCATTATCACCACTGCTATTCAACATCGTACTAGATGTCCTAGCCTCAGCAATCAGACAACAAAAGGAAATTAAAGGCATCCAAATCGGCAAAGAAGAAGTCAAATTATCACTCTTCGCAGATGATATGATACTATATGTGGAAAACCCAAAAGACTCCACTCCAAAACTGCTAGAACTTATACAGGAATTCAGTAAAGTGTCAGGATATAAAATCAATGCACAGAAATCAGTTGCATTTCTCTACACCAACAGCAAGACAGAAGAAAGAGATATTAAGGAGTCAATCCCATTTACAATTGCATCCAAAACCATAAGATACCTAGGAATAAACCTAACCAAAGAGACACAGAATCTATACTCAGAAAACTATAAAGTACTCATGAAAGAAATTGAGGAAGACACAAAGAAATGGAAAAATGTTCCATGCTCCTGGATTGGAAGAATAAATATTGTGAAAATGTCTATGCTACCTAAAGCAATCTACACATTTAATGCAATTCCTATCAAAGTACCATCCATCTTTTTCAAAGAAATGGAACAAATAATTCTAAAATTTATATGGAACCAGAAAAGACCTCGAATAGCCAAAGGGATATTGAAAAAGAAAGCCAACGTTGGTGGCATCACAATTCCGTACTTCAAGCTCTATTACAAAGCTGTCATCATCAAGACAGCATGGTACTGGCACAAAAACAGACACATAGATCAATGGAACAGAATAGAGAGCCCAGAAATAGACCCTCAACTCTATGGTCAACTAATCTTCGACAAAGCAGGAAAGAATGTCCAATGGAAAAAAGACAGCCTTTTCAATAAATGGTGCTGGGAAAATTGGACAGCCACATGCAGAAAAATGAAATTGGACCATTCCCTTACACCACACACAAAAATAGACTCAAAATGGATGAAGGACCTCAATGTGCGAAAGGAATCCATCAAAATCCTTGAGGAGAACACGGGCAGCAACCTCTTCGACCTCTGCCGCAGCAACATCTTCCTAGGAACAACGCAAAAGGCAAGGGAAGCAAGGGAAAAAATGAACTACTGGGATTTCATCAAGATCAAAAGCTTTTGCACAGCAAAGGAAACAGTTAACAAAATCAAAAGACAACTGACAGAATGGGAGAAGATATTTGCAAACGACATATCAGATAAAGGACTAGTGTCCAGAATCTATAAAGAACTTAGCAAACTCAACACCCAAAGAACAAATAATCCAATCAAGAAATGGGCAGAAGACATGAACAGACATTTCTGCAAAGAAGACATCCAGATGGCGAACAGACACATGAAAAAGTGCTCCATATCACTCGGCATCAGGGAAATACAAATCAAAACCACAATGAGATATCACCTCACACCAGTCAGAATGGCTAAAATCAACAAGTCAGGAAATGACAGATGCTGGCGAGGATGCGGAGAAAGGGGAACCCTCCTACACTGTTGGTGGGAATGCAAGCTGGTGCAGCCACTCTGGAAAACAGCATGGAGGTTCCTCAAAATGTTGAAAATAGAACTGCCCTATGACCCAGCAATTGCACTATTGGGTATTTACCCTAAAGATACAAATGTAGTGATCCAAAGGGACACATGCACCCGAATGTTTATAGCAGCAATGTCCACAATAGCCAAACTATGGAAAGAACCTAGATGTCCATCAACAGATGAATGGATCAAGAAGATGTGGTATATATACACAATGGAATACTATGCAGCCATCAAAAGAAATGAAATCTTGCCATTTGCAACAACGTGGATGGAACTAGAGCGTATCATGCTTAGCGAAATAAGTCAAGCAGAGAAAGACAACTATCATATGATCTCCCTGATATGAGGAAGTGGTGATGCAACATGGAGGCTTAAGTGGGTAGAAGAATAAATGAAACAAGATGGGATTGGGAGGGAGACAAACCATAAGTGACTCTTAATCTCACAAAACAAACTGAGGGTTGCCGGGGGGAGGGGGTTGGGGAGAAGGGGGTGGGATTATGGACATTGGGGAGGGTATGTGATTTCGTGAGTGCTGTGAAGTGTGTAAACCTGGTGATTCACAGACCTGGGGATAAAAATATATGTATATAAAAAATATATGTTTATAAAAAATTAAAAAAAAAAATAAAAAAAAAATTAAAAAAAAAAAAGGGCAAAACAAAAAAAAAAAAAGCCATTTCTTTCCATCATATATTCTTAAATTATAGAATTGCTTTAAGCTAGCGGAGAAAAAGAATTTAATTTCTGTTCCATGAATTCAGAGATTGTGCCTTATATAAATCATAAAGATTTAACACTGTTAATGCTAGCAATAATATTGACTATAACTAAAAGAAGACATTTTAGGAATTTCTTCTTGACATTTCTAATTATAAAAATATCATATGTATTGAAACAATATTGTGAAAATATTAATATTATAACATTGAAAGCTATATAAATTTCTATACTACAAAATAGCCAAATTGATGATCTCTGGGGAATATTGCAGGATAAAGCCACAGCCCTCCTTGGCAATATTCAACAAATCCTGCAAATTTCATGCTACTATTAATGGAAAGGAGAGAACAGAATTGAAGTCTAAGAAGGAAAGAACCAAAAGAGAAAACAAGTCTTCCAAGTAACAAAAAAAAAAAAAAAAAAAAAAAAAGCAGGAATGAGGCAGCAAAAGATCAAGAAATTGCATTCTAAAATATATTTTCCCTTATGCCAACAAAATTATTTAACACAGAGATCGGATTTGTGATTTTGTTAAGTAATGTTATTCATTAAATTGAGCTGGATATTTATATAGTAAGTCAGAATACATGAAATGTTGAAGATCTAATTATAACTCATCTGCTTAAAAAATGATAAGGTTCTCATTTGCCTACAAAATAAGTCCATGCATCCCAGTGGAACCTTAGAGGCCCATGATAATCTGGCCTTAACATCCCTTTCCAGACTATCTGCCAAATACTCCAGACCAACAGACTGCTTGCCAAACATCCTGACAATTTCTCCTGGCTAGTGTACCATCTGGCCCCCTGACCAATATCCCTTCATCATCTGAAATTCATCTTCTAGACCCTAGTCAAATGTCTCTTCTTTCATAAAATATTTTATTTCTCCAAGCATATTAGTCACTCCTTCCCACACTTCTGCATTACCACTCTGTTCTATAATTTTTAATATTCTTAACACACACCACAGTGCCCAGCACATAATAGGTGCTCTATATATCTTTTCTGCCAGAGGATAGACATATAAAACTTCACCATTATGTTAGAATAATGAGGACAATTTGAGAACCAAATTCCTAAACTAAATTCCTAACTGTATTGACCATTCTAAAAACAACAATTAATATCCTACAAATATGATGTATAGGCAGTAGGACACATGGGGTTTTGTTTAAAATTTATAAAAACAAAGAAATGAAAATGAGGAAAAAAATTTTAAATGAAGAAATAAACCACACAAGTTTATTTACTATCAGGTCAGAGAGAGCAAGGCCTAGTGCAAAATGGCCAGACCAACTTTTTTTTTTTTTTTTTAAAAAGATTTTATTTATTTGTCAGAGAGAGAGAGAGGGAGAGAGAGTGAGCACAGGCAGACAGAATGGCAGGCAGAGGCAGAGGAAGAAGCAGGCTCCCCACCTAGCAAGGAGCCCGATGCGGGACTCGATCCCAGGACGCCGGGATCATGACCTGAGCCGAAGGCAGCCGCTTAACCAACTGAGCCACCCAGGCGTCCCTGGCCAGACCAACTTGAATAGAATTTCGGTTGGGTATGAGATAGGGAAGGTCCAGAAGGACAGATGTTCAATCAGGCATGGGAGTTACTGTCTCAGGGGGTAAAGGGAGTTCCTGTCTCAGGGGTAAAATTGCTTCTGTAACTGGCTCATGAATTTCAAAGGCTATTATCTTGGTTCACGCGGTCTGTCCTAACGAAAGTACCACAGATTGGATAGTTTAAAGAATACATTTATTTCTCATACTTCTAGAGGCTAGGAGTGATCAGAATGCCAGCATGATCCAATTCTGGTTGCAGATGACTGATTGCTCATTCTTTCCTCACATAGCAGAAAAAGCAAGCTCTGATTACTTCGTCCCCTTATAAGGGTGCTGATCCCATTCATGACCTAAATATCTCCTCAAGGCCCAATGGTTTGATACTATCACTCGAGAGGTCAGGATGTTAATGCATGAATTTGGGGTAAGGGATGCGGGGGATAGCAACGAACATCCAGTCGATAGCAACTGTCATCTTTAAATGGTAGAAAAGGATCATCAATTGTATACTGCTAATATTACTGGTCAGATTTTCAGGGCATCCTATATCTGAATACAGAGTATTTCGAGATATTTTCTGATGTAAAGAAAGCTTCTTGAGAACAAAAACACAAAGTTGCTAATCAAGCACCTGGTGCTTACAAAGGATTTACTAAAGTTACGAGGAATGAATGAATGAATGAATAATGTAACGTGACTCTGTGTATCAATTTTATTCTATTTTTTCAAGGATTCCATTTATTTATTTGACACATACACACATAGGAGAAAGGGGTGGCATGCATAAGCACAAGGAGGGGGAATAGGGAGGGAGAGGGAGAAACAGGATCCTCACTGAGCAAAGAGCCCCGTCCTCAATCCCAGGATCCCAGATCAGGACCTGAGCTGAAGGCAGACACTCAACCAACTGAGCCACCCAGGCATCCCTCTGTATCAGTTTTATAGCATTATTGTTTCACCTACCAAGTGCTCTTAAAGCAAAATAAGGAGAGATTGATTCTTCTCACATATACACCCATTATAAATAAAATTGAACAAAATTTAGGGTGAACTGAAGTAACAAGAGCAATAAAACACTAGAAAGGATGGCTGTTAATTGCTCATTGCTTACTATGTACCAGGTACCATAGCATTTATTTTGGAATCTAATTAAATCATGGATTAATTTAATCATTAATACCATCATTTTACAAATGAAAAAAAAAATGAGGTTTCAAGACATTAATTAACCTGCTGAAGTACCGAGCTAGTACATGAAGGAGTAGATATTTAAGCCCAGGATATTAGCTCACATTGTTCACCAGGACATCCCCCTAGATCTTCTAAATACTACCATATGTTTACCTATAGTTAAAAGTGTAAGCTAATGCATGAATTAACTTAGGTACTTCTAACCGAATTCATCATTTTGTTCCTTTCTCTGTAACAGATCTTTCTAGAACCATGAACTTACCTTAGACGGTTGTTCTTTGTGAAGCAAAAAAAAGGTAAACAGTTAAGAACTAAAGATACTCTACCATTTGCTTCACTGCATTAAAGTCACTCCATCGCCTCTACCTATGTACCTAATGCCACAGACTGAAATGTTAATGACAAAGCTATCGCTCAGACACCACAGTGGACTTTCAATATCACTTGATGTTAAAGATAAATGTTTATGCTTGATTGAAATTCCAGTATTAACAAGGAGTGAGGAAATATTTTAACTTAGCATCTCCCTTTCTTTCTGTTGAAGGTTTTAAGACATTGAAATTATATTGAATTTTAAGTTTCTATTTAATCTTTCTCCTCTGCTTGCTGCTAAAAGTCTTTAAGCTGAAACTACATATTCATATTTTTAAAAAATATTTTATTTATTTATTTGACAGACAGACATCACAAGCAGGTGGAGAGGCAGGCAGAGAGAGAGGGGGGAAGCAGGCTACCCACTCAGCAGGGCCCAGTGCAGCTCAATTCTAGGACCCTGAGATCATGACCTGAGCCAAAGGCAGAGGCTTAAACCACTGAGCCACCCAGGTGCCCCACATATTTGCACTTTTTTTTGTTTCCCCAGCATTAAGCGCACTCTGTAGTGTATTGATTGATATTAATGCCTGTTTAATGCATAGGTAAATCGTATGATTTTTCATCCCATTTTGACTCATACTATGTTTTTCTGAACTATATGTATTAGAAATAGATGTCAGAATTAAGGAATAAAAGAAATTAAACCATGTGGCCACTCCAACATGGGTCCTGAAATAGGGGCAGATCATTCTTCAGATTCCAAGTATCCGCCCTGTTAAGAGAGAGAGGTCTTAAAGCTAACAAGAAGCCTGGTACATTGGTGACTAGAGTCTACTGTGTACATGATCCGAAACCAGAGGCAGTATTTTGAATGCTGCTAACAGGCCGTAGGACACTGATCAAACATGAAGAATCTTCTCTGGGCAGCGAGAAATCCACTCGGAGAATGGCAACTTTTACATTTGAACCCTCGTTAACAAAGTTGTTGCCTCATGCTGCCCACGTCACTGTATTCTCTTGAAGGGAAAACAAAAGCCCATGAACCTCAAAATTCCTTGCCATCCTATTACTGCTTTACCTAACAATTAATGAATAACAGTTTGAAGGCTTTATCTTGGTGTACCCATGAGTGAATCGAGTTCTGAACTGAAGATTCCCAAGTGCTGCTCAGTTATTAAAAAGCATCATTCATTTCTATCTATGACCAGGCTGGATTGTAGTCAACGACATTCTATACGTAGACTCTAGGTCGTGATATAGTGACAGATGGAACAGCTGATACCACGATTTCCATCTGACCAAAAAGTTAACGACAGGGAGGGCTTTCAATCACTTTCGAATCATTCGATAGAACATTTCACGTGAGTTGTCATTCTATTTGCCACTCAATTTCAAAATTATTGATAATTGTATTTTTACATTTAGCAACCTAACAATTTTTTAAAAGATTTTATTTATTTATTTGACAGAGATAGAGAGAGTACAAGTAGGCAGAGAGGCAGGCAGAGGGAGAGGGAGAAGCAGGCTCCCTGCTGAGCAGGGAAACCCATGCGGGACTTGATCCCAGGACTCTGGGATCATGACCTGAGCGGAAGGCCCACGCTAAACTCACTGAGCCACCCAGGTGCCCCCGTAACAATTTTGTGTTTAGAACTCCTACTTTTGAAAATTGAGAAGTGTATAATATACATAAAATTAATACCACAGTGTCTAAGATAGCAACAAAGATATTGTTTTTCTGGCTATCGCTATTGTTTCAATGACCTTTACTCACTGGGATGGCGTCCCCTTTGGAGTGTGATAGAATAGTGTATGTGTGCGGTGCTCATGGGAAACTAACAAGGTTAGTAATCCACACACCTACAAGCTTTACCATCTTCTACACCAAAAGCCCATGAACCTCAGAATTCCTTGCCATCCTATTACTGCTTTACCTAACAATTAATGAATAACAGTTTGAAGGCTTTATCTTGGTGTACCCATGAGTGAATCGAGTTCTGAACTGAAGATTCCCAAGTGCTGCTCAGTTATTAAAAAGCATCATTCATTTCTATCTATGACCAGGCTGGATTGTAGTCAACGATATTCTATACGTAGACTCTAGGTCGTGATATAGTGGCAGATGGAACAGCTGATATCACGATTTCCATTTCCTTAACATTAACTCCCAGGATATTATTTAGATCCTTTGTCTGAATAATCATGATATGTAGAACTAGAATATGTCGATATAAATATAACATATTTGGAAGTGAAAGAAGGTTGGGACAGCTGACGTCCCAAAGCCTAGCAACTTAGCTCTGTAAGTATAGGGAACTCATCAAGCAGCAATTCACAGGCCTTCCATAACATCTTACCTGTTTTTGTTTTCTTGTAAAGCAAGGTCTAACCAAATCCTTCAGTCACGGGCTATTTCGTTGCAGTCATACGGGTGTTACTATGAAGGTGAAAAACTAATGACCGCAGCAGGAAAACGAACTGATGTGTCATGAATTATCGCCCTGTTTACACTCCTACTTCAACCATAATCATTTGTTTAAACAAAAAGTTCTGCATTTGAACTTCCACACTTGTGTGCATATTATAAACATCTCGTCTTTCATCGGGGCTCAGCCAACACTTGAATGTATTGACGCTCATGAAGAAAGAAAATCCTGTACTAACAAATAATTATTCATCATCAAAGAATGTAAACAGAACCCCGCTTCATTAATTTGCTAATTAACACTTTCAGTTGCATGTATTAACTAACATTTTTGCTAAAATCAGTAAAACTTCGTGACATGCGAATCATTTACAACTTTCTCCTTTATCTCTCAAAGGATTATCTTCTCATGTTTAGCTTTGGTGGCTGATACTATTGATTTTCTATTTAAAAAATGTTCATATCCCTCACCTGTGGCATGCCAGTACAGCTGTTAAGTATACATTACATATCTTTTACTAGATCATATTCTAGTTCATGTAATTTCCTCCCCCATGTTTTTTTTCTCAAAGGGATTTATAAGATTTAGGATCCACTTTAATGTATAGCATATTCTTTCACTTTGGTTTTCCTATTGAAACCAGTGTATTTTCATAGAAAACACATTAGTAACTCTACCTTGCTATGCACTACATCTGGAATACAGCCTCCTTCTGAATGAGCACCATAATTACTTCATTCCCTGGACTTTATCAGAATTCATGAGCAAGCAGAACTGTTAAAGACAGCTGTCCCAGTAATCAAGCCCAACAGGATAATCAGCAAGAATTTTTAAGGGAAGTCATAGTGTTTTCTCATTCTCTAGTAATGATCATTTATTCACATCTCTTAGTATTGGCTTTACCTCTGAATCTCTTAAAGAAGTTGCCATTTTACTGTGCTGTCACTAAAACCAGAAAAAATAACCTAAAATTTCATGGGACAAATTTACTTAGTAACTGTGCCTGAGGAGATGAACAGAGACGAGTGATTAAGGCGGCTAATGAATGAAGCTAAGAAACCTTCATTTCCAAGTTAATTCTCACAAGGTCTTTGTCTACCTAATTTACCAGGTAAGGAAAATATTCAATTGATTATCTAAATGTTAAGCTTTTCTCAATTATTCTTGGCCTCATTTAATTCAGTACATCTTACGTAAATAGACATTATGCTATATACGGAGGAGGCATTAGACAAGACAAAATTGCTGTCTCCAATGAGTTTACAATCCCAAGAGGAAGTTAAAACAAATTACTAAACATTGTGGCTATTTATGATCTATTAGCCACTGTGCTAGGTGTTAGTTATACAGCAAGACAAACAGGCTTCTGCCCTGATAGAGGGTGCGTGTTGAGCTCTAAGATCGCATCCAACATCAGATCCTATCACACAAAGAGTACTTAAACCAGTCTTTAGAGGATAAGGAAGTCGTTCTGGAGGCAGTGACAGCTTAGCTGAGACCAAAAAGTAAATAACATTCAGCCAGACAAAGAGCGAGGGAAGGCAGAATGTTCTAGTGCACGTGCAAAATGCCAGAGAAATCAGCTCAGGACCAGAACACAAGAGGGAGTGCAGGATGGCTGAGGTAGAGCTATGCAGCACAGGAATCCCAGAAAGCAGAGGTAAGCAAAGTAATCAGAAACCAAATCATGAAGGCATAGTAAGGTCGACCACTATAGAATGCGAGGCAGGCTGTTCAGGTTCAGATCCTGGTTTGGGCACTCACAAGCTATGTCTTGATGTCTTTAGGTGTAATGAATCATTCTATTAGCAACTTGGTTAATCTGAGAGTCATATTTCATATTCTCTTTCCCTAGATTGTTCTATTAGCATTAGCCAGATAAGGAAATTATACAAGATTTAGTAGGTGGAAGTAAAGCAGCCACCATTACTCCAGTACTACCTGTCTTGACTACAGACTCACAACAATACCTCCACACACTTACCTGCCAGCCACCATCACAGCCTCACCTGGACAGCTAGATGTGCTTGGCTTTTCTTATTCAGGAGGTCGTGATTCCTCTGATCTTCCAGTTTCTCCTTTATGATCTCCCTTTCCAATATCTCATAATTATGTATATATATGTATTATAATAAATCCCTTATCCCATAACTCACAGTGGCTCCATTTCCCTAGTACATTGGACATGTTATATAACCTCTCCACACCCCAGCTTATCTTTAAAAAGAATGATATTGGTTTATAATAATAGTTTATAATAGTTTATAATAATAGCTGCTTTTATGGGGTTTTCTTGAGGAAATAATGTATGCTCCCTAAATGATAGTTATCTTAAGGAGTTTATACTTTACTTTGAGGTAAGTAAAAGTCAGTAAAAGATTTTTCATGAGGAAGTGACATGACCAGACTTGCTTCAGAACATTCAGTCAGAGTGAGATTTGTAATACAGATTGGAAGAGAACAAAGAGACACTTAGAAGTCAGAGTAGTCAGAGTTTGAGATATTGGTGGTCTTAATTAAGGTAGTGACACTGGGATTGGAGGTCAGTGGACAGATTCAAGAACCACTAAGAAACTAGAAGTGTCTTTCTCCGGCTTATTTACTAACATAATATCCCCAAGCTCCATTAATGTTGTCACAAATGGCAAGATTTCTACCATATGAGATCACTTGTATGTAGAATCTAAAAAAGCTGAACCCATAAAAAACAATGAAATGGTGGTTACCAGGGACTCAGATGAGGGAGGGGAATAGGAGAGGTGCTCTTCTAGGGTATAAACTAGAGAGCTCATGAACAGTACAGTAATTATAGTCAACAATATTATATTGTAAACATCAAACTTGCTAAGAGACTAGATCTTAACTATTCCTACGACCAAGAAAGACATGCCAATTATGCGACATGGGTTGTTTGCAAATGCTACAAGGGCAGTCATATCACATTATATAAATCGATCAGATCAACCTGCTGTATACTTTAAACCTACACAGTAGTATGTATCAAAAATACTTAAAATAAAAATTTGAAACTGAAAAAATGTGAACACCAAATCAAGTTACCTGACATATGAATCAAATGACAAAACTTGGTAAATTATTAATATGGAAACAGAGGAAAGAAAGGCATGATGGATTACTTTCAAGCTTCTAGCTTAAGACATTGAGTGGATCATGAAATCATTTTTATGAAACAGTAAAAGTGGAGGAAGAACTTGTTTGATGAGGAAGTAATAAGATTTTGCTTTGGCATGATAGGCCTAAACGGCCCATGACACATCTAATTAGAAATATATTTTTTTATTTTAAATTTTTATTTTTTATAAACATATATTTTTATCCCCAGGGGTACAGGTCTGTGAATCACCAGGTTTACACACTTCACAGCACTCACCAAAGCACATACCCTCCCCAATGTCCATAATCCCACCCCCTTCTCCCAAATCCCCTCCCCCCAGCAACCCTCAGTTTGTTTTGTGAGATTAAGAGTCATTTATGGTGTGTCTCCCTCCCAATCCCATCTTGTTTCATTTATTCTTCTCGTACCCACTTAAGCTCCCATGTTGCATCACCACTTCCTCATATCAGGGAGATCATATGATAGTTGTCTTTCTCTGCTTGACTTATTTCGCTAAGCATGATACGCTCTAGTTCCATCCATGTTGTCGCAAATGGCAAGATTTCATTTCTTTTGATGGCTGCATAGTATTCCATTGTGTATATATACCACATCTTCTTGATCCATTCATCTGTTGATGGACATCTAGGTTCTTTCCATAGTTTGGCTATTGTGGACATTGCTGCTATAAACATTCGGGTGCACATGCCCCTTTGGATCACTACGTTTGTATCTTTAAGGTAAATACCCAATAGTGCAATTGCTAGGTCATAGGGGAGTTCTATTTTCAACATTTTGAGGAACCTCCATGCTGTTTTCCAGAGAGGTTGCACCAGCTTGCATTCCCACCAACAGTGTAGGAGGGTTCCCCTTTCTCTGCATCCTCGCCAGCATCTGTCATTTCCTGACTTGTTTATTTTAGCCATTCTGACTGGTGTGAGGTAATATCGCATTGTGGTTTTGATTTTGTATTTCCCTGATGCCGAGTGATATGGAGCACTATTTCATGTGTCTGTTGGCCATCTGGATGTCTTCTTTGCAGAAATGTCTGTTCATGTCCTCTGCCCATTTCTTGATTGGATTATTTGTTCTTTGGGTGTTGAGTTTGCTAAGTTCTTTATAGATTCTGGACACTAGTCCTTTATCTGATATGTCGTTTGCAAATATCTTCTCCCATTCTGTCAGTTGTCTTTTGATTTTGTTAACTGTTTCCTTTGCTGTGCAAAAGTTTTTGATCTTGATGAAATCCCAATAGTTCATTTTTGCCCTTGCTTCCCTTGCCTTTTGCGTTGTTCCTAGGAAGATGTTGCTACGGCTGAGGTCGAAGAGGTTGCTGCCTGTGTTCTCCTCAAGGATTTTGATGGATTCCTTTCGCACATTGAGGTCCTTCATCCATTTTGAGTCTATTTTTGTGTGTGGTGTAAGGAAATGGTCCAATTTCATTTTTTGCATGTGGCTGTCCAATTTTCCCAGCACCATTTATTGAAGAGGCTGTCTTTTTTCCATTGGACATTCTTTCCTGCTTTGTCGAAGATTAGTTGACTGTAGAGTTGAGAGTCTATTTCTGGGCTCTCTATTCTGTTCCATTGATCTATGTGTCTGTTTTTGTGCCAGTACCATGCTGTCTTGATGATGACAGCTTTGTAATAGAGCTTGAAGTCCAGAATTGTGATGCCACCAACGTTGGCTTTCTTTTTCAACATCCCTTTGGCTATTCGAGGTCTTTTCTGGTTCCATATAAATTTTAGAATTATTTGTTCCATTTCTTTGAAAAAGATGGATGGTACTTTGATAGGAATTGCATTAAATGTGTAGATTGCTTTAGGTAGCATAGACATTTTCACAATATTTATTCTTCCAATCCAGGAGCATGGAACATTTTTCCATTTCTTTGTGTCTTCCTCAATTTCTTTCATGAGTACTTTATAGTTTTCTGAGTATAGATTCTGTGTCTCTTTGGTTAGGTTTATTCCTAGGTATCTTATGGTTTTGGGTGCAATTGTAAATGGGATTGACTCCTTAATTTCCCTTTCTTCTGTCTTGCTGCTGGTGTAGAGAAATGCAACTGATTTCTGAGCATTGATTTTATATCCTGACACTTTACTGAATTCCTGTATAAGTTCTAGCAGTTTTGGAGTGGAGTCTTTTGGGTTTTCCACATATAGTATCATATCATCTGCGAAGAGTGATAATTTGACTTCTTCTTTGCCGATTTGGATGCCTTTAATTTCCTTTTGTTGTCTGATTGCTGAGGCTAGGACCTCTAGTACTATGTTGAATAGCAGTGGTGATAATGGACATCCCTGCCGTGTTCCTGACCTTAGCGGAAAAGCTTTCAGTTTTTCTCCATTGAGAATGATATTTGCGGTGGGTTTTTCATAGATGGCTTTGATGACATTGAGGTATGTGCCCTCTATCCCTACACTTTGAAGAGTTTTGATCAGGAAGGGATGCTGTACTTTGTCAAATGCTTTTTCAGCATCTATTGAGAGTATCATATGGTTCTTGTTCTTTCTTTTATTGATGTGTTGTATCACATTGACTGATTTGCGGATGTTGAACCAACCTTGCAGCCCTGGAATAAATCCCACTTGGTCGTGGTGAATAATCCTTTTAATGTACTGTTGAATCCTATTGACTAGTATTTTGTTGAGTATTTTCGCATCTGTGTTCATCAAGGATATCGGTCTATAGCTCTCTTTTTTGGTGGGATCCTTGTCTGGTTTTGGGATCAAGGTGATGCTGGCCTCATAAAATGAGTTTGGAAGTTTTCCTTCCATTTCTATTTTTTGGCACAGTTTCAGGAGAATAGGAATTAGTTCTTCTTTAAATGTTTGGTAGAATTCCCCCGGGAAGCCATCTGGCCCTGGGCTTTTGTTTGTTTGGAGATTTTTAATGACTGTTTCAATCTCCTTACTGGTTATGGGTCTGTTCAGGCTTTCTATTTCTTCCTGGTTCAGTTGTGGTAGTTTATATGTTTCTAGGAATGCATCCATTTCTTCCAGATTGTCAAATTTATTGCCGTAGAGTTGCTCATAGTATGTTCTTATAATAGTTTGTATTTCTTTGGTGTTAGTTGTGATCTCTCCTCTTTCATTCATGATTTTATTTATTTGGGTCCTTTCTCTTTTCTTTTTGATAAGTCAGGCCAGGAGTTTATCAATTGTATTAATTCTTTCAAAGAACCAGCTCCTACTTTCGTTGATTTGTTCTATTGTTTTTTTGGTTTCTATTTCATTGATTTCTGCTCTGATCTTTATGATTTCTCTTCTCCTGCTGGGCTTAGGGTTTCTTTCTTGTTCTTTCTCCAGCTCCTTTAGGTATAGGGTTAGGTTGTGTACCTGAGATCTTTCTTGTTTCTTGAGAAAGGCTTGTACCGCTATATATTTTCCTCTCAGGACTGCCTTTGTTGTGTCCCACAGATTTTGAACCATTGTATTTTCATTATCATTTGTTTCCATGATTTTTTTCAATTCTTCTTTAATTTCCCCTGAACTCTAGATCTGACATATTACCAATGTCTGTATTGATTAGGTCCCTAGCCTTCGGTACTGCCTCTTGTTCTTTTTTTTTTGTGTTGAATTTTTCTGTCTTGTCATTTTGTCCAGATAAGAGTATATGAAGGGGCAAGTAAAATACTAAAAGGATTGCCACTCCTGCTTTCTTCTGATGTCCATTAGCATGGTAAATTCTTTTCCACCCCCTCACTTTAAATCTAGAGGTGTCTTCGGGCTTAAAATGTGTTTCTTGGAGGCAACATATAGATGGGTTTTGTTTTTTTATCCATTCTGATACCCTGTGTCTTTTGACAGGGGCATTTAGCCCATTCACATTCAGGGTAACTATTGAGAGATATGAATTTAGTGCCATTGTTTTGCCTGTAAGGTGACTGTTACTGTATATGGTCTCTGTTCCTTTCTGATCTACCACTTGTAGGCTCTCTCTTTGCTTAGAGGACCCCTTTCAAGATTTCCTGTAGAGCTGGTTTGGTGTTTGCAAATTCTTTCAGTTTTTGTTTGTCCTGGAAGCTTTTAATCTCTCCTTCTATTTTCAATGATAGCCTAGCTGGATATAGTATTCTTGGCTGCATGTTTTTCTCGTTTAGTGCTCTGAAAATATCATGCCAGCTCTTTCTGGCCTGCCAGGTCTCTGTGGATAAGTCAGCTGCCAATCTAATATTTTTACCATTGTATGTTACAGACTTCTTTTCCCGGGCTGCTTTCAGGATTTTCTCTTTGTCACTGAGACTTGTAAATTTTACTATTAGGTGACGGGGTGTGGGCCTATTCTTATTGATTTTGAGGGGCGTTCTCTGAACCTCCTGAATTTTGATGCTCATTCCCTTTATCATATTGGGGAAATTCTCCCCAATAATTCTCTCCAGTATACCTTCTGCTCCCCTCTCTTTTTCTTCTTCTTCTGGAATCCCAATTATTCTAATGTTGTTTCGTCTTATGGTGTCACTTATCTCTCGAATTCTCCCCTCATGGTCCAGTAGCTGTTTGTCCCTATTTTGCTCAGCTTCTTTATTCTCTGTCATTTGGTCTTCTATATCACTAATTCTTTCTTCTGCCTCATTTATACTAGCAGTGAGAGCCTCCATTTTTTATTGCACCTCATTAATAGCTTTTTTGATTTCAACTTGGTTAGATTTTAGTTCTTTTATTTCTCCAGAAAGGGCTTTTATATCTCTCGAGAGGGTTTCTCTCATATCTTCCATGCCTTTTTCGAGCCTGGCTAGAACCTTGAGAATTGTCATTCTAAACTCTAGATCTGACATATTACCAACGTCTGTATTGATTAGGTCCCTAGCCTTCGGTACTGCCTCTTGTTCTTTTTTTTTGTGTTGAATTTTTCCGTCTTGTCATTTTGTCCAGATAAGAGTATATGAAGGAGCAAGTAAAATACTAAAAGGGTGGCAACAACCCCAGGAAAATATGCTTTAACCAAATTAGAAGAGATCCAAAATCGTGAGGGGGGAGAAAGGGGATAAAAAGAGGTTCAAAAAGGAAGAAAGAAAAAAAAAAGAAAAAAGAAAAAAAAAAGAGAAGAATTTAAAAAAAAGAAAACACCTAAGAAAAATATAAAAAAGAAAAAATATATATATTAGATAAACTAGTAAAAAATCATTAAAAAAGAAAAAGGTAACAGTTAAAAAAAAATTTTTACCTGAAGGCGAGAAAAAAAAACAAAAAATGAAAAAGAAAAAAATTAAATTAACTGCAAGACTAAAAACATCACAGGGAAAAAGCCATGAGCTCCGTGCTTGGCTTTCTCCTCCTCTGGAATTCTGCTGTTCTCCTTGGTATTGAAACCACACTCCTTGGTAGGTGAACTTGGTCTTGGCTGGATTTCTTGTTGATCTTCTGGGGGAGGGGCCTGTTGTAGTGATTCTCAAGTTTCTTTGCCCCAGGCGGAATTGCACCGCCCTTACCCGGGGCCGGGGTGAGTAATCCGCTGGGGTTTGCTTTCAGGAGCTTTTGTTCCCTGAGCGCTTTCCGTAGAGTTCCGGAGGACGGGAATACAAATGGCGGCCTCCTGGTCTCCGGCCTGGAGGAGCCGAGAGCCCAGGGCCGCACTCCTCAGTGCACCCTCAGAGAACAGCGCCCAGTTACTCCCGTCTGCCTGACCTCTGGCCGCGCTGCTAGCTCACCGAGCCTGCGACCGGTTCAAGGTCACCCCGAGCTGCGAGCTTACTGTCGGCTCTGTCTCTGTAGCTGGCTTTCCCGTTCCAAGACCCGCAAGCTCTGTGACACTCAGACACCCCCATCCTTCTGTGACCCTGCAGGACCTGAGGCCACGCTGACCCCGTGTGGGCTTTGCCCCGGGTAGCCTCTGGAGCGATGTCCCTCAGTGGAACAGACTTTTAAAAGTCCTGATTTTGTGCGCGGTTGCTCTGCTGCTTGCCGGGAGCGCCCCCCCCCCCCCCCATCTATCTTCCCGTCACTTTGGATTCACTTCTCTGCAGGTCCTACCTTTCAGAAAGTGGTTGTTTTTCTGTTTCCGGAATTGCTGTTCTTCTTCTCTTCGATCTGCGGATGGATTTTCAGGTGTTTGCAATCTTTAGATAAGCTATCTAGCTGATCTCCGGCTAGCTGAAGTAGTCTCAGCCTGCTACTTCTCCGCCATCTTGACTCCTCCCTCTAATTAGAAATATTAAGAAGGAAGTTACTCCCGTCTGTCACATACAAGGCTATTACAATACCATCGACTATTTTGCCTGTGCTGTACATTGGTGGCCATGCTTGTGGGATGCATAGCACAATACGTAGAGTTGTTGAATTGCTATGTTGCGAGTGTGTCATCTATATGTCACTTTTTAAAATGTATATATATATAATAAAATAAATTTTATATATACAATAAAATAAATTTATATATGAATAAATTATATTTGGTTACTTATGTTGGACAGTTGAACGTGGAGATCAGACATGAACTGCGGCCCTTTGTTCATCTACTATATTTACAGGGCAAGTATGCCTTTCTTAAAGGCAAGGAACTAGTGGCTGAGGAATTGGATTTTTGTTTTTATCTCCCTCAGCATTTCTTCTTTTTTTTTTTTTTAAGACTTTATTTATTTATTTGTCAGAGAGTGAAAGAGAGACAGAGAGTACAAGCAGGGAGAGTGGCAGGCAGAGGGAGAAACAGGCTCTCCACTGAGCAAGGAGCCCAATGCTGGGCTCGATCCCAGGAACCCAGGATCATGACCTGAGCAGAAGGCAGGCACTTAACCAACTGAGCCACCCAGGTGCTCCTCCCTCAGCATTTCTAAAGTGTTTTGGTCTCAGGAAAACTTTACACTCGTAAACCCTGAGGTCCCTAAAAAGATTCAGTTCACATATATTTACTGGGTGAGAAATTTAAACTCAGAAATTCTAAATTAAGAGCTATATACTAATTCACTTCAAAATAATAAACCATAACATGTTAGCATAAAGAACACATCCTTATGAAAAAATTACTTTCCTAAAACAAAAAAATAAGAAATAAAAGTACTGTCACTGGGGCGCCTTGGTGACTCAGTCTGTTAAGCTTCCAGCTCTTGGTTTTGGGGTCAGGTCATGATCTCAGGATCATGAGATCGAGCTCAGCAGGGAGTCTGCTTGAGATTCTTTCCCTCTGACCCCTCCTTGTTCTCTCTCTGAAATAAATAAATAAATAAATCTCTAAAAAAAAAAAAGCACCATCATTTACCTTTTATGAATTGCAAATGTCTGGCTTAATAGGAAACAGCTGGAGTCTCATCGGCTCCTACATTCAATCTGTTGAAATACCACACATCATGTAGCCTCTGGAAAGCTCTATGGCATACTTGTGAGTGAATGATAGTGAAAAGGAAAAATAACATCTTAGAATTATTACAAAAGTACTTTTGACTTCATGAACCACCAGAAAAGTTGTCTCCGAGAACTTCAGGAACTCCAGACCACACTGTGAAAACCACTGTTTACTGTGAACGTTAAGTCAGAAGGTATGCTGCTCAGGACGCGAGTGGAGAGGAAGACCCAGAAAGTCAAGTTCTCAGGGGAGAAATCCAGGGGATTAGGAGCTTGGCCTTTGACAGTGACAGAGAGGAAGTATCGTGTGGCTGAATAGCGCATGACTCAAGTGGACAAGGGTTCTTAGGGAAAATGGGAGAATTAATGAGAGGTCTTGAAATAGTTTTGGGAAATGAGGCCCACTCAGGTCACACCTCCACTGTCTCAGCAGGTGGTAGGGGTGGAGAGAAAGGAGCATGTATGTGAGAAGACTGTTGGAGAAGCAGCGTCTCCTCGAAGAGCCAGGTTTTAGCTAGCAAGTACTAGAAACATTAACATCATGTTAACAAGGTGAGGGAATTTCTGTACTACATATAACAAGTGCTAGTAGTTGCCTACAAGTATCCCATCTCTCTTTCTTCCTTGGAAACAAAAATCCCAATTCCTAACTGGGCATACTGCCACCCAGACAAATCCTATATCTTCCAGCTTCCCATAAGATGTGACTCATTCCTGGCTACTGAACTATAAGTGGAAGTGCAGTGTGAGGCTGGAGAGACCTCATAAAAGCAGCTAAGTCTGGAGAAGCCCCCCCACTTTTTTTTTTTTTTTTTACTTTCCTCCTCACTGCTCCTAGAATGCGTTACCGCTTGAAAGCACGATCAGACAGGCGTATGTGGAACTTCACACTCAACAAATGTAGTATATACACTCTTTTCAAGCTCACGGAAAAGGTTGCCAACATTCTACCACTTAATGCAAATATTAATCCACTTCTAAAGATTGGAATCGCACAGACTGTGATGACGTGGAACACACTGTCTGCTAAATAGTCCCGGCATTTTCTTGGTGAAAAAAGGAAGGGAACGTTTTCAGGCCTCTCTAAAAACTCATCTACATCCTGGATTGACTGTGCTCCTGAAGGAAATCCTTGCCCTTGGAGCAGGAAAACAAAAGCTTTTTAGCTCACTCCCAGCACGTTCAGCAGGTACTACAGACAACAGAGCGACTGGACTGGATGTGGCAGGAGTTCCAGGCCTTTTACCATCAGGTACAAACTAAAAGGCCTTAAAAACTCTGAACAGATCCTAAATAGGATAACCGCGCAGGCATCATGCAGGACGAGGCTGCCCACCGGCCTGTGCACACACATCTCCTGAGGAGGAGTCTGGTTAAAATGCAAATTCAGTAGTTCTGCGTTCCTGGGACTCTGCATTTCTACCACCCTCCAAGATGGTGGTGAGACTGTTGGCACAGAGACTTCATTTTGAGAAGCAGGGATTAAAAACAGTGTAGAACTGAGGCACCTGGGAGGCTCAGCTGGTTCAGCGTCTGCCTCTGGCTCAGGTTATGGTCTCAGAGTCCTAGGATCGAGCCCCACATGAGACTCCCAGCTCCTCAGGGAGCCTGCCCCTCCATCTGCTTGTGCTCTCTCTCTGTCAAATAGGCAAATAGATATTTTAAAAAGGTGTAGAATAAATCTGTGGCATTATTGTAGGCCACAAAGCCAGAAGTCTAATTATCAACCTCAAAAACAACTTTTTGCATATATTACTTTATCCATTTAATGAATATTAGAGGTTCGTTAAGTGCTAGGTATATGCCAGACTCTGGAGAAGACAATGATGGACAGAACAGAAATCCTGCTGCTCATGGAGTGGAATAAGAAGAAGCCAATAATTACAGAATTACATAAACAGGTATTTACTTCTAAAACGTAGGTGCATAGAACAGCACGCAATCATTCCTCAGTAAGGATGTGAGCTAACTCTAGAGAACAGATTTTCATGACTGCATATAATCCAGAGACTGGTGAAAGTTTCTCATACAAATTGATGGTTAAGCAGATACCTACCTCTGGGATACATAAAAGTTCCAAATGAACAGGTGGTAAGTAGCAATAATGGGAAACAAGGGAAAAGAGTCCTCTTGGAAGAAAGAGCAATTGAAAAAAATCGCAGAAGTAGGGAAGGACAAGACAATTCAGGGAACATATTAATTTTTAAAAATACATTAAAGACATATTTTAGTCAAGTGAATTTCATTAGAAGAGAATCTTAAATTAGGTCAACTTTTTTAAATTTGCAAAAGATAAGATTTTATGTGGTTTTCTTGAGTTACATCTGATATGATTTACCATGCTCTCTTTAGATAGGGACCTCCAAATTAATAGGGTAATTCTGAATCGATCAGAAATCACCATTCAATGATTTCATGTAATCACACCCTCAATTTTAGGTATTTATAAGAAAGGTAAAATTTTTTAATTTTAAAATTTAAAAAATTTTTGCACACTTCTAAGAGATTCAAGCCATCATTGAATAAAGCAAGAGAAAAGATTAAAAGGATGAGAATTGGAAAGAAAGAAAAATGTGGTTATTCACAGATGTTATGATTATCGACATTTAAAAATTGCAAAAGAATCTTCAGATCAGTTATTAGAAGTTTTAAATTAGTGAGACTGGTTGATACAAAGCAAATATATAAAAGTCAATGATTTTTCTATATGCCAGTAACAAATAGAAATGTCATTTTTTAAAGAAGCCAATTCCAATATCATCAGGAAAATAAAGTACATAGAAATAAATCTTGAAAAAATCTTCAGAAAATATGCTATATAGTTTCCAAGAAAAAAGATTTTCAGATAATACTATGATCATGGATGGCTTTTAGTATCATAAAGATAATTTCTCCCAAGCTGATCTATAGATTAAATATAATCTAATCTAAACTTAAAATATTATTGGACACGTGGAACTTGGCATGCCATTTCCAAATCTACATTGATTTGAAAAAGGCCCCAGTCACTACAAAAAAGAACAAGTGGAAGAGTGGGGGATGGGGGATGGTTCACCAGGTAGTATTAATAGAGTCACAATAACTAGTATTGTCTGGTAGTGATCCGGATGTAAACCAACTGACCTGTGGAACATAATCAAAGAATCCACAGATAAACCTATACCTCTGTGGAAACTTGCGTTCCTGGGAACACGTTACTGCTTGAAAGCAGTCAAATTTTTATTTCTTTATTTGTTATGTCCAGTCAGCTAGCATATAGTACATCATTAGTTTTTGATGTAGCATTCAGTAGTTCATCAGAGGCGTATAAAACGCGGTGCTCATCCCCAGACACAGACAGCGTTTACCTGCGTGGCCACCATGGCTCACACACGCACATGCACGCGCGTGCGTGCACACACACACACACACACACACACTCCCTGTTATCTGGCGTGGTGGGCGTGAAGGGCCGCCGCCTCAGTGAAGCCTGGCTGGGAGTCTCCTTCAGGAGCAGTCTCACTCCCAGTTTCCATCCCTTGTTCCACTTCTTTAGAATGAACCACCCAGATGCCCCTCCTATGTGGAATTTACAAAATAAAAGAGATGAACATAGGGGAAGGGGAAAATTTTTAAAAAAGAAGAAGAAGAAGAAGAGAGAGAGAGGGAAGCAAACCATAAGAGATTCTTAAACATAGAGAACAAACAAGGTTGCTGGAGGGGAGGTATGTAGGGGGATGGGCTAAATGGGGGATGGGCATGAAGGAGGGCACTTGTGATGAGCCCTGGGGGTTATATTTAAGTGACAAATCACTAAATTCTACCCCTGAAAGTAATAATACACTGTATGTTAACTAACTAGAATTTAAATAAAAACTTGAAACAAAACCAAAAAAGTGGGGATAAAAGTATTTAGAGAGTTTGGGAAAGACTAAATGAGGCTGTATGAATATCTGCACTGTCCCTGGAATGTACAGTAACTAACTAAATGGGTGATAAAATTTTTCCTTTAATAATTTTATAATAAAGTGAAATTTAGTAATTGAGCCATTGACATATTTATATTGGCTTTCTCTCTAAGATTCCTCAATGTTTAGAAGAGTTCTTGACATACACCAGGAGTGCACCAATTATGCACTCACTGTTGAATGAGCGAATGCTCATCTGATGACTTCAAAATTCATGAGACCTGTACTAGGTATTAGAAAGAGAAATGGAGTAGAATGCAGGAGTCCTAAATTCTAGATCTGGTTCTTCTAGATAACTTTGAACAAATCACCACAACCTCTCTGGACCTCAGTTTCATTTTCTATTAACTGTACTTGGTGGACAGATTAGGAAAGCCTCTTCTGGCTATAACTCTCATCTCCATTTGGAAGAGTTGCCTTTGTTGTCTTCGAAGTAACACCCAACAGCATATTTTGCTCACCTCCACTCAGTGTGCAGGCATTAATTGATTGATCGCACTCTAATAAGGCTAGGAAAGACAGAGATGTAAGATACAAGGTCCTGATGCTTTAAAAAAAAAATCTCTGTTGGGAGATTTCAACAAACTAGTAATTTGGCCCATGATACATCATTTATTGCCCTACACAATTTTAACAGAGTTACAGCTAAAATCTTATTACTATAAACTTATGGAAAGATCCAGAAAAACATTTTGTCTTATTATTAGCAAGGTTTCAAATATCAGAAAGTATTAATACTCTAGAAAACAAAGTGGCTCTTGCATATTAAAAACTTTCAAGATTTATTTCCATAGTTGATCATTTTAACTACAGATCTTTTTTTATTTCTAAACTAAATGACACAATTTTAAGTGGTTTTGACTGGGGCTATAGCATTAAGTTAATATTTAGGGTTTGACAACTTAAAAAAATAAACATACAAATTTGCTTATTGAAGTCACTCCCCCTCCAACCTTCTTTTTTGGCCAAGGCCGCCTCCCCCAAGGTCATGTCTCAGCCTCAGGAACTGCTCACCTCTAATCATTATTTAATGTGGGGTCTTAAAGTCCCCCAAGCCTCCTTGCTTCAATTTGGGACAACTCTGGAGAGCCATCCTGCTTGCAGAATTCTCTGTGGGATCAGCTGAGGTCTCTGTGATAACTGATGAGTCTCCCCAACCATGGCTTCCTCACTTCCCCACAGGCCCTACTCCAGCAGCCCTCCCCAGCACACCCGCTACACTGAACCTCCATCTCACAGTCTGTTTCCAGGAAATCCTAGGACTGGAGACTAGAAGCAGTGCTAGGAAGCAACTCTACAATAGGTAAGGGAGGGGGATCAGAGGAGGAATACGAAAGCCCCCAGCATAGTGCCGCAGTGCAACTGTTCCGTAGAGGTGAGCAGTGCAGGAGGCTGGTTGAAGGGAATGCTGAAGGGTGCTGTTATCTCGGGCATTGGTGAAGGACCAGGGAAGTAGTGATTATAAGGACTACAGAATTAGATGGCTGCTGCTAAGTGTTATCAATGCATTAGGAAAACAAGGCAGACCATGGTGGTAGATCGCCAATTTAAAAGTATGAGTTAGAGAGACGCCTGTTTAGCTCAGTCAGTTAAGCACCAGACTCTTGGTTTCGGCTCAGGTCATGATCTCAGAGTCCTGAGATCAAGCCCCACGGGACTCCACACTCAGCTCAAAGTCTGAACACTCTTGCTCCCTCTCTCTCTACCCCTTCCCACCCACACTCTCTCTCTTTCAAATAAATAAATAAAACTTTAAATAAATAAGTAAATAAATAAATACAAGTATGAATTAGAGACTGGCCATGGCAGCATGTGAAAAGGTTCAACTCCTGCAACCGGGGCAGGTGGGGGCAGAAAAGGCTGAGGATCAGGCTTTAGACTTAGAGAGAGAAGTCCAGCAGCTTGCATCCTTGGATTGGACAAATCAGCTTGATTTAGCACCCTGATAGGGAAAGCCCTGAGACTTGGGGTGGAAACATCTCGGTCAGTGGACCTGAGAACTTTGAAATCCCAGATTCTGCTACACTCCTAACCCTCCTTAAAGATGACACAGGAGCCTCTGTCATACAAAAAACTGCAGAGGGTGAGAGATGATCCCTATGAAGGTTCAGGAGTCTGCAACATTAGGAACATTTTCTAGAGCCTGCAGAGAAATCCACCAAACAATAAAAAACAAATTGCTGCATCTCATTATCTGCCGACACTGAGAAAGAAGCATAGTGCTTCATAGGCCTTTATGAAATTAGGAGATAGCTTGTCAACTCTCTCTGTCCCAGTGTCCTTCTTATAATGTGGATCACCTGGTGCCCCATTTAGGAACCTGAGGTTAAGTTAATTGGTAATGTTATCTTCATAACACATGTGCTCCAAATATTCAGTAAAATATTCTAATATGAGAGGAAGTAATTTTTAATAAGTCAGTACATATTTCATGGTGAACCTCTGTGTCTAACTACCAACATGATGATTACAATGTAAACTGATAGTAGTTGTGTAGCTCAAATATCACGAATGATATTATCATCAAGCATATGACTTTCTAAAATAGTAAGCAACTCTTGGTAAAGTCCCAAATGTAAGACGGTCCAATTATTTTTCTGGTAGTTCTGTTCCTGGGGGGAAAAGGTCAATGCATATTGAAACCGTGAAAAAAAAAATTCGTTTAAAATGGAACCAGTTTCTGGACCCAGAACTAGCTTCTAGATGCATCAGCATCTAGTAGGATAATCCAAAGTCATGCAGAATGTAACTATGTTGTGTAGAACTGTCTTTCATTGTAGGACACCAAATGCCAATAGGATTTTCAGTCATTGTAATGACTAAAAATAGTCCTCTTTGAAGCATATCTCCCTTTTCCCTTGATAGTCTCCAATGGGTTTCCTGTATGTTTGAATTTCTCCAATTTCCTCTACCACTCTTTTCATGTTGGTAACTCCTAATCCATATCTCCAGCATAGATATCTCTTAAGCTCAGACTCATAGCTTCAAACTTTTGTGGGATTATAGACCCAGGATATCCCACCCATATCTCTGTGGACCCCTGAATATACTCCCTATGACTCAAACTCAACACGTCCAAATCATTCTGTTAACTTTCATCTATTGCTATTTATGTGGTCTTAGTCTGTGGCCCTATCATATATCCAGTCACACGAACTAACATCTGGGGTCACCTCTGAATCTTCCCTTCCCTTATTCTCAAATCAGTCCCATCACTAAGACCTTCCGATTGTACCTCTTTTCTATTCCATGACCATTGCCCAAGGTAGGGCCCTCGTCATACATAAAATAGCCATCTTACAACCAGAGTGAAATGGCTGGATTGGGACTGTGACATGTCGTTCTCCTAGTTTATACTCTTTGGGCTGAACTAATGCTTTTGTGCTTATAAATAATGCCTTGCCTGTAACTCAACCATGGCCTGTACGACTCTATGTTTTATTTACCTGTTTATACTTTTGCTCAGTTAAGCTGTAAGATCCCTGGTATTAGGGATTGTGTTTTCTGTATCTCTGTGCTCCCCAGTGTTTAGATAGTCAATAAATATGTGCTGAATGAATGAAATATTCACATGTGACCATAATATTGAGGATTAACTTAACGTGAGTAAAATAAGAAATAACTTGATTGTGCCGATGCAGATTTTGGTACCAATCTTTAATAATTATTAATAAAATGATATTTTAATCATTTGGAATATTTTTAGACAAAATGGAGATTTTAACTTCATATATTGTTTATTTTAAATGAATGAAAAAAATGCATGGCCCGATAACTTGGTGAGCTTATTTTCTCTAAATAAGGAGCTATTTTTTTAAAAGCACAAAACCCTCCTCCTTTTAAAAAAAGATTTTATTTATTTGACAGAGAGAGACACAGCAAGAGAAGGAACACAAGCAGGGGAAGTGAGAGAAGGAGAATCAGGCTTCTCGCCAGGCAGGGAGCCTGATGAGGGGCTAGAACCCAGGACCAGGGGATCAAGAACCTGAGCCAAAGGCAGATGCTTAACGACTGAGCCACTCAGGCACCCAACAAAATCCTCTCTTAATCAGAAGAAGCCAGTGGGTTTCCTGCTATCCTTTTTCTCATTTAAAAATACTCATTAAATATCAACCAGATACCAAGCAATATGCCAGAAAATGGGAAGAGGTGGAAGGCTGGAGAAGATAATTATGGAGATAAAGATATGATCTTTCCCTTGGGGTGTTCAAAGTATGAGAGCCACATAAACAAAACCACCTGTGCTGTGGCAAGTGTAACAACCGACTTACAACAAAGCATTATGGAAGCACTGCAAAGTGGTAGTCAATGCGACTTTGCAGGACACATGTGGAACGGGTTCTAGATGCAATAACTGAACCCAGTTCAAATGTTAGTTTGACAGTCAGGGTAGACGAGATTAAGCCATAGTAACAAACTCCCCCCAAATTTATATTGATTCAACACAAACACTAAAGTTTCCTTAAAAAAAAAAAATTATTTATTTGAGAGACAGAGCAGAGTAGGTGAGCGAGAAAGAAAGCATCAGTAAAGGTGAGGGGCAGAGGGACAAGGAGAAAGAGACTCCCTGCTGAGCACCGAGCCAGTGCAGGACTCGATCCCAGGACCCTGAGTTTGTGTCCTGAGCCAAAGGCAGACACTTACCTGACTGAGCCACCCAGGCGCCCCGACACAAAAGTTTCCATATTTCTTGCATTTGACATCTAGTTCCAGTTAGCAGAGAACTGGTGATCAGGTGAGAGAGACTGCATTTCAGTACATGCCTTCCTAACACAAGAAGCAGCAGAGGAAACACGGGAAGGCTCATCCCTCTATCTTTGTCATGGAAATTCTGCCTGGTCCATAGCACGTCCGCTCACACGTAGTTCAGAAAAAGCAAGTAAGTTGCATGACCTCACCCAAACTGGGATGGAGGAAGAGCAGCCCAAGTGCCTGAAGGCAGGCGAAAGGGATCACCTGTAAACAGCCCAAGAGATTGCCAGTTATTGAGGCTGAATGAGATGATCTTACACGGAGAAGAGAAAGCAGATAGTTCTAGATGGAAGGAGTAGTAGACATGATGTCACAGAAGTGCTTGTTTGATGTACATGAGCAACGACATGAAGTTCAGTGTCGGTTGGGCCATGGGCTACCACAGCCTGAGAGGTTCAGAAACTGTGGCAATGGTGGGCTGGGGCCACGAAATTAAGGGCCTTGTTAACGGGTTAAGGAGTTTAGACTTACCCATAATAGTACTTTTCAAAAGCTTTCAATCAATTCAGTGTATCCCTCAGTAAACTGGGAAACATCAAAGAAATGGTTGGCTGGTTAGAAGCACTCAGCTCAAAAGAGAGACCCCATGAGAGAGTAAAATACCTTCGTATCCTCTTGAACTGGCATCCACAGACATCCTAGATGCAAGACCTCACACTGAACATGTGAATGCATGTCGGTCACTGCATCCTGGCTACAAGCTCTGATTCAGCCCATCAGGGTCTGAGTCCAGCCCCTGGAAGCAGGGTATTTTAAACTTTAGATTCACCCTCGAATAAAAAACCACAGGGGAACTTGGCTGGCTCGTCAGTGGATCTTGCAACTCTTGATCACAGGGTTGTAAGTTTGAGTCCCACTTTGGGTGTAGAGATTACTTAAAAAAAAAAAGAAAAGAAAAGAAACAAAACCCCCACAATTCTCCCTGTGGCTTAAAGGTAACCAAAGTTTTATGTTAAAATTAGAAGTGAATTACTTATGCGAAAGATGCCCTAAAGACCGTTAGGAATCCATTACTTGAAACAAACCAATAGAATACTGATGTTATTAGAATTCTTCTAGAGAATATGTTTGGTTGTCTCCTACTGTCCATTTAATGGCCTGTGTGTTAGAAACTTGGGAAGATTCCATAACAAACTTAAAGATTTTTCCATTTAATCATATAGGGAAGGTCTAAATAAATAGAAAACATAGGAATAATGAATTTTCTTTTCAACAGACCTTAATGAGAGATCTCAGGTTCAAACTCCACTATAGCAACAAACACTACATATAGGCTTTATTATGTTTCCATCACAAACCAAGTTTAATAACTAAATTGAGATATATATGAAGAGATAGATACCAAAACCCAGTCACTCACTCATTTTTTCACTTATTCAGATCTAGCAAGGGTCCACGCTTGGTGTCAAATAAGAAATTGAACATGACAGGCTTGCCTAATAAATTGATGTGTTAGGGTCCTTAAGAGTTGCATGAAAGTTTTTCATGGGCATATGGAGTTAGAACTATGAAAAGAGGTCAGCAGTCTACCCTTTTGCTCTCTTAGTCCCACTGCCCTTGAATGGACCTTGCGCACAGAGAGGTTGTGTGCAGAAGTTGAAGCTGTTAGGGGAAAGGAGAATATGCAAGCACTGCTACTTCAGTGGTTCAGTCCAAGTGAGATAGAGAGCAGCGGGAAAGAGCCCTTTTCCCATTTCTGCATCAACACACTTGCCGTGGGCTTGTCAGGGACTCCAGAGAATGCAGTGTCTTTTTTTTTTTATTTTTTTGTCATACCCGAAGGTTGTGTCCACAAAGTCACCATGTAGCACAATTCCAGTAAGCATCATTCACCTTGAGTTATGGAAATAGTGCTCCCCAGGTTGTGCTGGGCATCACCTCTATGGTCCTACAGACAGCCCTGTTCAGAAGATCGGTAGGCTACGGCTTAGCACAATTATTAGTGTTGCCATTTCCAGCCCCACAAGTTTCTAATCTGTAGAAATCAAGGGGGTTGGAGTAGAGAACATGACAGACTACTCTTCAGCTCAAAGAAGACATTCCTTTTAAATGCCCAGAGACCCCAGGGAGAGACAAAAAATCAATACGGTTCACCCTGAAACTTTGTAATTGTAGATTTCCCTCTACACGGCATCCCGTCTGGGGCTTCCCTCATTCGGTAACACAGCCACTTCTGAAGGGTTGAGGAGATGGTTCACACACACAGAGATATACATTCAGCTTTTTCTTGCTCTATTCATGTTTTAATTTAAAAACAGAAATACTAAAATCCCCGGAGGTGCTCTCTTTTCTCCCGACTACATTCAGCATAAGTGATAAAACAGAAGATTTTCTCTCTTTCCTTCCAAATTCCAAGCAGTATTAAAAAAGAAAAAGTTCCCATAAACATTGGTTGTGTGGCCAGGTTTGGTGGAGGCATGCTCTTTCCTTTTGTGTTCCAGCGTATTGCCTCCGTCTAGTTTGGTCTATCCACAGAAGGTCAGGCCCAGAAAGGTGGTGTTGAGAATGGAGGAACCCATTCAGATCCATTTTGCCCTCAACATAATTTCACCCTAAACAATGAGATCATTTAATAAAGTATCATCTCCCCTTAAAGGTTCTTGTTTTGCCCTTGGACTTTGATCTCTCACTTGAATATAACTAAACCTGTGAAAATGACTCCTAGAAATGATTTACTCTCCACATATGTAAAAATCTCTACTTTCCTTTGATGTCCAGTGTCAGTGCTACAAACCAATACAACATAAAAACAAGAAAAAAAACCCAGGAAACTCTGCCAGCAAAGTCAACTTTCCCCGACAAGATCCAAATATTCCAGGTTCACAGCACACATAAAACCTTTCCTACTCTTGCATTGGAAAGGATATTTCCAGGGATCCACCCATCTATTTTTTTTAACCTTTAAATATCTTAATCCCTTGGCTCATACTTCACACTGGAGTTCTCACCCTGGACATGAAACTGTTAAGCTCTAAGTGACAGATTTTTATTTAAGAAAAAACAGCTCACTACTTAACAAAATAAATTCATTTCCTCATATAGATTAAAGTTTGAAGACTGCCCCTCCCTCCCCAGGTCTCAGCCCCTAGACTAAGCTAATGTTTAGCAGCAGTTTACCTGGTACTCTGACAAAAGTTACATCAGAGGGCCTTTGTTAAATGTCCTTTCAGAGGTGATAAATGAGAAAGCACTTTTCCAGAAATTGATTTAAGCAGAACTCTTGGCCCACTTAAAGCTTTTGCTCACGTCCTTCTCTCTACTGATGTAAAGGCCAGGTTTACAACTGAGGACATCTTAGAGGCAAAAATATTTCTTGCAATATAATAAAGATGATCATGAGAATTGAGATTGCCACTAAAATTAAAAAAGATTCACTTGATTTAACGATCAAATGGGACTACTTCAGAATGGATTCTATTAGTAGGCTTTCTGTTTTAGTCATATGAGAACTTATTCACCTTCATGAAAATTACTTAATTCATACTGAGGTGAACATAACCATTTGAGGTAATCATTTTCTGAACAAGCTGGGATGCTTTTGCAACAGTGGAATTCATTTGTATTTGTTTACTATAAATAATATATATTGATATGTTTGTGACTCTGCTACCTTTTTTAAAACGTCAATGTTTATTTGACACCTGGAAAAGTGAACCCTCAATTTTAAATTTTCTGATGGAAAAGCACTTACATTTTAAGTAATATTTCAGTTATGCTTTCCATAACTCCTAGGGCAGCATATCTGAGTTCTTCTTGCTGCTTAACACCTACCACCAACCTAGATTTAATGAAGAACTGAATATAATAATATTGGGCCCAAATATTGGAGGTAAAAAACAGAAACCATATTTCTGGCTTCAACTATGCTAACCACATAAGCCATTCTACTGTTTATGATTAAACTGAATGGTCAGTTCAATATAGAAAACAACAACTGTGGGTCAGATTGCCTAAAAGAATCAAACTGTTTGACAATATCACTTATATTTATATTAATTAAGTTTTCAAAACTCTATAAAATCTTTTACCAGTTAACGAACAAAATTTTTAATCTTAACAAGACATGAAGTGAACAATAGTTGAAAATAACAGCAAAAAACTGAGACACTGATGCTTGATGTTGTACAGGAACAGAGGAAGTTACCTCACCAGGGATGATAATTATGGCCTGGTTTAGGCAGCATAATAAACAGAGTTTGAATATTTTTAATAAAACATGTGATTAGGGTGTGTATTTTTATGTAAACCGACATAAGTATCCGTGTATATTTTATGAAAGATAAGTGCCAGAATACAAGTAGCAAATTGTAGCAGGTGTAGGACTCACAGCCACTTTTGTGGCTCATCGCATCTCCCCTCACAGGAAATGAGAAGGGCAGGAGAGGGGCCGAAACCATCAAAATGGTGAAGGGCGACTGAGGCTTATAAGTGCGTGCTTAACTTTCCTGGCTGCCATTTTACAATCTCACTTGCCTCCTAACCAACTGAGAAATCACTTCCATAGACAGTTTTGTCATCATACAGTGACACAGGCCTATCCTTGTTTAGAAGGGTGGCTAGAGATAGGCAGGACAAGCAGGGATGAGAAGCCCAGTCCAATTTAATAAAATGTGTATAGAAACATGAAGGTAGTAAAGTTTTTAATTCTCAGTTATACATAATAAATTTAAACTGAAAAATTAGGGCCATTCTTTCATGATTAGAATGAGAAGAAAAACCAAATCTGCCTCAGTGAGTACAAAAAAATAAAGCTGTAGTTTAGTTCAGGAAACAAAACACAACAAGGCAACACAACCAGCCTTCCTAACAGGGCCTGGGAGAGTGATTGTGCAGGTTGTGGCTTGCACAGGGCCCCCGGCCCTGGAGGCCAGGGTGAGCTGAAAACTAGCTGGTACTCCTCTTACCGAGCCATATACACTGGTAGGGGTCTGTGCAGGCTCAGAGTATGGGCACATTTTTCTAGTTCTGATGAGGGCAACCTTTGGACAAACAGAGGTCCTGCTTCAAGGAAAATGCTAAGTGTTTTGTAGGCTCAGGAAAATAAAGATCACACATATGGCTATCAGAGTAAAATTAGTGCAAATTGCCTAAAGGGAAATTCAGGAATACGTAGAAAGCTGAACATGTTCCATATCCCTTGATCCTTCAAGTCCTGTCTTTTAAGAATTTATTTTAAGGTTCATTGTGGTAGTTTTTAAAATGCGCCCATACGAACTTTTCACTTTTAACCTTGCCTCAGATATGAACCAGATTTAGTGAGGACTCACTTCTAACAGACACGATGTGGCAGAAGAACACCTATATGAATTCTAAGGGTAAACCATAAGACAAACAGCTTCGGTCTGGCTTTTTCTCTGTTGCTCTTACAACACGGCAGCTGGCATGCTGTAAGAACACTCAAGCAGCCCACAGAGGGGGCCACATGAGGAGGAACTGATGTCTACAGCCAAATTTCAACACCAAAACTTGCCAGCCATGAAAGCAAGCCATTGAAATTAGGCATTCAGCCTCTGACAAGATTTCAGCTGACTCTCCAGTAAATGGTGTTGAGAAAACTGGAGAGCCACATGCAAAAAAAAAGTAATTGGACCCTTATCTGACACCACACACACTAACCAATTCAAAATGGGTTAAAGACTTGAACATAAGAGCAGAAACCATAAAACTAGAAGAAAACATAGGAGGTAAGCTCTTTGACATCAGTCTTGGTGATGATTTTTTGGATTGACATCCAAAGCAAAGGCAACAAGAAAGAAAAGAACCAAGTGGGAATGTATTAAACTAAAAAGCTTCTACACAAAGTAAATGGTCAGCAAAATAATCTACCAAGTGTAAAAAAAATATTTGCCAGTCATATATCTGATAAGGGGTTAATTTTCAAAAATATATTAAGAACTTATAAAACTCAATAGCAGTACTCAATAGCAAAAATCAAACACTCTAAGTTAAAAATGGGCAGAGGATCTGAATAGACATTTTTTCTAAAGAAGACAAATAGCCAACAGGTGCATAAAAAGGTATTCAACATTATCAATCTTCAGGGAAATGAAAATCAAAACCATAAAGGGATATTGCCTCATACCTATTAGAATGGCTATCATCAAAAGACAAGGATTAAGTGTTGGTGAGAATGCAGAGAAAAGGTAATGCTTTGCAACTCTTGATCTCAGAGTTGTGAGATCCAGCCCCATGCTGGGTATAGAGATTACTTAAATAAATTAAAAAGAAAACTTTAAGAAAATAAATGGGGAAAAAGGTAATGTTTGTGCACTGTTGATGAGAATGTGGTTAACCATCGGGTACAGCCTTTACAGAAAACAGTATAGAGTTTCCTCAAAAAGTTAAAAATAGAGCTACCATATGATCCAGCAATCCCATATCTGCGAACATATCCAAAAGATCACAAAGAGATAGCTGCCTTTCCATATTTATTGCAGCATTGTTCACGATAGCAGGATAGAAGCAACTTCATTGTTCATCTACGGATGAATGAGTAAAGAAAATGTATATTCATAGACCATGGAATATTATTTAACCTTGAGAAAGATGGAATTTTTAACATTTGTGATAACATGGATGGACCTTGAGGACAGTATGCTAAGTGAAGTCAAACAAAGAAAGACAAATACCATATGATCACACTTACATGTGGAATTTTAAAAAGCCAAACTCAGAAAAACAGACTGAAAGTGTGGTTACAAGAGGAAACAGGAAGGTATAAGGGAAGCAGGGAGATGTTTGTCAAAGAGTACAGACGTCTAGTCGTAAAATGAATAAGTTCTGGAGATTTAATGGTACAGCATAGTGACTACAGTTAATACTGTAGATAATGATAATAATAATAGATATTATTATATCTATTAATAATATTATTATCATATTATTATATATTATTATATCTATTAATAATAATATATAATAATAGAAGACTTGAGATGACTACAGCTCCAGCTGACACCTTGACTGCAGCCTATGAGGCTGCAGAAAATGTGAGGGTTAAGAAGTATTTATTGTTGTGTAACGCCATTAAGTTTGGAGTAATTTGTTAATGCAGCAATAGACAATACAGATATATACAAAGCTTCGACTACATGAATGTGTAGTGCAGTATTATCTGTAGTAACAGAGTATGAAAAAATTTAAACATTTACTATCAGAGAATGATTAAACTATCATCATATGCTTACCCATAAGATGAAATAAGAGGTAGACATTAAAAGGATACTCTAAGTAAGATTTGCTAACATTGGATATTTGTTTTAATATGAGGTGAAAATTTCATTTATAGACTACTAGGCACAAATAATTCTCTTTTGTAAAAAAATGTATATATATCTCTATAAGAAAGGCTGAAAGACTCAAAAAGAATGTCAGTAAGAATAATTTATGAGTAACATAGAATTAAAGTTGTTTTATTCGTTTCTTTCCCTTGTGGGTCTCCATTTTTTCAAGTTTTCTGCAATAAACCTGTCATATAAAGACATTTTTAAAAATCAGGGTGGAAAGTCAAGTTAAATTATTTTAACCATGGAATCCTAATACTTCTGATATTTGGATCCCCTCTAGAGTCTTCCTAGAAGTGGGTCTGCACCTTATGCTCAACCCCTCTAGTGAGATGCAAACTTAACCTTCTCCAAAATGACCTGTTCCATCATTAAGCAGCTTTGAGAGAAAGTTATTCTTTATATGAACTGAAATTAGTTTTTCTGTAACTTCCATTCACAGTTTCTGAGAGGGAACATACCCTCTGCGTGATATAATTTGTGAACAATGAAAGGAAATTTATATCTCTTATTCTACATTTAAACTTATCAGTGAAGCATAAGACCTTATTAACTTCTGGTCAACTCTTTACATTATCAATACATTCAGATCTTACCATCAAATACCAACCACAAATCCTTCCCAATTTTGCCAAAACACTGTCCCCAGGTCACCTTAAAAATAATTGACAGGTGTGCAGAAAAAAAACTTCAAATATTTTGTACACAAGGTCATTTTAAAAGATTTAATAATCAGTAAGCTGGGTCCTGGGAAGCTATATGTTAACAACGCCCTTTTAGGATGATTCCGAATCTCAAATTACACTTTAGAAAACACTGTTTTTGAGGTTTTTGTAGATGTTATAGGGCCTTGCCTCAAATACACACTCGGAAATTTCACACATTATTTTAGGGGCTTTGTGGACATTTTGAAACCCTCATTTGTATTCTGGTTAATGGGTGTGTGGGTCCATTAGGGGTTCCTAACTCTTCACCATAATTTACCTCTTTGACTGCATAGATTCATTCTTCCTTATTCAATATTATGGCATACACAGAAAATGATCGATGTTGCAGTGCTAAGCAGAGAAGACCAGAGCACAAGTTGTTTGAGTTTTGCAGCCTTGGCCCAGATGCCAGGAAGAATCCATAACACTGCCTGTGTGTAAATGGTTGATGGCACACTTGTAGGGCCTACTATTTAGGAACCATTGGTAGAGGTTAGGTATTTTGAAAGAGAGAGCCAAAATAAATATTTTAAAATATATTATGTTAACTTACACAACAACAAAAGATGATGTCTAGATGACTAGTTAAACTGGTTCTTTTCAGAATGCACGATGCATAAAAAATCGCAAGGAGTCTCAAATGACACTTAAAGGAGTATAAAACACCCGAGTGTGAGGTAATTCTTAGATATCTTTATTCATTAAACATTGACTGGTGCCCACTACACCTTGGATTTTTTTTTTTTTAAGATATTATTTATTCATTTGACAGACAGAGATCACAAGTAGGCAGAGAAAGCAGGCAGAGAGAGGAAGGGAAGCAGGCTCCCTGCTGAGCAGAGAGCCCGACTTGGGGCTCAATCCCAGGACCCTGGGATCATGACCTGAGCTGAAGGTAGAGGCTTTAAACCACTGAGCCACCCAGGTGCTACACTTTGGATTTTGTTAAGTGCTTAATAAACTCCTGAAAGTCACAGATTTCTTTACTCTGAACATTTGACAAAGTTATTTGGGAAAAGGACAAGATGAAGAAAAAATGAGCCCATTTATATGATTGAGTTTGTAAATAAAAAAAAATTGGACCAATGGGTACAATCTCAGTACCCTCATTGAACGATTCAGTCAGGTTGCATGTGTATCAGAGATTCAAAAAGATTAGGAAATGTTGACCTAAAAAATAGAATCAGAAACTTCTGGTTGAAGGCGGCATATTAAAAAGAATTTTCCACTTCTGAGTACTCAATAAAGTTAGCCATAATACAAATAAAAAGATTATCAGACATTCATTACGTGTTTGCCACATGCCAGAGACTCTTCTACAAGCTTTATGTGTATTAACTGATTAAACCGAATAACAGCCCTTTTAGAAAGGTGCTTGAGAGACTGGGAAACTAACTCTCTGAGGGAGCGAGCGGCAGACACTTGAAGCCAGGCCTCATGGGCTCAGGAGGTCATGCCTTTATCTGTTCTGCTCAATCTGCCTTTGTAGTTTAAAACACATGTAAAAAGTCAACAAAAAGAAAAATTCATCAAACCACCAAATAAGGGAAGAGGCATAATCTATTGCAATAAGAAACAGCTGATTTTGGAATGAAGCAATGATAAAAGACATAGCTTGGCTCAAAATCCAGCCCTCAGCTTTCCAGAAACCATGATGGTAGGTTCACAAAAATATGAGAAATCCCACAAAAACTTCCAAATATGGAAGAAAAGAAATTCAGTTGGTTTTATTATCTAATCCTTCTCCTTTTCTCCTGACTGAGGAGCAGTAGAAAACAAGTCAAAGCGCAGGTGTGAATGGCGTTGAGTCCTGATGCGTTGGAGTGAACTCTGATACAGGAGATGTAATAAAATCCCAGGACCTCAGGTCATCTAACACAACCTGCACACTTCTCCCCTCTCCCACCACCCCTTTAGGGTACAGAAGAAAAGGGAAGAACATATAGAACCGCAAGCTATAGGTGGGATTTGAAAAAAAGCCACCTTCCGATTTTGTGGAAATAGGAAGTCACTCTTGCATTATCAGAGCAAATACAGTGGAGAGCTCACTGAGGCATGAACAATACAAAAAGAAATAGTATGGTAACTCTGCAACAGGCAAATATGAAAAAGGCAGGAAAAACCAGGCTCCCGGATGGCTCAGTTAGGTGTCTGTCTTCAGCTCAGGTCATTGTCCCTGGGTCCTGGGATCGAGCCCCACATAGAGCTCCCTGCTTGGCAGGAAGCCTGCTTCTCCCTCTCCCACTCCCCCTGCTTGTGTTTCCTCTCTCTACTGTCTCTCTCTCTCTCTCTGTGTGTGTGTGTCAAATAAATAATAAAATCTTAAAAGAAAAAAAAAAAAGGAAAAACCAAAACACCAACAAAATGATGGAAAAGGAAAGGAACAAACCACCCAAAAGAAAAAAACGAAACAAAAGGAAAAAAACACTCAGCCCCCCCCTAAAATCAGATAGTATTTCTTTTCTTTTTTAAAAGTTTATTTAAAATGTAGACCCAACTTGGGGCTCAAACTCATGACCCCGAGATCAAGAGTCACATGCTCTTCCTACTGAGCCAGCCAGGCATCCCAGAAAAAAAATTCAAAACACAAGATTCAAACACACACATACATACACACACAACCCCAAACCCAACAAACTGTTTCCAAGCACTTTGTATTGTCTACCTTAACAAGAATATCAGAACAATAATAAATAAGAGTTCAAAGATGGGATTATACAACAAAGTGAGATGAAACATGGCGGTTGAAATGAAACAAATTTAATATCTTGGGGAAATGAAGCCAGTTTCAAAAAAAGGATGATTGCAGTCCCTGAAGCAGGACCTAGGAAGAGAATAGAACATCTATTCAATGGTAATATAATACAAGAAAATTTCTCCAAAATAAAGGGGATAATAGGGCATTTGTAGGATACAGACCGTATCTCAGGAAAGTTTGATACAGAAATCTTCAGCCTGATCCACAATGAAGTCATGGAGCTTCAGGTTACAGACCAGTGCTCCCCCGCCAACCTGGCACCCAACACACACACACACACACACACACACACATCGTTTTAAAAAATGAGTCTAGACTCAGTCTAATTTACAGCGAAGTTCAATGTTATAAGTCAATGAAGCAATGTTTGGCAAGTTCTGAGGAAAAGAAAAGCATGACATAATTATTATAGCCAGTCAAGATACTGAAATAGAAATGTAGTGGGCAAAATTCTCAAAGATAAAGACAGGAACTTTAAGAAAGTTTAAGAATACAGCCAAATATGCCCTTCTGGAAAAAAAATTACTTGACAATGAAATCAGCTTTTTAAGAGTTGATTCAAGATACAGAATATAGAAATAACTAAGTTGTAATAAGAGATGATAGCACCAGGTCAATGTAAACATAGAATATATAAGAATAGGCAGGTATTTAAAAAAAAGCCTAGGCATCTGTTCTATAGAACATAGCATTAACATTAGAAAATGAGCAATATAAAAATAAATAAGAAACACCAGGATGTGAAGGAGAGAAAAAGAGGTCCTGTGGGGGCGCTCATGTTCCATCTTTCATAACCAAGGATCCGTTCCTACTATTTAAAAAGGATTTTTAAAAATTCATGACCATGTCAACTTTTAAAAAGTTATTTACAATTTATTTTTCAGACTTAGCATAGTTTAGAAAATAAGATCTCCAGAGGTGTGTATATTGAACAGTTCATTCCCTTCCGCTTCAGCTTTTCTTTTTCTCTCCACATTCAAATAAAATTAAATGCTTTTATGTTGAAAACAGCATCTTTAGAATGATTCTGGTTTTATTTTTATTTTTATTTTTTTTAAAGATTTATTTATTTATTTATTTGACAGAGAGAAATCACAAGTAGTCAGAGAGGCAGGCAGAGAGAGAGAGAGGGAAGCAGGCTCCCTCTGAGCAGAGAGCCCGATGCGGGACTCGATCCCAGGACCCTGAGATCATGACCTGAGCCAAAGGCAGCGGCTTAACCCACTGAGCCACCCAGGCACCCCTGATTCTGGTTTTATAAAAGGACTTCCACATGTCCACATGCATAGGAATATACTGCAACTAGTGTTCACCTAATGTTGATGGTGGGTGTTTTCTGGGTGTGGGGTTTGGATTTTTTTCTCTTTCCCTTTTGTACGTCTCTACATTGTTCAAGTTCTTTATAATGGATTATGAATCATTTAAAAAAAGTAATGAAGATGAAGGAAGAAAAATGGGAATGAAAGAAAGAAGGATATCTTTGAAGATTTGTTAATCCTGGGTGGTAAAAATGTGAAACAATATATTCTTGTGTATTTTTGTCTTTCTCAAATTTCTAATAAAAATAAAATAAAAGAAGGAAATAGAAGCATAGAAAAGACTGAGATTCTCTCATGTACACATACAGTCAAAGGATTATATGTAAAATTTGTTTGGTTGGAATTAACTGGTGGTATTTTAGAATGTCAGGGATGAAGACCCCATTCAATCCCTGTGCTTTTACATATTGTCATTTAACCATCCCCACAGGACTGCCCGCTCCTCCTACCACCTGTCAAGGCTCCATGGCTCCCACAAGTCCTAGAGAGTACTGAAACTTTGATCTTAGGGAATCCTTCCTTTCAAGGTGCTTGGAATGAAGCAAGACAATGAGACCCTCAATTCTTTTGCTGTTTTTGTTGAGTTAGTTGACCAGTGCAAACTAACAAGAATATGTTCTATGAAACTAAAATCAGACACATAAAAAAACCAACCAACCAACCAACCAAAACACAAAGCTCATCAACATTTCTCCTTCCTCTTCTGGCTTGGGTTGAGAGTCCCATGTGGTGTTTGAGAAGACCAACTTTTCTCCTCCATTCTCCCTTCCTAGAGATTCCTAAGACACATCTCATTGCCCCCTCATGTAAGGTGCTGTTAAGGAAAATTCTTGAAACAACTCAGCAGGCAGGGCAATTACCCTGAAGCTAATGGTTCATCCTTAAGTGGAGAGTCAGTCAAATATAGACTGAGTGAACTACTTCTGGCCTTCTGACATTTCTTTCTTTCTTTCTGACATTCATCATGTGTCCTCTGATTTTCCTGCAGCACATGCGGAGGCTATAACTCTGTGCTACACTAATGCTCAAAGGGACTACAAAGGCAGAATAATGAGTTACTACTGGACCTCCTAGGTTTTTTAAAAACTCAGCAATAAAGTCATACTTTGGTTTGGTTGAAAATATTTTTGAGAAAAATACTTTTGCTTGCTAAAAACTGATCATCAGGCAGTATGCTATTCTCTGACCCTAAATATCTGATAATTGTACAATGCACAATTGACACAGTCATGATTAGAAGGGTTAAGTTGGGCAAAAGTACTTAATTTTATTTGCTGCTGAATGTATATACCTTCTACCTACAGCTGTCCTCATTATCTGTTTAGTGGGAGGTAGTTCACTGCCTTGGACTAGAAATAATCAGCTAACACATGCAGAGAAATGAAATTATATTTCAAAGATACATGTCCCAAGAATCAATAGATTCCCTGTCAAGAGTGGAACTCCTACGGAATGAATGGTATGTACAAATTATTCCCTCTTCTCACTGAGGAGTGGAAAAGAGGAATAAATATTCTTTCTTTCATTTGTTCAGTGTGTATTGGACTAGTACATTTCTAGTTTTTCTTTCCTCTCTGCTTTTTTCTAATAACAGGAGCTATATGTGCCTTTAGGGAATAATCTCTTTCCCTTTTCCACTTGCAGTCTACTTGGTTCCATTGGGATAATTCCTTTCCTGCACCTTACCCAAGATTGGTCCATTAGGGTTTTCTATCTCTTTGGCCATAACAATTGACTGAAGGATGCCCCAAACCCAAAGACAGGTCCATGGGATTCAGTTTGGGACTTTAACTGGAAATATTGGCAAAGAGAAATTTTCTTTCATTGGGTTGGCAAGGTTAGGGGGAAAAATGTGAATCTGAGGCCACCAGCCACCATTTGTCTACCTCAGTTTCATTCAGTTGGCAGCTGGGATCCCTTGAACTCATGAAGTTAGGCCCTTTCTTAAGGGATCATAATTGGTGTTTTATGTATAATAGTTGTCAAGCTCGGCTGCATATTAGAATACCTGGGAAACAAACTGATGATTGGACTGTACCCCAGAAAAATTTCATCAGAATCTCTGGAACGGGGACTTGGGCATCAGTATGTAAGTCTTCCAGGGTGATTTCAATGTGCAATGAAATTTGAGACTATGTCAGTCATAGTGATAGCAATCTCTTTCCTTTTTCCTAGTGAATGATTTGGGGTAGGCAGGTGGCCCAGTTTTGGCTAATGTAGGTGGCCTCAGTCCAGCCAAAGGGAAGTTAGAGATAACCCATTGCTTCTAGAAACAAGGTTTTCTTCTCAGGTGAAAAGAATGAGCCTCCTGTGGCAAAGCCTTCTACTGCCATACTCTCATGCTGCTTTGAGCTGGATGAGGACCAGGGACAACCAAATTGTTGCCATGATAAAAGATGGTAAGGTAGAAAGGGAGAAAGAACCAGGGTCTTTGGTGATACCACCATATTGTCATGAAAACTGAAACTGCCCACCTTCACTTCTCCTATTGTGTGAAAGACTCAGATGTCTCTACTACTTAATCCACAGCTAGCTGTGTATTCTGTTACTTCTTGCTGAAAGATTCTTAACAAAATCAACAAAGAGTTTTTATAAGGGAAAGAGGTCTTAGAACTAATCCCAAAGGGCTTAAGACATGGTCTTTTTATCTATCAAGCATTTATAACACACAAAGTAGAAACCAGAAGCACATTTGGAAGCTCTGTGGAATATAATGCTAAGAAACATGAAGGCATTTATATAAGAGAATGGAATCACCAAAGCAGGACTTTTCTGACTCTTGTGTGACCTCCAATACCCCTGGCTTTCTTGGTCCCCCCAACTGATCTGCCTATTTGACACCCTTAACTCTAAGATTGATGCAGAGTTAAAGCAGACATAAGTGCTTAAGCAACATTAGCCATATTCTCCCCCACCCCCACCACTGCTATGAAGCTATATACTGAGGTGCTTCCCTTTTTAACCTGAAGCAAGGCCAATGTCCCTCAGGTCAGAGCTCTGGGCCACATTCTGCCCTTATTGTGCCAGTTGTGTTCCTTTGATGCTCAACTTTCACTCTGTGCCAAATCAAATTACCAAAAAAAAAAAAAAAAAAAAAAAAAAAAAGTTAACCTCTTTGTCTAGTATTTTACTGCTTTGTTCAGCTTCTCATATTCCTACAATATTTCTAGGCCTGGGTTTTCTTGTGTGAGTTTTCCTTCCTCTGCCTGCCTTAGTCCATGTAACTGGGGTTTTCTCATGGGCGCTCTTCAAGTAATGCCTCATACTCTATGTAGCATTTTGGCCCATTCCTAGTACTGAAGTCCTGTCTTGATCTTATCAATCATCTTCCCTCCGATGAAATTCTATCCTTCAACCCCTGACCAAGGTCTGATTTCTCCTTCTTCTGATTAGCCCTCTCATATAAACTTCTAAGAATCCCCTATCTTGAGTTCTCAGTTACTAGGAATTTATCTCATAAGATTTCATTTCTTATTGGATCTCTATTCACTTCATAATTCATCACTAAGTCTAAACTTCTTGTTGGGAACTGTGAAGCTTTTGATGATACACACACACACACACACACACACACACACACACACACACACACAAAGCACCTGACCCTTTGCTTGGAAGCTACCAAGTTAGCCTGCCTTAGAAATTGTGGATACTGGCAGAAGACATGAGAATTTTGAGCTAGAGACCAAGACATTTATCACTCAATAACTACAGCTAGAATATCAGCATTGCTTTATAGCAATTTCTCAAGCTACAATTCCTATAGGGCAAGACAATGAGGGCCAGGTAACCCTTGCATACCAACTGGGTTGCTTTCCAGGAGAAGAAACTTGAACTTGGGGAATTCAAATCTTCTATAATGGTTAGTAAGCATGCTTGCCCTTTGCTCTAGAGGAAGACACTATTTCTGTTCTCCAAGATTATTCCTTATACAGAGCGACAGAGTTTAGAAAAGATCACCCAAAACAGAACCACCAGTGACTCTTCTCGCAGACATGCAGAAATAGGAGACTCCTCTTGAGAAGTGTTTCTCAATACCCTGCCATAAACCACATATTCAAGAATTTATCTTCTACTATCCGCCTTTCTCACTGAGGCTATTGCAATAGAATTGTAAATGGTCTTCCTGTTCCACTATCATCCCTTTATAATCCAATCTACCCACAATATGATTAGAATAACATTCTTAAAATGTGATGCAGACTCTGTCTTAAAATCCCTTCTCCAGTGGTTCCCATCACGATGTTGATAATATCCCTCTCCATAAAACCAGAAGCCCTCTGGACATGCAAAGTCATATGTTTTTGCCTCTACCTCCTTCTTTGGCTTCGACTTCTCCTGCTTGCTCTCTGTGCTTCACTGTGCTCCAATTCCCTGGCCTCCTTTCTGTCCCAGAATAGGAAAGCTCCTTTCCTTCTTTGTTTCTTTGCTCCTCTGTTCTGTCCCCTTCTGGCTGGAATACCCTTGCCTAGGATCTTCGCAAGTTCTGGTTCTTCCCAAGGCCCTCCTTGACCCCTGTCTTCACTAACCCTGACTTCTACCGTGTTTGCAGTTAAAGCTGTCTACTGAGTTTTTTAGTTTCAGTTCTCATTTGTTTAAGCTCTGTTTGGTTCATTTAAAGAAATTGCTAAGACCTCTAAAACAGTTTTGAACCCGGCAGGCACTTTCAAGTTTGCCTTTTCTTATCTCAGATAGGACTTATTTTAAACATAAATTCATACTTATATTTACACTAAAATACACATCTCATATCAACATTTGAAACGTGTACAGATCTGGTTTTATTGCCTATTATTTAGGGTTCTGCCCATGGTACCTTGTTTCCTGCATACTTGATTACCTTTGACTGTGAACCACATTTTTCCCTTGAAAAATTCTATGTGGGTAATCTGTGAAGCCTGGGCTGTGGATAGTGGCCTTACAGAGGGAGCTGCATTTCCTTCTGCCAGGGACATGGGGTACTAGCAGTCCTGGAATGCTTCAGGTTGAAATCAAGGCTTGAGTTTTGGGGCACCTCCCATATGTTATGATTTTTTTTTTTTTTTTTTTTTTTGGTCACCGCTTCTCAGGAATGGCTTTATTGTTTTCTTTCCCATATCCTGCTTTGCTCACTTCCTATGCAATTCTCACCATCTCCTGAGGATGGGGGAATGGAAGGAGCAGAATGAGCTTGTTATTAGTTCTCTCATCATCCTTATATATACGCACAACCCTTTGAGATCCCACGTATATTGGGAATTTACTTGTTAGACAGCCTGGCTTTACGTTAGAAGGGCTCTGTCTTCTGCCCTTCACACTTCACAAAGCCTTGATAAATGAAGCTAGGTTCAGCATAAGAGCTCTGCTTACCTTCCTGCTTACCGTCCCGCCAGGCAGATTTTGGCCTCATATTTCCTGACCACTATTTCAGCATTTTGATGCTTAAAGAAACATACACTCATGCACAGCATTTTGTGGTTCTTTCCAGTGAGGAGGTTAATATAAATACCTGATAGCCATATTATAGACGTGGAAGTCTTAGAGGCCACCTTAGTTCCAGAGTATTTATAGAATCACTTCATTCCTCTTTATTCCTATGGGTCCTGCTCTAGTTGAAATCATTGCTTCTTACCTGAATCATTCCAGTGTCTTTTATACTGTTTCCCCAGCCTCCCATCATTCCCCATTAATTTCATTTTCTACCTAGCAAACAAATACTTTGATCTATCATGTGACTGTTTTACTCAAAAATATTCATTGGCTTCCTGTTGCCTACAAAGGTCAAACTCTAGTCTTGTTCCAACTTGACCTGACTCATATTCAACCACTCTCCTCGCCACACACCAAAGTATAATGCTCATCCCAAACCATCATGTATGTCCATTCTTCCCTGCCTTTGTTCCAAACAACTCTCCTACCTGCTATGTGCTAGTCTCTGCTCACTAAGTTTCTTCTCACTCTTCTTGGATCAGGTCTCAAAACTTCACTTCTCTGAGACCAGCCTTTACTATGCACAGAGCACTACCTCTCTCTCCCACGAGTCTACGGTCTTACATATTGGTACTTTGTTTACATGGTCATCTGCCAAAACAAAATACAAGGCTGAAGTAAGTCTGGGAATGAGTGCTATATCTTTAATTAAAAAGTGTCTAGCTCTGGGGCACCTGGCAGGCTCAGTCACTGGAGCATGTGACTCTTGATCTCAGGGTTGTGAGTTCGACCATCACATTGTATGTAGAGAGTGCTTAAAAAATAAAATCTTACCAAAAAAATAATGTCTAGCCTTTAGTATATTGCCTGTTACCTAACCAGTGTTTAATCAATAAATGAAGGCAGCTGGGTCAGCCTTTATAAAACTTCAATGTGCAGAATTTTGTTTTAAATTCCCTGCCTGTGGCAATGCAGTAATAGCATTTCAGTTAAAAGGTACTTTAGAAGTCATTAGTATAATTGCTTTTATGAGTATAAAAAACTAAGGCCCAAAATGGTTAAGTGTAAAACTCCATGAAAACTCAATGGATGTTTGTTGTGAAAATGAATACTATTTATTCACTGTTTACTGGATACCAGCCATCATGAAACATGCTTTATTTTATTTCATTTTCCCCATGACCCTATAAATTAGGAATATTTTCTTCATTTTATGCATGGTGTTTATCAGTTATACCAGCTAAACTTGGTGATCTGAAATAATGCCACAGGTTCAAGTTATTGGACCTTTTCATGGCCCTTGGCACCTTCTCGTTCAGTCAGTTGCTGGCTGCCATGTAAAGGAAAAGGTTTTATTGCCTCCTTAACACCTTCTGGTTACTCTAGGCTCTTAATTTTTCTCCCTTAGGGCTGTTCCTTACTTAGAGGCTGGAGCGCAGAGCCTCTGTGCACTTTCTGTTTTTATCAAAATGGTGGCAAATAATTCTCGTAAGCCACTCCCCACCCCCCACGCTTAGTGAGGAGCCACTTCTTGGAACATTTTTTACTTTTGGCACTCTGATTTCTTAAAGGGACCCCATTTACTTTACATGTATTTAAAACATTTTTTTCCAATACCATGTCAACAAAGCTGAACAATTAACTGATTTAAACAAGTATCATCAATTTAATCAAGATTCCTTTAGCTATAACAGTTTTCTAATTCCATGGTTTTTAACTCATTATACCAAATTAGGCTCTCTCCATAAGTCTTTTAATTGTCACAAAATATTTTTGTAATATTTCCAGTTTCTATATGATTTTTTAATGTAATTTTATAAGGCTAAAACAGTTGGAGGTGTGCAGTAAATTAGTAGATTAGACACTAATTGGGAGCAATTAACTGTAGGAAGCCATAGTAATTCAGGCTGGTTTTCCATTACCAAATTGTTGTTTTTAGTAAAAAAGAATCTCCTGAATATGGTATCATTATCACTCCCAGGCCAAGGATCAATTAAGAAATTATGGACTTCCTAATAAATGGAGAAAGAAGGAGACAAATAGAAAATCACCATAGACAAACATTGTTTTGAGGCAAGAACCATCAATGGATATCCAATATAGTGAGCAAACGCACAAGGAGAGACAGCCTATTTGCCTTGTCTGAAAGTATCTCCTCATAAGATAGGTATTTAATAACCAGGAGAAAAACTGTAGTGGAGAAGCCTGGCCAACTCCACATGAACCAAATGAGCCAAGTCAACAACACTGGTAAGAAGATGCATGGACATGATGTAAACTGACGCAACATCCTAGAAGACACAACCTCCCTTATGTGGTATCCTTACTGACAAAACTTAACCTCAAGCTAATCCTAGAAAATTGGGAGGCATTCTACAAAATAGTTGACCATTATTCTTCAAAAGTGACATGGTCACAAAAGGAGAGCCTCAGGACTCTAAGGGACAGGGATATGTGCCTTTCTCTGACCTTCCTAATAAAAAAGCACACTCCAGAGCCTTCCCCATCATTTCTCTTTCTGACACTGAAAATGTTCACAACTGTCATAGTTCCTATTTTTCAAAATGTAAAAATAAAGGAAAAAAGTTTCGTTATTCCAGTGCATTTGCTTTCAAAATATACAGTGATTAGAGTGAGCTATGTCATTTGGCAATGAATGCTGGACCACCTTTTGGTTTTGTCTGTTCCATTCTTGAAGGCCATGGGAATTCTTGGCACTCAGCTTTCTGTTTTCACAGCTTTGCCCCAGCACCTGTTCCAAAAGCAATTGAAAGGACTTGACTGGATACTGATTCTTAATTTCAGCTCACAAGCAAGAATGTTTAGGATTTTAGGTATAATACCATATTTTACAGCATAAGAATTGAAGCTTTAATGTGGAATTATACCGTAAAACACTTTTCACAATTTAGCGAAAACAGTATATTTAAAAGGGATTTTATCCTTACTACAAGAATACAAATATAAGCACATATGATAATCATATAAGGTGTGAAAAATGCATATTTGTATGACCTTGTATTATTTTGAGCTGTTCATTATATTATAAAATTTCCTCTTATGGAATCTTGTAGAGTTTGAATGACTTGTAAATATTTCATCCAAAAATGAAAGAATAAATTAAGAAAGACTTATTCTGATATGTCCAGATATTTGCCCACCTACGTGAATCAAAGATCCTTCCTGTTTTACAAGTGTAGGAATGAAGGCGTCAAGAATAAAAATATTAACTACTAATTAATTCAGTATATACATAAAATAGGGTCCAAAACTGGTACCCAAGCATTGGCCGGATTCATCCAAAGAGGACTTATATCAAATGGTCTTGGAAAAGCAAACTTTTGGAGTATTTTAGTGGACTTAGAGATAAACAGGGGAAAAAAGAAAATAATCTTGAGGGGGTTTCTTCTGTTCTTCTTTAGACAAAAAGAATTCTAGCCTAAGCCAATATAAAATGTCTTTAAAATATAAACTGATTTCTCACTTAGAATTCACTCAACTTCAAAAACATACCATAATTATAAGTGGTGCTGATTCAATGGGACACTGGCCTTCCATGGGGACTCCCTTCCTGGGTAGTTGTTTCTGCTGGGGTCAGGTCAAGGACCTGGACAAGTCGAGGCTGGGCCAAGGCTTGGGCCTATGGAGAATCACTCAAAACAAAGCAAGGAACAAGAGGAAGCCTGACCCATTCCATGCAAAGGAGTACATACTCAAACCTTGGAAGTTTTGCTGCAAACTTGAGAATGGGAGAGGGGAAGACAGAAATTTAGGAGTGAAATCCTGAATAGATCTCCCAGGTAACCTATACTGGGGTTGAGGAAGCTGTTCCCAGAGACTGGGCAGCCCCTGGGCCTCCTGCTGGGAATAGCTGTGGGGCACAGGTGGAGGCTGGGGCTAGGGTGCCAAAAAGGAAGTACCCAATGACATTGAGTGCTGGTAGCAATGACACTTCCGGAGAGTGAGGAAAAAAAAGATAAAGTGGACATTCACACTCTGCCTTTCTGTAACCTAACAGAACGTCATTCTGTCGCTTAACAGTAGGTTCTGAATTATGCATGAAATGGCTCGTCCGAAGTCAACTGTGATAGGCATGTCCCAAAGGAAAAAAGAAGAAATGGGAACAAAACTTCTCATGTATGGAATTTAAGAAAATATTTGTGTTTGCTCACTTGATGCAAATTCTAAATACCAGAGTAAAAGCCCTTTTACAGTATCACCACTCAGGATTATTCTCATTTAAAGTATGAACTTTTGAAACACTGCCTCTCAAAACATGTTTACTAAATTGTTAATGTAAATATCAGCACAAATGACAGTGGTACACAGACCTGTAGAAAGTTTTCCTAAGTGTATCTGAGAAAGTTAGTTACTTCCTAATAATTCCTGTGCTTGTAAATTAAAGAAGCATGAAAAGCAAACTAGTTATCTCAAACAATTGAAAACTCTCTCTCCAGTTTCATAAGGATTCAAGAAAACTATGTATTCTAGAATTGTGAATTAACTAAATAAAAATAATGTATTCCACACTTTTCCAGATGGTGTTCTGATTTTCGTATTGTTCAGATTTTGTTTAAACAGAGAGTTGTTAGCCTTTAGAAATTTGGGAATCTCTGCCCTTGTACAAACTGAGCATCTAAACGAATGGCAGTGTTATGACTAGAACACAAATTCCCCAACTTCCACCATGGTGCCATTTCCATTAGAACATACTTAGGCAAGTAAAACAACGCTGGTCAAACTGATGTTGAACTTTAAAAAAATTACAATAAAATGTAGTTCCAGATTCTGCCAATGTATTTGTAATATATATTTGACAAATAAAAGGAACCTGGAATCTTATTAGTTTAATAAAGAAAAAGTTTAATTTGTAATAGTGATCTAAATATAAACTTTATGGATCCGGGCCATGTTGCAATGTTAAGTTCATATTTTGTCCTCGAGACATTAGAGTATAGTGAAAGTATCTGCTACATCTGTGGAGGAAGATTGTGCCAATGTCATAAAATTCAATACCATAAGTTTTCAATTTTATACCAAAAATGTAAAAAAGTAAATAAATAAGAAATTGAGAAATTATGCAGCAAACCTATTAAATGTTTAAGGGGCAATAAAACTGCCACCAACCCATTAAATACTCTCTTGTAAGCATTAGATCAGGAGTCAGTAGTACCAAATTTCCCAAAATTACAACAAGGAAATTCTAAAGGACAGACTTACTGAAAAACTATAAAAATGGTTTAGTTACAGATGAAAAAATAAATGTATTTAGTATTCTAAACATTTTTACCTATTTTTCTATTGTGGACCATAAGCAAAGTAATCATTGCAGGAAGATGAGGGTTGAGATAGGATGTTTCAAGTCAAGATAAAATTAAGAATTGGGAAAAATCTTCAAATTTCTTAACAGAAACCTAAAACAATATAAGCCTAAGAATACAACATGCAGTTTATTTGCTCTAAACAAAGTTAGAAAGGGAACACATACTGTGTTCTTAATAAGGCAAAGAAAATGAAATCACTTTCAAATACAACATGTTGTATAGAATATAAATGTACTTTGTGGGAAAAAAATGTTGATTTGTGATACACTTACGTAAAGTTAAAGAGAACAAGTCATTTGCTCAAATATTTACTGACGATATGAAAGATTCCCCTAATATTTGTGAGTTGTTTGGATCAGACTTGAATTTCAAAAGAGACTTCAGTTGAGGACTTTCTTGTTAAGACAGATGTAGAATCTTGGTTTTCTAACACGGGTTCTCAGAAGGGTACATGCCACATAGAAATATAGCCATGATCTACCAGCAGGAGGGGAAAGTCTTGCTCTGATTAACATTCCTTTGTATCCACCCAGCTTATGTAAGCTCGGAGTCAGGCTGTCTGAATTTGAATCCTGAGCTCACCACATACTAGCGACATAAAATATTTTTATTAAAAGATTATGTGGGGGCGCCTGGGTGGCTCAGTGGATTAAGCCTCTGCCTTCAGCTCACGTCATGGTCTCAGGGTCATGGGATCGAGCCCCGCATCAGGCTTTTTACTCAGCAGAGAGTCTGCTTCCTCCTCTCTCCCTGCCTGCCTCTCTGCCTACTTGTGATCTCTGTCAAATAAATAAATAAAATTTTAAAAAAATAAGAAAGATTGTGTGGCTGTGCTTAAAAATCATAACACTTATTATTCATTGTTTTTGTCTGCTATTCCTCCAACTACTTCCAAATAAAATTCACAACTTACTTAAACAGCACAGAAGAACAAAAAGCATGAAACATCTATATAGATTTGAGAAATGGCTAATGCCGCTTCCTTTAAGAGTTTCATATCTGCCAATGTTTCTTTAACAACCTCACCAGACAGACGGAACAAACCAGAGACCTGGCTCCACACAGGCTAGAGAATCGTTCACAGGAAATCCTCCCGACAACAAGCAGAGTGTGAATGGGCCGCATCTTCAGGATAAAGTTAAACTACAGGTAAACCAACCCTTGCCGGGATTTGCAGTCCAAGTTCATACTGCCTGGGTTGTATAGGGAATTAAGGTGGCTCTGGGTTGGCAGCGTACCCAGGATGATGTGATTATACTGTGCATTAAGGCAAAGAAAGAAAGAAAGGGGAGAGAGAGAGAGAGAGAAAGAAAGAAAGGAAAAAAGAAAGAAAGAGAGAGAGAGAGAAAAGCAAAGACAATAGTTTAATAAAGACAAAATATTTAATTCACTGGGAAAATGTAACAGTTTTAATTTATAGATACCTCATAACTTCAAAATACACAAAGAAAAAAGACAGAATTAAAAGGAAAAGTAAATGAGAGTTTTATAAGTAATTTTACAGTAAATGAACAAAAATGAAGATTAAAGGAGATTATACAATCAAATTACAATAAATTCGATGTAATTGAGATCATATATATATGATATAGATTCATAAGAACTTGTAGAATATATATCTTTTTCAAGGATACATGGCACATTTACAAATGTTAAGTATATCTTGGCCATAAGACAAGTCTCAACCAATTTCAATGAATTGAAATAATATAGAGTAAGTTTTTAAACCATAAATTCTAGTAATTAACCTATAAATAAATAATACAAAGATAAATAGAATTCTATAGTGTTTGGAAATCATTTAGAAGTAAGTTTCTTAAAGGGTAAAAGAATAAATCAAATTAGAAATATCTTGAAAGCTCATAGACAACATCATACTCAATGCTGAAAACCTAAAAGTTTTTCCTCCAAGATCAGGGTCTAGACAAGGATGCCTACCCTTGTCACTTTTACTCAACAAAGTATTTGAAGTCCTAACTAGAATATTTAGGCATAAAAGTAAGAGCATTCAAATCAGAAAGAAAGAAGAAAAACTGTCTCTATTTGCAGATGTCATGATACTATATACAGAAAACCCTAAAGACTCACCAAAAACATGCTAGAATTAATGAATTCAGTAAAGGTGCAGGATACAAAAATCAATAATCAAAAATCAATTGCATTTCTATATACTCACCATAAACTAGCAAAAGGAGAAATTAATTGCATTTTCAATTGCATTGAGAATAACTAGGAATAAATTTAGACAAAGAGGTGAAAGATCTATACAGTGAAAACCATATGATATTGATAAAAGCAATTGAAGACAACACAAATGGAGCATGGACACTTCATGCTCATGGACTGGAAGACTATTGCTAAAAGTTCCATACTGACCAAAGCAATCTACAGATTCACTGCAATCCCTATAAAAATTCCATGAGCATTTTTTTTTTTTTTACAGAAACAGAACAATCCTAAAAATTTGTAGAGGGTCACAAAAGACCGCAGGTAGCCAAAGCAATCTTGAAAATAACAACAAAGCCGAAAGCATCACACTTCCTGATTTCAAATTATATTACAAAGCTATAGCAAGTCAAACAATATAGTATTGGCAGAAAACAGACACATAGATCAATGGGACAGAATAGAGTACCCATGCATATACAGTCAATCAATTTATACTTAAGGAGCCAAGAATATACAATGGAAAAATGGTGCTGGGAAAACTGAACAGCTACACGCAAAAAATGACACGGGACCTGCACCACTATGTTATGCAATACACAAAAATCAACTCAAAATCGGTTAAAAACCTGAACGTAAGACTTGAAACCACAAAACTCTTAGAAGAAAGCATAGAGGGTAAACTCCTCGACATCAGTCTTGGCAATGAAATTTTAGATGACACCAAAAGCTAAGGCAACAAAAGCAAAACAAGCAAGTGGGACTGCATCAAACTAAAAAAAACTGCTATGCAGGAAAAGAAACCAACATAATGAAAAGGCAACTTCCCAAATGGAAGAAAGTATTTGCAAAGCATTATCTGATAAGGAGTCAATATTCATAATAAATAAAAACTCATTATTCAATAGCAAAAAAAAAAAAAATTTAAAAATGGGCAGAGGAACAGAGTATACACTTTTCCAAAGAAGAAATATAGATGGTTAATGGGTAAATGAAGAGGTGTTAAACATCACTAATCACCAAGGAAATGCAACTCAAAACCACAATGAGGTATCACTGCACACCTATTAGTATGGCTATCATCAAAAAGACAAAACAGTGATGAGGATGTGGAGAAGAGGAAACCCTTGTGGGGTGTTTGTGGAAATGTAGAATAGTGCAGCCTCTGTGGAAAGTTTTATGGAGATTCCTTAAAAAAATTAAAAAAAAAAAATCATTATATGAGCTAGCAATCCCACTTCTGGGTATGTATCTAAAGGAAACAAAACCACTAATTTTTTAAAGATACCTGCATTCCCATGTTTATTGCAGTGTTATTTACAATAGCCAAGACATGGAAACAACCCAAATGCCCACTGATGAATGAATAGATAATAAAGAGGTTATATATACATAGTAAAATATAGTAAAATATTTAGCCATAAAGGAAAGCTTACCATTTGTGATGATATGAACAGAACTTGAGGACATTGAACTGAGTCAGACAGACAAAGATAAATACCATATGACCATAACCTCACTTATATGGTGAATCTAAAAAACAAAACAAAATAAAGAACCAAATTTACAAGAAAAAAAAAAAGAAAGTATCTTGAATAAGAAAATCATTAAAACATTTTCTAATTTTGAAGATATATATAGATAGAAAAAACAAGGAAATATGGGGCTCAAGTATTTGTATATATTGGGAAAAAATAAGACCTAAAAAATTAATGGGGTAAATATGCATTTGTAGAAGGTAGAAAACAAATAGTTTAATAAATCCAAAAGGAGCCACAGAGACAAAAACAAAAGCAAAAATCAACCAAATAGAAAAGTATATAATAGATTAAATAGCATACCTCTGGTGAGATTTTGATCAATTGAAGTGACAGAAGACATAACTTATAGGTATGAGAAATGAAAATGGAATATTATCCCTTAGGCTGTAAACAAAAACACATTAAAGTATATTAAAATCAGTGTTATCCCAATAACCTAAAAATATATATGAAATGAATGTATTTATGGAAAAATGTAACTCACCAAAATTTAGGAGAAAATAAGTTACCTTTTGAAATATTCTATAATGCTGAGAAATCAAATAATCAAAAAATATGAAAAAAAAAAAAAGTAAACTCTCTAGGTCCAGACGGCTTAACCAGAAACACCTACCAAACATTTAATAAAGAAATCACCCAATATTACACAAACTATTGCAACAGAAAAAGAATAACACTCTAATCATTTTATTCTTTTTCACTAGCAAAAAAGGGTAAGATAATAAAAATTTTAAAGAGTCCTAGAAATGTATATAACACAAGCTATATAGGGGACTTTATGTGGAAATCTATAAAATCTTACTGAAAGATTTTTAAAGAGGCCTAAATAAATGGAGAGGTATACTATGCTCATAGATTGGGTTGTCTTGACTTGGGTATTGATGAAGCACAGTAATATGAGCATGAGAAGGTAAATGATGAGAAATACACTGCAGTGTAAGTGGTTGACCTCCATATCCCTCTCTCAGACCCAGTAAATCCAGGAGAGAAGCTCAATCCTCGTAGCTTAAGCAGAATGCTTTATCAGTGGCCCCAGGAGTATTTGGGGACTGAAAACTTGAAAAGAGTTGACAGGTTCCAATATCCTAAGGTGATTTTTATCTGGGAACCCGTGAGGAGGGAGGGATTGGGTCCACAGAATGACTACCAGGAACACATACAGTAAGTTTTCTTGCTGCTTGACACTTTTTGGAATCCAATGCTGGGGTACTGTCCCCTGAACTTAAGCTTTTTCCTGCTGCAAAGTAAATTTAGTCCTGGCCTTTTGAGATAGGGAAAAGTCATCTTACATCATAATAAGAAGTGTAATCTGCTTAATATTCTTGAAATGATGTTCTTCACCCTTCAACAAATAGACATTACTTTTTAAAAAGTCATTCTCTTTCTCTAATAAAAAATTTCTCTGTGGTTAAGTGTATTAGTCGTCAGGGTTCTCCAGAAAAATAGAGCCAATAGGACATATTGGAGAGAGAAAGAGAGATTTATTTTAAGCAACCAGCTCACACAACTGAGGGGCTGTCAAGTCTCAAATCTGCAAGACAGGCCAGTAGACTGGAAATTCTGGCTCAAGTTGATACAGTCTTGAGTCTCAAGGCAGACTCAAAGAAGAATTCCTTCCTCAGTGGGGACCCTTGGATTTTCTTTTAAGCCTTCAACTGATTGGATGAGACCTGTCCTGTCTGTAACATGGAGGTGGTTTATTCAACGTCTACTGATTAGCTCTTAACCACATCTAAAAAATACCTTCATGGCAATATCTAGACCATTATTTGGCCAAACAGGGCAACAGAGCCTAGTCAAATTGACAGATAAAATTAAGTACCACAGTAAGTGAGCATTTTCATTCACTTGTGAGATGGGGCACCATTAGGGTCTATTGGAACCTTCACTCGGTAGTTTTGTCTACACTAGGTGGCCTCTGTCATCTGAGAATGCCACTCCTATTGGAACTGATTCATTTCTGTTTCATTGCGGAGATATCTTACTTAAAACAAACAAACACAAAATGATTACCCCATAAGAAAGGACAGGAAACCAAGGAATTCCCCTAACAACATGGTCTATGATCATCTTACAAAAGTCATGAAAAAATTATTGTCTGGGTACAGCATAGAGATATAACTTTGTATACATCAACAAATTGTGTTTTTCCAATAAGATAAATCATTTGAGCTATTAATAAAGATCCTGCTTCTAAGTGGGTCATAGGAAGAAATAGGACAATGAAAAGTATCCCACTTCTGAATTGCCTTAGTAAATGGAGATGTACCAGTGGGGAACAGGAACCTTCATGACAAAGGAAGTCTTGGTGACTTTGTAATAACAATGTATGAGAACAATACAGATTTATTTATTTACATAGTCATTAATTCCAAATTCAAATCTGTTGCTTGCTCCTTTGAGTCAATCGCTACATATAGGGGATTTAAGATCAAGAATGGGAAAGGCAGGGGCATTAACCTCATATTTAACCACTCATGGGCACCAACAGACCAGAGTGGATGCTCATGATAGATCAGGATCAAAGATCTGGAATACGAGGGCTGTGCCAGTCTTCAACCCATAGGCTGCTGGATAGTGGAAAAGTTCACCGGGCACCAAGGGCAGGAGCAGGCTTCTGGGTAGCAGAGGGCACTGGATGGATTGAGGGACAGGCAGGCCTTAGGGCAGTGATTGTTCTCCAACCAGTAGAAACTAAGCACAACAGAGGGCCTTGTGCTAGGTGGCTGGGTGACTTGGTGGGTTAAAGCCTCTGCCTTTGGCTCAAGTCATGATCCCAGTGTCCTGGGATTGAGGCCAGCATCAGGCTTTCTGCTCAGCAAGGGGCCTGCTTCCCCCATCCACCACACTCTCTGCCTGCCTCTTTGCCTACTTGCCTACTTGTGATCTCTGTCAAATAAATAAATAAAATCTTAAAAAAAAAAAAAAAAGAAGAAGAAGAAGAAGAAACTAAGCACAATAATTTGGGAACAGGTGCCACAACTTGGAGTGTATGAGCTGAACCTCTTTTTGGGAGAGAATACGGGGAGGATGGGAGATGGAACTTCATTCTTCTCCATCTCATTAAATGGGCCTCTTTCCCTTTTCGAAACGCCCAGTGCTAAAAGAGGTCAATTTGATTGCCCAGGGGAATCAAGGAAGAGTAGAAGTCATTATCCTTTGCCCTTTTTTGTGGTCAACTCAAGTAATCTGAAACATGAATTTTCTGAGGGAGCTCATCCATTCATTAGTAATTCAAAATTAGAAACCATGACTTCTACAACTGCGTTTTTCTTAATTTTTTAAAATCAGAAATTCAATGTGTGTCAAGGTCCAGCAGCAATTTTGCAAATAAAATAAGTCAAATCAAACCAATAAATGTATTGAAAGGGCAACGATCAGCTGTTCTTACTTTCTTCATTTTAAGATGTCAGAGAATGCAATGATGGGAGTTTGTATTTCCTAGACTAAATTTGTTTAAAAAATAAAACTTACTAGATATTTAATTGTAAGCAAGTTACATAGTTTCTGGGTTTATTTTTCCATCAGTAAAGTGGGGTTGTTAAAAATGTACCTATCTCATAGATTTGTAAGAAATAAAAGGGATGGTCCATATGAGATTCTTAGCACAATGCTAAACACATAGAAAGTTTTTTAAAATAGTTGTTATAGTACTTAATGGAAAAATTGTAATAACCCTGAGTCAGCTTTGTTCAATCTTGTATCTAGAAATCAACAGGGAGGAAAAGATGGGGGAGCCCTGTGTTAATAGAAATAATTTAAGCTTAAACAGACAAGGCAAGTAAGAGGCAGGAGAAACCATTGGAGTTAATTTGTGATTTATTTCTATGTAGTGAATTTGAATTAAATCTCTATTATAAAATGCTTCTTATAACCACAATTCAAAAATATCCTTGTTTCATGTGGAGGGGATCAACAAGATTAATTTCTTACTTTATTCATATCTGAGTCAATTTATGGAGAACTTTAACACCCATAACCTCTTTTTCAAACACTTAGCCCCTAAAATTGTGTTTTTTATAGTACCCTCTGTATGGTTCCTTTCTATTACATACGTACTCTGTATTAAAATACAATAATTTTTTCTAATTGATTTGTTGGCTTAAGCTTTGCAAGCATCTTCACCCAGACTGTGGCTTATCATTTTACCTTTTAAAGATGGTTTCTGATCAACATAGTTTTTGTATTTTTCCCTAGGTTTTATATTTTCATGAAAAAGATTTATCAATATTTGTGTGTGGTATTTTAAAACTCTTGTGCTACGTCAGAAAAATTTGAAAACTCTATATTTTATTCTAGTGCTTTTAAGGGTTTATTTTTCACATTTCCATCTTTATATACTTGAAATAAATTTTTTGTGTATAAAGTACAAATTCAGTTTTCCCCTTTTATAGGCAACCAGTAACAGCAGCGGCATATGTTGAGAAGATGACTTTCTCCCACTGATCAGAAAAGCTGCTTTGTTGTAGATCAAATTTTCCTGTGTTCTTGGATTTGAATCCACACCTTCCATTTGTTTCCATTGATCTCTTTGTCTTTGTGTCAATACTCCAATTACCATTTTAGAACATATTGGTTATACGCAAAGATTTAGTGCAGGAGAATGAAAATGATTAAATCCTGTGGGGCACTAACAATTTAATTGTAAAAATTGAACTCATATCATATTTCAGGAAACTTCTATTTTATCAAACCCATAAACTACATTACTGTGTGATCATACTGTTAATCATTTACTTCTCACAGGCGAAACCTCTAGCCATCTAACCATACCTGTCAAATTCCATACTATAAGTGCAGTGAATGAATGGATGATCAACAATCATTGGATGTAGAATTTCTGGCATGTTTGTTAGAAGCAGCTTCATTACTCAGTCATACTTTACATTTGTAGTTCTGATGGCAACAGTGTATCAGCTTGTCCAAAGCTCAGAGCTTCTGGGAAGGAATGGGCTCAAAGGCATGGATCCTTTCGTCCTGGCAACTCACTTCTGCTCTGGGCTCCAAGGAATTCTTCATACATTCATGTGTGTGTGTGTGTGTGAGAGAGAGAGAGAGAGAGAGAGTGAGAGAGAGAGACAGAGACAGAGAGACAGAGAGAGAGAGAGACAGAGAGTATGAACATGTGTGCCGAGGGGTGAAGGTAAGGGTAAGTTGCACTTATCATTCTCAAATATTTATCTATTCAGGTTTTTCAAAACAGGCACATAGATTTAAAGTGTTTGTGTTGAGACCCTCAGTGCCTGCTGTCAACAAGCAGAGCTCTTGCTACGCCTCCCCAATAAGGAGGAGAAAGGAAATGAAAGGACCTAATAGAACCTAGCCTTAAGGCAAATTCAGGCAGCTGTGAAAGATCTTTTTAAAAATTTTATGGCAAATTGGCATCTCGTTTTGAATTTATGGCAAATTGATCATTTGAAAGTCAGTTGGGAAAGAAGCAGCAGGAAATGAGTCTTACTCTATGGGAATTTAGTTGTGGAGAGAAGACGGTGTGTGCAGTCTAATTTACAAGGCTAGCCCTAAATATATTGTGATGATTACTAGTAAAAGTCCCGAAGCAATTTCTGCCAAGGCTCAAACAGAAAGGAAAGTAGATTTGGCTAAAAAACACAAGCACCCAAGGCTGATGAGATCCTTGAACTCATTGAAATTGGAGCAACGTACTTTTTAAGTATTTCCAAGGGTGTATATGCAGTCCCTAAGTTAAACACAATTTTGTTGGAGTTAAAAGATGCTTTTGAAAATTTGTATGCTCGCAGTTACTATTTAGAAATTGACTTTTATTAAGCATTTTATAACTTCCTCTCATGAAAACTATACAATTTCAAGTTAACAAAAATCTTTAAGAAAATAGTAATGTACTGTGATAAACCTCTGAAAATCTCCCCAACTCAAAGTCATGTGCTGTGAGAGATGGCTGCTCAAGGGAGAAGGAATTAACGGCGAGGCCATCCAACATTTTCCTATTTCCATGGTGCAGGCAGTGATGTGGGTTGTTGTCTACAAACTTCATGACTATGCAGGAAGGTTATATCTTTTCCATTTGGCAGATGAGGAAACTGAGGCTGAAACAAATTAAGTACCTTCCTTTATGTTGTATTTCTAGTAAGTGGTGAGTATGAACTGGAATTAGGTCTGATTTGAATCCAAAACCTATGCCATCTTTTCTAAACCAAGTAGGTAGAAACATCACCTGACAGCTGAGATAGGCAGATGATGGCCCCTAAGGACATCTACATCCTAATCATAAAGGGGCACCTATAGGGCGAGGGAGGCTTTGGAGGTGGGATTAAATTAAGGATCTCAAGAGGGAGAGACTATCCTAGATGAGGAAGGTGGACCCAGTGTAATCACAAGGACCCTTATGCACAAAAGAGGGGAGGCAGCAGAGTAAGGGTCCAAAGGTGTGTGGAGGGAAGCCGGGGTCTCAATGATTTGATTGTTGGCAAGGGCCAAGAGCCATGGAATACAGGCAACCTCCAGAAGCTACAAAAGGCGAGAAGGAAATTCTTCCCTAGAGCCTTCAGAAGTGTAACAGGACCCTGCTAAACCCTTGTTTTTAGCCAAGACCCATTTTGGACTTCTATAATTGTGGTACCAATTTTAATTCTGGCATGTGCGTGCGCGTGTGTTTTCCACACCACCAAGCAATTCAATACCAGCTGAGTTTCCTACAACTGAACTCACAACTGAACTCCATTCTGACACTGTCTACTTGGAGATACTGGCATGTTCCAGAGGCTAAGTGTTCCACCGTCCTACAAGGCCACCCCCCTTCCTACTTCGGATGCCGGTCTGTGTCATCTGTGTGTCATCTGTGCTTCTGACCTCTTGGCTACAGATCAGAAATTCCAATGACCTCCAACCTTGGAGGTTGCTAGAGAGGTTACTTTGCTAGAGGTTACTTTGCTAGAGAGGTACACAGAACTCAAAAAAATAGTTTCCTTACTAGATTACAGGTTTATTATAAAAGGATGTATCTCACATAACCCAGGAACAGCCACATGGAAGGTATGGTTAGAGCAAGGGATGGGGAAAAAAGGAGCTTCTATCTGCTTTCTAGGCACTCCATTCTCCCCATTCTCCACAGATGCACCAACATGGCAGTCCCCTGACCCCCATCCTGGGTGGTGTTTTATGAAGGCTTCATTAGAGCTGCATGATTGAGCGGCCATTGGTAATTGAATTCATTCTCCAGCCCCTGTCCCCTCCTCAGAGTTTGGGGCAGTGGCAGGACTGAAACTTCCAGCCCTCCAACCACTTGGTTGGTTCCCCCTGGCAGCCATCCCCCATCATTAGCAACTTTCCAAAAAGTCCCCTCATTAGCATGACAAAAAGCACCTCTATTGCCCTTCTCAGGAAACTCCAGGAGCTCCATGCTTAGAAAAGGCATGAAAACCTACTCTGCGTTTTTTATTATAAGTTCTAGTCTAACAATTTCTGACATCCAGAACTGTGAGATAAGAAAATGGCACTGTTTTGAACCACGAAGTTTGTGATCATTTGTTAGAGCAGAAATAGGAAATTAACACAACTGCCAAAGAAATGGCTGTCTGCTCTTAATTCAGAACCTGATTCAATGTCTAGAAATACATGTACTTAGCAAGTGTTTGTTGAATCGACAGGCTCCAGTGTGTCATCTGGTATGAAACCATAATGGGAGATGTAAACAGATGTTAAGATAGTATGGAGTATGTGGGCCCCAGTTTTAGGGTTCCCTCAAACTTAGATGTTAGGCATCCTTTTGCCAAAGCCCTAGTTTTCAGTGGTTGATGACTACCTCTGAATAATATCTGCTTTATTCATGGGGCTGTGAACAGATAAAGACCAGGTAGAAGGAACTACAATGACAATGTAATGTCAATCTCTGGGAATGCTGCATTAAATAGTTTGGACTGTGTATATCCTAAAAGCTTGGTCTAAGTTCTCATTCAGTGGCAAGGAGTTCACAATTCATGCCTCTGTCGCAAGCTCCGAGGGACTATCTGATGGGAAGCTGCTAGATATCAGGGAGTAGCCAGGCCACTAGTCATGGGACGTTCACTCATTCAACAAATATTTATTAAGTATTTACTGTGTGAGTGAAAAAGGCAGTGTCCCTGTCTACCCAGAGCTTGTATTCAGATTGGGGAGGCAGCAAATAAAATACCGCAGAAATCAGTAGGTCATAAATAGAATGGCACAAAACGCTGCAACAAAGAACAGTGACCCACCATCTGGTCTGAACACCCCGAGTAAGTCATTTAAACTTTGGTGGAAAGGTAGAACACAGTTTTGAAAAAGGTTTGAAATTACTAAAAGCCAGGAAAGATCTTATACAATGTGACTGCAAAGCAAAGGCGGAGTTCTAAAACCACAAAAACACAACTGGACGAACCTACAGGATTGTTATTTTAGAAGACAAGGTTTCCGAGAGGCAAACCTGAGAGAGAGCTATGTTTTTGCTTAAAACCATTCAGTGGTTTCCCTTTGCCCTAGGATCATGTCCAAACTCCTTGACCTAGTCCACAAGGTTCTTCATGAACCGGATCTACACCCCCACTTCCCACCCTGGCCCACCTCTACTGCCGCCATCATACCTTCCTGTGCACACTCTTCTCTCCGTTAGCACCTTCTTCCCCTGGTTACCAGCTTGGCCATGGCTGCCCTTGAAGTCTTCTCAAATACTGAGTCTGGATCCCATGGCCCCTCCCCCTGTGCTTGGGGTTCCTTTTATGTTCCCTCTACTAGCACTTAGTGTGGGCACCAACTCCTTATTGAGATGCTTATGCCACAGTGAGGTCTTCAGAATGTGAATCCTGTGAAGGCAGGGTTCAGCTTGTCTTAGTCACTGGGGATATAAATGCATGTGTGGCTTAGCAAAATGGAACAGCAGTGGGAAGGAGCCCAGTGGGCTGAACTGGGTATGCAAGAGCAGTGAGAATCATACTTGACATGTGCCTGCAGAGTCACAATGTCTGGGTCTGACTCCCAGGCCCTCTCTGCCATGTGGCCAGCCCAAATGCATTATTTTACAACGTATCAAAGCCACAGCGGGGAGTTAAGCAAGAATCAGAGTTAAAACTCAGTCCACTGCTCACCAAACCTTCTGCCTGGCCCAGGGCCGTGCCTGGTCTGAAGAAGAGGCATGGCTCTCTTGACAAAGATGCAATCTATACTCCTAGAGGCTTTGGCGAGTTCCCCTTGGAGGGCTATGTGGGTATAGAGGGGAATTTTTATAATTCCTTTCCCAAGAGGAGCCCCTTTCTATAATTTGTCTACCCTCACTTAGGGGCCTTTTTGGACTGGATACAAGGGCTCGATGCAGGCTAGCCTGCCAGGCTGAGATCTTGGGCAATTGACCGATCCCTCACTAAACATCAGCTTTATCGGTATCTACATCTCATGGGGCTCATCTGACTCCTGTTGGATAATCCACATGAGACGCTTAAGCACAGAGAGAGTGTTCAGAACTGGTGGCAAGGTTAAGTGTTTAAAACATTCAGGATCCTTAGCCACCATTTTGTCTTTAAAAAAAAAAAAAAAAAAAGCCTTGGGCGCCTGGGTGGCTCAGTGGGTTAAGCTGCTGCCTTTGGCTCAGGTCATGATCTCAGGGTCCTGGGATCAAGTCCCACATCGGGCTCTCTGCTCAGCGGGGAGCCTGCTTCCTATCCTCTCTCTCTCTGCCTGCCTCTCTGTCTACTTGTGATCTCTGTCTGTCAAATAAATAAATAAAAGTCTTTAAAAAAAAAAAAAGCCTTTATGAACTGTACCCTTTCCCCAAAACCTTGTAGGAGGTGCCCAATTTTCAGAGATTCTTCTCATTTGCCTGCTCTGCTTACATTTCTTGTTAAATCTTTCTTTGTGCATTATTCCCTTCTAGGCTCACTTGTAAAACCGCAGGGCGCTGATTTCCTTACACATAATATAATTCTCACAATGGATATTTAAAATTTATGGTCAAATCTCCCACATAAAGGTGGTCTGGCAGCCATAATTCTTTCCTTCTGTACATAAATGACTATTAACTTGTTGGCGTTTTGCAGACAGGTTTTGATGAACTATGATATTTTGCTTAAAATCTTTCCAAGAATAATGTCAGACTTCGTAATTGCCTTACCCATGACCACCGGCAAGCAGAATTCACCTCCACGGTGCAGCGTATATTAAAAGGAATCAAACGACAACCACAGACAGAACCGTGGATTCGAAAACACAGGGCAGACAGCTCCTTTTCTGCAAGGTTCTGGGAATGTACTCCAAAGAGGCAAAGCTCAGGCTATAAATATCTATACGTTGATCTCTACAAGCATCGAAATACACTGTGAGAATGGCGTCTGTAGCCTGTTTCAGAGGAAAAAACTTGGCAGATGGTTTCCCATGAAAACAAAGCAATAATCAAAATTCAGTCACGATGGTAACAAAAATGTTTCAGCCTGTAGCTCGGTGCTGTTTAGAGCAAATGTTCCCAAATACCAGACTGTGTTAAAATGTTCATTTGTTCAGAGCAAGAGCCGACAAATGTATATATGTGACATTTATAGATTTAAAAACAAATGCATATATTTAGAATGTCGGAGCTACACTGGCGGCCATCTTTATTCAGGCAAAATGGTTAATTTGTGATTATGTCCTTTTAACTTCTTTGATGTTAGCGTTTTCTTCCTCTGTGTAATGATTTCCATAGTAAATGATAGTTGTCAATCTGTGGAAAATTTAAAAATAGGCAGCTTCTAAGTTCTGCTTTTTCTTTTGGAAATGTTATGCTCCATAAAATCCAAATGCCTCAGAACCAAAAAGTGACTGTGTTTTCTGTTTTCTAGGCTACTGGTGTGCTCTCATACAGACTAAGCTAACTTATCCTCTGTCAAAGAATTGCAGGGATGGGCAGTGCTACAACCTTTCCCAAATTCTCAGACACCAGCTTGGGCCAGACAGGTTTGCTTGGAGATGCACAGCCCACCATGGGAAACTCCACTGGGGAGGGTTAGGATTTTCACGTTTCTTGAATGGAAAGTAAAGAGGGAAAGAATTAAAAAAAAAAAAAAAAATCAAGCTCAACTACATGATGCATAGTTCCATTAGGACCTTTACTCAAAACCTGATACTTGACATCACTTATACCATTACCAACAAATGAGCTTTCTCCCCTGTGTTCAACAGAGAACAGCTCTATGCCATGCAGCCTTGGGTAAATTACTTTTCCTAGAGGGGCCTTCCTGACCTCAACTGTAAAACAAGGTTTGGACTCAGTTGCTAAAATATTTCCCAACACCAATAGTACACACTTACTGGCTCCTTCGGCTCTCAAACACGACTCTGCTCCCCAGAATAGCTTGTGTAATGGAAAGACATGAATGGAGGCTAGTGAATTTTAAGGATGACTAACAATTGCAAAAATATGCGTGAAATTCAAAGATCTATGTGCATGCATTACTTTGTCCTTTTTCTTGCTTCTTAAAATTCTTCTGTAAGCACATTATTCTCCTACTGAGAACACTCTGTACCTCTTCATTTTTAAGTCAGGGGCATGGTACATGGGGTTTGCCAGGCCAGCAGGTGATGAAGAGGAGAGGAGGAGCAAACTGACAAGTCCATGTCATGAAAAGGGGCCATAGTCACTCGGCTCCTGTAACTCAGGGCCAACCAGAAAGGCCAAAGCTATGAAATCTTTTTTTTTTTTTTTTTTTTTTTTTTAAGATTTTATTTATTTTAGATATAAGAGAAAGAAAAAGAGAGAGGGAGAGCAGCTGAGGGAGGGGCGGGGGGGGGGACAGGGATAGGGACAAGCAGACTCCACGCTGAGCGCAGGGCATGATGTGGGGTTCAATCTCACAATCCTGAGATCACAACCTGAGCCGAAATCAAGTGTCAGACGCTCAACCGACTGCTGACCCAGGTGCCCCCAAAGCTGTGAAATCTTTGAGACAAGAGAGAACTACGACTTTGAGTATATAATCTCTCCAATTTTTATAGTTGGCAACATTTAAAATGTCTACAACTGGATGGCTTTGTAACACTTCCAACTAACAGGTAGCTAGGCTGCTGGTTTCCAGTTTGCAATAAAGGATAAAAATTCTGTGAGTCAAGATTCTGTCACAGAGCTCTGACTTATTTTAAGGTGCCCAAATGCATTTTCTTTTCATCATGTTCCTGGAATCAGCAATTGAATCCAACAGCCCTGATTCGTAGATAAAGCCTTAAGAACACAGGCTTTGAAGAAACAGACATTGATACAAATTCTGATTCTGTCACTTGCTACTTTGTGAAAGCTACTTAACCATTTTGTGTCTTCATTTTCACTAGCCTTAAAATAAAGTCACAAATTCCTACCTTCTGCGTTGTGAAATGGTGGGTCCCTCCACCTTCCCCTTCAACCCTCTGATTCCTTCCAGGCTGGGAGTATCTTCAGGCACTGGTTTCTCCTCCCTCGGTACCTTTTTCTCCATGGGCCGCTCTCCTGGATGCTGCAGAAACTTCGCGGCTGGACTTCTGGCCAACCCCACGCACAGCCTTCCAGACCAGCTCAGTAAGCGTTTGTTTGAGTGGTCACCAGGAATCTTTTTGTTTTTGTTTTGTTTGTTTGTTTGTTTGTCTCTTGTTCCTTGTCTCATTCTGGATTTCAGAGAAGGTATTAAAAATGATCAATTCTCCTTTTCAAAATCTAACCTCAGTTAGAAAGAGTAAAATTATTTGAAAAGAGGACATGCTCAGAAATCATATAGGTTTCAATTTTTTATGAGTTTTAAGCACCGTGCCATGGATGAAGCCATCGACGCTCCCAGCAGGGATATAAAACTTCCACACAGGATAATTCCCATTTAGAAAAAAAGGTATATTTTTAATGGTTGGTTTTTTAATACCCATGTGGAATGATTTCAGTAGCCACAACCTGGAACCTCTTCTACCCTGCCAGTTAAATAATAATGACGACATCAATAATAATAATGAGAATGTAGGATCACAGCTGCTTACTCTTGGATCCCAAAACATGGCCCTAGTTCTGAACCGCTAATAAGATCCTGCTCTCATTTTGCTCTGGGCTCTGTTCAGACTTGATGGTGAAAATGCTGTAGATACACCAAGGCCCGTGGAAGCCCCAGGAGTGTTATTTGTCAAAGCCTTGCTTTTTTGATAAATGCGCTCTCTGAGGAGATAAGTAATGCCCTCCTACAGCAATCCATTTCAATATCTGTCCGGCACAGGTTTCTCTGGAGATTTATTTGCACTAAGTTCCCATGATGTCACATGGAGACAGTGATCTGGAGACAGAGTTGGAGAGAAGTGTTTGAGGGATTATTCGGAGGAATAATCCGTCAGGGCCAGGAGGAATGGAGGGCACAATCGCGGTGAGCCCTCCTTGCTTGGAAGGCTCACGATCACCAGCTCACTCCTCGCCTGGCTTCTGAAGCCATTAGAATTGGCCATGCAAATTGGCAAATGCACAAGACGTACTCCGAGTCCAGAAGGAACAAACACTGGCATGAGAAGAAAACATTAGGGAACGGTCTGTAAAGCTTTGAGAACTTTGTTGTGTGGCCAGAAAGGCATTTAAAGAACAAGGTGAACGTTGTCCTGCTAGACAGTAACTTAAGAAGACCGGCAAAGGGCAGGAGGGAAGTCAGCAGCATCTTGTTGATGCTCCTAGACAAGGTCTGGGGCAGGGGCAGCCGCACCACCAGTGCGTGTCCCCCACCAGCAGCGAAGAAGCCCTCAATGCCAAGGCCGGGTCTGAGTCGTCCTGCTCGTGGCACGCACGTGTTCATTCTAGGCTTGGACCTATAACCTGCTCCTGTAGTTACTTTTCTGGACAGAGGTGTTTAGGGTGGGGATTACAAGGCAGCTCTCTACAACAGTGGTCAGAATCGCTTTAAGACATTCAGTGGAGTAGATAAAGCATGAGAATCTCAGATTTTAAATTTCAAGTGAAATTTCACAATACCTCTGTCAGGAGCTTGGAGGAGAGAGGGAGGAGTTAGGCCCTTCACCTGTACATCTACTTAACCTGTGCCTGGAGCCACTGCGCACATGTGGTCCTTTCGCCTACTTCCCACTCGTTCCTGCCCTTGAGAACTCCTGTAGAAAAAAGCCTCTTCCGGGGCCAAAAAATGGATGTGAGCAGAGGGTCACAAAGGGGTTATCTCAACATGCGGCTGGTCCTAGGAGAAGGAGCTTTGTCCAGGCCCAGAAACCAATAAGACAAGAAAAGGAACACTGGAGACTACTCAGTTTTGTCTTACAGAAATTAGAGGGAGTCCAGACTTGTGAAATTTCATCAAGATGAGAACTACATAATTTCTCTTACAAGCCAAAAATAGAGTGTTCAGGAAGCCCTGCCCTGTGAGCAAATCCCAGTAAAAGCGAAGGTGGTTAGAAACGCTGCAGATACACTCAGGCCTTCGTTGCCTCACACAGGGGATGCGGTCCACCAGTTGCCAAAGATCTGCCTCTGAAATGGGGATTGGGAGACATGGACAGAGAGACGGGCAGAATCACATACACCAACCTGAAGGACTTGTTAACTATTTAGCATGAAAGTAAAAGCCAACGTCTTTTAAAAGGCCTACCGGGACCTCTAGGGCCTTTCTTAATTTCTCTCTCTCTCTGGCTCCCCCCCCCCTCTCTCACAGCCACACTGGCTCTTTGCTGTTCTTTGAACATGCCAGGCTTTTCCCTTTTGCTGGGACAGCCTTCTCCCCAGCAACTTCCAGACTCCTTCCCTCCTACTCTTCCTGTCTGGTTCGCCCATACCTATGCCCCCGTTTCTCTTTTCAGCCTATGTATGGCACTCCACTTACCATCTGGTATTCTCTGTGTCCAGTTTCTACCTTGTGTCTCTCCTGACTGGAATGGAAGCTCTAGGAGAATAGAGACCGGTGTTAAATCTCCGGCTACTTAAACTACCAGTGCATGGTGGATTCTAGACACTCTGATGCATGTTTCTTCAATGAATGAACGTATGAAGGAATAGGTGAGGCACCAACAGATGTGGACCATATCCTTCCAACTCCCTTGCAGAAATGTTTTCTGGGATGAGATTCAATATTTCACAAAGAACTCACATAAAACACAACTGTATACAAACGATGCTCTTTCCCACCTGTTCAGAGTCTAAACATATGGGCTCTTTTGTTATCCAAGGTCTTCCGCATGAGCATCAACACAATAAGTTCCTTCAAGAATCCAGGGCAGGGAAGTCTTCCCACAGTGACACTTCTCTGCCACTTTAAAAACTTAGAATGCAGAACATAGGGCACCTTTCTCTTAGCTTCCAGGAAAATAACTTGCTATTAGGGTTGCTACTAATACACAGACAGAGAGTGTATGTGTTTGTGTGTGCAGATATGCACACATACGAGGCCCTTCTAATGAAAATTATCTGGGCTTTTTGTGAGTTTTATAATTTTTACTTGCTAGTTCTACTTTATACTGAGATAAGAATGTATATGGATTTTCTGACTCCCTATTATGTTGCACAAAATTAGAAGTAATGTTATTTTCCTGTTTCTTAGGAGACCCCTCAGTCTTTAAAATTGTCCCGAGTGCTCTGAAATGGAGGGAACTCTATAGGAGGGTCAAACATCATCGTACTAGAATCAACTAAAAGGAGTCGTCTCCCAGGATGGTGGGGGAGGCAAGAGGAGATGGGAAATTAAATGAGAAAGATGTCCATGATGGGAGATGGGGGATACTGGGCTCTGTTGCCTTCAAGCGAACCTCAGGGTCTCCTGGAATCTCCATTACTCTGTTGAGAGCAGCATTCACATTGGCGGCCATCCAAGCAGTTTTAGTGGGAAAAGTATTAACGCCTGCAAGGTGGTCCCACAGCAGGGTCCCTGAGGACAGAGGTTCCAGTATAGCTGGGGAAAAGCTGAAGAAATAGGCTGACTCCAACAGCAAGGTGTCTGTTAAGCGAAAAGGCACTGTCTCATAGAAACAACTGTAGCTTTAGAATGGCGGGCAGTAGAGGACTGATGGAAACCTGTCTGTCCCACAGATGCACGCAAAATGAGTAAGCAGGGCTGTCCTCGGAGAACATAATCTACATACCGGAACAGGCATGGGTTTGTTTAGGTTAAGCCATGGCAACAAATTTTAGCTCCGCAGCTCTTGGAACAGCTGTACCGAGGGGCCTTGGGCAAGGCGGGCATGATGGCGTTCCTGGACTCCCTACTCAGGGTTCTGTTGTATTAGATCTTCAAACAGCACCTAAGTGCTAAACCTTCAGTTCATTTGCACAGCACAGCTAAGAAAACAAAGCAACTCCCAGACCTCCCCAGGTATCTGCAGACAACCTCTTCTCTTCCCTTACCCCTCCCGGGCTGAAGTTGTTTTCAATAATTTAAAGGTGGGGGAGGGGGGTGGAGAAAAGAGAAAGAAAAAGAGAAGAAAAGAAAAGAAAGGAAGGGAAAGGAAAGGAAAAGATAAGAAAAGAATACCCCAAAACTCCAAGCTTGCTTGTTACTTTTAGGGTGGAAAGCACTGAGGAAATGAATTATGATTAAACACAAAAACTCAAACGGAACTATTGTTTGGGAGAAGCTGAAGCCTTTGCAGGGAATGTGAGTGGAGGTTAATCAATCAGCACAGAGCCATTATCCCCACAGATGGTTTCGTGTCAGCCTGGAAGAAATTTAGGCAGCTTTCCAGTTCAGTGATTTACAAATCTCACTCCTGAGAACCTGAACAGCCCAAAGCTTCCTTGATGGTTTTGCAAATTAAAAGTATTTCTGGTAGAAAATTAAAGTGTCCAATGCTAACCTCTTGCCTGTTTTAGGTGTGAGGTTCGGAAGATGTTTCAAAAGAGATTTACTAAAACAAATAACGTGTACAAACCACCGAGCCAGTTAATTTTTATAGAGAAGGAAGGTCTGGTCAGGATTGGTGAAGTGCCATTTCCAGGATCAGAGAAATAATTAGTGATCAGCCTGGCCAAACACCTAAATCCCTTACTCCTGCCTCAGTGCACCAGTTCTCCAACTTAACTGCTGCTGTGTGCCACCCCTCCCCCACTCCACATTAGAGTTTATTTTTAAAGTTCAGGAAAATTAACACTCCTAATCTGGATTGATGGGGGAAAAACATACAAACTTACCATCAGAGATTTAATTACTCTCTCACCTTGTAAGGCTGTGCATCCCTGGCTGGTGTTTGGGGCCCCAGCCCAGGCGTCAGCCAGGCCGCCATTAATGTGTGCGATGCTGAATGCGCTCTGCTCTCCACCAGCGCCGCAGAAATACTGGAAAAAAAGGATAAAAGAAAGCTGCAAAACTCCCCAAGTAGATCGTTTTTAATCTAAGGTTTTTCAATCTCTATTTTTTAAACTGAAACCCTAAAGTCTCTGATTTTAGACCCAGGAAGAAGAGAGAAGATGTTGGTTTCTACCTATAGTCTCAGAAGGCCCACCATCCCCCCAAGTGTGGTCTGTGATGCAACAGCACCAGTGGCATCCACCAGAAGCTGATCAGAAAGGCACACTCATTGACCTCATCCCACTCCTAATCTCAGGATCCTGAGGTCATTTGCATGTTAAAGTGAGACGTGATCCCCAACAGGTGCTTCCCCAAAGGTGGTCTCCAGCACAGCAGGATAAGCTTCACCTGGGAATTTAGTAGAAATGCACATTTTTCACCCTGTTCTGGACCACTTAAATCAGAAACTGTGGGGGTGGGACTCAATAATCTCATTGGGACAGCTTTCCAGAAGATTCTGGCGCTCACTAAAGTTTGAGAGTCACTGGTCTAAAATGCAAAGACAAGCACAATTCAGGACATTTACCATGAAAAAGGAAGAAAAGGTAAACCAGTATTTCCCAAATTATAGAATAAGGCATTGATAGATTTTCTTTAAATAAAGGGGCTCATGGCCAAATATGTTTGGGAAGTACATAGTTAAAATTTAATTTTTAAAAAAGATTTTATGTATTTATTTGTCAAAGAGAGGGAGAGAGAAAGTGAGAACAAGCAGGGGGAGCAGCAGGCAGCTGGAGAAGCAGGCTCCCTGCTAAGCAGGGACTCCATTCCAGGTCCCTGGGATCCTAACCTGAGCGTCTGCTTAACCAGCTGAGCCACCCCAATGTCCCTAGTTAAAACTTAATTATTTTTACTCTTCATGGCAAGACTACTTGGCTTAAATGAGTATTGTGAATGTCTGAACTAGTCAATAGCAATTCTCAAATTTCTGGGATAGTCAATAGCAATTCTCAAATTTATTTTGGAACACTTAAGATTTAAGCTATTCATTTGTTCTCATATTTCATAAAAGGTCTCACTTTCTGAACCAGGGTTAAAAAGGTGAATCTGTTTTTTGAGTAATATATCTTACTATCTCCAAGAAAAGGCTGGATAGGTCATTTGAAGCTCTAGATGTCCACATACACAATCTCATTTAAGCATTGTGACAACTCTCCAATACATCGGAGAACTAGCCTCCGAGAGAGTGAAAAGACACACTAATGAAAACAACGAGAAAAACAACACAGTTCAACCAAGTTCTGTAGTTTTCCAAGGTTAGAAGGCTCTTAAGTGAAGGAACACCAGTCAGAGAAGTTGGCCTACTGGTCAGTTGTACTCGGTGTCAATCCAGGAAACATTATCAGATGGAGACAATTGTAATTCACTAGGGCAATTCTTAGAGGAAAGAACTTCGTGGGGATTGATGGGAGACTCTGGCTAAGCAGCTTAGAGTCGGGGATAGAGACTGGTTAGGGACATTCTGGAGCAACACCCAGCACAGGGCTCCTTTGCTGAATGGGGTGGACAAGTATAAGGGAGGGCTACGTGGGTCAGAGCACTTGTGGGGTGGATCTCCATTTCTAGGGATTCTACACCTCCTCCTTCCCTGCCAAAAAACTGCTCCATCTTCCGCTGCATTAAATGTTGAATAAAAATAACAAAATATGCAACATCACTGATTTGGATGTGACCCAAATGATCAGACTCTTGTAAGTTCAAGCCGGGCATGATGGGAGACACACTCACATGGGTCTGTCAATGCCAGAGCCTGGGTTCCACCTAGAGTAGTCTGTTCTCTTTATGCACTTGACATGCATATTTGCATGGAATTCCTATATTCATTATGGCCATTAATACTTTACTTTGACAACAGCTCAAGTTGGTCTTGGAGATAAACTGAACTCTACATTTTCCGTGGGCTTGCCATCATAATTCGTGTGAGAGTGAATTTCATTATCATCCTTCCAAGAGATTCCTTCGTGATCTTTCCCCCTCTATTTTATTTTCAGAACACTTCCTTACAACCTGGAACTCCAACAAGGGCTGTAACCAAGTCGTGGTTCTCAAAGAATCTGAAAGTTTAGTCACCCAGGTTTCTGACGTAGAGTAAATGTAATCGTTAGAAGTCTTAAAACATGCTATTTCATCAACGTTATTTTAGTTTGAACCAGTTTAAGATCCTAACCACTTAAGTCTTAAGCAATAAAAGCCCATTCACATATTTCATAATATGTCTCATTTTCTGAACAAAGGATTAACAACTTGACTGTAAGAAGCAGGTGTGAGCACTCTTGATAGGTCAAAACCTTAACACGGCCCAGACAAGTCTATAATTTCTGGGCACGGCACATGGCATGCGTGAATTTTGTTTCAATATGTTTTCCATAGTGATAGCTTAGAAAGTCATAGAGCCATAGCCTACCCAGACTCCCATTCCTAGTGGCAGAAGTATTTGCTGATGACTGAAAGGTCATACAAAACAGATGTGAGGGCGGCTGCATTTTCCAGCTATGCTTTAGTGGACTTAGCAGCAGTGCTTGCCATTACCGAACAGCAGAGAGATTTTGTTTCAATTGAGTGAAAAAAAAAAAAAAGAATCTTAAGCAACCTTGTCAGAATAATTGGACATATGTGCAGTTTCTCACTGAGGCTTCACCTTTTCCATTCTCCACTCTTCACACTCACAGCCCGGAACTAACTGCAACATACAGAGAAGAACTGGGGACCCGCCATCTTGACGTGCTTTCCAACATCTTATAAATAGGTCCTGTTGTCCTGTATGGGCAGAGGTCACCTTCACCACATCTCCTCTAGCCTTCTTGTTTGTTTGGTACCACGTTTGGTGCAATGTAGCGAAAGCACAAAGAACAGCAAAACGAGAGGGCTAACCGGGGCACAAACACCATCTGTGAAGGGCATGTGGTCCGTCCACAGACGTCCCAGGTACTGGCGGTGCGGCAGACAACTAGGCGACTCGGATTCTGGCGGGTTTTAAGTTGTCATTACATAGTCTGTCAAAATCAAGTAATTTCTAAACCTTTCCTTTACTAACTGAACATATGAGAATTGCCCCTTATTAAGAGGGACTCTAAGACAATGTGGATGAAATAGTAAATGTTTTCTCTAATCTAGTAAAAAGGCTAAGTGTGAGCTTTGCCACTTAATAACTGTATGTTTTTAGAAAATCATTTCTCGGAGTTTTCATTTTCTCATCACTGGTATTTGGGTTAAAAATACTTGGCTTTCGAGGCAACCCATGGAATGGGAGAAGATATTTGCAAATGACAGTACAGACAAAAGGTTGATATCCAGGATCTATAAAGAACTTCTCAAACTCAACACACACAAAACAGATAATCATATCAAAAAATGGGCTGAAGATATGAACAGACACTTCTCCGAAGACATATAAATGGCTAACAGACACATGAAAAAATGTTCATTATCGCTAGCCATCAGGGAGATTCAAATTAAAACCACATTGAGATACCACATTATACCAGTTAGAATGGCCAAAATCAGCAAGACAGGAAACAACATGTGTTGGAGAGGATGTGGAGAAAGGGGAACCCTCTTGCACTGTTGGTGGGAATGCAAGTTGGTGCAGCTACTTTGGAGAACAGTGTGGAGATTCCTCAAGAAATTAAAAATAGAACTTCCCTATGACCCTGCCATTGCACTACTGGATATTTACCTCAAAGATACAGATGTAGTGAAAAGAAGGGCCACTGTATCTCAATGTTCATAGCAGCAATGGCCACAATTGCCAAACTGTGGAAAGAACCAAGATACCCTTTAAGGGACGAATGGATAAGGAAGATGTGGTCCATATACACTATGGAGTATTATGCCTCCATCAGAAAGGACGAATACCCAACTTCTGTAGCAACATGGACGGGACTGGAGGAGATTATGCTGAGTGAAATAAGTCAAGCAGAGTCAATTATCATATGGTTTCACTTATTTGTGGAGCATAACAAATAACAAATAGCATGGAGGACATGGGGAGATGGAGAGGAGAAGGGAGTTGAGGGAAATTGGAAGGGGAGGTGAACCATGAGAGACTATGGACTCTGAAAAACAACCTGAGGGTTTTGAAGGGGAGGTTGGGGGAGCCAGGTGGAGGGTATTAGAGAGGGCACAGATTGCATGGAGCACTGGGTGTGGTGCAAAAACAATGAATACTGTTACGCTGAAAAGAAATTAAAAAAAAACAACAACTTGACTTTCCGTTTCTCCAGTTATTAGAACCTTACAGGGGATAAGTGTGCCCTAGCGTGACAGGTAATATACCACACGAAGGACAAAGATGGTATAAGAAATTAAGTTATTATTATAGATCCACTGGGCTTGAGTTTCATGGTTTAGTTTACTGTGAAGGGGAAATCATTTATCTCTTTGCTTTCCATTACTAAATATAAAAATAATCTATTTTTCTATGTGATAGGGATTTAAGTTTGTAACAATAAGCTTCTTGTTAACAGTAATACCGATTGGGGCGCCTGGGTGGCTCAATGGGTTAAGCCTTCGCCTTCAACTCAGGTCATGATCTCAGGGTGCTGGGATCGAGCCCCGCATCATCGGGCTCTCTGCTCAGCAGGGAGCCTGCTTCCCCCTCTCTCTCTGCCTGCCTCTCTGCTTACTTGTGATCTCTGTCAAATAAATAAATAAAATCTTGAAAAAAAAAAGTGTTACCGATTAATACCACCCTTCGGTTGAGAATGTCTTATTCATTTTAACTGTAGGGGAAAAAAAACCCTTTGGCTCTATCTTAGTAGACATGTGATAAGTCTCTTAAATACTGAGAACTTTCATTATCTTGGATGTTTAGGCCTAGGCCTTCGAAAACAACAATCGAAGCTACGTTGTGTTAACTTCGCATATTGAATTATCAGAGGATTTTTGGCAATAGAGGATGAAGTTAGAAGAATTTCTTTGGGTTTCCAATTCACCAAGAATAACGGAGGTTTCAATTTAAAGTTTTCATTTTGTATCCAGAAGTGCCTATTATCAAGGTATTGATCGTCACTTCCAAATTGTGATAGTGAACTGGACTCTTTAAGCGTTTCTCCTTTACAGTGGGCGGTGTTCAGCTTTGTCAACTGTCGGCCAAGGGAGACAAAGGAACAGTGCAGAAGTCAGGAGCTTTTCTTATTTTGCTTTTCCTTGCACCAGCTGCCTGGCTCTTCCAGGATGCCTGGGGTGGGGTCGAGTGGGGCGCTTCTGGTGTTCTGCCCCAGCTGAGCTTCCAGAATGCAAAGACCTTTGGTGACTTCCCCACCCTGGCCTGGCTCAGTGGTCACCTTGCCGCAGCCCTCTTGAGGTGAATAGTGTGTATTTTAGGCCATAGCAACACTCCCAAGTCCCTGTGCACACCCACCCACCTAACCTTGGTAACCTAATGTGGGCTTCCCTGCTTTCTGGAGGGTTGTTTCTTTGTTCCTGGCAACAGAAGAACAGCTCTGGCTGGCCTCAGCAACCAGAGAACTTCTCTGCCATTCAGTGGACTGAAACAACATTTTCTCCAAGAAAGTCTTATCTCCAGCCATGAGGAAGGGTACTCATTGGAAGGTTGTTCTTCCTTGGGTACCCTTTGAGCTCTCTTTACGTTTTCATAGCTATTCTTCCATCTTAGCGTAATAACTCTTTATGTCTCCTGCTAATCTCGGTGTGACTTCGGCCTCCCCATTGGACCCAGTCTGATCCACCAGGCATAATCACTTTCTCCCCAAACCCTAATTTATACTCTCACCATCTACACTATGTTGATATTGTTAAAGATCAGCTAGAACTTCCTGGATAGTCAGGCATAAGCAAACTCATAGATTCACATCACTGATCTATACATTTTCTTGGAGCAGAAGTTCTGGGTTCATTTTGGTGCCTCAGCTTGTTTATTAAGTTCATTTTTATCTAAAGCACTTATAATAGTATCAGAAAAATTACTAAGCAGTAGTGTAATAATTTCACAGAGCAGAATAAATGATGTTTCTGTTGATGAAGCTAGGATTACTTTCACTTATATTTCCAAGTTCATACTTAGCAAGCTCCAAGAACATATCTGCTCTCCATTTCATTCAACTCAGGAGGCTTGAGATTGTCAGGATTCTCGAGCGAACAGGAACAAAGAAAACATCTGGGGTCAGATGACCTCAATATATGGTCACCTAAGCAAAGATTTCTATTTACACAAAAGCTAATATTGGCCTGATAAGTCACCGGAGTTCAAGTTACTTTCCTATTTACCAAGGGACGTTTGGCATATCAGTGATACACTAGAGGAAAAAATCAAAAGACAGCTCTGAAGATCTTAAAGTCCACTAAAATACTCCAAACAAACAATGGCATTTTTGAATAAGTGCTTAGGCACAGCACCAGCTGTGTGTGCTCTACAAGCAAAGGAAAAAAGGGGAGACAACGAAGAAAAAACAAACCTAAGTATATTTGAACCAGAGAGAAAATGTGACAATTAGAACATGATGAAAAACTAATTTGGAACCCAGTTATGAAACAGAAACTCCGTCCTTTGAAACACGGATGCATTAGAGACCGTGTCAATCAATCCACAGGCCTGGCACAGAAGTCATTTTCCTTGGGAACTATATTGCCTGAAGAGAAATTGAAAAATTATACTCTCCCTGAATTATAAATTGTTTTATTTTTCTCCCTGAGGTCAGTGATCAGCGGTTTTGTGACATGGAAATGCTTTATTCTTCCACATTAAGCAATGGCTCCAAGCTTTATTGTATGTGATTACACGGCGTTACAAGCACAGGGAGAAGAATTGCCTTCTTGGCCAACTTTCATTAAGAGGGCTCCCCCAGTGCTCTGCCATTAATGCCAATCACTAAACACACCTTGTTTTTCCTCAGCTCTGGGTTCAAGGTGTGGAAGCCACACCTTTCTTATTAATCATTGATGTAATCTCACCACCTACTCAGACAGCTTCTAAATCATGGACTAAAGAATAGAAGTTCAGCAACATCATGCCACAGACAAATGGTTTTAAACTCTCATAAAATGAACAGTTGAGTGAATCGGACACTTGCCACATTAAAAATACCTTTGCCTATATCCTTGGTATAATACACATACAAGCTACTTTTGACTTTTGGAGGGAAAGCGATTCTTTCACGAACTTTTGGGCTTGGTGCTTCCCGAGTTCAATGCTCTCATTCATGAGCACAACACAAAACTGTACCAGTCTGAGATTTCTGTTGGGTAGCCGTGCGTCCTAACCCCTTTCCTCTTTTAAATTTTAAATACTGCAAAGGAACCATTTTCCCTTTGCGGCTCCCACACTCGGGATGAAACCTTCTCTGCGGAATTTTGGCACCCTATTAATTAGTGGTTATGAGTGGGAGCTGCTCTCTCTCAGCAACTCCTATTCTGCCATCAGTCAAGTGTGATTCTGTAATAAATTCCCACGAAGCAAACTATTTCTGGTAATTCTCCCTAATTAACACCAGGCCCGCTAATAATACATCAGTACCGATGTGTTTCTGATATAACCAAGATCTTGTCTGAGAGTACTCAAAAAGGGAAACCGCCAACCTAAATTAAGCTTTTGCTGGCAAGAAGGATTTTATATGTAGTTCTGTAAGAAAACCTTTGATAATCTTATATTGGGGACATTTTGACCAGAAAACACTGAACGACAGGGAGGCTTGTTTCTGGTTTGAGCACTGAATGGGGATTTATTGTGAACACACACTGTTGATTCTTAAGCCTATAAATCTTGCACTGGATTACTGTTTCTTAACGAAGGAATGACAGATCTCTTATTTTGTTGGTGCATTTTAATGTGCAATGACGTGATTGATAGAAACCAAACAGCAGCTATTAAAATGTCAAATGCAGACTTGATGCCCTTGTAAGTTTGGCTTCTGGAGTTTAATATACTGTGAGCAAATAGACTTGAATTTGTCTTTTATTTCCAATATATAGCCTGCAACAGAAACCCTGCTTTTTATACAGTAGGAAAAAAAAAAAATCTTACTCAAACCAATAAACAAATGAGGAATAGATGAGCTTTCCTAGTTATAGAAAAGTTAACTAATGAGATTGGGATGAGTTAACTATGAAGTAATATACCCTGGTGGGTTAAAGTGTGAAAATGGACTTGAGGACTTATGCTGTTTCAGTAAGATATATGATACAATACAGTGCTTGGTATGACAGGGTATTCCAATAAACAGTTTCAGCAATAAGTATTTTCTACAACAATGAGGCTTGTTTATGTATTGACTTACAAACACGTACTGTCTGCATGCTACATGCAGAGCATAAAAATGGATTAAAATAGAACAAATGTGATAATCTGTTCAAATGGTTGGTTTCTGGGACATTTTGATAGGCGAAAATCATAAAAGAGAGATTCTCCTGAGAATCATTACTTCTTTTCCTCTCCTGTGAACACTATTTTATTCCCATGATGGAATTCCAATGGAAACCGCTCGCTACCCAAAAAAGAAAGACCAGGAGAGCTTGTTTATATCACTGCAGCTGTTTATTTATTCAGCATGTGCACATTAAGGTATTACTACACTGATCATATTTCTCACGTGGTTTTTAATTAGAAAATGTATCCAAAAGCAAAACAGTACAGATGTATACAAATGTAAAAATGTAAAGAGACAAAAAATAGAGATTAACAGATAAGGCAAATGATACTTTGAGAATCCAAACCCAATACCTTAAAATATGGAAAAGAAAGATGACAAACTGAAACTGCACTAGATTTGGGTCAAGTTTTTCATTGTTTTCCCTTCCCTTATGTCTGAAAAGCTTCTCCTTTCAATAGAGATGATGAAAAAAGCTCTAAACCTCACAAAACTGTGACTGTAACACAGATTCATACTTGAACAAGGGAGAGGAAGGAATTATTTTCTATAAATAATATACAACCCCTTAAAAATGGCACCACGAAAACAATTTTGTTGTAGATAATTTTAATGATAGGGTACACTAAATTTTGAAGATTTAAACTCTTATTTCTGTTTGTCTTCCTACTGTGACCAAATCACTAGGCTTTAGTTTTAGACTCTAACTGTAGCCTGAATCAACAAGAAACAGGTACGCTACTAGAAGCATAAGCGGCAGGGATCCTCTCTAGGCTGCCGCTCTAGTGGGCAAAATGCAGCCCTTGTAAGTCTAGAAAAAAATTAGAAACTGGAATCTATTGCTAGTATTTTCAATCTAGGAAATACAAGTAAAGATGTTTAAGAGTCATATACTGTAATTTAAATCTGTATTATACTAAGTACAGCATTCCAAAATATACATCAAGAAATACTAAAAGTAAATGCTCTACAGTAAAGAGGTAATAATTAAAAAAATGCTACTGACATGGAATATTTATAATCAGAAAAATAAATATTCAGGGAGCTCACCAGAAGAATAAAGTGCTCTGCCAGTTATTAAAAGATTAACGCTGGTGTATTAAATATAGCATTCATTCCCCACTGGAAAATACAGAGATTCTTCTGGGTTCTAGTCAATACTTATTTCACAGGATTAACTGATTTAGAATAGATATAAAGCTTTGTCACAAAGGAGAAGAACAAAGCACAAAGACAAAATGATAAATTAAGAAGTAATGTTATCTTTTTAGGGATAAAATTTAGAGGAATGCAACATTAAGCTCCATGAAATAATGTGCACAATGAGAAATCTAATAAAAATGACATCCTTAATGTCAGATAACTTAATAAGAAATCCCAGTCAAATAAAATTCTGGAAAGGAAATACCCAAATGTCACTGACTTTTCAAATACTATCTTGGCATAGAATCTATAAAGGCAAAACTAAACAAAAACAAAACAAAACAAAAAAAAATCATCTCTACTGACATCCAAACAGAACCACCCATTTCGTTTATATTGTGTAAAGCAAGAGACTGACATGAAGTAACGTGATAACGCACAGCAGCCAGCATGGACTCTACAGGTGGTTTCAGCAGCAATGAGAAATAATGCACAATTCAGTTCCAGCACTTTATTTCAAAAGTAAAACTTCCTGCCTCCCTACAGATGCAGGGTGAGAAGGCAGTTCAGGGTTGCTACTGGTGAAACCACTTCACGTCACCCCTCTCATGCTCTGACTCTCGGTTAATTATTATCTTCCTATAATACAAATCTGCTAGACCATAAATGAACACCTTTCAGGACAGATGCCTTGAAAAGTTCTTAGGGAGGTTAAACAAATATGAGAGCCTAAAACCTCCCTCTGTAACAAATACGCACACAATGGAAATGAAGTCCTTTGTGAGTTATGGGGCAGGGAGGAGGACTTGGGCTCTGTCTCAACTTTAAGCACCTCACCCCAGACACATTAGTATTTTTTAGTGGGATTATGGGCTTTCATCCATTCTGGAAACAAAGAGAAAAACTATCAAATGTCATAATCTGTTTTCCCACTGGGCAAATACCAACAGGATTCACAATTTCACAACTGTTGCTCTGTCTTCATGGGCTCTATAATTTTTGCCCCAAATAAAGAAAACAAATAATGAGCCAGGATGAGTAACTGATCACGCTCCCTTCCTCTACTACCAGTCTCCTGGAATGAAAGCTTTCCAACCATCCTGATCACACTTGGAAGTGATTTATATATTACTGAGAGAGAACTACTAAAAGAAAAGAAAGAAAAAAAAAACCCCTTAGATTTTTATCACATCCCCAAGCCAATATTTTACTTTTCTAATGGAGAACTAAGAAAAACATTATTCTTCAAAGACAGTTCTCAAACCTTTATCAGTCTGATGTAATGGATTCACTGTCTGAAAAGGGGAGAATTTTTAAAAATTTTTTTGAATGTAGTCCTCTGACTTCCTATAACTCCTAACCTCACTCTATTCTACTCACTCTCTCGACCTCAGCATGAGGGAAGGGGAAAAAAAATGGGAGCTTCACTAATACAGGTGATAAAACATACACAATGAATAGAAATGGTCATGTTTTAGTAACAGGCAAAAATTTGAAATTTATAAGCAATGTGGTGGCTTTTGGGGGGCTGGATGAGAGAAACAGATAACATCTTATTGGCATGGCACATTTTGATAAAAATCTTACTAGTTTTCCCACTGGAATGATCAGTAAGATTTTAAAAAGTACATAGCAGTTTTTTTTAAAAAACTGACACCTACTACTGATAAAATTCTGTTTAAACTCCTATTTCCTCTTTTAAAGATAAGCACTATTTTTAAAAAATACATTTAATGATAGAGTGTAAGGCAATTTTCATTGCCTTTTACAGATTTACTCAGAACTACCTAACAAGGCAAGAAAGTATCATTAATTCAGCATAGATGTTAGAGGTTTTATTCTAAAATTTAATTCTCCACTAATTTATTCTATGATGAATTTAATAGTCAACCAGGAAATTGGTTTTTATAAAAATTTTATGGACAGAAAATACAGGAAAAAAGTAATCATAAATGCCAAACTGTCCCTTTACTTTATGAAGCCAAATATTTCCTCATAGACTTGGTTTTTAAAGCTGGAATTTATCCCTCCAGGGCCACTATTATTTTTCAAAATTCCCATAAATATTAAATCTAAAAATTAATTGGTAATTCCAATTCTCCTCTTTCTCTTCAAATTTCTTCTCCACCCCTGAACTGTTGACTTTTAAAAATTCACAGAATGAGCATGTTTCTTGCATAGCGGCTTGTCCTTCTTGGAGAAAAAGGTCTGACCTTCCAAACTTTCACAACATACCTGAAAAAGAAGCATTATTTAAAAGAATATCATTACTTTATCAAATATGCCTAAAAGGGAAAAACGGCTTTTCACTCGGCGGGTAAGACAAAGCACTTTCATTGGCTGTACTAGAAGCTCTGACATTTAATGATTACTATGGTATTTCATATATTTTTCAAAAGCAATAAAGAATGACCTTTTCCTAGAATGCATTCTAATTTATTTAAATCACTGATCATTCTTTTTCTTTATGAGGCCCTAATAAGAAAACACATAAAGAGGTCACATTAATTGTAATTTCTCTTCCCAAATGCTCCTCAATGCTTTCAACTTGCTTCCTGTTGCAGGGAACCACAGCACTCACAATGGAAACACAATACAATTGCTTAGCCCAATATTCCCAAGACCCCAAACACAGAGGCACAGAATACCTGAGAATTCTTTTTTAATTCATTGTCTTGGTTTCTTATAGTAAAAACATCTCGTTTTTACTGGTCAACAGCTGGCTACTGGATGATTATACAGTTCACTTACTACCTGCATTTATGTGATCCTATCTTTCCTATTGCCTTTCTTAAATATGATAGTATAACAGAGCAGCTCTACCAGAGAACAGGAAAAGGCAAGTCTTCGAAGTTGTTGTATTTTAAAGATCTCATGAAGTCTAAGAGAAGGAAGAAGTACACAAGATGAATTTAATAGTCAACCAGGTAATATTTGGGGACATCATTTGACTTCAATTAACTTTACTTTTCCCTTCATTCAATGGGTACTGAAAACTATTAGATACATTAAATCTAATTTTAAAAAATCAAACATCTGAACAGAGTATCTTTATTGGATATTTCCTTTCTAAATTAAAAAGAGTCTTAAGGGGGCGCCTAGATGCCTGGGTGGCTCGGTCAGTTAAGCGCCTGCCTTCAGCTCAGGTCATGATCTTGGAGTCCTGGGATCAAGCCATGTGTTGGGTTCCCTGATCAGCAGGAAGTCTGCTTCTCCCTCTACCCCTCTCCACTGCTCATGCGTGTTCTTGTTCTCTCTCTCTCTCTCAAATAAATAAATAAATAAATAGAAAATTTTTTTTTTTTTCCCAAAGTCTTAGGGTAAATGTCTCTACTACAGCTATTCTCATCATTAAAAATAAAACCAAAAATATTAGAATATCAAACAAAATAGGTAAATATATCACTAAATGTTTATTACAGTCCTAAAAGGAAAAAAAAAAAATTCATGGACTATTGCTGTGGAAGGAAGGAAATCAACATACAGTTTGCTTCCACTCTACATCAACAACAGATCTTTAGAATTGTTTGTTTCTATTTCAGGTACCCATGTTTCCAAAAATTACTAAAAACACTTCAATAAAAAAGAATTTAAAAAAAAGTAAAGGCCTCTTACTGTTTTAAGAAATATGTGGTTTCTCCTTATAAACACAAACTTATTAAAAATAAGATTTTCTCTAAAGGAGTAAGCACCTTGTTCCGTGCCAAACAATTAAAAAAATGCCAAAACTTTCAATGAACAACTTTTAAAATCACTGTAGAAATACTTTTGTGTGTGAAGGACTGAATGATATAAGAACTGTTATTTCCATTTAGTGCTTAGGCTAAAACTGGCCCTACTGTGCTCCTCTAATTTGGAAGTAAGATGTAAGTAAGTAAGAAGTAAGTAAGAAGTAAGAAGTAAGATTACTTACTGAGCATACAAAGCAAGTGTCATGCCAGGTATAGCCCAGGGCCTCCAGGAACATGTCGCCAGCTTCTATGGGAAATTCACAGCCATGGCATATGGTACCAAAAAGGGCGTAATAATCTGTATAGGGGCAGGGTGGGTGGGAGTGGGAAGACATAATTTAAACATGATGAAGCTTTAGAATAATAGTTTCTAGAAAGTAGCAACAAAATTGGAATTAAATGAGAAGATGAAGATAGAGTTACTAGTAACTGGAAAATGTTCAGAAGACACGTTTGGCTTGAGAAATAAAGTGTAGCATGTTTCAGGGTAACTTTGGGGTGTTTAATTCAGGGTAATTACCTTTGGGGTAAATGTTATTTACATAATTAACGTTTTTTATTCCCTTTTCCCACATAATACTTCTCACACATCTCCAGTTACTTAAGTGTCCAAATACATATGAAGAACAACTCTGATCCCTGTTAAGTTATCAACAGACAGGACTGTTTTAACAAAAGACAAGGGAACCTCCAAAAACTAGCAACAATAAGACTACAGAACATAAAATCAGAAGAAATATCTGATATCAGCACATTTCGTAGAGTATCTGACTTGGTAGGAAGAAAAAAAAAGTCACAAGAAACTTCCATGAATTAAGTGCTGTGACTCAGTTTCTAGTTGGACTGTATCATAAGTCTTTTGCTGTGATTTTCTTTCAAATTTATGACTTACTGCTGAAAATCCTAAGCCAGAGAATACCATTTACTTGACAGAGGTTATAGTAACAAAATACTAATAGGATTTCCTTCCAAAGAGAGCAGTATTGATGAGATGTTTCTTTATTATTACTAAATTAGAATTTACTGGCAATTTTCTTTTATGCAGCTGGAGTAGAAAGTAGACTTTCATTTCTAACTTAATTTACCTCTCTTTAACCATTTTCAATATTTCTTAGCACCATTTGCTCATCATATGTTCAGAGTTCTACTATGTGCCTAGCACTGATGAGGGTTATAGTGGTGAAGACAGAAGCAGCTGTTCTCTTTATGGTGCTTATAATCTCACTAGGAATAGGATGTCATCATTTATTGTATTTTTAAAATAAGTGATAATGAATAATTTCAGACTGTGACAAGAACCACGAAAAAAACCAGTCACATGATACAGAATATTTGGGGGGAAGTATATAACACTCCATTAACTAAGTGGGCTTGGAAAAAGCTTCTCTGCGGAGGTAACAGTTGTGCCAAGACTTGGCCAAAAAAAAAAAAAAGGAAAAATCACCACAGAAAATATGAGCAAGAACAGGTAAGTTAGAAGAAACAGCAAGTACAAAAGCCCTGATGCAGGAAGAATCTTAGCATGTTCAGAAAAGCAAAGGGGATAGATTTGCGTAGAACTCAAGTGACAGAAAATAAGATGGTAGAAGATAAGGTTGGCCTAATAAGGAGTGCAGTGATTCCTCAAGGGGAAGCCAAAAGGTATCAAGTATAATCTAATTCACACTGAAACAAAATATTATCATAGCTGCTATTTGAGGGTCAGGGGGAAAGAAGATATACCATTTTAGTTGGTAATCAGAGTGTCCACGCAAAGAGAGTGGGCTGGATTTAGTTCTGACTGTTGAGGTAGAGAGAAATGAATGAATCAATATACAGTGGCGGTAGAACTGCAAGATTTTACTAATTAGATTAGACATGGCAAGAGCAGAATCTTATGGTTTGGGATACTGGAAAGTGGGGCATTTACTGAGATGGGAAAGTTGGTAGTAACAAATGTGGGAGGTTAAAGAAATACAACAAAATAGATCAAACTGATTAGAAGTGACATTAAAGCAAATCTTCAATAATGCTGTTCCCTTTCTGTAAGCAATTTTTGGGTTTCAAAAATCAAACTTCTTAGACTACATTAAATATGATACTAAGGTTAGTTTTGTATGTGTTTGGCTACGCAGGGACTATCTGCCAGTTAGTCCAATGTCTCACAAAGCTTAATTAAAAAAATAATAATAAAGCTCTTTTTTCAGAAGAACTAGGTGAAATTACAAAATATATTGAAATATTCTGATTGAATCAGGGTAGGAAGCTTGTAGCCATCCTGTCCCAAAATAGAGCATAGATGGGCTAGATCACTGAATTCCCAGAGAGCTTCCTGGTGGACAGTATGGCATAGATCTAGACTGATCCCAACTAGGAACTAAAAGGAACTGACTGAGCAAAAAAGGGTTCAAGTGATGTCCAATTTGACTAGCCTAAAATCAGAAGTTGACAGCTCCTTTAACTAGTTATAGTGTGCAATATTCCCTTCCTCCAGCACCGTAGTTTGAGTTTCAAGGCAGATCAACAATAAAACTCCATAGTGGAAATGCAGTGGTAGTGAATATAGACATGATAAAGGGAAAATACTTTATTTTTTGAAACATATGTATGGTACTAATACCTAAGAAAGAGTAATATTAATAAATAAGTGTTATGAAAGTTTACTTCTAGCCTCTGGAAAAGAAAAGACGTGTTCAGAGCTCAGGTAATAAGAAATGTAGTAGATAGGTCCTTGGAGCCTATTTATTAAGAACAATTTTACTAAGGGAACCATCCAAGCCAAGATTACCTTTCCATTCAGGAAAAGTAAAAAAAGACTTCCAATTTATTGTCAAGACCATTGCCTTGAAGAGCAAATCAGTATCATGTTCAGAAGATGACCATTTCTCATGTTTAAAACCACTCAAAATTCACTATTAGTGTGTAAGAGGTGGCTTTAAGCTACACAAGTTGGTAGAATTCACACCCATAAACTATTAGGGATTCAAGTAAAATATTTTCCTACTAGGTAATGCTTATATGCTCATTTCTCTTAATGAAAAATTGGGAATATCTATTTTAACAAAGTCATAAACATTTTACATAGTTTTTTGTTATGTATTTAGCATAGCTTAAACGCCCTGAAAACAGGAAATCTACTTTGCGCAATATTTCCTTTCAACTTTATAGTAATGTAAGGGTTAATGTTTTATCCTTATTCAAAACTTAAGAAACTAATGGCTTTAGGATCTTACCAGTCTCACAGTAGGGTTCACCATCCTCCAAATGAAAAACATTATTACGAATGGGTTTTCCACAGGCCACACACACAAAACAGGAAACATGCCAAGTTTGTTTCAGAGCATTGATGACTTCCTGTTATAAAAAGGTAATTGGTTGTAAAGAAAGATGACAATACACACATGCTTATTTTACTAGTTGTATACAGCCCTTTTAAACTGACTCAACGTAGACACATGCTTTGTCTTTACCATGAGCTTTTCCTCTAAGTAACAGATGACACTTTAGGACCGACTCACAAATCATCTAAACTGATACACTATAAAATAAGCGTGTTTCCCCCAAATACACATCAATAAACTTATGTAAAGAATGATTATGTTTTTTTAAACAGTATACATGTGGTGAATCAAGTAAGCACTTCATAAGTGCTTGCTACAAAACCTGCTTTCTCTCAAAAGGGTTGTCAGGGAACATTCACTTACGAAGGTTTCATAGTATTATCTTGAAAATGTCATGCAGGAGAAACAAGAAAATGTCATGGAGGAAGGGCAAAATATTTGAAAACTGAAACAAACTTGTGCTTTGGTGCATTATGGAAGCAATAACATAATCAGTGTAATCCAATCAGTTTAACACATGTTTAGGATTCTGGAAATCAGCTGTGACTACACTAAGCACACACTCAAACGAGTGTCTGAAGTTTGAACCATTAAGTATGGATTCTAATCAACAATGGCCCTTTCATTAAAAACAGCATTATCAAAGACTTGGGCAGATTTTAATTAGTAGAAGAAGAGAAGCTAGTTTTGTAAGGAATCATTTCTTTAGATTGAGAAAGATGGAGCCATTAAACATTATCTTTGAAGAATAGTTAATATGGGGATTCACTCTTTCCATAATTATCTATCACAAAAAAAGAGGATGCTACACATAGAGTATGGTCATAATTTTGTAAATGAATTACTTACAAAGAGCAAACTGGAAGAAGATACATCCTAAGATTAATAGGAATTATCTAGGGTTGGTAAAATATATAGGTCACTTTAATTTTCTTCTTAACATTTTTGGATATTTTCTAATTGCTGTAGAGTGAAAAAATTTTTGGAAATATTTTTAATAGTACAAATTGCTGAAATAAAATAAAATAAAATGACAGAGTAAATTATTAGCCTTAGAAAATGTCACAGTTCACTACTGAAGGATACTGAGGAGAAATGGCAGTTGTTTAGATCCAAAAAGATCACTATGAATATGTACAACAAATGTACATTGAACCAAGTTGTTTCTCAAGGCTTTTGGCATTTACTTCCCTTCAATCCCTGAGACAGATTACTATTCCTTCTTTAACAGGAAATCAAACAACTAAAATACAACCCAGAGAATCTGTCTCTGTAGTGAAGTTATGGTCCGTCTCTAAGGCAATGAGGGTAAGATTTCCGTTTCCTAGAACCTCATTTGGTTCTAAGATTATTACCTGACTCTGTATTATTATTCTAGAATATACAGAATATATTTATAAGTTGAAAGAGTCTTATTATTTATCCTTTAGGAAGTTACAGCCTGTATACTTCTACTCATTTGTTCCCAACACATTGTACAAATTAATAATATAAAAATATTTCATGTGGCATAGTTACAATTTTAAGTGTCCTCCAAGTTTCAGAACCATTTAAAGACGTAATCTGAAATTCAAAGTACTCAATAATTCATATTAGCTTTTCTCTCAACTGATAAGAATTAAAAAGTTTCATTATTATATATTTTTTTAAAGATTTTTTAATTTATTTGACAGAGATCACAGGTAGGCAGAGAGAGAGAGAGAGAGAGAGAGAGAGAGAGAGGAGGAAGCAGGTTCTCTGCCGAGCAGAGAGCCTGATGTGGGGCTCGATCCCAGGACTCTGGGACCATGACCTGAGCTGAAGGCAGAGGCTTTAACCCACTGAGCCACCCAGGCACCCCTCATTATTATATTTTTATAAAGAGAATATTAGAATTCAGCAATGCTATTCCCCTCTTCTGTATTAGCTGTATGAGTTTCGTGTGAGACCAGGCACCTTGGATGCTTCTAAAATAAAATTCCAACTCCTAGTCACCCATAAGAAATGACTGACCCTTTCTTTGTAAACTGCAACCTGGATATTCCGGAGCAGAAATTCGGTCATTCATCATTATTTATTATATATCTGACTCCTAAATTATTCCCTTTTTAAAAAGAAAAAAAAAAAGGTGCCTCGATTATTTTTCTATACCATGTATGTGCTCATAAAATAAGTTATATTTTTAAATACTACATGTGTTTAAGAAAAATGTATTATTTATAAGTCTCATGTTTTATATATTTCATGAGATCTGTGCCCTGTGCTTGAACCCTGACAAATGGGGAAATGCTGCTCTTATAAAAGCTATGGAATTTAATTTAAAACAGTGAAGGTGTCAGTTCTGAGAACTCTGATGTGTGTGGTCCTGTGCGACCTCTTCATTCCTGAGCAAACAGGGTCCTGTTGAGGTAGCACACCCACAGTAAATTATTTTTCCCCCACAGTGGCTAGACTTTCACCAGACAAGCAAGCACTCAGTAAGACAAAACCAAAGACAACTTAACCCCACGAGTCCGATATACTTCTACAGAGGTCTATTTAGTTTTGCTTTACAATAATAAACAGTGATGAAAACAGACAGGGGATCAAGTAAGAAGAAAATAAAAAGGAAAACTGCTGGAAGGTTTCATAACAACAACAAAAAATGATTGTGCTTTAAAGCTCAATCAGAATAAACAGGTTTTCTGACACTTACTCCGAGGATCTTCCTTTGGCATCGCCCACATTCAGGAGCAAAGAATTTCTCATAGCACAGCTCACAATACAGGGCTCCCTTCTCCTCTACAAACCCAATGTAGGCCATTGTATTTTTGCAGTGAGCACAGTTAAATTCTTCTGGATGCCAAGATTTCCCCAATGCCACTAGGAATGGTCCCCTGCCAGAAGAAAAGAGATCAAGTTGGCTGGGGAATAAAAGTTTCTGAAGTTAGCTTGGACAGAACCTCTTTTGTGCAATGTCAAAACAATTAAATTCTTGCTCGATTATCCTTCTCAAGGGCTGAAAACAAGGGTGCTGTAAATTTACATAGGAACTCTGAGCATTTACGGGAAGAGAGGAAAAAGGAAGAGTAAAAAGTGGGATTCCTTCAAGGAGGGGATTCTTTCGAGGAAGGCCATTTCCCCCATTTTTTTCCCATCTTCAAGAGACCTGATTATGTTTATCGAGCTGCAACAAGCGACTCTGTATCATGATTATGACTGAAAATGAGGATGTTAACTCCAGTGGAAAATGAAGTAACCAGATAATACTACATGGCTTAGGCAGAGATGAGAATTTGACATTTCTATAAATAAAATAAACAAGAGAAATCTTAATTTGGTAATGTCAGACTCTTAAAATTCATAGCAACTATGACCCAAGGAAACACTGCGGTCCACTTCTGCTCCCCACACATTGTTTCGTTCCTTATTTCTCAACTTTATTAAGCATATCAGATGTTTACGACCCCTCCGAATAGACGATGGAAACTGTCAACTGGCTATTAGAGACTGCTTTGAAGCTACTTAGGAAGGTTTTATTTAATTGAAACATGAGTGATTTTTAATGCACATTTGTATCAAGGTAACAAATGCTTGTAAAGAGATTTTTTCCCATTAAATACTATACAGTCATGAACTGATAAGATGGGTTTGGTTTGCTTGACAGGAATCCATTTATGAAGCTTTATCTAGTCACGAAGCCTGCAGAAATGAACCATTCTAGCCTCTGCAACACACTTCTCAGTAGCTCCATCATACTAATCTTTATTCGCAGAGTGGCTTTACCTCCAAGGCACTTTTACACTTATCCAATTTGTCCAGGCAACATTCCTGTGAGACAGACCAGGGCAGTTACTTCAAACTCAGTTTAACCGATGGAGAAGCTGAGATACAAAATGTTCAAAAGATATGACAAATATCATAAAATCACTGACTGAGTGAAGGTCAGAAGCTGAATTTCCTCATTTCTAGCATACCGTGTAGTCAGCTGATACTCTGCTTTTCATCTCATTACCAGCAATTATCATCACTGAGTGACCACAGGATAATTGTCAGTAAGCATGAATACCTGACTTCTAGGCAGATTATTAATAGAAAAAGTCACAGTAATGAGCATCACATAATTGGAGCATTTTTTTTGCCTTTGACAATAACATAAACCTTAGTATTCAGTAACCGTTTCCCATTGGAAAATTCTTTGCAAATACACTGATGTTTACTCAGAACTCAGAACTAGCACCTAACTCTGCTAGAGTCAAAAAAGTAAAAAGGCTCTTGATGAATGATAAAAATGTGTTCTGTCAGGTATAAGAGGGTATTTTCTAGCCTCATTTTTTGGGTTAACTTCTTTTTTTTTTTTTTAAGATTTTATTTGACACAGAGAGAGAGATCACAAATAGGTAGAGAGGCAGGCAGAGAGAGAGAGGGGAGGAAGCAGGCTCATCGCGGAGCAGAGAACCTGATGTGGGGCTTGATCCCAGGACCCTTGGATCATGACCTGAGCCGAAGGCAGAGGCTTCAACCCACAGAGCCACCCCAGGAACCCCTCGTTAACTTCTTTTAAAATTAATAACACAACGCCAACTTTTGTCAGCTAGAGCATGCAGTTCTCTTAGCATTTGAGACAAATAGTTTATTATTATTATTTTTTAAGCTTTAGGATGCCAGAAGATTTGCTATCACTAACAAGGAACATCTTTGTCAACTAACACCTGACAGGAAAAAAGGGCTATAGATCATTTATTTTGTAACCAAATGTTCCTTTGGGTAAGTTGTCCCTCAATTTTTAACTGGAGTGTAAATAACAGTCCTACTCAACAAGTTCCTTCCTCTTATTTTCTCAAATATGTATTTGACAAGTAGTTTACCTTCAAAGATAAACCAAGGAGTCACTATGCTCAAAGCTAGACAAAATCTTATGAGTTTGCAGAGCTTTTATACCAAGTGGGTATTTGGTTTGAAAAATCTGTTGGGTTAAATTTACTGTGACCACAACACAGGGATGGTAGAACTTTGTTACATCTGTTTGGATGCCATGGCAGATTCCAGCAACTGTTAGGCTGAAAAATTTTTTTTCTTCTTTTTTCTTAGGGCACATCTTTAGCAGCTCCATAGGCTGGATTGCCCCTAGAGGCCAGCATCCTTCTTTAGCCATCCAGATTGCAAAAGCCAATCCAACCTCAAACTCTTGTTCTATCGAAGTGTCGTATACACTCAGAGTAAAGAAAGAGCTTTACTACTGGAACACAGCTATCAGTGCCACCAAATATTTAACAAAATTCATCTGAGGAAAAAAAGTAAGATATTTAAGAGAAGATTCAGGAACACATGACCCATTTTCTAGGTTTAATAAAAGATGTGTTGAAATCAAGGCAGGGGGCGCCTGGGTGGCTCAGTGGATTAAAGCCTCTGCCATCGCCTCAGGTCATGATCTCTGAGTCCTGGGATGGAGTCCCACATTGGGCTCTCTGCTCAGTGGGGAGCCTGCTTCTCCCTCTCTCTCTGTCTGCCTGCCTACTTGTGTTCTCTGTCAAATAAGTAAATAAAATCTTAAAAAAAAAAAAAAAAAAAAAGAAAAGAAAAGAAAAGAAAGAAAGAAATCAAGTCAGACCAGCAGAGAAGGAGGTTCTGCAGCTCAGAGCATACTGGTCCTGACCCACTCCACAGAATTATTCCCTTAATGACTGGTGCACAGCATGATACCATCAGTCTGCACTGACACTTGTCATAGGACATAGCTCTGTAACAGTGCTTTTCCTCTAAATTACTGTTGGGAGTATTATTTGTTAGATCACACAGGGGCACTTTCACTTAGACTCCTTGGAGAAAGTCCTTTCAAGTTTCTGTAACAAGAACAGTTTGCTTCTTCTGAGCAATAGGTTTGTTTTTGTACTCATTGTATAGTAAATTTAAAAATTAACTTTTTTCCTTTGTTGATCACGAGAAGGCTTAAAGGCAAATCCATTCTAACTTAGGCAAGTATGTAGGTCATCATTATAGGTTCTGTTCAATCTCAATGGCAAATTTTTGTCCGATCTTTATTTTTTTAATGGTCCCATTCATGATTTTCATTCTTCTTTTGCTCCCTTCTATAATTTAGAAGACTTTCTTATATTTCATGTATTCTTAAAAGTGTTTTTAAAAGGTTTCTAGAATAGTTTCTACTACAAATAAATTAAAATTTAATTAAACCATCCATTAAAATAATAACTTTAAGATATTTCCTTAGTTCCTTACCAAATCTGAATAGTGAAATGTCTTAACAACAATAAAGAAACTCCCTCTGCACCTTTAAAGACTGAAATGAAAATGACCCTTGCTCCTGCCAGTTCTCCTTTCTTAAACATGCTCAGTGCAGGTAATGGCCTAGCTGGGTACTCCCTGGCCAGGCTCAAAGAGCATCTTTCCCATCATGCCCCTGAAGTGAGGTATAGTTAAACACTAAAATCTCTTACATCCAACAAAGTATTGGATTAGCAGAGATTGATTTAACAAATTCATTAACACAGGATTAACACTAAAGAAGTTCTTCTTGTTCCAGGTAGGATTGGGTTTCCATGTGGGAACTGGAATGACGGGCTTGGGTAAACACAAGGTAGAATTAAGTCAACCTCTACCTCTTACCTACTCTACTCCATGGGCCCTTCCCAAATACTCCTTGACTGACGAAGGCAGGGACCGGAAAGAGTTAAAGCACTGACTGGCTGACAGAAAGGAGTTATCCTATCCCAGGAAACTTTTTACCCTTTTTATCTTCTGTGGGATCTATGCCAAAGAGGAAAGAAAGAAAGGGAGGGAGGGAGGGAAGAAGACATGTCAAAAGGAACAGAAAAAGAAAACTTATATAGTGAGAAGGTGAGAGGGATTGCAAATTTCAATAGGCATAATCTAACAGGGATTCAGCTTCAAAATCAAATGTTTGCTTCTTGCCTCTCTTTATTATTTTATTCGAACAATAAAGCTCAGTGATAGAAATTAGCTCTATAAATAGATGAAGAAAATATCAACAGCTACCTAACATTCCTAAGATCATGTGGATGATGAACTGTAAAGCTGGAAATTCTTCAAGGCCCAGTTATTACAGATTAAAAATTGTATTTGAACAAAAGTTACCGCATCGATAGAAGTTAAAAACAAAAAAAGCCAAGAAATCAAAAGAAGTTCATCAACAAAAGTTCAAAATAAAGCCACATAAAAAGCCAACTCATGCTCCAAAATAAAAATGGAATCTAAACCTGTTTTATATTATATTATGGCCAAATTTTGGGAAGGGCCTGGCATGAGCGAAGAGTCCAAGAACAAAAGACGAAAGGAAGAGTTTTCTGAAGCAGAAAAGATTACTGGGAGAAACTGCGCACATAATCACAAATACAAAGATACATGCAAGAAGAGAGAGTAACAGAGAATGAAACACACTTGAATATAACAGTAAAACACACTAGCAAGACATATAATACTCAAAATCCACAATACTAATAATCTGTCCTAAGATTTATAAGGGCTGCATTTTTATATGCTTTTATATGCTTTATATGCTTTATTCTTCGTTCCCAGTAAATTTTGTTCAAATGTTCCAATTTGGAGCATTAAATAACAAGTTCCACCTTTGTTGAGTATCATCTTTAATCTGTAAGCCCTTTAAAGTATTGCATCCAAAAGGGTGGAGGTCAACTATAGCTTTTTATTTTAAAGACATAAATGCCTCACTGTTCAAGAACATATGCATGGGTAAAATGAGCCTGAACATAACAGTGAATAAAAAGGACAAGTTCTAATAAAATGTAATATTAATTGATAATTCTTTAAGTCTATAGGAGACAATTATACTCGATTATTTATACTGGTTATTGTAAAATCTACAAAACAGGAAAATGTGTTTCTATATATTAAGACGAATGAGAGATATTTTCAACTTGGAGAAACTGTTATCATACATTCCTCCAAATATTTTTAAAAAGTTCATTCATCAACTGAACAAGTATTTATTAAATACAAGGATACATGCCAGATACTGCTCTAGGAGCAGAAAATATGGCAAGAAATAAAGGCAGGAAAGGCCCTGCTCACACAGAACTTATATTCTAGCATGAGGGAGAAACAACAAACATCAATTAAAAAAAAAAAAAAAAGATATGTTAGATTTTAAGTTCTGAGGAGGAAAAATGAAGCAGGGAGGGTAGGTAGTAAGTCTACGTATGGTGGTGGGGAGGAGAATTTAAATACGGTGGTCAGGGATACCCTGGTGTTTGAGTAAAGACCTGAAGTAAGCAAAGGTGAGCTATGCAAATATCCAGGGGAAGAGAATACAGGCAAGGGAAACCACAAATGCAAAAGGGCCTGCCTGATAAAGGTGCTTGGGGAGTCTGAGAAACAGCAAGAAGGCCGGATGCCTGGAGCGGTGGACACAAGGTGGAAATGACCACGTAATAAGGCAGAGAGATAATGAGGTGGTGGTGGGTGACTATGTAGGGCCTTTAGGCCATTGTAAGGATTGTGGCTTCTTTCGAAAATGCAATCATTATGGGGTTTCCAGCAAAAGTGTGCCATGATCTGATTTATGTTTTATCAGGATTTACTCTAGCTACTGTATTGAGAACAGACAGGAAAAGGGCAAGGGCAAAAGTAAAAAGGTTAATTAGAAGACAACTTCATTATCCCAGGTGAGAAATGACAGTGGCTTGGATCAGGGTAATAGCAGCAGTACAAACAGGAAGAAAGGTTCAGATTCTGCGTATATTTAGAAGTTAGAGTCAAAAGGATGTGCTGATAGATCACATGAGGTCTAGGCAAGTGTGAGAATAGAGATTCCACTAACCAAAAAGAAGGAGACTGGGAAGGAGATAGTACGTTAGGTAGAATTCTAGTATGGCCCTTAAGATACCTGCCTTCTGTGTACATGGCCTGTATGATCCCCTCCTCTAGAGTGTGAGTGGAACCGGTAAAGATGATAGGACATCAGTCCTGTAACTAGTTTATTTTAGTATTATGCAGATGTAATGTGAGTTCCCTAAGAAGCTGGCACTGAGTTATCAAGAGATTCTTTTAGGAGTATATTAATTTCCACATATTTGGGAATTTCCCAAATGTTCTCCTGTTATGTAGTTCTAATTTTAGTCCATTCTAGTCAGAGAACATAATCTGTATGACTGCTGTCCTTTCACATGTATCAAAACTAGTTTTATGGCTTCACATGTAGTCTATCCTGGAGAATGTTCCATGTGCGCTTGAGAAGAATTTATACCCTCCTGTTGTTAGCTGGGATATTCTATAGATGTCTACTGAGTCTAGTATATAGCTTTGTTCAAGGCTTTTTGTTCACTTTCTATGTAGTTGTTATAGTCATTCTTGAAACTGGGATACCAAACTTTCCAATTATTATTATCAAATTATTTATCATTGTTGCCTTCTATTCTGCCAGCTTTTGCTTTGTGGACTTTGGGGTTCTGTTATTAGATGAATATATATTTGTAATTATTGTACCTTCCTGATGGATTGAACTTTTTACCATTATAAAATGTCCTTCTTTTCTCTTTCAACACCTTTTCTCTTAATGGCTATTTTTCCAATATTAATAGACATAGTCACTCCAGCTATGGTTATAGTGTTTGCATGATATATTTCTGCACAATTTTATTTTCAATTTACTTGTGTCATTTAACCTGAAGTATCTGTTATAGGCAGCATACAACCAAATCATGATTTTATCTACTCTACAATTCTTTTAATTAGAGTGTTTAATCTATTTACATTTAATGTAATTGCTTATAAGTTAGGAATTATGAGTACCATTTTGTTACTTTTTTCCTCTTATGTCCTACATTTCTGTTGTCTTTCCTACATAAAAGAATGAAAAAAAATCAAAGTCACCAGCTAACAGTGAAAATGGGAAACAAGTTATCAGAGGCTTAAGGAGAAAAAAGAAGATATAAAGTGGTTTTCTGGGAGAGTGGAAAAGTAAACATACTAGAGAAATACAGCTGATTTTTGTCACTATTAAGAACACACCTGAGATTAACAGTCATGAATTTAAAGTGACACTGGTTAATATGGCTGTGGTTTTCCTTCCAGTCATATCCACTTTCAGGTGTGGGCACAAGTAAACCAAGAGTAGATTCTAGTGGTTTCAGATAAGTGAATATGATGAAATGAGAGATAGGCAACAGAATTAAGGAGATAAAATGGATACTGGATACTGACTACTGACTGACTATGGAATTCAGACTAGATAAGAATGGAAGTGAGGATACTGGGACCAAAGGGATAGTGAAGAGGTATTTGGATCAATGAATTTGAGGTTCTGGGAGGCAGGTCAAAGGATTGCTGGAGTTGAGGTAATAGGAAGAGAGTGGAGATATGAACAGTGAACACTTCACTTCTTGAAGCGGAGTGATCTGCTTAGGAATGAGATTATGAAGGAAATAGAGTTAATGGTAAAGACAAGATCTAGGATTCGGATGAAAATTGGTAGCTGAAGTTAACTGGAGCGATCACTAAAGTAGAAGATGTCAGAGAACTGAGAGACCTGGATATTAGAAGGATCACATAATGAAACACCAACATGGATTTCCATTATTAATATATTTTCCTGACATAAGATTAATTTTTCAAATTTACAACTGTGACAAATTTAGAACCCTATAGATATCTCGTAATTTTTCTAAGCACCATGATTAAGAACTTCTTATTACGGATATAAGGGCATTACATACAGGTTTCTTATAATACCATGAGGGTACAATGAACCTCTCATAATGCTCACATTATTACATCATGGTTATCTATGCCAGGACTTTGGCTTTTCTATCAGATGACAAAATATATGAAAACAGGAATTGTCTCTTAATTTAATTACCATACCAGTATGGTAACTTGCACATGAGTTTTTCCTTTTTTAAATTTTTTAAAAATTGAGATATAAATGACATGTAACATTGTATAAGCTTAAGATGTACAATGTAGTGGCTTGGTATTTATATATTCTAATATAATTACCACCCTAACACTTCATAAGTTTCAATGGGTATTTGTTGTATAAAACTATTGATTTTATAAGTAGATTATTCAACTTACTGCTTGTCATTCCTTTCAAATAAAAGAAAGTCATTTGTTGAAGCTAATTAATCCTCACCTCTCCTCTGCACCAGGATTCTGGATGTATTCCTATTAGACTTATTACTACACTAATATTATTGCTGATTTGCTTGTTTGTATTATTTACTAAGTATAACTGTGTTATTTTGCTAGGGCTGCCTTAACAAAGTACTACAAGCTGGGTGATTTAAACAACAGGAATTTATTTTTTCACAATTTGGGAGGCTAGAAGTCACACAGACAATAAATAGTAGAACCTAAATTTGAGCCCAGATCTGTTTAACTAGTGTTAGACAAACAATGAAGGTGTTGACAGGGTTCCTCTGTTCTAAGGTTTTTCTCCTTGGCTTATAGATGCCCATCTTATCCATGTGTCCTCACATGGTCTTCCCCCCATATATTCTGTGTCCAAATCTCCTCTTATAGGAATACCACATTCTGAGGTACTGGGGGTCATGACTTTGACATACGGCGGAGACAGAATCCAGTATGCGATAGTAACTTCCTTAAGGGAAGGAAATATGTCTTTGATTTCTGTCTCACTCGTGCTTAAAGTAGGTGGTATACAAAATACTTAATGGCTGTTACTTATAGAATGACTGTTTTTCTACATTAGATGAGAAAATGGAAAAGGGAACCCTGGGTCATCTGATTCTAAGAATGCATGTACGTGGTACAAAGTCATTTTGGTGGGGAGGTACAATTTTTAATTATTCAATCTATTATTTACTCCCTTCTCTCTCACTTTTATACTCAAATATTATGAAGAAAAGTACATTGCTGCACTCAAGTTATGGCAGGGCTACTCAAGCTGTTTTTCTCCTGACTTAATACAGTAACACATATGACTGTGTGTATGTGTATTCATAACAGTTCTGTATTCACATATATTAATATATATTGATGTATATTTTCTTTCTACAAAATTAGAATCATACTTATAATAAAAATGTATTTCTTTTTTCATATTAATAAAACATTATAAATATTTTCCTAAGTAGCAGTTAGAATATGAATAAAATTTAAAGTTAGATCTGGGCTCAAATTCAGATTCTACCACTTATCAACTATATGACTTCGGGCAAATGTTAACTTCTCTGTGCCTCAGTTTTCTCATCTCACAAGCTTATGAAGAATTAAATGGGAATTCAGGTAAAATTCTTAGTGTAACATTTGACATATGCTAAGAACACATTAAACAACTATTATTATTATCCAAAACCAGGATCTTAATGGTACCATAATATTAGTTGAACATCTGTGTTCTTTGCAATATTTCACTACAGTAAATTTGAAATCTTGGTCTATATGTCTTGCTCATAAAACTTGGTCCAGGGGCGCCTGGGTGGCTCAGTGGGTTAAGCTGCTGCCTTCGGCTCAGGTCATGATCTCAGGGTCCTCGGATCGAGTCCCGCATCGGGCTCTCTGCTCAGCAGGGAGCCTGCTTCCTTCTCTCTCTCTCTGCCTGCCTCTCAGTGTACTTGCAATTTCTCTCTGTCAAATAAATAAATAAAATCTTTAAAAAAAAAAAAAAAAACTTGGTCTAGGTCTTTGATTGTTTCCTTAAATTCAGGTGCTAATGCAATTCACTAAGAAACTTTTTATTTTCAAGTGAAATTTTGATCAAAAGGGAGAATAAATAAAATCTATTAATAAGGGAATGCTCAGAGACTGAAGTGCATGGTGAAACTAGCAAAAATTCCTGGTGACCTCAACTTGGAGAAACGGAGATGGCCCAGTATAAGGAAAGTTTGAAAGTCACTGACCAAGAAAAAGACCAGTAATGTTAAAAATCTCTTTCACTGGAGTAAACAATGGGTAGCCTCAATACGATTGTTCTGGTGCTATATACTGCAGGCAGATACAGAACAATAGCACTATGGTTGTTTCTTTTAAGCATCCCATAGCTAATAAGAAATTCAAACACTATAAATCCTGTACTTCTTTCACAGAGATGCTAAGCTGAAAGTGAATTATTGTTTATGCACCACACCTAGTGCTCCAAGCAATACGTGCCCTCCATAATACAAAGAATTTTGAACACAAAAGAAATAAAATAAAATGGAAAAAAATAAAAATTTAAAAAGGTGAATGGTTTAGTCAACTCCAGGTAATATAAGTGTCAAATCAATTTAATGCCACTAGATAGGACAGAAAAACTAGAATTTTCATAAACTCACTCTATCAGGGAGACTAAAATGTGGTTTTGGCTATATTAACCTGATTTTCTATTTCCCTATTATACCAGCACCCATCTGTCAATCAATTCTTGAGTACAAGAGTCAAAAAAATCAGTACCTCTATCATAAATGGATTAAGAACTGTTCCAGAGCAAACTTAATCAAAGCCTCACGAGGATTTCTTATGTATCCATAAAAGGCCACTAACTAATCAAAATGATGTCTATTTAGGCACAACATTCAACTCTTTTCTAGGTTCAAACATGCCAAAAAATGTTAAGCATTAATAAATAAATAAAATAAATAAAATGTCCTATGGAGTTTTAGGCTAGTTGTAAGAGAAAACTAGTTCAGTACTAACATTCAGTGATTAAGTTTTCTGAGGTTTTCGAAAAACAATTAACTTTGCTAAAAACAAAAAAAAATTTAAAACAAAATTTGCTTTAGTTTGCTTTTACTTAAAATTTTTTGAAAATCTGAGATACTTGGAAAATATAAATAAAATAATACAAATCACAAATAAATAATATAAATTATACTGGAGAAAATAAGAAATATAAATTATAAAATGATAATTATAAACTTCCCAGAGTTTGGCAGATTACAATATTCTGTATTCAAAGTATCAAGTCTGCAACTGCAGCGTGTTTTTGAAACAGGTGTCCAAGAGAGAATGTCACTTGATCTAATGTGTCCTTGCTTTGGTAAGTGATACTAACACAGAGGCCAAGAACAAGAATTATGCTTTGACTAGGTCTCTAAACTGACTACAGTCTATTCAAGCTACTTTAGCATTTGAGTACCAAGCCAATGTGCTGCGTTAATTACTGTTATATGATCTTGACATGAACTAATCCCTGTTCCTATTAACTTCCTTAATAAATGAAGCTTTAATGCTTAACTGATAACAGTGCTGGGATAATCCAGAGCAATATAAAATTTAACAGATGAAGGAAGAGTAAGTGATGGCCATTCATCTTATTAACATAATATATATTTGTTTCAGATGGCAGACAGACTGTGGATTGAAATTACATCCTGGCCTAGCATTATAACTGAAACCCAGGCAGGTAGAAGGGATGGGAATGCAGGTCCTATTTAGATCTCTGTATTTTCTCCATACTAAGTTTTTCACATACATTGGTACTGATGATGATAGGATGTCACAGAATTTGATAATCAGACAATATGAATCAACAAGTGATGGGATCTGTTGGCCTATCCAGTAATTGCTTACAACAGCATACAAATAGCAGTGACTCCCGTTCCCATAAAGGCTGCTTTTATCTACAATACTGCATCCCTAACTACCAATCTACATAACCAAAGTAGCATAACTTCTAGAATTAGTAAGTCAGAACTTGTTTTTATTTTATTAACATTAATCCTAAAAATACAGTAACTAAATAGTTAGTAATTAGAAACATACTTTTATTTATTGGAACAAAGCAGTACCACTCTAGAGTCTATTAGTGTACATATTCTGCAAAGCAGTAATCCTCCAGTCCACTGTTAGGAAAGTGACTCTACAAATTGGTATTATGGCTTAAGCAAGTGGCTCGAGTCATGCATGACCTGCTCAGTTAAAATATTCACAAATCCTTCTGCGTACTGGTTACTGTCTAGACTTGGGAAACCTCTACTGATTTTTTCCTTTTCCCCATAGCCATTATTACTAATTTTTGGTGACTAGCAAGGTGGGAGACAGTTAGGACCCAAACTAGAACAATATTGTAGGAATGAAGATACTGCTACTGGCTAATTCTTATTAAGTGGATACTTAATGTGGAAAAGTGAAAAATAACAGCTTACAAAATACTGTTATTATAATTCCATTTCTGTAAAATAACACCTGTCCTTACATGTGTATGTTTTAAAAGTGCGAACTCAAATATTCTTGGTGCTTATCTTGGAAGGTAGAATTATGTATGAATATTTATTTTTGCTTTCTGTTTCACTATATTTTTGAAATGTTACAAATGAATGTTTAAAATTTAAAAAGTTCTTTTATTTTTAATCATGTACTGCATGCTGTGTCCTTGACCCTAGTGGGTTAAGAAAAAGAGTAGTTGTATTTGGTTTTTAAATAAAGTATTGAGGCTTCTTGGGCTCCATTTTAAGTTTTAACCAGAAACATTATCCTAAACAATAACTATGTAACAGAATAGAGGAAATACAGGTAAATCCTAACCTTATTCAACTTTAGAGAAGCTGCCGTTTCAACTATTTTAAAACAGGATAAATTAAAAACAAGGGAGAGAGCCTGAGCAGTCATTTCAACCTAATACTTGTTACTGCCAACAAAGGCAACTCACAGAGGCAACAAGGTCCTGCTGGTGGGATCCCTGCAATCAACATTCTTATCTATACTTCCTGACATTTTAAAAACCACTTGTTAGGGGCCCCTGGGTGGCTCAGTGGGTTAAAGCCTCTGCTTTTGGCTCAGGTCATGATCCCAGGGTCCTGGGATCGAGCCGCGCATCGGGCTCCCTGCTTCACAGAGGAGCCTGCTTTCCTTCCTCTCTCTCTGCCTGCCTCTCTGCCTACTTGTGATCTTTGTCTGTCAAATAAATAAAAAAAAAAAAAAAAAAAAAAAGAACCCACTTGTTAAGAAATGCTCAGAGGTTGGGGCGGCCTGGGTGGCTCAGTGGGTTAAAGCCTCTGCCTTCGGCTCAGGTCATGATCCCAGGGTCCTGGAATGGAGCCCCTTATTGGGAACTCTGCTCAGTGGGGAGCCTGCTTCTCCCCTCCCCTCCCCTCTCTCTGCCTGCCTCTCTGCCTACTTGTGATCTCTGTCTGTCAAGTAAATAAATAAATAAAATCTTAAAAAAAAAATAAAAGAAATGCTCAGAGGTTTTAATAAGTGCCAATATAGAGCATTCACTTAAGATCTCTGGGCCTTTTATTCCTCTTGGAATTTAAGAAACAATAAAACAGATTTGGATAAAAAATATTTTTAAAAAGGAGTTTATGACCTAATCTAAAATTGAAAGCATTTATGAATAGATCTGAGGTAATTGTATCTTCCAGGGCTTAGGTATTCAAAAATCCAATCTTCTCTTCTCTAGGGCTCAAAGTTCTTTATTTTATGTCACTAGTTATTTTTCATCTAAATGAAGAATGAAGTTCAGATAAATGATCTTCAGGGTCCCTTTGAGTTTTAAAATTTTATTAATCTCTGGAAGGCCATATTAATTATTATTTTTCCTTAGTTCTGATAGGAATTAGTAACAGAGAAAACTGGTATTTTTAGTTTTATTTTCAGAGAGTCCAGAAATACTTTTCATTATAATGGTTCTAACAAATATATGTATTCAAACTTATCTACTTCAATAACTATTACATAGAATGTAATAGAAAATAGAATATTTTCACTAATAAAATGTCAAATCTTTCAGAATATATATAAAAAAAATCAACTCTGATAATAAGTACTTTAAGGAACACTTCAAAAATGAATAACCCACCTGATGACCTGGTTACAGTGGGCACACATTGGAGTTCGTTTCCCTGCTGGAATGTGCTCAGCTCTTTGCACTAAAGTGTCCTGGTCACCTGGCTGGGGCTGTCCCCCTGCTGAGCTGGCTGGTGCCACTGCTCCAGACAAAGTTGCACTGTTCGAGGTTCTTCCAGTGGAAAGTGCTAGGAGTTAAGACACAGAAGAATTAGCTTGAGAATATACCAAATATAAACTTTTTCTAGTAATTAAATAATAATATTACTTTTTAAAATAATCTATTGATTTGTTTATTCACTCACACTTATGGAGAGGTTATGTAGCAAACATTGGACTGTGACTACAGAAATGAACAGTAAAGAAAATCAAGGATTGCAGCACAGTGTAAGAGTTAAATGACAGATGAATGCATTCAAAGAGTTATGAATGCATAAGGTATGGATGGAAAAGAGGAGTCACCTCTGCTTCCAAGAGGAGATACAGTTAAGGTGAGTATTGAGAGCAAGATAGTTCTAGTCATCTCTGCTAACCGTAAAAGAGATTTAACTCCCAATACATCAGAGGTGCATTAAAAATCTCAATGTGTTGAGGATAACAAAAATAAAAATGAACTCCCTATATTATCTCTCTTCCTCTATTCTCTAAGTAGACTGTGAAATCGGTCACCCAGTCATATGAGGTAGCTATGGAAGAACCACCCTAGGACTTTCCCTTCCTCCTCTGTTATAATGGGTCCTGCTGAATTTTATAGCACAACTACTTCTTGATTTTGCCCACTCACCTTCATTCCTACAATATTGTCCTAGTTTGGGTCCTAACTGTCTCCCACCTTGCTAGTCACCAAAAAGTCTTGTCTTGTCTTTTTGTTTGTTTGCTTGTTTTTTATGTCTTGTCCTTTTTAAATGCACCCTCCCAACTGCCACCTACGACTAAAATCCTATCAGATCACAACTCTGCAGAAGCCACTTCAAGGATCTCCCTCTTCTGTGACCACCAAATGTTTTTCATGCTTTTCTGAGTACTGCATCCAGGTCCCTTCAGGACTCTCTCCCTGCCCACAGCCTCACCTCTTATCACTCTGCCTCTGTCTTCATGCTGCAGCAATACCAAATGCCTCACATCTTCCTGTGAATTTATGCACAGGTTGTCTTCACTGTGTTCTCCCCCCCTTCTTTCTGTGTACCTAGTAACCACCATGTATCATTTAAGACTCAGCCCAGAAGTCAAGTGCTCCAAAAATCTTCCCTGAAGTACCTCTCCCCACTGTCCATGCTGCATAATCAGACTGAATGTTTTTCTTCCACGTTCCCATAATTTTCTGTGAGTGACTTTATTACTGCTTCTACTTTATCTATCTGTGTCTTTTCTTCCCCAACTGAATAGTTAAGCTCCTTGAGGGCAGGAACTGTGTCTCAGTCCTCATCTTAGCAACTACAGTGTCTGGAACGAATGAACAAAAGAATAATTTAATGAACTAGAATCAATACATAAATGAGTGAATGCAAAATCTGTAAGGGACTGAAACCAACAGGAAACCTTCTCCTTATCCACCAGCAATGACAATGTAGTAGAAAAGAAAAGGCATATATTAAAAAGAGATTTAAAAGAACAACTTTTGTTTATAATAAATAATCATCATAATAACACAAATAAACTACATGTGTGTGTATTGACAGGATTCATACTTTAGGTGTGGTAAGAATTGGTAAGATTAATTAGGATAATTGAAAGGATGATTCTTGTTACCATAAAGCCTGTTTGCAACGATGTGCAACTGCAGATCCAGAAACCCAGCATTTACTAACCTTCAGTACATCCACAGTGCTTGCTCTGGCACTTGAGCTGTGAAATGGCACTTTATTGGCCAGCAAGCTTTACTACTGCCCTTGTTTCAAGTGACTCAGCTGGGCTAGAAATGTGTTTTCATCCCCTTATAGTCACACTTTATCTTACAGAAATGGGAGACAAAATCACTGTATACATTCTCTTCCTTGTCACCTTATTTATAGCACAACTTGCTCCTCTGTGGGTCTTCCATTTCTATATCCAAACTTGACTTCCCTTAGAGCAAACGATACGTGTTTTCAATGCCAAATTCTGGTCTTGAGTTTCAGCTCAAGACATGCAAAATGGACTTCATCTTCTTGCATACATTCCCAGCTCTTCCTAAGAAGTCCTTCCTGTATGTTTGAATTCTCCCACTTACCCAGGCACAACCCTCTGTCTCCTAGTGTCTGACAGTCCCCAGACCCTAACAACTGTTCCACTGTAAACATCCCCAAGGCCTTCTTTTTAATCCAAACCCATGGGTTATCCTGTGAGTCCCAGTCTTAAACCTCTTAGGTGTGGACAATTACAGGTCCCCTAACCAGTCTCTTTGCTGTCAATCTCATTTCAACCTATTCTGCTAGACAACTTTTCCAAATGCACTACTTTCTTTTTTGTTTAATTATTTGTTTGAAGACTTTACAGAGAGAGAGACTTTATTTTACAGAGAGAGAGACAACACAGGCAGGGGAGTGGGAGAGGAAGAAAGCAGGCTCCCCGCCGAGCAGGGAGCCCGATGTAGGGCTCGATCCCAGGACCCTGAGATCATGACCAGAGCCGAAGGCAAAGGCTCAACTCACTGAGCCACCCAGGTGCCCCTAAATACACTACTTTCATCATGGTTTCCTGTTTATCCAGTCTTGAGGGTCCATCCCTCAAGGAGCTCACTCCGGTCTTCTTTACAAACTCATCTTTTATGCTCACTCACACCCTGGTCATCATCATCCTCTATTATACTTAATATTTAACTTGAGCTATCACTATTTGAAGGCACTCTTGTCAAAGCCTTCTAACAGCTCTATGATTCAGGCAAGATTACCAACATTTTTTTATTCTATCTGTGGCAAAGAATGGTTAAGAAACTGGCCCAAGGCCACGAGGCAAATAAAGGACAATCCAGAATCCAGGCAGCCGGCTCCAGAGCCTAGTCTCTTGAGCACTACGCTATCGTCTACTCACTGTCCCTTCAAACTGCCAGGCCGGACACTGCTTCTATGGCCATTAGCCAGTCAAATGTTGCCTTGCCAGGGCTACTCATAGGTTTCTCCTTGTATAAGGCTCATGCAAGTTCCATTTCCTGAGTAACCCCCAACCCCGCCGCCCCATATTCCGACAGTCCAAGCTAGAAATGTTCTTTTGTTCCTCGTAACATTCGCAACACCGCTGCCTACCTAATTTACCAGTATCTTATAACATCTTTTCCTTCCCAAGCCAATTGATAAACTCTTAAACAAAGAGGAAAAACTGTATCATTCTTTCTATTCACTATCATAAACCTGCCTCATAAATAGAAGGCAATAAAGCAAATGAATAAATAATAAAGCAAATGAAAAACGGGAAGGTTCCAAATCATTTTCATTTTGCCTTTCTAGAGAACAATATTGAGATAGGTATTTTTAAAATGTGGATTAGGTTCGGGATTTCAAACAGTGGGAAAGTTACCAATTGAAAAATCTGAAAATCAGACCTCAAAGAGAGTGAAACCCTTTCATCTACCATATGCCTTTATTTTATCACATTATCTATGCATAAGCCCTAAAGTACTGAGTCACTGAGACATTTTTAGCAATAAAAGAGTGTAGTAATTCTCCATCAGTCACTGTAAAACAGGACATAATCCATCTGGTCCATGCCTTGAGGAGAAGGTACATGGGGAACTAACTTATTTAACATGAGAAGTCATTCTTAAACATGAAACATGTGGCTGTGTCTTTAACACATACAGTAAAGCTCTAAACTTTCTGCTATTCCTTGCTTGCAAAGAGAAGCCTTGTTTTCTGTTACTGCCCCATTTTAACCACTTTGGATAAGACAGAAATTCTCACACCTCTGTTTTGTTGCTGTGCTGCTAGTACATTGGCCCGCACACAAAGCTACAGAAACCCTGTTATAATTACCAAGCTCTGAACATTTCCAAGGCATAGTTATCTCCCATATGAATAAAGTGATGTTTCATTTCTTCAGACTGAATTTCTCACTACTTTAGCCTAGGAATGGGCAACTTTTGAGCCATCAAGTGCCAAGCCCCTGGCCCTGCTCACTTGGCTTAATGAGGAGAGGGAGCTGTAAGAAGGTGAGGTCTTGCGACAGGGAAGGCACCACAAAATGAGCCCCATTTCCTTAGTAATTCTGTAGAGAAATGCACTACCGTGCAGAGAAAAAACAATCTTCCACGGGTGGTGCAGAGACTGAAACATTTCACATTTATCGAACCTGTCATAAAAACCACTTTTATGTAGAAAAAATGTATACATCTCTTTAGAGAAAGTAGTTTAAAGATGACAATCTACTTATTCATAATAAAAATAACTATTTCTTTTAAGTTCTAATAGACCTATTAAATAGGACCATTAAATTAGCCTCATTTCATAATCTATGAATCTAAGTCACAAAAAATTTAAGTGACTTACTCCAACTGAATAATGAATGAGTCAGTAGTGCTACCATGAGAACATTAGGAAGAAGTTAGTTCTTGACTCAAGTTTTCCTTTTACACTTTAATCTTGAGCAACTTCCATTAAATCTGGCGTCTTTTGTGGCTTATCTCTACCCCAAGGGGATCATGTTGGAAAATTAATTTTTATTCTTTTGTATAAAACACAGCACCACAAAACGCATCTAGAAATTTAAAGCCACTAGCTCCTCTCTAAACCAATAGTGTTGGTAAGACTATCTTATTAAGAATGGTTATTTGCAAGTCATCTAGAGGTTTAGAATGGCATACATTCATACCTTTTTCATGTTTTTATTTTTCAGCATTATGATAGTCAAACTGAAGATTACAAAGACTATTATTAAATAAACATAAATTAGTATAAAAATCTAGCAGCATACTTTCTTCCTCAGTATATAATATGGAAAGTTGTCAAATTAATGAGGCCACAATATTCTGAGTTGCTAATTTTTCAAATAGTTGTCATAGTGATATGCCGGCGAACCCCAAGAAGTAATACAATTTTAAAAAGCAAACAGAGGGCGCCTGGGTGGCTCAGTGGGTTAAGCTGCTGCCTTCGGCTCAGGTCATGATCTCAGGGTCCTGGGATGGAGTCCCATATTGGGCTCTCTTCTCAGAGGGCCTGCTTCCCTTCCTCTCTATCTGCCTGCCTCTGTCTACTTGTGTTCTCTGTCTGTCAAATAAATAAATAAAATCTTTAAAAAAAAAATAAAAAGCAAACAGAGCCCTGACTTACTAAACATGAAACTGAACTTACAATAAAGGAATAATGTCATTTCTTTTAGATTACAGACTATAAATTGGAAAAAGGATTTTAACCCACTGAGCCACCCAGGCGCCCCAGTTGGAAAAAGGATTTTAAAAAATTATTTTTATGTTTATAATTTTTAAAAAACTATGTGCATTAATTTAAGGAGGACACCCACCTCCTGCTGTTAGGAAAATCTTTGTGATATATCGTTTAGAAAGATAAGGTGAAAATTCTTCACTCTAGAAAGATCTTAACTGCATTATTTCCCAAGGAGGTGATTCGGGTTTACACTATTCCATAAAATAGTTAACACAAGTTTTAGGTAATTTTATATAATTATAATAATATATGTATATGTATTATATATAATATTATAGTAACTATATATTATGTAATATTATAAATACTATAAGGAATTCAAAATTATCTAATTATTTACTGTGTGCTTCAAAAATAGCTCAGCTCACTAAAGGGCACTTGTTTACATAAATAGTTTTAAGAGAGAAAACAGAGATTAAGACCAATAGAATCCCTGGTAGTACAATGTGTGAATTCTCTGAAATCAGATATTTTCTAACTATATTAAGAATAAAGTAAGTTAGGGGTGCCTGGGTGGCTCAGTCAGTTAAGCATCTGCCTTCAGCTCAGGTCATAATCCCAGGGTTCTGGGATCTAGCCCTGCATCAGGCTCTTTGCTCAGTGGAAAGAGCCTGCTTCTCCCTCTCCCTCTGCTTACTGCTCCCCCTGCTTGTGCTCTCTCTCTCTCTGTCTCTTGCTCGGTCAAATAAAATCTTAAATAAATAAATAAATAAATAAATAAATAGGGTTATTTATTGCTTTCTATCCCGATACATTAAAACAAACAAACAATAAAACCCCAGCAGTGAAGATTATAATGTATACATTAAACACCTGGCCAGACTGTACTTGAATAGGCATGAAACTCATCAATTAATTCTTTAGGTTCAAGTCAAATTATTCAACTACCAATAAACTACTCTTATTATTGATATGTAATAGGTATAAAAAAAACTACATTAGGTCAAACCTTACTTGAAAACTCAACATTAAGTCAATTTGGGAAGACTAAAAAAGACAAACTAAAGTGACAATAGATATAATGAGCTAATATCTTCTAAGGTAGGTTGAGATGCAGTGCTTTTGAACTGCTGAACAAATCATTCAGTAGAAGAGCAAGTTTGGTCTTATAAGATGAACTGCTCACAACAACATGAGGAATACATAATGTCATCATTTCTTACCACCTCCATAGACATCCATCCTTGGTCCAAGCCACCAACATCTCCTACTTGACTTACAGTGACTGCCTAGAGATTTTGCTTCTACCCTTCCCAACAATACAGAGGCCAGAAAAACCTAAGCCAGACCTACGCTCAAAACCCGCCAACAGCTCCCTGGTAACCAGTGGTCCTACAGAATGTGATTCCTGCTACGTCTCTGACCTGATCTGCCACTCTCCCTTTGCTCATTACATGCAAGGAATACTGGCTTCCTTACTGCTTCTCTAAATGGCCAGAATGCTTCCTATTCAGCACCTCTGTATGGTCTCTTCCCTCCTCCTAGTATTTTCCCTGGCTGTTTGCATAGCTTGCTTCCTCATTCCCTTCAGGTTCTCTGCTCAATTTAAAAATAACCAACTTTATTAATGTGGCTTTCTCTCACCATCCTATATGAAAGAGCAAACCCCTACTACAAACCAGCATTCCCTATCCTTCTTAACTGGTTTATTTTTCTCCACAGTACTATCCCCATCTAACAAATTTTATATTCTTCTTAGTTTATTTTTTAAATTCTCTATCTTCCCACACCTTGAGGCCAAGGACACTGTTTGTTTTGTTCATTGAAATATCTCCAGCACCTAGAACAGTCCCTGGCATATGCTTAATAAATCTTTATTTAGAGAATGAATGACTCCAGTACCAAAATTATCATCTTCCCATTAAAAGGAACCAGACTCCTTAAAGAAACTGCTAATTCTAGGATTGGGACAGAAAAAATAAACAGGGGAAGTCTAGAATATCTTGTCATATTAGAACAGGAAGGAAGCTATCAAAGACTACTGGAGTTGTATCAAATGGACTTCAAAGAAGCAGATGAGACAGTCTGAGCATTAATAAGGATAATAACCATGGACTAAAATACTTCAAATATGTTTAACCCTACAAGCTTACAATGAGTCTGAAATTTAAAAACAAAAACAAAAAGCCATTAGCATTAATCATCTTTAGAGGATGCTACGGAAACAATTATTTTAAAAAACAGTAAAACTCAATAAAGAAAAAGAACCAAGCTTTAATAATTTATCAGTTTATAACTGATCTGTTCATTTATATCCCTTTCACTCCCCTGCCATTTCTTAACTATTCTGAAGCAAATTCAAGATCTATTACTTAGTATTTCACTATAATCTGCAAAAGAACATTCTTTTTAAAAACCTAACCACAATTCCATTATCACACCTAAAATAAAACAAAATTTTCCTTAATACCATCAAGTAACCAATTTTCAGTTCGTATTCTATTGTTCCTTATTGGCTTAAAAACAACACAAGTGTATTGCTTTACAGTTCTCCTACACAGAGATTACTGAACCCAAATCAAGGTGTTGGCAGGGCTGTTTCTTTCTGGAGGCTCTAGGGAAGATTCATTTCCTTGCCTTTTCCAGCTTCTAGAGGCTACCCAAATTCCGTGGTTCATGGCCTTCTTCTGCTGCCTCAAAGCCAGCAACAAGCTCTCATACTGCATTACTTATCCCCCATCTTCTGCTTCCCTCTTTCAGTTCTAAAGGTCCTTGTGATTATGCTGGACTCCCCAGGATAGTATCCCCATTTTTAAAGTCAGCTGACAGCATACGTAGTCCCATCTTCATCCCTAGCTCACACCTGTGACATGTAACGTAGCATATTCATTGGTTCTGGGTATAAGGACATGACTGTCTTTGATGGTGGGGCATTATTCTGCCTACTACACACACCCCAAACCAGTATTAATCAGGATCCACGGAAGGTCCATTTGTTAGGTTTAGTTATATGCCTCTGAAATCACTATAGTTGATAATCCCTTCCATCTCCCCACCCTTTTCAATATACATGCAGAAGAAACCAAGTCTCTAGTTACACATGTGTGTATATTGGAACTTTTTCTATAGTAAAAACTTAGAAATTTTACACATGCTAAACTGAACTGTTTGATCTTTACATTATAAGGCATTAATATTACTATTTAATAGATCAAGAATATAAGGCTCAGAAAGGAAAAATGACCAAGGACATGCAGAGCTATAAAATGAGGCAAATGTTTTTTGAACAACTACTATGTACCAAGTAATTTGGTAGGCTTTACCACCCTGAATCAGAGAGACATAATTTCTGCCCTCATGAAGATTAAAGAAAGTTACAGACCAGCAAACAGTCAATTATGTCATAGTGGGGTAAGTGGCAGAATGATGTAAAGATAATGAGTGTAATTGTAGATCTTTACTCGGTCAAGTATATACTGAGCCTAACATGTGACAGGCACTATCTTATGTATGGGTACACAAAACGTGAATAATCCTTGTCCTCAGAGCTCCCAGCTTTTCTTGCCCTTTTTTTTTTTTTTTTTTTTTTTGAGTTGGAGGTGCTTGTGGTTCATCTAAGTACAGGAAGTCTGTTGAATATATGAACTCAGGAAAAAGATCTGAGCTAGAAGAATTGATTCAAGAGTCATTAGCATATTGATGATATTTGAGGCTATGGGAGTTAATGAGATTGTTCAGAGAAAGTGAGAATGAAAACAGAAGAGCTTCTAAGGGTGAGGCAAGTAATATAAATACTTTGGGAACACAGAGAGGGGTAGGAGAAAAACCCAGGGAATGCATGATGTAAGCCAAAGGAGGAGAGTGGAGAATTTGGGATTCAAAACCATTTCTGTCTGACTCTAAAGCCTATGTCCCTATGCATTCATTCATCAAATACTTATCATTTGCTTAGGGTGTCAAACTCTTTGCCAGTCACTGCAATAACCTATGAAAATATGAAGGCAGAGCTCCTCAAATGTGGTCTAAATCTGGAAGTTCTAATCTCTGGATCAGTTTAGAAGGAGATGACAGTATAACTGAGATGGCTAATTTCTGCTACTTTAATTTCCTTAATGAGCCTGCCAGGATAAATTTAGGAATAATTATGAAAGCACTGTTTTTTATTTGCCCTGGTATGCCTAACAGCTTAGATTATCACTTTTAAGCCCTTTATGTATTCTATAAAAGATGAGTTTCCTACAGAGATCTAATTTTTTCCCCTAAATCTAGCTGCCCATACTTTTAATGGCTGCAAAGTTCCTGAAATAAAACATATGAATAAAAGGTCAGATTCTTTGTGTTTTGAGAAAGAGAGACATTTAGAAGATGTACATAACTATTTCAGAAAGGAAAATAAAATTATAGATGTAGCTTTTGCTAATGACAAAGAGTCTTGAGCATCTGAACATTAAATTCATTTTTTGTTGTACAAACTCTACATCGGTGTGGAATATTTCAACTAGTAAATTTGAATTAAGATAAAGCAGTGAGAAAGTTATGCCAATAAATCTAGGAATAACCATAAAATATTTCTCTAAATCCTGCAGTATTTTTTTCTTACTAGATCAGAAATAAGGCTGATATCAAGAATACTAATGCTCCCTCCCTGAAAGGAAAAAGACAAATGTTTACAGTCTCAACAAGACAGACGTCATATGTGAGGGTTTATGGTGTGAAAAACAACTGGCTCAAATGCAAAGGGTATTCCAGTTATAAACACTGAAGCTAATGTTGTACTTATATAAATAACTAGGCTACATCAAAGTGACATTCTGGCACTCCTAGGGAGATAAAGGACTGTAATTCAACATCTCAGAGAATTTGTTCACAAAGGTATGGTAGAAATTTTACACATACTAAATCGGGTAGCAATGATGGCAACATACTTGCATATTATCTCTGTGCAGCAAGTGCTTTCTTCTCTGCCCCTTCACCGACCATCTCAAACAGATGGTGGCCAAGAGAAGCATAGAATCCGTGCATTTTGTCTGTCAGGCTCCTTATGTTGAAAGCACAAGCAAGCCTACTCTTCATTATCCAGGCATGAAATCATATCCAGTACAAATAGGAAAGGTTTAAAGTTAAGCCAAGATCTAGGATCAGAGGAAAGTACATTCTAGAGAGGTTTGTGCAAATTTTATTAAATGGAATCAAGGATTTTTGTGTTATTCAATGATTAAAAGCAACACTGAAAGATTAAACTATTATCAGTTCTCTAAGCAGCAGAGAATGCTGGTATGTATGCCATAAAGAATTGGAACAGGTGTGCCCAAGGCTAAGTATCAAATATTTCCGCAACTTCAGGAGGTTTGTTTCTTCCATTAGCAACGAGCCTTTCAACTCTGAGAACCCAGATTAAACTGGATCTAGAGTGTCTTAATTAAAGTGAGCATGGGGACTTGGGTTAGGTTCAGTTCTCTTCTTAATTTGTTGCATCACGTGTCATTAAAATTTGGGATATATGCACTTGCCTTTTTCTCCCAACTGGCTGACCTTACACAGAAAACTTCTTATTTGATCAGAGTTACAAGCAAAAGAAACCCAGTGTGAACCAATGTATTTCATATTAAAGAAAAGACAGGGGGGTGGGGAGGGAGAGAGGAGAAGTAATAATAAGGAAAAAGAAACAAAAAATAAAAGCACAGATAAATTATTAGAAAAAACAAAAAAAACAAATCCAAAGCATCATTTACAACCTTGAGAATACTAAAAAAAAGGTCATTGGTGAACTCATACAGAATCTAAGCTAAGAATTTATTTAAAATACTAAATTTGTAAAATTTTGCTCATATTTAGATGGCAAAACTGTGAAGGACATATACTAAAATTAGTTATACTTACAATATAACATATCTTATTTCCAAAGTAACATGAAACCCAAATGGGCTTGGCTTTTACCATTTTCCCACAAACTTTCATCTGTTTATGTAAGTGAGAAAACAGACTAGTCTCAGAAATAAAGGAGAAAGATAACTCAGGTTTGAGTCGCTCATATAAATACATTTCTTTTAATGTAGGAGGAAAAAAAAAAAACCTGAAGCAGAAAGAGGAATAAAATTTAAGGAGCATTCTCCATGTCAAACAGTATCAACAATGTCTCTCGAGATGATACATGTTACTGGAAAATTGAAATACTCCTGGGATACTCCTTATGTTTCCTTACTACTATCACTAATTCTCTAAGATACTTCTCTCAATTAAAACCATTAGATCTCTGAAAAAATGATACTTTATTATCATTATCCAAAGTTATGTTTGAAATTCACATGTTTTAAAAGCAGAGAACACTGCTCAGCTATTTTATGCTGGAGAAGCAATAGAGCTACCATAATGATTAATGTTAACATTCGGGCTCCTTGTTCTGCTAATTTCTAGCTCCATGAGTGCAGGAATGTATTACATATCCTCACGTGTAAAACAGCAACTACCTCAAAATGTGGGAGCCTAAGTGAGGTGGTATAACTAAAATGTTTATGTACATTTTCTTGAATGTGTAAGAAATGCTTCATAAATGTCAATTATTATCATACAACAACATAGGATTTTGTGTGGTTAAAAAAATAAAGTATCAACTCATTCAATAACTACTTAGAAAATACATACAATGTTTTAGATCTAGGAACTCTTGGTATGAAAGATACACCCAAGAATAAGATATCTGCCCCAAAGAATTTATCTTCTTACATACAGGTGTTGTTCACAAAGAGGCAACAGAGTGCCTTCAGATTAGTGTTGTCAAGGGTGCTCGTGACTCCAAGAAAAGTTTGCATATACTATACAGAATTATCAAGCATAATTTTTCTTATTCCTATGGTTTACAGCTAGGTTTGGCAATTTTCTTCTGTAAATGGTCAGAGAGTAAATATTTTTGGTTTTGTGGGACATATAGTTTATGTTGCAACTATTCACCTCTTGCCCTAGGAATGGAGCCACAGACATCATGTAACAAATGTAAATAAATGAGCATGTCAGTGCTCCAATAAAACTTTATTTATAAAAACAGGTGGTGGGCCATATGTGACCAAAGACCATAGTTTGCCAACCTGTGGTTTAAACCATAGGCATCAATTAATAAGAAATCATCATTCTTTATGAAAATCACGTATGAGTAAATCCTGGTATCTTCCCTTAAGATTTAATATTTTAATTTTAGGATGAAAGAAAAATGGGGAGAAAGAAGAGCTCTTACAACTGTGTTCTTGCATCAGCACTGGAAAGCTTCCAACACAGAAATAAATTCCAGTTTAGGGGAAAAAGAAGACGACGACAATCGATGGTTGTTACCTTTATTTTTTCCTGAGAATCATGATTCTAAACCAAAATCTACTTGTTACACAAAAAGACAAAGCATATTTACATGCTTTACACCACAGTTTTAAGAGTGGAGAGCTCCAGCCCAGCCTTTATGGCAAGTGGACTGTTTAGTTTAATGATGTCAAAATGCAGGGGAGCAGATGGCAGTAAAACATTATTAGAAGAGATGAAACATAGGCAACTGGTAGCAGTTTACTTATTCATATAAAAATTTAAAAATGGAACCAATAAATCTATCCATCTTAGCTAAGCAAATCTAGTTATCTCGATTTATTACTGTAACGTAAAGCCTACAATGAAATTTGGGATGGTTGTAGAAACTATAATTTCCTTTCTCACCCCTATCTTCTTTAGATTTCAAATAAAAGATAGAATTTATATCCACTTAAAACTGAGATGCACATCATTCAATCTTTGATCTAATCAGATCTCATAAATACATCTGAGTCTTCCTTGGGGAAAAAAAAAAAAAAAAGAATACATCAGCTCTCTCTAAAGCTCTGTCCATAATGAATAAATAAGCTTTTCTTTATTGCTAAAATGCAGCACACAGCAGAGGCAGGGTATAGTAAGGGTCATGTTAACTAGAATCTTAGCTAAATTTTAAAAGTGGAGTTTAGATGCAAAGAAAATGTTATTAAAGCAGACCATAATAGCTGTAGTCACCTGGTTTATGCAAAGCAAAACTCCTTTCTGCAGAGAGGATTTAGTCCTCTTCAAATGTAGTCATTGATATTATCTTTTGACACAAGAAAATGCACTATTTTGTCAAAATAACAAAATTCAACTTAGTTGGAATTTTTACTTTTAAGATTTTATTTATTTATTTGTGTGTGAGAGAGAGACAGAGAGACAGAGAATGCACAAGCAGGGGGAGCAGCAGGCAGAGGGAAGAGCAGAGTCCCCGCTGAGGCTGAGTAAGGAGCTCAATGCGGGACTTGATCCCAGGACCCTGGGATCATGACCTGAGCTGAAGGCAGATGCTTAACTGACTGAGCCACCCAGGTGCCCCAAGTTCAACTTAGTTCTGAAAAACTCTGACTTCTCTCAGACTCTGCTGCCTCACTAGTAAAATGATGCCCACTTAAAATTTAATGACATTGTCTTATTGCACACCGAATAAAAATATATTTAAAAACTTAAAATATTATAAAAAATGATTACCATTAATCAATGATATCTACAATTTTACTGTTAATTAAGAATTTTTTGCTTCCTACAAGACTACCCATTATACTCCCAAGTTCTAAATGCCCAAATGGGGATGGTGAGTATTCCCTAAGACTGGAAGCAATAGAAGCTAAAATTAACTAAATACTAATATTGAAAAGGTTGTGACTTTTTCCCTTTCTCATTTGACCAAAAGAAATCTACTCTGTCCCTAAAAGACTTCCAAATGATCCTAACTTTTCTATTTACAGCTTACTTGCACTGTGTTCTTCAACACGTAATTCATGTTTTTAAGAAAAATCAGCAACTGTTATAAATCTTATCACAGATTAAGAGCCCTTGCGTTTACTACATATAATAAAAAGTGTTTCAAAAAGAAAAAAATAGGGCGCCTGGGTGGCTCAGTGAGTTAAAGCCTCTGCTTTCAGCTCAGGCCATGATCCCAGGGTCCTGGGATCGAGGCCGGCATCGGGCTCTCTGCTCAGCGGTGAGCCTGCTTCCTCTCCTCTCTCTCTGCCTGCCCCTCTGCCTACTTGTTATCTCTGTCTGTCAAATAAATAAATAAATAAATAAATCTTTAAAAGAAAAAAATAAAAGAATCTATGTATATGAACATATAATCTGATACATTTGTTCCTAGGAGTATCAAAGATTATAGATGGCGAATATTAAATAAAATAGTGCTAGTGTGCTCAGTATGTCACCATCAATTAAATGCCTTTTCTTTCATCAACAGAGTTATCTCCCTCCATGGATATATTTAACAATAAAAGTAAAAAAAGAAATCTATTAATTTTTTGCCAACATCAGGGACATAAGAATAAACAAGGCATTGTGAGTACATCCAATAAATGATAACAAGCTATAAAAGATGCTAATGAAAACAGCAAAAGGAAAAATTTTAGCACACCTAGACAATACTAAGTACTGTAAAAGAACATACAACAGAGCCTTTTATTTTCAATGGATTTATGAAATAGCTTTCTACAGAAAATAGTGATTACAATATTAGTGAATATGCTAATGATTTTGAGTAAGAAATTATGTTATTTATTAAATACTTAATATAATGTTATTAAAATTTAAATATCACAAATGTTCTTACAAGCTACCTATTTTGAAAGTGGGAAAGAAGAAAAAAATCCTATAATTAATGAAAAAAAAGTTTTAAGCGTATCTATCTACTTAAAGCTTTCTGAATTATACATATGTGTATATATATACATATATACATACATATACAACATGAGTAATTTAATTTTTAATTTTTGACTGGTAAGGTTCTACAGAATTTTTCTTCTTTTGTCTTGTAAGAAACCCCTTTTCCATATCCTAATGTTTATTTCCATGTCCACATGTAACACAAGTCCTTCCTGCAAAGGCAAAGAATGCAATGCCAGAGCTACTTACCTCACAATTCTAACTATAAAGAGTTGGAAAAGAATAAACATTTAGAAAATGATGATTTCGGGGTAATTAATGTACTTGCCTATGGAAATGCTGCACGAATAGACTATAAAAGTATGTTATAAAAGTAAACTTTAACTTATTTCTCAAGTATAATACAAGATACAACCTACTCATACTTATATTTTCTAACTAGACATATTACATTAAAATAACTTAGACATATTCAACCAATTTTCTCTTCCATAATCTGACCTACTCAAAACCAAGTATAGTTTCTCCAAGCCAAATACAATACCTACCAGTGTTTTAGTAGAGGATAAATAAATGCCCTCTACGGAACAAAGCTCCTTGGAAGAGCAATGTTGGATCTTGCCTCCCAGTCAAGTTAAAATGTGAAGCTGCGTTCTTTTGCCCTTAGAATTCTCTCCATTTCCATGGCCACTGCCTAGGGTAACATCATTGTCACTGTACTGGATTTCCTCAACCACCTCTTAATTTAATGTCCAGGACTCCAATCTTAATGCCTACACTGAGGTCATAATGAGGTTTTAAATACATTAACACTATAATGATCTAATAATGCAAACCTGATTGTCACTTTCCCGTTTACAGATCTGTTAAGGCCATCAATCCAATGACTTCCTTTCTGACTTTCAAAGCCCTTTTCTGACCAGGTCCCCATTAATCCATCCAACTCTTTTTCTGGCCACTATATAGTCCTGAACATACTGAACAACTTGCTCTTCCTCCAAGAAGCCAAGTTCTCTGAGAGTTTTTGCATATGTTGTTCCCTTTCCAACTTGGCCTCTTCCAAAAAATATTCAAGGGGCATTGGCTACATATGATTTTACTGTAGGCATAAATATTCACACTTTATTCCTGCATAAAATAGGACTCCATTATAAACTCTAATACAAACAAATATTCTATCTCAAGATTGTATCACTGGAACTTTATTGGTCTCTTTCCATCAATCTAGACTTCCCTGCCTTCTGACCTGGCCCCTGTAATCTAACTTAACTCTGTACCTTTTTTGCTGATTTCTGTAATTTACTGTTGCTTTAATTTGCATCCATGTTAACTTTTCCACATTGACAAAGTGAGTGGCTATCTCTAATATTTATTCTGCATCCCACTGTTTGGTTCCTTATAGGCCATATATTTCCATATTTTTTAAGAAAAAAATTCAGATCAGGGCTTCAGATCTATTACTACTTTTTTAATTGCTAGAAATAAATAATACAGTACTAGTTATAGTACTGCTGATGTTCACAAGTTTTAAGTCTTATGGCAGTTTAATGCTTCAAGGACAGTGGAGTCCTCTGCTCCCTAAGCAGTATGTGTAGTTTTTAATGGCAGTCTTTGGCAGACAGCATGTCCATGTTTGTTCAGTGACTGTTGTGGGGATTTCAAGTCCGGTAGAAGGAAAGAACAATGTGTTGTGAGTCCCTCAAATCATATGAAGAAGATGTCCAAAATATAACAAACTAACCTATCCACCCACTCATCTACTTAGCCACTGTCATTGACTGAAGGCCTATAAACCAGGCCAGGTATTGTTCAGGTAGTGCAAAACGAAGATTAGTAAGACTTGGTCCCTGTCCTTAAGAGGATCTAAAAACAGTGACGAAGGACACATATGTAAATTACAATGAATAGATGAATGCTGTAATAAAGCAATCGTCAACATTTTGTAGGAACACAGAGAAAGAATAGCCGATTATTGAGAGGACTCAAGAAAGGTTCACAAAGGAGATAACATCTGATCTTGAAGAATGAATGGAAATTTTTCAGGGGTAGAAGGTGGAAAAGTATTTCAAATAAGAGCAGCAGCTTTACAAAGCACAGAGGTGTGTGCGCTACGAATGGTGTGAACTTCTGAACTTTAGTGCGACGGGAGTGCAGAGAACATGAACTGTATAACAGAACAGGCTACAGAAGGAGGCTGGCACAAGGTAATAAAGGGCACATAAGCTCTATTAAGAAGCCAAACATTTCATGTGTGGGAAGCAGAGAGCTCAAAACATTTTCAAGCTGAGAAGTCACATGAGAACTGTTCTGCCGGATGTTAACAGTGTGAGCTACTAATGCTGTCACTAAAAGGCAGAGAGGTAAAAACTTAACCTTTCCTGAGTACCATCTATGTATCATCTACGCAGCACTTCAATATATGTTGCATCATTTGTGTGTATGCATACACGCTTATTCACATACATACAAAACAACGTTACAGGGAACTTTTTTTAGACTCTTATTTTAACAGATAAAGAAACTGAAGGCTCAAACGCTCCATAAAGGGATCTCTGGCCTTCTGAAATTCACGCCTATTCTTCAGAGCCGCTGCCTGTCGGCAAAGCTGGTTAGATGAACAAAACGCCGGGCCAGCAAAGCACTGATTATATTCTGATGAATGGGTGATTCTCATTTTGTGTAAAATTAAACTCAAGTTAGAAAACTGATGCGCTTCCAACATCTCACAGCTCTTCTGACTTTTAAGACTGAATTTGTGAGGAACATCTGACTTATATTTGGTAAAACAGAAATATTTGGTATCTGCATCAAATGAACTGAACTTATACAATCTGGAATCTGTAACCTAAAGAGAATCTAAGGAAAACATTACACAGCAAATTAGATCACCTACATAAACACAGAACATATTTGTAACTTATACCATAAAATTTATGAATGTTTTGGTAACATCCCTCTAACTACTCATTAGTTGTATACAATATGAAGACCTTAATCATTAAAGTATCTACTAGACCTACAAATACAGTGAATGAAAACAAAAGTTTAAAAAAGTACAAATCCCCAGTTCTGAAAACTAACAAGAAGAATGTCACCTTTTACCTATCTTTCTAGATCAAGTTAACATTTCTAAAGGGACTACTACATCTGAATTATTAAAGTATTAAAGGCGCAGGGCAAGTAGAAAGTAGTATTACTAAATTACATAAAACTCAAGCTTGAATTCTTATTTCTATTGTATCTTAATACTTTCATGCAGACTATGAACTTTTCAACATCTTACATCATAAAATAGGTCTTTGCCAGTCACTGACAAGCTTGCGCATGCATGTGTGGTGGTGTATGTTAAACTCCATGCCTGAGAAAAAGATAATCCAACTTAAACTATAATGCTGTTAACATATACCCCTAGTTCTTCTTAATGACTTCTGTAGCATCACCATATTTTTGAAAGACTTTGGGTAACACAAGCTATGTAACACCACAAATGAAATGATCTAAGATTTAAAGTCAGAACTTTATTGGTGATAATGGAAGCCCTAACAGATTCAGAACACACTAGAAGGTCTTAAAATTTCAGTCTTTTCAATGAAGTATTTTGGGGGGGGGGGGAAGGCTATCATTTCAAAACCACATTAGTCATCCCAATAGACAAAAGTACGTCTAAAATACTTAAATAAACAATTTCCAAATTTTTCCTTAACTACTAAGACATAGTAAGAAATACTGTGACACAAAATACACACGTTTACCTGCTGACCTCAAATATATGTGTTTGTACTTATATACACATACAAGCTAAAACCACATTTTCATAACATGATACCTCCCTACTTTTACTATGTTAAAATACTTAATATATTAAAATATATATTTCATTTTTTTAAATGAAAATACTGGCTATGATCCATTAAACTGATTTCAGGATCAACCAAGTGGGTTACAGACTGTAACTCAGTAATTTTTATCTCATCCTCCTCACCCAACTCTAGAACTTATTTTAAAATGACATCACTGGTAACAGTCACTCTTTGATGATGATGGTGGGGAGGGGTTCTTTTTTCACCTACATTAGAACACAGCTGTGAAGTATCAAAAGAAAGAAGCCTGAAGTTTTCTGTGTGAGAGAACTCCATACTTTATCAGGCAGCAACTGGCCTTTCTAACTTTTGCCTCTCCGTTGCTGGCACTGTAGTTTTCACAGGTGAACTGTGAAGAACCCAAGAACCCATAATGAGACAGCTATCCCCTTCTAAATCAAAAGAACCTTTTTATTTGCATTAGGAAGCTCTTAAAACTACTTACCAAATAGTAAGAGTAGATTCTGAGGTGGTTTTGTTTTGTTTTTAAATATGGCGGGGATTTTGTATTTATTTTACAATTTTTATAAAATAGTGTCAAGTAAGTAAATTTTACATCATATAATACGCATTAAATGCCAATTTGTAGCACCTAGAGCAAAACAGACAGGCGTTCCGCAAATATTTTCTAATTTGAGCTAAGCATCATGATGTATGTAATTCATCTATGATCACAATGGTACATACATTTTATGATATTAATGCTTTATAATGTTATATAATGTTTATACTCTTGTAATATTGCTGAAATTAAATTATGTTTTCTGTAAAAAGTATAATCTTTTAAATACTGACCATATGAATCATGATTATAGTTGTGTTATTTGACTGCTTTGATAATTATAACAAATTACACTCAAAGAAGACAGGATTCTGTTGCCCTCTTGTGGTAATTTTGCTGTAATATCTTCTTCAGAAATTTTGCCTCAATTTTTTTCTTTTCCCTTTAATGGTCAGTTCCTTTAACAGACCCATAAGCCAGACCATAGTTTCTGAATTTATAAAAGCAGTATATATATCCTTTGTCCTCTCCAATGCCTATACTTAATGCCCTCCCATCAGTTTCTATGTCAGATAGTCGTTCCCTCACTTTCTTAAGAAATGTTCTCTTGTTTCCTTCCAATTCTAAACCGAGGAGATTTTGCTTAAAGTTATTTTCTATAGTCTAATGCACATAAAAAATAATTAGAGCAGATCTCCACCTCATAGAGAAGCTTCAAGTAAATGGAAAGTAACTAAAAATGTAGGAGGTTGAGCTGTTGGCATTTTCTCCCAAGACAAGGGGACTTGCTAAATCAATTAACAGTCCAGAAATTTCAGAAGCTAATGATATTGGTCTAAATATTTTAAGTTTTTGAAAGTGATAAAACAGTCTTTAAAATAGCCTAGCTCATATGCAATGGCTTATCTCTTGCCCCCCCAACAAAAAAAATTTTTGTTAACTTCTTTGCAAAATGAGTAACACATAACAGTAATTCAAAACTATTCAAAGTGACACTATGAAATAATTTTAACTATAAATAATTAGTACTTTCCTAAAAAATAATTTTTTAATCATAAAATTAATTAGTGTCCAATATAATTTAAACACTATGGAAAATGCAAAGCAAAAGATGGATTCTTAAATTAACTAAAAATCTACTCTTACAACTGTAAAAATTCTTAAATATTGATAAATGATAAATCCTTAGAGCAATTCTTAAAAGATATATATCATATATATATTTAAATATATCATTTATATCATATATATATTTAAAAGCAGTCCCTCATGTATTCAATCAATTCTTATCCCAACACTAATGAGGAAAGACTAGAAGGACATTCTATGAAGAAGGACCAGAACATTCTCAAGCAAGGTAACATGGCATGTCTCTTAAGATGCTTTAGTAAGGCTATGGCACAGATTGTAATTTGGAAGCAGTGGGAGATGACATTGAGAAGTAAGTGGTAGTCAGACTGAAAACAGACTTCAATGATAAGTTAAGGAATAGGGAAATACAGTAAAGTATCTGCAACAGGAGAGTAGAGTGGGAAAATCAGAGTTTTAGAAAGATACTTGCTGCAGTATGAAGGACAGATTGATGGGGGGTCAAAAGAATACAAGGAAACTACTTAGAAGTTGTTTGCAATGACAAAGGCCTGAACCAAGGCAATGGTTCTGACCACAGAGAGGAGAAAAGAAATTTGAGAAAATACTCAGAAGGGAAATCATTAGGTGTTAGTTGCTATGAGAACATGGGGATAGAGGTGGGAGGTTCTCAAGCTCACGCTGGAGCTCTCGAGACTGGACCATTCCCAGAGCCAGGTAATAATATTTATTATTAATAATGCTGCATTTGAGATGCCACCTGGGAACAGCAAGTAGATCAACAATTTTGAGGATATGGAATGCAGGACACAGAGAACTCTAAACTATCAGTGGCTAGGTTGTAAAAGGAATCTGGATTACAGATCATTTAGAGAGTATAAAGACTACAAAGAGATTAAGGTTGAGGATGAGACTGGAAGCCCTTAGTTCCATCTTCTTGTTAAGAGAAATCCTTTAATCCTATAGCCATCATCTTTATTCATGTTGGGAGAAACAGGAGATTATTTAGTCTTTCTTTATTCTGCAAATCAGAAAACGGAGGGTCAAAGAGGTTAAGTGACTTTACTTAAAGCGATTTATCTGTGGACTTGAATGAAAACTCAGGTTTCCAGATTGAGACCAAGTTGTTTTACCTTATTATTCAAATGTTCTCTTTCTATAACAAAATGATAAAAACTATAGGATCATCTCATTAGATGCAGAAAAAGCATTTGACAAAATGCAACATCTATTCATGATAAAAACTCTCAACAAAGTAGGTTTATATGGAACATATATCATAATAAAGGCTATGTATGAGAAATCCACAGCTAACGTCATATTCAGTGATGAAAAGCTGACAGCTCTTTTCCTAAGATCAAGAACAACACAGGAATGTCCACTCTTACCACTTTGATTCAATCTAGTACACAGTCCTAGTTGCAGCAATTAGACAAGAAAATGAGATAAAAAGGAATCCAAATTGGTAAGGAAAAAGTAAAATTGTCACTATTTGAAGATGACATGATAATATATTTAGAAACCCCTACAGAATCTACCAAAAAGCTCTTAGAAATAACAAAAAAATTAGTTTAGCTGCAGGGTACAAAATCAATGTACAAAAATCTGTTGCATTTTTATACACTAATGAACTACCAGAAAGAGAAATAAAGAAAGTAATCCCATTTATAATTACACCAAATATAATAAAATACCTAAGAATAAACTTAGGTAGGTGGTGGTGAAAGACCTGTTACTCTGAAAACTTATAAACCACTGATGAAAAAAATTGAAGAGAACACAAACAAATGGAAAGGCATTCCATGCTCCTGGATCAGAATAATTAATACTATTAAAATATCCATACAGTACAAAGCAATTAAGAGATTCAATGCAATCCCTAAAATACCAACAGCATTTTTCACAAAACAAAAACAAACAATCCTAAAATATGTATGGAACCACAAAGACCCTGAATAGACAGAACAATCTTGAGAAAAAAGAACAAAGCTGGAGATATCACAGTCCCAGATTTCAAACTATACTACAAAGCTATAGTAGCCAAAACAGTATGGTATTGGCACAAACACAGAAAAATTGAACAACAGACCAGGATACAGAGCCCAGAAATAAACCCATGCTTATATCGTCAATTTCTCTGTGACAGAGGAGGCAAGAACATCACAATAGGGGGGAAGACAGTCTCTTCAATACATGTTCCTGGGAAAACTGGACAATTAAATGCAAAAGAATGAAATGGGGCCACTTTCTTTTACCATACACAAAAATAAACTAAAAATGAATTAAAGGCCTAACTTTGAGAGCTAAAACCATAATAAAACTCCTTAAAAAACATAGGCAGTAATCACTTTGACACTGACCTTAGCACCATTTTTCTAAATATGTCTTTGCAAAAGCAAAAATAAACTATTGGGACGACAGCAAAATCAAGGAAGGAAATCACTAACAAAATGAAAAGGCCACCTACTGAATTGAATGTGAGAAGATACCTGCAAATGATATACCTAATAAGGGGTTAATGTCCAAAATATAAAGGGCAACCCCCAAAAACCCCAAATAATCTGATTTAAAACGGGCAAAGGACCTGAATAAACGTTTTTTCAAGGAAGACATACAGATGCCAAAAGACACATGAAAAGATGCTCAACATCATTAATCATCAGGCAAATGCAAATGAAAACCACAATTATTCTACTTGTCAGAACAGCTAAAATAAAAAAGATAAGAAATAACAAGTGCTGTCAAGGATATGGAGAAAAGAGAACTCTTGCACACTATATGTAGGAATAGAATTTGCTGCAACTGTTCTGGAACAGTATGGAAACTGCTCAAAAACTTAAAAATAGAAATATCATAGGATCTAGTAATTCCACTATTGGGTACTTACCCAAAGAAAACAGACATATTAAGTCAACAAAATGTATGCAATTCCTGTATTTATTATAGCATTATTTATAACAGCCAAGATAGGGAACCAATCCAAGTGTCCATTGACAGATGAATGGATAAAGATGTGGTATAAACATATAATGGACTATTATTCAGCGATAACAAAGGATGAGATCATGTCCTTGGTGACAACATGGATGGACCTAGAGGGTATTATGCTACGTAAAATAAATCAGAGAAAGACAATGCCATATGATTTCATTTATATGTGGAATCTAAAAACCAAACAAATAAACAAACCAACAAAACAGAGTCATAAATATAGAGAACTAAGTGGTGGCTGGCAGAAGGGGTAAAATAGTTCAAAGGGATTAAGAAGTACAAACTTCCACTTATAAATTAAATAGGTCACAGGGATGAAAAGTACAGCATAGGGAATATATAGTCAATAATATTATAATAATGTATGGTGACAAATGGTAACTACATTTATTACGGTGAGCATAGCAGAATGTACGGAATTGTCAAGACGGTATCTTGTACATCTGGAACTAATATTACGTCAACTAATCTCAAATAAAATAGAGCAATTAAAGTATGTTTTCTTTCTGGCACTGTAACCTTCTTCCACTTCCGTCTCATAAATCTTCAGAGGACAACAAGTGAAAGATTCTTTTTTCAGTAACTGATGACAATAAATGCTTCTGTTGTTATTTTGTGTATATCATCAAAACAAAAATGTCATATTTCCAAGGTTAACCTTCCAATGATACAGTTCGTTAAAAAGACTCCAAGTTGGGGTGCCTGGGTGGCTCAGTGGGTTAAAGCCTCTGCCTTCGGCTCAGGGCATGATCCCTGGGTCCTGGAATTGAGCCCCACATTGGGCTCTCTGCTCAGCAGGGAGCCTGCTTCCCCTTCTCTCTCTGCCTGCCTCTCTGCCTATTTGTGACCTCTATCTGTCAAATAAATAAATAAAATCTTTAAAAAAAAAAAAAAAGACCCCAAGTTTATAATTCATACATGCTTCTCGAGTAATTTGGGAAACAAAGAAACTTCCAATTCTATAATTATGAAAAGCAAAGGGCAACTATATCAAATGCATACAGAATGTTTATGAAATACTTCAGAGGAAAACAGCTATGGCTATTCCTTGCAGATCTTTTTAAAGCTTAGATGGTTGAGAATGAGTTTCACCAGTGAATTCTATCAAATATCCTGGAAGACATTTTCATCACTAAACTTTAGAAAAACAAAAAAGTAAGAGATTTCTTTGGCATACCTGCTTGGTTGGGGTGTGGCCAGCTTGGTGACTTGACAATGTTAGCAGATCCTGGAGGCTTAAAGGCAGCAGCAGTTGTGAGACCAGCCATCCCTGGTCTGGTGGAGGCTGGGCTCTCCCGCCTCTCAGGCATGCTCCGTGCTGAAGCTACTGATGGAGACAACTGCTGAGAAGTCTCCTGGGTGTTGCTAGAAAGAAAATAAGGACATTTTTGGTGAAGTCATAGCAAACTTAGCAATGATCCTTTCTTTTCTCAATCTGTCAAATCTGTAAGGAAAACAAAAATATTAACTAACCAATATTTTAAAAAAGAAAAACTCGAAAACTATGACTGAGGGGCTGTCTCTCTTTGAAATGAACAATCAAACAAAAACAAAAGAAAGGGAAGAAGTCAGATTACATTTGTTCAGTACTTTGGAAATTTTCTTTCTTTCTTTCTTAAGATTTTATTTATTCATTTGAGAGAGACAGAGAGAGAATGAGAGAAAACACGAGATGCGGGATGCGGGATGCGGGATGCAAGATGTGGAAGGGTCACAGGGAGAAAAAGACTTCCTGCTGAGCGGGGAGCCTAATGGGGGACTTGATCCTGGAACTCCAAGATCATGACCTGAGTTGAAAGCAGTTGCTTAACCAACAAAACCACCCAGGCCCCCTGGAAAAATTTCCTTTAAAAGGTCTATTGTGAGAAATTAGGCAACTGAAACACTGTTACAGCCAATCCTTTCAAATAATATGGTAACTTTATCTTCCTATTCTTCTCTATCTCAATCTTTCAGAAAATCACCTACATTAAAACGACTAATGATTAGAGAATTCCTTGTGATCTCTCTGAAATGGCAGATTTTTTTCTCTTCTTTCTCACATTCTTCTGGTATTTTATGAACTAAGTTACCCTGACATCTTACCATTCTTTTTACTTAATACTTAGTCACTCATTCATTGAACAAGTATTTAAGCACCTACTACATGCCAGACAGTGTGCTATGTACGGGCCACAGAATGGTAAACAAAAGACAACATCCCTGGCTTAAAAGAACATCCAGTGTTCTGTATTCACAATACAGGAAAACAGGAGACAAGACGGCCATTGTCCTCACTCAGTCAGAGTTACTCTACTTGCTTAACAGGAGGCCTTATCTGTGCTGGTTCCAGTTTGATTTAGAAAGATCTTTTTACTGCCCAGTCATCTGTTACTTATAATTATACACTGTCACTCAAAAAAAAATCTTAGGTAGCTCAAATTATAAATGTGTACTTTGAAATGATATAATATTATAGAGGTTTCTCTCAGGTGAAGTATAACAATAATTATTATAACAACAATAAGAAGAATACATCCTACTAACTTCTGAACAGAAATCAAGGTACTGCTTGCCTAAATAACTTCATGCACAGAAACTCAAGTCCTTCAATAACTGAAAATTACAGCTGGAAGAATAGATCAATAAAGATAGAATACTAATTAATGACCAGTAAAATAAATGTCCCTTAATCGTACTATTTAGGTTGAGATTATTTCAATGAAAAGAGATTTCAAATTCAATCATGTCCTAAGAATACCTATTTCTCCAATACTCTTGAATCTGGGATAAATACCTAACAAAGAGGCCTGAGGTTGCCTAGTCTTAGGAAGGCCTGCTTGCAAGGTTGGCCTCTAACTGGCATTTGAGAACTTGGCTGGTGAACAGTTCCCTACAGTCATATAAAACTTTCTCTAAAATATAAGAGTAGTTCACTGGGCCTAAGCTAAATAAACAATGTGGTTTATGCTAAATACCTACTTTCCTTCTGTGAGTTGGGACATACAGTATGAACTAGGCACCCCATGACAATATAAGGAGCCCCAATAAAAACCTTAAGTACTTCGTATCTAATGAGTTTCTCTGGTAGACAACACTTGGCATGTTTTATCATAACTCACCGTTGTAGGAATCAACATATCCTATGTTGAGAAAGGACTTTTGGAAACTTGAGCCTCTATTCCTCTGGACTCAATCCATGTACCCTCTCCCTTGCTGATTTTGCTTTGTATTCTCACACTGTAATAAATCTTAGTCATGAGTACAACTATATGCCCAGTTCTGTAAGTCCTCTACTGAGCGGGTGGTCCTAGAGCACTTCTGAAACTAAACAGTTTTGAAAAATCATACTAGAGCTTTTTTAACTTTCTTGAAATATTGCTTATTATTATTCTCTGAAATCCAAATGTAACAAAGCTATAACCTTCTTTTATCATTTCTAATCAGTTTCATGAAAAACTGAAGTCCACTTGAGATGTTAGAACATACCATACAATGAAAAATTTAAGTACTTTAGTAACTGTAATAAATAAAAAGTAAAAGACTACTTACTTCATGGCAATGCTAAATACAATTATCAATAAAGATGACAGAATAAATAAAATTAATGGAAACAGAGTTTAAGCTTTATAGTAGAATGGTTATGAGTAACTTTGAAAAGCTTTGTGATGAACTAATTATTTTACCTCTCTTAAGTCTCATTTACCTAAGTTTTAAATGGGGATAATACTTTGCTCATAAGAGTTCCATGAGACTTAAGTAAGATAATTGTGTACAAAATACTTAGCATACTCTAAGGCACAGAATATAAGCCTAAACAGATGAAAAGGATAATTAATATATTCAAAAAATAAAACTTATTTTCAATATTCTTATATACTAAAAATACATAATTAAAAAAAATACAGATGTACAGGTCATTTTAATTCTAAGGTTAATTCTAGGGCTCAGTCGATTAGAAAAAAGTAACTATAACCCATATATTCAGAGTTCTGAGAAGAAAATTTATGACCAAGGAACAATAGAAGTTACAAATGGAACATAAATATAATCTGGAAATAACAAAGCCCAAATCATCATTTAATGTTTAACAACCTGAATAAGTTAAAATTTATCTCCAGGAGAGCTGGCAGACAGACTTACTTAAAAGAAAGTGACTAGAATGATAAAAAATTAATGCCAAGTCTAATCAAGTTTGGTTGAAGGAACTGGTATGACCTAAGGTATGAGAAAAACTCAGGAGAAGCATTAGAGCAATCCTCAAATACATGACATGTGGATTCACTCTATATGACTACATTCTGTTTGCCTAATGTAGTGTCAAATCTATGGTGAGACAGATTTGGTTCAATAAAAGGAGGTACTTCCTAATATGAAAAATTGTCCAAAGGAAATATTCTGTTTCCTAACAATACCGTTAGGGACAGGCCTGATTCCAGAAGGTATTCAAGCAGTTGAAGGAAAGGCTACAGACTGGATTTAACCCTTCAAGGGTAGAAGGCTAAGATTAAGTTACACTTCAGCATGACATTCAAAGCCTTCTAAGATACAGCTACAATCTACCTGTCCAATCATTATCTCCTGCCACCTCGCGATACAAATTATGTGCTGGCCACACCTCTTCTCTGTCCACAATTTTCCAAGCTCTAAATAGAAGACACCTCCCCCACTCTCCCTCTGAACACATCCAAATACCATCTACAGTTAACAGTAGTAGTAAAAAATAATATCTATCATGCACGGTGTACCATACTAAACAATATATTTTACTTAATCAATCATCTAGCAGTAGAGACACTACTTCCTTCACTTCATGACACAAATTAACTACATCACATACAGTTGCGTTTCAATTTGTAATAGCCAGGGAATAAAAAAAAATAACAGTAACTTCCTTATGTATCTTGTCTCCTGCACTACCTTAATAAACTGAGATTGGGGACTTGACTGTGACTTTGGGTACGTTACTTGAAGTTGATAACATTTCTTCATCTGTAAAATCAGATGAAAATACTACTTTTATTCCAAGGTTATTGTTAGGATTAAATGAAACACAATGAGATAATATATGTAATACAAGTAAAGTACTTGGCTCTATGCTAAGCCAGAGAGAAAAAAAAAATTAAAAATCTGTCCACAGAACTTTGAAAGGTCTCGTATTCTCCCAAACATGGAGAGTCTCTTCTTACACTTCAATTTTTACCTATACATATGAACATCTTATTTTATCCTTTGTATAGTCTTTATATTATATATTCTCTCCCAAAAGGCTAAGATGTTTAAATCTTCAACAGTACTCTTTAGATACAAAGTGTGCGCAGTAGGTTATAACCTTATAAAATTCTAAATTATCAGCAAGAAAGTTGTTCCATTTATATTTAAATTCAGGACTGATGAGCAGAGTTCAACATTCTCAGGAGAAGTAAATCTCTATTTACTTAAAACATTTAATGTGGAATGGAAGAATATTTGGTTTTATGGAGACAACCATGTATCTAAATATGTAATGCCTAGGTCTCTAAAAGAGCTAACATCTTTTTGCCTAATTTCTAGCATTAGCTACTATTTAAAGAAATACATAAACAACAGATATCATGTACTGAAGATTGAAGAATTAATGATATCATTGGCTATATTATTTTATATTTGGGAATAAAATATTCTAGTAATCATTATAATCATTAACAGCAAAAATATTTTGAATTAATGACTAATTTACTAACATAGCATGGCATGATTACTTAAATTGGTATCTTATTTCTGAAATCATGCTTTATATATTTTTTTCTATATTTAAAATTTAAAAGGTTTCCTCAGGAAACCCAGCGTTCCTGTTTTCCAGAATGCCAACTCACTTACTACCTTGTCGAAAATCATTTCCATTTCCCAAATACCAAAATATATTTAGTTTGTGCCTACTGCTATTAATAAAAAGTGATTATCATGGCTACTAATACCTGTTCTATAAGTGGGTCCATGGAGAGCATCAATCAGGCCATAACTACATGTACACTTTTTTTTTACACAATTAGTTTATTTAAACAACAAAATGTTTGATTGGAAGGGAATACTCAACTCATTTCTTTTTTCTTTTTCTTAAGGTTCTATTTATTTATTTGACAGATAAGAGAGATCACAAGTAGGCAAAGAAGCAGGCAGTTGGAGGAAGCAGGCTCCCTGCTGAGCAGAAAGCCTGATGCGAGATTCGATCCCAGCACCCTTAGATCATGACCTGAGCCAAAGGCAGAGGCTTAACCCACTGAGTCACCCAGGCGCCCCAAAACTTGACTCATTTCTTTCAGAGGAATTTATCTCTACTTAAAGACAGATTGCTCCGTGTGTAAGGGTTATATACAAAAATGTTATAAAATTGTCCTTGGTTTCCCAATAATAAATGAAAAACTTTAAGATTCTCCACTCAAGCAAGGTTTGCAAAAATTTTAATGTTGCTCTTTTTTTATTAAACAGCGAGCGAAAAGTAACTTACTAGAATATAAAGGTAAGAGTTTAATGAGCATGCCATTAATGGAGATGGGGTATTCTCACACAACTGGTATTTTTCTCCATCCTATCTCTATTTTTCCCTATCCCATCTCCATTTGATATCCATCAAAACATACCACTGGTTGGGGCGCCTGGGTGGCTCAGTGGGTTAAGCCGCTGCCTTCGGCTCGGGTCATGATCTCAGGGTCCTGGGATCGAGTCCCGCATCGGGCTCTCTGCTCAGCAGGGGCCTGCTTCCTTCCCTTACCCTCTCTCTGCCTGCCTCTCTACCTACTGTGATCTCTCTCTGTCAAATAAATAAATAAAATCTTTAAAAAAAAAAAAAAACATACCACTGGCTATTTAGTTTTTTAAAAAATGCAATAGGCACTTTTCTGGAGAGATGTGAGCATCCCATTAGGTCCTCAAAGGGATCTTTTATTCCAAGTGTGGTCAGTAACCTGTCTCTGTATAGATTTAGCCTGGATGCTGAAAGATTTCTACTCAATTAACACAATTCCACAAATGTAAAATAATGTCGAGTATCTTTTTTTCTTAGAGAAAAATGTACAATGATCTCTCTCTCCCTGTTTAAACATCTGCCTTATAAGTTACTCAGAATTTTAATTAAGTATATTGAAAACCTCCATGACAGTGAATAGAATACAAACACATAATCAGTAGACAGCCTATGTTATATCAGGCTTTTACCAATTATAGCCATAGTTGTACACTCTACCATTAATTTTATGTTCCATCAGAGATGACTTTAAACAGTTATTTCATTAGGATTATACCCTTCCATGAGCACTTGGGATATTTTTATTTTTTATATATACCTAATAGTTTTTGGCATAATTGTTCAGTTTAGGAGAAAAATTAATTTTGTGTTTCAGAATTTCCGAGATATGGTAAAAATTAAGTTATCTGTCCAAGTAAAACCCTCATATATAAGAACAATAAGACAGTAGTAGCCAATCAAAATGAATTACTTTATTATTCTTTTTCATTTTTTCTAAAGATATAAAGGTATGTCTTACTAAACATTTCCCTATTCTAGTATAGCTACCATCCATGCAATGAAACAGTTATACTGTAATTTAAATACTTGGACAATTACTCATAATTTCATACTAAATATCAAGTATGGTAATAAAACATGTTACAAGGGGTTAAAAGGGGAGTCAATGATCATTTAAAATCACATGCTTGTCCATTAGCATTGTACTGAATTTACAGCTAGTTTAAAAACGGAACACAAATCCACTCTAGGACTTTCGCATCTGGCTGGTTAATATAGTGGTTAGGTGTTACAGAAAGCAGTGTCTTTTAAAGCAAACCACCACTGAGATACCTGCTCCACAGTACCTTATTTTCTTAACATGAATAGAGCCCGTTGACTTCCTCGAGGACTGGAGGTACGAAAAAGCTAAAGGCTTAGAAACAGGGCTGATGCAAAGTGCATCCAGGAGTGAGTGGTATTTATCAGGACTGGAGAGCCTGGTGAACATTTAGAAAGATATTTAAGTTGAAAAAAAATCACACAATCAACAGCAGAAAGTAGTCTTGACAGTCTATGATTTGAAACATTTCCAGAAAGAGCTAGAGACAGATATTTTACAGACAGGCAGAAAGAACAAAGCATAGAAAGAGGAGGAAAGAAGGTCCAAGTACTCTATTAATTTACTCATTAATATAGAATTGACTAAGTTTTCGCTAAAACTAGCCAAGACAATCTTTTAGGAAGCATAAAACTTTATAAAGACTACTGGAAATTATATTTTAAAAATCTCATAAAAATAAAAAATTATTATTCTTTTTTTTCGGGCGGAGGGATGTAGTTAGACTTGAGAACACCCTTAAATACAATCAGTTTGTGAGAGAAGAAAATATCAGTAAGAACTTAAAATATCTACTGATAGTTGACTCTGTTCCAGATAAAAGCTAAAAATTATAAAGGCCCAAACTCAATAAGCACACAACATGCAATAATCCATGCAACTGAAAACATCGAAGATAAATGGTAGTCATGGAAACAGATGAAAGGAAGATTTAAAGAAACATCAGTTAATAAACACTGAGGGATATGTCTACAACCCAGGTAAAATGTCCACAACACAACCAAGATCTCATATTGGGCTGTGACTGTTTCAAATGGTTATGTATGCTTTAAGGGGACTTTTAAGACAGTGAAAAGTGTTGGAATCACACAAGACACACGTTGTACATACAGCTCTACCTGGTTTTTGCAGCAAGAGCAGCAGACACAGTAGCAGCTGCACTGCTAAGAACTGCAGCACTATATCTAGCAGGAGAAGAGAAGGTGGAAAAGTTTCGAAAACCTTCCAAAGACCTTGTCACCACATTTCTTGTGGAGCGGCTTAAACTGATACATAGGGAAAGAAAAGAAAAAAAAAAGAGAAGAGGAACAAAAAAGAAAAGTGAGAAAACAGAGCATAATAAAGATAAGAAAGTAACTATCTTATATTCATGTTTAGACATTAAAAGGTGTGATACAGAAGTGTAATAAGAGTGCAGGTCATTTATTTACTGTTGCTATGATTTCTCTCAGAAATTAGTATCTGATATATAATGTTCCATAAAACTGATTTTTGATATATAAATGCTTTTGGATGTATTTAACTTCAGTCTCTAATCCCATTTAAAGTTAAATCAATATTATACAACACACATGTGAAGATTGATTTGTTAGCATCTAAGTAGAAAATAAATCTAAACATGAAGTCTGAATTTCCATATTCAGAGAAAGGAAGGTTATGTCCATTTTTCTAAAAAGACTCTACATAAAGAGCTTTACCTTAGGGATGATACACACCCAGAGCCTGACATTTTAACGAGACTTGTGCTTTCAGGAGAAGCAGGTACAACCGACTGCCTATCCAGAAGCAGCAGTACATACTAAAAGGAACAAGAGGTAACTTAAAAATACTGAGAATAAACCTACCTGGGGAAGGAAAACAAAGCACCTTTGTAAAATAAACAGTAATTGAAGTGAATATGACTAAAACATCACCCTCTCTGTTGATTTCTACACTTCCACTTTCAGTCAACTCTGTAAAGACTCAATGCTGGTGTGAAATTTCATTCTCAGAACACTTACAACTTAAAATAACAAATATTTTCCTTTATCTTTTAGAAAAGGTCAAATACCTGAACAGAAATGAACATTCCATCATTAGGACCATAATGATTTTCAAGTTAGTTATAAGCTTGAAATTGAGAATTTTTTTATTAAGTTTAAAGTCTAACATGCACAGCATGAAACCTATATGGTCTTTCCTACTCATTTCTGCATACAACTCATTAATGAACACCCTCACCTTCTATGACCACTTTTTTCACAATTTGTGACAGTGACCTCCTCCAGCACAAAGTAATTGTGTGCCAAACTCAATGCAGGTTAGTAAGAGCTCAGACGTCTGAAACTGTGCATAGGGACATAAATAAGTCTTTTCTCCTTCTCAGAAGAATATGATAATTCATTATTCCTAGTTCCACTGGCTATAGCTTTACAAACCATTAGAAAGTATATTAAAGAAACAGTGGTAAGCCATTTTTTAAAATGATACAAAATTAAGTATAGTTTTTCTGCAAGCCTGTAACTGAATTGAACTGTACGGCTATGTTTAGGAACTGTTGTGAATGGGTAGAAAAGAAAGAATGGGTCTGGAAAGAGAAAAGAAAGACGCCATCAGTGGCAGAACCAGGTAATATGAGTGGCAAGCAATGTGGAAGGAAAAGTTACCAAGTGATTCAACTCTGAATTCTTCAATTACTCTGCATCTTTCAAGCAATGGCTACTATTTGGGGGAAGTGATGGCAAGTAACAACTAGAAACAACTTTATTTTAAAAAGTCAGCTAAAAGAAATGCAGCTAAAAAATAAATTGTCTTTCTCTCTTTAAAAGGAAATTGCAATGAACATCCTTCCTTGTATTGTATCACAAATAATAATACTGTATAGTATTAGCAGAGATCTGTAAAATCTTCTAAGTAACCTAAATACCTTTAGAATATGTGTAGGCACTTGGAACATACGATCTCTATCACTCTTTTTTTAGAGGAGAATACTCTAACTCAGTAAAGTAGACTTAAAACAAACTCAAGAAAGTTGACTTTCCCATTCACAGTGAATAAATAGAAGGCATAGATTTCCTGACTCTATATTAGAATTTTGAATCTGAACAAAAAAAGAGAGAGAGACAGATATAAAAGCAGTGTATAGCGGTGTTCCCCAGTTGAGTGCCAAAGTTTCTTGTCTATATATTAATGATGTCAGTTCTGTAACCTATGATCACTTGTTTTTTTTTAGTCGAAGAGTTTTAGTATTTAAATTTCACCACCACCATTAAAATTTCAACATTCCACAAGGGAAAAAACTCTACCTAGAACACGCAGTTACTTTAGAAAGTGTGGCTACTTGGCTACCAATGTGTAAAACCTGAGGAGTTGCAGGTGGGTGAGGTCCACTCTGAGGTAGGTCTTCCAGAGAACTGTCAAACCTAAGTTTTCAGAAGCAAAATAAACAAGGCAAAGGAAATATTAATGAAAAATACATTTATCATCTATACCACCTTTTAAGTGCACACTGGTTCCTTTTGGGCAATACTCTAGTTCTGTGTTGTTGTTTTTTTAACTTTGTATCTGCAGTAAGGTTAAAACCCAAACCAACACCTTCACCACCACTAAATATAAGCTCTTCCCTCCACCATTTTTTTTAACATGGCTACGTTCATGTGAGGGAAGAAAGGTGAATGGGAATTCTCACACACAGAGTCCCAATACAAAAGACTATGTATTTTGCATGCTTCAGGGAAGTTAGGCTCCAAGAAATTAATTCAGTTGTTCAATATTATATACCTTGTAAGAGTCAGATGGAATGTGAACCAGGCCTGTCTGTACTATTTCCACTACATAATGCTTTCCATCATCTTGTGGGGTAGTTAGCTGCCTGAATGGTACACTGCAAGAAAGCACTAAAAACCTCTTTCCAAGTCAGAATGCTGTGTTTGTAGATCTGAAATAATATGGATGTTGTTTATCTCCATGTAAACAAAGTAGTTTATCCAGTCCCACGACAAATGTTTGCATACAACTGTTGCTTTACTTTTTACTTTGTTTTTCCGATGTCCGTACCATTTTTTCTTCCAAATGACAGAATTAAATTTTAGAGCCATCACTAGGTTTTTTAAAAAAAAAAAAAAAAAAAAAAGGATGAAAAATTCAGTGTGAGGTTAGAAAAAAGAAAGCACCAAGTATAATATTTTGGAATCAAAAAATAAGAGAAATACAAAATTGCCCATTGTTTAAAAAGAAAGCTGTGTATTAAAAAAAATAGAATATATCAGTCATGTTATACTGATTTTCAGAAAAGAAAATGTAACACTAAGATGAAAAAAACAGAAAAGGAAAGGTTATATTCCCATTTTTTATTTAGCACTGGTCACATCTTTACCACAGTGTTGGGAAAATTAAAAAAAAAAAAGGACAGACAACTTAAGAAAAATGTCATGTTAGAATTAAAATATTATTTAAGAGATAAGAGTTGAAAATGTTAAAAGAATAAGAACTGTAAGTCCTATAAGCAGAGGTTAGCAAACCATGACTATCAGGCTAATTTCGCCCACCACTTGGTTTTGTATGGCTGATGAACTAAGAGTGGTTTTAAATGTTTGTTTGTTTGTTTTAATGAAAAGAATAGTATTTCTTAATACACGAAAATTCTATGAAATTCAAATTTCAGCCACAAAGTTTTAATAAACTTTAAATAAAGTTTAATGAAACCCAGCCAGGTTTCTTCATTTACATATGTCCATGGCTATTTTCACATACTACACATAGAGGTCAGTAGTTGTGACAGGCCATATGGCTCACAAAACCTAACATATTTACTATCGTAAACATATTTACGATCTTTACCAAAAAGTTTACTGACCCCTGTCTAGAGGAAAACCTCTCTACAGAGCTACCAGAGTTCACTTTTGACAATACAAATCTGATCCTGTCTGCTGGATTTGCAGGACTGCTGTAGAGGTAATTGTGGTCCTGGGCTCCCTATTCTCCAGCTTTATCTTATAGAGCTTTTCCTTTTCCCCTCCCTGGCTTGCTGCAGTCCAGCTGGTTTTCCATCTCTTTCTGAAACAGGCCAAGCTTCTTCCCATCTCAAGACCTCTGCATAGTCTCAATTATTTTGCCTACCTCTCTACCATACCTTTACTGGGCTAATTCCCAAGTGTCCTTCTGCCCTCAATTTAAATGTCACCTCCTCAGGGAGGACTACCCAATTCCCCCCATCACCTTAGGCTGCCCATGTCACATGCTTTCAAAGTATCCTGTACCTTTTCGTCACGGAACTTATTTGTTATTAATGTAATCATATAGTTTGTGTGGTGATTTGTTTAATTCCAGACTCCCTCACTAAATTAGAAACTCTGTGACGTCAGAGATCATAATGTTTTAACGGTACAAATGAAGTGTAATAAAGTACTTAACCACAAAATAAACAGTAAATATTTGTTGAATGAATGCATGAATGAAACTTAATGTTTTTAAATACAGAAATCACTCACAATATACATGTATTTCTTAGAAAATATCTGTACATTCTAGAGACTGGAGACTATCTAGCAGTTCAGGTTAAATAGGTAGTATATTACTACCTAAGCAAGAAGGGCATATGATCAACCTCTAAGAAATTACTAGACCTCCAAAAATACCTCTAAAAATGTCCTTTACAACATAAAGAATTATCAATATTCTAGAAAAAAGAAAATATAGTTATAAAGAACTAAGAACTATCAATGTTTACACACTACTATATAATGAGGAGAGGTAAGAAAAGGGAATAAGCTGGAGTTCAGTCTTCCAAAACCTCCATGCACTATGTTGATTGGAAAAATGAGTGCCACTTGAGAATAAAGTTCACACAACTTATGAAATACCTTCTAAAGCCAGATTTCCAAGTTTCCAAACAAACGCGCTTGGCAGGTTTCCCACGTCTCACACACATTCATTACCTATCCCTTTGCTTAGCCAACCTCTAAAAATACCAGACCTAAGAAAATCTTAAACTACCTCATTTAATATGGAACAGACATCAATATCTGCTCTAATTCTGTCATTCTCTAATATTTATTCCTTTTAGGATTAGAAGAAGCTCTAATTAATAGCACCTCTAGAGCAGCCAAACTCTCTGCTTTGTCTGTTACTTAAGTGAGTTTTCATTTCTTACCAGAGAGAGGTATGAAGACTTTATCCTTCCCAGATATGTCTGGAGAGCTGAGCTTGCAGCCTTTTGGTCTGTTTTTCTCAGGAAAAATGAACAAAGAACTATTGTGCATTATCTTTCTCGGCAACTGTGTCTTTCCGTGCTTTCCAAAGGGGACCCATGCTAGCAATCTGTCCAGGCAAACAGGCATGATGCTGCTCATCTTACCAATTCACCATCCTACAGGAACAGGGAATGGAACTCTCTATGCCCCAGGAAGGACAACTGTCAAAAAGCAAGATCCTTATGCTGTGGACTCCACCTCCTCCCTTTTTCTCAGGTGCCTCAACTGACCGATCTCCTTTGCATTTTCTATTCTCCTTCTCCACTGCATGCTTTGAGTCCCCATCCAAAACTACTGTAGGATAGCTTCTCTTAAAAAAAAATTACCAAGAAAAATTACAAAACGAAACAAAAAACCATAATACCACCAACAAAACTGACTTCCCCTCCTATTTTCCTATCCCCACTAACAGCCAAAGGGAATAATAGTTGTACTCTAGAAACACTATCAGTCTTCAATCAGCTCAAGTGGGCTTCATCCTCCAGCCCTGATAAAACCATATTCTTGCAAAGGTCAATAATGAGCTCTTTGTGGCTAAACTCAATTGACAATTTGCATTCCTCATTTTCTTTTTATTGTGGTAAAAAAGACAATATAATGATGATATGGATGGAACTAGAGGGTATTGTGCTTAGCAAAATAAGTCAATCGGAGAAACACAATTATCATATGATCTCCCTGAGGTGAGGAAGTTGAGAGGCAACGTGGGGGGTTCCAGGGGTGGGAAAGGAATCAATGAAACAAGATGGGATTGGGAGGGAGACAAACCATAAGAGACTCTTAATGTTACAAAACAAACTGAGGGTTGCCGGAGTGAGGGAGGTATGGATAACGTGGTGGGGTTATAGACATTGGGGAGGGTATGTGCTATGGTGAGTGCTGCGAAGTGTGTAAACCTGGCGATTCACAGACCTGTACCCCTGGGGCTAATAATACGTTATATGTTAATAAAAAAAATTAAAATTAAAAAAAAATAATGAAATGAGAGGAAAAGTAAAAAAAAAAAAAAGACAACATAAAACTTACCATCTTAACCATTTTTAAGTGTATAGTTCAGTAGTATTAAGTATACTCATTGTGGTGAAACAGACCTCCAGAACTTTTTTACCTTGCAAATCTTAAACTACACCCATTCAACAACAATTCTTTCCCCACTGCCTACCCTCTGGTGACCACTACTTTCTGTCCCATGAATTTAACTTCTTTAATACCACATACAGGTGGAATCAAAAAGTTTATCTTTTTGAGTGCAATCCTCATTTTAATCTTGGTGTAAGACCCAGCTGACCACTCCTCTTCTCCTGTCTTCAGTGCCTGTTTTTAGCACTATTTTACTGGCTATTCCTGATTGCAGGACTGGAAAGTTAAAGTTCTCCATCAGTAAGACAATTTCAAAATGCTAATCTGGCTCATCCGTTTTGGAATGATATGTAAACTATGTAAGAATAAATTTGTCACAAAGGCTAACCTTTAAAATATGTGAAAAAGGATGTAGAAACTTTCTTTTGCAGCATAAAAACTTCAAATTTCCAACTAAAAACAAAGCCTCCTCACTCTCTTTATAAATATCACAGAATAACCGAATAGAGTGAGTGATTTATTACGTCCCCATATGACAATGAGAGGAGAAATCCTATACCTTAAAATGTGTCTTTTATACCAGGTAAAGGAGGAAAATGACAAGTGTCCTTTGTATTTTCACTCTTCCACAAGCAAACATTCATACAATAACACTGCTCAGCAGAAAATGGAATATACAAGGATCACACCTGATTTTCGTACTTTCAGGGTTCACTGGCACAGCAAAACTATTTATTTCACCCAAGGAAACGGCTAGTTGTCTGGAAAATGGAGTCTCTTCCACTGGCTTACTGACAATAAAAACTGTCAGTGTGTTCACTTGTAACTAGGATTTCCCTTCTGCATAATTAAATCAACTGAACTTCAGCTGGAAATTTCTGGCACTCTTAATCACAGGCCAAATTAATTAATTGATTTCAATAGCCTTTGTTTCTGTAGTAGCCTAAAAACATTATGTAAGCCTGCTAATTCTTCATTACAGATGGCACCTTACAGAGAACTTAAAAAACAGCAAGTAGGGGCCTCCTTGCTTTTTACACGTGGGGAAGCAGAAAGGACTGAATGTTAGATGTAAAAAGAAGATTATGAAATAAATGATCAAACATGAAAATACCACTCAAAATGAGATTTACTTTTTTGTGAGAGCAAAGATAAAGGACTGACTTGGAGGTTTCCACTTTACTGAAGCAAGGAAAAGAGGGAAAGAATAAGGGAGATCTCTGAAGCAAACAGAACTTACTATTTGTGTTGGGAGAAAGAGTTTGCTCTTTATTGATATACACATATTCCATTTTATTCACACCTTTCAAATTCTGCTTTACCTCTTACATATTTCTCTACTGTTGCTTTCCCTGATGGGTTATTATTGAATAATGCCCTGTCTTAACATTATATGAACTCTTTAGGTCAGTTAACTCTATGGTATTCCTTGATCTTTTCAGAAAATTTTTATTTTTATTTGTTTATTTGAGACAGAGAGAGCATTAGCCGGGTATAAGGCAGAGAGAGAAGCAGACTCCCCACTGAGCAGGGAGCCCAACTCGGGGCTCAACTCCAGGACCTCGAGATCATAACCTCAGCCCAAGGCAGACAGCCACCCATGCACCCCTAGAAAAATTTTCCTATAGGATCTCAAGATAAGATAGGTAAATATTGAGCATGTATTATACTACATTCTAAAACCCCAATATAATGTAAAGATTTTAAGGGATAATATCAACTTTAAAATTACTTGGAACAATCCCCTGATAAAAGCCTACATCCCTCAGTAGCACTAATGTACTGACCACTAACCATAGCCTCTCTCACTCTGATCATCAATTTCCTCTTAATTGCTCCTTTTATTGATTTCAACTAGCTAGAAACAGCTTCCCCAACGGGGCAGAAACCTGCCATTCTGTAGTATTAACATAATCCTAATACTATAAAAAGAATTTATAAATGATAAAGGTATTATTTCAGATTCAGAATAAAAAGATATATTATTTAATAAGTACCACTGCATCAATCTGTTACCTGTTTGAAAATGCATGTGGATCTGTCCAAATGCCTATGCAACAGCCACAAACCATGAGTCCTTGGAGAAGCCAGGTATCTTGAGAATGCCACCAAAGCACCTCATGCTTCAATGAGTATCCCACTAGCATTACAGAACAAAAGCTAGGGGTCATACACTCTCTAGCTAAATCTTCTGGATCAAGCGTCCTGAGCTCTCCCATTAATCACTGCATCCAACTTGTTTATTCGATGATGACATCTGGATTCCACTTCATGCCATGCATCCTCACGTATTCTACTGCCCATTTTAGTTTCCTGCCCTCATGGAGTTTACATTCTCCTGCCCACTTTCTCTCCTCTAACAGACCATGAGGATCAATCCCATCACACTCTCCCTCCATCCATTTACTTGCCACAATCAGAAGTGCAAACCCCTTGGGTCATCCATCATCTCCTGGATTCTTGCAACTTTACTGTTTCATGTATCTCCTAATCTAATCAAATTCCCATCCCTCTCAACCCTCCCAAATCCTGTGTTATTCCACTGTACTCTCTATTTTTCTGTGCAGTCCCTTCAAAAAGAGGTTCCTTTTCTCTCACGCCTTGTATGTTTATAATAAACTTGGAGGTAATGCCTTCCTCAATATTGTTTCGAACGTCAGTCATCTTAGATCCTCCAAATTCCCAAGTCCAAGGCTCATGTCATCAATTATACCACTCACTAGCTACTCATCGCATTTTCTTGCTTCTATCTCATCCACTATTTGCCTCAGGCCCTGACTCACTGTCTTCCTCTTTACCCATTTCTACAGTCATTCTTGATGACTTCAGTGTTGTCATGTTGAATCACTGAATAACCTGACTGCTAAGTTCTTTGACTTCTTCACTTCAGTGAAGTAAGTCTTAGAACATCTGAGCCATGTACTCCAAAATTCTTAACTTTTACTTTTCGTATATAAGAAAAATACCTCTAAAATCTGAGTGTTAAGTACCTCTTTTTTTTTGTAATTCACTCACCCCTCTACATCATGACTCTATTAGTTTTACTGAACTGAACTGACCGTTCCCAATTTCACTGACTCTTACCAACTCAATTAATTCTTACCAAATTCACTGGTTCTTGTATTTCATTATTCATCAAACCCTGCCCCCTCCATTGTCAGTACTTCCTCTAAAATGCAAACCCATTGTCTGCACTTCTTCCAAATACAATCTAAATACAAATTCTAAAATACAAACCCATTCAATTTCCTTCTCCTTGGCCTAACTTCATAACATCTCTTGCCTGAACTAAGGGAAGACACATAATTCGTCCCCTGTGTTCATTTTCTCTCCCTCATAATCAATTTTACATAGTATTCAGAGGATTGGATCTTTTAAAAATACACATCAGATATTACTCCCATGATTAAAATCCTATACTGGGCTCTCCAATTAATTGGCTTAAAAACCTAAATCCAACTTACAAGGCAAAAATGATCTGGCTCCTGACTACTTCAATCTCTTATCACTCTCTCCTTTATTTACTATGCTCCAGTAATAGTAGACTTCTTTCAGATCCTTAAACACACCAAGCTGAATCCTATCTCAGGGCCTTTGCACTTGCTGTTCCCTCTGCCTAGAGAGCCTATCTTCTGTATATGTGCATGGTTAACTCCTTCAGATCATTCGTGTTTTAGCTCACATGTTTTCTTTTCCCTACCCAGTTTTCTTTTCCCCACCTCCCCTTACTATACTCATATTGTCCTATATTATTTCTTTATAGAACATCACAACATAAAACTGTATTATTTGCTTTTTTATTGCATGTCTACTCCACGAGATGATAAATCCATGACAGAGCCTTGCCTCTGTTATAAACCAACCATCTACAATAGTGAGTAGCAGATGATAAGTATTTCATAAGCACCTGCTGGATTTATTATATGCATATATAATATAATAAACATGAGCAGGGATCACTCAAGTCTGAGACTAAATGAGAATGTTTGAGGAAGAAGACATAGCTGTAGATTTAGGTCAAGGAACTAGCCCCTATTATCAACTGAAATCAATTACTCATAAATACTTCTGACCCAAATAGCTTAACTGTCCCATGATTTTTCAGTTTACTTTCTTGGGATTACCTACATAATTATCAGACATTAATGCCAAGAATTAATCATAATTTGCCAGGTGAAATTTTTTAAGTGTAGAACCGAACTATTGCTTGCCTCATAATTTTGAGAGTCATAGGACATGACTAACTTACATTGGGTTTACTTTTTTTCTAAAATTCCTAATTTTTTTACATTTATTTTTGTTAATTTTATCCATCCCTACCACCAACTATGTCCCAGAAGAGAAAAATTATTTGACCCAAACTACACATAACTATATTAATTTTTTTTTCTTTCTCCTACAACATTGGGTCTTAGACTCCTAATATATGTTCAAAGGATGATCTGGTTATGGAATATGTGTGCCATCCCTCCCCACTTTGGGATAGCCACAAATTTAGGAAGTAAGTTGTAGAAGCCCTCATCCAACTCATGAATTGATCCTTTAAAACAATATCCTTTGTTCAACTCCTTCAACTTAATATAAATCTAAAAATTTGATAATCATTTTCATTATTAAATTCAATGGGATCTTAAGAGCCTTTCTTTGATGACTTGTTAAAACTTAATATTTCCCCCAATCTACCAAAAATGTGTTGAATTCGGTGTGATGTGTTTCTTGAGAACTTAATTCTGGGTCTTGGCAATTCTCTCCTTTTCTTGGTGCTCACTGGCAAGGCTTTAAAAATGTCTTCTAGATTTTTTTCCAGGTGACATCAAGTTCAAACTAGTTTACAGTTTAGAAGTTTTTTTTCTTCTTTGAAACTTAATAGTACATTTACCTGTTCCTAGTCTTCTACTTTCTTTCCCATTCTCCTGGATTTTTTTTTTTTTTTTTAATGCATATAGTGTTACTTACCAAATCTCTTCTGTAAGTTCTTTAAATGTTGGGTTATAAACCATTGAGAAAAACAGACCACTGGGAGCTCATCTAGAATGCCTTTCTATTTGGGAATTTAATTCTGGAGGGATCCAGAATGTAAACTAACTAACCAGAACTTTTTCAGTATTTATCTCTGGGTTTGGGTGACTTTTGTTTGCTTGTTTATATCCTTCAACAATGAGCATTTGTTAATTTACAGTAACCCCTAACAACACCACTTTTTTACTCTCTTAATGTTGTCTGGTCATTTCATTTTTCATATTTAAATATTTTTGTGTGTGTGAATGTACATTTTCTTAACATGCATGTGGTACTGTTTCAGTATCTTTGTTAAGAAATTTGCTCATTTAATAACCGATACTTGATGCCATTGTAGTAAGCAAAGAATAAATTTGAGTCCACCAAGTTTGTTTAAAACTGTTACTTCTTATTAATTAAAATCTTTCAGAAACTTATTCTCAAATTTTTTTCTCATGAATTACTAGGATATTGGGACAAAGAATAAAGTATGTTAAAAGACAAAATAAATATGTACCTCTAATCCAAAAATTGCATAAATTTCATCCTAGCTTTAACACACTCTATTCAAAGAAATAAATGCAGACTCTTCAGGATAATTAATTAGGTACAACTTGGAGGTGAACACCTCTCAAAAAACCACACAGAAGCAGCATTCAACATACTGTTACTAGTCATAAAAATAAAGAAAAACAAAAGGAGAGACATAAACTGTTGAGCTTGCTTTTAAGATTAATTTAATTTGAAAGGACTTCTTCAATTTGACTAAGAAATGGAAAATTGAAATGCCTAAATATCCATATCTGTCATGTGTTTTATACATTATGTAATATATTTCTTTAATTTTCTTTTATAAAATCATACTATCATAATCAACACACCTTCACAGAACGTAAAGGTAGAAAAACCTGGTCTCCTGAAACTTTCAATGTGACTAAAATATGTAAAAATTGAATAGTGACAAAGGATAAAAAATTAAGCCTTCCATCATGGATGAAGACTGCCTATCACCAATGTTCTTTAAGTTGTGACATCTTTTGAAATTAAGAAGTTCATTACATGGGCACCTGGGCGGCTCAGTGGGGTAAAGCCACTGCCTTCGGCTTAGGTCATGATCCCAGGGTCCTGGGATCAGGCCCTACATCGAGCTCTCTGCTCAGTGGGGAGACTGCTTCCCCCTTTCTCTCTGCCTGCCTCTCTGCCTACCTGTGACCTCTGTCAAATAAGTAAATAAAAAATCTTAAAAAAATAAAAGTAAAGTTCATTATAGGAGGAGCCTTCAACAGTAGTGACTTTTAATCAAGACGGTAAGTTCCTTTTACTTTCTGGTTTAATTCAATAAAATAATTTCAATGTGATTTACCTCCATACAGGTGAAGCAGAAAGAATTTATCCGAATAGTACTGGTGGTCTGATAAAACTTCTAAGGAACTTAGTGCATTCAGGCATCTCCAGAATGTAAATAAACCAAAATTTTTTCCATATTTACCTCTGGATTTGGATGATTTTTGTTTGTTTATATCTTTCAACAATGAGCATTGAGACCATGAAAGTCAATTTTTGCTATCAAAAATATTGATTTTTATTTTTAAAAAATACTTGTAAGTGGTAGTCTTCCCAGATTAATTTAAGAAAGTAGACAAGTATTTCCAGAGTTAAACAGAGTAATGAACAATTTTTGTGTGAAAATACAGAGTAGATAGAAACTATGTTACTTCCTTCAATGATTCTAAAGTACTTCTCATTAAGTAACTGAAGTGTAGTAACCATTTATATTCAATAGATGGCGATCTTTACATTATACAGTGGTCACCAAACCAGCATTTGCATAGGACAGTATAACCCACCAGTAGAAAAGGAAATGAGATAAATTCAAATACTCCACATTTTGCAATAGACAAAAATTAGTGCTTGGTTACATACCCATTTTTTGGACCTATGGACTTTTTTCTAGGTTGACAAATGTACTCTGCACTAAGAGATTCTATCTGTTACTATTTTTATTTTTTAAAATTAGGAGACTCAATCTCATGAAAGAAACTGAGGGCTGCTGGGGGGTGAAAGGGTGGGGATAGGGTGGTTGGGTTATGGACACTGGGGAGGGTATGTGCTATGGTGAGTGCTGTAAAATGTGTAAGCCTGATGATACACAGACCTGTACCCCTAGAGCAAATAATACATTATATGTTAATAAAAATAAGTTAAAAAAAAAAAAGACTCTGTTATGGATGCCTTTGTGTTGTGCATTTTTGAGCAAATCCACTTGTTCTTACACTTCGTAAAAATATATGGGAGGGGCGCCTGGGTGGCTCAATGTGTTAAAGCCTCTGCCTTTGGCTCAGGTCACGATTCCAGGGTTCTGGGATGGAGCCCCACATCGGGCTCTCTGCTCAATGGGGAGCCTGCTTCCCCCTCTCTCTCTGCCTTCCTCTCTGCCTATTTGTGATCTCTGTCAAATAAATAAAATCTTTTAAAAAAATATATAAATATGGGAATATGAGACTAGGGAGTGATCCCTGATTTCTTTTTATGAAGAATAAGTTTTAGGTAATTTACTCAAGTGACGTGTCTCAAAAAGGATAAACAACGGGAGCCCAGTATATTTGTGAAACAGCAACTGAAGGAAGACCTGGCTCAGGTCAGCCAACTGTTTCTTCACGAAACTATTTTATGTGGGGTACCAGAACATCTGTGAACAAACTAAAATTATTTTTAAAACCTGCTATAAAAAGAGTATGTTTGGAAATCTTTATGAAATTTCTGTATTCTAAAGTTGATGGATGTACAAAAATGATAGGTTTCTATTCAGGAAGTAACTTAAAATCTGTTTTGACAGCCTTCAGCTAGAAAGCATGTAGACATTAACTTAGTGTTACAGGACGGCCCATACACAGAGGATTTTCCCCCCTAGTACTGTTTCATTGCTTTGTGTAATTTAATTGGTGACTAGAGTTTGAACTATTTTCCTACCAAAGGGAGAGGCAGTTACTACTCCCTTGAAGGATATTTTAAGTCTTTGAAAATTTAAAACTCCTATCATACATTATTCTTACCATAATATATGAAAAATCAGAAACTACCATTACTTGAGCAAGAGAGGTAAAAGACTGATAAAATATATTCTGATCATAATTTTATATATCTTTTTGCTAATCAAAATGCTATTTTTTACTTATGTATATAGGCCTCTATAAGTATGAAAATTTTAAAACTGCTTATTAAATAAATTATTTTACTTTATAATAGAAACTGAAAAGATGGTGAGATCAAGAAAATCACCCTTTAACTTAAGATAAATTGTATGGTGTTGACACAATGATGTAGTTTAGGTATAAATATAAATTTTTTTAAAGTTATCTTTCAATTAAATTTCCTTTTTTAAAAAAATTTGAGAGAGAGAATGAGAACAAATGGAGGTGGTGAGAAGCCAGCTCCCCACTGAGCAGGCAGCCCAAAACCTGGGGATCATGACCTGAGCTGAAGGCATGCATACTCTTAACTGACTGAGCCACCCAGGTGCCCCTCAGTGAAATCTCCTATAGCCCCCCATAATTCTCTACTCTGGTAAATCACGTATTATTATTAGCTTTCCACATTAATATGCTGTTGATAATATAGCTGTTGCTTCTTTTCAGTCAATGTTGCAGATTAGACTCTTTAACCTCAAACTTCATTTCCTTAGTAATAAAAAAACTCTGGGTTTTCCAGAGTACTAGGCATTTCATACACCCATTTCTAAAATTAGTCAGGTATTGTCATATCACACGAGTACTAAGCTAGTCATGCTGAAAAAGATCAAAAACACAAAGGAAGATGGATTAAGAAACAAATTTTTCATATTTTAGAAAGTATCTTCCATAACCATTTAACCAAGTGATAACAGAAGAGAGAAAGCATCAACACTTTTGCCAATCAGGTTGCCAATGCACAACAATTCTCCTTTGAAGCAACTAAGGTATGGTTCCACTTTACCTAGAATACAAATATTAATGCCTTGATTTTTATAAAAACTTGACTTACACTGAATTTATGTTCAATTAAAAGTTACATTTACCATGCTGCTAAAAATTTCCCTAATATTTAACAACTAAGGTATTGGAGAAATATGCATTTATATGCAATCAGAAACCATTAGTTAGTGCTAACTAGTGCCACATATGGTAAGGATATGCAAACACTTGTGTTCAAAGAGCTTATACTCTAGTTAGACATATAGGGCAGGGAGAAAAACACCTGTAATCCAAAAGAAAAAGAGGCAGCACAACAGAGATTAACAACAATTCTTCTGAGTCCAAGTCAGTGATTCTACTTAAGAATAACATTTTTTAGATCCTAACCTGCCAAACTGATATTAGTACCAAAAGGCCACTGGTATCGATTATGGACTGAATGGTTTCCCCCCAAAATTCATATGTTAAAGCCCTAACCCTCCAGTGTGACAGTATTCTGATATAAGGCCTACAAGATGGTAATTCAAGTTAAATGAGGTCATTAAAGTGAGTCCCTGATATGAGAAGATTAATATTCCTATAGAAGAGGAGACACCAGAGCTCTGTGTGTGTCAACAGAGGAAAGGCCATGTGAGGACACATGAAGAAGGTGGTCATCTGCAAGCCAGACAGAATAGACTTCCCAGAAATCTACCTGCATAGCACCTTGGTCTTGGACTTCTAACTTCTAGAACTGTTAGAAAATACATTTCTGTCATTTAAGTTACCTAGTCTGTGGTATCTAGGTGGCAGCCCGAGCTGACTAATACAGTATATTTCTAATTTAAGAATTAGTTCACCAGAGATGAATCTTACAGTCCTAATATTTTTTATATTTGTACTACTTATGTATTTATTTTATTTATATATATTTATATTAAATGTCCATTTATATATTGACTGTATAAAGCTTTACTTAGTTACAGTTATATCTAGAAAGAAATACTATGCCTGTTAGGATGCCTTTTCCTGGGGCGCCTGGGTGGATCAGTGAGTTCAAGCCTCTGTCTTTGGCACAGGTCATGATCTCTCTTTGCTCAGCAGGGAGCCTGCTTCCCCCTCTCTTTCTGCCTGCCTTTCTGTCTACTTGTGATCTCTACCCACCAAATTAAATAAAATCTTAAAAAAAAAAAAAAGAATGCCTTTTCCTTCCAATTTATATTATTATACTAACACTCTTAGCTTCAAAGAGCTCATACTCTAGTTGAAGATTTATGACATATAGAATAAGATCTACAATTCAAATTAGGGAAGGAGTGGTAGAAATTACATAGTATATTACTTCAGATTACTGCCACTATGGAAGATGGAGGTGGCACACTGTGGGTGAGTCTGTGTGGCTGGAACTGTAGGAAGGAATGAGAGTATCTTGGAAGAGGGAGGATTTGCCCTCAGCCCAGTCATTCTCACTGGCACACCAAGGGCATTTGGGGCAGGATCACACTTCATTCTGTGAAATTATTCAGAGCATTACAAGACGTTTAGCATCCTTAGCCCTCACTAGCATCCTCCTGGCCCTGTAAGATCTGTATTTTCCCCCTACACATTTCCTACTATGCTGCTACTCAGCAGCAACTCCCCCAAGAGAAAACAGAAAGTAAACTTTTATGGATGTGAAGAAAACAGCAGATGTGTTCAAATAAAATGTATTAAGTGACTGAGTAAATGGCTAATACAGTTTATTCTAAAATGCTACATATGGAAAATTTGTAACATACAAAATCATAGTAATATTTTGTTAAGTGCTGCTTGTCAGAGTTTATTACATTTACTCAGAGTTCATCCTAATTTTCCACTTTGAAGCTTTTCATTGATTCATTCATATAGCCTTGACTACATCTGATTTCTAAATTGCTTTACTAACTCATTACTCCCAGAATGCTTCTTTGCAATTACCTAAAAAACATCCTTTACTCAAGGCAGGAGAAGTAATGTGACCTCTTTTCAACTTCCATATACCTTGCTGGCTGCACGAACATGATCTTTCATTTTAAGGGTTTCCCTAAATGCTGTTTGTGATCTGGGTTGAAAATTCAAGGAGAAGGGATCAGAAGTGACAAAGACAGAGAAAATGATGGGGAGATGAAGAAATGAGAAGACTCCACACAACTCAGGACCAAGCTGGAATCTACAAGAGCCAGGTTATCTCTACAGAGACTGAAATGGTCAGGGGCTTTTCACTTCAGCCTTACACCCCTCCAGTCAGCTCATGAACTGTTGCTTTGGAGGAAGGGCATCTGCTGCTGAGGTGACATGTGAAGGGGCTGACCCCTGAAGGCTATCTGCCCCCTACACACACACACACACACACACACACACACACACACACACACACACACCAACAGTGGTATCAAGTCCTGCACTGAGGTGGTCTCTGGAAGGGCTTCACAGTGTCCACCACTGAAAAACTTCCTTATTTTAAAGAAGTGGGAAACTCAGGGGCAGAAACTTATGAGTCTCAAACTCAGAAGTTATCATTCCTTGCTTATCATTCTGTATTAATGACATCTATTTTGGAAAGAATGAACAAGGAAATATTTACTTGGTTTAAGTATTTTTCTTGAATGGGACAAACAAGGAATGAGTTCAAACAATTCTTGATATGTTTTTATGGACAGAACTAAACTTTCAAAGTCATCCCTAAATTATGAATGAAGGTACTTTATGTCTAATTTCTACACATTAGAGGTGTTGTTTATAAATGTCTTTATGTGTGTTTTACAGGGCATTTTGATCTCTACTAATGCATTACCAACATATACTATAATGATGCCTCCTTTTCATAAGTCTTCATTGGGTCTAATGGGAAAAGCATAAAAATGATAACTACGCCAAGAGCAACACTAAGTAAATGAATGTACTTTATTTAGCTTCGATAAAATTTTAATAAACCTCCTTAGTTCTTCATTTTTAAGTTTTTCTTGAAAGTGGTTAGATCGAAGACAACTTCCTATTCAAAATGCTGTGGATAATACGGGAAATATAAGATACAAATATACATATTACATCTTTAAATCGTGCTTCCTATCATATACTGTATTTTGGCTATACTGCCCCTTCTGTTCTGTTCTGTATACTTGCCATGTTCCTTTTCACCTCAGGGTTTCCACACCCACTTCATCTGCCTTGAACAGAGACCCAAAGTCATCGCATGGCTGACTCTTCTTCCTCTCTCAGGTGATGGCATTAAGGTTATCTCCTCAGAGGTCCACAAATCCTAGGGAATCCCTCCATGTGTGGGCCACATTTCCTTTATACTAATTTATTTACCTCAGATCACCTTGTTTATGTATTTATCTGCTACTCATTATTTAACTCCTAGTACATATCTGTGCCTGGCATTTAAGTAATTATTTCACATAGAAGAATAACTCAGACAACAAATGGATATTTGTGATTTTTAAAGGATTTTAAATATGAATCAGAGATGCAAAAAATTATAAGATTTTTAATCTGGGGAAATCAATTCACACAAATTTCTGAATAAATCTGAATATAACACAGGACAGTTACTCTCTATCTTAATATCATAATTTTTATTAAATAAGTTCTCTACAGGGGCACCTGGGTGGCTCAGTGGGTTAAAGCCTCTACCTTCAGCTCAGGTCATTACCCCAGGGTCCTGGGATCGAGCCCCGCATCAGGCTCTCTGCTCAGCAGGGAGTCTGCTTCCTTCTCTCTCTGCCTGCTTCTCTGCCTACTTATGATCTCTGTCTGCCAAATAAATAAATAAAATCTTAAAAAAAAAAGTTCTCTACAATATTTTTATCTGAGTCTTCCTAATGGGCATCTTAAATGGCATAAGACTGTATAAAATGAGCATTTGTTTCCATAAATAATAAATTTTTCAAGGTAACAAAAATATTCGCTTTGCGGGAGACATTCCATTTTCTAATTGGTAAAACCTTGCAAAAACGTTGAAAATTCTTAACTTTCAAATTCTACATTAAAAACAAGCTTATAATAAAGAAAGTCTGTATAAGAGAGACAAACAAAAACAAGCTATAAATTAGGTCACTAGACTTAGAATAATATTTTTGCAAGGAACTTTTACAATATTTGGCTAGCTTTTAAACTAGGAATATAAGATGTCCCAGATGATTAATTGAACACAGGAATTCAACCTCTGATGGGTCAAATGGAATGTCTTTTGTGATCCAGGCTGAACACTTATACTCATACTCAGCTATAGATCACTCTACTTACCTTAGTAAATGCTTTCAATGAGATATTAAGTACTTATTTTTAATCAGGGAGGTAATAAATTCTTATTTTCAACTGTAGTTATTACATCTTATTAAGTTCTATACATGTTCACTTATCTTTACTAGGGAGAAAGTCTTTTATTTACCTAAAATTCTCATTCTAGTAGCTCTCTCTCTCAACTACATAGTTACTCTAGAAATTTGGTGCTTGGTGGGAAATATTTTGTTTACTCTACCCTACCGCTTATTTTCATGAGAATTTCATGCCATCTACTTTCAAATATCATATTTTTAGATGGATGAGAATTATTAGGTATAGGAAAGCCTGGTCTAAGAAAGAATATTTTCTTACGGAGGCCATAGACACAGTAATAATGGATTGATGTAAGGATCATAAAGCCACAGCAGTGTCTGATACAGTAGAAGAGGGAAACCTTACTAAATTACGAAGTACAGTGGAAATAAGCACAGATAAATCCTAGATCTTTAAATACATTTTGTGTACAAAATTTTAGATAGTAATCAAACATTAACTGAAATTTATGTTAGTTTCTCCAAATTACCAGGTAGTTGTTCTAGTCTATGGTGACATCAAAGTGAAAAAAAAAATGCAGAAAAATAAAAATGTCTTGAACGGGAGCACCTGGTTGGCCCAGTCAGTAGAGTATGCAACACTTGATCTCAGGGCTGTGGGTTTGAATCTCACACTGGGTATAGTAGACCTCATTTATAAAAAATAGTAGTAATAATAATATAAGTTAATTTTTAAATGCCTTGAATGCAGGCAAAATCCCCCAGTAATCATTTTCCACAAAGACAAATGCTATGTTGTGCAACAATCTAATTTTCTATGTTACTCACATAAGGTATTGTGTCAAATAACATGACAATTCAGAAAAAAAAAATGGGCCTTTGTCATACTCCACACTCATTCTAGCAGCCTTGCAAAATTAAAAATGTCTTGCAAATGAAATGTCCAGAGAATTATTTATTTTATCCAAGTGATAGTGTAACAAGTCCCGGAGAGCACTGTTACTGGTTTCAGGGAAACAAGAAACAATTACAAAGCTAAGTTAAAGGCAACTTTATTACAGTACTTTTCCAAATTTCAAAATGCATTTATTACTGAATTTAGAACTAATGTATAATACATTATTTTACAAAACAGAAAGCATATCTGGTCAGATATTAGCTTGCATGTATTGCCCAAAATATAGTTTCCTAAGAATAGCAGCAACACACAATAGTTTATGTCACTAAGTAAAATATTTCTGATGTCACATAAAGAATCATTTATAATTTATTTTATGTTCATTTAAAAACAAAACAAAGTTATCTTTTCTATTTCTTACTAGTTAATGCCTTGAAGTTGTTTATACCCTAAGAACATCCACCAGTTTGGAAATATTTCTTTTGGTAGAAAATGGGATTTTTGAAGCTAACCAGACTAAAAGAACACTCAATTTCCCCACTGCAAATAGAGGCAGAATTCTCTTCTTCCCTTTTTTAGGTGCCAAATCTGGGCCTCCTTCTCTTCATAGCCATCCTGAAATAATACCTGCTTTAAAAAAATACCCAAATCTATTATAAACTCTATTCTAATAAAGTCTTCTCTGTTTTATCTTGCCTCCTCCTATTTGCTTACTTAGGATAATTTACAACCCACTTTGAACATTATGTAATAATGAATTTAAAAGTAATCTTGGGAAAGGTAGTAACATTAAGGGTGTATTTTCAAAATTAGATGAGAATATTATTTGCTCATCTGCCTCTGCTTTACACAACCAACCAAATTCAACTTCAAATAGAGTTCCTCTTCCAACATTACTACCCTAATAACAATGGAAACAGATATAAGACCACTGAACAGATCAGAGTCCCTTACTTTACTCTCTTGGTTTAAGATTTGTTAGCTACCAACTAGCACAAAACAAGTTAATCTTCCTCTTTTTTACAACTGCAGGAAATGGTTAGAAAAGTATAGAAAAGATTCTATTTTTTCGTAAGGCAAATTTAATACAGATTTTGCTGTGAGGTTGGAAAAAAAGAAAAAGTGAATGAAAAGGTTATGTGCTGGTTGCTTGGGGGGCAAGACTCATAAATCACTGTACGTTAAGAGCACGTGCTGAAACTTCATGGTGCCAGTCACGTAATTTTGTGTATTTGGGACTAAAGACGTGAAGGGGTATCTTTTCCCTGTGGAAAAAAAAAAAGAAAAGAAAAGAAAAGAAAAGTGATAGAAGAATCATAAGAAAGAGAAAGAAAAAGTTTCTACACTTAGTTCATCATGCAGAAAACATGCTTTTTAAAAGTTTAATTTTACATTAAAGATTTTAAGGGTAGAGCATTTTTATAAACACAGAAATTAATACACAGAGCCCTCTTGGAAACCCATTTTTATGCCCAAAAACAAAATTTCTACAAGACAACACCAACTCACTCACGAAGACCCAAAGCGTTAGCAAAGCACTCCCAAATATACTCTTCTGCCCACTTTTTTCAATATGAAAGGAAATTAACCTTGCATGAAATGCAGATAGTATCTACTAATTCAAAAATCTCTAAGTCTTTAAATCCCACAGTTAAGTCCCACCAAAGATACCAAAGTTAAATGCTTAGCTTCTAGTTACAAAGACAAAAAGCCATACCACTACACTGGAAAATGTGAAAAAATAAAGCGAGATCATTCATGTAAAGGAAAGCATTCCATACAACCAAAGAAATGGACAACTTACTTTGCCTTCTTTGTATTTTCAGTGTCCGATTCTTTCACTGAAATATAATAAGTAATACCCAACATTAGTTGACTTTTTTTAACTTGAAAAATCATTTGAGCAATTACCTGTACCAGTCAATATCAAATGGTCAAGCTGTGCAGAGACAATAAAATACATCCCATGTCATGCTGTCATTGGCTGTGTACTACGGTCAGCACTACTACTGCTGCTACTACTGCTCTACTTTTCAATGCAACTCTCCTGGGCTAGCTTATGTACGTGAACCATATTATGCATGGCATAATTTAAAAGCAAACTGCCTCAGGAAAATTACTGTTTTCCAATAATTACCCATCTGTCTAAATGCTATTCTCTATGCCAAAGAACATTTGTATATTACAATCCCTAGGTATTCACTTACGATGCTCAGTTCCAGTGATCTGGGCGAGGATTCGGAAAGAACGAGACTGAGTCGTTCCAGTCCGTGGACGCCAATCTTCAGTGTCCTCAATGAGTCTCTTCTTGCTGGCATCACTATGAGTTGGTATGTGATAAAACTCCGTATTGCGTTCCACAATATGTTTTCTTGGTGGGCTAGGAAGGAAAGAATTACAAATTTTTAAATCATATTAAGGATAAAATATCCTCTACCAAATTAATTATAATTTACACTGCTTTTTTTAATATATCTTTTGCTTTTCCTAGTGAACTCAGCCTCGATTTTTTAAAAAGATGCCCTGCTGTAATAGACTTTTTCTGAAACTAGTAAAAAAAAAAAAAAAAGACATTTATATGCTAACATAAAATAATATAAGCATCTATCCAAAAGAAAGTTTACCGTTTAGGTGGGGTTCTCCTTTTAATGGACAGAAGAAGGCAGCAGAAGAGAGATTCCAGCATAAAGAAAAGGAAAAGAATAAGAAAAGAAGGAAAATAATGAGAACTGCCAAGTCCACAGTTAAAAAAATTTTTTTGTAATTACATGTATTGTTCTTCTACCTATCTTATGCTTCACTAAACATAGCTATGGACTATATTTGCAACCACCATTAAATATCAACATATTCCCAAAATGTACTGGCTTTCACAAAATTAAAGGAATGTATCTTCACTACTCCTGGGAACTAAGGAGGCTAAGTCAGTAATTCCCGGGAATGGTTTAGTATAGGCTAAGTCAGTAATTCCAAACATAATTTTGAAAAGGGTCAGAACTGTTACTTTCTATAGCTTTCTCATTCATGTGTAGATATCCATCATTCTAAATAAAGTTATGTACAGGGTCAGTGTAGGGAATAAGAGCTGTGGTATATGGGAAACCAATAAATTTATCAAAACACCAAGATGTAAATCTTGGCTCTATGACTTTCCAGATGTGTGACTTCTGGACAAGCCAACCTCACTGAGCCTTTTTCTTTTCATTTATAGATGAGTATATCAAATACAAAGTGGCACTGCTCTAAGCATTACACGAAATAATATGTGTGAAAGGGATTGTAAACTATAGAATTCAAGAACTATGAGTTTGCTAAGAACATTCATTTTTCTATTAACAAAGCAGAAACATTAAGGAATTTATTAAATACATTAATACTTTGGCCTAAGATCTACTAACATAATGAATACTCTGTTCTCTTCCCCCTCCCCATCAAAACAGGACAAACTCAAACTTTTGAAAGCTGTAAGTCTAATTCCAGGAGAGATAAAGGAGCCTAAGTCTGGACTAGCAGACTATTGCCATAAGATCCAAGCAGAGAAAGTGCTGAAAGAGTATCAGATGTGAGTGTCAAAACCTCCTGGGTGTAACTCCTTGCTACAAACTCACAGTACTATCAGAATGCCGCTGGACTGCCGTCATTTTAAAAGTTACACTCCAAAAACTGTTTTGGTATACTAGAAGTGTTCTTACCCAATGAACAATATGATAGGATTAACATCAACACTGGCTTTAAAAACAGACAAGTAATAGTTTCAAGCATGACATCCTTCACTTAGTGGGTGTTTCGTGCAAGTCATTTAACTTCTCCCCGTCAGAGGAAAAGGGACTGCATTTACCTTAAAGAGTTGTTTTGAGGAATAAATAAGATCAATAATATATGTAAAGTGTTCTCTAAAGTACCTAATGCACAATAATGATTACATAATGGCTTCTTTTATGATCACTAAAAACATTATTTGAAATGCATGTTTTAAGGGTATGGGTCATCAGGGGTGCCTGGGTGGCTCAGTGGGGTAAGCCTCTGCCTTCAGCTCAGGTCGTGATTCCGGGGTCCTGGGATTGAGGCCCACATCAGGCTCTGTGCTCAGCAGGGAGCCTGCTCTCCCCCCCACTCTCTGCCTGTCTGTCTGTCTACTTGTGATCTCTCTCTGTCAAATAAATAAATGAAATCTTAAAAAAAAAGAGAGAGAGAGAGAATTTTTTAAAAATCAGAATACACAGAGTACTTCATAAACACACTACATTTAGAAGATATAATTTCCTAAACAGACAACAAACAGACATAAGGTCAAGACCTTATGCAATTACTTGAAAAACTTCATATTTAGCTACTCAACTTAAAGTTTAAATTTCTCTGTAATTACTGAATGCAGTTTACTCTTAAATGGTGCCAATTTCAACCATAAGACTATTTTATTTTCTACAAAAGGTTTGGTCTGTAAAAGTACAAAACAGTGGTGTCAAGCTAAGAATAAGTACATTGGTAAAAATAAAATGAACCACTTAAGAATACGTTTTAGCCACAACATACTTGGAAAAAGCATGGTACACCTCTGAATCTCTGATATTCACCACAGCTTAAGGCCCTGTGTTAAGTGATATGAAGTTTCTAAACATTCACTTAGCTTTTCTGGCTCTGATACTCTAAACTCTGATGGTTGTGATAAAGAAGAGAGTCATCTCAATGATTTTTTTAAAAATATATTTGAGATAGAACATCAATTTAACTATCAAAAGCAAATAATTTATTTCAAAATACAGATATTCACAATTAGCAACTTTATTCATATTTTTAAAAAATACTAAACAAGAGAGACCAAAACTATGTCTCTAACTCCAGTATACACGGTCTACAATACTTATCTCTTTGAAGGGGCAGCTTACTGATTTTTCCCACCGCCAAAGTGGAAAACACACCCACTGATTTAGAAGAAATTCTTTAGTATGAAAAACATGTTTCCTAGGTTCCTTAACAAATTTGAAAATTCTTGCATGAAGAAGACATTAACCAAGTGTGCTGGTGGTATTAAATTGAAAGTAAGATGGAAAGTTAGAGACAATGATGAAATTACAAAAGGAACCATTGATTAGGTACTTACACAGTGCCAGGGTTACTGAAGGAAGAATAATACACACAAGAAATATGTAACAGAGTAGAGAAGACATTGATGTTCCCAGGATAATGGAAAATGGACAAATAAGAGGCAAAAAAAAAAAAAAAAAATGGGGGGGGGATAGAAAAAAAGAGAAAGAAAAAAGAAAATAAAAAATGAAATAATGAAATTCAAAACAATGAATTCATATGAAGATATTACACATAAACACCATGCTTCAAAATAAACATGTAAACACAAACAAAAATGAACAAATATTAGTAAAAATTCTGTTATATGTTAACAGAGAAAGATTTACTATTTAAAAAGATCTCTAGGTTTATTTATTTCATTTTAGCATGAATCCAAATTTCTATTATGTTCCTAACAAAAGGGAGAGAATAAAATAATTACTGGATGTAAGATGTAGAAACAGAACATTTTAGAAACACTTAAAATTAGAGAAAGTCTTTCACTCACATAACATGTGAAGTATGTATTAATAGCAAATGCAATCTCACAAAAATCATCCTGAATCATTAAAATAAAAACTTAATCCTCTGCCAAAATCACTATATTGTACACCTGAAACTGTATGTTAACTTGGAGTAAGATAAAAACATAAAAAGCCAAAAAAAATTATCCTGAAACAGATACTACAAAGAAATAGCATGCTATTTGATTTTTCTCTTAGTTTTAAAAAATGTGATTATGACGGAAAATATAGGAAGTATACTGGATCATAAATAATGGGCTACCACTTAATTTTCATACTCTCCTCTGTCATTACCACGCTTATTCACAAGCAAATCCAGTAAGTCTGATATTGATTCATACGAATTCATGCTTTCATTTTCTATTATTTTTTATTGCTCAAAAAGGCATGCCTAATATGATATAGTGAAGGAACTATACTAGTAACATTTAAAGAAGGAAGATCTCAAAACATAATTCATTCACACAGCCTATTAATTGTAGAATCATTAAAGACAAATATATTTATACACCATTATGGACAGAGAAGACTGAAGTATAAACTGTACATAGTTTGCCAACACACTGCTGAACCAATCCTGAAATGAAGCTTAGTCAGAATAACTAGCAATTCATTATGACCTCGTGACAGTTTTAATATTAACACTGCTCAGTGTAGCTGTATTTCCTGGATATATATCAAAGTCAGTTTCATAAACTCTACAGAGGACTGAGTTTCACTGAAGGGGGGTGGGATGCAGGAGTATGCTGATCTCAGCATTTATTGATATGTACTCTGCTGTAGCCACGACCCAAAGCATACTCTCCTCTGCCTTGTGATTTTAAATAGCAGGGAAACAGTTTTTCAAAATAACCTCCCCTGAACAGAATTTTAGATACATAGTTAAACATTTTTAAGTTTAGGGGGGAAAGTTTTGTATCAACATGAAGTTGGGAGGGAACTGGTTCTATTGCGTAGTAAGTGGCAACAAATGGAGACTAGATTGGTTTCGACCTAAAGATGCCAATTTGTATACATCAAATGAATATTTCCAAGCATTTCAGAAAATGTGCCCAGGTGGAATAGAGCATCATACACTGCAATGGCATTTGTGCTAATGTGACAATGAGAAGACCTGGCTCCTCACCCTGACTATGCTGCCACTTGCCCTCTGCCCTGGACAAGGTGAAATCTACAGAAGCCCCTCTTTACTACAAACAGTGAAATGGTTATAATTTCTTTTTCTTTCAGAATTCTTATAAGGGCAGTAAGTTTAATTTATGTAAAGACACTCTGAAAACCACACAAACACAGATTTGTTTTTAGGGTAGATCCCCTAACTGATACTAAAAACAAAAAAAGTACTATCAAACCCAACTGTAGTTTATGCACATTATTCATTTATACTGCTTCAACCCATTTCAAAACAAATACTAGTTCAAAGTAACAGAACAGGATCACAGTCAGGTAATGCAGAGGAAGGCATGTCAAACTGGCTTCAGAAAAAACTAAGCTTGAATCTTAATCACTTACAAATGCATGACTTGAGAAAATTAAGTACCTCTCAGTGTTCAAAGTCTGAATGAGAATTAATCACATAATCCACTCATAAACACCTAGCACAATGGATAGTAATATCTAATTAATGAATCTGAATCCTGAATTTAAAAATACATATATTTAATCTACATGCTTATATTTATTTTTCCAAGGCACAATTTTTCCCCTTTATAAGTGAAATTGTTTATTATGGACTCTAAAAACTAGTCAAAATTTTTGTGTGTAAGAATTTAAATAATAAATTAGGGCTTGGCGATCTTTCACTAGTACCATGGTGTACCATATTCCTAAGGGTATGGAACATGGAACTATTCAATTAGTGAGACCACAGCCACACTGGAATAAAGTTGTTCTAATAATCTGATCATTAATTCTCTGGTATGCCTAAAATAGTTAAATATTATGTATTTTCAATTCTAATCTACATTGTGATGATACATTTCAGCACATGCTCAGACTAATCATAACACAAAATTAATTTATCTAATGTGATTTTTGTCTATTTTTAAGGCTATTAATCACCAGTCAGTGTACCATCAAGACCAACAGACACAAAAGCAAGGTTTTAAGGGTATTCCACAGTGATTCCCAATGTCTATGCCAACTACCTATGTCATTTAATAAGCCACTAACTACTTCTCTTAGCTAATGTCAAAAGGTATGTATAAACCTTGTATCTAGAGTCACACAACTGTACCTCTACACATGTAGAGGTCTAAAACTTCCAGCAACATTGCTGAAAAAATAAAAAACGTTCTTAAGAAACTTTACCTGGGAACACTGGTTTGTTATGTGAATTTGGAAAACAATTTAGTTTTGTACATGTTATTTGCTAGTGCTACGTATGTTTATGCTTTCTCTTGTATCTTTCTCTTTGTCTTTTAACAGTCTTGACTGACACAAATTACATTCCCCCAAGCATTATGTCTTATAAACCACTACACAGCAAACTCCACATATATTTTATGGCAAAAGTTAAATACTATTATTTATTACCAAAAAGCAATTCACTACAACATAGCAATGCAAACCAAACTTATTGAAAACACTAAATTGTGTTTAATGACAGCGGTTTTGCAAAATGTTAATTTTGCAAAAATCAGACACATTCATGCTCTTTACTCATATATAAATCACCATATTTCCTCTCCAGTAATGTGGATACTAACTTTGTCACTTGTGTTTTCTGTAAAAAGAAAAGCATTTTAAAATATTACTATGATATCATACTTTGCATCTTCCAAGGCCACCAGTTTCTTCAATATGACATATTGGAACTGTTAGAAGAAATTGCAGTCCAACAAAATTGAAATTAATAAAGGATACATGACGCACTTACCTCTTGAAAGCAGTGGCACATTATAATGCAAGGCATATGGAAAGAGAAAAGGTAAATTACTTAAACTACTTGATGCAAAATAGCTTCCCTTCCAGTTTGGAATACAAAGTTCCATTTTGGTCTAAGTAGAGTAAAGAGGGAGAGGAGTAAGGAAAATAGCAAGTCAAGACCAATAATTTGTATATGTAGAAGAAAGATTAAAAATTTCACAAAGTGCCTTATTCAGTATTATTTATAAGAAGGAACAAGAGCACTTCTATAGCTTTATTAAGAAACCTTCTAAAACTATCAATATAATTACAGATTTTACACTTTATGATGAGTAATAATTTCTCAGTAGTAATGCATAACAAGTAAACACTTATTTGTGTCTTATCTTAATTAATCCCACATAAATTTGGGTGAGACACCTATCAATTTGGCAAACTGGCCAATGACTTTAAATCACTTAAATACTAGGGGTGCCTGGGTGGCTCAGTGGGTTAAGCCACTGCCTTCGGCTCAGGTCATGATCTCAGGGTCCTGGGATCGAGTCCCACACATCGGGCTCTCTGCTCAGCAGGGAGCCTGCTTCCACCTCTCTCTCTCTCTGTCTGCCTCTCTGCCTGCCTCTCTGCCTACTTGTGATCTCTCTCTGTCAAATAAATAAATAAAATCTTAAAAAAAAATTAAAAAAAAATCACTTAAATACTAATAATCTTTCTGCTTTGAGGAAAAAGTCAACTTAAGAACTTAGCTTTATACCCTTCTGAACTCTTAAATTTTTGGTTACTGGCATGTATTATTTTTAAAATAAAAAGTAATTAATAAAAAGTTACAACTCTCAACATTGCATATCTTTTGTAACATTACAAAAATATGAAAAATGAATGTACTAATCACATAATTAGTAAATACTCCTGACAATTATTTCAGACAAAGTTTGCTACCTGATGAGGGAAATATATTCACCAATACCACAAAACACCTATCCTTCAAAATGACAGATCATTGACTAGTAAAAAGCGTGATTTATCTTTGATTTCTCTAATCTGAATGCAGTGAGAGAAATGTCAACTGCAAATCTGTCTGAGAATTTCACAGACACCACACTTGTTTTCAGACTAATCAAGTGTTCATTGTCCATCACCTGGACAACATCTGAAATCAACCTATCTTTAAATATACCCAGTTTGCTAGTGTGAAGCAGTACCTTGCTTGTTCACGATGCAAAATATGTAATAACCCCCCTTTCCTCGAATTCTTGCACAGTGCTAGACAAAGGCACATGCTCAGTAATCACATGTCCACTGATTAAAAAGCCATCATCGAGGCCTTATTACTATACACCACTGCCTACAGTTTCAGTTTAAAAATAATAAGCTTTAAATCATTTTATGTTTAAGGGTCAAAGTTGTTTTTATAAAGCTCCTTATTCATTATAAAGTTGTTTTTATTAAGTTTCTTATTCATATTTTCATGTTGTAAATATAGTACTTTTCCATACCTCAATTTACTTTTACCTGTATAAGTTTCCACTATGAAGACTATCTTATATGAATCAGTAAAGTTGGATTTTTTTCCTTAAAAAAAAAAAAAGAAAAGAAAAAGACCATTTTATAAAATTTCAAGAAATGTAAGGAGGAGAAATATTTTTGTTCAGACACTTCTTCCAGCGGACTTTTTTACACTGAAATGGGAATTTAATTAACATAGTAGATTTCTGCTTTGAGTATTCTATGGGGCCAATAATTTGACAGGCAGCATCTTTCTTCTAAGAATATCCACTTTGCTCACTCTAAATTCTATTGTCTTGAAATGGACATACAAAAAAACACAACCAAACACACCTCAACACTACATATTATTTCTCTTTCTCAAATAAAAGAAGAAATAATGTTCTTTGAAGGACACTAATTTTCCTCAATATATGCTTCAAAACTTTAAAAAGCCACCCACAACCACAAAAACTGTATTTTCGAAGCAGTAGCTGTTCTTCCAGACCTCCTGCTCTTTCTCTCAGCAGCAGGCTGGAGCCCTGCCACCTTCTTTTCAAAGCCCCACGTTGCCATGGCAGCGGTGCTACAGAAAGCACAGCCCCTTCATTACATGAATTAACATTCGGAAGGGATTATCTCAGAAAGGACCTATGCACGCAATTATTTTAATTATATTTTCCTGGGAACTGGCATTGGTTAAAAAAAAATCATGCATGCAGATGATTTTCCTTTGTTTTCCTTTTAAAGCACATTTTTGTCACAATAAATGTGATCAAAATGATTTTACAAAAATGACTTTGGCTTCAAGTATAGTCACAGAATTCCAAAAAGAGTAAGACGACCATCTATAAAGGAAGCTGCTGAAAATGCACATCAACCAATGCTTTTAAATGCCTCAAAAAGGAAAAAAATAATAAGGAATAGATTTTCAAAACTTCCACTGACATTGAACATCTAGTGTCCACTTCCATAAACCTATTCACATTTTAGAAAAACCTTTACAATGAAAACATCCTCTAATTTGTTTCTGATGTTTGGGAAGTATCCTTCGATGCTATTGTTCTGTCATTACTGTTTGCTTTTACAGACCAAATTCTAGCTTAAGCTTATCTGAAAAGAATGTTGCTGACTATCTGACCTAAGCTAATGCATCATACGTAGACATGAGTCAAAACTAGATTTGTTTTCTGTCTTAAGACTACTTCTTAGAAAAAAAGCTTCTTACAAGCTCCTCATTTCCTCTCTCCTTAGGATGAGATACATAAGCTGACACAACTGTAACCACTCTGTTTAAACTTTCAGTGACTAATAAAAGGATGGAAAAAATGAGAAAGAAAGATTCAAGATCTGCCTTGCATTATAAGTGCCAGCTGCTCCACGTTATACCAGGACTTGGAGAAAGAGTTACAGAGTAGTATGTTACATGGTTCATAACATGTCAAAATGCAGTACTCAGGTTTTGATTAACCTATAATTGCCTTGCAGAAAGTGCTACATGTATATAATATAAAGCTACATGTTAATGAAGCAAATAAAATTTTATCTTCTTTCCTTCCAAGAACAGCTGATGGGGTGTGGGGGTAAATTATCTCCCGGAAATTGCCTGAAAGAAGAGTTTTGATAAGAGCAGAAAGCACCCTTGGCCACCTACCCATTTTGCTGTTTAATGTCACCCTGGGATCCTCTTCTCTGCCCCTCTGCTAGCTCCTGAGCAGTCTCGGAACACGCGGTGGTGACTGTGGGCTGCCGTGGGACATTAACTGCAGGTTTACCAGCGCTCAGTGCAGATGAATGCTGGTCAGCACTAAGACTGGCATTAGCATGCAGTCCGGATGCAGCAAATGAGGGAGGAGTGACAGCAGCCACGGGTGGAGGGGAAGCATGTGATGAAGTGGTCGCATGGGCTGGGGTGAAGGCAGACGATGGTGATGGGATGGATGTGACTTTTGGTGAAGACACAGAACCAAAGGGTCGTGGTGCCTTATTGTAGGCCATGTTGGTTGTGGAAGTGACTTTGGACACAGCAGGAGATGTAATGGGCACAGGTTTAACTACTTCTTTAGGTTCTCCCTATGTAAAATAAAAATAAACATACACAAAAACACACCAAATACATGCAAAATAGAACTGAAAAGAACACACAGCTAGTTTTTAAAAAGACAAACACAATCGTGTTAGCAGCCCTGATTTTACTTGTTTCTACATAAAAACAATGAGCGTAACATGCATGCCAACTGATCCCAACATGCACAACACAGATGCACACGATGAGGGTTTTTTTTTTATATATATAAAAATGAAAGAAGTTTCACAATATCTAGGAACTAGAGTAGGAAAACTATCAAAAAGCCTAAATGCCATCGTAAGTGTCAACAGACACTTTAATTTCCCAAAAGGAAAAAAATTTTAAATACCCCATAATAAACAAAATATTGCTAACCAAAACATTTATTTTAGAATATCCAGAGTCTTGATTTAATTCCATCTTTCAAACATGTTTAATTACTCCCCAGAGTAATTATGTAATAACCCCCCTTTCCTCGAATTCTTGCACAGTGCTAGACAAAGGCACATGCTCAGTAATCACATGTCCACTGATTAAAAAGCCGTCATCGAGGCCTTATTACTATACACCACAGAGTACAATTATTTGATTCACGCAGAAAAAAAACAGCATATTTCTAAGTCTCCTAATAAAAAATATTTTTTAAACAGAAGGAAAAGATCATTTTCTCATCTAACTAAAAATGTGCACATTCTAATGATTATTTTGAATAAAGATATTGCTTAAAAGAAAAATCTCAAAAATCCACCTGTTTTTCTCTCTGGAATGTTTTGAGATATTCTTTAGAGGTGGAATAAAAATTCTTTCCCTCTTCCAAAATAGTTAATAGTTGTTTTAAAAAAAGAAATGATCTTGGATGTTTCTTTGTTGTTTATCAAAGAAACATTAATTACTAAGAAAGATTAATTCCTCCTAAAATTAACATAGTTTGTGTTTGCAAATCCTTATCCCAAACAAAGTGTTAAGTTTAAAACAAAACAAAACAAAAGGTTAAGCTTCTGTGACATTCAAGAATAAATTCCTACTCACCCTACCATCCCAAAAGAAGAACAATCAAATTCTTTTAAAAACCTACAAGGGTGGCCCTATTATGCTTCATTTTAAGAAAAAATAAGTAATCTAAATTAATCTTGTAGAAATAATAAAGCTAATTGGGAGGAGGGAAGTAACTTATGTCTCAGCAAATCAATATAAGTAATTCAGTGGAAAGGCACAAATAAAATTAAGGAGAAAACCCCCCAAAATATAAGCCAGCTGTGTATGAAAAATGGTTGGGGACCATTTGAAAATATATATGAGAGAAAAAAGGTACTTGCCAATAACCTAATCTAGAATACACTGAAAATGTAATTAGAAACCTATTAATATTACTAATAAAATGTTATCAAAGACTTGTGACATTCATTTTCTGGAACCACTTTTTTTACTCTCTTTAAAACATGTGAATAAACATAGACAAAATAAAAGTGAATGTGAATGTAAGAAATATGGATATAAGTTAGATAATATATGGCTAAAGAAAGCATGTTTTAATAATATGGGTATAATTATAAATGTCAATTAAGAATGTGTTGATTTCCATCCCTCACCCCTCCCCCCCAATCTTTAAAGGAAAAGAACTGTAAGGAAAACTGTATTGAAACTATAAATTGTCAGTATGGCCTAAGACAAAGAATGGAAATGACAGTGATTCAGGAGGGACAATCAAGTGGTACCTAGTGATACCAGATGAGAAACACACCTTCTGCACGGCAACTGGCTCAGGCTTGGGTGTAGCAGATGCCCTAAAAGGGGAGGGAAAAAAAAAAAAGAAAGAAAGAAAGAAAAAAGGGAAAATAACCATAAGTTTTTACAAATAACTTATTAATATAATTTTATTAGTATATACCTTAATATGTTAAATATTTATAGTTTCATAATTCATAGTCTTGACTATTCGTCTCTACTAATTAACTCCTGTAACTCAAATGCTGCAAGTACCTATATCCTTACACACTGGATATTCATTAGTTTTCTACACACTCAAATGAAGACAGACAAACACCAATTGTGCTTCATCATGCACCCGTGTTTAAGCTTTCAGTTACGGTTATTCTCCACCCAAAACTGAAAAGTATAATAAACATGACTTTCTCATCCTTGAGTGGTTCCTGAAATCTAATATGAACCTCTATCTCCCCTGGTATCTGCCTTTTCTTCTAACACCCAAGAATATGACCACAGGATATTGGTCTCTGTGAAGATAGTAAGTTCTGGTTGAATGGAGTCACTGAATGAGTATTTATTTTGTGTTTATATTCCTAAGTGCTTGTACAAGGTAATGTATTTGTTATGTTAAAACTAAACTTTAAGTTCTTCTATTAGGCTATAATTTCAGTGAAGGAAATGACCATATCCCATTTCTGTCTCTACACCAACACTGTGCCTGGCATGTAATATGTCATCAGTAGTAAGAGTGGAAAGGAGAGACCAAGGAAAGAAGGGCAGACCTCCATGCATAGAGCCTATTTCCAATTCAAATTAGGTATTTCCAATATATGCCTTCTTTTTGTATTATTACTCGCTCTTTGGTTAGCATGGACTAACAGTAACTAATTGATTTGGAGCAACTATTGCATATAATCATGACAAATAACCAAAGTAGCAACTATCCTTATCCCCATTTTTCAGATGAGGTATGTCAACGTTTAGAGTAAGTAAATTACACAGGATATACAGCTGGCTGACAATTCTTAACATATTACAATATACTACCTGCAGTCAAGGACAGTAACTAAATGACTGGGAAAGCTTCTAATAATTTACCCAATATTAAGGTACATATTACGTTTAATAATGCCAGAAGCAATGTGACTCCTCTTATAATATAGGCTGCGATATCAAGTACAAGATTAAAGAAATGTAACTATAGTAGGTAAATAAGTGATAACAATTTTAAGCTACAGACCATGAGATTATTTTACTTATAGAGAGAACAGATTGCCAACAAAAGAAACTATCATAGGATATTTGATCTCTATAATAATGAACTCTGATCATTTTTAATAGCAAATGAATTTTCCAGTAACAATTAAGTTGGTTAGTTAGGGCAAGCACCAACTGAATAATTGGCTGACCTAATGAGAGGCTACAATGGATGTTAACATTCGGTTACCACAATATAGAATTATACTCTGTGAAGTTGCATAACTTTCCATGTGTACTCTCAAATAGACAATTTCTCATTTAGCTTATAGGGTTATTATAATAAGCAAAGGAAACAAGTTCAAGTACAGAACAGTGGAATCTTCCTTTCATTGAAATTTCACAATGAGATGTAATCACAAAGGATCTACTTATTAAAATCTCCCAAGACATTATTGGAAGTTTGCCATAATAGGGTAGTTTTCTTTTTCATCTGGACACTTAAAGGTACATGGAACTCTTCTAGCAATGTAAAAATAATTTATAAAAAAGAACTTGATATTTAACAGTCACCAAGTTTCCAAATAGAATAAAATGCATATATCCCTATGTCTATGAAAACAAACCCCTTAACTTTTCCTAGGTGTTAGTTCTTAACCAATGTTAGCAACAATAACAAGGAGAAGCTCAGAATGGTTAGTTTACTTAATTTTGGAATCCAACCTCTTACTTTGTTGAGAAAGCACAGAATAATAATAGTCCTAAAATACTTTATGCGCTGAAAGCTCAACAAAAAATACTGTACTGCTTGAAATCTTGAATTAACAGAAGAACTTAAAATCTGAAACTTGAATCTATTTGCCCTGCTTACTTTCTGATTCAGTCTCACAAGTGCAACTACCTGAACTAAGAGAAGCAGTCAGAAAAAAAGAAATGGGGCGCCTGGGTGGCTCAGTGGGTTAAAGCCTCTGCCTTCGGCTCAGGTCATGATCCCAGGGTCCTTGGATGGAGGCCCGCATCGGGCTCTCTGCTCAGCAAGGAGCCTGCTTCCCTTCCTCAATCTCTGCCAGCCTCTCTGCCTACTTGTGATCTCTGTTTGTCAAATAAATAACCTTTAAAAAAAAAATGGATAACACACCCTCAAAATCCCAGAATTAAGTCCATTAAACATTAAAAACAAAACATCATTTTGTAGGGGAAAAACAGACTTACTTATAAAGAAATGTCAAATAAAGTAGTTGGTACTCAGTGCAATAAAAATTAGTTCCTTGGGTTTAAATATTTAAATAACCACCAAATGAGTCATAAAATCATTGAAACTTAGATTTGCTTAAAGTTACTTTGTTACGACATGCAAGTATTCATCTGACCTCTGAAAATTTATAGGCGTTCATAATTTAAGCCATATAATTTTTTTAAAAGAATTTTATTCATTTATTTGACAGAGATCACAAGTAGGCAGAGAGGCAGGCAGAGGGAGAGGGGGAAGCAGGCTCCCTGCCGAGCAGAGGGGCTCGATCCCAGGATCCTAGGATCATGACCTGAGTTGAAGGCAGAGGCTTTAACCCACTGAGCCACCCAGGTGCCCCAAAGCCACATAATTTTTTTTAACTCTTCTATTTAAAATGGCCCTCATTTTACTTTTTAATTAAAAATTCTTTTTAATTTGACTTTTTGAAAAATTTTTATTTGTTTATTTGACAGAGAGAGAGTACAAGCAGAGGGAGTGGAAAAGGGAGAAGCAAGCTCCCCACTGAGCAAGGAGCCCTATGCGGGGCTCAAGTCTAGGACCATAGGATCATGACCCAAGCTGAAAGCAGACCTTCAACCGACTTCGCCACCCAGGCTCACCTAAAATGGCCCTCATTTTAGAGTGTGGTTTTGCTTTTTGGAGTAGAGAAGTCAAACTGTCCACATTAAAAATATTTGGAAAAATTTTCCCAATTTTTTTTAAACACACAGTATATGTACCTATAACATGCATTAATTACGTTTTTATAAGATCAGTATTTAAGTGTATTTATCTTATATTTAAGTGTATTTTAACTTACATGTATATTTAAGTAAAATTACATATTCTTATGACACAAACTACTATGCTTTGAGAAATTAAAATACATGACAAATGAAATTTGCAAAATTAATGAACAGCATTGGTACTAGGTTTTTAACAAGTCAGACTTCATTAATTATTATAAAATAAAATAAGATATACCACCTTTTGCTCTCAAGTGTGTAGAATTTTTTTAAATGTTAACACATAATGTTTGTGAGACTGCATGTTGCTGGAAAAACTATATATTAATATAGCTCTCTTGAAAAATAATTTCGCATTTGTTTATAAAAAGCCTTGAAGAGGGGCAGCTGGGTGGCTCAGTGGGTTAAGCTCTGCCTTCCGCTCAGGTCATGGTCTCAGGTCCTGGGATGGAGCCCTGCATCAGGCTCTCTGCTCAGCAGGAAGACTGCTTCCCCCTTTCTCTACCTGCCTCTCTGCCTACTTGTGCTCTCTCTGTCAAATAAATAAATTAAGTAAATAAATAAATAAATAAATAAGCCTTGAAGAAAGCTCATACCCTTTGACATAATAATCAGCTGCTGGGAATCTATCATAAGGAAACAACCTGGAATTAAGGAAAGGGCTTTATGTATAAAGATATTCATTCCCTACAATGTAACTTATATACTGAAAAACTGGAAACAACAGTTTAAATAAACAACAATGAGGAAATGGTTAATTGCAATAAAACCACAATAGGAAAATGCAATGATTAAAACCATTCTTTGAAAGAATCCTAAATTGCGTGAGAACATGCCTACTTTATGATATTGAGTGAAAAAAGGAAGATATAAAATAGAAAATCCAGTAGGGTCAGTGCATGGAAAAAGTAGATGGAAACAGACTAACATTTTAGTAAAGGCTATGAATATTTGTTTTTTCTCTTTTGTGTTTTCTGTTTTATAAAACATACATGTGCTCTTTTTATGGCAAGAAAAACTACTTCTCAAAGTATGTTTCACGGAAAGCGACTTTTCAAAACAGAAAACAAAAAAAGAGATTCTGTTACCAAAGATAGCTGTAATACTTCAGTTACATAAATATGCTAGGCACAGAACTTCTCAGAGCCTTTAATGCCTAAAGAAAAAAATATTGCAGACTGTTGTCCATACCCCTTTCAAGTATGGCATACTAATATATTTAGAATACTTATTTATTTAGGAAACCTTTCTCAAGACTGGAGTTAGAGAAGGAAAAAACCCTCTGGGAAATGCTATTTTAAAGAAACAGTAAAGAAAGTAAATCTTTGTAAGTCTGAAATGTTTACTTAAGCCTCCTGCAAGTGACTAAAATAAAGGAAAAGAAATATTACAATCCATATAATCCACAAAACCTTTTGTCATATCGAATATATTCTTTATCAAACTAGTGCTTTCTTCAACTGTGTTTAAATAAGCTACCCAAAGGTTATTAGAATAAATTATTAGAATAATTTAAGGGAGGAAAATCCTATTTTCTTCATCAAACTGAAAAATGTATTTCCTATATTCGAGGAGAAAATCCTAATATGTAAGAAAAACTATTTCTCAAAATTAAGATTTTGAAAGAAAGTTGTCTTTCAAAGATTTTAAAGAAAGTTGTCTTTCTTTAAAAAAAAATACATTATACTGATCATCTGCTCCTTTACTTTAGAAATGTCAGAGATTACTTCAAAGTGAATCATTTTTAAAAGACGTTTAAATAGATAAGCAGTTTTAAAAACTGAGGTATAACTATTAAAAATTATTCCCACATTTTTCTCTCCAAATCCTGGGAAATATACAACAGGGTGACATATCTCCATTTCAACCACAGTGATCATCACAAGTCACTTTTATGTACTTTGTGTTTCAAACCAGCAGAGATCCTGGCAATGGCTTAGTGCCATGGCTCAACAATTTGCTTATTGTTTTCTCTTCTCATAGTGTGAAGCCACTGTACAGGACTAAGCCATGATGGTGAGAGACTAGTGCCCTGGCCCAGTAATCTCCTCAGCTCATGGAATTCAAAGAACAAAGCCATCAGTGTGGCTAGAACAATCTACTTTGAAAGTTGATTGATTTTGGGGAGAGCAGCATCCAAAATAACAATCCCTGGTGCACTGCAACCAGTTTGAGAACTTCTGGCTACACAGCTGAACTATTTCTATGTTATAATGGATTTTATTAGAAACTAGAATTATGATGCGCTGCTTAGAATAATTTATAGGAAAAATAATGCCAAAAATAAGCAATAGCTCTATCAGGGATTAGGTTCAAAAGAATCAAGTAAAACTGCATTTTATGGACATCCTATGAATGGTGTTATATTTAAGTTATATACTGAATTAATGTATTTTTCTAATACTGCTTTATAAAATAATGTGCTCTTAGTTTTAAAAAACTAGCCAGTAAATATTCACACTGGTGTTTAAGAATGAGGAACTAAGCAACAGAACTAGACTGATAAAGATTATTCACATTACTCATTATGTCTTGGTGACTCCTTCAACCATATCTAATATGCTTAACTCATAAACAATCATTCAGAAAACAGGAGGATTTTTAAGTTCCTCTTCTGTGAGATGAGCTCTATCTAAGTTTCCCACAGCATGGCCATCTTTGGGCTCACTGACCTCAAGACCCATAAACACTAGGGTACATCATTAATCACTTTAATTGCAAAGTTGTCAATTTGCAATAACAAAGCAACTCCAGAGGGAAAAAGTGAGTGCTCAAGTGTGTAGAGGGATGTCTCCTTAAACAATTTCCCCATATTTTATTGTACTTCCAGTCAGTCTACTCTACTGCAAACTCAAACCTTAAACATTTCAATCACTTATGGCAATGTCTTCATGCTTTTTTCTAAACAATTCAAGAATTATCTGTAAGGATTAAATTTTCTCTAAATAAAGTACAAAAAACTTATATCATAATACCTTTTAGCTATTAAAAAACTGTGCTCACCACATACACATAGTCTCACTTCTGACTTCTCTCTCACTCTTTTCTATCTTACCTTTGGGGACTGTTAAAACAGGACTTTTTCTTCCTTCCAAAAGGGAGAAAGAACCCAAAGCTGGACAGATTCTGAACAGTGAGAGAAAAAAGGGAAGAACACAGAAGCAAGGGAACTGCGCTAGCCCATCTGAGTACCTGAGACCCCTTCTGCATGGGCTTGGCTTAAAACGGGGAGAGGCTCTGGTAAATCCAGAACAAAGAGATGCCACTTGATAAATACTTCCATACATAAGGATGAGGGCCTTTTGTTTTAAGATCCTTCTTAGATGGTCATAGCGGTTGATGGGGTTGAGAAGAAACTGTCATCAACCAATTCTAAATCAAGCCAGAAACATACAGAAGAGGGAGGGTGGGAGGAAAAGTGGAAGGAAAGAAGGAAAGGACTTCTACTGAGCTCGCCTGACCTCATGGGACACTTGTTAGGAGCAGGGTGGAGGTTCGGAGGTAGGGGGAGAATAGAGAACATTAGGCAAATTTAAAATGATCAAGTATTTCCCATCATATAAAAAATGACAGTATGCGTATCAGCATTATGTTACATTACCATTTACTGGGGCCTCACCAGGAACTCGACACTGAATTGAAGGCCTTATATACAATACACTACTTAATTTCAAAAATAAAGTCCAGAAATATTAAATAATTTGGACTGCTAATGCCAAGTTTAATGCCAGTGTCCACATTTTCCTCCCTCAAATATAGCCATCTCACCCAGAAGGAGCCAAGAGATTAACAAATATTTCTTCTCATGGTATGTGGCTATATTATGGTTGACGTTCACAAATTCTATGCTATTAAGATCTTCAGAAATGCAAACTGAATACTGATCAATTTGAATAACTAGTTTTGGTGACAGGTTTATATGTTACTTGACATCTTTCACTTGAGATCACCCTTTCCTCTGTCCAGTCATCAGTATTTATTGAACGACAGGCACTGTTCCAGCGAGAGGGAATACAGTAGTAAACAAGACTAAGTTCCCTGCATGGAATCTACATTCTAATGAAGGAGGCTGATAAGAAGGCAATAAATAAGATAGTTTTATACAGTGATCAATGCAAAATTTCTACCTGATTCTAGATGGAAAAAGCTGCTTTGTTGTTTTACTCAACGTTTATTTCCACAAGAACATTTTTAACAGGGAATATTAGGTCTGTCAATTCTGCCTCATGTCCACACTCAAAATAACCTCAGAACCACTGAAGGAAAAAAGAAATGCATTTTTCTAACTAGTATTTATAAAAGAACTTCTACCAAGAAGAATGTTAAAGAAATTGTGTAATATTTTAGATATGCTCAAGTTTAAATAAAAGGAACTTCAAAGTTCAGGATAATGCACTCTTATTATTGGTAAAATTCTTTTTCATTAGAAGTTTTAAATACGGAATCTATTTTATAAACCCCATTGTTAAGAAATGGCAAACTTTACTAAACGGGCTAGTCACTACTTTAGGTTTTGTGGGTCATGGGATCTCAATTTAACTATTTAAAGGTCTGTCATTAGAATAAGAAGGATGATACAAATGTAAGCGAGTGAGCCTGCCTGTGTTCCAATAAAACTTTATTCATATAAACAGGTAGGGGTCTAAATGTGGCCAACGTCTGGTGTCGATCATTTTACGGTTTTGATTATAATAAACCTTCTAGGAAATAACCCTATTATGAGCATGGCTCTTTTGGACTCTTAGCCTCACAATTATTCTGCATAATAAAAAAACCCTAATTACAGGGGCGCCTGAGTGGCTCAGTGGGTTAAGCCGCTGCCTTCGGCTCAGGTCATGATCTCAGGGTCCTGGGATCGAGTCCCGCGTCGGGCTCTCTGCTCAGCAGGGAGCCTGCTTCCTCCTCTCTCTCTGCCTGCCTCTCTGCCTACTTGTGATCTCTCTCTGTCAAATAAATAAATAAATTCTTTAAAAAAAAAAAAACCCTAATTACAATTTGTTAGACACTAACAGGTATAAGAAATCAGAGTTTAGCTTCTCATCATTCTTTCTGTGGTTGCTGGGCATTACTTGTCAATTCCTTTTAATCCCTCTACTGGTAATTGAGTGACCCATCTAAACTTCCAAATTACCCATTCAAATAAAATTCACACCACATAAAACTGATACTGAAGCTTGGTGAAGAGACAGAGATAATGTTATTGGATTAAAAATGACATTTTAAGCACTATTTTTAACTCCACTACTCAGCACCTCAGATCATTTGTTAATACATGATAAAGGCTACTAAAAACCTCTCTCATCTTCTTCTACATATTGTAAATGGAACTATTAGTAATACAACTAAAGAAAAAATTCTAAAGGAGCAACTAAAAAGGATGCACCTCGCATTTCTGTAAGGGAAGTTAAAAAGTATAATTTCCTTCTTTCTCACTCTTCTCCAAAAAACTCTGTACTTTATTTCACATCAGGCATGGATGGTAATACTTTCAGGACTGATATAAACAAGCAACTGATAACAGAGTTGCACTTTCTGAAAACCTACCAGGTCTGTATCTTTCTTTGGGCACTGTGCACACACCACTTCTATTTAATATAGCTTCTTGGGGTGACTGGGTGGCTCAGTTGGTTCAGTGTCTGCCTTTGGCTCAGGTCACAATCTCACGGTCCTGGGGCCCAGCCTTTTGTGGAGTCCCCTGTTTGGCGGGGAATCTGCTTCTCCCTCTGCCCCTCCCCCTTCTCCTGCTCTCTCTTGCTCACTCTCTCAAATAAAAAGTTAAATATATAAATATATATATTATATATATATAACATATATATATATATATATATATATATGGCTTCTCTCCCAGCTCCAATGAAGTAGAAAAAAAATATTTCTTTTTATCAACATAATCCTTCATTGCTAATACAAAAATGACAGGATTTACAAAGTAAATAATCTACCTGTGAAAATTCAGGAGTTCCATTTATACATCTACATTTTTCTGGCTCTTTCAGTGATACTATTAAAATAGCCTTAAATAACAAATGTGGATAACATTCGTATTAGGAAAGTAGGCATCAATAACAAACTATACGCATAACTAGATTTTTACAAGACACCTAGCAATGCATATAAAAATCACTGCTTCAGGAAAACCCTGATAAGCATCAGATGCTGGAGAGAAGGATTAAAAGTAACAAAAAACAGGCACAATTCATAAGCTTAATCTTTACTTACTTTTTTTTTTCTTCCTTTTAAGAAAAGCTTAAAGCCCAAAAAAGACAAGAGAGCCTACCTTTCATATTCAGGCTTTCTCTTATCAAAATCTTCATTGATAGAGGAATTCTTTGAGAAATAGCTAAATGAAGGTTGCAAGTCTCGGTTACCAAAAAATAAATCAGCTACTCTATAGTTTCTTTGTTGATACAACAAGGATGACAGTCCTTCCCTTGAGGAATTGTTTCCAGGATGAAATGGGGTCACAAATACACATCTTTGCAAATGACACAAAGTCAGCAGTAATAGATACTACTTTCCTATTCCTTATACAGAAGGTTTGACCCTTGACTTCTAGAAATTATTTTGTCTTTTATTATATACTGTTATAATCAAACTGAATTATCTACCAGGATACGTTTCAAGAGAAAACAACGACAAATTAGAAATGGATGAAAAAATACCACTTGCTGAGTATCAACAAATGCCAAAAATTTCACTTGGCCCATTATAAAAATTAGCTCACCAATTCTTCCTGAGAGAGTAATTCTATTCTCATTTTAAATATAGGAAACAGAAGATTAAATGAGTTAAAGAATTTGGCCACAATTTAGAATTTGGAAATGGGAGAACCAAGATTTGAGCATAAGAACGCAAGTTCTTCACAGGCTTTATAAACAGCTCTCTCTGCCTTTTTAGATTACAGAGCCTCCAATCTATTCTTCCGTATTTTTCCAGAGAAGAAACGTATTTTCCCCCATAGCAATAAGAATTCTCTAATAACTTTATTTTCCAGCAAGATGGAGCTAGAAGCTCCTTAATGAACATCATCTATGACAGACTGAGTATTGTACTCAAAATTGCAACCAGCTTCTGAAGTTATTGGCAGTGTAGATTCCAAAATACCACATCACAAGATCTTCCTGTGCATATGTCAAGAGCTACATGTTTCTATTTTGTCTTCTTCACAATCTTGGTAAAATATAGGAACACGCATCATAGTCTTCCCATTACAACCATCAATGGTGATATGCTACCAATAATCCAGAATGAATTAGACTATAGGTCTGACCTATCCCTGTGATAGAGTGGTGTATTCTGAGCATCTAAGATTACAGAAATAACCATGATGGTATCTCTTCAATGAGGTTTTGGTTGCATATTCATACATACACCAGGGCACTGAATATATATACCTACGTACATGAATATACCCATATACATACTTAAGTCATTGACTAATACATTTTTGATAGTATTCAATTCTTTTGAATCAGCCCTTAATTTTTTAATAAACAATCAAATACACACATACATAAACACATACCATTATGTTATGGTCAGAGTCTAGTTCCTGTTAACCACCAGATTTGTTATTAGTATGGCCTTCTATATTAACACGGGTTATTTTAACCAAACACCTTCTCATTCCTGACCAGTATGTCCTATACCTAATGTCACTTCAAGTTCATGGACAATACCTGTGTTACAACTTCCTTAATTTATTTTATTAATTTATTAATTAATTCCACAAATATTCATTGGAACCCCTACCACACCAAGCTGTTGCAGGCAACAGGGCAACAGTAATAAATGAAACCCACTATCTACTTTGAGAGAGCTTACATTCTATTTGGGAGAGGCAAATTAAAAACAAGTATATCACACAGTAACAAGTGAAACAGAGTCTAGCAAAGCAAGATAAGGACAGGGATATATTATTCTATGTAAAGGAGTCAGAGAAGGCCTCCCTAACTGAGATGGAAATCTGAGCAGGGACTTAAAGTAGGGAACTCCACACCAACAAAATGGCAAGTGTCAAGTGTCTGAATGTGCCAGTGGGGCTAGACTAGGGCTAGGACAGTGAGGGCACAGCCAGAGAAAGCACTGGGAGCCAGAGTACATGAACTACTTTCTGCCAATAAAAGAACCTGGTCTTCTACTCCTCTAAGTGAGCAGGACACAGCATTTCATTTTGTAAGAAAGTTAAATCCACATCGGAAATGAAAGAAGATTAGATCCAAACACAGTGTTGAGCAATAAATTAGATTGTATATATGTTTGAACAGTATAAGCCTACTTATTAACCATAAAAGAAGGGGAAGAAAGGGAGACTGAAACTTGCCCCAAATCTTAAATATATCGAGATAAACAAAATACAAATGGAAGATAGCAAAATACCTAATGTGTTCTTCATACAACCCAACTGTAAGATAATGCTCTTTTAAGTTCACATTTATATGTTCTCTGTCCTATACTAATACTGGAGGCATCATTTTGTCACTAACTTTTTCCAGATATAGCTCTTTTTTCTATTTCTGTCTAGGCTAAACACATGAAACTATAAGCTTTTTTTTTTTTTTGAAGTGGGTATTTTTAGCTATTTCAATAAAATTCAAAAGGACAAGCATTACAGTATTTAGCACAGCCTTATTAGGAAAACAAAGTCAGTCTGCTGTCTTGTGGAGGGCACAGGAATGAAAACTTTTCATTCTTTATAATCTCAACTTAGGTTTTTCCATTTATTTAACCCTCAAAAAATAATCTAGAGTCTGCTTAGGTCTTTTAAAAATCTGGAAGTAGTTACTCAGAGTCCAGGAACTTAAAAATTAATGATCAAAAGTGGTTATTTTAGTCATAGGTCAAGTTTATCCTTATTTAATTACTTTAAGATGAGACCCCAATTCCACATTTATCAGTTCACTGTAGAATCTTGTCCAATATCCTCATCACTGAATCTCATTAAATTAGTTCAAAATATTTAATATGATAATAATATCCAAATCTAAAAAGGGAAAATTTAAAGCCAACAAACATTTAAACATTTGTTCATTTGGGGGCACTTAGGTGGCTCAGTCAGTTAAATGTCTGTCTCTCGATCTCAGCTCAGGTCTTGATCTCAAAGTCATGAGTTCAAGCCCACACTGGGCTCCATGCTAGGCATGTAAAAATGAAATCAAAAATAAATAAATAAATAAATAAATAAATAAATAAATGTGTTCATTAAGTTCTTTTATTATTTGTAATTAACACATAATTATCACAATGTACCATCACATAGAAAGGACCAAAATGCATTCAATTTTTCCTTTATTAAGAAACTTTATTTATAGACACTAAATTTTCTTTGTAAAGTGAAACAGTATTGCTTGTATTTTTATTAATAATTTAATAGATTTTGTGAAATTTAGGACACATTAGATTTCCAAAGCTTCCTAATGTTAACAAAGTGTTACTTTTTTTAAAACAAAGAGATGACATAAAACCTTATAAATTATATTATCCACCCTAAGACCTCTGTTATGAAAGGAAAAAAATCTGAAACTGTAGCAAATTAGCAACACAGTCTACCTATTTTACCAAAAGGTAAGCTTATTGTCCTGAGAGAATTAATTCCCTCCACCACTGGTCAAATCTAATACATCAGGAAATGATCCTTGAATACTGCTTCAAAACAGCACACAACTCGTAACGTACATTGATTCATCGTGTCAGTTCAGTAACACCCAAACTGGTCTACACCTCTCCATAGGACAAATCCCCTGATCAAATGTTAAACTGCTTCAAAAATTTCTAAATGCTTGTTCTCAATTTCAGTACTTATTTCGTTGTAGACCAGGAACAAACAGTCAAAACTGGCACCAGTGTCCAGGTACTGCCAAGAGTGTATAAAATAGTGTAGACCATCAGTGTAAAACATTTTATCACAATATAGAGTCAGAAATATATTTTATAGCATGACCTACCTGGTCCAAATATGAACCAATAAGACACAAACTTTTATGTGCAATTCATTAAAATATATTCTGTTCTAGAGCATTTCATTTACAAAACAAAGAAGGGAGGGCAAGGAGATGCTGGTCCTAACTCAAAATACTAAATGCATAATAAGCTTTTGTTTGAGAAACACTAATCTTTCCTCAAAGGCAGAGAACAAAGGTCTGCAAGTTTGACAGGTTATATAATAAACACAATGGTTAGTTAATAGTGGTCACACAAATAGTGGCTCACTGAATTGAAGCAAATCATTCATAAAATAATATTAAACTAGTTTTAACTTCTAAAAAACACTGCATTCGATAATATGCTCAAAGGAGCAAAATAAACAAACAAAATAATAACAATAATTAACATGGAACTTTAGCCAGGGCATATCTGTAAAGTTCAATCTCACTAAATTTGCTTTTGACAGAATTATAATCACTGAGAAGAACAGAAATGCTGACCCTATGTTGCCATATGTACTGTTCCAACAATGACATTCTCCAGCAAGTACTAACTCTTAACACAAATAATCTGAACTATATTAGGCTCTTTAATGAGAGAAAAACACATCCTCAGATCTGCTATCTCCCTCTCCTTGGTGCTAAGCACTCCCGAAAAGATCTCTAGAGAACAGGAATCGATGATTCCTATCGTATTTACTTTCTCTTTTTATTAGATTCACAGTAGGAACTGAGACCTCACAAAGGATCGGAATCAGTCCACAGAAAAACACACAATGTGCTCTATACTGTGACCTTAAGAAAAATACAAAACAAAACTATTTACAGTAAATATAAAAGTACTTGTATAGCTTTGGCACCAAAGTTCCTGATTCCTTTTAAATTAACAATGATTCTCTTCTTCCATAACTATTCTGATATTTAACTCTATTGGCCACTTTTCTAAAAATGTTCTAGCTGAATACCAACAGTAAGATTTTAATTAAAAGGCTTAATTAGAGTTGTCTAACTGGAATGGGCTACCTGGTGGTGATGTTCACACAAGAGCTGTATCATTCATTGTTACAAGGTGAAAAGCTCTCTAACACAGTCTGTATAATACAGTGACCTTATTCATAGATATTATGAATATATATCTGTATTAGCTAATTATTTTATCCCTCTAGGAATGTATCATTACCGATAAGAGACTCAGAACAGACTAAATCCAACACTAATATTGACCTTAAAGACAAGTAAACCATTGGTAAATCTTTAAAATTCATCTAAATTAGCTTAGGCACTTTGGTAAGTAGTGTAGTCCCTAGAATGTCCACTACCTCACAGAGTTAAAAGCAGATTGCCCAGATTCTAATCCTAGCTCTTAATTTAACAGCTGTCTAACTAAGTGTGTATGGTACTTAAACTCTCCACTTCCTCATTTCTAAGATTAAGAATAGTAAAAATATTTATCTATCTTATAGGGGGTTACTGTGAAAAATAAATGACAAAATAAATGTCCGTAAGGTGCTCAAAATAGTACTTGCCAAATAAACAGACACTATTATAGTATCAGCTATGGTATTTATTACCCCCCATGACAGGAAACTGAACATAAATGAGAACTATAATCTTCTTCCAGGATTCAGGCTTTTATGAGAGAAGAATCTAACATTAAACTCAATATAGTTTTGTGAAAGACAACTCATCAGTTTAATTTCAGAAAATGTCAGTTCTTGGCTACCATAAAGAAAGAGGGAGTACTGGGGATAATGGGAAATGGGAAAGATAACTGTGTTCCAAATCACTCACAATATATAGAATCAGCCCTAAATCCCCAGCTTGAAATGAAGACAAGTCTACTTGTCTTCTGAACAGTTCTTTTACCTAGCAACAATCCCAGGCGAGGGGATGGCTACCTTTGTTTCTGAAAAGCTAGATGAAGGAGAAAGTATTGAATTACTGAGTTAAAGTCGATGACTCTCCTTTTCTAAATTCCCCTTCAGGCACTTCACAGAACCCAAGGTACAAGGACAACACCGAGGCTCACCACAGCACGCAATTATGTGTACCTGCCCTCAGAGGTAACGTTTGGGGGATAGTGTGTATTTCAGATGCCTCCGAAACCATCACAGTTCACTGGCAAGGGAGCCTATATTGATAAGAAACTATCGCAGACTGTCCAGAGAACAAGCTCTGTTTCCAATCCACAAGAAGAAATCCAGCACAATGAAACTTTCTCCGAAAGTACTGCCAAGTACTAAAGTACTGTAAGCAACAACAACAAAAAAGTTACGATGCAAAAAGCCAAAGCCAAAAACAGGTAAGTTATGGTATGGCCAATGTGTTTCCTTCTCTCTCATTTACATCAGTGGTTACAATCCAAAAACCCAGTCATACATGGCAATAAAATATAAAAATTATAGATCAGAGTTAGCAGCTATGTTCATGGGCCACACCCAAGGCTGTGGGTGAGTTGCATACCTCAATTAATGGTGAGATCCACATTTAAGGAAATTAAACTTGCACTGTAATTTTTATTCCCGTTTTGACGTGCACAACATCTAAGAGTTTGGCTGCTTTCACACATGGCCTTGTTTTCAGCTGTCTGTCACATAAAATTGCAATTTAGCATCTCACCGATCTCCTGTTTTCTAGGGAAACCTACCCCAAAGCAAACACTGACATATGCTTATGCTTTGGTGTTCCTATGAAACAAGATGTGGCATGACTCACTACTCTTCTTGTTGAATTATGTGTCTTCTGAAGAAAGAGACCAGCAGTTAAATGTGCTGCAATATTGATGAGTATGGCTATAAGAAACCAGTTATTTAGAAGGAACATTTGTAGAGGTAGAGCAGCCTTGTAAAAATAGCACTAATAGAAGGTCTGATTCAGATAATTACAATTTTCCATTTCAGAGTCACCAAAAATGTTTGCTGCAACCTAAATATCTGCTGTAGTCTATGCCTAATAAAACCGGATACTAAGAAAATTAGGCCAGTGTCTGAAATTTGACATCCTTAGTAAAGTCTTGAGAAATCAAAGAATTCCACAGATCTTAATAGGTCATCTAAACTGGCTTTATATCATATCAACATTAAAATCATTAATAAAGTCTTTCAATTTTCAGGTTTCCTGATAGACAAATAATACCTTGGTCTATGTCAAACTACCAAAATTTCCTACTAGTCTAATTACAAACCCTCATTGTATAATATAAATTTATTTTCTTTAGTTTACCAAAAATACCAAGCATGAGTATCTACACATAGACTCAAATATTGTTACAGCTGAAATGCTTTAGACAAAAAATTTCATCATAACCACTTACAGAAACCAAACACATGGTTTTATTAAGAACATTCTTCAAGATCAATATATACTTACATAACTTAATTCTCATTGTATTATTATTACCAGAAAAAAGGGACCCTGACACTCCATTTGCAGAAAAATATAATAGAGCAGTGATTTATGATCTCACCTAGAATAAAAGTAAAGCAAAATCCCAAATTCTTATTCCCAAAGTAGGTCAGTATTATAACTCTTGGCTATACTTGAATGCATTTCATTCAAAGCACAGCTTCTCTAGTTGAAGTCCAAGTACAGGTAGAAAATTCAGAATGCAATCCACTGGCCATGTTATACTACCACCATAGGACATTTCAGGATAGAATTTGATACAGATGAATCTTTTTTATACATAGATAGGAACAATGAAGTTTAGAAAGAAATGGTGAACAACTCCTTCATTTTCCTTTCTACTGTACTTGAAATCTTAGCCTTTTCTACACCTCCATTTTCTCATTTAAGAAATGGGTCTATTTTCCACTCCTACCTCCCACTCATACCTCCTATACAAAGACAGAGCATAATACCAGGAAAATTAAAAGCATGAATTTTATTTGGAACCAAGCCTTACATCTCAATACTATCTTCACAACAGTAACTCAATACAAGTTAATTAAGTTCTCTGAATTAATTTCTTCATCTGTAAAAGAGGTTACCACCTCTCTCACTGGGTTATTCTGAGGATTAAATGAGCAATATATGTAAACTATTGGGCACTATACCTACGACTTGTGTTAATAATTAAAAGAGCCTAGAATTTGTAAAGTATTTCCATGCATTTGTAAAATAAATCTACTTAACATTGTAATCATCATATGGTACTGTCATGGGCAAATTCATTATAAGCAGTTTATGTCACTAATTTAGTACTTCAGTAGTAGCTGAAGTAAGATTCAGATGAAAACATACACATGCTAAAATTAAAAGCAGAAGAATTATTCACATCAGTAGTCAATTCTACTAAACCACAATTATGTATCACCTAAGGAGAAATAACATTTGACAAACTTACACACATTGGAGACTAGGTTTTGGTATAGACATAGCATATTACAGAGGCATTTTATTATACACTATGTCAGAATTTTTTTTAAAAGCGATGAAATCTGCTCACAAATTTGATAATGCTACTCCCTTCCTTAAAACTGTCTGTGCTGTTATACCATAAGCATTTGTCAAAATTATAATTACATAATTATTTAATTATACTATTATGCTGACTATCTCCTTGGTTAACTAGTGTAACAGTTTCATGATGGCAGGTACCATGTCCACCTAGTTCAACTCTGTATTCCTGTAGTGTATGTTGGAAGGAGGCATAATCTGTGTGCATATATACAGTCAGACCAGAAGAATATATATGAGAATGTCTGTTTTCCCTAGATATCACGAGTTTCTTATTTTCTGTATCTTCCAAATGGTCTTCATTGTATGTGTAATTGTTTTACGAAGAAACAGTACCCACTAAATATTTTCTTATGGAGAAAAGTGCTCGAAATAAAGGGTAACTGACAAAAAGGAAAACAGCATTAATTTGAAAGCCACTTAAATTCAAATGAGTTTGTAATCTCTTGATGGAAGATGGCCTCTAAAGGGGATTACAGCATGTATTCAGTAAAAGGGACACAAAGAAAAACAATTAACTGGTCTTCAATAATAAAATGATGACAACTGTATAAAGATGATAGAAAGATAATAAGGCCAATAACAAAGGGATGATGAGTGTCTCATTCCTAGCAAAGACTTTTATAGCAAAGTGATTACAAAGACATTATCTGTACAGATTATCTGTACTGTGGCACAGTATAAACAAATATCTGAAGAAGAATGTGAAAGAAGAGATTTTTACAAACTGTATTTTCAGAAAATATCTTCACATTTCCCACAAGCTTACTTAGGCCATTCATCCTCCAGTGCTATGTCTATGTATACTCTGAAATGCTAAACTTCTTTCTACATCAAACACACAGATAAAAACAAAACACATAGAGAGCTGTGTAATGTGCTGAGGAGAGAAGTGCTCCAGGGTCCCTGACTCAGTGTGCTAAGGGAATCCATGCAGAGACAGGGGTAGTGGCTCATAGGCTCCTTCAGGGCTCATGTTACCAGTAAGTGCTCTCGATGGGACACTCTCTTACTGACTCCTACTGACTCCCAATACACAGAATTCTTCCAAACTTTGACTCAGCACATAACATTTATATTGCTCTAAGAATTAAAAGACTGAAAATGGATTTTAAAATTTTTTGTTAAGTAATCTTCCCCAAATGGTGATACTGACAAGCAGGCAAGGGCAGGAGAGCTATAAAGCAAATTTCTCACCTACCATAATAGGAAGTCAGTAAATAAACTAAGACTGAAGATTCAAGAGTTAGCAGATGATTATTATTTAGAAACACAAAGGTAAATACCGTAAGAAATAAGCCTTGCCTCTGATGAAAGACACCAGGTAAGGGGAGGGCCAAAAAAGGAACTGCTCAGTTTTCTGTGTAAGCCTTTAAATTTCCTTAGTTATTTGCATAAAATATTTTGATAAAGTTGTATGTAAGAAGTACATTTGGTTATTCAAAATAAGGTAGTAACATTAGTGATAAATACATATTAAAAGAACGCATGACTAATAATTTCAAATATCACATAAGAAACTGATTTACTGAAAAACAAACCAAGGGCGCCTGGCTGGCTCAGTGGTTGGCACATACAACCCTTGATCTTGGGGTTGTGAGTTCCAGCCCAAGGTGGGTGTGGAGATTACTTAAAAAAAGTCTTTACAAAAAACAAAATGAAGGAAGCCCAAAGAAGTGTACATATCTACCAACACACATACACTCACTACATTTCTAGCCCCTTTCCACCTACTCCAAATATACTAATCAAAGTAGGAAACCTAAAGTCACCCAATCTTGCACTGCCCTTTCCAAGCCATTAAGACCACGTCATAGATGTGGTCTGATGTTCTCCCTGATGAGCCTTCTTCCCCCATTTCTATAGTATGATACCAGATCAATCATTTCTTAGCCAAATCTCACTATTTCATAAAGCAAAATTTAAGGGAAAAATATCTTTTCTTTCCCTATGATTCTAGTCTTTCTTTTGTTTTTCCTTATGGAAAATTTCATATTCTGACTTTTATATATTTATATAATTTATGTAGTATTATACATTAAAATGAGATTTTTACCTAGAGTGAACTTTCCTATATTTAAGAGTTTTTAAAAATATTTTATTTATTTTATTTTTTTGAGGATTTTATTTATTTATTTGACAGAGATAGAGGGATCACAAGCAGGCAGAGAGAGAGAGGTGGAAGCAGGCTCCCCGCTGAGCAGAGAGCCTGATGCGGGGCTCAATCCCAGGACCCTGAGATCATGACCTGAGCCGAAGGCAGAGGCTTAACCCACTGAGCCACCCAGGTGCCCCTATTTAAGAGAAATCTATTTTCATTCAATTAGTCTACAAATGCTCTATTGAGGTCACATAATGCATAGTCATAAGTCAATTTTAATATTGTCTCTTGTGACTCCTACATAGACAATATTTAGTTAGAATTTAGTCTGTTCTTATTTTGATTAAAAAAAAAAAGACTCCAAGTCTCAGATATAATACATTTTGTAATACAAGCTTTTAAAACATCTTTCACACAATATTTTCTTTTTCTCCCTATTTTGTCCAACTGCAAGAATGTTGCTCACATTTCCTTAAGCAAATCTTTCAGGTACTCCACCTGACAACTTGTGGATGTTTTAAAATTATACCAGAGTATATATTACACTGTCAAGAAATGGTTGTCACTAAATGAAATATATGACTTATAAAGGAGATTAGACTCCTCAATTCTGAAAATAGGTAACCATGATGATACAAATAATAATAATAATAATAATCACCTAAGTGTCTGTTTTACAATTGCAATAAAACAAATGTCCATATCCACAGGTCATCTTAACTGGGGTCACTCTTAACTGGGCATTTGGTAGCTCCTCAGAACAGTGATTAGACTGGCTTTACATTCATTAGGCCGAGTCAAAATCTGACTCCAACTACGCAAATTCTATTATGCAGTATCTTTGCCTATTTAACGCATAAGAGAGAATCAGTTTGTATTACGGGGAAAAAGTCAACCAGTCCTTCTGTAGGAATGAATGACATATTTCCTAAAGCAAAAATAAAGGAAACTTTTCCTACTCCTTTAATTTCCTCTGAGAAAACTATACGAAGCAACACAGGAGCTTTTCTTTCCATGCTGACATCAGTTGTTATCACTTATTTCTTTATGGGCTGTATACAGGACAGAATGGCTAGTAACTATACATGTTGCCTGGATTTAACTCCTCATGTTTATGCATATTTTAGCATCCCTTGCATGATTAAGACTCTATAGGGGATACCACACAGCTGAATAAGATTTCTTAACATTTACCTGGAGTGATGAAATAAACAAGCACTAAGAGCCAGTGGTTAGACTGTATTAGGGATGGAACTGTACAGTCAAAATCTCTGGGGATGAAACCTGTAATCTGCTTCAAGCTTCTTAAATTCAATACAGTTTCAGGGCCTTGATTTTAGACAATCTAAGGGATGTCGCCCTCTGAGTGACTATACACTCATAAATTCATTAGGATCTGCTTTTAGAATAAGCCATTTACAAGGCTCCTTGCAAACAGTAATTTCAGCAGTCTTCATTGAGATTACTAACTTTTTGATCCTTTGCATTTGGCAGAAGAGTTTAAAACAGGGACATAGTAAGTTTACTAAATAAATGTGAATAAATTAAATAGCTTCACTGAAAAACAAAAAAATACTGCGTTAAACTGAGCAGGAGACAGATTAGATAGAAGACTCTGACATGAGAATGATCTTTTCTACCAGAAAAACTAAAATGATTTTTCATTTTAGTCTCAAACCACCCTTTCCGCCCTGTCCTTAGCTATACACTGTGAATATAGGGTGATCCACTTGCTTTATTCTTAAAAATTTTCTAAATTCTTCTGGAGTGTTCACTCTTTCATTTGAATTTCTAAATTGGCATATTAAGTTCACATTTTTATTTTTTTTCTTATTTTGGCATTTCTCATTCTCTTAGTTCTTTCTGTATCTATTTTATTTTACTTCAGTAAGAACATTAACCTCATAGCTCAGGTAGAGTGTATTTCCAAGAAAAGTTACACACTACTTTTCTAGATTTCTTTCTAACAATGTCTGTGCAAATAAGAAGCCAAAATATTATGAATAATTTTTAATAAAAGAAATAAACATTATTAATTACAAGTATCAGAACTATTCTCATTTACCCCTCAAGAATAGAGAACTGCTATTGGATACCGGTAGAATTTAAAATTAGAGTTTTTAGAATTCCAAACTTTCGGAGTTCCAAAATTAGACAATTATGGAACTGTAAGTCATCAAAGTTTAAGTCAATCTGTGGTATCTCTGTAATGGATATTTTGAAGTGGGCCAACTAGCCTAAAATGTCACTAAAGATAATATACCAAAGTTATTCTGAGAAGTGATAAGCTCTAGCCAAAGCCACATTGTTTCCTTGCATCTTTCAGTGTGTGACAGCAGATAGAGCTTAAAATAATTTTGCAAGGACAATAGCACATGTTAAAGGCTTGTTAACAAGTCTTTTAAATTTCTCTTCCGTGATTCAGAGTTTTCACATATTAGAAAATAACTGAAATATTTCTACTAAGTAAATAATGCATACGTCCTTCTGAAATGTCTTAACTTTGAATCCAAAAAATGAAAATATAATATATTTTATACAAAAAAAAATTCATATCCAATCATAGGTTAGGATAAGAATGATAATTAAGATCACAAAGATATCTTGAATCAAACCTTCTGAAATAAACTAAGAAACTGTATTCAGGTAACAATTCTACTGAATTTTTATACAATTATGTAATATTACAATGTATAATTTTCATATAATTAGTCTATGTATATTGTGTGTATGGTGGATATTTTACCATTGACTACAGCAAGGAAGCATATGAATAGAAACTTTATACTCTGCAAACCCTTATACAAATATGATGTGTTTGTATCATTATCATTTCACTGAAGACATATGTATCTGAAGATTTACGGAAGAGTTTTAGATTCATGATATGTGTAAGACTTCCGCAGACTCCAAACCTTCTGATCATGCTACAATTTACTAATCTCAGTTTTCCTAGGAGTTGTATAGAACTTGGCCCAGGGATGCTTAATAAATAAATGTTTAAGAATATATGAGTACAGCAGCTTGCAAAAACCTCTTCCTCAGTAATAAAGAAGAGACCTCTAACAACCAGAACAAATAAACATAGTTGAGAAAAGTGACTCTCAATTCACTGGGCCAAAAGAGAAGCATGCTCTAATAGGTTTACAGCCCCTATGCAATGCTGATAAGTAACAGGTGAGGAGGAGAAAGATTCCAAGACGAAGTAGAACAATTCTAGAGGGTAATAAGCTCTGTTGGCAGTGACAAAGAGACAGGGCAAGGTGGCAAAAAAACAGGCACTGACTTCAGAGAAAAGAACCAGAAGACAGAAAAGCGAGTCAAAGCACAATCTAAATTTAGTAACTACAACAACGTTTGACCATAGGGCATTTATGCAGGGTGTGTGTGGATGTGTTTGTATGGTGTGAAGGAAGGGGCAGGCAGAAATAGACAGTAGAAGGGAACTAAGCTGACAGTCATTTAGATTTCAATAGTCCCTAAGAGCAGCAAAATATCACATTACAGACTCCATGGGTCAAATAAGGGTACTGTATACCATAGAGTATGAACTCTAGAGCCAGGCCAGGTCCACAGCACAGAGCTGTTACTAAAGGGGTGACTTTGGGCAATATCCTTCTGTGTTTTACTTTGCTGTATAAATGATTAACATTATCATTTACCTCATGGGGAAGATGCTATGAGTAATATATGAGTTAATACATATAAATCATAACAATGATTTAGCTATTACTTTTTTTAAAGATTTGAGAGTTAGCGGGGGGGTAGGGCAGAGGGAAAGAATCTCAAGCAGATGCCTCACTAGACACAGAGTCCAAAGTGGGGCTTGAACTTAGGACCCCGAGATCATGACCCGAGACGAAAGCAAGAGCTGGAGGTTTAACTGACTGAACCACCCAGGGGCCCCAATTTAGCTGTTATTAATTATGTGACAGGTATTGTAGTACATGGCTCTTGTCCTCATGCATCTTCCCATGCACCCTGTAGCAAGGTTCACCTCAGATAATGAATGTTATTATTCAAGAACTAATCTACCATAGAGGTAAAATACAAAACTCTCAAAACTAGTATAAATGTCAATGTGCCTAAATACTCAACATTCAGTTCAAACTAAAAAACAATTTAAATAAAAACTCTCATGGTTTTTCAGATATGGCCGTATGTCAAAAATAAAAGAAGATGAATCTTCTGAATCCCAAGGAAAACTTATTAACTCTGGAATAAATAATGGTCGGCTTAAATTCTTATGCTCAACAAGGACTCTAACAGTCCATGAAAACTCACACTGTTAAGTGAGACAGAAGAGTAGAGTGACAAGAAAGTGCCTGCTCTCCACTGTGCTAGTGATTTAAAAAAAAATCAAAGATAGCATTTTCAATCTTGGAGTAACATGGGTCAAAGACATAAAGCAGTTGTGAGGAATTAGACTTTTTTTTTTTTAAATTATTCATTTATTTGTCAGAGAGAGAGAGGTGGAGAGCATGAGGAGGGGGAGAGGCAGAGGGAGAAGCAGGCTCCCAATGAGCAGGGAGCCCAATGCAGGACTCCATCCCAGGACCCTAGGATCATGACTTGAGCCGAAAGCAGACACTTAACCAACTGAGCCACCCAGGCACCCCAAGAATTAGACTTTCTGAAGAAAAGAAAATCTATTTTGGAAATATTTGCTTCTGTTTCTAAAACACAAACTACCTCTGGAGAAGGGTAGACACGTAACAATGTCCAAAGGGCTCATTCTGTCTTTATGGGCACAGACAAATTCAAAGCAATACAAACAATGCTGACATTCATGACATCTCAAAAGCTAGAGTCGAGTTGCATTCTACTAACCCATGCCCTCCAATATATCCATATGTGCTACAGGCGGAACAGAAGAGAAGCAATGTTAATTGAGAACACAAAACACACTTTCTCCAAACAGCCCTCTGACGTCTTTTTTTTTTTTTTAAATCTAATTTATTTGTTAGAGAGAGAGAGAGCACAGAGGGAGAATAAAGGGGAGAAGCAGGGTCCCGACCAAGGAGAGAGCCCACCACAGGACTCCACCCTAGGACCCTAGGATCATGACCCAAGTAGTCAGATGCCTCACCGACCGAGCTACCCAGGCACCCCAGCCCTCTGACATCTTTAAGGTCTGCTCCCTTCTGAAGATGAAAAACAGACAGACCCTCTGACCTACCAATTCCATTTTTAGATATTTATCCCACAGACCTACTCACACATGTATAAAATGGACTATATTTAAAGTAAACCGTTATGGCATTGTTAAGAATACACTAACTGACCATCCATAGGAAATGGGTTCAAAATATTTTGACATATTCATATCATGGAACATTATGTACCTATTTTTAAAATCAGCAAGTTTTTATTACTTATATAGAAAGATCCCCAACATAAGCTGAAGTTTAAAATACTAAGTTTAAAAAGAAAGATGTAAGATAGTATGCATTAGTATCTACCATTTGTAGGAGAAAGAGACAAAAGTACATATATCTTGCTCTTACATGCATAAAAATACCTCTGTAAACATACAGCTGCATAATGTTTCAATATATGGGAGAGAATTAGGTGACTGAGAGACAACAGGAAGGAGAAAGAATTTTCATTGCAAAAGCTTTAGATTTTGAACAATATGAATATATGACTCATTCAAAAAAAATAATTAACAAATTTTTATTTTTAAAAAAGGAAGAAAAAAATTTTTCCGAAGGTCCTCCCCAAGGCTAGTAAGTAGAACAGATACCTAAATCTTGGACTAACACTCAAATCAAAAATTTTTTCACTATACCATGCTGCCAATTACAACTGCATTTTTGGTACTTTATAACAAATGTTACTTACCCCCCCCCCCAAAAAAAGATTCTGAATTCTCAGAAATGTTAAATCATGGACATTCTAATACAGAAATAAAGTAAATGTTACCAGGATAGAAGGTCAGTTCCATCTGACACTGAAGCTAAAGAGAAGAGTTCATGCATCCAGGAGATCAGACACTTATCCTTTGCTATAGCCAAGAATTTTCTCAGGTTTTAACTGCGGTTCTCAGCTCCAAATTTTATACACATACACACACACACACACTCTCTCTCTCTCTCTCTGTCTCTCTCATATAAATATGTGTGTGTGTCTGTGTGTGTCCATTTGGAAAACCCCTTTCCTTCATTTAAATATTTTAGACTATTTAGATATGCTAAATCTCTTTAAGTAACTCTAATCTTCTTTATGGTTTAAATAATGAAGTATAAAAGATTTCTAGATCTTTATGAAAACTTTGATAACAGAGACGAAGAGTGTGAATCCTTGTTTCTAGAAGAGTCTCCAAATATGAATCCTGATTTCTAGAGAATATTTTTTATGCATTCTTCTCCATGAAAAGAAAAATCCAAAACTAACGAAATGTAAGTACATTAAGATGTAAGTTCCTATTGTCAGAGCTCATGTCTATCCATGGATTTTCATTCTAACTAGAAAATGAGAACACACATATTTAAAAAGATTTAAAAGAATACAAAAGTCATTTAGTAACTGATCATATACTCTATAAAATCTCCTCATTGTACAGAAGAATATGAAGCTTGCAGGTATTATACTTTCCCAAAGTACCACCATGCAAATGAAGGTCAATTGTATACATCGCATTCAATGTCCTAAACTTTAGGCTGGGGAGCAAATATGCATAAAATGGACCTTTTCTACAAATGATCATTTGTGGAAAAGAATGGAGCAAACTAAGAATACAGAATTAAAGCAAAACATGAACTAAAAAGTGACCATCATTATGTACTTAGTGCCTTAGATGTCTTTTCAAGTCACGAAATATTATCGAGGAAAGAAAAAGTTTAGTATTAGGTAAGATATTTGTTAGTCAGGTACTCATTTATATAAGGAAGAAAGTGAGATAGAGTAAGAAGAGACTAGCCAGCTACAGAACATCAAATCACCCCTGGCAAGGTGACTGCACAGCTAAAGTGGTGAGCTGAGAAACCAATTTATCTGTGAACTATACCAGGCTTAGAGGGAAGTGGGTGTGCCCTGAGGAAGATTAGATGAATTCCTAACATGTTTTTAAAACAGAATAATGTGAGTGACTCACAGAGAGTAAACAGGCACTTTATATCTGATGTCTTTCAGTTCACCCCTTTCTTTCCTCTCTTATCTTCCCTTAAAAGAATGTCACAAAAACAGCCCAGTTCCTTACTCCTCCTAAATTAAAAAGTGGGTGTATACGAACCTTTCCTACCCACTCCACTAAAACATAGCATTCTCCTTCAGATTCCCTGTTTTTGCCTTCCAAAGGGTAAGGCAGAGTGAAATCATCATTCCATCTTACTCCTATCTTCCCAGTACTAAATAAATTTATGTTCAATGTAAGGTTCTCCCTTATAGTTGCAAAGACCTCTTTATTAAAACTTCATGACAAATGGATTTTGAAAGAAAAGTTTCAGGGTTTAGATGAATGTCTGACAGCAATTCAGTCAAATGGTAAACATGGTTCATGGCTCTCCTGTAATATATAACCTGGGTTCAAACAGTGAATCAGCCATTGATGCTCAGGCTTGTCCAAGTTACTCAACTTTTGAAGGAAGGAAGGAAGGGTGAGAGACAAAAAGACAAGAAAGAGAAAAGACAGAAAGAAAAAGAAAGGAAGAAAGAAAGAGAGAGAGAGAGAGGGAGAGAGGGAGGGAGGAAAGGGGGAAGGAAGGAAGGAAAAAACTCTTGTACACACATACAATGCAAAAGAACAAATGGCACAGCAGATAGCAAAAAGACCAGGGCACAACTAGAATCTGACAAAAATCAGACATCTTTTTAAAATGGCACTCTAAAGGGCCAGAAGTTAGACACACGTGTGGCAACAGTGAGAAACAGAATGATAAGGATGGGAACAGACCTTTTTTGGTAATAAAGAGAGTGAACAACTAAAAAATTATTGAATAGGAATGTACTTTCCAGGAGTCAGAAGGGTTGTAAAACACTGATTTAAATCCTCCCAACAGTGGTCCTCAATGACTCTGGTACAGAATTTTTTTCTGTCTGTAGAAGTACAGTCACCTACAAAAAGTACTAGTGAGCCACAAAGAAGACCCACCAACCAAACTGAAGTAAAGCCTGAAAGAGAGGCTAAAGTCACTCCTGGGCAACAGATGATGACAAAATAAATCATTCAGGCTTCCTAGCTCATGCAATCCTGACAGTTAGAGTCAATTAGATATACATAATTTAACAGTTTAGGAAGGCAATATGGTAGGCAGAATAATGGCTTCCCAAAAATGTCCCTGTCCTAATATTGAGAACCTGTAAATAATGTTACAGTGGAGAATTAAACCTTCTGTAAAATGGATTAAAACTGCTAGTCAGAAGACTTTAAAATAGGAAGATTATCCTAGATTACTAAGTAGGCCCAATGTAACAACAAGGGTCCTTAAATGTGGAAGAGGGAGGTCAAAGAGTCAGTGTTAAAATGATGTGATGTGAGACACTCTGTAACTCTGCCGCCTTTGAAGACGGAAAGAATGGAAGCCAAAGAAAGCAGACAGCCTCTAGAAGCTGGAAAAGGCAAAAGAACAGATTCTCTCCTAGAGCTTCCAGAAAGAAAACACAGCCTGCCAACACCTTAATTTTAGCTCAGTGCGACCCATTTTGGACTTCTGACATCAAAAATTGTAAGATAATAAATCTGTGGGGTTTTTTCCTACCACTAAGTTTGTGGTAATCTGTTACATAGCAAGGGGAAACTAATACACAAAGAAATACATTTTCTAAGATGTTTATGAAAACATTATGGTGTTTATTTTAAAGAATTGAGATATTTAATGTCAATTTATCTAGAAAATCCAGTAATTCAGGATTATCTAACCTGAGGTTTCGGGGATAGCTGAAATTTTACCACTAACTTCAGATAAATGCTTTTTTCTCCTTTAAGTCTAAAATCACTGACAGTTAACTATAAACCTAGATGTTACGATGCTAATTGAAATAGAACCACAACATAAACCAGATGCAATTTCTAATAGTTTAAATTCAGTAAATATTTAGATCTGAAAAAGGAATGGCCAGTTGCCAAAAGGAATGTTAGCACTGAATATATTAAGTAAAAATTGTAAGCATAATATATACTAAAACATTCAAGTTTAAATTTCTGATATCCCTGTTTTCAATGCCTATTGAAGACTAAATGCACCTTTATATTTTAAAAGCTACTTCAAAGTTTAGGTGGGATGTTATAAAAATCAGCAAAATCTACATGTTTCAAAACATCTTCTGATAACAGAAAATTTTATTTATAATTAATATCAGATTAATAATTAAACACCTTAATGCAGTTCCTTAAAAAGTAAGAGCATCAGCAAACTGAACATGTCTGGAACCTCCTCAGAGTAAATTTCAAAGACTTCCAAATGCTTTTGTCTAGTATGAATTTAAAAAATAAATGTAAGGAGGAAAAACCCTATTTACATATATTTCTCCCAGTGAAGTGTATCTTCTTTTTCTATATGATTACTGCCGATATGAAATGATTCTGCTTTGAATAGAAAAGTAGGGGTGTGCACATGGATGAGGGTGAGTGTTTAGATGGATATGTAGAAACCAATCATCTTCTACTTCATCAATAGCAAGGGTAGTATTAGTAATATGGTATCATTTGGATCAAGATATTTTTAAAAATCCATCACTAGGGGCGCCTGGGTGGCTCAGTGGGTTAAGCCGCTGCCTTCGACTCAGGTCATGATCCCACGGTCCTGGGATCGAGCCCCGCATCGGGCTCTCTGCTCAGCAGGGAGCCTGCTTCCTCCTCTCTCTCTGCCTGACTCTCTGCCTACTTGTGATCTCTGTCAAATAAATACATAAAATCTTTAAAAAAAAAAAAATCCATCACTAGATTCAGTTCTACAACAATACACTCCTCCTGAAGCAAGAAAAATAAATGCTAATGGTAAAAACAAATTTTGCATCCATCATCCATATTGTCTACACAGAAATGGAAAACAAATATTTACGACTCAGTTGGGCTCACAACTTCCCAGGCTTTGGCATTCCATGATCAACAGTTCCATTTAAGAGATTACATTAAGACTACAGTCTAAGAGTTTTTATAAAATTCCAAGAAATAAGACATATTTCAAAAAATTCTGTTTTCTAAAACACACATTTCTGAAAATTTCTCACTTTTCAGTAATTTAATAGGATCAGAGAAGACAATATTAAAAAAAATTCCATCCTTTCATCAGAAAATAGATGAAAAATACATTTATTTGACTACCATGACCTTATCAAATAGGATTGCACAACTGTGGAAAAATAAACAATAATAAGAAAGAATGACTGGGGCAATCTGTCTTATCCACTATCCAGTATTCTCAACAAACATCTACTAAAAAGGACAATGAAATGAAAGATGGTCATGTTTCCTGTCTAAAAAAATATTACTCAAAATTGGAACACAGTGCTCTTAAAAAGAAACAGTGACCTCCAACCTTAACAAGAATGTCCCCTTAGGAAGGAGCCATCACTCACAAAATGCTGAAAGTGTAATAATCGGATGATGTGATCTGACCAGCATTCTTTCTTACAAGTTTTCCCTTTTTGGTATGTGTGTCAGACACTGGGTAAGAAGAATGATTCTTTTAAAAAAAATAAACAAACAACAAAACCAAACTGTGCTGAAGAAGATACCACAAACAAGCAAGGCAACTATTATTTGAGTTTTTAAAAAGATACCATATATGTACATGGATAACAAAAGATACTGACATATTAAAATTTTTTTAAAGGAGGAAGCCCCATCATTTGTAATTATAAACAACTTTAAAAAGAGAAAAATGATTTTCTCTTTAATGATTTTTTCTCATTCAGTTCACCTCTTTAGGCTAAAGCTAAATTTACAAAAGAGGCCTAAGTAAGCCTGAAGAATTTCATAGATACTGGAATTACATATTCTAAAATACTTAATGCTTAATTTGGGCAAATTAATGCTTATTAAAAGCTCAGTTTTAACTTTTTCATCTAAGCTAACTACTCTACAAAACAGGGATTCCTAATTTATGGATAAATAAACTGAAGTTCTAAGAACTAAAGGAAATTGCTAGTAGCCTAGAGCTAGTAAGTGATGAAGTCAGGATGAGAACTCTGATGTTTCTGACTGGTCTCAATAAACCAGAAAAACAAGTCTATGCTGCTGTCAAGTACTGAGCTGCCTTTTCTCCTGCTGGAGTTCACCATGACAAGTTAACTCCAGTCTTTGCATCAAGAAAATACTTCAGTGAGTTTCATGCATGCATTTCCAAAACCAGACACTAAGAAACAAGTAGAAAAAACTTGCCAGATGTGAACTCATTCCTAATTAAATAAAGGACAAGATACCATACAGGCAATGCTTCAAAACAGATCATCTACAAATATAGCAGATTCGATCAGCATGGCGTCATAGTGTGATGATGGAGAGGACAGCTCAGAGTCAAAACAAATTGACCACTCACACACTATCTCCCTGAGAAATGGTAATACTAAAAATACGTACCTGCAGTCAGTTGAGTGGTAGTCCCCGAAAGACATGTCCATGTCCTAATACCAAGACCCTGTGAATGTTACCTATTTGGAAAGGGGGTCTTTAAAATATAATTAAGTTAAAGATCTTGAGAGGAAATCATCTTAGATTACCTTAACAGACCCTAAATCCAGTGAAATCTCCTTATAAGAGACAAAAGAGGAGAAGACACAGACACACAACAAGGAGGCGGAAAAGTGATCATAAAGGCAGAGACTGGAGTGACGTAGCCACTTAAAGATGAAAGAGACAAGGAAGAATTCTCCCTGGGAGCTTCCAAAGACAGTGTAGCCCTTTCACCACCTTGATTTAAGACTTCTAGCCTCCAAAACTGGGAGAGAATAAATACCTGTTGTTTTAAGCCACCCAGTTTGTGTTAATCTGTCACATCAACCACAGGAAACTAATACAGTACCAGAAAGAGTGCTGGAAGGACACCTGAGTGACAGTCAGTTAAGCGTCTGCCTTCAGCTCAGGTCATGATCCCAGGGTCCTGGGATCGAGTCTCAAGCAGGGCGCCTGCTTCTCCCTCTGCCTGCTGCTCCCCTTGCTTGTGTACGTGCTCGCTCGCGCTCTCTCTCTCTCTCTCTCTCTCTAGCAAATAATAAGTAAATAAAATCTCTTTTTAAAAGTGCTGAAAAGATTTGATGAGATGGTGTATTCAAAGCACCCCTGATCTCTAAGTATACAATAAACATTAACAATTATTATTAATGAATTAATATATATGAGCAGCCATTCCACATGCAAATATCGGCTTCTGCATTTTGCCAGGGTTGAAAATGTCACACAGTTCTTGCCTCACTGTGAAATTAATTACTAAAATATATTTGGTACCCTACTAAATGTATCTTAAAAATTAGCAACTGTAACCATTAAACTGTTTCTAGGAAAGACAGATGATTTTCTCTTTAATGATTTTTCTCACTCAGTTCACTATTTTAGGATAAAGCTAAATTTACTAGTAGCCTTGGGGAAAGTATCATTCACTGCTAACCTATAAAATAGGTTAAATAAAAGGTATCTGAGATCACTAGAAGGAGTTCAAATTATAAAAAGAGGGTGAATGGTTTAACAAAAAAAAAAAAAAAAAGGAAAAAGATTCATTAATCAGCACTGCTTTGGTCAGGGTGTAGCTACGAAGCACAAAGAATTCTTCTTCTAATGCAAAGAATTAGCCACTTAAGAAGTTCATGAAGTATACTGACTAGGTGGGCCCCCAAACCTCCTCTTTCCCAGAAGGTTTGATGTACTTCCGAAACCTCCTTCCTCCTTTTCTGCAGGACTACTGCCTATCAAATACTGGTAGGAAAATGAGAAGTAAATGTAAACCCTTTCTAAATACAAGCCCTCTTTAAGGCCCAGAAGGCAAAGCTTCTGATTTGTGTTCAAGCAAAGAGGAGACTCTCATTTTAAATTCCATCTCCCATTCTATCCACTTACCAAAACAGTAAATAAAAAAGGAATGGTACGTAAGAGAGAATAGCAGTCCTCTATCCTGACCAGGGCACCTGCCACAGTGAGGAGAGGAGGTGAAGAAATGGAACTTGGAGACTATGACCCTGTTATGGCACAGTTTATTAGTAACATGGCTGAATGAGTATCAATTTAGAGCAACCAGGCACCAACTCTACCTCCCAGGAGAGGAACTGAGCCAAATGGACAGAAGTATCTTCCAACAGTCCCTATTCCATGTGGGCAGAAAAGATGTGTATGTAAGTTCTATTCTCACCATGGGCAGAGGCAGTAAAAAGGAGAATGAATTACATCTATCCCTAGCTGGTAGTGGACTAAAGAACGGGCTGGGTTTATAATCAAGATCTAGAAGTGTAAACATTAAAGTTATAGCTCCCCAGAGAGGGATATACCATGTGGGGCTGCCACATAAAACCGTTCTTGCCATTTTGTGGCTACAGTTTAGTGTAGTTTCATTTAGCACCACAAACTTGTGCTCATTCGTCTCACTCATTTCTGCACTATTGTTTGCTTTCATTTCCTAATTCTTAGTAAAAATATTTTTAGGAAATTTTCACCCTCAGATGCAGTATTCAACAAATATTCTAGCATAAATCATGAGCAAGTCTGTGAGAAAGATCAGAACACGTACTACTATAAACAAGACAGGCATGGCCTTTACCCTTGGGAATTTACAGTCCAGTAGCGGATGTGAATGAGGTTTTATATTCACTAATGAGACTTTTTTCCTCTTAAAACCAAAATGTTGGAAAATATGGAAGGACGACATGTGTGTATGTGTTAGGGGACACTAGGTTTTCTATACCTCTATATCTAGAATATGCATTGGCTCTATGAGGGGCCCAGCTTTGCTAGTTAAAGAAACCGGGGAGCTGTAGACCTTACCAGCTCAGATAAATGTATCACAAATGGATTTAGAACAACAAATGCGGGGACGCCTGGATGGCTCAGTTGGCTAAGCCATTGCCTCCAGTTCAGGTCATGATCCCAGGGTTCTGGGATCCAGTTCCGCATCAGGCTCCTTGCTCAGCCGGGAGCCTGCTTCTCTCTCTGCCTCTGCCTGCCACTCTGCCTGCCTGTGCTCTCTCCCCCCCTCTCTCTCTTTGACAAATAAATAAATAAATAAAATCTTTTCTAAAAAGAACTACAAATGGAAGATGAAGTATATAGTCAATTGAACATGGCTCTCCCAGAAGTTGTATCATTCTGCTCACACCAACTTGAATTACAGGTTCTGTACTTATCTTACCTGTCACACAATATCAAACACCCCTTTTATAGAAGGAACTATGTCTTTTCTTTTTTCTTCTGTAACTGTACAGGAATTAATGAAGACCTAACACATAGTCATTAAAAGAGTGAATAATCAGTGTTACTGACAGAAGAGGAGAAGAGAGAAAAACTAAGCAAAAGGAACAAAGTTTCAACTGGGAGATAAACAATAGAAAGGAGACAGTGAGACAGCTGCTCCTCAGAAATTTCCTCAACCAGTCTGGAACTTCCAGGCCTCACCATCAGGGAAGACTCTCTCTGTACCCCCAAATCTGTCCTCACCAAGGCCTCCATTTGTTCCCACCCACACTTGTGAAATCATCTCCCAACTGGTCTTTCTCCTTCCCCACCCTACACAATTACACATAGCCAGAAGAGTTGGATTTAAAATCCTGGAAGGTGAGCCTATGTATTGTTTTCCTCCATTTCCTTATCTTTAACAGGAGAACAATGATAGCATCCATACTTCACAAAGTTCTCAACAGGATTAAATGAGTTATAGGTGAAGCATTTAAAAGAATGCCTAACATAGAGTATGAGCTCAATAATACTATTATTATTATTATTAAATTTCTTATTGTATTTCAAAATAATTCTTCAATAATTTCCCATTAACAAAGAACCAAAATTTAAAATTTTACATATGGCAGCTGAGATCTCTTAAAATAATCTGAACCCCTTAACCTTCTAATCCTCTCCTATTCTTCTTTTTCTCTCAAAAGCTCTATTTTAGCCACAGTGAACTACTGACAAGTTCTCAGAAAGGAGCATGGCTCTCCTCAAGCTGTCTTCTCTGCCCTGAATGCCTTCTTTCTTCCTACTATTGACCGATTCTATACTCAAGCTTCAGCTCATGCATTATCCGGTAGGACATTTTCTTTGCCACCTTCAGACTCTTCCTCTGTGCTCTAGATGCTCCCTGTACATATCTACATTCTGACAATCATCAACCTGTGTATAAAAATTTCTTTCCCTTAGGGGTTTCCTGAACTGAGAGATACATTAGTTTCTCTACCTATTCCCTGATCCTACTACTGTTACTGGTATACCATACTGGGATACTGCTTGCAGAAGAGAGGGAGGAGAACAGGGTGTTTGTTTTCTCTTTTTCTCTTTTGTACATTGGCCCCAGTAGCCCCAAACTTTCCTATATTTCTCCACTGTTCATATAAGTCCTCTTAAGCAAACAAATTCAGTCAGCAGCCTAAAGCACATACACAGTTTTCTAACTTCAAAGGAAGTAGGGGGTGTGAATTATCTATTATATGTGGACAGACATGCCTAAGTTTGAGTAACAGAAAACTCAGTTCATCTTGTCACTCATTCACATATTTGCTAAGTTTTTACAATCCTTTCAAGCTTCTTAATTCATGATTGATCCCAACCTCTACCACAGCTCTAATTCCTGGTAAAACGGAGTACTTTTGGCACTAACCTATAACTTGCCCTATACATTAATCATGGAATTACTCTCAACTAAGATCTCTTCTCTAGGATCCCAGCAAACGTTCTCACTGCCCTTTGTCTAAAATTTCTTTTCTTTTCAGAACTTCAAATTTCAGGTGACTAAACAATGCTACTCTGTTCCTTCTTGCCATCATCATTCATGTGTGTGCGCGCGTGCGTGTGCGTGTGTGTGTGTGTTGGGGATGAAGGGGACTGTACTTCAGTATTTTTAAGATCTCTATGTCCACTGAAACTAACAAAGTTTCTTCCTATTTCTGTAATTCAATTACATATGGTTCATACAACCTCCAGACATGTAATTAGTGAAGGACATTTTGACCCCTTAGAGACAAGTGGAGGGATTTTAAGGCTTTAAAGAAAGAAAGAAATGCAGGAAAATCAACAACTTAAAGAAAGTAGGAGAAAAGGTTAGAGAAAACAGGAAACATGTTGGCTACTAGAGCAGAGACGGTATTTGGTAAAACCAATTAACTAAATCCAGCATATTTCCCACGCTCAGCATAAGATACTGATCAGACACCTTAAAGAACACTGTAAACAAAGCACGAAGAAGAAGATAGACGAAGAACAGAGTAGAGCAGGGAAACAGGCACAAGGGTTGATCAAGTTGAGCTCATGGGCTAGCACCTACTGGTCCCTCTGTTCTTCGTCTGCTACGCAATTCCAATCCCAGTGTCACCACTGTCACAGAGTTGTCACTGCAGGTATTTTGTAAAACAGATCAAAAAGAAACTCTGAAGCATTCATAGAGACAAATGGTGAGGGTGGACTAAAAGTTCTACTGGTTGACAGCTGGAGCTGCATCACTCTAAAACGCTACAGATCTAGGAAGTCTGTTTTCTATACTTGAACTTAGCAGTGCATTTTAATTCAACCAAGAAACTATTTTACAGATGAAGATATTACTAAAGCTTTTTTTAATAAATCCAGAAAATACATATGCTGGAGGCGTTAAAGGAATGAATGAGGTAATATTACTGCCAGAATATTTTGTGAGCTTTTAAAAACTCAAATTTTTCAAAGAGCACTGGCTTCTTGCTAATATTTTTCATGGAATCTGAAATTACTGGAATATTAAGCAAAAGTCTCCATAAACCCCTCTTTCTCTGCCTTCTATGGAACAAATTTAATGGCAAAAATTCATACTAAGTGTATTTGGAAGTGTAAAATGCACATTTAGACAACAGACATTATGATGACTATACAATAAGAAAATTTCCTTAATTCTTTTTTTTAAAGGGACTATGTGATGTTGTAGAGCAATCATTCTACTAGGAGGGAAACAGACCTGAGCTTGAATTCTGGCTTATTTATATACAAGTTGTGTGAATTTGAAGAATTTGAAGAGAGGGTATTTACCCTCTCTATAAAGTAGGGTAATAATGTCTATCACAATAATTGCTATGAAGATTAAATGACTTAAGTATATTAAGATCCTAGGTCAGTAATTTGTTAAAAGTAAAAATTTAAAGTTCTGGCTTTTTTAGGAGTGGCTCAGTCAATTAAATGTCTGACTTCAGCTCAGGTCATAATCTCAGGGTTCTGAGACTGAGACTCACATCAGGCTCGCTGCTAAGTGGGGCATCCACTTCTCGCTCTTCCTCTGCCCCTTCCCCTCCTCCTTCCCTTGCTCTTGCTCTCCCTCTCCCTCTAATAAATAAAAATCTTTAAAAATAAATAAATAAAGTAAAATGTTAGCTTCTTTTTCTTTAATATGCTTTACTTACCAAATCCCTACTGTGCACTAAGAAACAAGACTAAAGCTGCTTCCCTAGTAACCTTAACACTTTTTATATCAGATATCTCAGAACAAAATTATTTCAAGTTCTTGGAAACACAAATATTGTTATAACCTATAAGCGTCTTTAAAGGCATAGATAAAAAAAAAAACTTTTTTCTGCATAATACTAAAATAATTTCAACTGTAAATATTATATAGCAATAGAAATTACATGCAAACAAATAAAAAACAGCACAACCAAGTTTCAATAAAGGAGCAATTTGCTTTGATCCCCTGGAGAGAATTCTTTGGCTCACTAAGAGGAAACAGGCTTCTTATAAGCAAATGAAATCTACATGAGTATTATAGAATCTATAAAATCTGGGAAAGAGATATTGTATATTTAATCAGAGATTAAAATTCTACTTTGAAAGAGGCAGTTAGCTAGTTTATCTTTCAAATACAAAAACATTTTTATTAGTTTTAAGAATAATTTGGTAACCAGACATATTCTCAGGATAACAAAAACATTCTAGAATAATAAATAATCCACTATTTCAAAGCAGAGTCTATAAAATATAATTCCAGTAAAACAAAAGAATCTGGAAAGTCCCTCATATTCTTTATTAACAGGATGAATTGCACAGGAAAACAGTGCTATTAAACTGCAGCCAAAACAGTCAAATAAAGGCAGACTCAACTGTAAGAAAGGTCACTGAATTCAGGATTATCATCTATGGATTTTTACTGTAATACAGAAATAAACTCTTGCTGTATTACTAGAAAAATCAAAATTCATACACACACAAAAATAGATGAATGAAGAATTCTTCTTCTTAAGCATTTAAACTGCAGAGAAAGACTGTTAATAAGGGATCCTGCCTGGTTAAAAAAAATTTCTGAAACTAGTAACATCTAGAAACCTGTAGACAGGGGCACCTGGCTGGCTCAGTCAGTTAAGTGTCTGACTCTTGATTTTAGCACAGCACATGATCTCAGGGTTGTGAGACCAAGCTCTGAGGTAGGCTCTGCTGGAGCCTGCTTAAGATTCTCTCCTACTCTCAAAAAAAAAAAAAAAAAGAAAGAAAGAAAGAAAGATAAAAGAAAAAAAAAAAAAAGAACGAACCTGTGTATAAAGCTGATTTACTGTGAAAACGCAGGCTTTAAGACACATGAAAGAAAAAGTACGCTGTGAAGTTTGACAGTATAAATAATCTGCCACATCTGTGTTTTGCACAGCCAATCACTCCAGTTTACTTTTCAACTCACACACAGCCTGAACTATTCCAATCTTTTAAGACGTTAATACCAACAACAGCCACTGCATATAGTCAGGAATGACCTGAATTTCAACCCTTTCAAAACCTCTTGATCTATGGACAAAAATGTTTATTAACCCCAAGGAGACTGCTGCCATTAAATACAAAAGAATGACCAGACTGTCACTCTATCTCACTAATAACTTCAGAATTATTTCTAAATTCATCAAGTTAGTAGCAAAAATTACTGTAACTTTAGGGCGCCTGGGTGGCTCAGTGGGTTAAGCCGCTGCCTTCGGCTCAGGTCATGATCTCAGGGTCCTGGGATTGAGTCCCGCATCGGGCTCTCTGCTCAGCGGGGAGCCTGCTACCTCCTCTCTCTCTGCCTGCCTCTCTGCCTACTTGTAATCTCTCTCTGTCAAATAAATAAATAAAATCTTAAAAAAAAAAAAAAGAATCATTAAAAAAAAATTACTGTAACTTTAAAGGCAGCATTCTCTACAATGAAAGGCAATAAATATTTTTTGAGAATCTTCCAATCCAGGTCACAGTGGTAGGCACTGGAGTATGTAATCAACAGAGTATTACTTCTGTCCTTCAAGAGTTGGGTGTGATCTTCTTGCCACTTAATCAGTATGCACATTACATCTTACCCAGCGATTGCTTTTCATACAAAGAAATACTGTGTGTTTCTCATTTAAAAACTCTGAAAGTAAGCTTAATTTTCTTTCTTAAAATGATAATGAAGCTTAATCTGGTTAATCTGAAGCTAAAGCTGAATCATCACCCTTCTTATCTGGTAATAAGTCCATGTGACCAGGAGAATCTTCTCGGATAATGGTGCTCTGTTAACTGTCCTACTGTGTCTTTCTGTCTCTGTTTCCCTCCCCATCCTCATGCTATCTCTCCTTAGACTCACCTTCTCTGGATATCTCTGCTTAGGACTCTGTCTCTCTACTTTCAGATAGCTTAAAATTTCTTTGGCCAGTGTTTCCCAGTCTATGAACCAACTTGAAGCAGCTGGGAGCAACTGGCACAAGATTTAAGTTCTCACATGTGAGCCATGAATTCATATGTGTACTAAGCACTAAAAGCTCAAAGTCTGCTTAAATCATGTATTTATTTTGATTTTTTTGGAGGGGGAAAGGCGCGGGGGGTTGGGTGAGCCTGGTGGTGGGTATTATGGAGGGCATGTACCGCATGGAGCACTGGGTGTGGTGCATAAACAATGAATTTTAGAACACAGAAAAGAAATAAAATAAAATAAAATGAAAAAAATTAAATACATACGGATTCTTGTACATAAATGTAAAAAATCTTCCTCTTCATTTAAAACTGCAATACAGGGCGCCTGGGTGGCTCAGTGGGTTAAAGCCTCTGCCTTCTGCTCAGGTCATGATCTCAGGGTCCTGGGATTGAGTCCCCCATCGGGCTCTCTGCTCAGCGGGGAGCCTGCTTCCTCCTCTCTCTCTGCCTGCCTCTCTGCCTACTTGTGATCTTTCTCTGTCAAATAACTAAATAAAATCTTAAAAAAAAATTAAAACTGCAATACAATATAAAATCTGCAATTACTAAAAATACAACTATTATCTTAATGTGACAGGGGAAAGGTTGCCTGTAAAATATTTGACATTTAAAAAAAAAAAAAAAAAAAAGTCCTGTGCTCGCTTCGGCAGCACATATACTAAAAAAAAAGTCCTTATTTAAGGTCAGAAACCAGCTTGAGGGCAGTTATGAGGACTTCCTTTTTATCCTCAGTGATCAGCACAGCCAAGTGTTCCATTAGTACATTCTAAACAAATGGCTTTAAAAACATTTCCTTTTAAGACCCAGGCCTTCTGACTAGGTGCTGTGCCTCAGCCACCGCCATGCCCTAAGGCTATGCTAATTTATTCTACTCTATTCACAGTCTGACTGGAGATGTATGCAAATGTGACTCAACAGGTGGTTAGGGACGAATGTGGGAGGTTCAGGCAAGGAATGAGTCTTTCTGATCTGGGTAACAGGGTGGGTGGTAGGCCATCCACCAAGATCAGTGCAGCAGGCAACACAAATGAATGAGATAAGGCGTACCCTCAGTCCTGACCTTGTTAACATGATTGAAGTACCCAGGTGTGCAGCACTTTCAGTGAATGACAGGACAGGAGCAGAAGCTAGGCTCCAGTAAGCAGACAGAGCAGGGGAAGGTAAAAGGAGAAGAAAGCATGGCTCCAGCAGGCTAACTATCTCTTCCCTCTTTCCTCGTATCACCCCACTACTGTGACTTAGAACTACTCTTCAAGCTCTGATTTCTCTCATTCATCCTGTTTTACATTTCAAGACCCCATGCAGCCAAGTTACTGCAATACTTGCCTAAGTAGTCTCCCAGTCTCTATGTCTCTCCAACTTCTTCCAAGCAGTCTCACTAAGTATTATTCTGAAATTGTTATTTTTCAGATCAAAACTTTTAATAATACCTCAGTGTCTAAGACCTGCAAAGCACTATTCTCATCTACCTTTCCTTTTATCCTTATCTCTAGTTCCAATTGGTCAACACACCCATCCCCACCTATACCTGGGGAGTGGCTGCCTTCCAACTGCCTCAGAGGGTATTCCTCCAGCTGACACACCCTCCTCACCGGGAAAGCCTAGCCCAAGTTTCAGCTTTCAGTGGGATCCCTGCAGCCTGGAAGCACTTCCGGTCTCTTCCTATCCCAATAAATAGATACAAATTCCTTAACAGCAGAAATCATAAATCACTCTTTTTATCTATCTGCCCCTATGATTACTAGTCATAATGTAAACCTGGAGGAAAAGTCCAATTTTTAAAAATTTGGAACATGATGAGATTCTTCTACTGACCTTAAGTAATTAATGTTTGTGTTGACAAAAGGTTATAAAAAGTATTTCTAAAAGTATCATAAAAACACGGTCCAAAAGTTAGCGATTTAACTTGATTTTAATGTTACTCAGGAAATTACAGGGAGTTTGCATGAATGTGGATGGGCAAGAGAAATTTTTTAAAAACTCGTTTTTTTGTTTATCTTTCTGACAGAAGCCACAGTGAAAAAGAATTTGATCTACATTGTTCCTCTAAGGAGAACAGGAGGAATGAGCAGAATAAAGAAGACTAGGTGTGTACTGGTTTCTCTCTGCTGCCATAAATTACTGGTGAAGGCAATAATTTTGAACCAAAGCAGTTGTCAGCTGGCAGTAAGTATGGCTGTACTCACTCCACTGTTTTTAAAAAGCTTTAATTACAATGTATGATCAAAATTCACTCACCTGATTAAAAAAATGTTTTCTTCTAACTTACAAAATTATCTTTCTGACTTTCTCACGTAACTACCTACCATATTACCATCTCATTTTCTCCATTTCCTTCCAGTCACACCCATTCGGTTGCTAAGAAACAAAATAAATATGATCTTCAAGAAGTATCTGTAAAATAGATACTATATTAATACTTACCTTGAGGAAAAAAGGAAGAAGAGAGAAAACTTACTTCTACTGTGCCTGCGGTTCTTTACATAGGCTAATTTGTTTAACCTTTATAAGAGCCCTAGAAGGCAGTTCTTACTATGCCCAAGAACAAATGGCTAACTGAAATTCAGTCACATAACTTGCCTAAGGTTACACACCCAGAAAGTGGTAGAACCAAGGTCTGCCCGAAGTATGCCTAATTTTAAAGCCAGTGTTACTACCATTCCCATTTCATGGCCTTTTAAAAAAAATTCTGCATACACAATTCTTCATATTAAAACTTTTCAATAAAGCTTTATAATTAAACAGGTCTTTAAATATATTATTTCAGGGCACCTGGGTGGCTCAGTGGGTTAAGCCTCTGCCTTCAGCTCAGGTCATGATCTCAGGGTCCTGGGATGGAGTCCCACGTTGGGCTCTCTACTCAGCAGGGAGCTTGTTTCCCCCTCTCTCTCTCTGTCTGCCTCTCTGCCTACTTGTGATCTCTCTCTGTCAAATAAATAAATAATTCTTTAAAAATAAATAAATAAATAATTTCTTAGGATTGTTTTCCCAAAGGATTACAGACTAAAATAATTTTTCCTTCACAGGAATAAAGAATACTTTTATTGTTAAGAAATAACCACACATTTTTAAGATACAAAGTTCAAAGGAAGGAATTTTGAAATGCAAAATACACTCTAATTAACCTGTATTTACCAAATCTGGTCTCAAATTGCTATAGAATATCAATAAAAATGAACCAACTTGAGCCTTGAAGTTCAGTTTCAACTATCTTTATCTCTATTGAGCTGAAGAAAACGGGATATAATAAATACTTCTCTTCCATGCCTGATTTGCTGATTGACAATTTTTCCAGTGAGTATCAAAATGAGCCCTGAAAAGCTCTAAAAAATATTATTTTAAGTCCTAATCCTTAGTTACTCATCAAATACAAAGGCAGAAGCCTGCTGAAGAACTGTCTTTAAACTTTAAGAAATAAATAAGCAAATACAGTCAACAGGGTTATAAATTTAGGAGGGAAAAGCGAAAGATCACATTCTGAATTAGGACCAACAACCATATACACAAATCAGTATCCAAATGAATGCTCCCATCTAAAGGTACACAAATCTACTTAGCCTTCTTTTTTTTTTCTCTTTCTTTTCATTTTAATATATAGGGTCTATGAAACATAGAAAATAATTTAGGTATAGTATTACTTATAGAACATGACAGGTGAGCGTGCAAATGGAAAGTACATCTTAGACAGAGAGTTGTGATTGCTTACAAGCAAAAGAGTCAAAAAGGTATGCCTCCTGTATTACTATCCGGTCTTACCTAATTTTATTAGGATACTAAAGTCATTAAGTCAATGCTCCAAGAAAGAAGGTGGGTAAGGGCATAGGCTTTGAACTGACCTGGGTTTGTTATGCTTATCACGTAAACTCTTGAAGCCATAATGTACTCATCTGAAAAATGGGTATGTTAACTCCTTCTTAAATTATATTTGTGAAAAGGACTGCACAAAAGAGATGTCCCTGCATGCTTGTCTTCTTCCCCTTTCCTAAGCAGCACTGCTACTTTTAATGATGGGGGCAGGGATGATGTGATCAGACCCAGTCCTTCTGAAAAAGAGTCATCCTCCCATTTAAGAATGAAAAACTAAACTAAAACCAACACAAACAAGCAAACAAAAAAAACAGTAAAAGCTAAACTGCGGAAAAGAAATTAGAAAAGCATGTGAATATCAATGTGCAACTCCAATTAAAAGATAATCAACCTAAATGTCTTCTAAATTCACACAAATTCAAAATTCCAAACAGAGAACTGAAATTTTTGATTAAAAAAAGAATACTTTCTAAAATCCTGCCTCTATGCTATTAGTGAAAGAGCAGAGTGGAATCCATAAAGCTAACAGTAATAAAATAGTAAGCAATCTGTTAAAATGAAACAAAAGTCAGCTAATAGCTTCGGTCTGGTAAAACAGCTACTTTTTTTCTTTTTTCTCATAATTCAGTGAGCCTATTAAATTAGTACAATCTGTCATTCATTAGTAGTAGTTATTGGACCTCTGACAATTTTTTTTTTGTTGCTGCTGTTTGAAGGATGAGGAAGAAGGGGGAGGCAGATACAGAGTACATCAATATTTTTCAGAACTCAATCCTTCTACAACTTTCACTTCCAATCATAATACATTATACACTAAATGAAGCCTATGGAACAAAAAACAAATCACAGACTTGTTACTATCAGTAATGTAAAAAAAAAAAAAAAAAGAAGAAGATGATTAGAAAAGCAATACATATGTATTTTTTTTCTGTGATTCTGAGAGGATTAATTTAAAAATATAAAATGACAAATATATAAAATACTTTTTATGATTAAATGCTGTTTGACTATCCATCTGACCTACCTTTCACCTTAAAGTCAGCAGAATAGTACAAGTCACTTTGCTAACCTGGCACAGTTTAAGATAACTCCAATGAATAAAGTCCAATTTCCTGATTCTCTCAGCCAAAATAAGCAAACCTAAGTTAGTTTGATCTAATAGCAAGCTCTAGGGAACTTAGCCCTTTACAGCTGAAAAATCAGAACAAGAACCAGAATTTAAGGGAACTTAGAAATCACCCATGACCTCATTTTATAGTCAAGAAAATGAAATACCAGAAGTTCAGAGACTTGCCTCAATTTATAGAGTAGGTTAGTAGCAAGTTTATCTGTGTTATGCAGAAAAGTGCTGAAATCAAACAGTTAAAATCTTAGAATCCAACTCTAATATAGTTAATAGTTATTTGACATCAAAGCTTTAGAAAGTAATTTTCTTCTTTTGTTAACTGAAATATAACTTTAAAAATGATCCATTTTGACTTGGGTAAAATTATAGGCAAAATGCAGCTGATACTTAAAAATGCAATTTGCTGGGGCACCTGGGTGGCTCAGTGGGTTAAAGCCTCTGCCTTCGGCTCGGGTCATGATCCCAGGGTCCTGGGATGGAGCCCCGCATCGTCGGGCTCTCTGCTCAGCAGGAAGCCTGCTTCCTCCTTCTCTCTCTCTGCCTGCCTCTCAGCCTACTTGTGATCTCTGCCTGTCAAATAAATAAATAAAATCTTTTAACAAAAATGCGATTTGCCTAATTTCACCAAGAGGAAAAATAATTTCAAATAGAATTTTTCATTGTCCAGTTGTACTCAGAAATCAGTTGCAGTTGCAGAAGGAAAAAAAAGAAGAGGAGGAAGAAAAAGAAGGAGGAAAAGAAACAACTTCCGATCCTATTCCAAGGATAAAAGATATATTAAAATGAAATCTTCCACACCTCCATATTCATTAGATACCCAGAACATAGTGAATCAAGTCTTATCTTTTCAGGATATCAGAGAGAGATAATATGTTTGCTTTATTAAATACCCTCATACTAGACTAGATAGGAAAAAAACAGTTACAAAACCACCTGCCTCTCTGTCTACTTGTGATCTCTGTCAAATAAATAAATAAAATCTTAAAAAAAAATCATAAGCAAGTATCTTTATCTTACTTTTTCTTATCTAAATCCTATTCTCAGATATTGAGGTTAGGCCTAAAGAAGAAATCAATTAAGTGTATATACTATATATTTAATGAATTGATATGTATCAATAATACTTTGGGCAAAAAATATTCACAAAATAAAATTTCTGGTAACTTTCATTTCAGAAACAAAAATGGCTTTTCTCTTATCTTCTCCCTCTGGGGATTCCTGGGTGGAGGTAAACAGAACTCCAGAAGAGTGGCAACCATCCCTTGTTTCTGACAGTGCTAGAAGGAAAATGCAGTGAGTGCTACCACTATGAAGACTTGAGGAGAAACTTGGTCTGCTCCTCCTTCTAGCCCCTCCTTCCAATAATGACATCATTTCTCTCCCAGACCTTGCTGTAGATCTGGCCAGGCAGCTGTAACTCTCCAAGGCTTTCTCACAACTTTTTTTTAGGTCCAGGAAAACTTAAATTTGATTACAATATCACAGTAACGCACAAGACTACATGCTCTATACCATCCCATGCCACCTCTCTGACCTTACCTCTTACCTGCGCTCACTCGGGCTTCACTCTCTCTGTGCCAAGCATACTGGAGTCCCTGTCAGGGCCACTGTACCACTTCTTCCCTCCGCCAAGGACATGCATGACCCACATAGCCAATAACCTTCTCACTGAACTTTCCTGACCACTCTATTTTAACTTGCAATTCCCTACCCCTGAACCCCCTAGCTCCCTTATGTGCTCTATTCTTCCCCAGAACAGTTACCTATTTCTGCTCACTAAAAGGTAAGCACTGTGAGGCAGAGATTTTTGTCTCTTCTTCTCACCGCATGTCCCCAGCATCTATAAGAATGTTTGGCATATACTAAAAGCTTAAAAACTACTTGTGGAACAAATAAATGATTCCAAGTTTGGGAATTAATGCTGGTATTCATCAAATATTAATTAGATATTAAGAACATAAAACTATACAAGATGTTGTTAAACAGATTGTATGAAAAACATGGTCTTTGCTTTCAAGGAGTCTAGCTGGAGATGCAAAAGTAATATACATGGAGTAATTATTTAAATATGTGGACAGTATTAGGTATGACTATTAGCTAAGTTTATTTGTATGCCTCATGGAATCTGCCTTGTTATTCCTGGTTATACCTAGCACATAATTAAATTCTGAATCAAATGGTAAAAGCTTATCATAGGAGTTCAGACAGGGAAAAAATGAACTGAGTTGCAAAAGTAAGAGAAGGCAACAGGTGGCTGATGAGGTTCAACATGGGCTTTGTAGATGTAGAAGCCTGTGTTGGCAGTGAAGAGGTGGGTAGGCATCTTAGATGAGGTGAATTTCATGAAAGGTCAGACAGGCAGGTGAGGGCCAGTAAGAAACACCTGAAATAAAATGATAGGACTCACTGATCAGTAGGGATGATCTGGGGAGGACAATTTCAGTCTAGATCACAGAGAACCTAATCCTCTGAGCAAGAAGACTCAAGTCCAGATGGAATCTCACAGCACATGCTGTACCCAGCCTGGGTTTTACCAGTTTGGTACAGCCACTCATGAAAAACTAATGGTGCACACCAGCAACTTTCTATGTAAGCAACAGAAGATAACCTCCTTCCCTCCACCCTGCATGTACACACACACACACATCCCCACACATATATTTCCAGGAAAACTGGTGGCCAGTGACTAACGAATCCAAGAGAGGGGGAACAAAAGCCCTGTTCCCTCACCTCAAGGCAAGACAACCTCTATGGTACAATTTTATCCCAAAGTTACCTCCTGGATCAAGCTGAGGCTACATATACCCTGAAACCACATCCTTGTTCATCTCAGTTTCTTCTTCTTCCCAGTCCTGCTTCACTCACTTTGCCAGAACATTTCAAAGACCTCTCCTGATATATTACTTGTACATGAATTCTATCTCTTATTCTGCTTCCAGGGAAACTGGAGTACTACAACAAGTCTGTAAAGGGAAGTACTACATGTTCACAAAGAAAAGAACATGTTTTAGAAGAAAAGAGTTACACGGCACAAGCATTGTTGTAGGTCATTTTGGAAGAAGACTACAAAACAGGCTGTTTGGTAATAGATGGAATAAAGACGGTAAGGTGACAAGAGGCAAATTAAGGATGCTACTGTCAAATTCAGAAATAAGTGGAAGAGAAAATATTTGCTTCAGTATGAGAGAGAACTTAGGAAGGGACACAACTTAGTATAGGGAAAGACTGAAACTAACTCTTCAAAGTTTCATTTTTTCCTTGAAAGGCAAAAATATTCCTTCACTAGTATTGTTAATGTTTTGGGTTTTTTTGTTTTGTTTTGTTTTGTTTTGTTTTGAGAGAAAGTGCATGTCTGCACCCATATTCAAGCAAGTATGGGGAGGGATAGGGGCAGAGGAAGTGGGGCAGAGAGAGAGAGAAAGAATGTCAGGCAGATTCCATACACAGCGTGCAGCATGATGCAGGGCTCAATCTCATGGCCCTAAGATTATGACCTGAGCTGACCTGAGCTAAAATCAAGAATCAAATGCTTAACCGATGAAGCCAACCAGGTGCCCCAGTAGTATTGACAATGTTATATCATAAATTCTTTCAAATGCAAATCTCTTTTCAGGTTGACACTACTTAACACAAGAAGTGTTAAAAAACTTGAGAATTACAATAAGTAACAACAGGACTCTCAAATTCTCTCTCATGTTTTGGGCCCCGAATATCTATATTCAGAAATATGAAGACAAAATTAAACAGTATCTCCAAATGTTTAGAATGACTTAGTTTGTTAAATTTCATATTTAAGTGACTTAAAAGAATCTTTGTTAAGGGTCAGCAACAGATTACTTAAAATTGGAAATGCATACAAACAAAGTAACATCTGATTTTCATCTATTCTTATGGGACCCTGAAGTAATTTCAAAAGAAAGTAGATATAGCTAAGCTTCTAATCTAATATCTAAGTTTATTGACTCCGTGGTACCCTTTCAAAATTCGTATTTAGTAAAAATGAGTATAAAAAAAATGACTACTTTTCGAGGCACCTGGGTGGCTCAGTCATTAAGCATCTGCCTTCTGCTCAGGTCATGAACCCAGGGTCCTGGGATCAAGCCCTGCACCCGGCTCCCTGCTCAGCAGGAAGCCTGTTTCTCTCTCTCCCATTCCCCCTGCTTGTGTTCCCTCTCTCATTCTGTCTCACTCTCAGATAAATAAAACCTTTTTTTAAAAATTACTGCTTTTCATTTAATTAGTCATAATAATTTCATGTTACAGATCTCAGTACATAGAACAGAAAAAAACACTAAAAAAATAGAAATTTTTAGCAGGTTATTTTTTTCTCATTGACTCCTTTATATGCATTAAAACATATACCTAACAGCTATCAAAATTTAAATACAAATAACCTTTGACCAAATAGTCCCAATGACAGGAATTTCTCCCACACACACAAAAGAGGAGGGTTGGGGGTGCTGGTTACATCAAAGTAAATCCCTAAGTCTAAGTTCATAAAAATTTCTCCTATTCAGTTTTAAGACCAAACTGATACACTTCCAGAAAAGTACATACCTTACTCTGTATATATCCTTTAAATAGTCCCAGGAGAGCCTCCAAGAAAAAAAGGTTCCATAGCCAAATATGTTTGTACCACATGTATTTTCCCTCTTAAAAATTAACAATATACACAATAATTTATAGAAGGCTCTGAGATGTTCTGAGGTGAAAATGGTGTTTTCCAAATTTTATAGAACTAGAGAACACTTTTGTACTCATCAAAAACAAGACTTATTTAAAACTTTCCATACTTAGCTGATAAATGATAGCTATTTTCCCTATAAACCTTAAAGGCTAAAAGCTATAATTCAGTCACCTTCTCCCCACTCCCTTTTAACTCCCTTCCTCTGAGCCCAAGATACTGCAGTGCTTATAACTTTATAATTCATAATAATTATAGGGATCTTACTAAAATATACTTCTTGGTCCTTTCAGATAATTCTAATTCCTATCAGTATTTTTAGCAAGGAATCCACATGATTTCAAGGTAGGTCAAATGCTCAAAATGCCTGATACATTATAATCAATGAGATGACTAGCTATGCTATAACTGAGGCCAGAGTATCTTTAAAAAACGTAACAGTAAGTTCTGAAAATCTGCATTTCAAATGTAAAAATATTTTCTTCCACTCAAGAAGGGCAAAAAAGACATACTAGGAATAGCCTAACTATTTATTTTAAAAGAATACCTTCTAATATACTACCCAGAATATTAAAGCCAAGAGTTTTACCCTATAATAAGAATTTCACCCTAGATATAATAAGAATAAGAATTTACCCTATAACAGGGTGCCTGGGTGGCCCAGTGGGTTAAGCCTTTGCCTTCAGCTCAGGTCATGATCTCAGGATCCTGGGACTGAGTCCTGCATTGGGCTCCCTGTTCAGCAGGGAGCCTGCTTCCCTCTCTCTCTCTCTCTTCCTGCCTCTCTACCTACTTGTGATCTCTCTCTGTCAAAAAACTAAATAAAATCTTTTAAAAAAAAGAATTTACCCTATAACAAGAATTTTTAGCCTACACTCTACTGAGAAATTTCTGGAATTCTTAGATTTTCTAAAACCATACACAAATTTTATCAGTTCATGAATGCATGCCTTTTTATGGGGAAACAATCCAAAGCTTCCACCAATTTTTCACACTGCTCAATTACTCAATTTAAAAGCCATTATATTTTGTAATTTATCTACCTGAAACAATGGTAGGAGAAACTTCTTAGCTAATACCGCAAATCAGATACACAAAAACACACTCCTCAGTATTGTTTTCTCCCCCAGAAGCAAACAAAATGCAAATTACCTTTGCAGAGTCATGTTCAAAGAGCCAGTACAACCCTTAATCTTGTTCTGGGCTTCAAGATGAGTCATTCCATGTGCACTTATTCCATCAATGCTGAGAACCACATCGCCTATTCTTACATTTGCCTGGGATGCTTTGCCGCCATCTTTGAGCTGTAATAAATATATTTCATTAGGAGTGTCTCTCTTTAAAACACAGAATAATCAACACAGATTAAAATTGTACTTTTGCTTGAATCAAAAGTATACTAATATACTTTTAGACAATGTAATAAAAAGTTATCTTTATTAACAGGTAAAGTTAAAATTCAAATGACTTTTGTGTTTATTTTCTTAAATTCTTATTTGCTTTCTAAAAACTGAAAGCATTTTCTGGAAAACGTTCCTGATAATTTCTTATTTCTTTATTGTGTAACAAGAGCAGTGTGTGCTGGTCATGAATGAGGAAGACAAACAGCCAAGAAAACTACATTTAACATCTGTAATATGAATAGGGTATTTCAACTCTTTTAGAAATTATGCTTAAACTCTTTAAACAGCTGTATTTTTGTTTGAGCACAAAGAGTAACACAGACAGAGGATCTACTGAACAATCCTTCCTGTTGAGTCCAATTCCTACCCAGTGTTTGGGGTACTGAATTCTTTTAGTTCATAGGCCCAAATATCTTTTACACTAGATGTGCTTCCTACTCTGGGCATTTAGTAGAAGGGGAAGGAAACCAGTTGTGTCTGAGACTGTCAGACATTTTTAAAAGTGTACCACAGTTTTCAATCCCCAAATCTTTCTTCCCTTCTCTAACAATTTTCTCTGTGTTCACATAACTTAGTTTGACCTCTTTCAAAGTTCATACATATCTATTTCACTGCTCCAAAAGAAGAAAATATAAAATTGCAGTAAAATGTAACATGATGCAATTTTAATACATACCTAGAAACATGGAACAAGTACAAATCAAAAGAAACCATTCTAATTTAAAAGGCAAGCTTAGAATTCAGTAAGTACAAGTAGATCACACTGAATATTGGGTTGTAGGAAGATAAGACTTTACCCCCCCAAAAAAGAAAGAAACTAACCAATATGCCTCAAATATTTAAAACTAAAGTATTTTCTAAGTTTCTCTTTGGATTATACAATACTGTAACTTTAATAATGCAAGTGAATTGTACACTTAAAAATAGTTAAAATGGGGGCACCTGGGTGCCTCAGTCATTAAGCAACTGCCTTCAGCTCAGGTCATGATCCCAGGGTTCTGGGATCGAGCCCCACATCGAGCTCTCTGCTCAGCAGGGAGCCTGCTTCCCTTACTCTCTCTCTGCCTGCCTCTCTACTTGTGATCCCTGTCTCTCGAATAAATAAAATCTTTAAAAAAAAGTTTAAAAAAAATAGTTAAAATGGTTAACTTTTTTTTTAAATATTTTATTTATTTATTTGACAGACACAAGTAGGCAGAGAGGTTATGACCTGAGCCAAACGCTGAGGCTTTAACCCATTGAGCCACCCAGGTGCCCCTAAAATGGTTAACGTTTATAATTACCACAATTTTTTTAAAAAATGAAGAAAAAAAAAACGCAACAAAGTATTTTGCAGAACATTTTACTAAAATTACATCTTGATTAAAAAATATATCCCAGGGCGCCTGGGTGGCTCAGTGGGTTAAGCCGCTGCCTTCGGCTCAGGTCATGATCTCGGAGTCCTGGGATCGAGTCCCGCATCGGGCTCTCTGCTCGGCGGGGAGCCTGCTTCCTCCTCTCTCTCTCTGCCTACTTGTAATCTCTCTCTCTGTCAAATAAATAAATAAAATCTTTAAAAAAAAAAAAAATATATATCCCAGGAACACCTGGGTGGCTTATTCAGTTGTCTGTCTTTGGCTCAGGTCATAATCCCAGGGTCCCAGGATCGAGTCTGTCATTGGGCTCCTTCCTCAGTGGGTTGCCTACTTCTCCTTCAACCTGCCACCCCCCCCCAACCCCTAGCTTGTGCTAGCTCTCTGATGACTAAAGAAAAAAAAAAAAAAAAAAAAAAAAAAACTCCCTTCAAAAAAAATAAATGATTGATTGATTAATTAAAAAAATAAAAAATAGGGGAACCTGGGTGGCTCAGTGGGTTAAATCTCTGCCTTCCGCTCAGGTCATGATCCCAGAGCCCTGGGATGGAGCCCCACATCAGGCTCTCTGCTCAGCAGGGAGCCTGCTTCTCCCTCTCTCTGCCTGCCTTTCTGCCGCCTTCTGCCTACTTGTGATTTCTCTTGTTGTCAAATAAATTAAAAAAAAAAAAATCTTTTAAAAAATAAAAAATATATCCCAGGGTACCTGGGTGGCTCAGTAAAGTTAAGCATTTGTCTGTAGCTCAGGTCCTAATCCTGGAGTCCTAGGATAAGCCCCCTATCCCTGAGCAGGGAGCCTGCTTCTCCCTCTTCTTCTGCTCCTCTCCCTCTGCTTTGTTTTCACAATGTATCACATACGTAGTATATCATCATTTTGTTTTCATCTTTACACTAATAGAAACTATCCCCTCAGCTGCCAAGATATTTAAGGGAAAGAAAAATTGGTAGTATGTTTACACTAAAGAAAAAAACTTCCAGAGTAACAAAGCAGATCAAAATTTAACTCACAGCACATTTATCAACATAACTATATTACACTTATGTGCACACATATACACAGCTTTTATTATATATGACTGACAAAGTAGTTCCAAAATTCAATAAAAATTAAATGGACTAGTTTTCAGAATCACAGTATCAAGAAAAAATAATTAAGATTGAACTTTCTTAAGTATATTTTAAAATACTATAAAGGCAGGTATATTTATTAAAATATGATAGCTTTGTAGGGTAGGGAAAAAATCTTTAAAAACAGCAGAATTGCATTAAAAGATACAGTTTTACAACATTAAATAACAGGCATAACTACCTTTTAATAATCACTATTTCTTTTTATGAATTTAAATATAAAGAAATCACTTAATTTAGTAACAGAATTTATAAACTGTTCCCAAATGCACAGAACTAAATTGTTTAAATTGTAAGGGGCATTGACAAAGGAAACAGAAAGCCAGCAACGCCACTGCTTTCTATGGTACTTATTTATAGAGTTGTTCTAATGATTTGATGAAGTAAGAGCTCAACAGATGTTGGGTATTATTACTATTTCCTTGACTTCAGATTACTAACCTCAAAAATGTAGGGGTTGTATTAAATGATCTCAAAGAGCCCTTCCAGTTTTAAAAGTTTTTCTATCTGAGGTATCTGGGGGTGACTCAGTCAGTTGAGCATCTGACTCTTGGTTCTGGCTCAGGTCATGATCTCAGGGTCCTGAAATGGAGCCCCGCATCAAGCTCCATGCTCAGTGGGGAGTCCACTTGAGATTCTCCCTCTCCCTCAGTCCCTCCACCTGCGCGCTCTCTCTCTCTCAAATAAATAAATAAACTTTTAAAAAATAAGTAAAATAAAAGTTTAGTTGTGAGCTGTCTGCACAAAGGTATAGATCTAATCCTTAAAAAAGAGTTAAATCTGAAAGACTTCATTGGTAGAGCAAAGGAAAATCTATTCCCTTCCAAACTGAGCAAATAAATTGAAATTTGAATTCCGATAATGTGACAAGTATCAAATAATTTACCCCAGATTTTATTTCAGCCAATGCTTGAACTTCCTTTTAGGTCAAACATTAAAATAGATTAGATAGGTAAGGAGACAGACAAATAGATGATAGATAACCAGAAATAGAACACATCTATACTATTTGACCATTTCTCACATTCCTCCCATTAAAAGGAAATCTATGGACATTTCCTCTAAACGTACCCAACTTGAAGAATTTAAATACTCTCATCCAGTAGTAACATAAAGGTAATGAACAATGTAGAAAGAAAATAACCTAACCAAACCCAATGTCATAACTAGGTAAAACTTTTCTTGCTCCTTTGTTCCAGTTGCCTACTAGAGTCTAAGATCCCATGATCTCAGGATGTTCAAATCCAACTACTTAGAACTATCTATCCTTTGAGGATTGCTTTTACTCTAACTGCCACTCTTATTTTTAGGTGGTAGAGCATACTAATGCTAAAGCCCCTGTTGACTCTGCCTCTTCCACAGATACCAGCATCTAGGGAAATTACTAAATTGTGTCTATCCTTCCATTACTCCTCCATGTTAGTCCATACTCTGAACATGTCACCCTGACCTTGCCTACTAACTACTACAAGAGCTTTCTAAAGACTTCTTACCACCAAACTCTCCACTCTCCACATTACCCTCCCCTTCCCTCCATCTTCACATTTCCATAATGGTGGCCCTATTACCACTTCATACTGGAGAGTTCCAATCATGTCAACTATTTAGAAAAAGAGGGTAAAAAAACTTCAAATATCTGCTTGCTTCCTACAATCTAGAATAACACTAAAGCCTGAATTATGAGCCATCTATAATTTGTCACCAACCTGTTTCCAACTTTAAACAAGCTCTATAAAGTCAGAGATCATGTTTTTGAATTTGCTCTTCTTCCTAAGACCTTTGAATATTGTAGGTATTAGAAAAACATCTAATTAAACCATAGTAAAGAGGAAATCACAAACTGGAACATCAGTTTTATATGTTAAATTCTGGTAGAAATATACTTAGTTCACCAAAGAGAGAAGATTGGGATCTAATCTGAAAATGAGATTCTTTGATTAATCATTAGACCTAACTGGTCTAAGTAAGGTCTACACTCAAAACCACACTTCTAATAAAACAAAGTAAATTCATTTGGGATAGTCAGTGATATATTTTCCCTAGGACCTTCAAAGAGGCATCACAACTCCTCTTGTTAATCTTTATCTAACAAGCATTAGGAAGAGCTTAATTATGGGGCACCTGAGTGACTTAGTTATGCACTGGACTCTTGATTCAGCTCAGATCACTATTCAGGGCTCCCTGTCAGGCTCAGCGTTGAGTGTGGAGTGTGTTTAAGATTGTCTCTCTCTCCCTCTTCCCCTCTCTGCCCCCAGTTCTTGCTGTCTCTTCTCTTTCTCATAGATAGATAGATAGATAGATAGATAATAGATAGACACATAGATAGGACCAGCTTCATTATTTAACCACAACCTTTTCTCAATCAATGATCAGAAATGGAAACAAATGCCTATCACCATCTATCCAATCTTTCATATTATTTAAACTGTCAAACAAATTCCTTTTTGTCGATAGCGTTTTGAAGCCAGTAATATTAATCATTTTGGGTTTTGATATTAAGATCTTTTCTAAATCGCCAGCCATCTTTAGTATTAGATATTCAAGTTTTCTATTCACACAATTTAAATTAAAAATCATGAAGAACTAATGCTGTATACATAGTGGGAAAAGCCCAATGCATAAAAACAAATTTAAGACTTGTTACAGATGGCATCTCACTGACTACTCCTATGAGCTTCATTTAGTCCCACTTCCTCAAGCCATTCACCCACTAGAAAGACATTATTTTTTTCCCCTTAAATTGGGTAGGATGTAGCACTATTATGAATTGTTAGCAACTAAGGAAAAACTACAAGGTCACTCATTATTTTCATAGTTCACTTTTTCTTTGCTTTTCAAAGTCTGAATAACTTGCATTCATCTAAAACAGTAATAACCTTCTGTCATCAGCAAATCTTGTACATATTATATGACAGCCTTAAGTGTATGCATATTTCATAAATGTACAGTGTGTAGTAAAGAAACAGTAGTAGTGGGAGGCTCCTGGGTCAAGTTCAACATAAATCAAACTAATCACAAGCAAATGCTTCTCCTTTGATCTTGAGAAGCATTTTTATTACTGTTGTCCAATTTTCCATAAACTTAATTGTAGCTCTATGTTTCTCTAAAAAACACTGCTTTGTGATCTCACTTAAGTCGCAAGCACACATGGCTGCACATACTGGAACTACCTCTGAGCTTCTGTTTACTGATGCAGAAATGAAGGTACACCAGAACAACTATATGCTCATAAAGAGAATGGTATCTCTACTGAGCCTCCCCATTAACCTAGATGAGAAAGGCTGTAATATCAACCACCTGTATGTACTTGGACTAAAACCTCTAGGGATTCGTTTTAACCCTTTTATACTGCAATTATGTATGACAAGAAGTTTTCTCTTGAAAAGGAAATCCAGTCTTCAATAAGCAGATGGGCAGACTCTGTGTGTGTGTGTGTGTGTGTGTGTGTGTGTCTGTGTGTATGAAAGGATGAAAGATACCACAGACTTGAGCTCCCCCCATCTGACTTTGACCAGGAAATACCCAAAGGCAAATTTTCTTGAGTTATTTTAAAGGAGTAGTCCTTCTCATATAATATTTTTCTATTCTGAGAAAGAAATTACCCAGAAAAAGTAGTGGACTATTTACTGAGCAACAACAGTAAGTAAGCAACTTTGTGAGACCCTTTATCTTTCTTTGCCATTTATCAGATAGTTTTACTCTGTGTTGCAGATGGAAAAAGAGAGCTTCAAAGGGATTGCTGATGTCCATACAGCAAATAAGAACATAGTTCAGAGAATAAGCTTTGAAATCAGGCGAATATGGGTTCATATTCATATTCTGCCATTTCTTGATTACGTGACATGAATTTACTAGACCTCTCAAGTTTCACCCAACCCTCTTTAAAATGAGGACTACAATTCCACCTGTCTCACAGAGCCCTCCAGCAGATAAATAAAACACCAGCATAGCATATACCACACAATGCAAAAATAAATGTTCACTATTATTATTCTGCCATGCCACCAATTCACATAGGCAGGATGCCTGTTTCAAGGACCTACAAGGCAGAGAAGACAGCTTTTCAAACTGACCAGTCAGACCTTATGGCTTCCCCATCCCTCCATAAATAAAGACAAAATATCCCTTCTTTATTCACTCCATTCCTGTCTTCTCTAAGCCTTAAGTTTTCCTTCATTTAGCAACAGAGCTCGATATGCCACAGGATCAGAACCAGCTCTCCATGTCCTCTGTCTCTGCTTACTACTGTCCAATTCTGAATTTCCCAAACTCCATTCTCACAGGATAGTGACCTCGTATTACCACTTCTCAGGTCAGTTAGGTGTTGCCACTGTACCAAAAGGCCAAAGAATAAGAATCAATAAGATAATATTGGTGAAGAAGCCTTGAAATGGGGGCAGAAAGTGAAGAAAACAAGGAAGGAGGGTATTGGTACAAAGGCTAGAATAAGGAAGCAAGACTAAGAGAAAAGAAAGGGCCATGAGGTATTTCTAGATCTAGATCTAGATTCCAGGTTTGGTAAACTAGATCCTCATCTCTGGGTCTGTTGTACCTCCATGTGCACATGCATAAAATATTTAAACTGAACAAAACATCAAAGTAATAATTAATTATAGGAGATTTTATACTTTCATTTGAATAACTAAAATAACCTAAATGACTCTTCTTAATGACAATGATTTAAAGCCAATCAACTCACAGTAATACCAATGTGTGTCATTAAACATGTCATTAACTTTATTATACTCAAATAAAATTTATAACTAAACTTTCCCCCAAATGCTTAGCCTCCATGCAAATGTGTGGCTCCAGCATTTCTTCTTAAAACTTAAAAAAAAAAAAAAAAAGATACACATACACACACATATATAAAGATGTTATTCCTTTATTTGAGAGAGGGAAAGTCCCGCACACGGGTGCATGAGCAGGGGGAGGGGCAGAGGGACAAGCAGATTCTCCAGGGAGCCAAGCAGGAAGCCTGACCCAGGACCCTGAGATCATGACCTGAGTTAATGTCAGACGCTTAATCAACTAAGCCATCCAGGAGCCTCTCTTCCTAAAACTTTTCAATGAGAGAGAAAAATAGCACTACATCTTTATAAAATTGCATTAAAAATACCAGTATCTCAAGAAAGCATGCCACTTAAACAAAAATCTCAAAAATGCACCAAACAGAACATTAATCTTATCCACAAGAAGTATGCTATTTGGGATTCATAAGGAGTTAGAGATTTACCTGTTAGACTAACCCTTCCCCATAGCTATTACCTCTTGAAAGCAAGCACATCACAGAAACAAAACAATTACAGAACTCATAGCAAAAAACAAAATCAATGAAAACATTATAGAGCTCTCACTTTTAAAAGTTAGACCCCAATATGGCAGGTATTATTTAAATACATTTAACTGCATGAGATCTCTCTTTAAAATGATCATTTATGGGGCACCTGGGTGGCTCAGTTAGTTATGCCATCTGCCTTCAGCTCAGGTCATGTTTCCAGAGTCCTGAGATGGAGCCCCACATCAGGCCCTCTGCTCAGCAGGGAGCCTGCTTCTCTCTCTACCTGTTCCTTCCCCTGCTTGTGCTCACTCTCTCTCAGTTTAATAAATAAAATATTTAAAGTAAAATAAAATAAAGTAAGCATTTAAGGATGCCTAGGTTGCTTAGTTGGTTAACCATGTGACTCTTGATTTCAGTTAGGTCATGATCTCAAAGTTGTGAGACTGAACCCCCGCTTTCCGGCTCCACACTGGGCATGGAACCTGCTTGGAATTCTCTCTCTCCCTCTCTTAAAAAAAATGAGCTATTTAATATAGCTGCTATATTGCCCTAAGCTTTTTCAAAAAGAAGCACAATGTTTAGCTATAACAGTGACTGCAACACTTAGAATTCTCTAATGAAATGTATCCTTCCAAATCACAGGGAACCTCAGTATGCACACAAAAACCTCTTATGCCTTCCTCTGGAAGTAATAAGCCAGCAGTTACAAACCTCACGAAACAGATGTCAGCAATAGAAATTATTTACTGATGACATATATACCCAAGTATATTACAGAAATTTTATAATATAAATAACACCATTTTAATAGATGTTTACTAAGAACAATTTCTGCTGGTTCACAAAATTACCTTGGTAATTGGATAATTGTATTCTATGGGTTAACAAGCAGGAGACAGGTACCTATATAAGAGCCACAACCAACATGCAAGTTTTCAACCTCTGCATATTTTCAACAAATATGGAATGCTCGGAAATGTATGACCCTAACACCATGGGTATGACAAGAATGCCCTCAGACTTAATAAATGTAAAAAAGGAATATATAAATATGACAGCTATAGAAAGAAACACTACCAGAAATTTCCCATGTCCAAAAACCATGGGAACTAAACCATGGGAAAATAAAGATGCGATTTTTCTAACAGTGCTGTTACCAAAATTTGGATAAATACACCAATAAAATTATATCAATCTAACCAACAGGATTTTCTTGAGGTAGAGAAAAGCACTGAGGAAAGTCTTATTTTGAAAAACTCCTAAGTAATGAGCAATCTTTAATTTTGTTTTAAAAATGTACTTTCTAGTACCTTCTATAGGAGAAAACTATCTCCCACATATATCCCAGAATACCATGGATGTGACTTTCACACTGCTACCCCTCAAAAAACACACAAGAAGGTATGAGCACTACCCCAAAATAGGGAACTCACAGAACTTGTTTTCTTAACGGTATTACTCAGTCATCAACCAAATGTCACAAATAAACAAAAGTGGTAGAGTTTTTAAGCACTAAAGTAAGAAGTAAAGAACATTTGAGAAGTACTGCATTTTTTAAAACATATCCCTTAAGCTTTCTTTCAAATCCCAATGTGTTCACTGTCACTCCAGTACTTATGAATCTGCCCTACAATATTACACTTAGCACTTAAAATTGTTCTGTCGTGCATTGCCTACTGCCATACAGTGTTGACCCCCCAGCCAGCGTGTAAATGCAACTCAACCACACATAAAAAACTAATCTCTGCCTTGGATGTCTAACGTAAACATGCCCCTTTAAAATTTGAGGCTATTCTGGATTCATTTTAATACTCTTTTCTGTAAAATAAAATCACTTGGCTTTCTGTATGTTAGAATGGCGAGATAAAACAATCACTGATGTCTCTCTGTGAGTAACTTTGTAAACTCCTGACCCATGTAAGCAATGGTTACTTTAACTACAGGCCTTCTCTTTTGGCTTATGAGTCAAACTATAATCAGTTTTACCCAAAAGTCTTGAGAATACACCTTATATGGTAGCAGTGAGGAGAATACCTCAAAGTACATGTCATTATGCCTCACAAAACCAAGGGAAATAAGAGGGTGATTATGCCTTTTTCTTTCCTTATGTAGCCACTGAATTACCTAGTTCCAACACTGGGCTGCTGTTAATACTGTTTGTTCTAGTCCTCTAAATCTTTTCTCCATGATGAGTCCTCCTTTATTGAAGTAATATCTTTATTCTTCTCTACTAGCATCCCAATGAAATAGAAATGTGCCTTTTTAAACCGTAATTCACTATTAAGACACCACACGACACTTTCATTCTATAGCTAATCCATGTGTTTAAGCCCAGAGATTTAATATGCTTTGTAGTTAACGTGTGAATATAATTCTACCAGAAACGTGAAAAGTATGGTGGTTTATTAAAAGAAAAAAAAAGAACACATATACAAACATCTCTAAGGTACCTATATAATTATTATTAATATAAATATTAATTATACAGAAATTTGTGTTTCCATGCAGTCCACTTTATAATAATAAAGAAAATGGTAACAAATGCCATAGATAATTATAAAGGTTAGAAATGAGTAAGTCAACTCTAGTTTACCTGAGAACAGTTTAACACTGAAATTTACACATTTCAACCCTCCCTCCTTACTAGGTTCTGTTCAAGGATGAGATGAAACCTCTAAAATTGTATGCAAATTGTGTCCAACTTTGCATGCATTTTTCCATTGAGTCAGTCCACAGCTTTCCCCAAATTCTCAAAGGCATCTATGACCAAAAAAAATGTTAAGAATGAATTTGAAACGATTTAATGAAACCTTAGAACAGTGTTTCTCAAAGTGTGGTTCCTAAACTACCAGCAGCAGCCTACTTTCATGATGTGGGAAAAAAAATCACAAGCCCTTCAAAACCCACAAGCTAAAAATGTTTCAAAACAAAACAAAACAAAAAAATCCATTAGCATCAAGAAAATTTAAGCACTCAAAGGAGAGTTTATATTTATTTAATGTGTTACAAAATCATGACTTCTTAAGTTAATGGCAGGTAAGTATTTAAAAAAAAAAAAAACAGGGATTTACTTTTTTAAAAAAATCCTAAAATCTTCACAGTGTATATTATTAATATTTAATAAGGGCCTAGCCCATTCGATACCAAATTCAGAGAAAGGGTATAAAGAACTGGCATAGCCCTCTCCCTCATCTACTATTTAACTTTTCTAATGTGTACGTAACTCTCTATGAAGCAATGCTCCTCAAACTATCTGCGGTGAACACTATACCTGCCTTATACCAATTCTTCTGTAATCTATAATAAAGACAAGTTACTGGAAAACAAAATTTAAAGAAACCGTACAAAATATAAGACCAAATTTCTTATCATCAAATTCAACAGACATAAAATCATTCTGTCAAACTACCGAAGTTTCTAGATACCAACTCTTCATTTCTGTCCTTACTTCGTCTCAAACTATAACCAACAGTCTGCTGGTCTGTAGACCAGAAGGATTTTCTTTTATGCAATGACTATATCCTTTATGTCTCTTTAGGTCTATTATACACAGACTTAAAAATAACACACAATAAATATTTAATGAATTCCCATAATAGAAATCAATGGTATTTAGTCAACAGGCTATTGTTTAGTAATTTATTTCCAATTTTCTTTGCTCTTATGTTAAACATAAAGTGATAAATGATAATATCCATTTACTTTGGTATACTGATCTGACTTTCTCTTTAGGAATTGTTCCTAAAAATGTATACACATTTAAATTTTTGATCCATGATACTAGAATGCCAGCAAGAGTATTTGCAACCATTTTTAATTCTGCAAACTGTACACAAAAGTGTTTGTTATCCACACTCTTACAACTCTTAATATTACAAAAGAAACCGGATGGCAATTTTAACTCTACCACTAACAAATCCTGTGACCTTGGGCAAATCATTTGCATCTCCCATCTTATTCTGCTCAGCTGCATGAGACAGCTGAACCAAATGTTCTAAGGTCTCTTTCAACGCTAAACCATAATAAATATTTATAGACTACTATCTCTCATTATTCTAAACAGCCATTACAATTAGTATCCATTATTCATTTTGGCATTAAAATAACTGTAATACTATTCTCTAATTACTTCATATGTACATATATATACATAATTCTTATTTCTCTATTATAATACATTAAAATGGCAAACATGACTACTTTTCAAAACCTAAAATTATATCAACATTAGAAATCCAAAAGGTGGGACACCTGGGTGGCTCAGTGGATTAAGCCTCTGTCTTCAGCTCAGGTCATGATCTCAGGGTTCTGGGGTCGAGTCCCACATCGGGCTCTCTGCTTGGCAGGGAGCCTACTTCCTCCTCTCTGTCTCTCTGCCTGCCTCTCTGCCTGCTTGTGTTCTCTGTGTGTCAAATAAATAAATAAAATCTTAAAAAAAAAAAAAAAAAAGAAAGAAAGAAAGAAATCCAAAAGGCTAGGTTTCAGAGCTAACTAGAAGAGAATCTAGCTTATCTTCATTTTCAGATCCCAAATGATTTTTTTTTCTTTTAGAATGAATATTAATTCTATTATATATTTAATTCTAGAATATTTTATTTTAAAAGACAAGAATCTTTTTTTCTACTAGTAGTAGCTAAGCCCTCTAGCATTTAATGCTGAATTATGCATTCATCTGTTCATGATACATTTACTGAGTGATTACATATGAACTAAATGCTAATGACTGTAAGAATGAATTAGAAGGCAAATGGGGAAAGCAAATATTCATTTATTCCATCACTTAACAAATACCTGCCAAGTGTCTAATTTGTGTTAGGTGGTTCAAGGCCTTGTGATACAACAATGAACAAAATGAAGTCCTTGCCCTCACAGAGCTCCATTCAGTCAGGAGGAAAGAGACAATCATCATATAAACATGCAAGTAAATAAAATGTCAAAAATAAGTATTACATTAGAAAAATAAAACAGAGAAAGGGGACAGAAAGTGGAGACCTCTTTTACAGTAAGGCAGTCAGAGAAGACTTCCTGGGGTGGTGACATATGAACAGAAACAAGAATGGATTAAGAGGAAAGCACCATGCACATATCCAGAGGGAATGCATTCTAGTCAGAGGTATAATTAAAAGGGATACTTTGGGGTACTACAGACTAATAAAGAAATGTGTAAAAGTTATCAACATATGGACGCCTGGGTGGCTCAGTCAGTTATATGTTGACTTTTGATTTCAGCTCAGGTCATGATCTCAGGGTTGTGAGATCAAGCCCTGTGTTGGGCTCTGTGCTTGGCATGGAGCCTAATTAATGTTCTCTTTCTCCATCTGCCCCTACTCCTCCCTCTCTCTATCTTTAAAAAAAAAAAAAAAAAAGTTTATCAACATAAATACTAGAATGACTAATATACTGAGGAGCATGCAACTCTTGATCTCTCAGAAATAATCACAATTATCCTGGATGTTAAAATAGGAGTTGGAATTTGCAGTAACAAAATGGGAGAGATGTACTCTCAGCAAAAACAAAAAGCACACGAAGGACTTGATTATATGAAAGTACTACCATTTCCAGGGAGTAACAGGTAGTTAGGGCATCTACATTCCAAGGGGAAAGTGACAGGGAAATGAAGAGCCCAAGCTAGCTAGGTTGCCAAAAGCCATAAAATAACAGGCACAATATGTGACAATAAGTAACTTGTAAAGAATCTAATTTACAAGTTACTTCCACATCAACTAGTGTGGTCTCCTTAAACATGTCATTGCCCAGAACAGACTGCTCACATATGCAACTGCCACTCCTGGAGGCCACACTGTTTCCAGGAAATCCAGGCTTGTTAACAGTGCGTCTCTACTGTGCACTTTCTCTCATCCTGTAAAGAAGCTGGGAAAGTCTTCATTCCATTCCTGTGTCAGGAAGTGTGACTTCAGCTTCTTTTGTACCATGCAGCCTTCCAGAACCAAGACCCATCAACATTTAGACAAAAGGAGTTAATGTTTCCATATATGGGATTATTTTATTCATTCTGCTTGGAATTTGTTGACAGGGAAAAAAAAAATTCCTAAGGATCCTTTTCCTTCCAGCCCTCTTTAAGTCAGAACTACCACCAATACCCCTACTAGGTCTCCCGTGCCTTTCTTAGTCCAGGCTTATTTTTCTAGCCCAGTAAGCAGGCCTGTACAGTTGACTTTTTATCAAGATAGCACCAAAGTTTGGTAGATCACATCTAGCACTCTGGTCTCTAGTCATAAAACACTGATTTACTCTAGATGTTTTGCCTCCTCCACAGAAAGCAAACACACAATCACAAAGACCAGCTAGAAATGGAAAGGAAATGTCCTTACGTCAATGCCACTTTTTTTTTTTTTTTTTCCTTTTTTAAACTAAGAGTAGAACAGACCGGAGCAACACTGAATGATTATCATTCCGGTACAGTGTGGCACAACCATATTGGTTCTGAGCTTTGGGTAACACAGGATTTGGCAGAAGACAAACTGCTGACAGCAGTTAGGGAAAGTTTATTGAGCAATGTCACTACTCCCAGTTGTGTAGACTGCAGAGATGCGAGTGAGGGAATGGAGGGGCTAAGATGTTGGTTTGCCTGGTAGCAATATGCCTGAAGCATATTTGTCTGCTGTTTCATGTTCATCTTGTTTCCCACTCTGATAAATCAAACCACCTCTTGCATTCAGAGTAAGGGCCCAGAGTCACTCAAATACAGGGATAAAGCTAAAGACATTATTGTTTGAGAACACAAATTTCTTAGCAGACGTTATAGGTAAATCTAGGCTCTACACAGAGCTTTCCTTGTATAAATCAAACATTACCACTACCAAATGTTGGTCATTATTGAATCAGAGACTAATGTATTTAAACATTTTTTGGTTATATTAGAGTAGTTGACACGGGTTCAATTCTTTTAGCAAATGGTTAATAAGTACACAATATATACCAGTGGGTGGGGGCAGAGAATGTGTGTGTGTGTGTGTTTGTGTGTGTATGTGGTACGGCAGGAAGGGTGAGGTAACAGAGTTCTATTTCTTAATTGTTGAAAATATATGTAATTAGCAGATAACATTTATAACACTACTGTCTTTGTACAAAACCTTCCATTTTTACATGTAAGATAATACAGATCAGATAACAAATAACAAAGGTTAACATTCTGCCTTAACATTACTTCAAAATATGCAAATGTATGTTCAAAAAGTTAAACATTAAGAATACATTTCCAAGAAAATCTATCTGGCAACCACCTGGCTAGCTTAGTTATCATTACTATTATTAACTATGTTAGCTTTGTTATTATTCTCTGCTGGCAATTATTATAAGCCATTTCCTCAACTTCCAAGCAGTATTATATCAGAAACAAAAGCCTCTAACTAGCTCATGAATTCTCCAGCTGTTCAACACAAACATAAACCAGACACCAGTGTGCTCACACGTAGTATCTAGTAGGTCAGCAACACTGAGGTAAGAAACAGTCCTTGCAACAGGTTCTTTAATCACAGGAGCACACCATGAACTAAAAATTGTTCTGGCACAAAACCAATAGAATAGGAACAATTTTTTACTGAGATTTCTCAGAAGAGTTATAGCAAGCTTCAGGAACAAAGGTTTTTTCAGGGGTGCCTGGGTGGCCCAGTCAGTTAATCCTCTGACTCTTGGTTTCATCTCAGGTCACGATCTTCTGGTGGTGAGACGGAGCTCCACGTTGGACTCTGCTCTCAGTGCAGTCGGCTCAGAAGCAGTTTCTTCCTCCCGTTCCCTCTGCCCTTCCCTGCTTACCCTCTCTCTCTCTAATACATAAATAAAATCTTGAAAAGAAACAAGACAGGAAAAAAGGACAGAAGGCATACTGCTCTACCAAAGTGATTTGCAAACCAAAAACTTTTCTCCTTAAAGCAATGTGAAAGACAAAAAAAAAAAAAAAAAAAAAAAATCAGCAGACATTATACAGCCCTAATTAAGATGGATTTTTCAGTATATTTATTTTCTTCACTTCCAAATCTAAAACTGTATTTAGGCATTTCAGGAAATATATGGAATCTCTTAATGTTCACCTGTTAATTACTCTGCAATCATAAAAAAAATCATTAACCCAAGCTCCATTTCTTGAAGCTGATTCAGTATTTGTTTTCAGCAACTTTTTATAGACTTAGGAGGTATGTATATCAAAAAAACAAGTGTGTAAAAGAGAGTAGTATGTTAGGCTGTGGGAAAAGGATTTAAAAGTTCTTTATTGATTTGAAGATACACAAAATATACAGGGATAAATCTACAAGCCAGTGTTTAGATTCAAATGCAAAAAATTCAACGAGAAATTCAAATTCAATAGAATTTAGAAGACTTGACAAGGAGTCCACAAAAATAAAATCAGGGCAGGACACCTAGCTGGTTTAGTCAAAGGAGCATGCAACTCTTGATCTCAGTGTTATGATTCCCAGCCCCACACTGGTTGCAGAAATTACTAAATAAAACTTAAAAAAAATTTTTTTAACTAAATTTTTAAAATAAAATCAGGGAGATTTTAGAAGGAGATGGCATCCTTGTAAGTCAATAATGTGACAGTCTATTCAGTTTTAAAATTATTTTTAAGTAGTAATATGGTCGTGGGCTGCATTAAAAAAAAAAAAATAAAAACCACCATCCATATTAGGGAAAGTGTTAGTTCCACTGTATTCTGTATGTTTAGACTACATCAGGAATACTATGTGTAATTCTGTACCAGGAAAACAACCATAATTAGAATAGTCAAAGACCCAGAAGTTGTATCATGCAAGGAATCACCAATTAAAAATGGACATTGCTGAAAAGATTGAATATATAATATAATAATGGACTAGAATTACTGACTCACTAGCACTAATTCCCACACTTGCCTGATCAAAAAGGGCACTCTTTGTAAGTACAGACTATGGACACTCATTACAAGAGAATCTGATTTAGAAAGTCTTAGTGAAGACCCAGGAATTTAATAATCCTCTGGGCAGGAACCAGGGTCCATGGGTACAAGTTCCAGAAAGAAAGATTTATTTTCTCAGCAAAGTTAAGAACGTGAAAACATTCAGAACATTCCAGAAACAAAATGGTTTTTTTTGCAAAGTAATGGGATTCCTATTTCTGGGTATATGTTTAAGCATAAGGCAGCCAGCCAGCCACATGCCAGGGATACTATACAGAATATATGAATCTGAAAATGCAAAAGAGTATTTAATGAAGTACTGGTGAGTAAACAACCAGACACAAGAATACCATTATGCTATTTTAGTCACATATAGTAAATGCTCTTTCTCTGTGAAAATAATACAACCATGAAGTTTTGATTCCCATTACATATCACAGTCATCTCAACCAGACTGTAAACATTTTTGCTTTACTGAGGCAAATGCCACAAAATGAAATATAAGCTTCAATCTAGCCAGAGTTCAGAGAGTCTAGATTTTTACTGTTAAATAAATAATAAACACAGCTTTAAAAACAGCACTAAACTTTCTCTTAAACTGTGATGACACTGGTAAATGGAAGAAAGAAGACAGAAGGAGGACTCTTAGGCCAGACAGAATTCTGATCATTCATGGTACTGTAAATCACTTCTACATAGGATATTCAAATTGTCCCATAAAGCTGTAATAGTAATTACTCCAAACAGGAGTAACAAGATACCGTGTGAACTAAATAAACACAGTCAATTTCCCTATCATTCTGCATTTGTTATGTAAAACTTTCATGTTAAGTAATATGATATATCAAATTATCACAACCAACTATTTAAGAGTAACAGAAAGAAGCAAAACAGAGTGAAAATATAAATGGTGTAGAACTCCATTTGGTCTAGAGCTGGATGCTCAAATGACTTTTCCTATGAGTTTGATAGATAAAAAGCTAGTCTCAGGTATCCAAGTTGGTACAGGTAATCAGGTATTTGGGCCTTTTAAAACAGGACTATCATCAAAGATTGGTGATTTAATTGGTCATAGAAGAATTCCTTCTGGTGGCCAAAAGACGGGTACAAAACCTATGAGAAAACACCTGGCATTATCTCTAAAATAAATTCACATGTGACCTGCACAATGCTACTGCTATTCTTATACCAATGTAAAGGTACACAATCAAAAACATCCTTGTGGGGTGACTGGGTGGCTCAGTGGGTTAAAGCCTCTACCTTCCGCTCAGGACATGATCCCAGGGTCCTGGAATTGAGCCCCACATTGCATGCATCCAGCTCTCTGCTCAGCGGGGAGCCTGCTTCCTCCTCCCTCTCTGCCTGCCTCTCTGCCTACTTGTGATCTGTCAAATAAATAAAATCTTAAAAAACAAAACGAAACACACATCTTCTTCCTACATAATCTACATAATGAAAGGCTAATCTAGAACTATTATTTTGGGAGAGGTCAGTGAAAAATATCCGTATTACCCAACTTAAATCTACTGGCCTAAGAGAGGTTAAGGACTCCAGTTAAGGAATTTTCATGCTACTGAATTAACATTAAAGAACGTTATTTGCAAAACTAAGTATACCCATCACTGAACTCATCTGTTTTGATCTCCTATAAGCTGTTTAAGAAAAAAAGTGGTGCGGGCAGTAAGTAGTTTGGACTATATAATCTAAGGTGTCTTGTCACTCCAACATTTACCTTTCCATGCCTGTTTTATGACTACTGTTCCACGGAGATATGGAACATCATTTAAGAAATATCCAACATCTACAATTTCCAATCTTGAAAACAAAAAGATAGTCACTGTTACAAACTTTTGTTTGCTGATTTAAAAAAACAAACCAAATAAACTTTCAAAATAGCAAACTAGAAAGGAAGAAACCTCACCATGTGCCCAGCCAATAAAGTATCTGGTCAGTACCTACACCAATGGCAACATCCACAGATTTCAACCTGCTACCAGTATAGATTTGATGCTAATAACAGAAAAGAGGCGCAAGAAGCAAAAAACATTGGAATTAGATGTTTTATATATATTAACTCATTTAACCTCACGGAAATGCCAGAGTTAAGCACTGGCATTCCCAGTGAAAAAACTAAGTGAAAAAACTAAGCCACAGACAGCTTCAGTTACTAGTCTAAGGTCACAGTTAGGAGGTCATAACGCTGAGATGAAAACACAGGTAGGATGATTCCAAAGTCCACCTTATGACCCCACGCTGGGCTGCCCTCCCACCAACACATCATCTGCCACTCTCCCTCCTGAGATAACACATAGCACTCTGCAGCCAAATGCACATGTTTTATTCCTGAGAAGTTTATTCCCTAAATCCCATCTATCTGTTTCTGCTACTTAGACAAACACGACTGGATAAAGCAGGAGGGAAATCGCTTCCTCTAAAACTTGACTCTACATGGCTACCCTAATTAACTCTCTAAGCCTCACCCACCTTCCAGGAGAAACAGATATCCAAGTGTCATATTAATTTTTAAAAATTCCTCAAACTTTCTAACCATCCAGACTAAAAAGAGAGAGACAGAGGAAACAAGGAGAAGAGGGAGGAGTAAAGGGGAAAAGCAAGTGAAGGAGAAGAGGCAAAGCAGCAGAGAAGGACAGAACCCCCAAGTCTCCCTTCTTCACTTTAAAATCCCTGAATTAGTCTTGTTTTTGTTATTAAAGATCTTATTTATTTATTTAACAGAGAGAGCACAAGCAGGCGGGAGCAGCAGGCCAAGGAGGGAGCTTGATGTAGGGCTCAATCTAGGACCCTGGGATCATAACCTGAGCCGAAAGCAGATGCTTAACCAACTAAACCACTCATTCGCCCCTTGTACTGAGTTAGTCTTATTACAAAATCCAACTCGGAGGCTCATCTGGATAGGAAAGAGGGTTACCCTCCCCAGTTTCTACTTTCTAAGATGGGATATTAGCCTCTTTCCTCCCAACATTTTTACTTTGGTAGGAGAATCTTCTCTGGTACATCCTTGATTGAGGATGGAAACCCCCACTCTGGGGAGACTGGTGATGGAAGAATAAGAGCAGCTCAAACAGGACTGATCGATGAAACAACAAAGAGCAAAGCTTCTCAAAGGATCTGTGAAATTAGTCTTTTTAAATCTCCAACCTGTTTCAGAATAATGCTTTTAACAAAAATACAACAAAATATTATCAGAAAAATCAATTTTAAAACTATACAAAATGCAAGCACCCAATTTTTTTTTATTAATGTCAACAGACTTGAAATTATCGGCTCAAACTTCTATAAGAATTTCTAAAAACTTATTCTCAATTTCTACCTTACAGTATCACAAACTCACGACCCCATGGATAATACTTTGCATAACACTGTATTAGAACATCAAAGACCAGTTTCTGCGTCCTAAATATCATATTTAAAAGAGCTAAAAAAAATCTTTTAGAAATTTAGATAAATAGGTGTGCCTGGGTGGCTCAGTCAGTTAAGCCTCCGATCCATGATTTTGGCTCAGGTCATGATCTCATGGGTTCTGGGATTGAGGCTCACATTTAGTTTCCCCCTCAGCAGGGAGTCAGCTTGGGATCCTCCCTCTCCCTCCAAATATATATATATGTATATATACATATACATATACACACACACACACTAAATACTAAAGACAATATACTAAATATTTTTTTTTTTTACAATATACTAAAGACACCATCAAAAAAGTCTTAGAATACAAGAATTCTGTAAAGTTGTAGGATACAAAGTCAATGCACAAATATCTGATGCACCTATACACAAATAATGAACCAGAAAGAGATATAAAGAAAACAATCCCATTCACAACTATATGAAAAAGAATAAAATACCGAGGAAGAAATTTAACCAAGTATTGGTGAAAGACCTGTATATTGACACTGATGAAGGAAACTCAAAAAGAAGACAAATAGAAGGAAGAACATTCTGGTATCTACAGGTATCAATTCAATGCAATCCCTACCAAAATTCTGAAGACCCTTTTCAAAGAAATAATCCTTTTGAAAAACTAATCCTAAAATTTGTACAGAACCACAAAAATAAATGACCAAAATCTTAAGAAAGAAGAATAAAGTTGAAGGCATCACACTTCTGATTTCAAACAATATTACAAAGCTACAGTAATTAAAACAGTATGGTTACTGGCATTAAAAACAGACACAAAAATCAATGGAAAATAAGAGAGCCCAGAAATAAACCCACACATATATGGTCAATTAATTTATGATAAAGGAGCCAAAAATATACAATGTGGAGAGGACAATCTCTTTATGGTATTGAGAAAACTGGACTACCACATACAAAATAAAACATACAGCATACACAAAAATTAACTCAAAATAGATTAAGGACTTGAATATAGGATTTAAAGCCATAAAACTCCTAGAGGAAAACATAGACAATTAGCTCCTTGACTTAGGCCTTGGTGATCATTTTGTTTACAATACTATACAATAAAAAAGCCACATATAAATGGACCTGTGCACTTCAAGCCTTCCTTTTCAAGGATCAATTGTATAATGTAGTATTATTCAGCCATAATAAAGAATGAAATCTTGCCATTTGCAAGAACAAGATGGACCACAAGGGCATTATGTTAAGTGAAATAAAAATAAGCCAGACAGAGAAAAATAAATACCATATGAGAGCTCTCTTATATGTGGAATCTAAAAAAAAAACAAAACAAAAAAGCAAACAAGCTCATATATACAGAGGATAGTTTGGTGATTGCCAGAGTGGGAGTAGGGTTGGAGAAATGGATGAACTATTTTCTTTTCTTTTTTTCTGGTTCAATAAATTGTTAAAAAAAAAAACCTATGGGAAAGTTTCTTCTCCCCATATTTATACCATTAATGGCTTACACCTATCATTTGAGCTGTCTCCTAAATGAGAATAAAATATCAGACAGTTATAATTATGAAGTCACATAATGAAGTGAAAACAGCTTTAATAAAAAAAAATACTTTGTGAAGAGGTACATATTGGGATTGAAAAATTTATTTCCAAACATAGCTGAAAGAGGGGAAAAAAACTCTCAAAATGTTACATATTACTCAGGTATCCTCCCACCTACTTCAGTTTCCCCTTCCTCTTATAATGGGTGCATGCATATACTCATTCATCCTGTACCACCCTATTAAATGCCAAGAGGGCAATGAGAAATAGGCAAAAAACAGTAAATAAGAAAAATGAAGACTGCTTTTGTTAAGTTAGTATAGAAAGTAAACTAAGTAATTAGCAAAATTATAATACTTAAATATAATTCTCATAAATGTACTAGCTTTTCTTAAAGCAAGGTATAATGTGTAGAAAAAAAAAAAAAAAAAAAAAAAAAGGTTATCTCACCCAGTCTAGGAGTCAAGCAGGTGACTCAGAAACCCCAAGTGTTAATATGTCAAGCAAATATATAAAAACACAAAAGCACCTGTTACATACATTAAATTTTCATTTTTAGCCATGAGCAAAAGACTCCTGGGGGTACCCAAATTTTAAATTTAGCCACTGAATTTGAGTAAGAAATAAATCTAATTTGAGTAAGAAATAACACTAATGTCTTTCTGCAGGTACAATCCAATGAGTCTGCTTTTTAAAGCACAACATTTGGTTTTTCAGTGTTTAGCCCTGACTTCAAAGCCCAGGTCACTCCTTATTAGGATTACTGGCTGAACATCTAAGTTTAGCTATGTAATAGCAAAATAACTCTTAGAAACCCAAGAAGGACCCTTTAATAACAGATATAACAATGTAACTTTTCCTCTCGGGCTAACTAGCCAAGTATATCTCCTCATAGCATGAAGCTAAACTTCAATCTGACTGGCAATCTCAAAGTGAAAAGTGTTGGTAGCTAACAGTGGTCCAAAATCTTATGATTTGAAATTGGAGAATGGCACACTAGATATACATTCTTTTAATGTTGCAACAGTTAACACAAAACAGATTCCCATTTTATTAAATTAAGCTTTCATGACCTCTACATAAATCTTTTGTTATGATATACAGACGGGCCATACTACAAATAAGATTTAAGCCCGAACTTCAGAATAATTCGTTGAGATATTTCCGAATAGGAACGTTAGAGTAAGCACAATTTACCTTTCCAAAATGAATTTTGCTTCATACAACTGACAACCATATTTCTATCATTATCATATCATGTTGTATATAGCTCACTGGGTATAAGCTGTTCCTCTACTTTTTTTTTTTTTTAACTTCTTAAAATACAGATATTAACAGTCTGGGTTATTATTTTCACATCTTTAAATAAAAGGCAGTCATTACTAATAGGATAAAAAATACATTATCTTCTCAATTTTAAAATAACTAATCAAAAAGATTTTATTGATAGTAAATAAACCATTGTTAATACATGCCCCCATAATCTCAGCAATATCACTAGAAACATAAAAACATCACAAGAAAGTGCTGATTCATTTAATTCACTGACAATGCCTTCCTTTGAGAGAAAGAATACATGTGATAAAGAATCATATATCAAATAATCTTTTAAAAAAAAAAGAAACCGAAATCAGAGTATAATCTCAAGCAAATCTTAAATCACAATTCCCTGACTTGGTGTGAGCTTGAAAGTCACACCTGCTGGACATAAATCTTCTGAAATCAGAAACTAAAACTTAATGTCTTTTTATTTACTATCATCAATGAAAATTTACTGAGGAATACATTATAATGAGACATAATTTTCGCTAAATCTGATTTTTCTGGAGTTGGATTTGTAGGCTGATATCTATTTTTGCTCTAGTTTTAGGACTAAATCAAATGGAACCTGAAATTGGCAATGAGTGGCCAGTTGGTTTCTCCTTCATTAGGTCAAGTGTGCATCTGGCAAGCTATCAGTTCAGACATGTTCTTGTTATCAGTGTGCTGGCCCAAGCAGTCCCTAAATAATTCAACTTGCTGCATTAGCACTGTTCAAGTTGCAAAAAAACAAAACATTCCCCCAACTTTACTTGGAAAACAGTTTGTATTGATCTTCATAAAAATGCCTTCTTACATATTCACCAATTCAGTAACACTTCCATAAGAATTCAATTACTGGCAACAGAACAGTCATTCCCATTTTTACCTATAAAGCACACAGTATATTTACTTAATAATTTCAATTTAACATTCAAAAGATTCTAATTTTTTAAACTTTCTAGACAGTCAGTTATATGGAAATTGTGTTTTCACTGTTTGATGAACAAATCTGTAAAATTAGAAAAAATGGATAAATAAATACAATACTAAATCTTTTCTTAAAAAATAACCAAGCTCCATTTTAATTTTTGCCACACTGCCTAACAGAAGATGTTGCTGACTTCATTTATAACACAACCTTACTTAAATCGTATTTACAGCTCACTATAACTTAATAGAAAATCTTAAGAAAAATCTTCAGCTAAAGCTTAACTAAATATTTTACCCTGTAATCCTATACAGTAAAACAAGACCGTGCTTATACAGTTATATCATTGGAAATAACTAAATTCTGAAACAAAAAATTATTTTAATATGTGTTATTTCAAACATAAGTGGGATCTTTAATGTAATGCTAGCAGTTAGGGATATATCACATCAATAAGCTTTTGTAGCTGAATATACGATCAGACAAGAAACCTGATTTGATCCAAGCATAAATTAACTAGCCAATATTGAGGAAAACCACTTATATATGCCAGGCACAGTGGTAGGTCCTGGAATTCAAAGGTGAATATATAAAATGAAGTATATACTTAGAATAAACTTATATTCTCAGGTTGAAGTTGAGAAAGATTTCACTGAAGAGGGCCATATTGGTTTCAGACTTAGAAGATCTATGGGAATTTCCAGGTATACAGAACAGAAAAGCACAAAGAAATGTAGCTATAAAAGCCTTAACAATATATAATAAGGAACATATATCAGAGGGAGAAAAAAGTACAAAGACCTGGAGACATGAAAGTTAGTTAAGAAATAATGTGACCTAATTAAGATCCTCTGTAGAATAAGAAGGCAAATTACAATATTCTGTGGAAAATGCATACTTCTAAAGGTTTTTCTGACCCTCTCAAATGGTCCCACTGTGAGATATAATCTTTCTTGATGGTATTTTGGCTATAATTATGAAAAAACTTAAAAATACATAAACTAAAAAAAAAAAATACATAAACTCTTGGGGTGCCTGGGTGGCTGAGTCGGTTAAGTGTCTGCCTTCCGCTCAGGTCATGATCCCAGGGTCCTGGAATCGAGACCAACATCGGGCTCCTTGCTCAGCGGAGAGCCTGCTTCTCTCTCTGCCTCTCCCTGCTACTCTGCCTGCTTGTGTTCTCTCTAACAAATAAATAAATAAAATCTTAAAAAAAAAAATACATAAACTCTTGGAACCAGTAATTAGACCTCTACATACCCACTCTTAACAAGTAAGAATATTAGATGTTTAGAGCAGCAGTTGTATAACAGTAAATGATGATGGTATGGAGTTTTAAAAATTGTCATACATTCATGAAATTAAATGGTATTCAGTGATTAAAAGGACTATGAAATTAGATCTCTTTCTACATCAATAAATATATGACCCAGTACTCAAATTTGAGTCCACGGAATATTAAGTGAAAAAGTAAAAGACAGGGGTGCCTGGGTGGCTCAGTGGATTAAAGCCTCTGCCTTCGGCTCAGGTCATGATCTCAGGGTCCTGGAATCAAGCCCCATATCGGGCTCTCTGCTCAGCAGGGAGCCTACTTCCCCCTCTCTCTCTGCCTGCCTCTGCCTACTTGTGATCTCTTTGTCAAATAAATAAATAAAATCTTTAGAAAAAAAAAAAGTAAAAAACACACCACTAAAAAAAAAATACACAGATAGCAAAATGGCAAGTGAAAGATGCTCAATCCAATTATAAGATGATTAGGTTCTAGAGATCTAAATATCCCATAATAATTATAGTCAACAATACCATATGATATACTTGAAATCTACTAAGAAAGTAGATCTTAAATGTTTGTACTACACATACACACACAAACTCTTATGTGAAGTGATATTAACTAATTTTATTGTAGTAATCTCTTCACAATATAGACATGTATACTTAACATATGTTGCACACCTTATACAATATCGTGTCAATTATTTCTCAGTAAAGATGGGAAAAAAACTGAAAAAGAGAAAGATGCTCAACATCATTAGGCATTAGGGAAATTAAAAGCAGAAGGGGGTCTTCTATGTGAATATCCACATGTAAAAGAATGAAACTAGACCTCTTCCTCACACCATGCATAAAACTTAACTGAAATGAATCAATTTAATTCTATTAGATACAACTATAAAGCTCCCACAAGAAAGTGTAGGAGTAAATCTTCAAGACTGAGTTTGGCAAAACCTTTTTAGATAGGACACCTAAAGCACAAGCAACAAAGGAAAAAAAGATGAACTGAATTTCATCAAAATTTAAAACTTTCATGCTTCAAACGATAAGTGAAAAGACAACCTATAGAATTGGAAAAAGATTTGTAAATCATGTAAAAGATAAGGGACTTGTCTGCAGAATGAATGTTTTTTTAAAAAATCTTACTATTCAATAATAAAAAGGTAACTATCCCCCTTTTAAAATGAATAAAAGATGAGTAGACATTTCTCCAAAGATGACATACAAATATCCAAAAGCACATAAAATGATGTTCAATACAAGTAGCCATCAGGAAAAAACAACAAAGGTACCACACTTCATATTCACTAAGATGACTACAGACAATAACAACTGTTGGAAAGAATGTTGAGGAAAGCAGAACCCTCCTAACACTGCTAATGGGAATTAAAATGGTATAGCCACTTTGGAAAACAGTCTTGAAAGCTCCTTAAATGTTTAACGTACAATTACCATATGACCCAGTAATTCTACTCACAGATACTTACCCAAAGCAATAAAAACATACTTACATGCAAAAACTTGTACCTGAATGTCTGCAGCATTGATTTAACTGGCATCTAGCATTTGTACTTGAGACAAGAAATTTTACCTTCTTCCAAGCTCTTGAGCTATTCAGGTATCCAATTAAACAATTTTCCTTGCATAACTTCTGAACTCTGACATTATTTTTAATAATAAATCATATTTTCAAGCTAGAAAATACATATAGAAGATTCGGCTTCCTAAATTTAATTTGGCTCTATCTCTTAACCATTGTAAAATGGGAAAAAGGCAAATTTTTTTTTTAAGATTTTATTTATTTATTTGATAGAGAGAGATCACATGTAGGCAGAGAAGCAGGCAGAGAGAGGAAGGAAGCAGGGTCCCTGCTAAGCAGAGAGCTGATAAGGGGCTCAATCCCAGGACCCTGGGATCATGACCTGAGCCAAAAGCAGAGGCCTTAACCCACTGAGCCATCCACCAACTCTGGAAAAAAGCAAATCTTAAAACTAAGTAGCTCTTCTGGAATTAGTTCAGGATCTTAGTTGAAAAAGAAGCACATCAATACTGACAATTATGTAATTATTTTTAAAGGACCATTTTTAAAAGTAGGTTAAAAATCTCCATCTTATTATGAAAATGATATTCCTTCCTTTATCTGATTCTGGCACAAGAAACCTCTAACTTAAATAAGATTAAGAAGATAAAACAGACATTCATCTTATTGATGCTATGAAAAAATAGGGCACAGTTTACATGACTTCATTGTAAAGGTTATGAACCTTAGTTGTCACTGAAAACTTCCGAAGGTATAAAGAAAAGCAATATAATATGCAAGTGATGTACTCAGCAAGTCAGCCAGACACCAAAGATACATTCCAAAGAGATTATTCAATATTTGATTTGTTCTCAGTCCAAAAAGAAAAGGAAATTATTCCAAGATTTAAATATGAATTAGCAATAGTAAAAGTTCCTATAATATAATAATATTAACTCTAAAATACCAGATAAAAATAATCAGTGTCAGAGTTCAGAAATTATGCAAGGAAAATTATTTAATCAAATACCCAAATAGGTTAAGATCCTAAAAAAGGGTAAAGTTTCTTGCCTTAAGTGCAAATGCTAGATGCCAGTTAAATCAATCCTGTCAGCAGCCAGAATCAATTTCTGGTTTTTGTTCTTAAATAGGTGATGATCACTGCATTATTTTTCCCAACAATAAAGTGGCCACACCCTTAAATCAATGTATCAAGTATCTCTGTTAGTGAACACAAACAAGGTTCACACTACCATGTAAAAATTCCCACTGTGAACAAATAGTATTTTATAACAGAAATGGAGAATAAAAAACTTCTGACAGATAAAGTTGTATAAAAAGCAATGGCATATGGGGAGGGTATGTGCTATGGTGAGTGCTATGAAGTGTATAAATCTGATGATTCACAGACCTGTGCCCCTGGGGCAAATGATGTATCATATGTTAATAAAAATAATTTATAAAAAGCAATGGCACATTGTCATTTAGTATTATGATAAAAAATTCATATTCACATATAGTACAGAAAGAATCAGTCATGAACTAAAAGGTGTATTAATAACCCACTCCTACTCTCTTCTGGGTAGAATCCAAAATAGTTTACTGAATTATTTAACACTGCAACATTGCTATTTATTAAAACAGTAGTCTAAAGAATCACTTACCTCCTTGAATCATAATTAGCTGACTAGCCATATTTTTTTAATCCTAAATTAGTTTCTCCTGACATTTGCACAATTATTAGAAACACACACTCACTTCGATATCAGCCTACATAAAATTATAAATATCAAATTAAAGAGGAATTTTACAAAGATAATACATGCAATATCCAAAATTAATTTTGACCATTTACTCCTTTAAGTTATTTCACTAATTCTTCATCCACTGTTATATGCTAGGATGTAATCAAGAATTTTAAAGGGGCACCTGGGTGGCTCAGTGGGCTAATTATGTGACTCTTGATTTCAGCCCAGGTCATGATCTCAGGGTGGTGAGATGGAGCCTCATGTTGGCTCCATGATAGGTGTCGAGCCTGCCTAAGATTCTCTCTCTCACTGTCCCTAGCCCCTCCAAAAAAAATCTTTTAAGTATTATGAATAAAAAATACAGCCTAAGGGATTATAATTGTATCTATTCTACTTATAAATCTTTAAATAAACATTTTTGGTTGAGGTTAAATTGTGAGAACAACTGAATTTAAAGCATACTTGCAAATGAAAGTTTTCGAAGATTTAAAATATAATCTAAAATCACTCAAATATTATTTTTACACAGAATCAAGTATATAGAAAAATATTCATAGAGTATTTATAATATTTAAGTCACTGTTCCTAGATGTTTAGATAATTTTCAAATTGTATATTAATTTTAATTAAAATGTGCATATAACCTACTATAACACTCTTTAATAAGATTACTAACACTTTGTATTTCATATTTTTGTTGTTAATTAACATCCACATAAAGATATGTATTGGTCAAAACAATAATCAGACATTCATTTTTTAAAAACCCTTTTACCAAGATAAAAAGAGTACTTACAAAGTCAATAACATAAATTATGTACATTGCTGATAAATGCCCATATATACTATCCTGGAAAGATAACCATGATATATGTATAAGGAAAAAAAGGAAAATTCAGAACAACATGTATTTGTGAGGGGCAGTGGTATATATCAGAGCACAGAAATGATGAGTAAAAAGCTGGAAAAATTACATATGGCAAGGGGAACTAGAAGAGGCTAAGGAAATTTTAGTTTAAATTTTGTATACTTGTATATTATTTGAATATTTTACAAGCATTAAACTTTAATTTTTAGATAAAAACATATGGTTTAAAAGAGTTACCAGATACAAGTCAATATTCTTGACATTCTACATCTAACTCATAAGGCTTATATTATGACCAAAACCACAAAAGCAACAAATTTTAACTACCTGATAGTCAAACTGTAGAATAACTTCCTCATTTATATGATATTTACCACCCACATACAAGAATCTATCTGAAGTATAGACGATACACATGCGTATGCCTTCACAGGAGCTGCATGTAGTAATTTAAGATGATCAAATATTCCCAATCAGACTGTAAAGTTCTAGAACCAGGGACAGCATGTCCCAGACTGACGTATGCCCGCTTCACAGCTGCTAGGATAACCTGTCTCAATCATCTATTCTACTCCCTCCTGACTAAAAAGAGCCCACATACTGAGCCTGAAGGACTGCCAAATCTATTAGGGCTACTTGTATTTCATCAACAGAAGAAAACACACCTTAAGGATCATTCCAAAAGGGACAACTGAAATGCCTCTCAGTGGGTGGTATACAAAGTAATTCTTCTGGAAAAATTACTTTTCCATAAAAGGAAGATAAGCTGCACTCACTGTTTACTTCACTTCCTTAGTACTCTTACTCCACCTTAACACATGGAGAAATAATGCCCTTAAGGCAAATGCTTTATGGCATTTGCTTTAGTAAAGGGCAAAGCATTTTATGACCATTAGAACAGCCCAATAAAGGAAGTTTGAGGGGGAATGCAAAACACATGCTCAACTAGCAGGCCTCAAAAACAAGTACTAACTAAATTGACATTGGCATTGCTGAAAAACTGACTCAAAAAGTAAGAATACTTTAAAATGTGCGAAGTGTTCTATTTCAACGATGTATAGATTAGGGTCATAAAAAGGATTGTTTGCTTTTGTATTTCACTTGGAAGTGAAATTTTTGTACCAAAATATAACAAGAGATATTTCTTTTAAGACTGCTGGTAGTGTGCACATAACGCCAAATATATGATTTAGAAATGACACATTTTTCAAAACCATTTAAAGGTAAAAGCAAGCTATTTTTAGGATAGTACTGAATTTGGTTTTTATTTTTAAAAAATTATATTTCCAGTGTTTAGAGGGCAGAATAAACATCTCTTCATCTAAGGCAGGGGGAGAAATTATATTTCCATTTCTAAAGAACTTTGGGAAAGGATGACTAAAAAATCAACATCTATGAAAGGAAAGAAAAAAAGTTTTCCCCAATAAAATGAAGGTAATAGGAATTTCTGAAAAACCTGAATGTAAATCTTGCAAGTCAGATAAGCACCATTAATGGAAAACAGCTCCCTGACTATTTGAAGGTTAAAAAAAATTTTTTTCAAGAATAATATCAATTACTCCAAGGCAAAGTACTTTTATCAAGCATTAAACAATCTGAAAGTTGATTTCACACACAGAACCACTATTAGGCAAGCTAAAAATGTATTTTTATAAAATATATTTGTTGTTTTTAAAAATGTATTTGTTATGGATGGATCAGCATCCACAACAAATGCCTGTCATGAAAGATGCACTCAATAAAAGGAACTGGTTAATTCAGCATCTTAACACAAACACCCAACTTGAGGAACCTGGGCAGAAGGGTGGGGGAATCTAAGAAAGACGAGGTTTTATCTCTCAAGTATTTGTGTCCTTGAATCACTTGCAACACTTGTTAAAAACACAGACTCCCACTTTATACTGCAGAGATTCTAATTCAGTAAGTCTTGTGTGAGGCAAAGGAATGTGTATTTTTATACAGAGCAAGTAATTTCTGATACAGGTAGGCCGAGAAACACCATCCCAGAGGCTCCTCGATACCACATGAAGTTTCCTAGGGAAGCACACACAGCCCATCCTCAAAGCACCCAAGGGAAAGCCTCATACTCCCACCCCATGACAGCAATGACCACAGCATTATGCACAGTCAGTAAAGCAATTCTTGAACATCTGCTGCATGGGACCAGTAAACACAATGGAGTCTCCATTCTTAAGGAATCTTTTAAGAGAGTACAGGCAGGCTAAAATCAGCAAGGAGAAACAGCAACTTTTTGGGTATGTGCCATGTGCCATATGTTTTAGCGGCTCTATCTTTGAAGGAATGAATGGCCAGGCTGCAAGAGCGGACACCACCACACAGAAAACCAACTGCAGGAATTTATCTGGATCCAAAGTTTTCTTCAATTTACTCTTCAGGAATGGAACCACATGATTCTTGGTGATGTATCTGTTCATATTCAAATGACACTGAAAGTATGCTGTTTTCTGATAACCTCTCCATCCCAGCTGGTCAAGTTCTACAATGGCAGAAATTCACTGACAAATGTAAATCTGGGAGGTACTAACAGCTTTTAGTAACAAAGACTGCTGTGAAATGAAATGTTTCCTATGTAGTGAAGTCAGGATTATTATCAGCTGCACATACCGGAAAATCCTTCTACTCTGGTTTTTATTTTGTTTCTTAAAGATTTTAGGGCGCCTGGGTGGCTCAGTGGGTTGATCCGCTGCCTTCGGCTCAGGTCATGATCTCAGGGTCCTGGGATCGAGCCCCGCATCGGGCTCTCTGCTCAGCAGGGAGCCTGCGCCTGCTTCCTCCTCTCTCTCTCTGCCTGCCTCTCTGCCTACTTGTGATCCCTCTCTTTGTCAAATAAATAAGTAAAATCTAAAAAAAAAAAAAAAAAAAAAGATTTTATTTATTTGAGGGACAGAGAGAGCACAGGAAAGAGTACAGAATGGGGGGGGGGGGGGAAGCAGGCTGCCCACTGGGGCAAGGAGCCCACCCAGAGCTCCATCCTCGGTTCCTGGGATCATGACCTGAGCCAAAGGCAGAAACTTAACTGACTGAGCCACCCAGGTGCCCCTCTACAGTAGTTTTAATAAAAAATGAATTATTTTTTTCTGCAAAGGGAAGGGCAAAGGTGGACAGTCGAAGGCAGCTCTGCAATGACCTCACTGTCTCTGGGTTCTTTCATTCTTTCTCCTCAGTCATCCATATACACAGATTTCATCTACTTTTTAATTGTCACAAGTGGTAGAAAGTCCAAGCACTATTCACTTCCCTGACGAAGAGGAGGAGGACTCAACTCAGGGAAACAGAAATATAATCTAGCAGACATTCTCTTAGACTGTAAAGCAATGAATCTACAAAGGCAAATCTCTTAGCTGGGCACACTGCCACCCTAAAGAAAACCAGGTACTTGTAGTAAGGAAAGAGGGGATGAAAAATACTGGAGAGGCAAACTGCAGTATGTCACCCAAAAATTCCTTATAAGAAAAGGCATCACAGCATTTTCGTCTAGAGTGAGATTTTGGTTTAGAGAGCTGACCATGAGGTCTAAATATCAACATATCCTACTCATCAAAGATCTTTCTCTTATCTCCTAACACTATATGAAAGTATAGCGTTCTTATCTAGAGGCCACATATGAAACCTTACCTAATTTATCAAAAGCTAAATGATTCTTATCTAATAGTATTCTTTATTACTTGGTTATATTTCCAAATATTTTTAAAAAAACACAATAACAACACAAGACTATTTTAAGAAAAGAAATGCTAGTACTAAGCTAGGTGTTTACAGATAGTAACCACAGTTCTGTACTAAGTGACTGGAATATAAGAAATATAGTACCATGGTGGTAGAAGTTAGATGTAGAGTATTTATCTCAGAGGTGAATCTAAGGGATCTCAAAGAAGCGTAATGATCTCCAGTCCTGCCTTCCTGAGCTTGAAGAGGCCTAGAACACCTCCCACTGATCCTTAGTCCAGATTCATTATCTATTGGCCTTTCACCACACAGATATGACATAATTTATGTTTTTTTAAGAGATAGAAAAGCCATTAGAGGTGATACTATTCCTTAAACATAAGGTGTATACACTAGATCACTCACTTCAACCTTTAATTTCCTAATTTTATATGTATAAATATAAAAATAACTAAATATAAAATTACATATATATGTATATATATCGCTCTGGGGATAGTCTATACATATTACATTAGCCATGCACTGTGTTTAACAAATGTTTTTATTTATTGAATACTTTATCACATCACTTGATGACACAGATCTAGCACAATAATAATACATAACCAAAAAGAGAGATACCATACTCAGAATCCTAGAATGCTAACATGGGACTAAGTGTGCAAACCTAAGAGAAATAAATGTGGAAGCTAGCAACGATAGATGAACAGGAGAGAACAATTTGGCTAGCCATCAAACAGACAAGAATAGAAATTTGTACTTTCTTCTGGTTCTTCTATTAAGTAACTAATGCCCATTAGGCAGGTATTCACCTTGTGAGTCTGTTCTGGAAACAGCAGCTTTTTTTCACTTCCGCTCCTTCCTTTCATGACACCTCCCTCCTATTAAGAGTAGAGATAACTAACACCTGGTAGGGGAATGTCTCTTTGCCCTCAGTTAAACTTCCTTTATCTAGCCATCTGACGAATCACATGAGGCTTCAACAAAGCCACTCATGACAACTTACTGTCCAACAGCCTCATATGGGCATAACCTCCCCATGCCTAGACAAATATTAGGAATGTGAGTCTTCTCCTATATATAGCAGCATACAATTATAACTGATCTTTCCCCAAAACTTTTGTTCTTCCCTCCTCTAATAAAACATCTCTATGCTCTGCAAACATTTGCTTGCTTTTAAGTCTGTTTTCCTCACATGACTGTGATCTCTTCAAGGAATAAAGTGTATCTTACTCATTTTTGTATCGTCAGAGCCTATGAAAATCACCAAGTGAATGAAATGTATATTGAATTTCCCAATTAGAGAAAAAGAAACTCTATATAAACCAAACTGTGTTAAGAAACATGTAGGAAAGACTTCTAGTTAATGTCTTATTACTAGACTTCTACAAAAACTTTTTTTAATGGTAATGAATACTTATTTCTAAGTATTTATTAAGCACTTATTACAAAGATTGATAAAACAACGTTAATATTAACTTCCAAAAAAAATTTTTTTTCAAATTTTCTATTGCTTTCGCTTACAGATTATCTCATTCCATTCTCAAGGAAGTTCTGTAGCAATTCATCCCAATTTACGATGACGATGACTCTCACTCAGTGATCTGAAATAAATTATCTAAGTGTATACAACCTATATAATAAATAGCACCAGATCCAGAACATCTGATTTCGAAATACAGTGCCTTTTCACTGTGCTGTAAGACACATCTCTACATGGTTCTCCTTAGCTATTTCTTCTGACCAGTATATGTCTCTGGGCAAGTCACATGATTTCACTGGCTTCCCTCAGCTTCCTACTTTGTAAAATGAAGGCAGTAACTCCTTGCAGAATAACATGAAATACAATGAAGAACATATGTGAACAACCTTTTTAAGTTATTCTCAGCATATTTATTTTGATATATAAATAAGGATAATCCTTATATATAAAACCTAGTTAAATATATTAATCCACACAAAGTAATGACTTCTACTTTCCCGAAAGTTCATATATTCAAACTCATTATTTAGTTGAAATGCCTTCTCCACAAATTTTTAGAAACTAAAAAAATTATCAGTTTTCTTCATTAAAATCTTCAAATTAAACTCTCCCTGGAGTTAAATCCTGTTCAACAAAAAGAAAAATGTTTTCAGCCATCACTTAACTCGATACATTAACAAGAAACCGAAGATTTTAGTACAATCCAGAAGCAGTTTCCTGGTTTTTTCCCTTCTTCTGTAAAATTACATGTCACACGTAATGGAGTTTGAACCTGGAAGATAGAAATGCTGAGCTGGCTAGACCATGATCTCAGATTGGTAACACACCTCATTACCAGTGTGCTAGTAAAACCATACTTCGCACAGAATGTACCTTGTTTTGCGAGACATGCAGGAAATATATCTAAGGTTTCAAGTTGGTCCCTCTTGGGGTCACTGATTAGATTTCAAAACACGAGATGAGTACAGGGAATAAGGCGCAGAGGCATTAATAGTAAAGCACTGTTCCTTAAAGAGTGGTGTTCAAGATGATTTTAGATGGTACATGGATTAAGTGTTTCAATAGTAACATTCATCTTTACAGGTATTTTAAAATATAATGAAGAAATCAAAATGATGATTCCATAAATGTGAATAACCAGAATGAGAATAAAGCATGAATTTTGGCTTTAAAACAGGCATGAGTCATGAAAAGAGTAGTAACAAATTAAGAATATGACAAAAATCATGAACATAGTACATAAGACGAATCTGAAAACCACTTATTTGACACAGCACTATTTTTCTACAATAAAATTATCCCTTTATATGACACAAATGGCCCACTTACTTCAACAAAAAAATTGTAAAAAAAAAAAAAAACTATCATAGAAGTTATAGATTAAAATAGATTTAAGAAGTTTCTAAACCAATCCTAAACCTAAAATAAAATATGGATCTTACCTGGATCCTGATTCAAAAGATCATTAAAAATAATTATTCTTATGACATAAATATGTACTTATGTAGGACAATCAGGAAAATGAGAATTTTGAATAGCTGACATTGTGAAACTGTCTTTACTTTTCAAGGGTGATAAAAGTACTGTAATTATGTTTTTATTTTTTTTTTAAGATTTTATTTATTTATTTGACAGAGAGAGATAGGGAGAGAAGCAGAGGAGCATGCTTGAGCACATGAGCACATGAGCACATGAGCACACAAGCACGGGGAGGAGCAGATAGAGGAAGAGGGAGACGCAGGCTCCTCACTGAGCAGGGAGCCCAACACAATGCTAAACCCCAGGACCCAAGGATCATGACCTGAGCTGAAGGCAGATGCTTAATTGACTGAGCCACCGAGGCACCCCTTAATTATGTTTTTAAAGAGAATTTTTACTGGGGTACCTGGGTTGGTGGAGCATGGACTCTTGATCTTGGGTTTGTGAGTTTGAGCCCCAACTTGGGTATACAATTACTTTAAAAAAAAATTTTTTTTAGTTCTTAAAAAAAAAAATTCTCATTTCTTGAGATACATTCTAAAATATTTGGATGAAATAATACAATAGCGACAATTTGCTTCCAAAGAATTCAGAAGTGAAGATAGAAGTTAATGAAAGTATAGATAAAATTAAAATGACTACATGGTTGAACCTCAGTGATCAATACATTGGGCTCAATATCTTATTCCACACCTATATTGAAAACTTCCACATTAAAAAGTTTAAATCTGCATAAATGTTTTAAATTATTAAATTTAAAATTGTGACCAGGAAGGTACTAAAGTAAGTTTCTCTTACTCCAAACCAAAAGTGAGGGCCTAGTTCTTCTGAGTCTTTTCTGATAAATAATGCATTTTAAATACATCTTTCCTCAACCGCCCTCCCTCACAACCCAATTTTTAAAAAAATGCTAAGTTACCATTCTGTTACTACACAAATGTTATAATAACATACACTTCATAAGCAAATAAAAAAGTGATGCTCTCTCTACTCATTTTCAGAATTCTAACATCGTCATCACAAGTCGATAAGCTCATCAAGAAAAAAGGTAAAGAGTAAGGTAAAAGGTAAAAAGGAGTAGGTAATGAGCCTTTCCTTTCTTTTGATACTCTTTTACTTCCCTACTAAATTTAAACAATGTTCCACACCACAATTAGCAGATTAATTACAATTGACTTTAAAAGGCCAAATTCAAAACACATTAAACACTCATTACTCAACACATTCTACTACTCCCCCACAATTAAACTAAAAAATAAAATGACATAAAAAATCATGACAGTCTGGGGCGCCTGGGTGACTCAGTGAGTTAAGCCTCTGTCTTCGGCTCAGGTCATGATCTCAGGGTCCTGGGATGGAGCCCCGCATCAGGCTCTCTGCTCAGCAGGGAGCCTGCTTCCTCCCTCTCTCTCTGCCTGCTTCTGATCTGTCTGTCAAAATAATAAATAAAATCTTTAAAAAAAAAAAATCATGACAGTCATTTGTGGACCTGCACATAAAAAAGCAAATAATAGAGGTGCATGCATCAATATTAAACTTGCAGCTATCTGTTAGTTAATATAAGTCTTAAAATTAACCTAAATCACAACATGTCATCCAAGAATTTTTAATTTAAAAAAAAAAGGTGTGGTGTGCTTGGCTGGCTCAGTCCATAGATCATGTGATAATTGATATCAGGGGTTATTCAAGACCCACATTCAATGTACAGATTACTTAAAAATAAAATATTAAATAAATAAAAGGAGGTGAAATGTCTTTAGACAGTCACTTCAAACATGTTTAAAAACAGAAGTACATTTTAGTCAATAAATTAAGGAATTAGCAAGGACAAGAATTCAAACAAAATTTAGAATATTTCTATAGGTCAACATCCACAAAATTTAAAGAAATCTAGCATAGATGAGGCAATTTAAAGAGAAAAGATCAACATTCTCAAAGCACAGATAATCTTTAAAAAGGAATAAACTACCAGGACACCTGGGTGGCTCAGTGGGTTAAGGATCCAATTCTTGGTTTTGGCTCAGGTCAAGATCTCAAGGTCGTGAAACTGAACCCCGCATCTGGTTCTGTGTTCAGCAAGGCGTCAGCTTAGGATTCTCTCCCTGTCTCTCACTTCCTCTCTCTGGAACCCACCCCCCCCCCCAAACTCTCTCTCTCATAAACAAATCTTTTTCTAAAAAGGAATAAACTACTTTAATTGACATTAAAATAATGTATCTCTCCATACCAAAAATAATTCCAGATAGATTACAGAGTTTAAAAATGTTGAAAACCTAGAAAAAGCAAATGATAAAGTTATTAAGTATCTCAAGGGAACTAACTCTCCAATCTTTGAAGACACACACACACACACAAATTTAAAAATAAGAACAAATGAAATGATAAACTTCTGTGTCAAAAATATATAAATAACAAAAATGGAGAAACTGGCAGAAATATATGCAGCAAATGTAGTTCTAGTTTAATGCCACTAAATATAAAGGGTTCCTGAAAAACAAAACCATAAATATTGTAATTATTTCCACCTTATAGAAGGATCCTGATCCACAGGAGAAGGAATGTCTTAGATTATGAAAGCACTGATATTAGCAGTTTCCAAGGGAAAATTTTTTGTATTGTCTATGCTGGTCATTTGCCCTGGTCATTTGCCTATTTGTCCTTAGAACAATACCCTGCCCTTCTCTGCCCTTCTTTCTATGGCAACGAACTACATTTCCCAGGCTCCCTTGCTCTGGCTTCTGGATGGGTCCCACCAATAAGAGAGGCAACATGTGGGAGGGGTGGTTAGGAGACAAGCCTTGATATTTCTCTCCTTTCTACACCTTCTCTGTGGTTCTACCTCTGATTAGTCAGCCCATGGCTTCATGGTCCCAGCTCTGGATCACGCCCTCTCTTACGTCTTTAGCTCCTGCCACACAAAACCCATACCCCAGTCTTGGTAACACTACACCTTTGCACTGTTTCTCCTGGTCCTTAAAGATGGCAATCTCCTGCTGTTGCTCCTTTCTAAACTACTCTGCCATACTCTGCTGGACTTCTCTTCTCAACTAAAACCTGTTTACAAATTCCTTGTATTAAAATTTCCTATTTAAAACACAGTAGGTGTCTTCCTTACTGGGCCCTGGTTTATTTAGTTCCTCAAATCAAGGAGTTAATGTGAGATTTCAACAGAAAATGCTGGTATTTCAAAGCAATGTTTATTGAACCTTACATGGGGGGGGGGGCCTCAAAACAGAAATTTTGGCATAAGAATTAACCATGATCCAGAATCACTTAGCACTACTATATATGTTCTATGGCCCACATTTATCTAAAAAGTCATCATTGTAATAAAATAGTGTTTTTAAAAGTCTTAAATACGAAGTTTTTTAAAGAAATCAATAAAAACACAACTGCTACTTTAGTAACCTACTATTAAATGAACTTTAGCTTTGGCCTCCTCCCAAACTGTTAACTTTTTTCTTTCTTCCCCCTCCTCCTAGTGGCATTTTCTCCAGAAACAAGAAAAATTCAAAAGTTGGTGAAAGGCAGTGGAAAGTTTTATTCAGAAGCTTAAAAATTAGCTCCTTACAACAACTTCTGCCAGAATATTTCTGCCAAGATTAAAAAATCACAATCAAAGCAAGGACAAATACCATAAAATGATGACAATATGAGCGAGAATAGATAAAAAGGTTGGATGTGAAAAACATCACAAGATATGATAGAATATTTTATCTACATGTATCTGTATCTTGATATAAGATGGAAAAAGAATGGTTTAGCTTCTCATCATAGTTTTCTTAAAAACAATCCCATATACAAAGACTGCCCCCCTTAAAAGACCATTCTGAGCAGCCAATAATGAGAAAGAAATCGAGTAAGAAAAATGTAAAAAAGAAAAAAAAAGGAAGAAGAAGAAAGCAAAGCAAAGTATACTGAAATAGTTAGTGGTTTGGGTGTGTTTTACAAAATGAAAGTCACCACTGTCTCTAGAAATCAATGATACTCATAAATTTCAACCACTGGCCTAATGTTCCTGCTCATAGCCTAACACTTTCAGCCAGACTGAGTTCACTATGACCTGGTATAGTTGTAATACTACACTAAACCATGTGCACTAGGCAGAGTAATCTTCTTTAACTTTTTATTTGTTGACTTGTTATCAAAAGTTAAATAATGTATACTTACCACAAAAATAAAGCCATGACAAGATAGCTTCATTTAATTGATAACGTTTCACTGATTTTAAGGAGGTTCATAGACAACTAAAGTAAAAATTTTACAAATACGTATGTAACCACAAGTCAAATTTTCTTAAATTTTTTGTTCACTATATTTCATCTATTCCAGGCCACTTTTGAAAAATGTTTTAAAATGAAAAACTAAAAGTCCTAGTTTCACTCTTTTCCCTCAAAGTTCAATTTTAAAAATCCCTATAAACATGACAAAGTCAAAGAGGCCAAATACAAAAAGGAAGTGTCTCTCAAATGACACAGGCCACTTTTAATGCTTTCAGAATGTTTAAACACACAAATCAAGAAAATGTTCGGGGGGGAGCAGTAACTGGATGATGGACATTGGGGAGGGAATGTGTTATGAGCACTGGGTACTATGTAAGACTGATGAATCACAGACGTGTGCGCCTGAAACAAATACCGCATTATATGTTAATTAATTGAATTTAAATTAAATAATAATAATTAAAAAGGAAATGTTCAGTAAAGTTACAGAGTGCATCTCTAGGCCAGACTGCATGCCAAAATTCACTTACTTGTATTAAAAAGAAGTGGGAAGACAGAACTGGGTTACCTGAAAAAAGTGACACTCTTAACCACTGCAAGGTAAAATATTCAGAATACTGGAATTGCAAACACCATCCAATTAGAAATAATGTGTTCCAAGATTATAAAGGAAACAAGGAAGCTGATTCCAGATGGCCAGAAGTAAAACACAACACAGGCTTCCTCATGTATGTGTATTTTGGGTACACATGTTGACCACCATTATGTTAACCAGTTAATACTGCACTGACAAGTACATCCATACTTCATACAAAGAAATATGTAGGCATATTTATGACATTTTGCTTTTAGTTTAGATACAGGTATAACTTTAAGAATTACCTAACAGTGTAAAAGAGCTAGGAGCTATTTATCAAGTTTTTGTAGGATGTATGTGTGTTTAAAGAGAAGGCACATTATAATGTATTAGAATTACTGAACTAGGATGTAATTTGCCAATTCTGACAAATGTTCCATTGTCTTTAAGTACAGAGGTTATTTCATGGTAAATCCTTCAATTTAGTTAAGAAATCATGTTACCATAACTACACCAATCCCTTAAGTTAAATTTTAGTTTCCACAATTTCAAGGAAAAGTCTAATAATCGGCTGTCTACTCATTCCCATCTAAATGCTATTAAAATTTCTCTGGCAACTTCGAGGGGAAAAAGTCTTTTTTTTTAAATGTGTATTTTTAATACCTATAAAGAAATAACTTTATAAAGGGTTTACAAACTTTATAAAGGGTTTATAAACAAATCCTTTTCTGTCGATCAAATAAAAGTTACATCAATTTCTGCAGACATGTAGATGCTACATAATGAATTTTTTTTTTAATCCAGCATTTCAATATACTGCTATTTTTCCCCTTTTTTAAAATCGTCTTTATCATTTTTAAGTGATAGTTCCGTAGTGGTAAATACATTCAAATTGTTATGCAACTGAGTTCCAGAATATTTTCAAATTGCAAAACTGAAACTTTATACCTATTAAACAACTCCCATTTCCCTCTTCCCCCCCAACCCTGGTTACCACCATTCTAATTTCTCCTAATGGCTTTTATTTTTTATTTTCCTTTTTAAAAGACACTGACTTTGTAAGATTAAGAAAATTAAAACCCAATGCAAATAATCATCATCATTTCTGGTGGAAACCAAATTTGACCATGAAACTCAAGTATACTGCATTTACTAAAACCTACATCACATAAAATGAAACAAGCACAAAACCTTTAAACAGCCTGATAAACCAACTTCCAAATTCTACTGAAGAAAATACTTGCTTCACAAAATCATTGAAAAATAAGTTTTAAAACTGTTACCAACTGTAGAAAAATGAAATCATCTGTAATACATTTGGAGCCTTACTATTAGATTGAATTTATAAAGTAATTCTTCATTAGAATAAATTTGTCCTTTACAGTTTCCTTTCATGAGAAAATTTTTGTTTCTAATGTTTCTTGCCCCTCCTTCAGACAAATAAAAAGGGTGGGGTTTCACTGATGCAAAAGATCACAGAGCTGATTATGAAACTTTTTTTTTATTATGAAACTTAATTGGGATAACTTAGATAACTGTCTAGTGATAATAAAACGTAAATCTTAAAAAGAATGAAAATTTAATGATGATAATAAAATGAAAAAACTCTTTGGGAAAACTGCCCTTCCCAAAGAAAATATTTAACTACTTTCATTTAAAATTACAATCTAGTGACTAGTTCAAAAGCAAGATAACTGGACAATGGTGACCAGTTCACCTGATAAGTTAGTAGACTAAAAAGGTTATTCCTCCCAGATATAAATGAAACATTTCAAATAAAATCATATGTTGGGAGAAAATACAAACCCTAAAAAAAATCACTGTACATCAAAAAATAGAATACTAGTTTATTAGCTATACAACATACTAGCATACTCGTATATTAGCTTTGGTAATAAAATATTCACATATGTCTGATCATTATTATATAATCATAATCACCTAAAGTATTTTTTTGAGAGAAATTAATTACTATTAGGTTACTTTAAATGTTAAAATAAAATCAAGAAAGCTATGTCTAGGGGCACCTGGGTGGCTCAGTGGGTTAAGCCTCTGCCTTCGGCTCAGGTCATGATCTCAGGGTCCTGGGATAAGAGCCCTGCATCGGGCCCTCTGTACACAAGGGAGCCTCTCTCCGCCTGCTGCTCTGCCTCTCTCTCTCTCTCTCTGCCTGCTGCTCCACCTACCTGGGATCGCTCTCCGTGAAATAAATAAATAGAATCTTTAAAAAAAAAAAAAAAAAAAAAGCTGTATCTAAAACTTCTTTTAAGGGTGCCTGGGTGGCTCAGTTGGTTAAGAGTCCAACTCTTGGTTTCAGCTCAGGTCATGATCTCAGAGTCATGGAATCAAGTCCCATGTTGGGCTCACATTCAGCGTGGACTCGGCTTGGGATTCTCACTTTTTCTCCCTCTCCCCCCCCCCCCGCCATGTATACACTCTCTCTATATAATATAAATAAATCTTTGGGGTGCCTGGGTGGCCCAGTCGGTTAAGCGTCTGCCTTCAGCTCAGGTCACGCTGGGATCAAGTCCCACATCAGGCTCCCTGCTCAGTGGGGAGCCTACTTCTCCCTCTTCCTCTGTCTGCTCCTCTCCCTGCTTGTGCTCTCTCTCTGCCTCACTCTCTAGCAAATAAACAAATAAAATATTTTAAAATAAAATAAAATAAATAAATCTTTTAAAAATATATAAAGAAAATTTGTTTTATACTAGTGTATTATTTTATCATATTAATGTACTACAGATAATTCCTAAGTTGGTTGTAAAGCATTATTTTGTAAATGTAACTCAAAACTCACAGGAAAACTCAGTCTTGCTTTGAATTTGCAAAAAGCTAACCTAAATATGAAGTCTGAAGTTTCATCATTTACCAAGGCATTATGATTTATTACAGCAGACTTATACCTATATAATAATGATGACACTTTTATCCATTATCAATGTTCTTAAGGCATGAAATGTGAATTTACTAATGTTATCAATAGGCAGCCTCTCCTATTAGATGTTAACCCTACTCAAGGGACCTCTCTGAAAGATTAAGAAATGAAATACATTAAATCTTATAAACTCCCTCCAGTTAAGAAAATAAAAAGGTCACAAAACATAACTTTTGGCATTGGGTACACTAACCAACCAACAGGCTAAAGCATTCTTTTTTAAAAATAGACACATTTTAAAACCTTTTTCAGCTCAACATATCAGATCTAGAATAAACATCCTAACACTCACTTTATCTTTGAGGCATACTCTAACAAAAGTGTTACCAACATAATTTGTAAACAAGTCCTCAGTGTGTATGCAACATTTCTTTATTAAAGTAGAAGAGGTCATAACATCACAAGGAAATGAAAACAGAAGCCATCTGGGCAACAAGCTGCTTCTTAAGAGTTACAAAGAAAATTTGAAAGAACACAAAATAACAAAAAAATGTAATCAGCGTGCAAATAACAATGAAAAAATAATAATATATTTTGTAACTACAAATAACTTTCAAAACAAACATATATTAAAATGAGTATTTTACTTCCAAATAGCCACTTTGGGTGGTTATATATTTACTCCTTTGCTCAAAAACTGTTTTGAATTCTTTCCCAGAAACTTTAACCAAAACCAATTTATAAAACACACCAGTTTGTAGATACGATAAGATCACAGTAATAGTAACCCACACTCTAATCAATCAGCTCTAATCCAAAGGAATCAGAATCCCTCTTAACTCCCCAGGAGTTGCCCCATGATTATTCCCAATGTTACCCTCCTCAGTACTGTGAACCTCGTCGCTCATTCTGACACTAGACCTACCTTATCCCACTCTGTTTTCCTCCTTGCTCACAGCATTGTTGGCACACTGGCCACCTTTCTATTCCTTGAACACACCACGCTCTTTCCTGTCTCAAGGCAGAGAGAGAGAGATCACAAGTAGACAGAGAGGCAGAGGGAGAAGTAGGGTCCCTGTTGAGCAGAGAGCCCGATGCAATGTGATGGATGCAATGTGATGCGAGGCTCAATCCCAGGACCCTGTGATCCCCACCTGAGCCAAAAGCACAGGCTTAACCCAGCCAGACACCCAGGAGCCCCTGGCTTCTTAGTCTTAAATCAATGCTGCCTCCTCAGTCATAGAGGCTTTTCTTGACCACCCAATTTAAAGGTAAAGACCTTACCACCAGACACTCGTCCTCTTCTCCCAATTACTCCCTAGCACATTACCTTATTAAAATTACACTGCTTATTTATTTATATATTTTAACTATCAGTCCATTTACTAGGATATAAGGTCCAAAACACAAAGGGCTTTGTTTTGCTTATCTCTGTATTTTCAGTACTGCGGCCAATACTGAGCACACCCTAGGTGCTCAATAATGAAAATGAGCAAATGACTCCATGCCCAGAGGTAGATATCATAAATTCTGCCTGCCATTGCCACTTTTGTGTCTTCTCCATGGATTCTACAGATCTTAGTCTAGAAGATCCCTGCTCCTGACACAGGCTATATGGTCAATGCACATTACTGTGTTCTCTTCCTAGATCTGATTATATATACGTCCTCTCCTACTTCTAAACTCCTTCATATATTTCATATCATTCTCCATATGCCTTTAGGTCAGAAAATAGAGACTGACCCAATATACCCAAGGGCCAGTACACAGTAAGAGATCAGTAAATAAGTGCTGACTTACATCTTGTTGTCTCAGGGCTTTGGCACAAGTCATTCAGAAGAAGGGCAGTGCCAGAAGATGATACCAAGAGGATATAGCCTGCTCAACCAAGAATCTACCCATGTCTCATAAAAGATAACAATTAAAAGTAATAATAAAATCTCCAAGGACTATGCTTGAATACACTCAATTATGTTTCCTGAATTCCTACCCATGCGGTTTCTTGATCTTTCATGCAAAGAGAACACACCCATACATAAACACTTGCCCCTCTTAAGCTCACCTAACTTCCATATATGTCCAGACAAGCCTGAATTTGCACATTTACAAAGCACAGACCAGCTTTAGTTTTCTCTTTTTAAACAAAAGATACACATATTGTAAAAATTTCAAACTGTACAAAAGAGTTCCATCAAGCCTACAGCCCAGTGCAGTGTCTAAACCTTCCACCATCCAGTCACACAAAAATCAGTTTCCTGACTTAATAATTGTACTTTTGCATTGTTCTTTTTTTTCACTTATTTTTTTAAAGATTTTATTTATTTATTAGAGAGACAGAGAGCACAAGTAGGCAGAGAGGCAGGCAGAGAGAGAGAGAGAGAAAAGCAGGCTCCCCGCGGAGCAAAGAGCCTGATGCGGGGCTCGATCCCAGGACCTTGAGACCATGACCTGAGCTGAAGGCAGAAGCTTTAACCCACTGAGCCACCCAGGCGCCCCAACTTTTGCATTGTTCTTAATATATCTGAGATGTTAGGTGTTATATTCAGTTCTGAGAGTCATACAAAGACATTTAAAAACTTTTAAAAGCGGGGCACCTGGGTGGCTCAGTGGGTTGAGCCGCTGCCTTCGGCTCAGGTCATGATCTCGCATCCCGGGATCGAGTCCCGCATCGGGCTCTCTGCTCGGCAGGGAGCCTGCTTCCTCCTCTCTCTCTCTCTGCCTGCCTCTCTGCCTACTTGTGATCTCTCTCTGTCAAATAAATAAATAAAATCTTTGGGGAGCCTGGGTGGCTCAGTGGGTTAAGCCGCTGCCTTCGGCTCAGGTCATGATCTCAGGGTCCTGGGATCGAGTCCCGCATCGGGCTCTCTGCTCAGCAGGGAGCCTGCTTCCCCCTCTCTCTCTCTACCTGCTTCTCTATCTACTTGTGATTCCTCTCTGTCAAATAAATAAATAAAATCTTAAAAAAAAAAAAAAAAAACTTTTAAAAGCATATGCCCAAGGTTGTAATGAAAGGCAAACTCATGAAACATTAGAAGAAAGGGCTTCCTACATAATTTCCAGCAGACTAAAAGGGAAATACTACTCAATCACTTATCTGAAAGGCTGTTAAGAAAGAAAGGGTTAGCCTCTGTTGTACCTGAAACTAAAAGACAGAAACAGAACCACTGGGTCAAACTTAGAGAAAATAAATTCTGACTGACACAGAGAAAGACCTTGGGAGGCAGGTGGTTATTATATGATGTAACCTCTGGGACATTTCCCAGAAATGTAAACCCTGCCTAGAATTAAAAACAAAACCAAAATATTTCATCAGTTAATTCTATCAGTCATGTACATTAACAAAACAAATCTAAGGAAATTGATTGCAATTGCAACCCAGCATCCCATCTGTCCTCTATTATCATTACGATCATCAGCCAATAGCTACTGAACACAAACTGGGGATTCTAGCACGATCCCACTCCACCCACGCTGCAGTAGTTTTCTCGCCCCCTGGTGAGAGCAGTTCACCATTAACAAAGTATATGACCTATATAAATGTACTTAACTATACTGCTGTGAAACCTAACGTGAGGAGAAAAAATTTGTGCTGTTCTCTGGTTCATGGGATTAAAAAAACTGTACCTAGTTCTTTTTTAACATATTACCATTTGGTTAGTAATGAGGTGTAAAATAAAACCAAGTATAGTCAAAGATTCCTGAAGAAGTCTTTGATAAGTTCAACATTATTAAATTTTATAGTATTAAAATTTATAAGTAGTATGGCAACTTCAGCCCTCTAAATCTTTGTCATGAAGATACTTAAAACACTGTAAAGAGAACCAAACACTACTGTCATTTATTTACAAAAAGGATTTGACCTATGGTGACTGAACTCTGAAAAATGGGAAAAGCCTGGTGGTTGGGGAAAAGTAGATCTGTCACATTATTTAGTCAGTGACAATCCCCATGTAACTTAGCCTTTTCTTTTTGCTGAAATGATCTAAGTAGCAAAAGATCCATAATAAAAAAAAGTTTTTTTAAAAAGCAAAGACATATATGGTTCCCAAATATTTATGTACAAAATGGAACGTCAATGGTAGACGAGAAACATCCAGACAGCATGTGAGAAATCCCTTAACAACCTGAATTCAATGTCTAGGGCCTGGAGTCTACATTTTTAAAATCTCTTAGATGGTTTTAATAATTGCTTTGGAAACCAGTTGTATCTTTTCCTAATAATCTCAGTTATTCCCATTTATACAAGTCTTTTATTCTAGAGCATGTATACACACACAATGGCGGCTGGCTGGCTGTCAGTAGAGCATGCAACTCTTGATCTCAGGGTTGTGAGGGCAAGCCCCAGGTTGGGTGCAGACATTACTTAAAATGTTTTTTAAAAAGATAGAAAAGAAGAAATACAAAAACTTGATTGTCAGGAGTGAAAACTGTCATCTATTCCCAGAAAATAGAGTATACTGGTTAAAAGCATTATTACTATTCAATTTGACTGGTTTCAAATCCTAAGCCTAATCAATTACTGGCTGTTTAACTCTGGGAATGTCATTTAACTTTTCTTCCTTTTAAAATCATACTTTCTCAGAGGATGATTAATGAGAATTAAATAATGGGACATGTGCAAAACGATTAGAGCAGGGCCTACACAATAACAAGGGCTCAATAAATGTCAGCTTATTTACATCATTATTTTTATTGTTTAATATAGGAAAGAAAGGAGACCCAAGCAAGCTGGAGTAGTCAAAAATCTGAAAGAGCACTTGGTATATGAATGTGCCTTGAAGGATGGTTAGAGGATTAAAGGTAAGAAGAAACAAAGGTAGTAAGCACAAAAAATTTAAGAGACCAAGGACTTTACGGTTCAAAATGGGCATTTTGGACCATAAGCTCAATTGTTTTAAGGGGACCCATTTATATGCAGCTGGAATGCCAGGCAGAGGAGTCAAGCAATAATTCAACAAACAGGAAACCCTTAACTGTTCTTAAATAGGACAGTAATGTGTTAAATGCAGGATTTTAGAATTTCTACCTGGGCAAACTGCCAGCCTGAGTATAAAGAAACAAACTACAAGGAGATAAGCCAATGACAAAGTCTGGAAACACCTGTGTCTACTAAAATATCAATTATCACTCTGAGAATTGAATACCAATAACCAGAATCTTCTAGATGGAGAGGTTCGTATACAGAAATGCCTACTATGAAAAGATCAGAAGAACTATTTGTAGACGATTTAGAAGTTAGTAGCACAGAAATATGTCAAGAAAATGTCCAAAATCATGAAAATTACATGTGTAATAATACTTGTACATATGTATGAACTTCTTTCTCCAGAACATCTTTAAAGATTCCTAGTTAAGGGACAGAGCATTTGTTTTCTAAAGGACATTTGTCCCCCACTACCTTTTCTCAAGAAGAAAAATACTTTCAGAACATATCCACAACCTCCTCTGGCTAACATTATACAACCCTACTAAACTTTTTAATTTTACTATCTATAAAAGTTATAATCTCAGAAATCATTTATGAAATACATAAGCTAATTATTGCATCCTCAACAGAACCATATCATAACCCTTAAATCCCTGATAGAACAAATGGTAAATGGCATTCAACAGTTAACATCATTAAAACAAAATTTTAGTAAGCCAAAATTTACCCAAAACAATTATGAAGAACAACGGCCATTGTTAAATCAATTTTTGGATCCTGGAACAAAAAAATGTTTAAGAAATCACAGAACTCAAATAAAAAATGGTGCAAATTCTAAGCAAGTTCCAAACTCTTCTCATCATATATTTTTTTAAGGTTTTATTTTTAAGTGGTGTGCCTGGGTGGCTCAGTCAGTTAAGCTTATGCCATCAGCTCAGGTCATGACCCCAGGGTCCTGAGGCAAAGCCCCACATCTAGTTCCCTGCTCAGCTGGGAGTCTGCTTCTCCCTCTGTCCTCCCCCAACCATACTCATGCATGCTCTCTCTCTCTCTCATAAATAAATAAATAAAATCTTTTTTAAAAAATATTTTATTTTTAAGTAATCTCTACACCCAACTTGTGGCTCAAATCCCCAAACCCTATCAAGAGTTGCATACTCCACCAACTGCTAGCTAGGCGCCCCACTTCCCATATTTAAGAATTAAGGGACACCTGGGTGGCTCAGTCTGTTATGGCATCTGCCTTTGGCTCAGGTCATGATCTCTTCTTGCAGAGAACCTGCTTCTCCCTCTCAACCCTGCTAGTGTTCTCTCAAATAAATTTAAAAAATCGTAAAAAAAAAAAAAAAAAATTACAGCAACACATGAAAGGGAAATTCCACATCCCCTTTAACCACATAAACACAAACATCCCTGGCATCCTTATTCTCTTTCTCACCAAGGTTACCAACACACATATTCTGCTGCTCAGACCAGGGTAAAATGAAGAAATACATTATGCCTCATGTTAGTATGCCTTCACAATGCCTGATTTACTATGTTATTGAAAATGTAACACTTCAGTTAAGCTCCACTGGCTAATAAAAGGTTGATAATGAAAACAGTGAGTTTTCTAGGGGTGAATTTTACTATGTCCCAGGGCCATAGTGAACAGCTCATAAAGGTCTCCTTGTCACATCATTTAAAGGGAGCTAGAGAAGATCTGAAATCCCACAATATTATCAGGCTCCAGGAGAAACTCCAAAAGTAACAACCATGACTCTATTAAATGTGATTTGCTTAAATTTTTCAGAAAATCTACAAGGCAATATGCCAAAAACTGTTCAACAAAAAACAAACAAAATCTTTCACATGTAACTGGAAGTAATATGTTAACACTGAGAGGAAATCTACTTAAAAATAGGAAATACTGGGACGCCTGGGTGGCTCAGTTGGTTAAGCAGCTGCCTTCGGCTCAGGTCATGATCCCGGCGTCCTGGGATCGAGTCCCACATCGGGCTCCTTGCTCCGCAGGGAGCCTGCTTCTCCCTCTGACTCTGCCTTCCACTCTGTCTGCCTGTGCTTGCTCTCGCTCGCTCTCTCTCTGACAAATAAATAAATAAAATCTTTAAAAAAAAAAAAAAAAAAAAAAAAATAGGAAATACTTTTTTTTTTTTTTTTACTCTTCATTAGCTTTTATTTTTTTTTTTCACTTACATGTAGAATCTTTTTTTTTTTTTAATTTTTTATTTTTTATAAACATATATTTTTATCCCCAGGGGTACAGGTCTGTGAATCACCAGGTTTACACACTTCACAGCACTCACCAAATCACATACCCTCAAGAATTAGGAAATAAATGATAGAGGGTAACTATTAATCAAAACTCCTTATGAAAAAATTCAAAGAACATCATCCCTGGAAATTAATGGTGTCATTTATAGAAGAGCAGCACATTTTTATTTCATATGTTCTCATGCAAAATGAAAAACAATGAACCACTTAAAAACAGAAAATCCTTGGTAGACTACTTGGGATTAAGAGCTATAAAAAGGAGAAAAGTGGAAAGAGCCCCATCTGATCAGAAAAGATCAAAGTCTGTTGAAAAGTGTGTTAGCACAGGTATGAGGAAACAAGTATTCTTATACTGTGGGTAGGAGTGTCTTATAGAGATAGTTGGCAGTATCAATCAAAATTATAAATGTATCTACCCCTTTGACTCAGCAATTCCATTTCTAGGAATTTATCTGACAGATACATTCATATATATGACATATATACAAATGCAAAAATTATTGCAGTGTCAGTAAAACCAGTTGAATAAATTATGATAAATCCAATCAATGCAGCTATACAAAAAGAATGACGTATTTACTGATTTGGCGTTAAGTGAAGAAAACAAAATGCCCCCCCAAAAGTATAGTTTTTAAGGATGCTGTCTGAGTTGAAAAGGAGGGTGATAAGGATATATATATGTATATACATGTATCTGTACAGATCATCTCTGAAATTATACACAAGAAACTGCTAACTGGTTGCTTCCAGGAAAACTAAATGAAAGGCAGGACAACAGGAGACTCTCCATTATATCCTGTTGTACCTCTGGAATTTCAAACTATATGAATGTATTACCTAAAAAGAAGTATAAATTAACCAAACTTTAAAAGTGGGAAGTGTGGGGCGCCTGGGTGGCTCAGTGGGTTAAGCCGCTGCCTTCGGCTCAGGTCATGATCTCAGGGTCCTGGGATCGAGTTCCGCATCGGGCTCTCTGCTCAGCAGGGAGCCTGCTTCCTCCTCTCTCTCTCTCTGCCTGCCTCTCTGCCTACTTGTAATCTCTCTCTGTCAAATAAATAAATAAATCTTTAAAAAAAAAAAAAAAAAAGTGGGAAGTGTGAAAGGTTAAGAAGACTGTTTGAGTAACAAATGTGACCCAGTAAGTAAGTGCTCCCATTGTGGCCTTTTTCAAACTGCCTCTTTTCTCCTTCCATCTAATGTGCTCCTTTCCATTCCTTCCTGTTAACTTTCCCAGTCCATTTTAATCTCCTCCATGTAGGCCTATCAGGGTCACATGTTATAACTATCTAGATTGGCTTCAAGTACTAAATGCCAAAGAAGTTGATGGACTTTGTTCCACTAATCATCACACAAAATGGGCACAACATCAGTTGTTTAAAAAAAAAAAAAAGAGTTATTTACAGTAGGGTAGATAACTGTACTTATATAAAACAAGAAAAAAAAATAAGGTGGGGAATGACAGGAATCACAATATTGTAAAAAATTCTTCCAGCAGCACCTGGGTGGCTCAGTGGGTTAAAGCCTCTGCCTTCTGCTGGGGTCATGATCTCAGGATCCTGGGATCGAGCCCCACATTGGGCTCTCTGCTCAGCAGAGAGCAGCTCTGCTCGGCCTCCCCCCTTCTCTCTGCCTGCCTACTTGTGCTCTCTGTCAAATAAATAAATAAAATCTTAAAAAAAAAAATTCTCCCAAACCTAACTTTAAACACTCATTCAAAACTGTCTCCTGTGTCTTTTCATAAATATCTTATTACCAAAAAAAAAAAAAAAAAAAAAAACCCCACTTAATAAAAAAACAGAGTATCTACGATAAAAAAGTGATTATCCCACTTCATAATTTAAAAACCAAACCTGAATTCCCAACAGGGCTATGGAGTGGCTCTGCACCTAGAATACCTAAGTTAACGGTTACCATAGTCACTGCTCCTTAACTGCTTAAGCTAACTGCTCTTTTCATTCCCTTATGTCCTTTATTTGCAAATGTATGCATATATTAGTCTTTCACATGCTAGGGTCTTATTCTGTCACATTTTATATTACAGAGTCAATATTTCTGTATCCCAAAATTTAAATAAAGGCCTAGAGTCTCACCTACTGAAACTGAAACAGAATTAACCCTTACAAGACACCAAAGCAACAACACCTTCTTCGTCCAGAGCAATGTTTGCTTCTGAAAGAACTAACTCCTATCAGGTATTTTCCCCCGTGCAGTCATAACTGGGAGAAAAGGCCATGACTGATCTTATGGTATATGGGACTCTGGGTAGAACTACTGTAAAGAGGATATTTTGGACAAAGACAACTGGTTAACTGTATATTCACACTGCAACCTGACCAACAACCATTATAAAGAAAAGCTCTTCCTGAAAGTTCTCAAAAATAACTGAAGTCCACAGTCTTCAATATTCTCAGTTTGAGGAGATATTATACCTAATTGTAAGTAGGTGAACAAGTTATGTAAAAATATCCTTTACTTGGGTTTAAAATGTTATTCTTGGAGCACCTGGGTGGCTCAGTCCGATAAGCATCCAACTCTTGATTTTGGCTCAGGTTGCAATTTCAGGGTTTTGAGATCAAACCTAGCATCTGGCTCCACAGTGGGCTGGGCATGGAGCCTGCTTAAGATTCTCTCTCCCTCTGCCCTTTCCATACCCTACCCCCATCCCCACACATGCATACTCTCTCTCTCTCTCTAAAAAAATAAAGTAAAATAATACGTTATTCTTACTTCGCCCAATCTCCATATTATTTCCTCCATCACGTACAGAAGGCCTACAGACAGTAAAAGTCCTCTTATTTTAACAGATAACTTTCCAAAATGCCCAACATTCATTAAAATCTGAAAAATCAAGCTCCCCTTTTCTAGAACTACTAATTTACAACCAAACACAGATAAGATTTTTCATTTATTTACAAATAACAATCCAGAAAAACATCTTCAGAATTAGCTTGAGATTCTTTACCTTGTAACCACAATGACAGAAAATCACCACTTAGGAAAAAAAGCCAGTCTCTGTGCCCCACAAAAAAGGTAATTAATATTTTAAAAGCAGAAGATGAACATACATGTGAAATATACATTATGTAGTTATACAAACTAAATCCTTAACTTTCCAACTTGGCATAATGACAGAGTAGTTGGAAGGGACTGTAAAAGAAAATACTCAACAGCTTAAAATTAACAATGGGCCCATTTATTCAAGGTAGGATGGTTCTCCCATTTCAGCTTGAGAGGACTGAAAGTCTCTTTCTATCCTCCTCTAGGAGGGAAACTCTGCAGCTGGCCTGTCTGGAGAATCACTCAAATATATTAACAGCTTTGCTCGAAGTCAAGCAATGGCAAGAAAAGCCTTCATCTTCACTTTCTACTGAAAACCAACACAGAGAATGTTGACTTTGAGGTATTAAAATTTCATCCTTCAAGGATCATTTCAATTAATTTCTCCTGCAGAAAGCCGACCCCACAAATAAAAAAGCCCACTGAAACTGAGAAACACTTATCTGTATCTTTGTAATTTCACCAAATACTGTCTTGTGATAGGTCTTTAACAATGTCTAGTACGGCACTTAATTCTTTTCTCCCCAACCTTTTTACCCCCCAATATTTTATACCTTCTTAAATGGTTTCTAGAAAGTATTCCTATAACTGCTGAATAAATGAATTCTTGGCAAAATGTTTCACAGCTGTCTTTTCTCTGTTCTATCTTATACTCCCAAGCCGAACTCCATAATCCAGAAAGTAGTAAATTTCCTTTGCTTTTTAAATCCAACTAAAATCTTGTCTGAGTTGGTAACAACTAATCCTCTCCTAACTCTTGAGAATCAAAATCATTATTTGTATTACTATTAATTTGTATTAAAATATTTGACCTCATTCTTATCTGAAGAAACAATGTAGATGTTTTATGGAGAATTGGGAGCTCATCTTCAGGAAATTCAAATACTGACATTTAAGAAAAAAAAATTCTAGTATCATAAATCAGAATACACAAAAGAGAGTATTGTAACCTTAAGATGCCATACTTAAAAGATGTTATTCACAAATATATCATCCTTCCTGTAATTCCATCGTGAGGAACATCAACTTGCCAAAATATGGCCTTGAATTGTGCAAGAAGTCTCCTATTTCTTCTTATAAAATATACTGGCAAAGACCAATCACCCACACTGCTACAAAGAAACCCATCCCACATTCCATGGCTTCAAGGCAATTCCATAAATACAGGGTCATAAAAAGGCGGCCTACAAACTGTTGTAGCCAGCACTCCATTTTAAGAATAGGAAACTGAAGACAATGACATGTGATTATATAGTTACAGTAATGTGAGGATCCTTTTAAAAGTTTCTAAGATAATCTTGTCTTAGAAACGGTCCCACCTACTAAAAAAGAAGGCAAAACTTGTACACCATAGATAATGGGAAAATCTATGTGAAATGTTAAATATTGTATAGTTGGCAAGAAAAAAATGTATAGTTTGCATTCTTTAAAACACAAAGTCACACCCAGCATATTCACATGCTAATAACAACAAAATCTCAGGAAAACAGAAATGTTCAGGTCCCAGCCAATGGTCTACTTATGACATATACATTTGCTATCACAGGGTTCCAATGTTATAAGGGAATGTAAATAGCCCTATGGAGCTGGACATAGCAACAAATGAACAGAGAAAAAACTGTATGCTTTTGGACTCTAAACATAAATATGCAGCTTCCCAACTAAGCACAAACTTGTGATTTTTTTTTCTTTTTCAATTCCAGTAGACTCTAAGTAAAAAAAATAACTCCTACGTTACCCATAATTATAGGGCTTTTGATATTGCAAGTCTCAAAATATTTTTTCTTCTTAATATTATAATATTGTTGTAAAAAATAAGAGCTAAGAGAATACAATGTACCCGACCTTGCTAATAATTTCATACCTATCATTAATATGAGAAGCCCTAAATTAATGTTTTAAGGCATGCTGTTAAGTTTTAATTACTTTTTGACACATTAATTAAACAATTTAGTGACCACAGAAATATTTCCCAATAATTTTACATAATTAAGGCAGAATAAATATAACTAGAGAACTAAGTAAGACAAGGTGTAACATTACTAATCTTATTACAACAATATAAATTAGTTATTAGGCACACGTCTTTATTAGGCAATGTTATAGGCATGTTTGAACTGAACCACACAAGGGGTTAAAAGTAACTACAGTGAAAGCCAACAGCCTAGCAGCACAGTTGAGCCAACATTCCCTTCTCTCCTCCCCTCCCCTTCCCATCCTCTCCAGTCCAGAATGAATTGCATGCCCCACTGCACAAGGCCCAAAAAGGTCACAGGAGATGGCAGAGACTTTTGTAAGAGAACAGAAATAACTCAGCAGCTTTGTTACCATAGTCTCTTTTAATCAGTATGTTCAAAATCCTTTAATTAGCACTCTGTCTACACAAGGAAAGCATTTCTTCTGTGCCAAGGGAGGGCACATATGTATGTACACAGTGTTCTGTTTTATCAGCATCACAACATGGAGCTAGGCCTCAAATTGTCTGCCAGGAAACTAAAGCACAGAAAACTCTTTTAAAGGCATGGTACCACAAAACTTACACAGCACATTTGCATTTCTACTACCAAACCACACAGTGATTTAGTTTGTTTCATTAGGTGTCAATTTGTTTCTGGACTTCTTCCCCACCAAAACTGGATGCATTTTAAACTAAACAATAACTTCTATAGTCCATTATTTATAAAGTAAGATATTCAAACTTAATATTAATAATGTTAACAGAACATAAAAACAAGACAATAGTAAGGTATCATTCTTTTCCTCATAAGAGATCTTCAGGAAGAGAAAAAAATTGCCTTGCTCAAACACGAATAAATCGTAAGACCCATTTTCACATGGATGCTTTCCATTTAAAATTTCATCCAACCATGGTCTTAAAACTTAAAGGCTGGATTACATATATGCATTTCCTTGTAAAATCTGATTAACTGGAATCAAGACAGAAATTGGTGGTAAATTAAAGTTAACTGTTTAAAAAATAAAATAAAATAAACTGTTTTAAAAATCCACAGACAAGAAACAAGGAAAACTCCATTAGTAAATTGGGATTAGCTGTATTTTAGCTATTTTCACACGTTACAAACTTAATCTCTCAAAATTAAGGTGTGTGTATATATAAGCAGCAGTGTATGTGTATACACACACACACACAACACATACGCAAAAATCCAAAAGTTTGCTCGCAAGGCTGTTGGGGGTGGGGAGTAACAGAAGGTATTCTTGTGCATTGCACAAAAGTATAAATTGACACAGCCTATCGAAATTGTATATGTATGTGTCCATATATATGCATGTGTATACACACACACACACACATAACAGTTAAACAGCATGGAGGTTGGGGCACTGACTGCATCATATAGTCAAAAATCTACATGTAACTTTTGACTCCCTCCAAAATTTAACCATACTAATAGCCTACTGTTCACTGAAAACCTTACCAATAACAAAGAATCTATTAACACATATTTTCATGTTATATATACTGTACTTTTATAATACAGTAAGCTAGAAAAAAATATTAAGAAAATCATAAGGGAGTGCTTGGGTGGTTTGGTTAAGCATCTGACCCTTGAATCTGGCTCAGGTCATGATGTCAGGGTCTTGAGATCAAGCCCTGCATCAGGCTCCATACTCATTGGGAAGTGTGCTTGAGATTTTCTCCCTTTCCCTCTGGCCCTCCCCAAGCCTGCCTGTGCTCTCTCTCACTCTCTCTAAAATAAAAAAAATCAATCTTAAAAAGAAAAATGAAAATCAGAAGGAAGAGAAAATACATTTACAGTATTGTATATATATTTATTGGAAAAGAAATCCCTGTGTAAGTGGACCTACACAGTTCCTATCTGTGTTGTTCAAGAGTCAACTGTGTTTATACATACACATAAAAAATTATGCGTATATGGTATCCACCACAGCACTGTTTGAAATAACAATACTAGAAACAATATAAATGCCTTTCCATAGGGGACTGGTTAAATGTATGTTACTTCCCTACAAGAGAAGTCTACATAGTTGTTTAAAACAAAAACAAAAACCTTTAGGGAAAGTTCTCCACGATAAATTATTGAGAAAAAAAGACACGGAGCAGTGTGTATAACATGCTCATATAATTAAAAGGGGAGTGGATATTCCTATTTGACTACGAAAAAAAAGCCAGCAATTAATAGCAAGCAGAAACAGTGCTTGACATATGTCATGCTTCAAAAAAACACCATCATCATCATGAAAATATATCCTTAAGTTGTATACACAAAATACATTCAAACTAAATCAATAATGTAGTAAACAACAAAATCTCAATTATTTATAAGCTGACTATCTAGGAGATCCAAGCCCTCAATCCCTCTTCAAATATAAGCAGTCTCTGGCAATTCTACTGTTGACTATCACCTTCACCAGAAAGTGACCGGAGGAAATAACACCGAAAACAGTCATTTTATTTGATATTAATCAACAGTTTTTAATTAACAGCTTCTGGAGCTGAAAGAAACAATGAAAATCCCATTGTGCAGCCTTCTAATATTACATATAAAGAAACTAAGGTTAAGATTCCCCAAATTAGTGACAGTTCAAATATTTGAAGTCTACCACCTATTTAAATGCTTTCCATTTCCTTATTAATAAGATGGGGGAGACCGAAAATAAGCTCAACTGAAATCAATTATCCTTGCTAAATTACCTCCCCTCCACATCTTTTATTATACATAACTAAGTTTTCCGAGATTAAATCCCATAAGCAATTGTAATGAGTACAGGTTATCCAGAGAATTCAACAACTCAGCCCTGAAGTTTCCAGGATTAAGCACTGAATGAACATCTGTAATAAAATCTGTGAAGTTTGCTTACACTAGAGATTGTCAGAGGCATGTTGAAATCCTTGCCACCTTGCAGCCGGAAACCCCAAGGAGCTGGGCCAACCAAGGACACACTGTAGTTGCTCATGGCTCTGATAGCTCAAAGTCCAATCTCAGAAAACGAAAGAAACTGTGAAAGAAAATTAGATGGTTAACAAAATGTTTATTTGAAGCCCCATTACCTATTTAATTGTACTTAATATAAACTCAACTAAATTATGTTCAGTATTTTGTTTCGGGGGTATGAGAAGATACTGAGGATAAGTCTACATTAAGTTCTCATTACAGTCTTTTCAGGAATAGGAATCTATGAGCTAATACACAATTTCTAAACTGATGCCAACTTCCATGGTCTAAAAATTCCACATGAGAATCTATTTCTAGACATTTGATCAGTTCTATAACTTGCGACAGTCTAATTTGTGGCTTCTTGCATACAGACTTTAACTCAAAGTACTTTATAACACTTCATTACACATAGGAGAAAGAATAAGATTTTATTTCAGGTTTAATTCAAAATGATTTTCCCCTCCCCTCTACCGCATGCATTCTTTCGCCTGCAGTTGGTAAGAGTCCTTAAATTCAAAGCTACTCTCCGATATGAAAAGGACTGCGAATCTGTAGACTCTCACTCATGCTTTCCACATACAAAACTCTTTAAAGTGTTTTTTAATGCACAAAACTATTCTCTCCAATCATAAACGACAATTTGCATTTCCTCTTAGAAAGACATGGTATTTTCAACACTTAGAGCAATATTTACTTTTCCTTTAGACAGACAATGATAGGCAATCCTCTAGCAGCACAGTGATATTTCAGTGAGAACTTGCTTCTTATTTTATACACACATCACATAAAGCAAGCAAAGAATGAGCATTAACCACACAGTGAATGAGACTGACTAAATGGGGTAGAAATAGAAGGTCAATGCATGAAAGGGAACTGGAGCTTTAGAAAGGCAGCAGCACTTCAGTGCTCTTTTTTGTTTTGCTGTAAGTGCACTCATAATGACTCTCATGGTTTTACTTTTATAGGATTTTTTAAAAAGTGTGACTTTGAGTTTGGTATTGGTTGGTATGATGGTTATGTGTAGTGGGCGAAATTGGGAGAAATGGGTATTTTCTAAAATGTAATACTACGAAACAATATTATTTTGCCCTTTAAAGTGTTAAAAATATAGTGGATGTATAATTTAATCATTTTAAATCACATTTAAAAAAAAACTGTTGAAGACACATTTCCTTGGAAAATTTGTGCTGTTAGACTAAATCACTACCTTATATTACCTGTCTTTAAATATTTTTCCATTTTTTTAACCATTCAAAACTTTGATCCCATTACACCAAATTAATATTGGCACATGTAGGTATGTGAACCATTGGGAATATTAAAAACAAACAGATTACATCTTCTCATAAGGGGAAAATGAGGCAAAACTTTCAAGTCTGGTCCTTAAAGAAAAATTAAGCCAGTGAAAAATCTGTACAGTACCTACCCAGAAATGAAATGAGCTTTCCACAGGCATAGCTAATACACATTCAGTACTGATGTAATACACACAGCGCACTAAAAAGACCCAACGGCCATGCCAGAAGTCAAACTGTTAGATACCCATGAACACCACATAGTAAGATAATTAAGAGTCACACATAATTTAACTGCTTTCCCGCTGTAATAAAAGATTTTCATAGAACTAGTAAAGAAAGACTTATGATACAAATCAGAAGAGTGTAAAGCCAACAGATATTTCACAGGAAGCCTGCCCCCTGCCTTTCTTAATCTTTAACTTGTATCAAGAGAACAATGTGAAAGTTAGGCTCAACTTCCTCTGGACCCACTGTTTCCTACAAGAAAATGTATGCAATTTATATATCAAACCATGTACATACAACTTCCCTTTACTTGGGAATTCCCTTCATAACTTGACCTCATTTATTAAAATTTACTGGCAAGGTCACAGCCACACTACAGAACCACTGTCATTTCTAGTATTCTCTCTGTTAGCTTCATTTGCCTTAAAACATTCTGATCCCTATGCAATGGTAATACTGTTATTGGCTTTTTCCAGGTCTCCCCCATCTGGTTATTAGTACCCAAGCTCCTCCTAAAATACTAAGCAGGGAGGAAATAGTGAGCTGCCTATTCTGCTTTCAAACACGAAAAAATGTTGGACCTTCCCGTACAGTTTGGGGTTTTCTCTTAGGGAAAGTCTAAACAATGTCTTCGCTTTAGTATTTGAGAAGGAAGCTTGGTATTTCCCACGCTTCTACGCCGGCTTCTTCGGTGAATGGGAAGGGGGGAAAGGAGAACTCAAAGTGACAAGAAGGGCCTGAAATTAACGAGCAGTATCTTTAGATTCTCTTTTTCCCCAAATTCAGAGATAATGGGGATAGAGCTGAGGAACTAAAGCCACAGGCACATGATGAAAGCAGTCGACACGAAATTTTCCAGCAGAGGTTCACGCCTAGCCCTGTTTGCCAAATAAGGCTCCGGAGCCGGCTATTTCCGTGGCTGGCAGGTCCGACGTCCTCAACCGTCAGAAGGCGGACTTGGGATAGGATCTGGCGATCACACCCTAGACCTACCCTGTCGACGCAGCCACGAATTTTCTTTCCTAGCTCTGCCCTGTCCAGACGCCCTTCCTTTTTCCACTTATTGTCAAATGCACTGAACGCACAGTCTTACAAAAGCCCCAACAAGTACTCAAGTCTTAATAAATCTGGCGATTATGACAGATTTTTTTTTTTTTAAACAAGCTTTATTTCTGGTCGCCCGGCTGTTTCCCCAAACAGGTACGCAATTTTAAGTACCTGGAAGGAAATAAACACTTCTCAGCGCTAAAGCAAACAAAAAAACAGCAACACGCCTTTCCCGTTTAGTCTCGCTCCCTACACCCCTGCAGGAGGTGGGTGTACCCAGACGCCAAAGTAGGCGCCCGGCGACGCCCGGCGACTCCCAGCAGCCGGCTGGCCGGCGGGTCGCTGCGGGGGTGCCCCAGAGCTCCACGTCCCTGCCTCCGCCACAGTCGTCCCGGCCGACCCGAGCTCCAGGAACTTCCAGTGCTCGCCCTCTGGCCTTGCGCCCACTCCCGCGCCGCCCTTCCCCGGGAGCTCCTCTTCCCACGCGGCACTCTCACCTCCGCCGCTCCAGAAAGCACCTGAGGAGCCGTCCCCGCGCGAGGCGCGCCCCCTCCTGCTCCCCAGCTGGGCTTCCCTCCGCGCACCCGGCGCAGGAAGACCGCTTCTCCCCCTCCTCCCTGCGGGATAGAGGAGCAGCGCATCCCCGACCGGCGGTCACTCACCTCCACTGCAGCGCGGCGCTGCCTCCGCCTCCGACTAGCGCTGACAAGTGATTCGGGGTGCGTGCGCCGTCCCCACCGCCCGGGGAACTTCCGCCTCCTTGCACTCCCCGACCCCGCCCCCAGGCGGAGACACGCTCCCCCCTCCGCCCCCGCCCCGCTCCCGGCCACGCCCCCGGCCCGACCGGGCTGCCCCAGACGGGCGGAGCAGGGTACGCAGGAGTCTGGCGCGCGGGCTTGCTTAGGCGAGCTGAAGCCAGTGCTGGAAAACAATGGAGCTACCGAGTTTCGGTGGGGGTAGTCAGGGGATTTCGGGCAGTACCTGGCAGAGGTACGCTCCGCGTGTCTGTTTTGTAATGGACGCATTTCTCTCTCCAGAAACTTTGAATTGGCAAGCAGTTGTTCTGGCTAAAAATAGAAGAGGGCTTTGGCTAAATCCCTAGCTATGCAAATTCAGCGACTACTGCCTGTTTTTTGGAGAGAGCTTTCCGTGCCCAAAGAAGTGCAGACCCTGAAGTTTGCTTGTCAGGAAGGTGAAAATCGGTAACCCTAATAACTAGAAGTCAAGCTCTATGATCATTCCAGAAGACAGGGATAGAGAGCAAGGGCCAAAAGCTGTTCAACCAGTATATCCTCTTTATTTTGTAAGTCCAAAAAAATCAGTAGCACACTTTTCAGTTTCTGTAAAGTTGCTGGATTTAGCCCGAGGATTTTACTCATAAACAAACTTAAAGGATGTGCAGTGAATATATGGAAAGTAATTTGTTGAATTTTTTTAAAACTGTGAATTGGGTTATAAGAAGTGAAAAGGACAATTTTTAACCAAAGGGCATATAAAGCAAGGATGAACTTCACGGGGTCCATGAATTCCCTTGATGTACAACAGCCTTCTAGAGGAGAAGGTCCAATACTGTTCCAACCAAAACGGTAGCCACTAAGCCACGTGTGGGAATTGAACATTTGAAATATGGCTATAAGACGAAGGCCCTGAATTTTTTGTTTTATATAATTTTAATTGACATTTTAAAACTGAAGCAGGGTAACATTTGTGTTAAAGAAAACACTGTGTTAAACAAAACTTAATTATACCTAAGACACAAATTTAATGTATGATTACATTTCTCTTCACCATTGAAAAGTTAATACCTAAATTGAGATGGGATAGAAGTTCAAAAAGCCCTCTAAGTTGCAAAGTCTTGATATGAAAATTTTGATTAAAATACATCATATTCTTGGGAGGCCTGGGTGGCTCAGTTGGTTAAGCAGCTGCCATCGGCTCAGGTCATGATCCCAGCTTCCTGGGATCGAGTCCCACATCGGGTTCCTTGCTCCGCGGGGAACCTGCTTCTCCCTCTGACTCTGCCTTCCACTCTGCCTGTGCTCGCTCTCGCTCTCTCTCTGACAAATAAATAAATAAAAATTTTTTAAAAAATAAATAAATAAAATACATCATATTCTTAAAACTGATTTCATCCGTTTTCTTTTGCATATGCATAAAATTACCGGGCGCCTGGGTGGCTCAGTGGGTTAAGCCGCTGCCTTCGGCTCAGGTCATGATCTCAGGGTCCTGGGATCGAGTCCCGCATCGGGCTCTCTGCTCAACAGGGAGCCTGCTTCCTCCTCTCTCTCTGCCTGCCTCTCTGCCTACTTGTGATCTCTCTCTGTCAAATAAATAAATAAAATCTTAAAAAATAAAAAATAAAATTACCATGTGACTAGTACCATATTTTCATTGGATGGCTCTGCTCCATAGCATTCATCACATTCTGGGAAAGATTATGTTGGAAGGAAAAGTTTCTTAGTGTGAAAGCTGGTTTGGGGAGTACTTTTTTTTTTTTTTTTTTTAAAGATTTTATTTTTTTAAGTAATCTCTGCACTCACCATGGGGCAGGAACCCACAACTTTGAGATCAAGAGTCCTGTGTTCCACCAACAGAGCCAGCCAGGTGCCCCTGCAGCACTTTAATTATCATGTTTGACACCTCACCTCAAAATTGAATAAATAATAACAGTGACATTTATAAATACCTACCAAGTGCCAGACAGTGGGGCGATCCTTACAACAACTTTGTAAGACAAATGTCATCCCCATTTGTAGTTAAGAAAATGGAGGTTGCAAGAAATCAGTTTGTGATGGTTCTGCAGGGCAATGGCTAGAGTTACCCTGTAAGGATCCCATCTCTACTCCCCTTCATTTTTGCTGCTGATACAATTAAAACGAACCCAGTTAAACAGGGTTAATAAAGACATCAAGAATTGCGGGTAGTATATGGAGATTTCACCAGAGAGTAAGCACCTTGAAGCATTGAGAGTAAGGAGTGTTGCTTACTTAGCATATTCAAATTTTAGTCTATATAGGCTAGCCTGCCTTTGAATTCTCCTTCTCCTCTTGCAGTTTAAAGGGAAGTGAAAATTTAAAAAGCCAAATTAAGGTATGATCCAGATACATTTATCCAAGAGTCCTCCAAAAAAACCAGCTACATCAAAATAACATAGGTAGCTTGTTAAAATTGCATTTTTCTGGGACTTACCCAGACCCAGGATCCTTGCAGAGGGGCCCCAGGAACCTGCCTTTTTAAAAAAACACTCTCTCCCCTACTCCAGGTAATTATTAAACTACATTGCTTAAAAACCTCTTACCTAGAAATATCCCTGCATCCCCAACGTACTATAATGTGCTTAGGTGATAACCATGCATCCCAGACAACAGTAACTTATCTCAGCTCCCTCATCCTTGGGAAATAATTATGAATAACTTTTGGAGGTTATTGTGAAGAGTAGGGATGATATATATAAAGCACTGGCAGCATGCTGGACACCCAGTAGATGTTGAATAAATGGTAGCCATATGAAGCTTTCCAAATCTGATTACATTTATTTATGTACCACAAAGACAAGTAGAAAACTTGAGCATTCACTGTGTACTATGTTCTTGGTGAGTTATGTATATTATCTTTTTAAATTCTTACAACCATATAAAGTAGGTATTTTTTTCAAAAGAAACAGAAACGTGGAGATTACGATATTTAACCAAGAGCACACAACTAATGAGTAACAGAGTAAATCACAAGATGTGATTCCAAAACCAAGTTCATTTCATCTCAACACCCTGCTTCTGGTAAATTCAATTAAGCCATCCAGCTTAAAGACTAGAGAAAGAAGATGAAAAACCATAGCCCCTAACACTGTTGGGAACCAGAGAGAAGCAATCTGCAACAAATTATGGAGATTAAATACTTATATATTATTACGAGTAGGTATGTTACTTGTATACGAAATGACAAAAATCCTGAACCAATTCTGGTGGAGGATGTGCCTTAACTTGTTTCAGAATGACTTGCTCCCAAGACATTCTGACTCCTTTTCTTTGTGTTGTCCATGAATCACTTTTATGAAATGGTTGGCCATGACTTGAAGGACAGTCTGCAACTACAGACTACTAGCAGTTATCAGGATGATAACTGATCCAATGGGAAATCAGACCAGTGTCCTTAGCCTTGTTAACTCTACAGACTAAGCAAAGGAACTCACTGCAAAGGAAACTATATTTAAAGTTGCCCTTTATCATAACTAGTGCACAAGAGAAAAATAAGTAGATCAAAAAAATAAATTGAGTGGGAAGAGTTTTTAAGAAAATTCCATCTAAACACAGTAGTTACCCAAGTGAATAAATGTTTGCTCTAACATTTTATTATCCAGTGTATGACTCAGAATCCTCTTGCAGTACTTCAAAAATAACAGAAATTTTTAATTACCAAGATGGCTTGGCTAAGACGAGTTCTTACAGTTGCACCCAATAAACTGTAAAGTACTGGTCTTTAAAAAGTTCCTACTTTACTCTAAGTCAATTTATTTTGTAAGTCCTAATCCTGAAAGACAAACAAACCACTCATAGGTATGAATATTTAATGTTTAAAATCCAGAATGGTCGGAGTGTCTTGGTGGCTCAGTTGGTTAAAGCACTAGACTCTTGATTTAGGCTCGGGTCATGATTTCAGGCTCCTAAGATGGAGCCTCAGTGAGATTGAGCCTCAAGTCAGGTTCTGCTCTGGGGGTTTAAGATTCTCTCTCAGAGCACCTGGGTGGTTCAGTGGGTTAAGCCTCTCAGATCATGATCTCAGGGTCTTGGGATCGAGTCCTGCCCACGGCTGTCTGCTTCGCAGGGAGCCTGCTTTCTTCTCTGCCTGCTTCTGCCTACTTGTGATCTCTGTCTCAGTCAAATAAATAAGATCTTAAAAAAAAAAAAAAAAAAAAAAAATTCTATCTCTGTATCTCTCTGCCCCTCCCCAACTAAAAAAGTAAAAATAAAATAAAATCTAGAATGGAGATTTTTCTCCATTGTTTGCCCCCAGAGGGACAAACACTAAAGAAGCAGAGAGAGAGAGTAGGAAGAAGTAAGTGGATAGGAAAGGCTCTCAGAGCAGATCCATGAAGACTACCTAATTGAGTAAATAAATAGGATCAAGGAACAAATTAAAAAGTTTAAACTTCTTAAAACTGCTTGAAGATTTCAAATCTGGTTTGGGGGAGTGGTATTAATAACTAATATTGAAGAGAGAGGAGACATTTTTGAAAGGATAATGCATTCTCCTGACAGTTTCTAGTTAGGGAAAAAAAGGCCAATTTAGTAAGTGAGGGTGTATAAATAAAAAGGGTAGATAGTAAGGGAACTGAAAAAACTATCAGAGAGAGAGCTCCAAGTTTCAGCTTTCAGAAGGGGAGGAATATTCCTCACAATAAGATCAGGGTTTAGCCAGTCTGACATTTTACTCAATGTCATTTCTTTGAGGCATCTGGCTCTTCATGGGAAAGGACAGAGAATATGGGATTTTGGAGAGGAGACAGAAACAGAATATAATTTTTAAAAGCTTGGTATATAAAGAAAAATGATATTTGAGGAAAGCCAAGAAAATGAGAATGGGCCTAGGGCACAACTTCGCAATTAGTTGGTTATGCCAAGAAATTAATCTCGGCCTGGGAGGTAGTGCAGACTGAGAAGAAGTCTTACCCATTTTCCTCAGGTTCTAAGTTTGCCTTGATGTAAAAAGAGTGGAGAACCAGTGGGGGAGGAAAACAAGAAAAGACAAATGAAAAAAAAAAAAAACCTTCGGGTTTCAATCAGGATAATCGGGAAGTCTTTGAGCTAAACGAACTTAGGAAATTGTGAACAGAGAAGATCTAGAATGTACACAGTGAGAGCTCATTAAAAGATCTATGCACATCTCTGTGCAGTGTCCCTTTATTAAAACATTTTCAATATTAGTCCCTTTGTTAGCCACCTGATACTAATAGGTTATTGTATGTCAATTATACACCATCAGTTTCCTCTCAAAACCCTGACTGATACATTATTGGTAATTCTTTTTATCATCAATAACTTCACATAAATCATTAGAATGCCATGCACACTTATTTATCAAGCATCTTTCATGCCCTAAACTCTGTTGATATGTGATTTTTAAAGTAAAGTCACTCTGTAAAAATATTATAATTTTTGCTTTTATGATTTTTTTAAAAATTGATGACTTTTTAGTCATTTTAGGATTTCTAGAACTACTTCCATTAGATTATAGTGTGGTATGACCCACCATCAGTTAAAATCTAGAAGTAGGGCGCCTGGGTGGCTCAGTGGGTTAAGCATCTGCCTTCGACTCAGGTCATGATCTCGGGGTCCTAGGATCAAGTCCCACGTTGGGCTCTCTGCTCGGCAGGGAGCCTGCTTCCCCACTTCTCTCTCTCTGTCTGCCTCTCTGCCTACTTGTGAACTTTCTCTGTCAAATAAATAAATAAAATCTTAAAATAAAATAAAATAAATCTAGAAGTAAGTGCTTTCTTTCCACAGTGTCAACTTTTATCAAGTTTTAAAAGAGCTAGTGAAGGTTATTATTCTGAATCACAAATAAAATAAACTTAAATCTAGACCTTGTTTATGCATATAGGGTAAACAATTAACCAGAGTTATCTTTGGGAGATAGGATTATGAAACTGTTCATTTTTTTACTTTATAATTTTCTATATTTCAAATTGTAGAGAATATTTACGGGGCAGCTAGGTGACTCAGACGGTTAAGTGTCTGCCTTCAACTCTAGTCATGATCCCAGGGTTCTAGGATCGAACCCCACATCGGGCTCCTGCTTTGTGGAGAGCCTGCTTCTCCCTCTCCCTCTGCCTACTGCTCCCCTTGCTTGTGCTTTCTTTCTCCCTGTCAAATACATAAATAAAATATTTGAAATATATATACATATATATTACACCTAAAATGAAAATAAAACAACACAGATTTGTTTTTAAAAACTACATTAATTGACTAACTTCATGATAATATAAATTTTCTATATAAGATAATATAAATTTTAATTGCCCCAAATTAATTTTAAATTTGTTTTAAATATTAATTTCTTTAATTTATAGTTTTGTCCCAAATTAATGATGTAATCACTTCTGATCCTTTAGGTAGTCTTTCCATTGTCTGGGTTTAGAATTTCTTGTGCTTTTCCTTGTATCTCTCCAGCAATGGTGGAGCTAGGAAGACATAATTATTAACAAGGCTAGTGTACAAATAAGGGCATTTAAACAAGTGGTATTTGGGATTGGAAAGATCCTTGGGGAAATCTAATCTTAACATGCTTTATTTACATTAAAATCTCTCCACCCAAAAGACAGTACCTCTACTAAGTGTTTTTAAAATCCGTTTACATACTCTGGGAAAAGCATGTAAACTAATATTTTCATTGGAAGGTATCCACATGTGTAGTCACAGTGGAATGCAGTAAAGCGTGCCATTCCTAGCCAAAATGTAACGGGATGTAGTACAAAAAATGATGAATCCACTCATCAAAAATCTAATTAAAGCATAGACTTGTTTTAGGATAAGGAATAATACAGAGGAATGAATATGGATCAATAACATATACAAAATCTAAACAGAATTCTATTAATAATACCCAATTTACACATCATATCAAATTCTGTCAATCTCTGTAATATGCATAGACCTATTGGCATTTAATTTCAGAATAAAATTATTCTGGGAAATTCCTCAAAGCCACTTTCTACCAGCGGCGCAGAGGTTAACTGATGAAGAAAGTAAGAAAGACATTTTTTTTAAATCTATGAGATACGAACCTGGAATCTTTTAATATTTTCATAATCTGATTATTTCACATGACAAAATATTTTTAAACTCTACTTTAGCCAAAAGTGTGAATGCCTGCTTCTTCTCAGAATTCAAAAGCTCTAACAAAATAACTGCTGTGTGCTGTATATAAATAACGAATCCACCCCTTTCCACTTGAATATTATTTAGACACCAAAACATCTCAAAATTCATGGAAAAACTATAGTTACAGATGTTATCAATAGTTGCCTCTGGATGGTGAAACTTGGTAAAATTTTATTACACTTCTATTTGTTTTTTGTACTTCCTAAATTTTCTATGAAAACATTTTACTTTTATAATGAAGTGAAAATCAGGAGTAGCATTTTTAGCACATGCTAATATACATAACACTGTTATACACACTTATATTGTTATGGAAATTCTCATATAACATAAAAAATACTTCGGAACAAATCAAAATTTTGACTAGCTAGATATTCTTCTGAATTCTTTATACATATGGATTTATTTTATCCTCCTAGGAACCATAGGAGCTAGGTACTCTTATTTTCAGCTAAGGAAATGAAAGAACACAGTTAATATAACTTACATTTGTACAGCTGACTAGTATAGGTAGAACCAGGTTTTGAATCCTAACAATTTGACTATAGAGTACATGTACATAACTGAAATGTGGCTGTTTCTACAGAGTATATTATGGAAGCTTATATCTCTGAAATTTTCTTTTCACGCAAGTCAGATTCAGGCCAATGTGATTCTAATTCAAGATGTAAACTTCCTTGACTATTTTTATGTTTTTGCTTAACTGACAAGGAATATTAGGGGAATGACAATAAAGTAAAAAGATTGATCATAATATAAGTAATTTCAGGATTATGAGATAAATCTCTATGCCTGATAGTAAAGAATATTTTCTTTAAATACTTTAAACTGAAACCATTATTTCTATTAAGATTCATACCCTTCCCTACAGAATGAGACCTTTTGATAATAGTAACTTATTTTTTTAATATGTGGAAAAATCAAATTTTAATCTCCACAGAATATTTGGTTTTTTTCTATGAATTTCTTCTAGAAAGGGAAATTTGAGAATATATATGGTTATTCCAGCAATACAAAGTCAAATATCCAAATTCTATCTGAAAAATACAGTATTCAAATTTGTCCTAGATTTTATTTTATTTTTTAATTTAACCCAGATACTTGATACAGATACACCTTAATCAGTCTGAATAGAATGGTCTTAATCAAGGTTGTAGTAAACATTGAAAGATAATTTTGATAAACTTTTAAACACACATTCAACACAAGACCTAAAGTAATGTAACAAAAGCACTGTGATAAAATGGGCAAAATGAATTTGCCCATTAAATGAACCACATTGAAGTAAATGAAACACATTTCCCATATTAACATCAATTGAACATTTCATTTAATGATGTTTATTAGGCCAGTAAGTTTTTCTATGTAGGATTTAATCTTTAGGAGGAAAAAGATGAAGACATTTCTTGTTTTCTTTGTATCTACCTACATCTTTATAGGTATATAAAGATACCTATATCTTTATAGAATCCTATATAAGATCCTATAAAGGATCCTATAGTCTATCAGATTCCTTGACAAAATTCTGATAGACCTTTTTTTCTATTTAATAGAACTTTATATTGTTTATGTTATACTATTTATTAAATTTATAATATTTTAAATTTTGTATTATTAAGTATATACTTATGTTTGTATAACAGTTAAATCAATGTGATATCATTTCAGAAGTTAGTCTCTATAACCCTAAAGTGTTTCTGACCCAAAGACAGAAGCATATAAAAATTTTGACCAAGAGATCCTATCTTACACAAGGGGACAGAGGCCTTAGAGTATAAGGAGAACTTTTAGTAGGTTTTTATCAAGAGGGCAGAAATATCTCTATGAAAATCAAAAACTTATCTATTTCATAGATATTTCAATATGATCAGCAGGGACAAACATGTTTCAACCCCTCCTGGAAAAGAAATGAGTTGATTCTTAAAACTTGAGCCAAAGTATCAACTGTTAGACATAGATCCAAATATAGTGCCTCCTGGCAAAGAAATAGCCCACGGCAAGAGGCAGAGCTGGTGGACACCTGATAGCATTGCCTGAGTAACTTGAGCTAAAGTTTTGCTTGTTGTGAAGACAAATAACACTGAAAATCCGGGGAGAGAACAAATCACATTACCTCAATTTTAGAATGTCCTTTGAAGATGGATTTGACATCTCTTGATTTTTTTTTTTTTGCTTTACTTTTTATTAAGAAATTTCAAACATACACTTTTTAAAAAGATCTTATGTCGTGGCCGGTGCGACAAATCGACCAGGAAACATGAAGGTAAGAGGATGGTGAAAAGAAATTAAGAGACAAAGAGATGGGGGCAACAGGAGCACTGAGGATGATGTCCAACAGTGCCGATTTTATTCCACATCTTATAATCATTTATAAGGCCGACCACAATAGGAGGAGTAATACATCAGTATCTAGTCAGATGACCGCAAGTTCCTATAACAAGTTTACATCAACTACAAGCAAACCTCGTGATATCAGGTAATTTCCAGCTAAAGCCATTAGCAAGACAATCAACCAGAGAGTGGGTTATGGGAGGTACAGGAATGACAAGGACCAACTAAGAATTCATGACCCTGACCACAGCGTTCCCTTCTGTAGGGAGAGCGTGTGGGAGGTCACGTAGGTGAGTGCACGCTACATAGCACAGACCCTTTCTCAGTGTTACTCAACTTTCCTGTCCTTAACCCCTTGTCAAGGTGTCTGGACTTTAAAGGAGACACAAGTCAGGGCATGGTTTGGTCCTCGACTCCAATCGTGCCGTGGCCTCCAACAATCTTATTTATTTATTTGTGAGAGAGAGGGCAAAAGAGAGAGAGAGCAAAAGGAGCGGGGAGGGACAGAAAGAGAAGCAGACTCCCTGCTGAGCATGGATTCCCCCCCCCACAACGTGGGGCTTGATCCGAGGACCCTAGGATCATGACCTGAGTAAAAGGCAGACACTTAACTGAGACCATTCAGCCTCCCCAAACATACTTTTTACTACAGAAAGATATTATAAGGAACTCCCAATGTATCAAGTATTAAGCCTCAACTATTACCACCATTAATATATAATCTTAAAGTTTTATACATGGCTTTAAACAAAGATAAATTTTATACATGACAAGATTTCACAAACTATTATTTAAGATAAATGAAGGACTGTGGTTTTTAGTTCAGTCATGTTGTACTTGAAGAGCTGGTTAGAAAAAGAACACTAGGCAAGTTTTTTTCAGACTGAAACTCTCAGGACAAATAAGACTTTATGAAGTCTCTATCAATTAAAACCAAGCATATTCAGAAATTCACTTTTATTGATACAACTACAGAATAAGCAGACTCTCAGGGATTCATTCATGCTAAAAATAAAGCTCACTAGAAGTTGATGAGAAACCCAGAAGTTTATCATAAATTCAAAAAAAAAAAAAAAGGATACTTGTGAAGCAATCTGGAATATTCAGATCGTTTTACTTCCGGGGAAGTCCAATTGAAAAATAAAATTTAGGTTAGAAGTTTGCTTATCCGGAGTTGAATCGGAGTGAAAAGAGGTAGAAGCAGGGGCGCCTGGGTGGCTCAGTGGGTTAAAGCCTCTGCCTTCAGCTCAGGTCGTGATGCCAGAGTTCTGGGATCGAGCCCCACATCTTCGGGCTCTCTGCTCAGCAGGGAGTCTGCTTCCTCCCCTCTCTCTCTCTCTCTGCCTGCCTCTCTGCCTACTTGTGATCTCTGTCTGTCCCATAAAGAAATAAAATCTTAAAAAAAAAAAAAAAAGAGGTAGAAGCAGTTAAGGAGAACCTCATTCAGTTGGGATGATGGTTAATCATTGGGTGGTCGCTCCAGTAAGTGATGTAGGGTGCTCGTAACACAGTGTTCTCCAGGCCACAGCTGGAGAACACTAACAAGAGCTTAGTTTCACACTCTTCCTTGTTAAAGCTCCCAATTTCCTTTTTTTTTTTCTCGTATTACCAAAACACTCCACTATAAAGATATCCAATGTCTAATATTATAGTTTACCTACCTAAGTAGGTAAGTAGGTAATGTCTTCCTTTTTGAGGGAAACTCCCCCATTCCCTGGCTGATGTTTAGGAAGAAACTTACTTGGAAGCCATGGGTTCCTGGGCATGCTATCTACCATCCCTCGTATCATTTAGATTGGAATACTGGCAAAACACAAAATACAATTTTTGTTCCTGTTTTTGCATATTTCAGGGAAAGGACTCTTGATTTTTTTTTTTTTCTTTCTGGGATTGCTAAAAGGAAGACTAGATTATTAACCAAACTCTAGGGAATGCCCTCCTAAAAAATCAAATTTTTTGTTTAGATTTCCAACATGAACACCAAGAAAAAAAATTTTTTAGCCTTTTTCAAGCTTGTTGATTCTATTGTTTATAAAACTAACAAAATAGACTTATTTCTCTTCTGTGCATGCATGTGCTACCAATTTATTGCTGTATCATCTTTTCTTTATCAAAGAATTGAGAAGTGAAACAATTTCAGGAGTTCTCAGATTACATGATTAGAATTTCTGTTTCATTAGCTCTCTTGCATACGAGGTTACAAAAGAGTACTAAGAAGCGTTTATCAACAGAACAGAGGTTTCATGACTTCATTTATTCTAAGTGACTTCTTTTCTAACCCAACCAAATCCAGAATAATTTGACTTGATCAGCCAGCCTGCTAATTATCTGAATTCTTAAAAATAAACTTCAGCTAAAGGATAAAGTTGGAGAGCATTTCATTGTATCCTCATGAATTGCCAACACATTCTGATTCCCGCATTTGTGAAGAGCAGTTTCCTTCTCTGCTTGTCTGTTTCAAGACACTTGGCTAGTAGACCATATAAGAACAAAATAGTGGGGATGCTGAGGAATTTCCTTGCTGTAGCATTTAGGTATCAGAAACATCTCAGAAATAATGCCTTTTGGACACCTGGGTGGCTCAGTTGGTTAAGCGTCTGCCTTCAGTTCAGGTCATGATCCCAGGTCCTGGGATCTAGCCCTGTGTGGGTTGGGCTCCCTGTTCAGCAGAGAGTCTGTTTCTCCCCCTACCCCTCCACCCAACTCATGCTCTCTCACTTGCTTACTCTCCCTCTCAAATAAATAAATAAAAATCTTAAAAAAAAAAAAAAGAAAGAATGTTTGGCTATTTTCTGTACAAATATAAGATAATGTTGGGCATAAATAATTTCACCAAAAACAATTCACTTTTTAGTTTTCAAGGTAAAAAATTCCCTGGTTAGTTACACAAAATCCAAGGCAATCTTCTATTATTTTCCTCAGATTTATTTACCTGTGTTTATTTTCTTATCTATATATTTACAACTATTATAGATTGACAAATAATTTCTTAGAAGAGCCCACCTACAAAATGACAATGAGATCATCTGACAATATCAGAGCATGATATTTTTAGCTCAGTAGCATATGCACACAGAGTATACATACAATGCTTCCTATTCTTCACATTTTTTCCCTCAAAACCTTGTAAGTACCACCATATGAGTGGTAGGATACTACTTTATTGCAAGTGGAAATCTTGTAGATAGGACTGGGTGACACTAGCAGTGACGTTTAGATGTTATTTGTTGACAAATTGGCTTTGTACTATGTAGTCATAACAACGGATTATAATCATTAAGGCTTTTATTAAAATACATTTTTTTAAAAAAATATTATATTTTTAAGTAATCTCCACAGCCAGTGTGGTGCCTGAACTTACAACCCTGCGATCAGGAGTTTTGTACTCCACCAACTGAGCCAGCCAGATGTCCCTTACACTATATTTTTTGCTTCAGTTACTAAGGTTTTAATTAATGATTGTGTTGTTGTGGGGTGAAGCAATAAAAAGGGGAAAGTGAAAGGGTCAGGGAAAAAGAGGGGCAGGGAAAACAAATGAAAAGAGGCGAGGAAGCCAAAAAAGAAAGGAGAATGGGTTGGGAGAAGGCAGAAAGTCCCTTAGGGAGAAAAGCAAGAAGGAAAAATTCTGAGCGAATAAGGAACAGTCTGCTTGATTCGCACAGTAGTGTCATTATTTCCAGCAACAGGACCCAAGCACCACCCAGAAGATAAAACACTCACATAAGTGAGGTGATAAATATTCAATTCCCATATTGTCCTCTTAACTCTCAAGTTAACTTTTGTTCCTATCAGTTTTTCATTCCATGACTGTTACCAAAACCCACTGATCTTTTCTCTTTCTCTCCTTTCAGTCTGAAGGTAATGAGATGCCTAGCCGTGTACTGTCAAAAAGCCAGAACAGAGGAGCAAACAGATGTTTAGATGAAAGAAGAAAAGTTCCAGGAATCTTCTGACCCCAATCTATACCATCAGGCCACTTGAGCTAACAGAGCTCCCCTGCTAAGGTTTTGTAATCCCGGGCTTTTGTAAGCAATACCCCCTTTACAGAAGAGGAAGCTGTAGCTTAAAGGCCTTGCTTATGGCTGCCCAGTGAGTGAATAACAGTCAGAAATAGAACTCAGACCTCATGATGTCAGATTCAATGTTCTTTCCACTTAACGATGCCTAAAAATACAAACAAATAAAAAACTCCCCAAAGCAACTGAAACCTTATCCACTTGCCTTATGCCTCGGAAGCCTGGAGTTTAGTGAACCTGATTTGTAATTCTAGCTTTTTATACACACAACACCTGAATTTGTAACAGATGGGTCCATTTAAGGGTATTTTGCTAAGTAACCTTTTCTTAATTTTCATATTGGGACAAATAATCAAGTAATACCCTATAATAATAGTTTCAAACTATAAGGACCTTTAGAAAATGTTCTATTATTTTAAAGGAAAAACGTTTTTGGTGGAAATGAGATCTTTTTTGAGGTTGTATTTACTTTACTGTGTTCTATCAACACGACCTCTACAAATTTGTCTTGTTGACTCTAGATCTCAGCTTAAATGCCATTTCCTTGGGGCAGCCTTCTCTGACTGTTCAGACTAAATTCTCCTCTCCCCACAACCATTCCCTTTTTTTTTTTATAGCACTTGCACTTTTCCTTCATACATAGCTCTGGTTATGACAGCAGTTACAGAGCATTTGAGTAATTATTGTTTAATGTCATTGTTGCCTTCTAGACCATAAGCATCAGGAAAGCAGAATTTGTCTTATTCACCAATATATTCCTAGCACTTACCACAGTGATTGGCACACAATAAGGGTTCATTAAATATTTAATAAGTGAGTGGAGGGGCGCCTGGGTGGCTCAGTGGGTTAAGCCGCTGCCTTCGGCTCAGGTCGTGATCTCAGGGTCCTGGGATCGAGTCCCGCATCGGGCTCTCTGCTGGGCAGGGAGCCTGCTTCCTCCTCTCTCTCTCTGCCTGCCTCTCTGCCTACTTGTGATCTTTCTGTCAAATAAATAAATAAATAATAAAAATAAAAAAATCTAATAAGTGAATGGATGTGTTTTTTAGTGTAACCACATACATTTTTGCATTTCTCGTTTAAGGCCTTATTGCATGGCCTGCAATAAGATCTATGGCTTTTATATCAGTCATCTCTTTTTGTTTTTGAGTCTGTTTTAAGGCATTTAAGAAGAATAACAAATAATAATGGCCCCTTTATTGTGTGTCTACTGTGTGCCATGCATTAGGTTAGGTGTTTTTGATACATATTCTTATAACAACCCTATGAGGTAGCTACAGTTTCTAATCACACTTACAGATGGGGCTACTGTTGTTCAGAAGGTTTAGAAATGTTATCTGCCACATAGTAAGTGCTCAATAAATATGTATTGATTTAATTTAAAAATCTCTATGTTGAATCATGATTTAAAGTGATGATTTTTTTTCAAAGCTCAATAGTGATTGGTTTACAAAATTAATATATAGTACAACTACATTTACTCACATAGAGGAAGAAGTCATTTTCATATTTGCCCATATGTCATTTAATAAACAGCAAACAAATATAGTGATAGATCAACTAATCCAAACTTTCCTTTTTCCTTCAGACCTATTCCTGATTCCATCTTTTGAGGCGTACCCTAGAATTTCAAGTGTCCTGACTACTTGATCTCTATAAACTGTGAGATGAGAAGAACAATTGAACCTTGTTGAAAGAGAGATAGTATGCCAAATGGTGGAAAGCAGCTATTTATGTGGCCAAATTTGAAGAGTTTTTAGTATGGAATTATTTCCATTCTTCAAAATAACATTGCCAAGAATCTTTTCATTGTAACTCTACCACTCCTGTACGCATGGAATAATTTTTCTTTTTATTTTCTTCAAAAGTTACAAACAAGTTCTTTTCTTTTCTTTTCTCTTTCTTTCTTTTTTTTTTTTTTAAAGATTTTATTTATTTATTTGACAGAGAGATCACAAGTAGGCAGAGAGGCAGGCAGAGAGAGAGGAAGGGAAGCAGGCTCCCTGCTGAGCAGAGAGCCTGATGCGGGACTCGATCCCAGGACCCTGAGATCATGACCTGAGCCGAAGGCAGAGGCTTAACCCACTGAGCCACCCAGGCGCCCTTCTTTTCTCTTTTTTTCTTCTTCTTCTTCTTTATTTTTTTAATAGGCTCCACACCCAACATGGGGCTCAATCTCACAACCCTGAGATCAAGGGTCACATGCTCTACCAACTGAGCCAGCCAGGTACTCCACAAACAAGTTCTTAAGAAAAGCAAAAGCTACACATGTGGTAACAGAGATTCTCAAGGATAAAAGCTTTTCTGTATGCTCTGTTTATTTCATGGCTCTTTCTAACAACTATGAGACCATGTGATGTAGAATCCAAACTTGAATGCATACATCATTTCAGAAATTAAACAACATAGCATATATGAGGGAATGATGGGACTTATGGAGTGCCTATCATGCACCCAGCTCAGGGGAAGCCCCTAGTTATCTTACACAGTTCCATCAAAATCCCAGAACATGCTCCAGTTAAAGGAACAGTCTGCCTCGGCCAGTACCATGAGAAGGAGCTGGCCTCCCACCAAATGAGAGGAGTGAGTAAGTAGAAGAGAATCTAGCTTTAGTAAGACCTAATATTACATGAATTTTTATGTGAATTAATTGACAATTCTACAAATAGAAAGACTGTATGCAGAAAATAATCCTCTTAAGAAACCAACTTTAAAGCTTATGCTGAGTTATTCCCACAGGTTCTCCTCTGCATTGGCTTGCGTCCCACTGGTACCATTTCCATTGCTACTTTAGACAGATTTCATTATATGGCCAACATAAGACAAAAGTTTACAACCCAGCTTTTAGTAAGTCCATTCTTCCTATCCTAGTCCCTTCATATCCAAGCATGTCAAAATATTATAGATCATATAAATATCTAATTACTAGATTAAATTACCAGCATACTTGAGATTTGTATTATTTTCCTTCAAGTAAGGACCACTTGAGTGTGTGAAACCTGCAGGCAACATCTAATGAAGACATCTTTTCATAATGCAGGTTTGGAGATATTTTGGACTGAAATCCTAGATTCACTTTAAATCATCTGTATTTTGGGGCAACTGGTGGTTCAGTCGATTAAACATCTGACTCTTGACTTTGGCTCAGGTCATGATCTCAGAGTCACGATCTCAGGATTGTGAGATAGAGCCCCATGTCTACCTCCGCACTGGGAGTGGAGCCTGCCTAGGATTTTCTCTCCCCTTGCTCCCTGCCACCTCCCCCATCCCCAATCATCTAATTTCACTAGCAACGATGAATGGAGTAAAACTTTTGAATCGCAGAACCAGAGTAATGGATTAAACTGTTACATGTCCTGGGAGAGGGGGAAGATATCTTAGGAGTGCTCTTGAATTTCATATCTTGTTTGTTTAAATTGGGGATGCAAAAAATGATTAAAGTTTTCCTATCTTAGTTCTATCGTGTATTCTTGCTGAAATAAATAGATGAAACTGTCTATTACCAGTGCTATCCAAAGTTTAGAAAGCTCATCATCTACATCATGAAGACAAACAAACTCTCAAAACACAGTTCCGCCCAGCAATTTTAAAAAGGCCTTTGAAGATGTCCATGGCTTTGGCAGTGTTCCAGAACCAGCTGGATTAGAGCAATGCAGCTTAATATAGAACACGGCAACCCTGGAGAGTTGTGAAAGCCAGTGTAGCGTCTGGAGCCAATGAATGTGTGATTGACACTGACGGACCTGACCCTCCACAGCGAGATATTTGTCATGATTTCCCGAGAAATGAGATTGTATATCTAAAAAGAATAGAATAAATAGTTTCTGAAGTACACAAACCAACACTATTTTCTTTATTTTTTATCTTTATCTACATCGAGACAAAGATTCTAACATATAATCACCCAGTCTAGTGTATTACGTTATGGATAACATGTTAAAAACCATATTGGACTTAGTTCACTTACTTTTGGTTAGCTCTGCCCTAGTCTCAAAGAGAAAAACAACAGATATCTCCAGGCCTGGTAATCACAGTAGTGGTAATGGTTCTATGAAGTGGAAAGCTCTCTGTTAAATAGTTAGAGGCTGAAGGTTCGTTCATTCATTCATGCATTCATTCAAAAAATATTAAGTGCTTATTCTATAACAGGCACTCTGCAAGGGAATGAGTATTATAATTAATAACTAAGTCTGTGCATTCATGGAGTAAACATTGTGTGTCTGACAGGAAATAAAAAGATATATACGTTATTTTCATGTGGTGGTAAATGCTAGAAAGACCAAGAAGTAGGATAAGGAGATTAATGTTATGAGGGGATGGGGTGATATTTTAGGGCAAGAACTTTTTGAGGAGGTGACATTTAAGTAGATTGCTGAGTGATATAAAAAAGTGAGCCACACAAAGTTCTGAGGAAAAGCATTTCAGAAAGAATGAAAAGCAAAAAACAGCCAAACAAAAAAGATCTTCAGAAGGAAACACATTGAATTTATTTTAGAACAGCAAGGAGGAAACTAGAGGGAGAGAAGTCCAAGACGAGATCAGAGAAGTAGCCAAAGGCCAAACATTGGGCTTTGTAGGCCATGAAGAAGTCTGGATTTCAGTTCAGTGTCCAGAAAGTCATTGAAGGTTTTTAGCAGAGGTAGGACATAATTCCACAAAGACAGACTTTAAAAGGTAGAAGTGGAATCAGAGAGATCAGTTAGAAGAGAGATGGTGGCTTCACTCTGGGTGTGATAGTAGTAGATGTGATAAGAAGTCATGGAGTGCTGCGAATACTTTGGGAGTGGGTCTGAAGATATTTGCTGATGGCTTATAGAGTGTTATTTTGCAAAGCAGGAATCAAGAATGATCCTAACGTTTTGCCTTGTGCCTACACATGTATGGTATGCCTCTTACTGAGATACGGAGAGTGGTCAAGGCAAATGAGAAAGCAAAGTTTTAATGAGAACATATCAGTGATGCTAGATGCTATAAATATGCATAAGAATTAGAAATAAATCTTGGGGAGCCTGGGAGGCTCAGTCGATTGAGTGTCTAATTCTTCATTTTGGCTCAGGTCATGATCTCAAGGCAGTGGGACTGAGCCCCCATATTGGACTCTGCACTCAGCAAGGAGTCTGCTCGTCCTTCTCCCTCCCATTGCTCGCATGTGAGCTCTCTCTCATCCATAAATAAATAAAATCTTGAAAAAAAAAAAAAAAGAAATCTCAAAATCTTAGGTGTTACAGCATAAAGATCACATTTATACAAAAATCAAGACATTACACCATTAATTATGTTTCTAGAGGACAATAGGCATGGGCATTGGGGAAAGATGTTTTCAACTTTCTTTTTTATACATCTCTGTGCTTGCTCAAATTTTCCTAAAAATCTCTCTCATGTATTACTTTTGTTTTTTTTTTTATTTTAATATACCAATAATATAGTAATAAAAATCAAGTTAAATGAGAGATTACAGAGTGAACAGAAAGAAAAATCAACTGCATTTACCTGCTCAGAGAGGTTTGAAAACTCTCCAACTTCTACACACATTAGTGAGCCTTGGAAGTGGACAGGTGCATCTCCAGCTCCCTCTTCTAACTTTACATTTGGCATTAATATCAGCTTGTTCCTTAGTTTAAAGTTTGCTTTCTTTCCCTAGCTATCTATGCCCTATGCTGCTCCACTTGTAGTATGATATGCTCTGCCTCAGGCTCTAAAATGGTTTATACACGGCTATCTCAAAAGCATTTGCCATCTGTTCTAATCCAGTGACTGCTTAAGGCCCAAACCAGTTGGCTTCAATTAGCTAAATGAGGCCTGTTTGTTTGCTCTTTGGAGCTGGGTAGCAAACGCGAGGATATTCCAACTTGCCATATTACCTGATGCCTTCACCATGAAATCAGTTAGTGTACTAGCTGTCATAAAGTCACTTTTTCTGTTTAGAGAAGAAAGTAGCCAAAACTCTCAGGGACATTTTAATAGACTCCTGTAAAAGGCGGATTAGGGCCTCTATTAACATGCTCAGCCCCAGGATTCCTGGAACACAGGTTATCCTACTGATCTTCTCCCCTCGCATTCTCCCAATGAGTTACCCTCCTCCCCATGCTGGGTCTGACTTCATGGGTAGGCACTAGCAGGGTGCCTGGGTGGCTCAGTCCATTAAGCATCCCCCTTTACCTGCAGTCGTGATCCCAGGGCCCTGGTTTCAAGTCCCACATAGGGCTCCCTGCCCAATGGGGAGTCTGCTGCTCACTCTCCCTCTGCCCCTCCCCCCACTCATGCTTGGTCTCTCTCTCTCTCAAATAAATAAATAACATCCTAAAAAAAAAAGGGGTATTCACTAGCTCACTTATAATGTCAATTTGATGTTTTTAAAGATATGATTGTCAGATTATTAGTTCATTTTAATGTCAGCTTTATTGAGGGACAATTTTAAATGCACAATTCAATGAGCCTTGACAAATGTATACAGTTTTTTAGCCATACACACAATCAAGGTATTGAACAATTCCATCACTCCCCAAAAGTTTAATCCTCTTCCTGCCCATGTAGCTTCTGATAACCACTGATCTTTCTGTTGCTGCTGTTTTGCTTTATCTAAAGCTGCATATAAATGGAATCATGTAGTATGTAGTTTTTTGTGGATGGCTTCTTTCCCCATTCAAAAATGAATGTTTGAAATTCATTCATGTCTTTGCATGTTTAAGGTGGTTGTTCCTTATGGCTGTATTTTATTGTATGGATTTACTATATTTTATTCATCCATTCACAAATTAATGGATATTTGAGTTTTTTATAACTCACATAAACTTACAAAAAATTTGCAAACTTACCAGTTTTTGTGTGCATATAGTATTTTACCTCATTTGAGGAAATATCAAGAAATAGGATTGCTGAGTTGGGTTTAAATCCACCATCTTACTATGTGTACTATTTATTTATTTCACCTTCATTTTTTAAAAAGACTTATTTATTTGAGAGAGAGCGATCACACATGGGGGCGAGGGGCAGAGGAAGAGAAATCCTGAAGGAGACTCCCTGTTGAGTGCAGAGCCCCATAGGGCAGATCCCAGGACCCTGAGATCATGACCTGAGCCAAAATCCAGACTCAGACACTCAACTGACTAAGTCACCGAGATGCCCTGACTTCACCTTCATTTTTTAAAAATTTAATTTATTTATTTGACAGACAGAGATCACAAGTAGGCAGAGAGGCAGGCAGAGAGAGAGGGGGAAAGCAGACTCCTGCTGAGCAGAGAGCCTGAGACCATGACCCCAGCCTTCGAAGGCAGAGGCCCAACCCACTGAGCCACCCAGGCGCCTCTTCACCTTCATTTTTGAGAGAGATTTTCACCAAGTATCAACCACAGGTTGGCAGGTTGTTTTCTGAAGTTGCTCTTCAGGCTCCCTCTCAAACCTAAAAACAAAAATTAAAGGCCAGAAAAAAGGAAAGCATTAACAAGAGTTAAGTAGAAAAAAGAGACTTAAAGGTAATGCTGACTTAACTCTACGAGGGGCCAATAGTTTCTCTTTATTATTACCAGATTGCAGGGCATCTTTCTGTGCTGCTCAAGTCCTGAACAACAAGCCATAGCACCAAACTTTGTCTCAATCTCTCTCTCTTTTTTTTTTTTTTTTCAGATCACATTCCTAGACCATCTCTCGGCCTGCCTTGGAGTTATGTGTGTAATAGTGTGACTGAATTTTTGCTGGTGGAATATGAACTGAGACAAATGGCACTCCTAGGCCTGGACCATAGAAACCTCCAGTTCCCAACCTACTACGGTTTTCCATCTGCTGCAGAGCCCTGACAAGTCGCTTATTGAAAGTGGCAAAGCCATGAAAAGGAAGGAACTGAATTATTGCTTACAGGAAATGTTACAGGAAGCTCTCTGTTTATCAGGAATCCCTATTTTGACTACATGTGAGCGAGAAAATAAAAGCAAAAACTATTATGCAAAAGGCACTGACTTGGGTACTTTTGGCTGGTACTTAGCCCAGTGTTTCCTTAATACATTGTTCTTCCCTCCTCTCCCATTCTCTTCTGGCCACTCACTAACAAACGAGATATATTTCAAACCACACAAAGGGTTGTGTTCTTTCTGCTGTTTATGTGCCTTTGTAAGACTGATAGTGAGAACAGTTAGTGTGTTTAGGCTGTGCAGGGTGACATTACAGACAAGGGCCTGAAGTTAATCATACCTTGGCCTGAGTCCCTGATCGACCACATACTAACTCTGTGACCAAGTTACAGTTTTCTCATCTGTACGATTAGAATATTAACTCTTCCTTTAGAGGTTTTTATAAAGCTTATGTAAGATACTGTATACAAAATGCTTTGCTCAGTGCCTGACACAGTTAAGAATGAAGATCAGCAAACACGATTAGTATACTATTATTCCATCTCTTACGCGTCGTTGGTGTAATCTGTTTAATAGCTTAAAAAGTCTGTTATAACCCAGATGTGCCATCACTGAAAAGTAGCTACATTTTCCAATTGTTCATTAATTCTTTCTTCCTGAAGAAATACCAGAATATTCTCTATACGGATTATAACAGGGTTAATTTTAGATGAATCAATAACAAGGAAATAAAATTCTGCTTTCCATAAAAATGCCTAGGTATTATCAGTTTGGAAATAAAAAGGAGAGTTCAGATGTATTCATCATCCTGCGGTTTGGAACGTGACTCGTGGTTCAATGCATAGGATTATTTAGGCCCCAAAGGCCCGCCTAATCTTGTCAGAAAGGAGATAACCCAAGTGAAGAAGTATTTTCTGTGCCTTCACCTTTAAATTATAACACTGCTAATGGCTCTTATCTTACAAATTGTCTGCCAAAGTGCCTAGTTTTTAAGATTAAAGTCCTAGGGAATGTTTGAAAACTAGATTACAGTTTAACTATATTTCCCCCAACTATCTCTCCAGTTGAGTTCTACATTTCTCTGAGTCTGGGCCTCTTTTCCTACATTAGAAAAAAACCCCAACTTTTCAAAAATATTTAAGCATATCATCTGCTTGTATTCATCACACAGTAAAATGCTAGTTTCATTTTCAATACTGGGTCCATTCCTCTGTGGCTTGAGGAGGCATCCAATCCCAAGGTGATAGACTAGGATAATTATTGAAATTGCTCTCTTATTTATACTAAATAGCCCACAAAGCAACTTAGAAGAAAAATTATGCTGTATCCTTAGCACAATCATGCATGCCCAGAAGTGTTTTAAAATGTTGCTATAAAGTTTTTATCTAGGGTACCTGGGTGGCTCAGTTGTTTAAGCATCTGCTTTTGGTTCAGCCATGATCTCAGGGCTCAGTGAAAGTCTGTTTTTCCTTCTAACCCTTCCCCCTTGTTCGTGATCTTTCTCTCTCAAATAAATAAAAAAATCTTTAAAAAAAAAGTTATTATCTAGCTATTACTTGGGACTTGCAAATGAAAAACAATTTAGTTACATAGGTTATAAAGTAAACAAATCACACCAGAAAGAAAATGTTAATTTGAAAAGATTTGCTCTCATGAAAAGGGAAAGTTTAGGGGAGGTTGGGGAAGAAGAGGAGAGGGAGAATATGAATGAATTATAAAAGAATCACATTTTGAGGAAAGCCTGGGTTGCTCAGTCAGAAAAGCATCTGCCGTCAGCTCAGGTCATGATCCCAGGGTCCTGGGATCAAGTCTCACATCGGGCTCCCTGCTCAGTGTGGAGCCGCCTCTAACTCCCCTTCCCCTGCTCATGCTTTCCCTTTCCCCACCCTCTCTTTGACAAATAAATAAATAAAATCTTAAAAAAAAAAAAAAAGAATCACAAAAATTTATAACTGAAAGAACATTGGAACACAATGAAGATGGTATCCACAGTACTGAACAGTAATTTCCTGTAATTCCCATATGGAGAGACTAAAATACTACAGTAAATGAATTAGTAACAATAGAAAATTATGTAATTTGTCTACGGCCACACCATCCTGAATGTGCCCGATCTCGTCTGATCTCAGAAGCTAAGCAGGGCTGGGCCTGGTTAGTACTTGGATGGGAGAAAATTATGTAATTTGGATTCTTTTGCAGTACACAAAAATTAGCAAGGTTAAATAAGCATCTAATCTAATTTATGTAGATATCCATCCCTTCAAATAAGTGGGGGAATCATTCAGATAACTCATCAGTTAAACAGGAGACATTTTAATTTTAATAATTATGTTTTTAAAAACTAGATCTCATCTATATACAACTATCAGATAATCAGTTATACATGTTTGTAATTTTATAAGGTAGCTTGGAAAGGTGGATGTAAGATTTAAAAACACATAAATCCAGGGTGGTCCAACCAACTGTTCAGAATGTTGCTGCTTAGTATAGAAACAGCATTTTTTCCTTTCTACCTTTTCAGACATTAAGATGATTAAGATGATTAAAATCCTGACTGACTCCAGGATTAACATCCACTTTATACTGTCAAGCAATCCCTCTGATTTGAGCTCCTTGTCTTATGAGGGAAGGTTTCAAAATCCAAGAAGACAAGGCTTTACTTTGATTTAATTTAAGAAACACAAAGACAAGAGTAATCAGAGCTAATGAGGCTTCCGGTTTATAAATATTACTGTATTAGAGAAATAAAAACTTCAGAAAACCATAAACAGTTTATATTCCTGGGGAGTTCCATTTTAATTTTTTGATTAAGATTTATCTAGTCTTCATGTTCCAAGCAGCAATTTTTAAGAAGCCATAAAATAAGGAAATAACTGGTCTTTTATCTACTTTAACTTTAGTTTGTTAACCATGAAAAAAACAAATTTCAAGTCAAAACATGTTTATCAGTTGGAGGAACTTATTATCTTGCAGTAAGTGTTTAAGGAACTAAATCACAGGTTGTTGAAATTGGAGATGCCATTTCAATGTGAGATTATATATTTGATCGATTATCTGCATGAATGTGCATCTCCCAAGTGGAAGATTTTTAATTTGAAAAATAAGCTACAAAAGTTCATGTGACAACCAAACCTACAAATAAAAACTATAAAGTATGTGGGAGTCGTTGAGACTTGCTTATGAAGGAAAAACGGAGTGCAGTAATTTCCATTCAAAACTAAGAGGGACAGGTAAATAGACTGAATATTTTGGAGAAAGAACATAGTGAAAAAATAACTTTTTCTCTGAAAATGGACTACTATAAATTGACAGCTAAAAATCCTAAGTTATTTCATATTTTACTAGATTTAAGTTGCAACAGATAAGTACTAAAATTGGATATCTGGTATGTTGATTATATGACTAAGTTGAGATATGAATATCTGTTTCTGAGCTTCTAAGTATTTGTTCTCTCTTGAAAATTAAAGTTCAAAGTTATTATTCACGTGAACATCAAAAACTTTTCATCTCAAGCACCAAGTTACAATATAAAGTAATGTAAATAACATCTTTACATGTTAAAGGAATAATAATGAAACAATTTCCTCACTTTGCTCATGAGAAAATCCAAAGATCTCAAAAAATAACCTCAGTTCCAAATAGAAGCATATAGATGAAGTATTGTGTTAGTCAATATTCTCCAGAGAAAGAGAACCAATAGGAGGGTGTGTGTGTGTGTGTGTGTGTGTGTGTGTGTGTGTGTAGTGTGTGTCCATATATATCTGTAAGAGTAAGACACATACAGACACACATAGACACACACACACACACACACACACAAATAAATAAATAAATAAAAATTTATTTATTATAAGGAATTTTCTCACACTATTATGGAGACATAAGTCCCAAGATCTGTAGGTGAGTTGGTAAGCTAGGAACTCAGAAGAGCAGATGGTGTCTGGAGTCTAGTGGATGGGAGACGCGGAAAGAGATGATGTTCTAGTCAGGCAGTAGGAATTTTATTATTGTGGGGGTCAGCTTTTTTTTTCTATTCAGCTCTTCAAATGATTAAATGATGCCCATGAGGGTACTCTGCTTTATTCTGTCCATTTAAATGTTAACCTTATCAAAAAATATCCTCACAGAAATACCTAGAGTAATGTTTGAGCAAATATCTGGGCAGCACTTGGCCCAGTCAAGTTGACATATAAAATTAACCATCACAAGTATGATGACTGGAGTTGGTGGTTACACTTTCTTCCATTCAAATGTCCCTTGCATTGAAATGGTAACAGAGTGGGGAAGTTATGACTAGGGTTAGGTGTTAAAATGCCTGTATTAGAATCCTGTCTCCATAACTTATTCCCTGGGTGGCTTTAGACAAGCTGTAACTATGTGCTTCTGATTCTGATTAGTAAGCTTATTCCACACTGCTATTATTGTTGTAAAGAGTAAATGAGATATTCCATGTAAAGTACCTAGAAGAAAAACTGGCATATAGTTGGAATCCCCCCAAATGCACTATATTATACACAATTTATTAAAATGAAATTCTTCTTAAAAATCATTGCTTTATGGGGCGCCTGGGTGGCTCAGTGGGTTAAGCCACTGCCTTCAGCTCAGGTCATGATCTCAGAGTCCTGGGATCGAGCCCCGCATCGGCTCTCTGCTCAGCGGGGAACCTGCTTCCTTCTCTCTCTCTCTGCCTGCCTCTCAGTGTACTTGTGATTTCTCTCTGTCAAATAAATAAATAAAATCTTAAAAAAAAATCATTGCTTTATGTATTTTGTTTTACACTTGATTTTTTAAGTTTCACATGTAAACCTGTAATTTTTCACTTGCTCCAACAGTTTTTCCTCCTAAATATTCAGTAGCACATATAATAAAACTCTTCTAAAACGTGTTGACATATTCATTAACACTAACATATTTTATATTTACTCTGATTAGCAAAAACTGAGTGGATATTTGCTGACAACAGACTACAAAGAAAAGTTAAAAAGAGGAAGACATGTTCCTTTTTCTCAAAAAATCTGTAGTCCTACTGAGGAAACAATATACAAGACTTGAGAAAATTAGGAAAGAATTCAAGACCTTGTTAAAGTACAAAGAGGACAAGAACTCCCACTGAGCTCTAGGGGAGCAAGGATTCCCAGTGTTCTCCCTCCCCTCCATCTAAGAAGAATTACAGATTTGCCAAGCTGGATTTTGGATTTTGTCAGGAGGGTAAAGCAAATAAAAAGCTTTAAAAAACAAACAAACAAAAAAACAGACTATGGGGCACCTGAGTGCCTCAGTTGGTTAAGCGTCTGCCTTTGGTTCAGGTCATGATCCCACAGTTCCCAGGGTGGAGCTCCCCGCCAGGCTCCCCGCTCAGCGAGGAGTCGGCTTCTCCCTCTGACCCTCCCTCCTCTGGTGCTTTCTCTCTCTCATTCTCTCTTGCAAATAAGTAAGAAAATAAAATCTTAAAAATGAAAACAAAACCCTAGACAAGGTGGTGGATCAACGTAACGAAGAGGAGGGAAAGGGAGAAAGGAGATGGGAGAAACAAAATTCTTGGATTTTAGTGTCCAGGCGAGTGGGTGTGGTGGAACAAGAGTCTGGAGGCTCTATGAAGTGGAGAGTCTAAGCGCAGCGGGGCTGTTGTGTTCTCTCCCACAACATCCCATCTTTCCCTGCGCTATGGTTTAACTTTCCCTGCAGCCTGAGCACGGATTTTGATGTCCTGCTTGATGTATGTTTGTCGCTTCTTTTTGGGGGAGGGGGCGGGGGGGAGCAGACTCACTACTGGACTCCCTCCTGGCTCTCCCTTTAGTGCTATCACTGATCTGTGTTACAGAGTGAATCATCTCAGACCCCAGAAATGTTCTTTCTGCTGCGGTTGAATGCCCAAACTTCAGCTTATAAGCCCTGCCCACAGGTGCAGTGGGTGTTAGGGAGTAAGAACAAAGGTGGGTTGATATTAATTACTAAATAAGATTGTACAATAATGACACCTTACATTTATTGTTAACTGTGGCTCTAGTTATAATTGTTTTATGTGTATATAAATATATGTATTTATATATATAAATATATGTATATTACTATAAAACAAATAGTAGTTAAGATGAGTGAAGGAGAGAGAAGCCAAAAAAGCAAATGATCATAATAGTCAAGTGGTAAATTACAAAGGCTTGTAAAAGGCACTGCTCTGAATGGAAATTGGTGTACGTCAAGGAGATGCCTGTAAAGAGAAACAGCAAACTCTGGTATCCACAAAGGGAAGGGAGGCAAAGTGTAACTGGGGGCAGTCAATGGTCACCTTGTGGTTTTATAATGGCTAATGGCAGGACCCTGACAGACCTGTCAAATGTGACGGCAGGAGTGGAAGAATTGGTAGGGTCCAAAACTGATAGAACAAAGTTTGTGTTTGCCATGGTCAGCTTGGTGCAGTGATGGCTATATCTTGCAGAACTGGGGTGGTTGGAGATAGAAAACTAGACAGGATTTAACTGACTATCTTTCTAAGTGTTTGCTGAAACCACAGGATGAGAATTGCTGCCTCAGTGGAGGGAAAATGAAAAAAATTTAATTGCATTATTGCCATGCCTCTAAAGAGACATTCAAACAATTCTTAATTTATGAAGAGCTACAGGAAGACCTTTTCAAAAAGATAAGACGGTTTCTAAAATTCCCACAATGGGAAGAAACTACAACTAACTCTACGTCAACTTTTTGCAAGTACTGTTGCTTAAAGATATGTCTGGGCTCCTTAGGTGAAGAGCAGTTTGTTGACATTAGAGAAATGACCACAAATCATCACCTCCTGTGCTTATTTTTTAATTCAGGCTTCAGAAAGTCTGAATAGTATTTTGTATTCAGACTTCAAACTTTTGTTGATACCTAGTAATGTCTCTTCAAAGTTCAACATTCAAGGGGAGAAGCAACTTCACAAACTAAGAAAAATCAAAGGTTCATCCAAATCAGGACCAACCTTTCTGAAATGCTGACACTGATTCAGTACATTAGCGACTGAATAACAAACATGTGAAATGAGATAAATCTCAGAGTTTCCATCCTGCGCTCAGCCTCCAGTGCTCCCTGACACAGGCGCTTCCGTGGCAGACAGTCGGTGGCTAGGTTTAGCTTTGAGTTCTTTCTTTTCATGAGCTAGGAAATCCATAAAGGGATATCGATGTTAAAAGATTTTCAAAACGGCATTTATGACATGTCCCTGGGTGCCCGGCTCTCTGTCGCAGACTTTCGCTCAGGGGTAAGGTTTTTAAAATACCATTCTTTTACAGTGTAAACAGGAAAGATTTGGAGTGGGTGGATTAGTCAGAGAATGGAACAGGAGCAAGGGTTTGGGGATGGAGACTTGTTATGGAAGCACGAAGTGAGAGAAACGACATTTCTTGGCTCAGTTCCCAGCATTGTTTGCTGGAAACATTTTGCGTGTGAAACAGGCAGCGTTCACACCCGACAATACCATTTTCTAATCAACCAGTAGAGCATTTCGGTTTATATGTGACAGTGTTTGGGAAATTAAAATTCCAAAGGGCTTTATTAACCTTCGGTATACTTGCCAAAGGCAAATATGAAGAACCTAAGCCACACTGAAGAACCTCACTATTTTCCCACTTGTCATCTCTATAAAATGAATACACTTTGCCAAAAGCAAACCAGTAACTTTTCCTTACTTGTTTTGAAGACTAATATAGCTCACTCTTAGTTATCAAATGTGTTCCAGAATAATTGGCAGTGAGTCGTGAAAGAATCATCTTCTTCAACTGAGTAGATGTTAGTTGAGCAGTGTTTTCAAATCCTAAATTGAATTTTCCCTGTCCCTGAACCTCAATCTTGTTAAGTTAGGCAAAAAGAAAAGGGGGGGGGGGATAAATTAAATCCAGCTGTGATCATTCTGCATACCTCTACATAACCCTAGAGATGTTTATGAGGCTCAGAGGTTTCAAGGAACATGTTATGAAGAGTCACTGCAAACTCTTCCTTGTTTATGCTGAAATTCCCAGTAAGAATTTGAAATGGCAATCGCCTTGAGGAAAACAGGAAAAGGAGGTTTCTCTGACCCTTAACCTCTTTTGTAGCCTTCAGGGGCAGAGTTATCAGAAGAAATGACATGGGTCCTTTATTGGAAGAATCTGGAGAGGGATGATTTTACATTAAAATGCACTGTAGTCTCTACACTTGCTAGCTAAGATGACCCCTGTTGTGGAAACGGGTGAGGAACCATGAGCGCGGAGGCACATTCCAAGTGAAGTCACTTGGAATGTAAGAGAGAGCTGGCACGTTGCATAGATGACACATTCTGTTAGTGAAGACAAGAACGTACACATTAATATTGTCTGTGTCTAAGGAAAATACAGTGAGGTAGCTTCCCAAACTCAGAAAACACTAGGAATATGATTCCAGCTGAGACCTGGTTCTGCTTCTGTACTGTGGTTCTGTTCCTCACTTTCTTTACGAATTAGGCAGAAATGAAGGGCTAAAGTGATTCACCTAAAATCAGCAGGGTAGGAAGTTGAGCCACGTCAGATTTTGATGACGAAGCTTTTCAGTTTAAAAAATTATAACAAGTTGAGTGACTGCCCAATGAATTGGTTTTTCCTGGACCCAAATATTTATCTTTTTTAATAAGTTAGAAGTCACCATGAAGCCAGTGGTCATTCTGAAATGTCAACTGAAGTCTTAGTTTCTTTTTAGCTCTTTCTCAGTCTAATGTGGGAGAAGGTGCTCAGAGACAGCCTCCTCCTCCCTACCATGGTAGGTATTTTATTAGGAAGAGGTGTCATGGCTAAGTACCATATTCCTTATATAGACTTGAGTCGAGCGCTCTTCAAAGATCTGGGCTTGGTGGGATTGTGCCAGCTCAGCACTGGCTGTTCTCAAGGGAAAAAATTGTGAAACTTTGCAAACCTGAGTTAGGATTAGAGAGCCTAGCTGCCAAGTCATAGTTCATGGTCGAGTGCCGACAGTTGGCACTCAAGGAAGCCTATATCAGAATGCAAAACATCTTACTGATGTGGATTGCTGGTGTCAGAAAGGTGAAGGGCTCCCTCCCAACCCACCAAATTCCGTTTAAATATTTTTCCCTTAAAAAGAAATTGACTAGCAGTGAAGATTTGAAACACAGAAGGGAAAGTTTCTGGAATAAAGTTAAAAACAAATTCCACACTTTGGAATAGAAAAGAAAGAAAACATTTAGATCAACAATGAAAAAAAAAATTGGGGATGAAGAAAATCTTAAATTATGAAAATAGTGTAAGAAACAATGTAAATTTAGAAAAATACACAATTAAACAGACAAAAATAATTCTACAAACTTAAATATTGTGAGAATTCAATTTCTTCCAATTTTTGCCTTTTATGTGTTGACTAAATTTGAAATATTTCTAATAATGGTCAATTTAATATTTTTACTGGCATCTTATGTTTTTGGCCAAATTTCCTGCAACTATTTATGGACATTTTCCTTTGCCTGCCTATAAAAATACATCACTGGAGTATTTTTAACAGCAAAGTCTGTATGAGACTGTCTACTTTCTTGACCGGTCAGATACTTGTGGCTGCTTCTAAGTAGCCTCATTTGTAAACCCTTGCTTATGGTTTTTCTTTCCCCAGTTGGTGTCATTTTATTAAAAAAAAATGTAGTAGTGTGGTCATTAAGGATATACCACATATGGCTAAAATTTCACTTTACATAATTTCATGCCACTGCAGGCATTTTGGTTACTTCCAGATTTTTAGATCAAAGTGATCCTGAAGGAGGATCTGCTTTCTCTTTGTCTCTTTGGTACAAACTAAAGTGGCTGCTATTCTTTTTTTTCTTTAAGCTTCAGCACGATTTATAAGTAACAGTGAAAGAAAAGAAAGAAAGAAAGAAAAAGGACCTTTACTTTTTAATAAGTTAAACTATGAGGGAAGAGTGTTTTTGTGAGGCTATGGAATGTCACCCTCTACCTCCAAATAGGAAAACCCTCATTATATAGATCAAAGATGGCAAGTAAGTTTCCTTGCATGGGCTGGCCAGTTCTCATTGGTCAGTTCTTAGTGGCTGCTGGAGAATCATATGGAGAAAGTTTGGAGGTCTAGTTCAGGTGCAGCAGGAAAGAGTGTTGTGATTTTGAAATATTCAAGAATTTTTTAAATTATTAAATTATTAAAATTAATAAATCATTTAATTAATAAAATAATAAAAATACTAAAATAATCAAATCAATTGAATAAATAATTAATAAAATTAATGAATTATTGAATTATTATTAAATTATGTTTAAAAAATATGAGTTTAGAGGGGTTAAGGTTATATTTGGCAAGAAGAAACATTCTGGTCAGTAAACGGCACAAAGATGCATATCTCCACCCATCAAATAGTATTCTTTTAGAAAAATAAACTTTAAAAATAATTAAAGGTCTCTAAGATGTATGGAAGAGCTCTTATGTTAGTCACTTGTTCCCTCACTCATAGCTTGGTAGTAATTAGTTAAGTAATCTAACTCCCAGGTTGGATCAATTGAGCTGTGGGAACCTGAATATGGAAGAAAAGGAGTGGTAATATGTGGGCAAGAGACACTAGCAGGCTTCCTAAAACGTGAAATTCTTGTGAGAGATTTTGGCTCTCTACGTTGCCAGTGTCTTATCTAGGTCACTGATGAAAATACCAAACAGGACCAGGCTTTGGTTTGACACCTGCTACACATTATTTATGTCTTAAGACTGACATCAAACCAGTTGTAACCATTCTATTTATAAGTTTCCTGAGCACCCTTCTGAGTTTCCAAATATAAACTGTAGTAGTGCTCTCGGCACTTAGCTGATAGATTTGCCTCAAAATATAATTCTTTGAATTAGCAGAGGACTCTTCTTTCAATGACACTATGTACTTTCATGCATAATTCTAGGAGGTGGAATTATAAGAAACAAAGATCCAGAAGACTTGTATTTTAGCTCTAGGTGACCCTAGCAATTTTGTGCAGATTACTTAACCTCTTTGGACCTCAGAAAATGAAGGTTAGTCCAGATTAGTGTTTCTTAACCTGTGGGCCTCAAATTCCAGAGCATCCCCCCTACTGCCAGGACCCCACAAAAGCATACGCGACTCAGAACTTGTGACTGAATACTACCCAGACACGTGAAAATTGTGGAGTTATGGTGTTCCAAAGAGGACTTTTGAAAAGGGCAAGAATCACCAGTATAGATGATGGATAGATGCCTCTTCTTGCCTCTTCTACATTTGACAAGAGTAAGAATATTTGACAAGAGTAAGAATAATCACTTCTACTCTACAATAAAATAACTTTCAGGTATAGAAAAGTATAATCAATTAATTTCTTTCATGTTGTATGGTGGCTTTTGATTAAGTTTGTTTTCTTCAGCTTAATATTGTATATGATCTTTATTATATTTGGCATCTTTTCCAATAATAATGAAACAAGGATGGATATATACCTGCGTATTTGATTCAATTAAAATGTACTTCAGTTGATACATTCCAATGAAAAGCAGGAGCAGAGCATATGATAGTTACTTTCGTAAGAGATGAACTTTGACTTTCCCCTGACATGAGTGGTGGAGTTTCACTGTCAGCTAACATGAACTCTGGAATCTTGGCTTTCTGTAGAGCTACATGATGCCAGATACTCTTTTAATTGTGCCAGGAAATGTTTTATCTATGATGTCAAAACTCTCAGGACATTTGTGCTAAGAATGCACGTTACGTACTCAGGAGGACACCGAAGAATGTTGCTCAGGTCATATGGACAAACTATTTGGAACTGATGTCTTTGAAAAATCAAACTTCCACTGACATTCTACAAACTTTAACCTTGGTAAATCTTCATGGGAAGAATACATGTAGGGAGCTACATGCACACTTATGTCAGATATGTTAGTTAATAAATGCCAGGAACCATGGCATTTCTTCATGTATGCAGAAAGATACACATTTTTCATTCTAGAATTTGGTGAGTTTTTTAAAAAAATAAAAGTATAACCAGAAAAATATGATGTTTCCATCTTAAAACTGGAAGTTCGGTGAGATAATTCATAAATTCAATAATTCCCTTCTTTCAGACCCCAGAGCTTATGCTGTAAGTAAGGGGTAGATTATGGGTTTACTTCAAGGGATTCACTAACTTGAGTAGTCAGAGAGCCTAAACTGTTGACTGACTAAATAATATATTTTGCATATCTTACTGTTATTTTTTAAAATGCATGTTGTTATGACTAAACAAAATTGATTCATTAAAATGTGTTACTGATAGTATTTTTTTTTAAAGATTTTATTTATTTATTTGACAGAGACAGAGAGAGGGCACAAGTAGGCAGAGGGAGAGAGAGAAGCAAGCTCCCCACCAAGCAAGGAGCCCGATGCGGGACTCGATCCCAAGACCCCGGAATCATGACCTGAGCTGAAGACCGCCGCTTAACCAACTGAGTCACCCAGGTGTCCCCTGATAGGATATTTTAAATGTGAGATACATATCTTTAATACATTGGTCTTAAGAGTTCAAGAATGACCACATAGGATTCTGTGAAATTTATTTTGAGTCTTCACTTTGAAAAGGTTGGGAACCAGTGTCTTGATGGATTTCAGGTAGAGTGACAGGCTGGTAGTGGGCTATTTTTGGTAAATGGGCTTTCTTATTGCAGCTGATGTGCTGGGATGAAGGGCAAAGCGTGCCTTGAGAAGAAATGGTTTTAACGAGCATTCCACAGGTCATCGACTACATTTTACCTGTAAGAATTGTGCATGGTGTGAGAAGTGATTTCTTTCTCAAACCCAAGGTATCACCTTATCTCTGAGTTACTGGACCAAAAAACAAACAAACAAATGAAAAACCCCAATAAAAACAGCAGATTCTAAATATTTTATTCCATCTCACACTCTCAGGTATTATGCCTGTAAACTACTGGTATTTTGGAGTTAATGAAACCACTTAAAAGATATTTGCTGTGAAAGAAAGAAAATGATCATATATTTGGTGGAACAAATCCCAAACAGCTGTAGGTATAGGAAGTTATACTTAGATGAAGCTTTAGTTACGCAAGTTTGGGGGCTACCGCCCTCTAGTGGTACCCTCTCTCTTACACCTCCAGTCCCAGGGACATTTTCCTGGGAAGTTTCTTTTTATTTTTTCAGAGCAACATTAAAAAAAAAATTTTTTTTGTTGTTGTTGTTAACTATTGTCAATCTCATCCTCATCGCCCAAGCTGTCATCTCCCTTCTTTACAGGCACACACTTATATGTACTTTTACATCTTAATGGGTTTTATTTGTTGCTATCATAGGTTTTTACATTTAACAAGAAAATATTTAAATATCTATTATGAATCCACCTATATGCAACTATATTCACAAAAGAAGTACAAGATTGTTCTTACCACTGAAGAAACTTTTAATGTAGGTGAGTGTATGTACAAACATAAAATTTATGGTAGTAATGTTTTATTTGCTAGAAAAACAACCCTATGATCTTATATGATTGACTCACTTGACATTAAGACAATTTTCATTGTTCAGCTAATTTTTTAAGAAAGTCATAACTATTCTAGCATTTCACTAATTTTTTAAAGAAGAAAAACACAATGCTGGAAGAATCACAGTAGTAAGTAAAATTGGCATAGGTATGTGGAACAGGTCAGGGAAAAGTGGAAAGGGAGGAGTATGTCTTTGTCTTAGCTGGGTTCCTTATTTACTATTCTTAACCAGTCATATTTACATGTTGTCTTGCTTATAAGAAGATGAAAGGCTGATAAGCCATCGCTGATTATTTTCATTCCTTTTCCAGGTAATTGAAGAGACATTACAGGACTAATGATTATTATAATACTATATTTAGTTATGCGCATATTGTCTTGTACAGGGATATACAGAAATGATCTGGCTTCCCAGTGGATGTATACCTCATGACTTCAGATTCCTTGATCTTTACTGAGAAAGTTATGTGTCAAAAATGGGAATAGGGGTTTTAGAATTATTTCTATAAGCATGTTTAGTAAATTCTTATGATGCAAGTAAAGAAGTTTGTACTAAACATTGCATTGGATTGTGGCTCCACACACTGCAGGACTATGTACTCGAAGTCAGATAATCCTGAAAAAGCTACTGTTACATATCCATGTCTAGAAGGACTCTTTTAAATGTTAATAGATATAAATATCTAATTTTGAAAACTCTCATGTAATATTGCTAAGGAATTTCATATATTTTATAGGATTAATATGAATTGATCACGTGACATCATAAGAAAATGGTTAATGTAGACATATAGTTAATGTAGACATTGACTCCATTGGTAGTAAGTATGATACATTAATACTGTACTCTGTTCCGGTCAGGCACATGTGAGATACTGTGCTCTATTCTGGCATCAGAGTTTAATGATATCAACAAATCACAGGGTAGTCAGAATAATGTTGGAGGCTATTTGGAGAACAGCTAAACAAATGGAACAATTGCTGATATTTCAGTTCTTTTCAAATATATGGAAGACAAATTGTAAAAGGAAAGTATTGGGAGAGAAAACATCATAAGTCTGGGTCTATAGTTTTAAAATTCCGCGGTTTTCTATATAAAATATGTCTCAAATTTGTACCTTTCTTCAATTTAATATTCTCCTCTATTTGTCACGATTGCTCTATTCTTAATGTTAGTGTTTTAATTTTGATTTTTATAATAAGTGTGTATCTGATTTTTACTGCTCACCCCTAACTTCATTCATCTTAATACTGTTACTAGATGATTCTTTTAAAAATATTGTTGGGGCGCCTGGGTGGCTCAGTGGGTTAAAGCCTCTGCCTTCGGCTTAGGTCATGATCCCAGGATCCTGGGATTGAGCCCCCGCATCGGGCTCTCTTTTTAGCAGGGAGCCTGCTTCCCTCTCTCTCTCTCTGCCTGCCTCTCTGCCTACTTGTGATCTGTATTTGTCAAATAAATAAATAAAATCTTTTAAAAAAATAAAATAAAATATTGTTGTTATCATGGAGCTACAACAATCTAAATTTTGGCTAAACTTTAAATGCCTCCATTCATAATTCATGCTGACTTTACCTATTTAGTCTTGTTTTCTACTATTCCTAATGGGCCAGCTACTCAACTTAAGTTTGTTCCTTCATTATCTCACATTTATGTCATGTTCATTGTCAGTTCATACATTTCATGAGTTATATCCCTCATTTACCCATTCCTAATTCTCTGTCCACAAATTTGTCCCTACACATCCAAGTCCTAGCTATATGTTTGAGTCATCGTGTGCCATTCTTTCCTTCAGGCTCTTCTTAAACTATTCTAGCTGAAATTTGGAGCATAATTCATACAGCATATTTTGACTATCCTTTACTATTTGTTTTTTAATCAGGTACAGTTACAAAATGATACATATTCCATGATATTGCCCATCAGTGTCATTCTAGTCACAGTTTCTGTTGTTGGGGTAGGTTGCTATAGTAATGACCCTGACTTATTCTTGTTTTCTTGTATCTTTGGGTTGACTTTGGATAGACTCTCCTATAATGACTCTGGACACGGTTACTTAACATAATTTGGCCAAAGAGATAATAAGCAAATATAATGTAAGAAGAAACTTGTAAAACGTTGCCCACTGGGGCTTGCCTTCTTTTGCTACTTCTGGGAACCCTGAAACCCCACATGTGAAAGATCTTAGGCTATCCTGATGGAGTCATGTGGCACAGCCATCCCTATTTCCTAATTCAGGGTCAGTACCAACCAATAGCCAGTATCAACTGCTGACATGAGTGTAGGTCACCTAGAACCTCTGGCCCCAGCCAACCCAACCAACATATTGCAACTGCATGACTAAGCCCAGGCTGACATTACTGACTGCAAGAATTGCTAGCTAAAGAAAAATAATTGTTGCCTTAAGTCACTATATTTAAGAATGGCTTGTTTTGCCACAAAATCTAGCAGATCAAGTAGCTACTTACTAGCCAGTTGTTAGTTGGATATTAGATCTACCCCAGCATCTGTACTGTAAGTTACTTGAGAGCGAGAACCATGAAATCTTTTCTAAAATCTTCAGGATTTTAAATACTGGTAGATACATAATTGACATTGCATAGACAATTTGATTAAAATTTTCCATGAATAATATTAACATTGCTTTGTTGGTATCACAAAGATGAGATATTGCTCTTTAGACACAATGACATCATTTGTATCTTCTGATTTTAGGTAAGATAAAGTTTTTTCTTTTAAATATAGACTTCATGATATGTGTAATCCTGGATAGGACCTAATGTTTTTTAAAAATGCTAGAAAGAATGATACTGAGATAAATGGCAATATCTGAATGTGAACTATATATTAGGTAATATTAATTTATCAATGTAAAATGTCCTAGGTTTTATAATATATTATGGTTATTAAGAAAATGAGTCAGCAAAAATACTAGTACTAAATTTACTACTACTACGTATATATATACATTACTAGTAATAAATTTACTACTAATAAGTAGTAATATATATACATTCATATATGTACATATACATACATTTGAAACTAGTAATAAATTTACTACTAATAAGTAGTAATATATATACATTCATAAATGTACATATACATACATCTGAAAGTAATGTAACATTATATGTCAATTACACATCAAAAAAATAAAAAGAGTAATTATACAATTCCTTTTTTAAAAGATTTTATTTCACACACACACACACACACACACACACAGAATATAAGCAGGGGGAGTGGCAGGCAGCAGAAAAGGGAGAAGCAGACTCCCTGCTGAGCAGGTAGCCTGATGTGAGACTGGATCGCAGGATCCTGGGATCATGACCTGAGCTGAAGAAGGAGCCTAACCGATTGAGTCACTCAGGCTTTCCTAGTATTTAATTCTTATACCTTTTTGGTGTATTTAGAATTTTTGTTCAAAACAAAAAGAAAAAAGAGGTGAGAGCCACTACTCACCAAGTACTTTAAACATTTTCATTTATAGAAGAGGTAGGTCACTGTTGTTTAAAATGGAAGGTCTGTGAGATACGAAGAAGGAGCTGCCAGTTACTCTATCAATTCTACTGTCATTGTTTGTTATCCCAAGGAATTTGTTGTTTAACTCATGATGGAAGATTTGGAAGGAAAAGCAGAAAATGTTCAATGAAGGTTGTAAATTCAGTGGCCAGAAATAAACTTGGAAATCTTCAGGTCAACCAGATATTCTAATATAGGTGAATTTTACAGATAGAGTCTAACTAAGAACAATTGATTTTTAACACTATTCCCAGAACTAGTCAAACCCTGACTCTAAAAGCATGTCTCACTGCAGTGGAGAGCTATTTACTTTGCAATTAATAAATGATAAAAGAGAAGAGAGATTGCATTGCAGTATTTTTCTTTGGGTAGGAGACCCAGAACTGAAACTTAAAACATTCAGTGAATTCCTGAATATTAATTTTTCTCTGCAAACTGAGCTACAGGATCCTTTGAAATTTAGCACAGTGACCTCACTTAAAATTTATCTTAAATTCCTTAACATTTTCAGACTATTGTATACATGTCCAAATAAGAAAAACCACTATTTTCTGGAAAAATTCTGGAATGCTATAGATTAATTTGGGATATTTACAATTTCAGGGAAATTGCTTACAGTAGAAAATTTTATCTTTAATTATAAGATGTTAAAAATACTGTTTTATTTAAATACACAACTAAAAGAAGCAAAACAGCCTGAAATCAAACTTTGAATGCTTAATTCCAAATGGGGTAAGAGAGTAAATTTTAGGTATTGATTTCAACATCTTTTTCAAAGTATTGCCTTGGTTAAGAAGTATTACTAAAAAAGAAAAACTAATTTTATGCTTGTGATAGATTGAAGTAAAAAATTGTGGCCTTTTCCCCATTCTTAAATAAAAGCATAGAATTCAAAGATGGAAATGTTTAGCTTTTCTGTAATTGACACTATTTGGGGATAAAAGATAAATGCATGGCTTGGTAACAAAATTATTGTTTAAAGAAAGATCAAAGACAGAAAATTCTGGTTGAAAAAGAACTTTCTTTAAAAGTATGCTATGCTTTTCATTGCTGGTGGGAATATGGCCACAGATAAGATTACAATCTTTCTGTTTCTTCTCTATTTAGGCAGTGTGCTAAGTGCAATGGCAAATGGCCCCAAAAGGGTTGAAATTATTGCTTAGCATCACTTAACAAAATCATAATGGGAACACACTTGTGTGAAACTTCTTAACATAGAGAAGTTCAAAGAATAACCGAGTAAACAAAGCATTCAAAGAATAAAGTCCTCTTAAGAAGTGAGTAAATAAACAAAAGTTTCCCATTTAGATTTTAAAAATATTTACCCTATAACTTGAACTGGGGTAGAAAGGAAAAATTGTTTTCCAAAATACTTAAAAATCTGATTTCTTCTACATTCTTGTGATTTTCCCCCTCATATAAATGAGATAACTGGCTCATAATGTTTATTATCTTAAAATACATTTTTGCCCTTTCTAACTGAGCTCAGGCACCACACACTTGACTGTCCCTAGACCAGCTCCATTCCTTAGCACTCCATCCTGTCACTGTTTGGGAATGATGAGGTATGTCCTGGTTTCTTCCTATTTATAGAACAGAGGTGATGACCAGAAATGACAGATGGGGCTTACATTAGTTAGAGTTTAAGTAAAAGTCTTAAGCTCTAGGCTTGTGTGTACATTTAAAGAATGAGGAGTGGGGTCTTTATTAACTTTGTCTTCTCCTTTGCTAGTCAATTTCTATTAATCAACCATATATACACTTAAGAATTGGCAAAGGCTAATTATTTTCTCTTACCTACTAAATAGGAACTTCTAAATAACTTCTAAATAAATGAAGCTTATTATATCCTTGTATCTGTTATTAAAGGAACTATTTTTCCCCCATGCAGCCTGAATCATTAATTGTTGTTTTCATATTTTATATTTGCTTAAGAAAGAGGCAATCCATTATCCTATTCACACCTTACTGGTCTTAGAATACAGTGCTCTAAATGAAAGAATATGAGTTCTATTCATCTGATTATAAATTTTAAAAAAGTCAAGTTGGTCTCTAGATTATGTCATTCATTCATTCATACAACAAATACTTACTAAGTAGGTGCCAGGCATTTGTTGGCAATGTAACGATAAAGAAGACACAGTCTTCATTCCTATAGGTTTGCTATCTTATGTAGGATAAAACCAAGTGTCTAGATGATTATAACATAGTCTGTTAAAAAAATATATAGTAAGTTCTTGGATGAGATTAAGTACAAGGTACTATGAAAGCATATAGAAAAGCCATATGACTCAATCTTTGGAAATGAGATATTTTCCAGAGAAAGTAATATCTGAGCTAAGAACTGAGGGATATGTTGGAATAGAAGCTGAAGACCAGAAGTAAAGGAGGGAAGAGGGGTGCAGGGGAAAAATTGAAAAAATATTTCAGTGGAAGGTATGTTTAAGACCCAAAGTTTAAAGAGAGTATGATGTGAGCCTAGACACTGGAGTGAAAAGAGATAAGGTTAACAATATTAAGTATTGATGGCAATTTTAATCCTTTTTAGAATTTTGAACTTTATCCTTAAGGCAATGAATAATCATTGTAGATTTTTAAAGCAGAGGGCAGACAGTATAAAAAATTATTCTGTCTGCATTTGGAAATAGGTCATATCAGGAAAATATTGTTAGGAATACAGTTAGGAAGCTGTTGCAATGATTGTAGCAAGAGTGATATAGATTTAAAACAAAAGGACAAAGAGAAGTTGATAAATTTTGGAATGATTTAGAAAGTACATTCTAAAAGACTTGGTAATTATTTAAAGAGAAAGAGAGAATAAAAAATGGTGCTTAAAATTTTTGCCAAGGCAACTGATGGATGAAATAAATATTAATAAATAAATATTAATAGTTACATATGTGATATGGAGCACAAGAGAGAAATTCAGTTTCCAGAAAAAGATTTGAAAGTCATCAACATGTGGATGGTAATTAAAATCCAGAACATGCATGAAACCATCTGGTGTGTGTGTAAGTGAAAAGAAGAGGAGACGTGAACATCACCATGAAGGAGATCAACATAAAAAGATTGAGTTACAGCAATGAGACAACAAAAAGAAATAAAAGGCATCTGAATCTGCAAAGAAGTCAAACTCTCACTCTTTGTGGATGATATAATACTGTATATGGAAAACCCAAAAGACTCCACTCCAAAACTGCTAGAACTCATACAGGAATTCAGTAAAGTGTCAGGACATAAAACCAATGCAGAGAAATCAGTTGCAATTCTATACACCAACTGCAAGATAGAAGAAAGAGAAATTGAGTTGATCCCATTTACAATTGCACCCCAAACCATAAGATACCGAGGAATAAACCTAACCAAAGAGGCAAAGAAACTGTACTCAGAGAACTATGAAGTACTCATGAAAGAAATTGAGGAAGACACAAAGAAATGGAAAAGTGTTCCATGCTCATGGATTGGAAGAACAAATATTGTGAAAATGTCTTTGCTACCTAAAGCAATATACACATTTAATGCAATCCCTATCAAAATACCATCAATTTTTTTTCAAAGAAATGTAACAAAGAATCCTAAAAATTTATATGGAACTGGAAAAGACCCAAAATCACCAGAGGAATGTTGAAAAAGAAACCCAAAGTTGATGGTATCACAATTCCAGACTTCAAGCTTTATTACAAAGCTGTCATCATCAAGACAGTATGGTACTGGCATAAAAACAGATACATAGATCAATGGAACAGAATAGAGAGCCCAGAAATAGACCGTCAGCTCTATGGTCAACTAATTTTTGACAAAGCATGAAAGAATGTCCAATGGAAAAAAGACAGCCTCTTCAACAAATAGTGTTGGGAAAATTGGACAGCCACATGCAGAAGAATGAAACTGGCCATTTCCATGCACCACACACAAAAATAGACTCAAAATGGGTGAAATACCTAAATGTGAGACAGGAATCCATCAAAATCCTTGAGGAGAACACAGGAAGCAACCTCTTCGACCTCAGCTGCAGCAACATCTTCCTAGAAACATCGCCAAAACCAAGGAAAGCAAGGGCAAAAATGAACTATTGGGACTTCAGCAAGATCAAAAGCTTTTGCACAGCAAAGGAAACAATCAACAAAACCAAAAGACAACTGACAGAATGGGAGAAGATATTCATGAATGACATATCAGATAAAGGGCTAGTATCCAAAATCTATAAAGAAACGGGCAGAGAATATGAACAGACATTTCTGCAAAGAAGACATCCAGATGGCCAACAGACACATGAAAAAATGCTCCACATCACTCGGCATCAGGGAAATACAAATCAAAACCACAATGAGATACCACCTCACACCAGTCAGAATGGCTAAAATTAACAAATGAGGAAACAACAGATGTTGGCAAGGAAGTGGAGAAAGGGGAACCCTCCTACACTGTTGGTGGGAATGCAAGCTGGTGCAGCCACCCTGGAAAACAGTATGGAGGTTCCTCAAAAAGTTGAAAATAGAGCTACCCTACGACCCAGCAATCGTACTACTGGGTATTTACCATAAAGATACAAATGTCATGATCTGAAGGGACACATACACCTGAATGTTTATAGCAGCAATGTCCAAAATAGCTAAATTATGGAAATAACATAGATGCCCATCAACAGATGAATGGATAAAGAAGATGTGGTGTACATATACACAATGGAATACTATGCAGCCATCAAAAGAAATGAAATCTTGCCATTTGCAATGACATGGATGGAACTAGAGGGTATTATGCGGAGTGAAATAAGTCAACCAGAGAAAGACAATTATCATATGATCTCTCTAATATAAGGAATATGAGACACAGGGCAGGGGGTTGTGGGGGGTAGGGAAGGAAAAAATGAGACAAAATGGGATCAGGAGGGAGACAAACCATAAGAGACTCTTAATCTCAGAAAACAAACTGAGGGTTGCTGGAGAGTGGGGGCGGGTAGGGATAAGGTGACTGGGTTACGGACATTGGAGAGGGTATGTACTATGGTGAGTGCTATGAAATGTGTAAGCCTGATGATTCACAGACCTGTATTCCTGGGGAAAATAATACATTTTCTGTTAGTAATAATAAAAAAGGATGAGTTAAACAAGATAAACCTACAAAACAAACTGAGATGGAATACCCAAAAACACATGAGGAAAACCTAGGGTCCATGGTGCCAAGGGAGTCAGTAGAAGCCATTGTCACCAATGTCAATATCATATGGTTTTAAATAGTTTGAACATCAAAGGGTACCTTCAGGCTTATTAATAGTTTATGCCTTGAAGATATTGTTTTTGCCAAAATAAATTCAAAATGGATGAAAGACTAATTGTGAGACAGGAATCCAACAAAATGCTAGAAGAAAACACAACCTCTTTGACCTTGGCTGCAGTAACTTGCTAAAAAGAGCTCTAGAGGCAAAGGAAGCAAAAGCAAAAATGAACTATTGTGACTTCATAAAGATAAAATGCTTCTGCCCAACAAAGTACACAATCAACAAAACTAAAAGGCAGCCTACAGAATGGGAGAAGATATTCACAAATGATATATTAAAGAAGGGGCTAGTATTGAAATCTATAAAGAACCTATCAATACTCAATACTCAAAAAGCAAAAATTCCAAAAAACCCCAAATAACAACAACAACAAATGAACAAACAAACAACCCTTCCCCAAATCTAGTAAAGTAATGGACAGAAGACATGAACAGATATTTCTCCATAGAAGACATAAGATGGCTAACAGACATGAAAAAAATGTTCAACATCTCTTGACATCAGGGAAATACATATCAAAACCACAATCAGATACCACTGCACACTGGTCAGAATGGCTAAAATTAAAACTCAGGAAGCAGCAGATATTGGCAAGGATATGGAGAAAGGGGACCCCTCTTACACTGTTGGGAATGTAAACTGATGCAGCCACTCTGGAAAACAGTATGGAGGCGCCTCAAAAAGTTAAACATAGAACTTCCCTGCAATCCAGAAATTGCACTACTAGGTATTTATCCAAAGGATACAATAACAGTGATTCAAATGGGCACATACATGCCAATGTTCCTAGTAGCAGTATACACAATAGCCAAACTATGGAAAGAGCCCATGTGTCCCTTGACAGATAGTGTGTATACATATGTATGTATGTATGTATGTATGTATGTATGTATGTATATGTATATATGTGTATATATTGTGTAAACACATGAATATTATCCAGCCATCAAAAAGAAGGAGATTTTGCAACTTACAATGACAGGGATGGAATTAGAGAGTATTATCCTAAGTGAAATAAGTTAGAGAATGACAAATACCATACGATTTCACTCATATGTGGAAGAAACAAAAAGATGAACATAGGGGAAGGGAAGGAAAAATGCAATAAGATAAAAACAGAGAAGGAAGCAAATCTTAAGAGACTCTTAACTACAGGAAATAAACAGGGTTGCTGGAGGGGGGTGGGTGTGGAGAGTGGGGTAATTGTTTGGCATTAAGGAGTGCACTTGATGTAATAAGCACTGGGTGTTATATGCAACTGATAAAATACTAAATTCTATCCTCAAAACTAATAATATACTATATATTAAGTAAATTGAATTTAAATAAAAAATTAAAAATATATTTTTACATATTTATACACATTTAATAGCTATAGAACACTGAATAAATATATGGACTTTTCAAGCTTTAGTTTCTTCACTTAAAAATTGGAGATAATAGTAATATGTATTTTCAAGTGGTTTTGTAAAAAATAAATACAATAATACATGTAAAGTGATTCATACATTAACTAAATAATTTTAAATATCAATGGACTCATTAACACATTATAACTAATTGAACTAAGTAGCAAATAATCTGGTAACTTTTGCTGTGCTATAAAAACTGCAAAAATATTAGTATGAAAATCCATGACGAAATAGCAAATTTGAACATCACCATAGGCCAAAGGAACCTAATAAACACATAAACAACATTCCATCCAACAACAACAGAATACATATTCTTTTCAAGTGTGCATGGAACACTCACTAGGCTAGATATATATTATATATTTGGCCACAAAAACAAGTCCTAGCAAATTTAAAGAGATAGAAATATCAAATGTTTTTTTCCTTTTTGTTAGAGAGGGAGAGACACAGTGGGGGTAGAGGCAGAGGGAGAGGGAGGGAGAAATTCTTAGGCAGGCTTCATGCCCAGCATGAAGCCCAGCGCAGAGTTCAACCTCACAATCTAGAGATCATGACCTGAGCTGAAATCAAGAGTGGGATGCTTAACTGAATGAGCCTCCCAGGCATCCTCAAATATTTTTTCTGACCACAATGAAATCAATAGCAGGAAGATAATTGAAAAATTTACAAATATATGCAAATTAAACAATATACTTCTCAATAACCAATGGTCAAAAAAAATCAAAAGGGAAATAAAAAATATCTTGAGACAAGTGAAACAGGAATCATGACATAACAAAACTTATGGGATGAAGCAAAATCAGAACTAAGAGGGAAACTCATAGTAAAAATGCCTACATTATGAAAAAAAGAAAGGGCGCCTGGGTGGCTCAGTCAATTAAGCACCTGACTCTTGATTTTGGCTCAGGTCATGATCTCAGAGTCCTGGATTAAGCTCTGCCTCGGGCTCCATTCTTAGTGCTTATTTCATTCCATATATAAAAATCAACACAAAATGGAATAAGAGACTTAAATGTAAGACCTGAAGCCATGAAATTGTTAGAAGAAAACATCAGGGAACAAGGTTCTTAACATTTATCTGCGTAATGATATTTTGGATATGGTCTCAAAATTATAGGCAACAGGGGCGCCTGGTTGGCTCAGTGAGTTAAAGCCTCTGCCTTCGGCTCAGGTCATGATCCCAGAGTCCTGGGATTGAGCCCCGAGTCGGGAATCTCTGCTCAGCAGGGAGCCTGCTTCCTCCCCTCTCTCTGCCTGCCTCCCTGCCTACCTGTGATCTCTGTCTGTCAAATAAATAAATAAAATCTTTAAAAAAAATTATAGGCAACAAAGACAAAATAGACAATTAGGATTGCAGAAAACTAAAAAATCTGCACAACAAAGGAAACAATCACAAGGTGAAGAGACAATCTAAGAAACGGAAGAAAATATTAGTAAGCCATGTATTTGATAAAGGGTTAATATCCAAATTACATAAAGAACTCAAACAACTCACAGCAAGAAAACAAATAACCCAACTAATAATGGGCAAGGGACATGAATAGACATTTCTGAAAAGAAGACATGCAAATGGCCAAGAGATATATGAAAAGCTACTCAACACTACTAATCAGTAGGGAAATGTAAAGCAAAAGCACAGTGAGACATCACCTCACATCTGTTACTATGCCTGTGATCAAAGTACAAGAGAACAATTTCAGAAAAGGGAATCCTTAAACCCTGTTGGGAGGAGTGTAAATTAGTGCAGTTTTTATGGAAAGAGTATGAAAATTCCTCAGACAACTAAAACGATATAACTCATATATGATCTAGAAATCTCACTTCTGGGTATATGTCCAGAAGAAATGAAACTGAGATCTCAAAAAGATACCTGTATTCTTATGTTCATTGCAACATTAGTCACAGGAGCAAGATATGAAAACAACCCAAGTGTCTATCAGTGGATGAATAGATAAAGAAGATGTGATATAAAAATACAATGGAAGGGGCACCTGGGTGGCTCAGTGGTTCAAGCCTGTGTCTTCGGCTCAGGTCATGATCTCAGGGTCTTGGGATCGAGCCCCACATTGGGCTCTCCGCTCAACGGAAGCCTGCTTCCCCCTTTCTCTCAGCCTGCCTCTCTGCCTACTTCTGATTTCTCTCTGTCAAATAAATAAATAAAGTCTTAAAAAAATACTTTAGAAAAAAAATACAATGGAAGATTAGTCAGCCACGAGAACGAAGGAAATTCTACCTCTTGTGAAATCATGGATGAACTTGAAGGACATTATGCTAAATGAAGTAAGCCAGACAGAGAAAGAAAAATACTGTATCATCTCATTTATTTGTGCAAAGTAGAAAAAAAAAAAACTGGACTCATAGAAGCAGAGTAGAATTGTAACCAATGGTTGAGGGGTAGGGAAAGAAGTCAGGGAAATGGAGAGATGTTGGCCAAAGGGTTATGTGGGATGAATAAGTCTAGAGATTAATGTGCAGGCATGATGACTATGCTTAATAATACAATATTAAATACTGGAAATAAGCTAGGAGAGTAGAGTTTAGGAGAACTCATCACACAGAAAAATGGGAACTATGTGAGGAAGATGATATGTTAATTAATTTGACTATAATAATCCTTTTACTATGTATATATACATAAAATCATCATTTTGTTCACCTTAAATATATACACTTTTTATTTTAAAAATACATAAATAAATGTAAAACTGCCAAAACATATTACTTTGATGTTCACAACTTACTTTGAAATGCATCACAGAAATCAGATTTCTGAGGGTGTAACAGGACAGATTCTTAGAGTCATTCTTGAAAAGTTATTCTTTTTTTTAAAGAGTTTATTTATCTGAGACAGAGAGAGAGAGAGAGAGAGCACAAGTAGGGGGAGAGGGTAACAGGGAGTGGGAGAAGCAGGCTCCCCTCTGAGTAGGAGCCCCTTGCAGGGCTGGACTCCAGGACCCTGAGATCATGACCTGAACTGAAGGCTGACAATTAACTGACTGAATCACCCAGGCACCCCTCTATGTTTTATTTTCAAAGATTTGTGGTTTAGTTTTTTATTCATTGTGAACTAATTTTACTTAGGTAAAGGTTAGGATTCATTTTTTTTTTTTCCACACTGATATCCAGTTGTTAACATTTGTGGGAAAGATGTCTTCTTCCATTGAAATGTCTTGGCAACTATGCTGAAACCCAATTGACCACATGTGTTGACTTCTGGGTCTGTTTCTGGACTCTGCTCTGTTCCACGGATCTGTATGTCAATCCTTATGCCAATACCACATTTTCTTAATTACTGTAACTTTACTTTTTTATTTTTTTAAGATTTTGTTTATTTATTTATTTATTATTATTTTTTGACAGAGAGAGACACAGCGATAGATGGGACACAAGCAGGGGGAGTGGGAGAGGCAGAAGGAGGCTTCCCATGGAGCAGGGAGCCTGATGCAGGACTCGATCCCAGGACTCTGAGATCATGACCTGAGCCAAAGGCAGACATTTAATGACTTGGCCACCAGATGCTCCTAATCCCTATTTCTTTATAGTGAATCATTATGGCAGGCAGCGTAAGTTCTCCAACTTTCTTCTTTTTAAAAATTGTTTTGGCTATCCAAGGTACTCTGCTTTTTTGTATAAATTTTTTTTTCCTTACTTTCAACATAAATTTTAGAATCAGCTTATATATTTCCTTAAGACAAGCCAAATAAGATTAAAAGTGTTGAAACTAGACATCAACTTGTAGAGGATACTTCTTAGTTTTAAATAATAATGAATTTTTAAAAAAATCAAAATATTCTATAAGAAATTATCTAACTTATGTTGTGGGTTTCTCTTTCTCTCATTCTCTCCTGTGCAGTTCTCTTTTTCCCTCTTTATTTCTCAAAGGTAAAACAATATTTTGATAGAAAAGCTAAAACTCATTTGCTCAGAAATGGAAAAGGCCAATCTAAGGGCATAAGTGTTATTAACAAGGTATTGCTCCTACTTAGTGGCAGCAACTTGATTTCTAATTTATAAATACTTATGTAATTTTGCACAACAGACAAAGTTTTCCTGTTGGAGCATTTATCACTGGGATCTTGTTGAAAATGTTAACTCCTTGAGAATTCCATTTAATGAGATGACATGAGAGGCATTTGAATCCCCAGTGCAAAGAAAAATTGTACTTGACTTAAACAACAAGAGTCTTTCCATTTTATTGACACTGAATTTTGGATTCAACAGATTTCCTCCTAGGAAATCAAGAAATTTGTGGCTTAACTCCAGCATTTGTGTAAGAATTTAGTATTTTCAGTATATGACCTTCATCCTTGCCTTCATCTTAAGATCCCGCTTTTTCTCGCCCTGATTTTATTTTTCTATTTATCTTTTAGTCCACTGTATGCATGTATTTTTGTCAAGTGTCCATTTCTAATGATACCATGTGTACATATATATATTATATATACATATAAAATTAAATTCCATTCCTCCATTACAAATTAGTAGATTATTTTATTATATTTATTATTTTATTATATTATTAGATATTATTAGATAATATCATGTCCATTTTGTAAATACTACTACTACAGCCTTGACCTTGCCGTATGTTTCTTATGAACTAACCAGTTACTAGAGAGGGACGCATTTTTATTTCAGTAACAGTAAATATTCAATAGAAATAGCCATAGCTGAGTTTTTCAATTTGAGAAACTCCTCAGGAAAGATGAAGACATTCAGCAGACCCCTAGTGGTTTAGGTATTGGCCTGCCGGTCCATCTCCACCTCCTACTTCTGCCTCTCCTTGTGTGGAGCTTTGAAATTGCTGCTCATGCCTGGGAAAAGCTCTTCTGCAAACACTGTCTCCACCTGTCTCACTGCAGCCCCGCCCGCTCCCTAGCAGCCCCAGGGAGTGGTGAACCGGATTCTTCTAAATCTTACAGACTTCATTCTCGAAGGGCATGATTAGAATCCTTTCTGCTCCTCGGTGCATCTCCCACATCCTTACCCACCAATCTCTTACAGAGAGTAATCCTACTAATGCTACTTCTTGGAGGCTATGCCATTTGTCCTCTATGACCTCTTAAGTTTCTTTGTCATTGTCACATCTATCACTTGGCCACTGTCCTTTGTTCATCAAAAACTTTGGCACCAGACTCACAGTCCTCTCTCTGCCTCAGGGCTTCTCACCGTGACAGGTGGATTCAATATCTCCAGTGCGGTGTTTTTTTCCAATCCTCTGGCCTCTCATTCCCTGACCCTTCTTATCTCTTACTGCCTTTTCTCTTCTACCTCAGCTACCTCTTCCCACAGTCACACTCTGGATCTTCTAATCAATCAAATTCTCGATTTTCCAAATTTTTACTTTGACATTGAACACTCTCACTACCACCTCTCATCTTTCTGGCTTGCTTCTTTGACGACATCCATCTTGACAACTCTCTGACCACTTTGAACCCTCCAACCAGCCAGTCCCCATTTCTGTATCTTTCCTTGTATGTTTAATTTTCTTCCTATTCAGCTTATTTTCCACGGTCTATAATTTTAAAAAGTTTTGTCAATGTCATAAACCGTCTTGTTTCCTTGTCTTACCTCTTCTATTTGGTAAAAACTCTTCTGACGTGATCCTTTTATCTTTATCTGGACAACAGAATGATTGCTGTGGGGAAAATAATAAGACAGAGTATTATTAGTACCACCAGAAACTTACGACCACCAGCTTCAGCTGGACTATGAGCACAGCCCTGAAATTCTAGTGTGTTTCCGTAGGTAACTTGCTTTCTTACTTGCTTAGCTATTTCACCTTTTCTCTAATTTCCTAAATTCCTTAGACTTATTCCATCTTCCCTTTCAGCCCAGATACAGTTAAAACAATCAACTCCCTGTTGCCTCTCCCAACTCTCACCTCTCTTTGCCCATCCTTACCTGATGCATCTAAGGAGAGACCTCATCTCTTGTGTTGACTAGTTTTGTGTCAATGCCCCAGAATCCTTCTTTTGCCTTTTAAGGGCCTTAGAGAATGCATTCTCCTTCCCCCTCACTGTACCTTCCACCTCTCTGCTCTTAATGAGGCTTTCTCATCAGCATTTCAATTTGACTGAATCTTTCTCGGCTTAAAAAAAATACCTTTCCTTCAACTACATGGCACATTTTAACATAAACATTATCAGCATCATCAACAGTGTTCCTATTAGTAAAACCTATCAAATATTTTGAGGTTCAGCATCATCAACTCTACTTTTCCTTTGTACTGGAATCTAATTGCATTTAGAAAGTATTTTCAAGGAATACCTGGGTGGCTCAGTCTGTTGAGCATCTGCCTTCAGGTGCTCAAGAAAGAGAGGAGATGATCTCAGGGATCAAGCCCTCACTGGGCTCCCTACTCAGCGGGGAGCCTGTTTTTCCCTCTCCCCTGCCCCTGTTCATTCTCTCTCTCCCTCAAATAAATAAAGAAAAATCTTGAAAGAAATAGTATTTTCAAGATTTTCTAACATCCTATTGCCAGCAGGTGGCTCTGTGTCAAAAAGGGGAAAAGGATGTTCAGTTTATATATTCTTCATATATTTTGGATGCTAACCGTTTACCAGACATGTCTCCCATCCAAGTACTAACCAGGCCCGACCCTGCTTAGCTTTCGAGATCAGACGAGATCGGGCGCGTTCAGGGTGGTGTGGCCGTAGACCGTTTACCAGACATGTAATTTGCAAATAATCCAATTAAAAATGGGTAGAAGACATGAATAGACATGACTTTTTCCAAAGAAGACATACAGATGGCCAACAGACATATGAAAAGATGCTCAATATCACTGATCATCAGGGAAATACAAATTCAAACCACAATGAGATACCATCTCACAATCATGAGAATGGCTAAAGTCAGCAACACAGGAAACAGCAGGTGGCAGAGAAAGGGGAACCCTCTTGCACTGCTGGTAGGGATGCAAACTGGTATAGCCACTATGGAAAAAAGTATGGAGCGTCTTCAGAAAGTTAAAAATAGAACTACCCTAGGATCTAGCAATTGCAGTGGGGGTATTTACCCAAAGAATAAAAAAATACGAAGTCAAAGGAATACATGCACTCTGATGTTTGGAGCAGCATTATCTACGATAGCCAAATTATAGAAACAGCTCAAATGCCCACTGATGAATGGATAAAGATGTGATCTATATCTGTATATCTATGTGTCTAAGTCTCTATCTATAGCTTTATCTATAATGAAATAGTACTCAGCCATCAAAAAGAATGAAATCTTGCCATTTTCAATGACAAGGATGGAGCCAGAGAGTATCAGGTATCAGGCTAAGCGAAATAAGTCAGGAAGAGAAAGATAAATATCATATGATTTCACTGATATGTAAGAACAAAACAAAACACATGAGCAAAGGCAGGGAGAAAAAGGAGAGGCCAACTAAGAAACAGACTTCTAACTAGAGAAAACAAACTGACCTTTGCCAGCAGGGAGATGGGTGGCGGGGATGGGTGAAATCGGTGATGGGATGAAGGAGTGTGTTTGTGATGGCACCAGGTCTTGCACAGAAGTGGCGAATCGCTATATTGTACATCTGAAACTAGTATTACACTGTATGTGAACTAAATAGAATTTAAAGGAACATTTCAAAAAAAGGAGAGAAGGAAACAAAAAGACAAACTGTAAGAGCACAAGCTAGGATTTGGGCCCAGGTTCTTGTTATTACTACTTATTCTGGTTACACCTTAATAGTTACTACCTGAAAACTGATTACTATCCAGAGAAGAAGAGGATACACTTGAAGTAACAGATAAGCAAAACACTAAAACATATCAACAGTTCTTTCAAGGAAATTTCACAAGAGATCAGACTTACAACAAGAAGTGTTTTTTTTTTTTTTAAATTTTGTATTTTAGTTTATTAACTTAATAATCTAGCCAAAAAGATAAGAGGGTAGGTAGGACATTAAAATGAACTATTGTTTTATCTTGATTTTCTGGGGCTAGGGCAGAAAGACTTTGACTATCACTTATATGCCCAACAAACATACACATTAGAAAATATTAATAAAGCAAACATCTATGCATACCATGCACCAAAATAAATAGAACATTATCTAGCACTTGATAGCTGTGTAAATAAATTTCCCTTTTTTCCCAGAGGTAACAGTTCTGATTTTCATGTTTATAATTTTGTCATTTCCTTTCTTGACACTATAGTTTTGCTACATATATATTACCTTAAATACATATTGTTTAGTTTTAGTGTAAATGCTACCATACTATGTGCATTCTCCTGTCACTTACTTACCATCAACATTTATATTTATGAGGTTCATCCATTTTGAGATATGTATTCCATTGTAGAATATGCCATAATGTATATTGAGTCATCACATTTGATTAATAAAGAACTTAGACCAACTGAGTGCAACCAAGGGAAAGAAGAATATAAAAGGGATATTGGAAAAAGGAAGTTATAAGTTTGGGCCTTTGATCAGTTGCAGAAATGGGGAGTGTAAGATTCATATTTCATCTCACCTTACCATGTACATGTTATGATATATAACCAAATATACTTTTCCTTTCTTCCTTCCCTCTGCTGCTTTATTTATGTGGCACAATTGGTAGTGGTTGATTTTATAAATTTGGCACAGGGTATCAACATGTGGTTGTGAATGAAACTAGTGGAGGAGAAATGTCCAAAAATGCAAAGAGGATGAGATTCACCCTACTGGCAAGTTAACCTCACGGAGCTTCATGGATGTTCTCAACACTTGTGGGTCAGAAATGGACAGTTCATGGTCACATCAATAGCAGTAGCTAGAAAATCAGCATTTCGTGTATGTGCTTGTTCTTTGAGCCTCAGTTCCTACAAGGAAATCCAAAGAGGACCAGATAACATCTGTACATGCAATGCATTGTATTCTAGGAAAGGAATCTGAGGCTTTTATAATGAGCAGAAAGCATGCCTTCCCTTTTCTCCAGAAGACATATTATATCGATCTTCAAAGACTGTTCACTATTATAAACATTCTTGAAAAGAATGGACATTAGAGATTAGAGATATTGTGCTAAATTCTGACCCCCCACTGGTGGCATATGATGTAGTCATTTAGATATCCCTGAGGAAGTGTTATTAAGGTATATATGGATATCTATAGTCACCAAGAGCGTTTTGCCCCCTTAAGACATCAAAACACTTTAACTTTATAATGTCATTGTTAACCAAAAATGTAGCCCAGAGTCATTGTTGCATTGGTTGTTGTGTCTTTTTAGTCTCTTTTAATCTGGAACTAGTCTCAATATTTCCTTGAAATTCATGACTTTTGAATTTAAAATATGACATTTTTTAGTATTATGGCCAATTATTTTGTAGGATATCTCACATAAAAAACATTTCCTCATGATTAAATTTCTGTTTTCTCTGGCAGGATTATGACAGAAGTGATGGAATGATCTGACTGGAAGAAAAGAGAAGAGAACAGAAGAACAAGGGAAGGGAAAGAGGTAAGCATTCATTTTGTAAAATCTAATGGGTAGAAAATGTCTTCCTTGAGACAAAATTCTAGGTAAACTTCCACCCTTAGAGTTTCTGTGATCTAGTTCTGACTTCTCCAGTTACTGACCATGTGATCTTGGGCAAAGTATTAGTTTAAAATGGATATGCTTTGTAAAATAACAACTTCTGAAGTTCTCAAAATCATTGCAAAGGTAACAGATATGGAAAGTTTTTACAGCCAATACTGAACATAACATTTTTATAGGCAGAAAAGTCCCCCATTAATGTTATAAATTATACAAAAACTCACTTCTAAAACCAGTAACAACTATAGCCAATCTATATTGCCTCCTTAGAAAAATGAAAATTGGACATTTAATGTTGATTGCTTTTTCCCACATATACATTCATGAACAATAAGCTTCATATTTACCTTGTTGGTTTACTCAGAGAAGAGCAGACGTACATAGCTAAATTCCTATGCCCAGGAACACAAGATAGCTGTTATCTCTCTTCTTTCGAAAGAAAAAGAGCATGTAAAAGAGCAAGTAAAACAGCATGTTCTTATAATGCTGTGAGTCAGTCTCAGGCCTCTGTTCTGTTGGTATTTGAAATATTTTAACCATATGAGAAGAGACTGAGCTAGGGTCTCTCCTAGAAATAGGGCTCTAGTTATAGAGTGATAAAAATAGTAACATAAAAACGGTCAGCTCTCATAACATCTCCTTTTGAGTAATGAGTAAGGCAATATTAAATTGTGTAGAAGTTCTACAAGGCTGAACTACTTTTAGAAATTAGGAGAAGTAAGCAACATGTATTTTTTAATGAGGTAGAAGAGAAAGTTTTTACTTTCCATAAAAAAATGTATTGATGTAACTAAAATTCTCAACCACTAAGACATCAATTTTTAAAAACAAGCAAACAACAAGATGGGATCAGGAGGAAGACAAACCATAAGAGATTCTTAATCTCACAAACAAATTGAGGGTTGCCAGGGGGAGGAGGGTAGGGAGAGGGTGGCTGGGTGATGGACATTGGGGAGGGTATGTGCTATGGTGAGTGCTGTGAAATGTGTAAGCCTGATGATTCACAGACCTGCACCCCTGGGGCAAATAATACATTATATGTTGATAAAAATAATTTTTTTTTAATTTCTTTAACAGACAGAGATCACAAGTAGGTGGAGAGGCAGGCAGAGAGAGGGGGGGAAGCAGGCTCCCTGCTCAGCAGAGAGCCCGATGCGGGGCTCGATCCCAGGACCCTGGGACCATGACCTGAGCTGAAGGCAGAGGCTTAACCCACTGAGCCACCCAGGCGCCCCGATAAAAATAATTTAAAACAAACAAATAACCCCAAACAACCTCACACTCATCCCCAAAATACATGGAAATCTACTTGGGCCGGAATATCAAATCTGATTATATTGACTCCTAAAGACAGAAATTTGAATTATCACCTAGTCTCTGCAACTCTCCATGCACTCATTGCTGGCAGGTGGTAAAGAACTTTATGTTCTTAGGAGATATCCAAGGAAGGAGACTCTATAATGCCTCTCAGGAATTTGTTCAGTTCTTTACAACCTTTGCTGTCAGGAAATGATTCTTCATATTTAACCTAAATCCCACAAAGCCAAAGTTTAGACCCGTTTCCTTTGGTTCAGTCCTCAATGGAGATGAATAACAGCTGGTCACCATCTGCATAATATTTCTTTATAAATGAGAAGGCTGAGGTCATCCCACAGGCTCCTCTTCTACTAGATAATGATCCCATTCATTTAACCTGTCCTCATATTGCCTACTTGCAAACTCTTCATCATTTAAATTCATGCCTGTGAATTCTTTCTCATGTCATTCATAAATTGTGTAAAAGACGCTGTAATATTTGCACCAGAGTTGAGAATAATTTCATTTTTTCCTCTACATCTATGTCCATAAGGTCTTGGTGTCATATACACTTTTAAACAATATTATGTGTTTTGAAATATGCCATTATCTGTGTTCTCTGTGATTAACATATTTTTAGCTAAACCACACATTCTTGAGTTCAATTACTGTGCTTTTTATTCTGTATTTGGATCACTCTAGGAACATGAATCTTTAAGACAAATTCTATTTTTTCTGACTTAGAGAAATTATCTTACTGTAGTGGCAAATATCTTAATATTCTAATCTGAAATTACCTGATTTTAATTTATATTCTCTACATTCCATTAATGTGATCATCAAAGAAAACATGGAAAAAACTATAGTCAACATAAATTCTAGAAAACATTTGGCTTCTAGGTCAATGTTGCCTTTGAGGACTGTTTTGTTTTTGCCTAGAAAAATATTTCCATTGATAATAACATTAGTTAGGCAGTCTTTGGGGAAAACACACATACATATGTAGTTTGGGGTGTTGATCTGCATTGCTATGGCACTGAGTTTGTTCCTCAAGCACCATTTTCTCTGTCTTCTGCAGACAGACCAGAAATTGCTCACTGTGAGCTTGTTCCATTTGGCTTTAGTGTGTGTGGTCCTTTTCTGCAGCATTGTTTCATTGAAGTGTATCTCACTGCTATTGTATGCCATCCCACTGTGGCCACAACCTCTCTCCAATAAAACTTCTACAGTAATCACAAAAAGCAGTACGTCCAGAAAGCTCACATAGAGTCCATCTAAAAATTCTCTTGGACTCGGAGTCATGAGATTAAGCCCCACCTTTAGTGTAGAGATTACTTAAAAATATAAATAAAATTTTAAAAGTTAAGAAGAAGCTGATTGAAAGGAAGGGCTGTTTTCCTGGAGTCATGATTTCCATTTCTAGAGTGATCCTAATTCAAGTCAAGAAATTGTACCTATTCTAACCAGTTCTGTCACTCTGGTCTGCAAAAAAGTTAGATTAGTCCCAGGGAATAGTTTTCATAAAGCCAAGCTCTTTATTATTGTGTTCTTCCTTAAGTGTTTCCAATAGATTTTCTAGTGATTAAATATAGTTATTTGGAGGAAGGGCTTGTTGAACAATTAAGTCTATAATTTCTAAGCAGTGTTTGGAAGGAGGAGGCATTAAACTCTTTATTATTTCTAAATAGTCCCTTTCATTTTTAAAAAGATAGGTGCTTCATTGGCTCTTACTGACAGAATTTACAGGTAACAAATACTAAGGATTGACATTAAAAAACTCCAGCAGGGGCACCTGGGTGGCTAGTTCAGTTAAGCATCTGACTCTTGATTTTGGCTCAGGTCATGACCTCAGTGATGTGGGATGAGCCCCCACATCAGGCTCCACGTTCAGCAGAGAGTCTGCTTGAGATTCTCTCTATCCCTCTCCCTTTGCCCCTCCCCCCTAAAATAAATAAATAAATAAATAAACAAATAAATAAATCTTTAAAGAAAAAACTAAGGCAATAAGTCAATCTTAAATTTTTGGCCTTAAAAAATATATATAACCACACAGTATGAAACTTTCCAGGGTAGTTCTCCATTCTTTTCCCAAAGCAGACTTACAAATAATGTTCTATTTTAAGTTGGCCATGAATTAGGTAATAGTTCCTCATTGGTCTGAGTTGCAAAATAGTATCTTCTAGTGTTCATTCAGAACTATGTTTCACAAAATAACTTAATAAAAGTTTCCAAATTTGAGGGTGCCTGAGTGGCTCAATGGATTAAGCCTCTGCCTTTGTCTTAGGTCATGATCTCAAGGTCCTTGGATAGAACCCTGCATCAGGCTCTCTGCTTAGCAGGGAGCCTGCTTCCCTCTCTTTCTCTGCCTGTGTCTCTGCCTACTTCTGATCTCTCTCTCTGTGTCAAATAAGTAAAATCTTAAAAAAAAAAAAGTTCCCAAATTTGGGGGCACCTGGCTGGCTCAGTTGGTTAGGCATCTGACTCTTATTTGTGGCCCAGGTCTTGATCACCGGGTTGTGAGTTCAAGGTCCACTTTGGGTTCCATACTGGGCATGGAGCATACTTAAAAAAAAAGTTTCCAAATTTAACACTATTGAATTTTTAAAAATTGAAACCATAATTTGAAGTGAAAACATTTTCATTGAGACTTGTCTCATTTGAATTCATAGTTCCCTTATGAAATTGGAAATCATTCATATCAATGGCTTTCAAAATTATTTTCCTGTATAATTCCTAGAGGATTTTTTTTATATATATATTTATATCCCCAGGGGTACAGGTCTGTGAATCACCAGGTTTACACACTTCACAGCACTCACCAAAGCACATACCCTCCCCAATGTCCATAACCCCACCCCCCTTCTCCCAACCCCTGTCCCCCCAGCAACCCTCAGTTTCTTTTGTGAGATTAAGAGTCAATTATGGTTTGTCTCCCTCCCAATCCCATCTTCTTTCATTATTTTTCTCCTACCCCTTTAAGCCCCCATGTTGCATCACCACTTCCTCATATCAGGGAGATCATATGATAGTTATCTTTCTCTGCTTGACTTATTTTGTTAAGCATGATACGCTCTAGTTCCATCCATGTTGTCACAAATGGCAAGATTTCATTTCTTTTGATGGCTGCATAGTATTCCATTGTGTATATATACCACACCTTCTTGATCCATTCATCTGTTGATGGACATCTAGGTTCTTTCCATAGTTTGGCTATTGTGGACATTGCTGCTATAAACATTCAGGTGCACGTGCCCCTTTGGATCACTACGTTTGTATCTTTAGGGTAAATACCCAGTAGTGCAATTGCTGGGTCATAGGGCAGTTCTATTTTCAACATTTTGAGGAACCTCCATGCTGTTTTTCAGAGCGGTTGCACCAGCTTGCATTCCCACCAACAGTGGAGGAGGGTTCCCCTTTCTCCGCATCCTCGCCAGCATCTGTCATTCCTGACTTGTTGATTTTAGCCATTCTGACTGGTGTGAGGTGATAGCTCATTGTGGTTTTGATTTGTATTTCCCTGATGCCGAGTGATATGGAGCACTTTTTCATGTGTCTGTTGGCCATCTGGATGTCTTCTTTGCAGAAATGTCTGTTCATGTCCTCTGCCCATTTCTTGATTGGATTATTTGTTCTTTGGGTGTTGAGTTTGCTAAGTTCTTTATAGATTTTGGACACTAGTCCTTTATCTGATATGTCATTTGCAAATATCTTCTCCCATTCTGTCAGTTGTCTTTTGATTTTTTTTAAAGGGCAAATATTATATTATTGCATTTATACAAGCTACTTAGAATAAACAGATTTATGCAGACATATAGCATAGTCAGAGTGGAGATTACCAGGGGCTAGGGAGAACAAGAAATTATTGTTTAATGAGTACAGAGTTTCTTTTGGGGATGATTACCAAATTCTAGAACAGCATAGTCATGATGGCTGTACAGTATTGTGCATGTACTTGGCGCCACTCAAATGCACACTGAAAATGGTTGATGTGGTAATTTTATATTATATATACGTTACCACAATAAAAAACTAAAATGCGTACTAGGCTCCATAGTGTTTCATACCGTACTTGAAATATTGACCCGCCTTGGAGTTCTGCAGATAGATATTTTTGACATTTTTTAAAAGTTATTTTTATTAACATATAATGTATTATTTGCCCGTGGGGTATGGGTCTGTGAATCATCAGGCTAACACATTTCACAACACTCACCATAGCACATATCCTCTTCATTGTCCATAACCCAACCACGCTCTCTCTACCCCTCCACCCCCCAGCCACCCTCAGTTTGTTTTGTGAAATTAAGAGTCTCTCATGCTGTGTTTCCCTCTGCATCCCATCTTGTTTCATTTTTTCCTTCCCTAACCCCCAAACCCCCTACGTTGCCTCCCAAATTCCTCATATCATAGAAATCATATGATAATTGTCTTTCTCTGATTGACTTATTTCGCTCAGCATAATACCCTCTAGTTCCATCCACATCATTGCAAATGCAAGATTTCATTTCTTTTGATGGCTGCATAGTATTCCATTACATATATATATATACCCCACATCTTCTTTATCCATTCATCTGTTGATGGACATTGTCTTTTGATTTTGTTAACTGTTTCCTTTGCTGTGCAAAAGCTTTTGATCTTGATGAAATCCCAATAGCTCATTTTTGTCCTTGCTTCCCTTGCCTTTGGTGATGTTCCTAGGAAAATGTTGCTGCGGCTGAGGTTGAAGAGGTTGCTGCCTGTGTTCTCCTCAAGGATTTTGATGGATTCCTTTCGCACATTGAGTTCCTTCATCCATTTTGAGTCTATTTTTGTGTGTGGTGTAAGGAAACGGTCCAATTTCATTTTTCTGCATGTGGTTGTCCAATTTTCCCAACACCATTTATTGAAGAGGCTGTCTTTTTTCCATTGGACATTCTTTCCTGCTTTGTCGAAGATTAGTTGACCATAGAGTTGAGGGTCTATTTCTGGGCTCTCTATTCTGTTCCATTGATCTATGTGTCTGTTTTTGTGCCAGTACCATGCTGTCTTGATGATGACAGCTTTGTAATAGAGCTTGAAGTCCGGAAATGTGATGCCACCAACGTTGGCTTTCTTTTACAATATCCCTTTGGCTATTCGAGGTCTTTTCTGGTTCCATATAAATTTTAGAATTATTTGTTCCATTTCATTGAAAAAGATGGATGGTACTTTGATAGGAATTGCATTAAATGTGTAGATTGCTTTAGGTAGCATGGACATTTTCACAATATTTATTCTTCCAATCCAGGAGCATGGAACATTTTTCCATTTCTTTGTGTCTTCCTCAATTTCCTTCATGAGTACTTTATAGTTTTCTGAGTATAGATTCTGTGCCTCTTTGGTTAGGTTTATTCCTAGGTATCTTATGGTTTGGGGTGCAATTGTAAATGGGATTGACTCCTTAATTTCTCTTTCTTCTGTCTTGTTGTTGGTGTAGAGAAATGCAACTGATTTCTGTGCATTGATTTTATATCCTGGCACTTTACTGAATTCCTGTACAAGTTCTAGCAATTTTGGAGTGGAGTCTTTTGGGTTTTCCACATATAGTATCATATCATCTGCGAAGAGGGATAGTTTGACTTCTTCTTTGCCGATTTGGATGCCTTTAATTTCTTTTTGTTGTCTGATTGCTGAGGCTAGGACTTCTAGTACTATGTTGAATAGCAGTGGTGATAATAGACATCCCTGCTGTGTTCCTGACCTTAGCGGAAAAGCTTTCAGTTTTTCTCCTTTGAGAATGATATTTGTGGTGGGTTTTTCATAGATGGCTTTGATGTGCCCTCTATCCCTACACTTTGAAGAGTTTTGATCAGGAAGGGATGCTGTACTTTGTCAAATGCTTTTTCAGCATCTATTGAGAGTATCATATGGTTCTTGTTCTTTCTTTTATTGATGTGTTGTATCACATTGACTGATTTGCGGATGTTGAACCAACCTTGCAGCCCTGGAATAAATCCCACTTGGTCGTGGTGAATAATCCTTTTAATGTACTGTTGAATCCTATTGGCTAGTATTTTGGTGAGAATTTTCGCATCTGTGTTCATCAAGGATATTGGTCTATAGCTCTCTTTTTTGATGGGACCCTTGTCTAGTTTTGGGATCAAGGTGATGCTGGCCTCATAAAATGAGTTTGGAAGTTTTCCTTTCATTTCTATTTTTTGGAACAGTTTCAGGAGAATAGGAATTAGTTCTTCTTTAAATGTTTGGTAGAATTCCCCCAGGAAGCTGTCTGGCACTGGGCTTTTGTTTGTTTGGAGATTTTTAATGACTGCTTCAATCTCCTTACTGGTTATGGGTGTGTTCAGGCTTTCTATTTCTTCCAGGTTCAGTTGTGGTAGTTTATATGTTTCTAGGAATGCATCAATTTCTTCCAGATTGCCAAATTTGTTGGCGTAGAGTTGCTCATAGCATGTTCTTACAATAGTTTGTATTGCTTTGGTGTTAGTTGTGATCTCTCCTCTTTCATTTATGATTTTATTTATTTGGGTCCTTTCTCTTTTCTTTTTGATAAGTCTGGCCAGGGGTTTATCAATCTTATTAATTCTTTCAACGAATCAGCTCCTAGTTTCGTTGATTTGTTCTATTGTTTTTTTGGTTTCTATTTCATTGATTTCTGCTCTATCTTTATGATTTCTCTTCTCCTGCTGGGCTTAGAGTTTCTTTCTTGTTCTTTCTCCAGCTCCTTTAGGTGTAGGGTTAGGTTGTGTACCTGAGACCTTTCTTGTTTCTTGAGAAAGGCTTGTACCACTATATATTTTCCTCTCAGGATTTCCTTTGTTGTGTCCCACAGATTTTGAACCGTTGTATTTTCATTATCATTTGTTTCCATGATTTTTTTCAATTCTTCTTTAATTTCCCAGTTGACCCATTCATTCTTTAGAAGGATGCTGTTTAGTCTCCCTGTATTTGGGTTCTTTCCAAACTTCCTCTTGTGGTTGAGTTCTAGCTTCAGAGCATTGTGGTCTGAAAATATGCAGGGAATGATCCCAATCTTTTGATACCAGTTGAGTCCTGATTTAGGACCAAGGATGTGATCTATTCTGGAGAATGTTCCATGTGCACTAGAGAAGAATGTATATTCTCTTGCTTTGGGATGAAATGTTCTGTATATATCTGTGATGTCCATCTGGTCCAGTGTGTCATTTAAGGCCTTTATTTCCTTGTTGATCGTTTGCTTGGATGATCTGTCCATTTCAGTGAGGGGAGTGTTAAATTCCCCTCTATTATTGTATTATTGTTGATGTGTTTCTTTGATTTTGTTATTAATTGGTTTATATAGTTGGCTGCTCCCACGTTGGGGGCATAGATATTTAAAATTATTAGATCTTCTTGTTGGACAGACCCTTTGAGTATGATATAGTGTCCTTCCTCATCTCTTATTATAGTCTTTGGCTTAAAATCTAATTGATATGATATAAAGATTGCCACTCCTGCTTTCTTCTGATGTCCATTAGCATGGTAAATTCTTTCCACCCCCTCACTTTAAATCTGGAGATGTCTTTGGGCTTAAAATGAGTTTCTTGGAGGCAACATATAGATGGGTTTTGTTTTTTTATCCATTCTGATACCCTGTGTCTTTTGATTGGGGGCATTTAGCCCATTAACATTCAGGGTAACTATTGAGAGATATGAATTTAGTGCCATTGTATTGCCTGTAAGGTGACTGTTACTGTATATGGTCTCTGTTCCTTTCTGATCTACCACTTGTGGGCTCTCTCTTTGCTTAGAGGACCCCTTTCAATATTTCCTGTAGAGCTGGTTTGGTGTTTGCAAATTCTTTCAGTTGTTGTTTGTCCTCGAAGCTTTTAATCTGTCCTTCTATTTTCAATGATAGCCTAGCTGGATATAGTATTCTTGGCTGCATGTTTTTCTCGTTTAGTGCTCTGAAAATATCATGCCAGCTCTTTCTGGCCTGCCAGGTCTCTGTGGATAAGTCAGCTGCCAATCTAATATATATATATTTTTTAAAGATTTATTCATCTGACAGAGAGAAATCACAAGTAGACAGAGAGGCAGCCAGAGAGAGAGAGAGAGGGAAGCGCGCTCCCTGCTGAGCAGAGAGCCCGATGCAGGACTCGATCCCAGGACCCTGAGATCATGACCTGAGCCGAAGGCAGCGGCTTAATCCACTGAGCCACCCAGGCGCCCCCAATCTAATATTTTTACCATTGTATGTTACACACTTCTTTTCCTGGGCTGCATTCAGGATTTTCTCTTTGTCATTAAGATTTGTAAATTTTACTATTAGGTGACGGGGTGTGGGCCTATTCTTATTGATTTTGAGGGGCGTTCTCTGAACCTCCTGAATTTTGATGCTCGTTCCCTTTGCCATATTGGGGAAATTCTCCCCAATAATTCTCTCCAGTATACCTTCTGCTCTCCTCTCTCTTTCTTCTTCTTCTGGAATCCCAATTATTCTAATGTTGTTTCGTCTTATGGTGTCACTTATCTCTCGAATTCTCCCCTCGTGGTCCAGTAGCTGTTTGTCCCTCTTTTGCTCAGCTTCTTTATTCTCTGTTATTTGGTCTTCTATATCCTAATTCTTTCCTCTGCCTCATTTATCCTAGCAGTGAGAGCCTCCATTTTTGATTGCACCTCATTAATAGCTTTTTTGATTTCAACTTGGTTAGATATTAGTTCTTTTATTTCTCCAGAAAGGGCTTTTATATCTCCTGAGAGGGTTTCTCTAATATCTTCCATGCCTTTTTCGAGCCCAGCTAGAACCTTGAGAATTGTCATTCTGATCTCTAGATCTGAAATATTACCAATGTCTGTATTGATTAGGTCCCTAGCCTTCGGTACTGCCTCTTGTTCTTTTTTTTGTGGTGAATTTTCCTGCCTTGTCATTTTATCCAGATAAGAGTATATGAAGGAGCAAGTAAAATACTAAAAGGGTGGCAACAACCCCAGGAAAATATGCTTTAACCAAATCAGAAGAGATCCCAAATCGTGAGGGGGGAGAAAGGGGATAAAAAGAGGTTCAAAAAGAAAGGAAGGAGAAAAAAAAAAGAATTAAAAAAAAATGAATAAAGAAAAGTATAAAAAAGAAAAAATATATATATTAGATAAAATAGTTTAAAAACGTTACAAAAGAAAAGGGTAAAAGTTAAAAAAAAATTTTAGCAGAAGAAGAGAAAAAAAAAAGAAAAAGAAAAAAATTAAATTAACTGCAAGACTGAAAAATCACAGGGAGAAAGCCATGAGTTCCGTGCTTTGCTTTCTCCTCCTCTGGAATTCTGCTGCTCTCCTTGGTATTGAAACTGCACTCCTTGGTAGGTGAACTTGGTCTTGGCTGGATTTCTTGTTCATCTTCTGGGGGAGGGGCCTGGTGTAGTGATTCTCAAGTGTCTTTGCCCCAGGCAGAATTGCACCACCTTTATCAGGAGCCGGGCTGAGTAATCCGCTTGGGTTTGCTTTCAGGAGCTTTTGTTCCCTGAGCGCTTTCCGTAGAGTTCCGGAGGACAGGAATACAAATGGAGGCCGGAGGCCTCCCGGTATCCGGCCCAGAGGAGCCGAGAGCCTGGGGCCCCACTCCTCAGTGCGTCCTCAGAGAACCGCACCCAGTTACTCCCGTCTGCCTGACCTCCGGCCGCGCTCCGAGCTCACCGAGCCTGCGACCGGTTCAAGGTAATCCTGAGCTGTGAGCTTACTGTCAGCTCTGTCTCTGTAGCCGGTTTTTCCATTCCATTATCCTCAAGCTCTGCGACACTCAGATACCCCCGATCCTTCTGTGACCCTGCGGGACCTGAGGCCACGCTGACCCCGCATGGGCTTCGCCCTGGTTTAGCCTCTGGAGCGATGTCCCTCAGCGGAACAGACTTTTAAAAGTCCTGATTTTGTGCTCCGTTGCTCCGCCACTTGCCGGGAGCAGGCCCTTTCCCCCGGGGTCTATCTTCCTGTCGCTTTGGATTCACTTCTCCGGCCGGTCCTACCTTTCAGGAAGTGGTTGTTTTTTCTGTTTCTAGAATTGCTGTTCTTCTCTTCAATCTCCCGCTGGATTTGCAGGTGTTTGCAATTTTTAGATAAGCTATCTAGCCGATCTCCTGCTCGCTGAAGTAATCTCATCCTGCTACTTTTCTGCCATCTTGACTCCTCCATCTCCTAGAGGATTTTTAATTCATTTATTCAGCAAATATTTTTGAGCATATTCTGTGGACAGGTGCTATTCCGTGTTCTTGGGATATATCAGTAAACAAAATAAACCAAGTTCTTGCCTTTGGGAGCTTATAGTCTTGAAGCAGATAATAAGCAAAATAACTAAATTAAACAGTGTTCTAGAAGGTGATATGTGCCATGAAAAAACAAAAAAGTAGAAGAGGAGAAGGGAGGTACAGCTGGATGTCTCAGTCTGTTGAGTGACAAACTCAGGTCAGGTCTTAATCTCAGGGGTGTGGGATTGAATTCCAGGTAGGGCTCCATGCTTAATGGGGAGTCTGCTTGGGATTCTTTCTCTCCCTCTCCCTCTGCACCTCCCCTGCCTCTTACTCTCCCTCTCTCTCAAAATACAAAAATAAATCTTTAAAAAAAAACCATTTTATTTATTTATTTGACAGAGATCACATGTAGGCAGAGGCAGGTAGAGGGAGAGGGTGGAAGCAGACTCCCCACGGAGCAGAGAGCCTGACGCGGGGCTCAATCCCAGGACCTTGAGATCATGACCTGAGCCGAAGGCAGAGGCTTAATCCACTGAGCCCCCCAGGTGCCCCATACATAAATAAATCTTTAAAAAAAGAAGGAAAGAAAGAAAGAAAAAGTAAATGAGGAAAAGGGAGGTCGGGAATGAAAAGGTAGGAGGAAAAGACTGGGAAGTTTGCAGCATTAATAAGATTTAGGCCATGCCTAAAAGTGAGGGAAGAGCATTCCAAAGGGTACAGCCTATTCAAGGCTCTATTAGAGAGGCTTACCAGGCATGCTTGAGGATGCCCATGTTTCTGCAGAATGGTAAGGAATGGGTGTGAGTGTATAGTAGAAGAGGAATTCATTGCCCTTCAGAGAGGTACCCTCTTCTGAGGGGACCTGGCAGCCACTGTAAAGACTTTGGTTTTAACTCTTGAGTATAAAGGAGAGAGGCACTAGATGGTTTTAAGCTGAGGAATACGATGATCTGAAATACATTTTTTAGAGTCATTCTGGGTTGTTTTGTTGAGAATAGACCATAAGTAGGGTAGAAGTAGGGAAATCTCTAAGGAGGCTATTGGATAATTCAAGTAAGAAATGGTGGTGTCTTAGAATAGGCTAGTGAAAAGTGGTCTAGTTATGGATTTCTTTGAAGATGAGTCAAAACCTAAAGATTTCTAGATGCTCTAGATGTGCAACATGAGAGAAAGAAAGGAGTAAAGGATAACTCAGGGGTTTTGATGTAAAAAAAATAATATATATATGAAATATATATATGTTTATATATAAAAATTATGTTTTTATATATACAAGAGTGTGTGCATATACATATATATATTTATATATGGAACATAAAATCTATAGATAAGCCTGAAGTTCAGGACAATGGACTGTGATGGAAATACATATTTAAGAGTCAATATGGACAATGTTGTGTAAGGGGTGGAATGAGATCACAAGGAGAATGAATATTGAGAATGGTAGAGGATCAAGGACTGAAGCATGTGGTAGGCCAACATTTTGAGGTTGGATAAAGAGGAAGAAAGAGAGACCTTGAGGTAGGAGAAGCACCAAGAATTTTACATAAAAATTTACATCAAGGAGTAAAGATTAATCAGTTATATTAAATCCTACTGATAGATCAAGTAAGATGAAGCAGAACTGATCATTGGATTTGGTAACTGTGAAAGTCATTAATGAATCTTAGAGAAAACTTTTGGAATAATGATAGGTTAAAGCCTAATTTTGTAGCAATGAATGGATTAGGAAGAGAATGGGGGACAAGGAATCAGAGAAAGCAGATATAGGCACTTATTTTGAGAAGTTTCTTTAGAAATGAGAGGAAAAAAAAGAATGGTAGTATTCAGAGTAAGTGTGGTTAAAAGAGGGTATTTTATTTCTTATTTATTTAAAGTAGTCTCCATACTGGGCTTAAACTCACAACCTTGAGATCAAGATCTGAGTTGAGATCAAGAGTTGAATACTTAACCGAGTCACCAGGTATACCAATAGGGTATTTTAAGATAGGAAAAATAATAGCATGTGTGGATACTGGAAGGAGATATTTGGTAGAGAGTAAAAATTTAAAGACATAGGAAGGGGTGGAATTGTGCTCAATTCTTGAGTAGGGAGAGTTAGGATGGATCTATGTCCAAGTGGAAAGGAACTAGCTTTCTACCTAAGCATGACAGTTAGTGATTCTGATAAGGGGGAAAGCAGAGTATGTGGTTATATTTTTGGTGTGTGGACTCCTGTTGGGATGGGAGATTATGGAGTCATCACAGTTCTTGGAAATGGCAAGGTGTATTCCAGGATCCTAGAAGTTAATGGTGGAGAGAGGATGAAGTATAAGATCACTGGAGAAGAGTTAAAGAACAAAAACAAAAACCAGCAACAACTGAATTTTTCTGACTGGATGAAATAAGGTGCTGTCACCTTCAGCATGCGTTACTGATGCTCTCTGCTTTGCTTTCATTGTGCTCTTCCTTGGATGTAAAGTATTTTTGTTGCCTGTAATTAGGGGAGAGAAAAGAAATCCCTATTAAACTAAAATAGTCGTCACTCTTGCTCTAACTACTCTACAATATATCTAAATTAAGAACATTCCAACATGGACCAAAGTGCTCCATTTCTAGCACCATGCAGAGAAGTGTGTATAAGACAAGGGAAAAAAAGGAAGTTCTGCTGTGAATTTATGATGCCTTGCTTAAATGAGGTTTCATTGACAGCAAAATTGGCATGACTTCTTGAGGCAGATCAGTTTTAAGGAAAAATGCTATGAAAATTCAGATTAAGGAAATTGATTCCTTTAAAACTTTCCACGTTGACATCCCTCATGAAAAGTCTTTGTGTGTCCTAGTTTGTAGACTACTGATAGAGATAGTTGGAAATTAAAATAATTTGGTTCATCAGTGATCTGAAAAAGAATTTATCATAGCTCAACATATTCAAGATGACTATTTAATTCAATTAAAGTCGAGGGGAAATAAAACAAAAACAACTGGGAGTTCTTCAGAAAGAAAGGGGCATTCTTTTCCTACAGGAAAAACTGTATTGTTCTTTAGAGAACATTTCTATCTGGTGTCCATTCTTGAACTTTTATAACATTGTATAGCAATTGACCGCCTGGGACAGTTGTTCCAGGGATGTCAATAAACCCATCCACCAGAACAGGACAGGCCCAAGAAAGCCCATCCCAATGACAGTGGCTGACAACACAGACTTAGTCTTGCAGGAAAGGGTGTATCCAGGAATTTCAATGGTCTTTAAATACAGTTCAAACAAATAGCAACAAGGGTATTAGTACAGATCACCTGGATATCCCAACAGGTTGATCCTGCCTATGACTGAGATTGAAGCAAGGCTAGTTAGATACCGAGTCATATAGATAATTACCATTAGGGAAGAAGATTATCCGTGGGCGTCTGAGGCTCCAGTTAACAAAACCAACAATTTGTAACTTGACTGAAAAACCTGTTTATAGCTATTATCAAGATATGTTGGTCTATAAAAGAAAAAGATGACAGCTCTCACTGATAAATGGGGATCCTCTAGTGGAGACTATTGGCTTCAATTAAAACAGAAATTTCTGGACATCCCAGGATATCCCTGCTCTCAGTCAGACCAGCTCCTCTGGTCATGTTTTGGTAATGGGCCTAATGCACATTGCACTTGAAAGTAACTGATGGGGAACAGAGAGTGGAAGAGTCACTGTGAGTTTAGCAACTCTTTGACATTCCACTACATTTAAGAGCATCTGCATAAATGTGAAAATTATTGATATGCGTATTTACAAGACATTTTATTTATTCTGAATACAGCTAGTGTTTAACGTGCATAGACTCTCCTCACTTAGTTTCAAAACTAACTCCTATGGTCACATGTGTTAGAGATCAAAAGTCATTGTTCTAGTGCAGCTCCTTCCCACCTTCTTATATTGTCTTGCTTCAAGGAAGCCACATTCCCAATGGTATATCTTGAAACATGTCATCTATGGTCAGAATTCTAAAACTGGGGTTCTTGGGAGAATTACAAGGAAACCATCTCTACATGTCCTAAAATGCGGTCATGAGGCAAGACCTCCTTATAAACTTGATCTGAACTTTTCCTTCCAGAAAAAAAGACAACATGTAATTTATGAAAACATAATTCAATGAAATGTTTAAGGATCTGTGCATTAGAAAGTTTTGTCAGGAGTTCCAAAGGAAATGATAAAGATTATTCTGACACTGAGAGCACTCTCAAAAATCAGAATATAAATAGGTTTGAATGGCAGGATTTATAAAAAGAGGTATTTCTTCAGTTAAAGCTATAGTCTTGTAAAGATGTTTTCCTTTATAGAAAAGAGTAGAGGTTATAAATAAAACACGTTGGAGAAAAATGATTACCAGCATTTTCTTGTCTTAAATCAAAGCCCCACCAGAGAGCTGTAAGTCTTTTTTTGTGTGATTCTCTTTTGTGTCTTGAGCCTTTTGTGTGATTTTGCGGTAGAATGTTTGTGATTAAAAAATTTATTTCCAAATAATTTTATGTATTTGTTTTGCCATATGTTTGAAACTAGGTTTCTAACGATCTCCTTGGATACACCAGTATGCTTACAACAGTGCTTATTTCTGAAGAAATATTGGAGAAATATTAGGAAAATCATAGTAAATGAAACCAACACATATGTGCTTTCCAAATGTAGGCAGATTTCATACAAACTGAAGTGTTTGGTTTATTCTCCCTTTCCTTCAGAATAATTTTAATCATAAAATTAAATGAAGGACATTGGATCATGTGTATTAACATTAAGACACGGGTGGCAGTCCACAAAGCATTTAAGTTTAATTTACAAATAGTGCTTACACAGGAACACTTGCCCCACAGTGCTGAGGATGGAGACTTTCTCCTTCCAGCTGCAGATCCTGAAATCTGTCTTATTCCTCCCCCTACATCCCTGCTCCTATCCTTCTACTGGCCCAGATTCCTCCCTCTTTCTTTTCTTTTCTTTTCTTTTCTTTTCTTTTCTTTTCTTTCTTTCTTTCTTTCTTTCTTTCTTTCTTTCTTTCTTTCTCTCTTTCTTTCTTTTTTTAGCTTTATTTATTTATTTGAAAGAGAGAGAGTTGGGGGCGTCTCAAGAAGACTTCCCATTGAGCACATCGGGCTCCATCCCACAACCCTGAAATCACCACCCAACTGGAAATCAAGAGTAAGATGCCTAACTGACTGAGCTGCTCCAAGACTCTTTTTTTTTTTTTTTAAACAGCTGTTTTATTCAATTATTCACAGAGAATATTTATAACTGGTTGTTACAAAAACTTATTTCTCATTCCTCCAATATGGCAGTAGCTTAGGTAAAATACTGTTTTTTAATTATATTCATAAGAACAGGACCGTAACTGTACAAAGACGATGATGACAAAGGAAAAAGAGGAGGAGAAGGAGGAACAGGAGAAAGAGAAGTAAAAGAAGAAAAGCCCTTAAACAGGCACCATTTATCCTTAAAACAGAGTCAAGTCTTCAGTTTGGTTTTTCCACCCAGGAGCAGTTCATCCCCATCACCCTCCAGAACACAGCTGCCCCGAGACTCTTAACCCTGATCCTTGATAGCTAACTTCCCAGTACTGCTCTAATGCAGTCTATGGCAAGAGACGGAGAAGGGCTGAGCAAGAAAGGCAGCGCCTCTTGTCTCCCTCCTTATTCGTCTAGTGGGCTTAGGTCAAGTGCAGGCTGTCCAGGACTAATCTCAGTTTTCCTGCCTCATCCGAAGTCCCTGTCCTAACCTCCCATGTAACTTCCACACTAACTTCACTGATGAAATGCTTAGACAGTGTTCCTTTCTGGAAAAAAAAAAATGAGGAACATTTTGAATTTGAATTTGCCTTTGAAATAGAGATGCTCATACTTTGGTCCACTATAAACAGTAACTAAAAGGCCGACATTATCACTAAAGTGGTCTTGTATTTCTTTACAGAAGGAAAGTAAGTAAAAGGAAATAAATACGAGGGAGAGAAAGAAGTCTTCTTTATGGAATAAAACAAAACAAAACAGAAATGGGGGTGGGGCATGATTATTAAGATTAAGGAACTGTAGATGTGTTAAAATAATCACTTCAGATAAAGAATGGTTAAGTTCATTTGGAGATTATTTCCTCCCTCTCTCCCTTCCTTGCCTTAATAATTATTTGTACAAATCTACTCCATACCAGGCACTGTGCTCTATTGTAGGTTTTAATGTTAAAAAAGAAAGAATCACCCTATATTGGTCAAGACAAAAATTTCAATAGCTCAACACAATAATGTTTTATAAAGTCTGACTAGGTGCTTTAAATGTGCTGATTCAGAGCTCCTGATCTCCTTGGAACCCGCCCTTGGACAGTCCATGTCTAGCAGACTCATAGGCAAGGACAGTAAGGGAGAAAAGGATGGCCCAGCATGTTTTGTGCCTAGGCCTGGAAGAGGTCTGCTCTTCCAGCAATCAGAATACAGTTGTGTACCCCAAAAGCAATTGCAAGCAAGGCTGAGAGAAGTAATCTCCCCGTATGAGCTGGAAGAGGAAATGACCTTGCCAGGGACAGGATAGTCTCTGCCATCTATGCCTGGGGAATTTGCAACGATATAACCATAAGACAATATAGTTTCTGGCACCTAGTATTTCTTTCGGTAACTATTTGTTAGATGAAAGAGTGAATTCAGAGAGGAACCAGAGAATAGGGTGTGAGGATAGGTGAGATGAAAATTGTGGGAATAGTGTAAAAAGCTGGGTAGATTTTCAGTGTTTTTCAATGGGGACTTTCTCAGAAATTTGGGTCCAACAATTCTTCATTGTCTTAACTCCTTTGCATCATAGGACATTAGCTCCAAGGTGCTATAATAGTTACATATACATTGTACTTACTATGTGCCAAGCATTGTTCATGAACGGTTTCTTTGCATGTAACTCATGTAATCTTCACAGCTATCTTATGAGATAAACATTACACTTGCTATAATAGTGAGAAAACTGAGGCAGAGAAGTTAAGTAACTTGGCAGTCGCCCTTCAGTCATTATGGCAATGAAAACACTCCCCTGCATTTCCAAATGCTGAATATGGCCAGAGTACTAACTTGGTTGACAAGAACTAAATATAATTCCACTGCCATCTGGCTTCCATTACTGCAGCCGAATACTCAGCTGATCTGTATTTTAAGCTGATCTAGCTACTATTGAAGATCTTGCTTGTCGTATTTTGAAATTTCACTACAGTGTGATGAAAGAGTGTATTTCTTTTTATATATTTGTCACCAGACAAATATAATCAGAAGACTGATTAGTCTTCTGAATCCTGAGGATTAATATTTTGTATCATTTCTGAACGATTTTCAGCCAATCTCTCTGTAAATTCCCTCCCCTATTCTCTGTATTTTCTCTATATGGAACTTCCATTAAAGGTGTATAGAGATTTCTCCTTCTATCTTCTGTGTTCCTCATCTTTTTCTTTTATATCCTTTTGTCTCTGGTTTACATTTTTAGAATATTTTATTTTTAAGTAATCTCTACATCCAACAGGGGGTTTCAGCTTACAACCCTGAGATCAAGAGTCCCATGCTCTCCTCTCAAGTTTACAATTTTGTGATTTCTTTAGTGTTTCTATCTATTAATTTACTAATTATCTTTTCAGCCATTTTCATCCAGTCTGCTATAGAGCCAATGTATTGTTACTTTTTTTTTAATTTATTTTTTTTATTTTTAAAATTTATTTATTTATTTATTTATTTATTTATTTATTTATTTATTTGACAGACAGAGATCACAAGTAGGCAGAGAGGCAGGCAGAGAGGGTGGAGAAAGCAGGCTCCCTGGTGAGCAGGGAGCCCAATGTGGGGCTGGATCCCAGGACCCTGGGATCATGACCTGAGCCGAAGGCAGAGGCTTTAACCCACTGAGCCACCAGGCGCCCCTGTATTGAGTTTCTAATGTCAATATTATATTTTTCATTTTTTGAAATTCATCTTGGTATTTTTTTACACATTTGCTTATTCAACTTTGATAGTCATTTGTTCTTTCATCATACTTTCAATGAATTATTTTATATCTTCAAACATACATATTTCAAATTCTCCTTTGTTAGTAATTCTAATAACTGCCATTCTTCTTCTTCTTCTTTTTTTTTTTTTTTAGATTTTATTCATTTATTTGACAGAGAGCGATCGATGAGGATCGATGAGCGATCAAGAAGGGGAAGCAGGCTCCCCGCTGAGCAGAGAGCCCAATGTGGGGCTCGATTCCAGAACCCTGAGATCATGACCTCAGCCAAAGGCAGAGGCTTAGCCCACTGAGCCATCCAGGTGCCCCAATAACTGCCATTCCTAAAATATGAATACAGTAGTTTGATTTCTGTTGACTCTCACAATATCTTTTTCCATGCATATTTACTAATTTTTTATTGTTAGCTGATTTTCCTTGGAACTTTATCTATGAGATTTCTTTGACAACTGATTTTAATTAATCAGACCCTGGAATTGCTTTAAAGTGATTTTTTCATCTGTTTTTTGGGGGGTATGTTACAAAGTTAGTGTGAATACAGACTTGAGATTAAGAATTATTAGAGTTTTTTTTCTTTCTTTCTTTTTTCCAATCTTCTCAGAATGTAGCATGTATTTCTTTATGTGAGGATGGTTAATTTTTTTCTATTTCACTTAATAAGGATATTGTTCATTAAGTGCCCAGACTTTACAGCCCAGATCCTGGGTCTACACATCTGCCCTAATCAGCCCCTACCCCCAGCTTTTGGGTGGTCCATTAAAACCCAAGGCCTTCTTATTGTTTGTGGTCTCTGAAGATTTCTTAATTCCTCCACCAACATTAATCAGCAATCCTTTTTGAAAAATATTTTGCTGAGTATCATCCTATGAGGAAGGATTTCTCTGAATGTTAGACTACAGTATTTCCAGAAACAAAAGCTGAGATTGGAAATCTTATCAGGGACCAGATCTTAAAGTCTCTATCTACGTACTGTATATTGTTTGATGGTTTATGTGTACATTATTTGACTGCTTATGTGAACTGATGGATTATATATGTTCAAAAGTCATAAATGGAAAATCCATCAAAGGATCCTAGCAAAGGAAGAGTAAGTAGAAAATATTAAAATGCAAGCATGGGCAGACAAAAAGGAATTTTCTCTTGCCCTTCCTTGGCAACTATGTTTGGAGGTAAAAAGTAAATGATAATCTAATTGGATACAAGATGAGGAGGTAGTCTAATAAAATTAGTCAATCAAGAAGGCCCTTTGAGACATGAATTTAAACCATGATAATTAGCAATAAACTCCATGCTGAGATATAATTATATTTTAAAATATTTGATAATTATAGTAATACACTTGTATAATTCATATGGAGGAAATACATATTTGCATATTTAATTTTTTTTAACTGTTTAGGCATAGCTGGTTGTTAAAAAAAAAAAGAAAGCCTTGGAAACCAATGCTGTAGTCAACTGCCTTTTTGTAGACAATAAAGAGCTACTGAAGTTTTTGAGCCAAAGGGTAACAAGATTATACTGCTATTTAGAAAAATTAATCTAATTGTAAAATCCAGGATGAATTTGCAGGAGCAAGACTGGAGACAGAAAGGCTGGTTTCTAATGATCTCAGTGTTCAGGAGGGCTTCATCTTTCTATGTCCCCAGATAGAGCTTGATGACAATTTCTAACAAACCTGAAAAGTCCGACTGGCAGTTAAGTTGCCTTTAGCCTCTCTTATTGTATGCCAGAGAGGTGGCTTCCTTAACTGTGCTTTTAAAATCATGATCCCACATAATTTATATAAAAATAAATTTACTACGCCTCACAATCATGGCCAAAAACAGTTCATCAACTCTTCAAAGAGATCATCCTGATGAACTGAATATTAATCGCACCTTCTCATTACCATTGCTGTAGCCAGCGTTCTGGGGTGCAGACTAAGAGAACAAAAGCAGAAAATGTAGTAAATTTTTTTTTTAAAGATTTTATTTATTTATTTGACAGACAGAGATCACAAGTAGGCAGAGAGGCAGACAGAGAGAAAGGAAGGGAAGCAGGCTCCCTGCCGTGCAGAGAGCCCGATGCGGGACTCGATCCCAGGATCCTGGGATCATGACCTGAGCCGAAGGCAGAGGCTTTAACCCACTGAGCCACCCAGGCGCCCCAAAATGTAGTAAATTTTTGTTCATTTCTGTATATTTCATATTCACTGGCAACATTTCCTATTCCTATTCCTTTCTTTTGAGGATATTCAAGTAGAAATGACGACAAGTTTTCCACGTTTGTCCTTATAGCACTGCAATGAGGTAAATAACTACGGGGCAACACCTCAGCGTTAGGCCATCCGGCACATGATGCTTTCCGCCAGACCAGCCAGCGAGAGATGTAGGTTGTGTCACTTTTACGGTCACAGTGTTCAGAGACTGAGTGTGTTGCTAAGGATCCCTTTTCTCTGGAACAAAAGCTATAACTGACAGAAGAGAGTTGGAGTGATAAGAGAAAAGAAAGATGCTAAAAGGAAATGCCTCCAGAATTGATTTTTTTTTTAAAGATAAAAGATAAAGGAACCAGTGAAAGAGGGCTTGCCCTGAGTAAGCCTGTTCAAAGGGGTCACAAGGTGGGGTGGTCACATTCTTGGTTAGTCATTAAGTATGTTGGAAGCCTAAAAATGAGCAAAAGCATACACAACCAAGGAAATCAAAAGGATTTTCTTTTCTACTTTCCTGCGTGCGCGCACACACACACGTCAATGATTCTCAATCAATTAAATACACCCAAACATGTAGATTCAAGGCATAAAGGTTAAGTGTTTGTTCTATGAAAGAGAAAAGTTAGAATGTAAAACTTTCTGGACTACCCAGGAAATTAATGGTAAAAGCAAAAGGAAGCTTCCAAGAATCTAATAATGGCCCTTACTTTGGAAACCAAACTGAGTACGATATCTTAATTAAGTACAGTAATGCAAGTCTATGATTTTTCTCTTAATTTTACCCATTAAGCATTATGCCCTCTAAATATGGGTGGGTTTTCTTTATAGTGAACCAGAATCAAATGTTTTAACGCTTATTTTCTTCTAACATGTGGGCAGAAACCGTATCTTATTTATATTTCTATCTCTAGAGTCTAGCACAGTGCCTGACAAACAATGATTTTTTTTCATTAATGATTTGTAGCTTTCTCCATACAAGTATTTCTCTTAGCCAAAATAATTATTCAATAGATATATTTTACTAATCAGTTCTTTACAAAAAATTAAATGTCTTTGTCAAGGGTCTTTCTTGTTAAAGAGATCCTTTAAGGTCTGTGTATATACCTGTGGAGAATAAAACCTAGCTAAATTCTGGCAGTTCATATGTGTAAAAGGAAGAGTTCTGGGGTGCTTATTCAGCCAAAACAAAAATGATCTTCTGAAAAAAAAAAAAACCCATAGGAATATTTGAAAAAAAGGAAAATAAGAGAAGTCAACATTAATATACACTGGTGATGGAAAAGCATTTGATTATCTTTCCTTTTCCCACTAACTCTTACTTTTCCTATTAGGAGACGTAGTATCTGTAGTAATCTGCACACTTGAATTCTAGATGAGCCATTTTCTAATTGGTGATGTTGGGTAAGTTACTTATTCCTTCTGTGCTTTGATTCTCATCCGTAAAATGGAGACTATAATAATAATACCAACTTCCTAGGGTCATTAAGAGGATTAAATGAGAAAGTACACTTGAAATATTATGAAGAGTGTCTGAAGAAGATTGTCAATAAATGCTACCTGCTATTACTATTCCTGAGACAATGGGGTTTAGCTAAACTGCCCAATGAGTATGTTATTCATTAGGATCAAATGTCAAGGAAAGTCCTGAGCAAGTTAGCACTTTACCATTAATGCAAATTATTTTTTCAAGGATGCTAAGAATATAACTTCAGAGCAACGCCTAAAATTAAATCCCCCTTTCCCCCAAGACAACTGCCTGCCTACAACTTCGTAGTAGAACCTGTGTTTCTTTCCTTCCTTTAACTCTTCATGTGTTCCTTGCCTCCTCTTTAAACTTTGCACACATGGGAGACAAGAATGGGCTCTGATTTGATTCACCTCTGAATTCCAGAGCCTGTCTCCATTCCTTGCACTTTGTAAAGACTCACTAAATGTTTAATAAATGGGTGTGACTATCATCATTTCTCTCTCTCTCTCGACTGTTTTCCTGAGCACTAGGGCACAGAACTGTATTATCAGCAGGATGTTTGCACTTAGATGTCTGCTGACCACCTCAAGGGCAACGTCCTAGGATGCTCCTCATCCCCCATTTTTTTTTTTTTTAAGATTTTATTTATTTATTTGTCAGAGAGAGAGAGTGAGTGAGAGCGAGCACAGCCAGACAGAGTGGAAGGAAGAGTCAGAGGGAGAAGCAGGCTCCCTGCAGAGCAAGGAGCCCAATTTGGGACTCGATCCCAGGACGCTGGGATCATGACCTGAGCCGAAGGCAGCTGCTCAACCAACTGAGCCACCCAGGTGTCCCTCATCCCCCATTTTTGACGTGCTGGCATGCAACAGACAAGCATAGCATGTGTTTTCATCATATCACAGTTTCATTACTGTCTCTGGAGTTTGCTCTCTTCTCTCCATTGCATGTGTCCTCTGGTCCCTTTGCACCCTGCTGGTGGTCTTCACAGCCCCCCACTCCTGACTCTATACATTCTCCTGCCACAGCATTCTTTCTACCACAGCACTCTTTCTAGAATGCAAATCTAATCACAACACTTCCTTGTGTAAAATCCCAAATGTCATCCCAAAAAGTTGGTCTACAGTTTTAATTCTTCAGTATGACATACCAGGCTCTTACTCTTACACCCAGGTGTCCCTAGATTATGAATTCTTGGGGGCAGGGTGGCAGAACACTAAACGGGGAGTCAAAGAGGGAGACCTCTATTTTCAGCCTTGCTATGTCACCATACACAGGTTATGAATGATGCTGGATAGTTTTTCTATTCTTTCTTTATTATAGTGCTCACGTAGTTTACCTTTACATGGAAGCATAACAGTTCCATAGGGAATAATACTTTAAAAATATACTTGTCACATCTTTTGTTCTGTTGTTTTTCTGCAAACACTGGCTTCCATATGACAAAGTGACTTAAGCCATCCTATTGACTGTTAGTCACAACTGACAAGGAGACCAAGACCCAGTTACTTGGAGCAAAGCAACAGAATCAGAAACATTCTTCTGCCCTCTGGCATATACTTTTTGCTAGCTAAAATACATATCACAAAGACCAAAAGCAAAACAAAACAAAAACAGTTGAAAGTCTTATATGAGGATAGGGTGCAAAAGCACTGTGCAAAGCCAAGAGAGGAAATCTCTCAGGATGTGCCTGTATTATAGTTTAGAGATAAAGACCCCCTCTTTTTTTTTTTTAATTTTATTTATTTATTTGACAGAGATCACAAGTAGGCAGAGAGGCAGGCAGAGAGAGAGAGAGAGAGAGAGGGAAGCAGGCTCCCCACCGAGCAGAGAGCCCAACTCGGGACTCGATCCCAGGACCCTGAGATCATGACCTGAGCCGAAGGCAGCGGCTTAACCCACTGAGCCACCCAGGTGCCCCAAGACCCCCTCTTTTAAAGACAGGTTGCCTGGGTTCAAATCCTAACTCTTTCACTTCTTAGCTGTGTGAATATGGGCAAGTTCTGAGTCTCATTTTCCTTACTTATCGAATAGGGATAATAATAATACTCCCATAATGATGTTACAATTAAATAAGTCAATTTATATGATGTGCTTATAAAATGCCTGATGTCAGTGAGTTATGTAAACTATGAGTATTATTAAGAGGAAATATAAAACAGTGACTTAATCAGATCGTAGCTGTGTTCTCTGTATTTCAAAACAAAAAAACCAAACATGGTGTTCGAAAGACTTAAACTATTCTGAAGAATTCATCTGTCTAATTAGAGATCATTATTTGATAACTGATGGAAGGAGTAACATCATCATCAACACTGGCATTCTGCAGACTGTGCCACTAATTATCTACGTGTCATAAGCTACACTGGAGAAGATTATGAGATTTTTTTTAAAAGATTTTATTTATTTATTTTACAGAGAGAGAGAGATCACAAATAGGCAGAGAGGCAGGCAGAGAGAGAAGGGGAAGAAGGCTCCCTGCTGAGCAAAGAGTCCGATGCTCCATCCCAGGACCCTGCGATCATGACCTGAGCCAAAGGCAGCAGCTTAACCCACTGAGCCACCCAGGCACCCGGTTATGAGATTTTTTAAAAAAGAAAACCAAAAACGGGGCGCCAGGGTGGTTCAGTGGGTTAAGCCGCTGCCTTCGGCTCAGGTCATGATCTCAGGGTCCTGGGATCGAGTCCCATGTCGGGCTCTCTGCTCAGCAGGGAGCCTGCTTCCTCCTCTCTCTCTGCCTGCCTCTCTGCCTACTTGTGATCTCCCTCTGTCAAATAAATAAATAAAATCTTTAAAAAAAAAAAAAGAAAAAAAAAAGAAAACCAAAAACTCTTAAGATAAGCATCACTGACCAAGAATTGACACACTAATTTTGCAACAAGCCCTTTGCACTTAACCGTCTGAACCACCCAGGTGCCCCAAGCCCTTTGATCTTAGTATGCTAGGAGTCACTTTATAAGTGATCAGAATTAAACACATATTTAAGTTAATAAAAAATACGTACAATAAACTGAAATTACAATGAATTGTTTATAACAGAAAAGTGTGCAAATAAAAACAAAATCACCCAAAACTCTTAGTAATATATACCCAGACTTACTGCGGAATAGCTTCTCTATCATGAAAAGATCTTGGAAAACAATGTCCTGAGTCTATGACAAACATAAACCTGGGTCAGTTTTACATTAAAAACACACAGCCAAAAAAAAAAAAAAAAAATCACACAGTTATTTGGCTTAAGGATCCTACTTAAGATATCTGACAATAACCTCCCAGGTCATAGGACCATCAATTTTGTATGGAGAATTGATCCCAATAGACCCAGATTGAACATTCTTTAAGCTACGTACATACCTTGGCCTAAAGACAGACATTGAACCATTAACCACTTTTCCATAGAAATGTGTTTTGCAAGATTTGGACATCAGATAAAACAGTCCAACATATTTCAATTAAAAGCAGTCACACAATATCTCTGGAGGAATGACTGTTTGGCAAACAGAAATACAAGTATTGAACACATATGGTAGAAAAGCAATAGGCATGTTCTTGGAGCTAGGGATATGACTTCTGATTCAAAACTGAGCTCAATTTGGACAGCGTGTTTGTCTGTCTGTTTGTTTGTTTAAATGAATCAGTAAAGACATGAGCTATATTTTGTGTATCCAATATAAATGTTATCCTTCAAAACCAAGCCAAATACACCCAGAAAGATTTTGGCAGGAACTTAAGAACCACTGGTATGGTAGTCACTCAAGGCTTTAAACCAAATAACATATAATCAAAGTTCAAGCTCAATCTGAAAAATATTTTCAAGTTTGGTTTTATTCAGGCCAAACTGTTTTTTAAAAAATATTTTTTAGGGGCACCTGGACGGCTCAGTAGGTTAAGTGGCTGGTTCTTGATTTTGGCCCAGGTCGTGAGCTCAAGATCCTTGGATCCAGCCCCTCCTTGGGCTCCAGGCTGGGGGTGGGGGGTGTCTGCTGGAGGATCCTTTCTTTTTCCCCCCCTGCCCCTACCCCAACTCACATGCAAGCATATTCTCTCTCTCTCTAAAAGAAATCTTAAAAACAATATTTTTTATTGTGCTAAAATATATGTAACTTAAAATACACAATTTTAACCATTTTTTGAAGTTTTTTAAAAAATTCATTTGAGAGAGAGAGAGAGAGAGGAAAGGCAGGAGTAGGAGGGAGGGTCACTGGGAAAAGCAGAAGCAGACTCCCCTCTGAGCAGAGATCCCATCGCAGGGCTCGATCCCAGAATTCAGGGTTTATGTCCTTACACAAGCTAAAGGACACCTAATTGAGCCACCCAGGAGCCCTCCATTTTAGTCATTTTTAAGTTCCCAGCTCAGTGGTGTAAGTACATTAGCTTGGTTGTGCAGCCGTCCTCACCATTTCCAGACATTTTCTTCATCCCAACAGATGTGTAGTTTTAGAATACACACAGGCTTGGTTTTTTAAAACATTGATTCCCTAAAAATGTCTTTTGGAAGAAACTTCTGGTGACTTCCTAGTTCCTTAAAAGAATGTGAATTTGAACTCATCCTATGAGTTCAGTTGGTTCTAATGCACGCTTTGTTCTTTCAGTGTTTCAATTCTCTGCTTGGGAGCACTAGAAAATAACCCTACTTGGCAACAAGTTAGCTTGGATTATATTTTCATCCCAGGTGAAGTCGTGTGAAAATTCAAACACAGTTATGAAATTAATACACATGAATGATCAGTATTCCACTTTAGGAAGTAATTTTTGAATCTGTTATCATGGTGGTTCTGTTTTTTAAAAGAACATCTGAAGTAACTGAAAAAGAGAGAACACCAATAGTTTGTTGCCAAGAATTCAGTCTCCATTTCTCTAACCAAGTTGGAAAACTGTATCTTTCATTTAAAGATGACCACTGGTCTCCAACTATTATTAATAGAGCTAATAATTTATGATTTCTTAGGTTTAGAGGAATGCTTCGTGCCTTGAGTTTAGCAGGGGCAGGCATTATAATCTCACTGATTGGGCTGTAGAGTTGATTCTGAATCTAATTTGGGGGCTGATTCACAGAGCCTGAAAGTCCTTAGATGACATGAATTGTAACAGCTACAGAGCTCAAGAGCATCAAGAAAATGACATTCCAAGTCATTGCTGCTTCCCAGAAACTCAGCTTTGTAACTCTTGAGGGAAAGGATCTTGTCAGTCATGTTCACCCTTACACCACTGAGTTCTGGAATAGTGCCATACATAGAGAGCACACTCAAAAAATATTTCTTGAATTAAAGAATAATCCCATCCCTCTATACAACACATACACACATATCCTTGTTCCTACCAGCATGAAGGTACAAATGAGATCATTAACAGTAGTTGCTCAAATTTAACAGGCTCAAGGCCTAATCTGCCTGTGATCAGCCTTCCGCTCTCCAAATCTGTAGTTTTTTGTTGACCTCCCCCAAGTGTGTCTCAGTGGTGTGTAAGAACAAGTCTCCTCCCGTTCTGCTGACCTAGCTTCCTTGTGCTGCTGCCTGTGGCCCATGGTAACTTGAGCAAGCATCTCCTCATTCTCACTGCTGTGGTTAAGCAGCGGGAGAATGTGAATACAACCTGCCCTAGACAAGAGTGCTGGTCCTGATGCTCCTGTGGCTGAAAAATCCTGAGTATAGCCAATGATACGGTGTATATTTCAGTGTTCTGGGCATCGGAGCCATGATACATCCCACAAAGAAATAGGGAGTTAGTGTCTGCGGGGCTCAGTTGGTTAAGCTTCTGCTTTCGGCTCAGGTCAGGATCTCCGGGTCCTGGGATGGAGACCGCATCGGGCTCTCCCTCTCCCTCTGCCTGCTGCTCCCCTGCTTCTGCTCTCTCTGTGTGTCAAATAAATAAATAAAATCTTTAATCTAATCTAAATTAATCTAATCTAATCTAAAAAAGAAGAAAACCGAAAAGAAACAGGGAGAATCCTTCCTTCATCTCAACTTAGTATTACACTTTGGACACAGGAAATCACATGGTCAAGACCGAAGTCAAATGGTAGAAAAGAACACCATGTCTACTGTGAATCCACAATAAGTATGGGAAAAAATATGTCTATAACACATAACACAGGTCTATAGCACATAACACATATAAAGAGAACCTGGAAAATCAACAAGAAGATGAGAAACCCTATAGGAAAAAAAGCAGATAATTTACAAAGAATAAATATGAATGGCAAAGAAACATAGGATGCTTACCTTATATTCAAAAACATGCTAATTTAAAGCACTGTGACTTTTTTTTTTTTTTTTTTTTTTTAAACAGAGATCACAAGAGGCAGAGAGGCAGGCAGAGAGAGAAGGAAGCAGGCTCTTGAGAGCCCGATGTGGGGTTCGATCCCAGGACCCTGGGACCATGACCTGAGCCAAAGGCAGAGGCTTTAACCCACTGAGGAACCCTAGGCACCCTGACTGTGATGTATTTTTTACGCATGAGATTGGAAAAGAATAAAATAATAACATTAACTCATATTAGCTAAAGAATAAATTTGTACGAACTTTCTGAATTCAGTTTGGCAATGGGTTTTAGCATTGAAAAAGTACATAACTAATTACTCAGCAATTCTCCTTCCAGGAATTTATCATAAACAAAACAAAACAAAGATTGTGCCAAGATCTATGTTCAAAATATTTACTATGGGTTAAAAAAAGAAAAAACAGCAAAAAAAAAAATTGAAGAAAGCTCTTTGTTCTCATTTTTCTCTCTGTTTTGTTTGTTTGTTTGTTTGTTTTGTTTTTAGATTGATTGATTTGACAGAGAGAGAGCCAGAGAGCACAAGCAGGAAAAATAGTAGAGGGAGCAGGAGAAGCAGGGTCGCCGCTGAGCAGGGAGCCCAATGAAGGGCTCGATCCCAGGACCCTAGGAACATGACCTGAGCCAAAGGCAGACGCTCCACCTACTGAGCCACCCAGACACCCCTGTTCTCTTGCTTTTGCCTGAACATTATCATTACATACATGGCATAGCTAAATTCATCACTTCATCTGCAGCATATAATCACAAATTTTGCACAGTGACATAGTAGAATAAATTTACCAGGAAAGCAACACATTTACCACCACCAACATGATGAATTTCTCTTTTGTAGTAAAAAGTGCGTTTTTACTGTGAAATGTTAAAAAAATATCTCTACAGGAAGGAGAAAATGAGATAGGAAAAGAAAGATAAAGCAGAAAAAACTGAAAAGAGAACAGTTATCAGGCAATTCCTTATACCATGCTTTCTGGGTTTCATGGGGGACCTCACTAAAAGGTTGACTTTTCAGCATCTTACATATATTGTGAACCTTAGTACCTAACACACTTCATCAGGAATCTGTTTAGCAGATATGAAATGAATGGAAGGAAGAAATGTGCAGCATAACTAATAGGATTTTTTAGCAATTTCAAATAAAGAGTGACCTCGGGTGTTCAGCCCAGGCTCCTTATTCTGAGCGTCTTCCCGGCAGGGGGTGGAAGACCAGCTTCCCAGTTGCTGGGCGCGAACAGGGTGTCAAGGCTAAAACATATTCAGGGACCACAGCTCTCTCCTTAACATCACCTGAGTTACACAGAGAGGCGCTGTCCCTCTTCTATTTGCATATTATCGTCACAAAGCATTTTGAGGTGAAGATTTTTTTCCCCTCTTTACTGTTATTCTTGCTATACTTTTCATTTTATTTAACCGGCTAAAAATTGCTGTGTGTGGCAGGTAGACAAAAGACAAACTGTAAGAGCTTTCCTTCCAGATAGTTCCACAAATCCATGTCCTACCCTTCCTACCCAGTTCACCACCCCACATCTCAGCTTGACTCTCCTGAGTGATGGCTCTGCCCACCTCTTTATATAGAGAAAACAGGAATCTCAAATTGATATGCAGACATGTAAATGGCTATTTGGACCACCTAGCAAAGAACATAAAGTTGGTAAAAATTTAAAATATATATATTAAGCTAATATATAAATATTTGGCTAGAAATCATAAGTACTTTGGCCCCAGCTATTAGCCTCAACTTTCATCACGGGACAGTGAGTCCCGGACACATTAGGCACAGAGGCAGTCTCAGAGGAAATGACTAATGGAAAAAAAGATAAGAAGCACTTGGTAAGATTGACTCACATTGTTCAGTTTAATGTGTATTTCTAAATTTAATTTTGCGTATTTGCAGCTTTAGGAAAAAAATAATATCTGATACTGACCTTTGGATTTCAAGTTGATCACTTTAACAATGAAGTAATTAGAGAGGTTCTAATCTTGTAGGAATGTTCCATGACACTTCTTTCCTTATCCTGAAGAATATTCCCTCTGTACCAAAGGGTTATAAACCAAAATTCTGTGAAGACTTTAGGTGTAGTTGTAAAAGTATAAGCTTGTAATCAACAGAACTGAGTTTGAGCACTAGTGCTGCAACCTAATAGCTATGTGGCCTCAGAAAAACTTAATCACTGTTAACCGTAATTTTCTCACAAGCACAGCAGGTCTAATTATACCTGCCTTACCGACGTGCAATGTGCGTTAAACAGCTCCACAACTATCATTATCATGAAATAAACATACCAAATATTTGAACTGAATGCAATTTTCTTACTTTACTTAAATTTTTATGGAAATTATTTTCCAAAACTACACATCTGTAAAAAAAATTAGTCAATAAATAAAATACTCCATTTTATATCCCATATCCTACACGGTCTGTGTTTCCTTAAGATTCTCCCCGCTCCTATTCTTTTTAAGACTGAGGGGTTAGGAATGTCTGGGTGGCTCAGTCAGTTAAAGTGTTTGCCTTCAGCTCAGGCCATGATCCCAGGGTCTTGGGTCTGAGTCCCACATTGGGCTCATTGCTCAGTGGGGAGCCTGCTTCTCCTTCTGCCTGCTGCTTCTCCTGGTTGTGCGTACTCCGTCTCTTAAATAAATAAAATCTTTAAAAAATAAATAAGACTAAGGGCCGGGGGTTGACAAGAGGTAGGACCACCAGAGGTCTAATGCTTTCGTTACTGACTTTTAGATAATCCCCTTGTTTTCAGTCCTGAATCTCAAGTCAACTTTTATGGGTCTTGGAGCCCTGGTCTCCTGGATTTCTCCGGGTTATTGACATTAGAGCAACTTGGGTCATAACTTTGATTCTATGGGTTTGATCAACTCTTCCATTTGCCTCTCTCTGCCAAAATGGTTTTTGAAATGTGTCCTAAACTCTTTACTTCTCCCTTCTCTTTGTCCTTGCTGACTAAAACTTGTAGTACTTTTCCTGTCCCTTCTTGGCATATTAACATGTGTTGTTAACATGTCACGCTTAACCAGCTGCTTTGGAAACAAGTTGGGAAATTTAAACAATAGGATTTAAAACTAGGTATGAGTAATAAAAAAGAGAAAGCAATTTTTTAAAACTTCAGGTAAAGGATGTATAAGAATTGCAACTTTTCATTTTCTGGAGATCAGTCCATTCACTTAATTTGAGCGCTTCCATCATCTGACTCTGAAGATAATGCAGGAAGAAGATTGAACACTTCTTTTTTTTTTTTTAAGCACATTTTTTTTTTCAGGAATTTTGCTATCCTTACTCTTTGAATTTGTTTAATAAACAGGCTCCAAAGAAGGAGAACTAAAACTAAACACTCAACCAGCTCTAGTCCAAACTTCACTTTTGGAAATTCAAAGGGGGTTAGAAGATGTCTTTGACTTTGATAAAAGATGCCTTTGATTTTTCCTGAAAAGAATGTAATACTTTACATTTGCTAAAACTGAAAAAATGAGCCATGAACAGCAACTTAATGTGGGTGGTTAACATGCATCAGAACAGCATTTTTCTTGGGCTGTGTAGCTGAAGAGGCTTTGCTGTGGTCCAGAGCAAACTCATCTCTCCTCAGCTGTCTTAAAAAGGGAAACAAGTAGAAATTTACAGTTGATACAGGACTACCACTACATCCAAAGAAATAAGATAAAGGGTAAAGATCTGATTTTTTAAAAGATCTTATGTAATTATTTGAGAGAGAAAGAGAGAGAGCATGGAAACGGGGAGGGCAAAGAGAGGGAGACGCAGACTCATGCTGAGCAGAGAGCCCAACGTGGGGCTGGATCCCAGGACCCTGAGATGAAGGTGGATGCGTAACTGACTGAGCCACCCAGGTGCCCCCCCAAGATTTGATTTTCAACATTTACAAAAATATAGTAGCATTTCAAGTTGAAGTTTAAGTCAATCTAACATACAATTTCATATGAATTTCTATTTATTTGCAGGAAAGAAAGCCTGTCTTTCCAAATCAGGGCTAACAAAATGTCTGCAATAAGTAAGTCTCTGTTAAGCTAAGATCTGCTCCTTAGTCTGGCTTATTCTGGAAATTTAATTAGGTTATTCAATATCTCATGAATCACTAAAAAACCAAAATATAAATTTATTAGAATATGCATTTGCCAAAGAAATACATTTGCCAAACATAAGCAAATCTTCTTTCAGGTGTTGGATCAAATTGTGGAGAGCTGGATCATTTTAACAAAAAGCGTAATCAATAAAGGGATAGATCTGCATGGAAAAGGGAATACTTGTGCCTGTCTATCGAAGCATCTTTTACCTTCGTGGTATAAACCTGAAAAATATCTTACTTGGTTTTTTCTTTTCAAGTATTTTTACTAGACACCAAAAAGCACACATCATAAGAACAAATCTCTGTAGGAAACATCTTACAGTGCTGGGACCAATGTTCATTCCATGTTGGTTGCATGGGGGTAAATTGAGAGATAATGTCATGCTAATTACTCCTTTATGTGTATATTTTTCACTTCTTGATTTAACAAAAGTATTTGATTGAGGCAGGTTGCTCTCTTTGAAAGAACATAGCACTTTGAGAGGAAATCAAAAGGATTTGAGGAAGGAAGGGAATAGTCAAATGGTCAAAACACCCTAGCCAGCACATACAAAGATGCTGTGATCAACCACTATTGTATTTGACATTTGTTGCATAAGCCACAGGGACTGATTTAGTAGTGAGGAAGAAATTCCTTCCAGAATCACGTTTATACATCTTTCAGTTGGCATCCACAGATGACAAGTTAACTATCTATAGAAGTTCCTCCAAACCCCAGACTGATACTGATAATTCTGGATCCTTACCCCAGCCTGAGGGGAAATTCCTACCTTAACGTTCATTCCCACTTGAGGCCCATAGCTTCCCATGAGCTATTGAAAAGGCGACCTCATCCAAATGTCCACAGTTCCAGAAAACATACCATCCCCAGCCTCCATGGATCGGGTCCCAGCATTTTGGAAACAGCTGATATTTTCTCCCCATATCGCTTGGGCTCATGAAGAATCAAGGTTCTAATATAGAAAAATTGTATCTTGGGGAGCCAGAAAAATATGTTTTAGCATAACTTTGTTTATTGTTTTCTGGACCTTTTGGTTAATGTTGTTATTGATGAAAACTGTTTCTCCTTTGCTTACAAAAACTGTTTTTAACAGGGTTTTGGAGAGGAGGAGGGTTGGGGGTTGGATGGGCCTGGTGGTGGGTATTAAGGAGGGCACGTATTGCATGGAGCACTGGGTGTGGTGCATAAACAATGGATTCTGGAACACTGAAAAGAAATAAAATAAAATAAAATGGAAAAAAAAATCTTGTATAAGTCTGTACCCTAAGGATTGAAGCTTTGTCTAATTCCTATAGTCATTGCTTAGAATTTTCCTTCCATCAGAACTCTGTTTCCCTTATAGACACAGGACAGCAGAATGTTAGTTGTATTAGCAGAACCAAGATTTCTTGATTTCCTTTGTTCTAAGCAATTTCCTCTCTGCATAACAGGTCAGTCTGAAAGCATTCTGCCAAAAATCTTCCATGTTTGATATGAAGGCATGCAAAATCGATTTCTAGAATGAAAGGGTGAAAAACCTGCCTAGGAGAAAGAATTTAGATCAGAAATTTACTTGATATGTAGGATCATGGTTAAAGGAAGTAGAATAATCCTCAAAAATGGTATCAGCAAATGATAGAAGCCTGACAGACTGAGAAATATATGTATATAAATGCATATTTATGAGATAATCTAATGTAGTGATTAATAGCAAAGAGTCTGAAGGTACACTAGCTGGCTCAAATATTGGATCTTCTGCTTGCTTTGAAACCTTGGCAAATTAAAACACTGAGTGAGGACCAGGTACATGGTAGGTGCAGGTCTCAGAGTTTGCTACTATTAATTTCCTACAGAGTCTTAGAAATTTTCTGACATGTTCTTATTCTCCAAAATCTTTAATTAGGAGTGTACTTGCTGTGATGAGCACTAGGCAATGTACGGAAGTGTTGAATCACTGTACTGCACACCTGAAACTGATATTACCTGGATGTTAACTGGAATTTATTTATTTATTTACTTATTTATTTATTTATTTTTAATTATTATTTATTTATTTGACAGAGAGAGAGAGAGATCACAAGAAGGCAGAGAGAGAGGCAGAGAGAGAGGAAGGGAAGCAGGCTCCCTGCCTAGCAGAGAGCCCGATGTGGGGCTTGATCCCAGGACCCTGGGATCATGACCTGAGCTGAAGGCAGAGGCTTTAACCCACTGAGCCACCCAGGTGCCCCTGTTAACTGGTATTTAAATGAAAACTAAAAAAAACCCCACCAAATCTCCTTTTTTTCCTCTAGATTTCACGAGGAAAACATACCTCTTTAGTTTAATAATCTTTAAAATATGTAAAAAATCTAAATATACAAATTATTTTAATAAATACTTTTTAGTTGCCTGCTTCTTGACAAATTCTAAGGAAAATGATTTAATCTTACCAAAAAATTATCTCTAAATTATACTTTCGTCTGCACTACTTTAGTACCTATAAAGAGTGAATCCATTCTGTGACCTGGGATTATCAGAGAGGGTCACCTTCCCCTGATCTGAGTATCTTTTCTTTGTTGCCGGATATGGGGACAAAGATAGTTTGTATCCTTGTAACTTTCAGTCCAGGAACTCTGTGTCCCTTTGGTCTTAGTTTTCATGTAAGAAAAGTGTTCAGGGGGAAATTATGTCATTGAATCATAGAGTGGAAAGAGATTTCAGAGGTCAATAGGTCAACTCTTTTATTTTCTAAGAATTGGGGTTTTGAGAGGAGACGAGATGCTTTTGGGTAACAGGACAGGGTAAAGGCAAAGGAGGGTGTAAGGCAGGCCTTTCTCCTGCAGTGTGCGTTGTAATGATACAGAGGGGCAGTAATTGATTCTGAAAGTCTTTGTTTTTTTTTTAAGACTTTATTTATTTATTTGACAGAGATCACAAGTAGGCAGAGAGGCAGGCAGAGAGAGGAAGGGAAGCAGGCTCCCACTGAGCAGAGAGCCCAACGTGGGGAGGGGGGGCTCTATCCCAGGACCTTGGGTTCATGACTTGAGCTGAAGGCAGAGGCTTTAACCCACTGAACCACACAAGCGCCCCAGTTCTGGAAAAGTCTTTTAAAATGCAAGTCAGTTTACTCTATTGTAATGCTTATTTCCCCCACTGGACAGAAATAAACATGGAAACTCATGAATAAAATTAAAATATTCGAGGAATTTTGCATCTAGAAATGCTTTCATGACATGCCCTAGGCAGTTCAAGGATATGCACATCATTTATGATGTCATTTTAGGGGCATTAAATGAGATAATACATGCCAAGCTCTTTGCTTAATGCCTGGCTCACAGGAAGCAGTTAAAAAAATTTAGCTATTTATACAATTATTATTATTTACTTACCTCTGGGAATCCTCTTTCAGAGTGAAGGTAAGGCAGAAAAATATTTACTGACTATCTTGGAGATAATTATTGTATGATTCTTCACAGTATCTGAAAAGTCAGTTAAGAATAGTGCTACCCCAGGGTGCCTGGGTGGCTCAGTGGGATAGGGCCTCTGCCTTTGGCTCAGGTCATGATCTCAGTGTCCTGGGATCAAGCCCCCCCCCCCCCCCGCCCCCCCGCTCCCCCGCATCCATCAGGATCTCTGCTCAGTGGGGAGCCTGCTTCCTTCTCTCTGCCTGCCTCTCTGCCTGCTTGTGATCTCTCTCTCTGTCAAATAAATAAATAAAATATTAAAAAAAAAAAAAAAGAATAGTGCTATCCCTATTGAAATCTGGGAATCATAGACAGTAAAGATTTGCAAGCACATTTCGATGACCCAAACAGGTTGTAAGCAAAAAGAGAAACATTCTGTGCTTCCTGACTGCTCCATCCCAGATTTAAATGCTTCATTTCTGATGTTTTTAGTTTCTCAAATAACTTTCTCAAATAACTGTGAAAAGGAAATCAGGAAGCTGAGTAAAGGAAGTTCTGTGGGCTTCTCCTGGAGACTTCCTTCTTTGTCCATCAACAGAACAGCTGGAAAAGTAAAAATGGGCGTATTTGAACACTTCCCCTTTACCAAAATAAAAAATAAAAAAAAAAGAGGAACCGATATGTGGGCTATTCTTTTTTTTTTTTTTTTTTTTTTTTTAAGATTTTACTTTATTTATTTGTCAGAGAGAGAGAGAAAGAGAAGGAGCACAAGCAGGGGGAGCGGTGGGCAGAGCAGGCAGAGGGAGAAGCAGGCTCCCTGCTGAGCAAGGAGCCCCATGTGGGACTCCATCCCAGGACTCAGGGATCATGACCTAAGCCAAAGGCAGCGGCTTAACGACTGAACCAACCAGGCATCCCTGAGGGCTATTTTTAACGTATTGTATTTATTTTTCCTTTTTTTTTTTTTTAATTTAAGATTTTATTTATTTATTTGAAACAGAGCACACAGAGGGAGAGTGAGGAACAGACGCCTCACTGAGCAGGGAACTTGACATGGGGTTCGGACCCAGGATCCTGAGATCATGACAAGAGCTAAAGGCAAAAACTTAACCAACTGAGCCACCCAGGTGCCCCATTTTTCCATCCTTAAAGAAATACCTAATAACTACTGATAATTACCAAGTAGTGACTACATGTCAAGCAATGTACTAAATTATTTAAATACATTAACTTGTTTATTCCTTTCAACTCTGAGAATTCAGAATGATTTTTATCATTACCATTTTACAGATGGGGAAACCGATGCCCGCGGAGGGTGTTGGTCTGCCGAAAGTTCCAGAGCTCAAAGCGGTGGTGTTGAGATACCAATTTCAGGCAAGCAGTCAGTCCAGGCTGGAAGTCTACACTCAGGACCATAGATAACCAACTAACTACATTGGTTGGAAAATAAGAAAAACAAGAACAAATTGGGACTCTGAGTCAATGTTGTATGTTGAACGACAGTTAAGAACTCACTAATTAAATACCAGGGGGCTAAGAGTGTTCCAGTTCCAAAGCTGCCAGAGAAAAAGGAAGGTATATTCAATTAAGTTCTCATAGTGCTTCAAATGCTTGTGGGGACATTATCATACAGACAGTCACTTTTATTCTTAGTTCTTTCTCATGCAGCCCAGTCTGGTGTGTGGGGGTGTATGTGAAGGACACGAGCCTGCAGAAAAAAGCACCACTCAGGAGAGACTCGAGAAAACCCTTGAGGGGTTGTTCACCCTGCTTTTCCCCCTTTCCCTTCCACATTCTCGCAGATTGCTGACTCCTCTCATTCCCTCCGGAGAGGATGAAGCAGGGTAAAAAGTAAAAGTTGTTTAGCAACTGCTTCTTTTTCTGGCTTTTAGTTCCAACGCCCAACCAGGGACAGCACAAGGACTCTTCGGCAGACACTGGGGAAAAGAAACCACCCTCCCTACAGACCAACGGCTAACAGCATTAATAAACCCTCACTAACACTCATCCGCCTCGTCAGCATGGAGGTGATGCACAAGTCTTTTTAAGCACACCTGTATGCACTCATTTAATGCTCTCAAAACCTTATAAGGTTGTGGTTACTAATATTGTTAAGAATGCTCCGGGAGGGGGACGCCTGGGTGGCTCAGCGGCTAGAGTCAAGGTCTCCAGATCCAGGGATTGGACCAGGGTGAAGTCCCTGCTTCTCCCTTTCCTCCCCACCTGTGCTCTCTCTCGCTCTCTCATCTAATACATAAATAAAATCTCAAGAAAAAAAAAGAGAAAAGAATGTTCCATGAGGGCAAGGATTTTTTTTTTTTTTTTCTGTTTTTGTCTACTGCTTTACCTCTATTATCCAAAATAGTACCTGGCAAATATTAGGTACTCACTAAATATTTATTGTAGAATAAATTCCCACCTAAAGGTGGAGGAACTGAGGCACAGAGAAGGTAGTAACCTGCCCAAAGTCTCACAGCCTGTGATAGACTGGGAGAATTTAAAGCATCCCCCCCTGGGCCAGGGGAGGGAGAAGCAAGAGGAGGGGACAATGTGTGGTTCCTGAGAGCAGAGGCCTGGGACCATACTGTGTCACCAGTGAGATTCCACTTGGAAGAAATGACCGTGTTGGGTGCTGTGCAGTCGGAACTTTAGACAGCGTTGTAAGTGACAAAACTGCCATATTTGGGGAAGAGAGTGGCAGGATGAGGGTACCACAGACGCAGCAGAGAGCTGTGCACACAGGGCCAGTGGGCCAGGCGTAGGACAGCTGGTGTTGATCGATGATGGAGAACCAAAGGGCCACCCCTCCCCTAATTGATAACTGCTTGCTTTGTCTTCCTCCAACCAAGAAAAATGGGTTGTAAAGCAGAGCATTGTTACAGAAAATGAGGAAAGTGCTATTTCTTGCACATTTGATGTTTTTTTTTAACTGAAGCATACTTAATATAGGGAGAGAATATTAAATGTGTCCTCAGAAGGCACACGTGTTGATCCTTGGTTGTTCTGTCCCAAATTCCTAGACAATTTATCTAATTTCCCTATGTCTGTTTCTTCATCTATAAAATAGGGGTTAAAAGTGATTGAGGGGAGGAGAAAAAGATTTTTTAAAGTGTAAGTTAAAACTCAGTGAAAGAGAACAAACACAATAAGCTAATTTTGTAGAACTCCTGTTTCATGTGCACTTAATTTTGACTTACATAAATTTTTTTTGGTGAATAACATACTGTAAACTTTTCACAGATTGATATTCATATACTTTTTCATTTCTTATGCTTACAATTAACGGATGTAAACACATTTTTCCTAGTTTAAAGCATTTCAGACAGGAACTATTACCTGTTGATAGGTTGCTGTTACTGCCTGTGAGTGTGATTGTCCGGAAGCTAAAAGCCAGGCTGTCATCAAAATGTTTCATGGACAATCTGTAGGTCCAATAATGCACAGGTAGGTATTTCGCTGGGTCTTTTCACTGAGCTGTCCCAAAATTGTAGCTGGAATTAGCTGGAGTGGGAAAAAAAATTCTAAAACAATTAGGCATTTGTTACTAATCTGTATAAGGATGATCAACAAGGTGTGTTAGAATCTTGCTCTCCAGGTTTGCTTTAAACCATATGGCTCTTCCAAGAAAAGGAATGTAAATGAAATATACTCGCAGCAATAAGAACTTTAGAAGTCCTTGTAAAAATGTGATTGGTGGGGAAATAAAAATTGGGATCATTTCATTCAGCAAAGATACATTAGTGCCTATGATGTGCCTGGCATTCCTTTCCATAATGAGGGTACCGCAGTAAACTCAACTACGAAACGCCTGCTCTTTTGGAGCTCACATTCTGCTGGAGGAGGGTGAAAACCAACCGAGAAAATACACTATGTTGTCAGACACAGTAAATGAAGAAACACCCCACAGGTGAAGGATGGGACTGTTGGAGGAGGGGGCCGGTGAGGATGTGGTCAGCCAAGCGTTCTCCAAGGAGACATAATGAATTGAGGAAGCCAGCCATGTACAGATCTGAAAAGAAGGCTTACTTGTGTTCACTTTCTCTCATTCTCTGGGAGCCTATGGTGTAAGGCTTTAAACACAGATGGTGAGCTTGTGGCAATAGGCACACATCAGCCCCCGGAACTTTGATTTTACCAACTGAATGCAAATCTGTTAGGTTATTTACACACAGAGATCCTATAAAATGCCAAGAAGAACCAGAATTCTTCACAGGATTAGACTGTTTGGCAGGCATAGTTCATCTAAGAAATGAAGGAAGAGACTTAGGTGGAAGTAAGTCGTTTCGTCTCTCATTGGCTTGTGACTGTCACTTACTCATCATATAAACCCAAGATGCCATCCCTGATGAGAGCATAGAAGATACTAGAGACTCCACGGAGACAGAGCCCAAGTAAGTGGTAAGATTGAACTCTACAAAGATAGGAAATGAGATCGTGTTCTTTCTTCATCTCAGTGTTTATTTTTATTACTGTGATATTCTGACTGAGCAAATGATACCTATTTTCACCGTGTTATTCATTCCGCTCTCATTCAGAGCCTCTCTGTTAGAGGTCAGGTCAAACAGTAGTTTCTTTTTTCTTTCTTCTTTTTGTTTTGTTTTGTTTTGTTTTTCTTTTTTGAGGGTAGGTGGAGGGGCAGAGGGAGAGGGAGACAGAGAATCTTAAGCAGGCTCCCTGCTGGGCCCAGTATAGGGCTCAGTCTCACAACCCTGAGATCATGACCTGAGCTGAAACCAAGAGTTGGACAATTAATTGACTGAGCCACCCAGGTGCCCCAAAATCAAACACTAGTTTCTTTCTTTCTTTCTTTCTTTCTTTCTTTCTTTCTTTCTTTCTTTCTTTCTTTCTTTCTTTCTTTCTTTTAATATTTTATTTAATTGTTTGACAGACAGAGATCACAAGGAGGCAGAGAGGCAGTCAGAGAGAGAGGAGGAAGCAGGCTCCCCGCTGAGCAGGGAGCCTGATGCGGGGCTTGATCCCAGGACCCTGAGATCATGACCTGAGCCGAAGGCAGCGGCTTAACCCACTGAGCCACCCAGGCGCCCCCTTCCTAGGTATTTTCTTTATAATATTTTCTATCACTTTAAGGCTCATTTTGTTGAAGTATCCATGTTTTGCCAAGAATGGCATTCTGTCATCATTTGATTTTATAGGTAATTTAAGGCATTTACCCCAGACTAGGAATTTGAGCTCTCAGCTCCCAAAGGATATTTCAGTTATCCCTCTTGCTTTGGCTTTAATGTGAGACAATCATTTAAAATGATATTTAGTTGGTCTTTGGTGAGAAAAGAAAAATCCTGGCTTGCCAATGCAAAATCACACATTCAGGATTTGACTGAAATCAATATTTTACTCAGTTAACAAAAATGTTTATATTTCTTCATTGTCCTACAATTTAACTCCAACCTGGCAAATTTTCCAGAATCAAACTAGACAGACTCAGGGACCCTGTGAAGGAGGGAAATCAACATTCTTTACCACCAACTGTTAGTGGGAAATGCAGAGCTGTTGTTTAACGTCATAATGTGCAAGAAGTTCTTATGTAGACAACAGTAGCTCATGTGATTGCTCTCTAAATCCACTTTTTGTATTTCAAAACACTACAGTCCATATGATGGGCTCACAGACATGGCACTCTATGCCAGTACCTTTTGAATGGGTTTAAATATGGGTCAGGTTGAGATCTAGCAAAGAACTGTTATCAAATTCACAAATAATCTTTGTTTTTATACTTCAGACTCGTAGGTTATTGGATTACTACTAGGCATATATAAAACCGTATCTGGAATTCTTGAATATGTTTGATGTTCCTTTTATTTAAGAGTAAGAGCTCATACAGATCAACACTTTGATAAGTAAAATAAAGATAAGTAGTATTTAGGTTTTTTTAAAATTTTTATTTATTTATTTGACAGACAGAGATTACAAGTAGGCAGAGAGGCACGCAGAGAGAGAGGGGGAAGCAGGCTCCCTGCTGAGCAGAGTGCCCAATGTGGGACTCCATCTCAGGACCCTAAGATCATGACCTGAGCTGAAGGCAGAGGCATAACCCACTGAGCCGCCCAGTATTTAGGTTTTGAAGTGACTTGTTAAACGGTTAATACTTAATTACTTATTTGTAAGTTTTTCTATCCATCAAAACTACCCCCAAAATTCAATTCCTTTTTTCGGTTGCTTGCTGAACTCTTGAAGGTATGTACCATAGTAAGTGAATATTGGCCTTCTTTGCCAGAGCTGATTTTGGATGCTTATCTCTTTTCTGGCACAGATATTAGCATTTTTTGATACTGTTTTACTGTGCGCCTGCAGCAACATACAGATTAGAACATCAGCTCAGTTAAAATGAAATGGTTTTATTAATACCTTGCATTTTATCAATGACTGTATTCAAATTGCCTCTGGGATTGAATGTTCCTGTGTTTTGTGGTTGTTAATCAGTTGAAATGTGCCAGTGTTACATTAAGGAAAAAGAACCACAAACCAGGAGAAAGAAAGGAGCTCCCCAAGATAGAATTTTCCAAAAAACCACTATTACTTTCCATGTAAATATTAATACTCAATTAAACAATTTGATTATTTATTAATTTATTAATAGTGAAGTAATTTAATTATTTAACTGGCTGTTTAACTAACATTAAATATTAACTATTAAAAACTAAATCTTTTTGCCTTTAGTGGCTCCATCTGTCTGAGTTCACAGGTGAAAATGTCTATGCAGGGGTTTTATGAGTCATCATTCATATCTTCCTTGAGAAACTGTATCTTATTTTCAAACACAATTCTAAGTGGGTTTTTAATTTATCTGATGAATCAGGAACTTTATTTTAAAGATTTTTATTTTATTTTATTTTATTTGAGGGAAAGAGAAAGGGCAAGAGCAGAAGGAGGGGCAGAGGGAGAGGGAGAAGCAGATTCTCCTGTTGAGCAGGGAGCCCAATGTGGGGCTCTAACCCAGGACTCCGAGACCAAAATCCGAGCCAAAGGCATTCGCTTGACTGACTAAGCCACCCAGGCCCCTTGAACCGGGAACTTTAAATGACTTTCTTCAGAGTGGAAAGAAGCCAGTGGTTAGTTTTAGTTGTAAAGGAAAGCATTAACCACAATCAGCTTACCTTTTTACTTCTTGTCCTATATCATTTCAGGAAACATTTTGCAGCATTCCCTACATGGGATTCTTAGCACAGAGTGACAGCGGAAGGGCTCAGAAATGAATTTCACAGTGACAGAATGACACTGGAATTTACCTCGGCCAGGCAAAGCATACTCCCCGGTCTGTCGTGCAGCCCGGAGTTAGTTCTATGTATTATGGGAAGCTGGGATCTAGTTCTGTATAGTTTTCTTCTTTGCCTCAGTCTGGTCCTGTTACATCCCCACCGAAATGGCATGTCCGTGGTATATCTGTGGTTCTGTTTCCTGTGGTTCATCTACACACCTCTAGATGTCTGGTCCTGGACGAAGATCCCATCACCCTCATCACAGGGTTTTTAATAGAAGTCTTGCCGTCTGGCAGGTCAAGTCCTCTCTTCCTCTTCTCTTAATTTGCCTTGGCTATTTTGGTCCCTAGCATTTCCATTTGAAATTTAGGCTCAGGGTTAGCCACATACTCTCTTGAATTTTAAATACAAATACAAACAATTTTAAATACAGACACAGACTTTGATTACAAATAAGGGCAGTTTCCATTTCATTTCTTACATATGTTGTTTATTGTTGTCTTAACTGAGTTAGCTGGGCCACCCAGGACTGTGTTGAACAGTAAGGCTAATACTGGGGTTCTCTTATTCCTGACGTTAAACAAAATACTTCTATTGGCTCCCCATGATGTGTGATGTTTGCTCTAGGTTTTTTTTTTGTAGAGGCTATTTTTGGGGGGGGCCTGGTGTCTTTCATGAATGTAACTACCTACCAATTCAGTTTCTTTGCTGGTTAGTGTTAAATGCAGGCCTTCAGGTTTTTTGTTTTGTTTTTAATTTGACTGTGTTCGTTTACATATTTCTCAAAATTTTTTCATTTTAAGTGTTCCGATTCAGGGACATAAAGTTATTTGCCAGTTAGCTTATGATTTTGAATGATCCATTTCATCTGTTGTTATGACTTCTTTTGTGTATAATATTTAATTTTTGTGACTTTTTGCATTTTCTTTATCAGTTTTACTAGAGGTTTATAATATGACCTTTTAAAGGTTGTATATAAAAGGGGGCAGGCCCTAGATTCAAGCAGTGCATCTCTACACAGTCTCCCACTTGTGAGGGGATTTTATTCTCCTTTTTTCTGAAGGAGCTACCCTCATGGATACCACTGCCTTTTCAGAATTCAGGGTGCTGTTTTACCCCTTTATAGGTGAGGAAACTAAAGCTAGGGACAGGTGACTTGCCCAAGGCCATTCAGATAGTGGCACAAGTGACACCAAAATCACACCTTCCCTTTGCCATCGACCTGCTCTGCCCTTGAGCCTGTTCCTCACAGCCTCTCTCGGTGGGAGCAGGATATGTCTTCCCTTCATCCTTTTAACCCATCATCCTCACAGAAAAAAAGGCTTTAACAAAGTGAAATTACTGTAACAGAAATATACTGCTGAATGCAGTAAGAGGGAAAGTGTTTTTAGACACTGTCCTCTTCAGTGATCATTAGCTGACATTGTAAATTTCCTTACCAATTTTCACCATACAAACATTTACGTGGAATTTCTTCTGCTAGTTTTTTATTTTAAGATTTGTGTTTATTTATTTGCGGGAGAGAGTGCTAGTGAGAGAGCTCAAGCAGGGGGAGAAGCAGACTTCCCACTGAGCAGGGAGCCTGATGTAGAGCTTGATCCTAGGACCCTGAGATCATGACCTGAGCTGAAGGCAGATGCTTAACTGACTGAGCCACCCAGGCTCCCCTCTTCTGCTAGTTTTTATGCAAAGGGTTTATAAAATGTAAGAAGGATTTGAAGAATCCATAACTGTTTCCATTGCATTTACATTTACTAATTTTTTATGTTATAAAAATGTGCACATTTACCCTAAAAAACAAAGAAACAAAAAGAACCCTAAAACGAAAAGTTCAGGGGCACCTGGTGGGTTGGGCCTCTGCCTTCAGCTTGGATCATGATCTCAGGGTCCTGGGATCGAGCCCTGAATGGGGCTCTCTGCTCAGCGGGGAGCCTGCTTCCCCCCTCTCTCTGCCCGTCTCTCTGCTTACTTGTGACGGCTTCCTCTGTGTCAAATAAATAAATAATCTAAAAAAAGTTTGTAGCTATATAAATCAAGAAACCAGATTTGAGCTCAGTAGAAAATATAATTATGCAAATAACTACAGGAATGTGTTGTGCAAGCACAGCTTCATTAATGAGTTATGTCTGTTGAAAGGATGTTCTGGAAGGAAAGATAAGCATTCATCAGATGGTCACGGACCTGTGCCAAATCTTAGATTTAAAGATATATTTGCAGAGAACTATAGATAGCTGCCAACTTACGCTAAGGATTTTTTAATGTCTTCTTTACTTGAGTGAAACACAATATAAAATAGCACATTTTTGCAAATGAACAACAACAAACAATCCCTGTGTTTTTTTTTTTTTTTTAAGATTTCATTTATTTATTTGACATAGAGAAATCACAAGCAGATGGAGAGGCAGGCAGAGAGAGAGCGAGGCAGGCTCCCTGCTGAGCAGAGAGGCAGCGGCTTAACCCACTGAGCCACCCAGGCACCCAATCCCTGTGTTTTCATGCAGAATTAGGAGGCCGACACATTCACATAGCATTTGACCAAATGAGAAAAAGTTATGTTTAATTTTTAATATTGATCATAATGGAGATAAATAAATCTATACATTCATATAATGTTTGTAAGGAAAATACATATCATTTCTTTGTTGCTGAGGAAAAATTGACCTATAACAGCAAAAATCAGTAAAGAAAGGCTTTGTAGAGTGCCAGGGTGGTTCAGTCATTGAGTGTCTGCCTTCGGCTCAGGACCTGATCCCAGAGTCCTGGGATTGAGCCTGGCATCTGGGGAGCCTGCTTCTTCCACTCATATTCCCCCTGCTGTGTTCCTCTCCCCATCAAATAAATAAATAAAATCTTAAAAAAAAAAAAAAAAAGAAAAGTTGTGTAAAATATTCTTCAAATAAAAACTGCAGGGGCGCCTGGGTGGCTCAGTGGGTTAAGCCTCTGCCTTCAGCTCAGATCATGATCCCAGGGAGCCTGCTTCCTCCTCTCTCTCTGCCTGCCTATCTGCCTACTTGAGATCTCTGTCTGTGAAGTAAATAAATAAAATCTTAAAAAAAAAAAAATAAAAACTGCAACCAAGAATGATACTTTTTCCACTGTGAAGGCCTTTTTTTGTTCTTTTGAGATTTATAACAGGTTGATCATGGAATTGTAACCACTATGCTCTTTATTTCCAAGATAAGAATGTTCCCTTAATTTGATTACATAAATATTTCCTTTTTTTTCTTTCAGAAGGAGCTTACTGCTTTACATTTTTTATTGGCTATTTTTGTACGCTCCTATTTTTCCCACTATTTCTAAGCTTTATTTGGTCCTAACCTCAAATTTGAACTCCTTCTGTGCATATTTCTCCCCCAAAGAGTTGGGGCTGTAAATCTTGGAATTTTTGTTAGCTCACTCCCGTGAATTCTTCCTTCTACAGAGAGCACTCCCTCACATAGTGATGTGGGTGGCAGGTGGCACGGGTCACTTGGGTGCAGACAGAGTGGCTAACAGGAGTGGGACGGGGCATGGGAAATTCAGAGTGACTCTGTTTCTAGCAAGGGGCACTACTTCTACCCACAACACCTAGACAGGGAAAACCAAGGCCCAGAGAAGTGTATTCCTCTGCAATCACCATCATCATTTCTTGGATCTTAAGGGTCTAGAGAGGCAACAAGACAGATCTTTGCAGTTATCCTACCGTAGATGAACACCGTGAATGCGCAAACTTGGCAATCTAGGTTTTTATGGTTTGTGTTTGACTTCTTATGTGATGTGCTTTCAAGTGTATTTTTTAAAGATTTTATTTAATAAGGGGCACCTGGGTGGCTCAGTGGGTTAAAGCCTCTGCCTTTGGCTCAGGTCATGATTCCAGGGTCCTGGGATCCAGTCCCGCATCCAGCTCTCTGCTTAGCCGGAAGCCTGCTTCCTCCTCTTTCTCTCTCTGCCTGCCTCTCTGCCTACTTGTGATCTTTGTTGTCAAATAAATTAAAAAAAAAAAGATTTTTATTTATTTATGTGAGAGAGAAAGTGAGAGTGCTCCAGCCAGGGGGTAGGAAGAGAAGCAGACTCCCTGCTGAGCAGGGAGCCTGATGGGGGGCTCGATCCCACGACCCTGGGATCATGACCTGAGCTGAAGGCAGAAGTTTAACTGACTGAGCCACCCAGGAATCCCTGTGATGTGCTTTCAGATAGAATTTTGAAATTTGAAATTTTGAAATTTCAGCTCAACTTTTCTTTCTAATCTTCCTTTCATATCTTTGAAAGACTTCCTTAGCAGAGAATGAACTATTTATACTTAACCACTTAAAAATAATGCCATAGGGGCGCCTGGGTGGCTCAGTGGGTTAAGCCACTGCCTTCAGCTCAGGTCATGATCTCAGGGTCCTGGGATCGAGTCCCGCATCGGGCTCTCTGCTCAGTGGGGAGCCTGCTTCCCTCTTTCTCTCTCTGCCTGCCTCTCTGCCTACTTGTGATCTCTCTCTGTCAAATAAATAAATTAAATCTTTAAAAAAAAATTATGCCGTATGACTTCTATTCATGTAATTACTACAATTATTTTTATTTGTGGTGTACTGTATTCACAGTGTTTATTCTTGGCCATAAAATGAATCCAAAGTTATTATTACCGATAGCTAATAATTATTAAGTGCTTAGCATTGTGTTAAATGCTTTACGTGTATTACCTCATTAAGTCTCCAAATCCATATTAGTATCTCTATTTACAAGAAGTGGACTTTGAAATTCAGAGAGATTTTGTTCATTAGCCCAATGATACATAGCAACTAAGTGGAAGAGCTCAATTTCAAATGAAAATGTTTCTTTCTCAGTTGCCGGATCATTATAAAATTACAATACATGCTACTACTATTGCTTAAAATCTTTAAGTGTTTATAAACTAGGAACATGAGATGAAACAAATCACAGAAAATTCAAAAGATTATAAACGACCTACAGCTGCCCAATGTAACCACTATTAGCAAACTCTTTGAAATTTAAGCGAAGTTGCTTTCTGTCTTCCTTGCTCCCCTACAGAAGAAATAGAGACATAGGCTCACCATTGCCCCTCCCAGCAAAGGTCACCCAGATGGGCTATGTTTGTATGGTGCTAGCAACCTGATAGAACCCAGCAGCATGGAGGCAGAGAGAGAGAGAGTAAGAGCAATGTTTCCCTAAGTCTTTGATTCCCAGAGGGAAATGCCAGGGATGAGAGAAGAGAGGCGACAGCCAGCTCGGGTTGGCAAAGCTGGCTCACATTCCCCTTGCACATACCCTGTTCTTGAAATCTTCATCCAGCTGTCCTCACAAACTCAGCTGTGTCACCAAAGCAAATAATAAGCCAAATGCCAAATTACAAGTGAGCAAAGGCAGGACAAAAACAGCTTAAAATGAAAGTTTTGGATGCTATCCTCTGACGGTTGGTGTATAGATAACCGCCCACTATGAATTCTTTCATAAGTAAAATTTGAGTATGGTTATTTCACTGGAATGTTCCAGATAGTTCTTTTTTTTTTTTTTTTTAAGATTTTATTAATTTATTTGAGAGAGAGAAAGAGCAGGACCTATGGAGGGAAGGCGCAGAGGGAGAAGCAGACTCCCCATTGAACAGGGAGCCTGATGTAGGACTTGACCCAGGACTCCAAGATCAAGACCTGAGCCAAAGGCAGACACAGATTGAGCCACCCAGGTACCCCATTCAGCTAGTTCTTAAAGAGAGAGTCATGATCTTATTTCTGTCAAGTTTTTCCCATATGTTATTAGGATTCAGGTCTTGAAATATTCTCTAATATTTCCAGTTACCTCAAAAGACGGCATGAATGGGGCACTTGAGTGTTTCAGTCAGTTAAGTGTCTGCCTTTGGCTCAGGTCATGATGCCAGGGTCCTGGGATTGAGCTCCTCATCAGGCTCCCTGGGAGCCTGGTTCTCCCTCTGCCTGCCGCTCCCCCTGCTTGTGCTCTTACTCTTTCTGTCAAATAAACAAAATCTTAAAAGAAAAAAAATATGCCATGAAGTTTTGAAAAAGTCCCCAAAGGAAAATGTTGATGAAACATCTCTAGAGGTCTGTTAAAATAATCTTCCAATTTTTCCTTTTCCAGAATCACACCATGCCAAACTACAAACTCATTTATTTTAATATGAGGGGGAGAGCGGAAATTATCCGTTACATATTTGCTTATTTGGACATAAAATATGAAGACCACAGAATAGAACAAGCTGATTGGCCGGAAGTCAAATCAAGTAAGTGTCACAAGTAACAGTTTATGAAAATGTAGGGAAAATATCTCTCCAAAACTTTCTGTTTTTCCTCAGGGAAATGAAAAAAATAGAGGTTTTAAATCTCATGTTGCTTTACATTGAGAAGCAGCAGTTCAGAAAAGTTAAATAAATGCTATGTGCCCCAAATTTTCCTGTTCAAGGTGAAAACACAAACCTCACAGAAGAAATATAGAGAGATAAACAATAAGTTTTGTCATAAGAGCTGAAAGAGAGAATACTGAAGTGAGTATTCTTTTTTTTAAACATCTTTTTTAGTTTTTATTTATTTATTTATTTGACAGACAGAGATCACAAGTAGGCAGAGAGGCAGGCAGAGAGAGAGGAAGGGAAGGAGGCTCCCCCTTGAGCAGAGAGCCCGATATGGGCCTCGATCCCAGGACCCTGGGATCATGACCTGAGCCGAAAGCAGAGGCTTTAACCCACTGAGCCACCCAGGTGCCCTGAAGTGAGTATTCTTGACAATTCAAACGAATGGGCTTATTACAGATATCTCCAGCCTTCTGACAAGGGATCAGATATGCTGTTCTAACAAGGGATCAGATATGCTGTTCTAACAGAAAACCAAACTCAAAGTGGCTTAAATAACAAGAAAATTGTATCACTTAACCGAAAATCCAGAAATAGAACAGATTTCAAGAGATGACTTTATTCATTTTTCCTCCTCTTTGTGTTGGCAGCATCATGAGACTAGTAGCAATAAGTTTGCAGCAATTTCTGCCCAACAGCCTTGAATAGTAACATCAAGAAGTATGTGAGAAAGAGAGAAAGAGCACTGTTTCCTTAAGTGTTCCCAGAAGAATGAAACAAACAAACAAACAAACAAACTCCCAGAAGACCTTGGCAAACTTGTCATGATTCACTGACTCAGACTGGGTCACATGTCCATTTCTGAACCAGTCACTGACCAAGCAAATAGGAAGAACCTTGAACCATCTAGTCTACCTCAGAAGTTGGGTTTGGAATCACTTTTCATAAAGGATATGACTGTTCAAAAGAAGGGTGAATATGTGAACAAAACTGGGATGTTTGATCCAATGGAAATATGCTAGTTAGCACTCAGGACAGAGGGGAAGGATCAGAAATATTATTATGTTAGAAAGCGTGTGGCTCTCAGTAAGTTGTAAGTCATCCTCCAGGTGTTAGTTTTTTTATCTTTTTTAGAATGAAGAAAGGATAGATGAGCTAATTCTTTGTCCATCATGTCTGCCTAGAAATACTAACTAAATATTAATTATTTGTCTAAAAGTCACATATTTGTGTTGGGATTATTACAGATTTGCATAAGATAAAGCTGAAGAAAACAACTTGAGTCTTTGAAGACCTTTGAACCCCTGGTGGGTTTCGTTTAATTTCTTCAGTACGGCTTCATGAATATATTATTTTATCTATTTTATAGTTGGATTAACTATAGCACACAGAATTTGTGTAATTTTTCCAGGCTTACAGTCCTAGCAAGGTAGAAATATTTTTCAAACACAGGTCAATTTCATACAGTTACCCACGTTATTTATACTAGATAATGCCAATAACACCATGATAAGTGGCATATTAACAATACATATGGCCACATGCCTTTTAGAAGAATGAGTTCCTTAAAAATCCACTCTTTTGCTTATTAGAAAACTCTTCCCTGGTGGGCTAGAATATCTTATTTCCTGTTCTCATGAAACTTTCTCTTTAATATCCAAACTTTCCAAACCCTGCTATCAGAATTTGTACATAGGATTTTAAATCCTGTCTGTATAAAGTAGGTCAAATTTAATTTTATCCATTAATTAAGATGGATAACAAGCTGCAAAGATGGTACATATAACAAATTCCACCTTCTCGTTTTCAGATATAAATTCTTGGAGTGCCTCATACCCTATTCTATCTTGACTTTTCATTATGTTATTGAAAATGAAATTACTGTATTTTCATAGATTCTTAGATCTTAAAGTTCACAATGGTTAGAAGATATATATAGAGAGAGAGATAAACAGTCACCCAACGTAAGTGGAATTTATGAAACAAAATGGACATTTGGGAGGGGATAAAAAAGAAAGAGAGGGAAACAAACCGTGAGAGCCTCTTAATGACAGAGAAGATTTGAGGGTTGATGGAGGGACGTGGGTGGGGGATGGGCTAGATGGGTAATGAGGGATTAAGGAGGCGCTTGTGATGATGAGCACTGGGTGCTGTATGTAAATGATGAACCATTGAACGCTACTCCTGAACCAATACTGAACTGTAGGTCAACTAACTAGAATTTAAATTAAAAACAAAACGAAACAAAAACCAAAACCAGACACCCAACACAAAAATGAACTAAAGAGGATAGAAATTTATTTCTTTTGCATATAATCGCAAGCCGATGTGGAAGTTCTGCTTCACGGGGTTGTCAAAGATTAGATTCCTTCTTTTCTGTTGATCCGACCCCCCGAGTTGGTTCTTATTTACATAGTGTAAGATGGTCCCGTCTCCTTCCACATTCCAGCTCACAGGAAGTGTGAGAGGGAAAGAGGCACATCTCTTTCTTGCAACCGCATGACCAGAGAGTTTTATACCTCACTTCTACTAGTCCCTTGGTAGGAATGTCTTCACACACTACTGCAAGGGAAGCGAGGAAGTGCTGACTTTATTGCTTTGAGAAAAAAGGAAAAAATAAATGTTAAAAACAGTTTATTACAAATTTTAGCTGGCCTCATCTCTTATCTGATTTAGGAGTGCTCTCTGGTATTTGAAACCCTCCATGACTTCCCCTCTGTGATAACCTAGAGTATCACTGGATATTTCTATTAAAAATTCTTCTAGGTTGGGGGACCTGGGTGGCTCAGTCTGTTAAGTATCTGCCTGTGGCTCAGGTCATGATCCCAGGGTTCTGGGATTGAGCCTCTCATCCCCTTGCTCAGCAGGGAGCCTGCTTCTCCCTCTCCCTCTGCCCCTCCCCCTGCTTGAGCATGCACATGCTTTCTCTCTCTCTGTCTCTCTCTCTCAAATAAATAAATAAAATCTTTTTTAAAAAAAGTTCTTCCAGGTCAAACCTGGTGGAATGTGCACAGGTATTAACATTTTTTTCTCTTTTCAAATAACATTAAAGTACTTCTTCTCAAAAAAAAAAAAAAAAAAAAAAATGGCAAAGCTCTACAAGGACAAAGACCTCAAGCTTGAATAAGCCCCAAATCCTCAAAGCTGGAAAACAGGTCCAAGAATGGTAAGGTGACGAAGTAGGCCAATGATGCCCAAATATAAACCTGGTAGAGTAGAAGTCAAGCTGAGTCACTCCAGGGAGTACCGACCAAGGCTCAGGAATTGGTAGTGACATTGAACTCTAAAAGCCAAACCCACAGAGGGCTGTTACCATGTGAAGCAGCAGCATGACTGCCCTGGGAGAAGTATGGAGATTACTCTCAACAAAGGATGGACCAGAGGACTGTAGGACAGCAGGCATTTCTGAGCACACGGTACTGTCTGTGGGACTCAGTGGAAGGCTGCAAACTAAAGCGTGAGACCCAGAGCCCTTATCCTCTGCTCCACAATCAGAATGCTACAACCAGACAAGTATCCCCTGCGCAGAAGGGTTCTCTCAGGGGAAGCTGATCAGTCCCAGAGGAATGTCTAACAGACACTAACCGGGAGGGAGTCTCTATGACATGGCCCAGGACACTGAGATTCCAATTAGCCTCTATTCCTTTTGCTTATTTAAAACAGGAAGGGTAAACCAAAAATTAATAGATATTTATGAGAAGGCCTCTAATGTGAAACAGACATAAACAAAGAAGCAGAGGGAGAAAAAAAACTCATCTGAGGGCAACAGGGTGATGTAGGAAGAAAAAAACTTCAAAAATATAAGACCCGCAGAGAGAAAAATTCTATACATTCTGAACTAGTATGCTGTAAAAAAAGAATGTTTAGAGACAAAAAGGTTTTGAAAATTAACAATTTGATACAGACAAAACAAATGAAATAAAAAAATGATAAAAAATAAGGCTCTCCTCCACAAAGTACAATAAGAAAAAGAAATAAAAAATAAGAGAAAAGGGATTAGAAAAATTGAGACTCAGTAAGCTTAGGATGTCCAATGTCTCAGCAAAATTCTGGGAAGAAAGGAAGAAAACTTTCAAAAGACTCTTCCTTACATAAAATTGAAATTTATCTCTTCAGTGACTTTCATATACTAGTCTTGGACATATCACTTTAATCCATAGGAAACAGATTATTCCTTCTTTCCATCCAATGCTTTGAAGCAATTTAGTATCTTTAAGACATAGAGAAAAAGCCACCGCTGTGTAGACAGTTCAATGATAATACCCTGTGGGAAGATAAAGGTCATGGGCTAAATACAGAACTGAGTCCCTATTAACTCATGCATTCATCCCTCTGGCTATCTGCTTGTTTCTCTGATGATCGTTGTGATTATCAACCCAAACTTCCCAGTCCTGGCTCTACTTCTTGATTTAGATACTGTTTCTCATGGACTATATCCGATCTGCAAGGTAGGTCCAAGGGACGACTCTCTTCTCTTCCTCGAGTGATCCATTTATATCCCTTGGTTTGGATTTCCTCATCATCCAAGAAGGACAAGCTCCTGTTCCACTTATGCCTGCCATGTAATGTGTGGTGTCAGGGGAATCGCAATGTTCCAGGCCTGGGAACAACGCAGGGCATGGTGGGAATACCACTCCTAGCACTGGTCCAGATACCATCCAAAGCCGTTTCACCAAGGTCACCGTGGTTATTTTGGCAGTTGCATCGCACAGCCTTACATTCGGCCTCACTAAATTCCTTAAAGCTGTTTGACAGAGGTTACATTTCCAACAACCCCAAAGTTACGTTTTCTGGAACAAAATGAAGGATTGGCATTTGTGTTCTTCAATTTCTTCTTGTTAGATGCCTAGTATTCCAGCTGTTGGCAATTATCCCAAGCTTGGTTTCAAATGCTGCCAGTAGCTGAAAGCTTACCATCTCAGAGAAAACACATTCTTGTCATTAATGGTTCCAACATTAAAAACTTATTCTTCATCTTGAGTTAATATCTGCCCCCTTTAAAGTATCTTTTAGTTATTGTTCTGCACTTTAGAGATAGTCAGAATAAGTCAAATTTTTCATCCATTTGACAGCTGTACCATATTTGAAGATGGGTATTACATTTGTTTTGTCTTTGTTTGTTTTGCCTCCCCCAGGAAAGAATGCCAAATTCTTCAGCCAATGCTTATAAAATGTGGTTTTCAGACCCTTCTCTAACTTGGATACTATCCTCTGGGTTTGCTCTATTTTTTTTTTTTAAGATTTTATTTATTCATTTGACAGAGACAGATCACAAGTAGGCAGAGAGGCAGGCAGAGAGAGAGGAGGAAGCAGGCTCCCTGCCGAGCAGAGAGCCCGATGCGGGACTTGATCCCAGGACCCTGAGAGCATGACCTGAGCCGAAGGCAGAGGCTTAACCTACTGAGCCACTCAGGCACCCTGCTCTGATTTTTAATGTATTTTTAAAACATGACTCTTAGATCTATCAAAACAGCTGAGCAAAATTTCCAACTGAACTCAGTTTGAGTCTAACCTCTACCAGGGATGTGACCTGGACTAGTTATGTAACCTCTCTTCACCTCACTTTCTCGTTTGTAAAATAAGATAAGGGTTGATGCCTACATCATAGAGTTGTTGTAAGTACTAGAAAACCTAATGGGTACTTTAAATATTTAGTACACTGCCTAGCATAAAGGAGGCCTCCCTCAAAATGTTAAATGTTAATTTCTAATCATGAGGCATCACAATTTGTGTCAGCTGTCTTTGGAGTTCTGTTTGCTCACTGCAATGTAGACTAGTACTCGGCATGCTGATTAGGTAAGTACTCAGAGATGGTTTTTTTCCTGATGTGAACTGTAGTTCATCTTGTACTTAGTTAACGTACATACGAAAGACACTTGGAGGTTGATTCTGGTAGTTGCTCTAGAGTAATAGGACTATGTAGTGGCACTTTGTTCTTTTCTCTCTTCCCAAAATAATTATATTTCCCAAAGTAAAGCACTGGTTGGAAAATTGTGATCAATACATATAACAAAATATAATGTAGTCATTAAAAAGGTGATACTTCACTGATTTGGAAAGATTTCAAAAAGATGTTATCAGATAAAAAAATGGTTTACAAATACTTCAGGATGCTGTTTTTAAATATATATGAGAAATCAATTAAAATATTCACATGGTTGTAATTATGTGGTAGAATTATTTTTATTTATCTTCAAGTTAGAATTTTTCTATAAAAACATATATTACCTTCTGACAAAAATGTGATAGGTTTAGATAAGAAAACAAAGTAGGGTCTATAGACAAAATATTATTACATCTGCAGCGAGGCTGCCCTGTATTGTACAAATTGCTTGCTGTCTTACTATATACTTCACATGGTCCCTCATCAAAATAACAATTTGGCTAAATTCCTTACCGTAGCTCAATATATAAATCAAACTCTCCATTTTCTCATTTTTTAAAAAATTGACATATAATGTATTATTTGCCCCAGGGTACAGGTCTGTTAGTCATCAGTCTTATATAATTCACAGCATTCATCATAGCACATATGCTCCCAATGTCCATAAACTAATCACCCCCTCTCTACTCCCCCCAACCCCCCAGCAACCCTCAGTTTGTTTTGTGAGATTATCTCTTATGGTTTGTCTCCCTCCCAATACCATCTTGTTTCATTTTTTTCCTTCCCTACCTCCCATGACCCCTTGCCCTGTCTCTCAAATTCCTCATATCAAGGAGATCATATGATAATTGTCTTTTTCTTTTTTTTTTTTTTTTTTTTTTTTTTTTATTTGTCAGAGAGAGAGCAAGCAAGAGGGAGCACAGGCAGACAGAATGGCAGGCAGAGTCAGAGGGAGAAGCAGGCTCCCTGCGGAGCAAGGAGCCCGATGTGGGACTCGATCCCAGGACGCTGGGATCATGACCTGAGCCGAAGGCAGCTGCTTAACCAACTGAGCCACCCAGGCGTCCCGATAATTGTCTTTTTCTGATTGACTTATTTCTCTCAGCATAATACCCTCTAGTTCCATCCATGTCATTGCAAATGGCAAGGTTTCATGTTTTGATGGCTGCATAGTATTCTATTGTATATTTACACCACATCTTCTTTATCCATTCATCTGTTGATGGACATCTAGGTTCTTTCCATAGTTGGCTATTGTGTCCATTTCTTCATCTTTAAAAAATTTATTTATTTTATTTCTTTTTTAATTTTTAATTTATTTTTAAGTTTTTTTATTATTAAAATTATTTATTTATTTGAGAGAGAGAGAGCGAGAGCGCGTGCACAAGTAGGGGGGAGGAGCAGAGAGTGAGGGAGAAGCAGGCTCCCTGTTGAGCAGGACTCAATCCCAGGACCCTGGGATCATGACCTGAGCTGAAGGCAGACGTTTAGCCCACTGAGCAACTCAGGCACCCTGGCCTATGGTTTTAAAGAACAATCAATGTTATAGTTGATTGAGACCACAAAAATTAATGAAGCTTTTAAAAAAAAGCTTTATTTAAAAGGTTAGTAGTGAGTATATGTAAGTCTATGAGGTAATACAATATGCAGTACAATATGCAGTATCATTAACAAACCCTTTTAGATGAACTCTGTACAAGGTCTTCTAACAACCCTTCTTCTAAAAGACCTCTAAAGATTCCAGTAGAGGGTGTCTATTGTCCGTTTTAGAACAAATATTCAGGAATACCATAACTTTAAAATCATGCTTTATTTCCATAATTATCAGTAAAAATGGGAAATAGTATTACTTGATTTTGTTATGGAAGTTGATTTTTTGCTTATTTTATTTTAAGCTCTTCCATTTGGTAAAATCCCCATTTTGGAAGTCGACGGATTTAACCTTCACCAGAGTCTAGCCATAGCACGATACTTGGCCAAAAACACAGGTAATGTGTTTATTGTGTTGAAGAGTTTTGATAACTGAGAAGAATACATAACTCACATTCACTATTTATTAAATAACTTTATTATTGAACAATATAGTATAAAGAATGAAACAAAAGATGCGAAAGAAACAAACCTAATCACCTGAGGCTAGCTAAACGGATTGTGGCGCTTCTTCTTACAGGAGTCCCATGTAGCTGAAAAAAGAGCAGAGATGCCCTTAACAAACTTGTAGGGAAAGATCTGTAGGATATATGGGGGATGCGTATATGGAATGGGAAATATAGCTTTATTTTCATAAAGAAATAATGGAAGACTACGAAAAAACTCTAATAGAGCGGTTACCGACATGGTAGGTAGATTAAGGAGCCCAATGAGACTGGTTGGGCAGGGATGGAAGTTGGTCTTCACTGGATACAGTTTTATATTCTTCTGAATTTTTGAACCGTAAGAATATATTGTCTTTTAAGAAGTAAACATTTTAATATAGTAAATTAAATCCAGTGTATGGGCATAAAATGGTCTCTATTTTATAGATCTGGCTGGAAAAACAGAATTGGAACAATGTCAAGTTGATGCAATTGTGGACACATTGGACGATTTCATGTCACGTTTTCCTTGGGCAGAGAAAAAACAAGATATCAAAGTAATGTAATCAGTTTGTTATTACTACTATTAATCATATCTACTTGTGGGGTGTTTTAAAGTTTCTTTTTATCGGGCGTCTGGGTGGCTCAGTCAGTTGAGCATCGGCCTTCAGCCCAGGGACCCAGCCCTGTGTTGGGCTCCCTGTTCACTGGGGAGTCTGCTTCTCCCTCTTTCTCTGTCCCTCCTCCCGTTTGTGTTTGCTTGCTCTCTCCAATAAAAAAAAATCTTTTACAGAAAAGGTTTCTTTTTACCAAAGTAAGACATACCTATAGTTTTAAAATATCCAATTATATTTAAAAATTTAGAAAAAAATAAGGTGATTCCCTGCTCTACCTCTTCACATTAACCCCTCCTCAGACACTTTTTAATACTTTTTTATTAACACTTTAAACTATTTCTTTAGGACATGTAAAACTGGTTTTCTTTGATTCACTAATTTTAGTTTCTCTGGACTTATTATTATAGTAATAAGAATTTTTCTCTTATATAGTCATTGTCTCTGCTCCCCTTCTCCCAAACTCTTAATATAATGATATGAAAAAGTTTTGGCCAAATTGATATAATGTTAGCTTAGTATGCTAGGCAAATATCATACAGAACTGTCAGTAGTAGTATACTTTGATTTCATTTCCTTGCTCACTCTATCTCCTCAAAATTAGTAATGGCCTTTCCTTCATTTGCTTGTTTTTACGTTTATTGCTGAACCCTCCCACACCATCCAGTAGACAGACGGCCAATACAGCTTTCCACAAGGTCAATGGTATCAGATTACCCATTACGTCCACTGTTTTCTTGGAGAGATCTGGCCAAGATCTCCTCTTTTTTGCAGAGCTGTCTGGGTTTTCTACGCTTGAAGGCGGCTGCCCAATGACTGAGCCACTCAGGTGCCTCTCATAGTTTTCCTCTTTGGTTTGGTCTCCGTCTTTCTCCAGCAGTAAAACCATCCTTTAGAATCCATGATAAAGAATAGGAAAATTAAGAAGCTTGCCCAAAGCTCTCAGCAGATGGACAGGGTATGTTGATTTTGAGCAGTGCTAGGCCATTTGTGGAGTGTTTTCCCATATCACTATCTTTACTAGACTCTTTACTAGAAAGAGTATCTAGAGAAGACTTCCAGCCTTTTGCCTGGAAAGAACGATGTGTCTGCCAGTGTACTGGGAAACGATCAGCAAAGAGAGAGCTACAAGTCTCAGAACTTAGTGCTCAGTATGCATATATTCATTTCATCCCCTATTTTGAAAACATTATGAATATCAGCTCCCAACACACAGACCACCAATTTCCCCTCTCCAGCCTCCTGGATGGGGAAGAGGCATGTGTCAAGCAGTGAAAAACGAAGAGAGAACTCTTATGCTAAAACGACCTCTTCCGCAGCCTTCCGCCAGTCCTCACGTTATCCTCTCCCTTACCTCCTTACTCCCAATTCGATCCATCCTGCCTTTTCCTGAAACATTTGAGGGTTTTATGGGGTAGACAGTGTTGGTTTTCAGCTTTCCCTTTGCAGATACCAGTCATCCATTTGCTTTATAACTTTGAATTTTGTTTTCTCTTGTCTCCTCTCCTGTTTTCCACCTCTTTGTGGGTTCTGTCTTTTCAAAAATATATATTTACTGTGGTTTGGGGATGAACAAATCACACATGTGTGCCAAATCCATCATCTTTATCCAGAATTCTAAATAGACCTTGTAGGTTATGCTCCATTACCACCCCCTAGTGGTGTCCTGGGGGCATGCATCACAATCTGTATTTTAAAATCCATTTACTTCTCCAGGAGAACCGTGTCGTGAGGGTAGTAATTATATCTGTACTGCTCACTCATGTCCCCACACCCACCCCTGTGCCTTTCACACCGCAGACACTACATACTTGTTGAACGACAGGCAGCAAGAGCTGATTTCTCCAACAGCATCTACAGATGCTGCTCTGGCCCCTTTACACCCGTGGCCTCAGCCAGTCCTCCCAATCCCTTCACTAGATACGCGCTTTCTATCATCATGCTTACTTTGCAGATGAAGAAACTGAGACTCAGAGTGGTTATGAAGTTGCCCAGACCCATGGCCTCATCACCTCTGCATACTTCCTTTTAAATTAGTGACTAATAACCAGAGCATGCCTTAAGGAGAAACTATTACCTTCCTTTTCCCAGATAAGGAAATTGAGGTTCATGTAGTAGAAGAAACCTGTCGAAGGTTATTTAGCTAGGAAGTGGTGCACAAGGAATCTGGATCTGAGCCACTCTGACTCAGTCTCCATGCTCTCAACCACTGGTTGTAAGGCCACAGTGCCAACAGCTGGTGAATACATATGTATGTGGTGTAGCTTAAGGCCGACAGCCGAAAGTTACAGCACAGAATGAATGGCAGTCTTATCAATTTGCTAAAATATATTTATGCTAAATACTAGTCATTTAATTAGGAACCTCTGATTTTAATAGAGATACTTGGAACAGAAAAGTAAGGTGTGTCACACACACACACACACACACACACACACACAAATATATGACTAACCAGAGCGAAGTCTAAGATAAAAGCTCAGCTTTGATATGGCAATATATTCGGGCTCTGGAGTCACACTGCCAAGCTTGAATTCTGATTCCCTTCTTACTAGTTGTCACATAACTACCCATCAATAGTTCAGATCCTTTGACTGTAAAGTAGAGATACCATAGAATCTACTTTGAAGTATGCTGGGAGGATTAAATGTTAGCATGAGTACCTATGACTAGGTTGAAAGTGTTCAACAAATATTAGATACTATAATTATATTGTCCAATATGTTAATAACTATTCATATATATAATTAATAGTGATTATATAGTTCACTGCTCATTGTTTTTCCTTTTGTCAGACATGGCATTTATTTTACACATCCTTATAAATGCAGAAACAAGTAGAGACATAATGTCCAATTTAGAAAACCGGATCTAAAGCTTTTTGTTTCACATGCTAAATGGCATGCTAAATGCCACCGATTGGCAGTCTATCAACTTATGGGATTGCGTTTTGCTATTTTGTACCCTTCTGTGGGTAAGCCTCCTATAATAGAGGCTACCTCCCAGAGGAAAATACTCTTTGAATGCTTATGATACCAGTAACACTCTACTTTTGTATTAGAGTAACACTGCTTTTACATGCCCATCTCGGAAAAAACAAAAACAACAACAACAAAAAAACAACACAGGACATAATCCAAGCTTATAAAAAAATCATATGAAGGGAGAACACGTTGCAGAAATAGTGCAGTTGGCTATATACTATCTGATTAATAAGGAGGACCTAGCTAGTATACAACTAGTAAACCCTCAATGGTTTTAGTACCTTTCTTCACCCAGCCTCCCTGTAGTGGGTCGCGTTGCTGCCACCTTGTGGTCAGATCAAATTTTTAAAAGCAGGATATTGGTAACAGTGAAGATGGATGGTGAACATACTCCTCTTATTATACGTGCCCTAAAAATCTATCACATACACATAATTATAAATTTTTCAGTATCGGTTGCTAGAAATTCCATTTCCAATTTAAAAAAATTAAAATTAATTTAGAGGCAAAAAAAAGAAGGCAAAATATGTTTGTGGACACGGGTCACCCTGATAATCCTTGAATTTACCACTAGCGTTTCTCTGGTTATTCAACCTCTCTGTTTCAGTTTCCCCATCTAAAGACTGGAGCAGGGAGGATGATGGATAAGCAGGACCAAAGAAACACCAGTGACACATTTTCAATACTAAACGATTTTGGTAGTATGAATTTTAAAATGGTGCTTTGGAGAAACAATTTCTCTGAAAGTCATTTGGTAGGATACTGTAGCAATGACTTCTCAGGTTGAAAAACCTCCTGACTTACAGCTCTCCGGAGGAAGAGGAAGGAAATTTCTGAGTCTACCGAGTGTAAGAGTGGCTAGCTAAGATTTATCAAGAAATGCAGGTTTTAAAAGTACATATCTGGAAAAAAGGATGTATAATCAAGTTTCATCTTCTTTATGTTATTTTGGTGAGTACTCTTTAATACTAATAATTACATAAATACTAATAATTACATTGGTTAGTAATTCATATATCATTAGATGAGATGAATCATTGGGATGATTCATCAAACATATAGAGAACCTGGGCTACAGAAGTCAATACAGAGAAAAGATTTTTATTTGGCATTGGGTATGCACAAGCATCTGTGTACGTGTACCTTAGGTGGTGGAAATGCACATTAGAAGAAGTAATAAAATATACAGGTGAGCACACAAATGTTTTGGGAATCTGTCTAGCAGCTACATCCTGTGCCATTCAACTCCATTCCATTTCTAGCTTGTCTAGGAGAGCCAAACTGGCCTTCACCTTCCCACCTGAGGCCGAGCTGAGCTGGGCTGTGGGAAGTACCACATGGATCCGGGCCCACTGCCTCTTTGCTCCCAAATGACGTGTAAGAACTCACACTGTTTTGTTTTAAACTATGAACATATTAAACATAGAAAAAGAACCTTATGAATGTAGGTTGTATAGAACAGTGGAAAGAATATAAATCAAAATAATAACAAGCTTCCCAAGTCTCAGTGTGTAAAATCAGGCAAATGTATGTAAATATGTAATGATTTTTTTGGTAAACTCTGTTCTATAAACCAGGCATTATGTGGCAGTAATCTCTATTACCTAGCTAGGATATAGTAATAACAGAAAGTAAATCAGCATATTGGTGAGGCAACTATCCACTACCCGACTTGCCTTAATAAAGGCTGGATTTTATTATAGGTCATTTCTCATTATTAATAAATAATATATATTCACATATTTTACAATATTTTTGAGTTTGGCTTACATTTCATATCCAAGACACACACCAGCCAGAATTTTCATATATAAATGACAGTTCTTACAAAGAAAGAGGTCATGAATAAATTGTCTTCCAGAGATTTGAGGAAGAACACAATTTTTAAAAATGGATATATCTATTAATTTTTCCCTTCTAAGGATATTTGGTTTATGTTACCTTATATAATATATCAAAAGAGGGCACCTAGTTGATGGTTTTTGTAGATGATACTCAAGGCAGACAAACCTCATATTAAGGCACAATGTCAAGCCAACAAGAAAAGATCCATAAAGCCTGAGAGCACAAGGAGTCATTACAGAGATGATTTCTGTTACGTGCGGTGGTGCGGTAAAAGACTGCCAAACTGAAGGAGCCTACCCTTACAAAGTAAAATTAATTTCTTTACCCTCAGTTATATTATTTCAATTCAAAGAGACTGAGGATAATTTTGGAAGTGTAAAAACATAATGGAATCATTTTTTCTTAATAAACATTAAGATAGAAATCATGAAAACACTTTGTGGGTGAAATATTTGGCCATTATATACAAAGAAACTGTAAGCAGTGGTCACAAAAGTATTTTTTAATCCATGAGCAACACACAGGTGACTAAGTATAAAGAATCAGACCTCATTCTCCATAATAACATACATTTGGGGAAAAAAAACAACCAACAGCCAAGAACACATAGCTACTTCTCTTTCTTTCTGAATTCATGTAGGAGAATAAAGATGGAAAAATCTACTGCCTTTTCGTTCATTTTTTTTTTAGTGAGAATTCTATTTTTTTTTTATTTTATTTATTTATTTGTCAGACAGAGAGAGAGCACAAGCAGGGACAGCAGCAGGTACAGGGAGAGGCAGGCTCCTGGTTTAGCAGGGAGCCGGATGTGGGGCTCAATCCCAGGACCTTGAAATCATGACCTGAACAGAAGGCAGACGCTTAGCCAACTGAGCCACACAGGCCTCCCTCTACTTCCTTTTCAAATCATCGTGTTATTTTTTTCCCCTAGTATCCTTAAAGTGATCTTTCTTCTTCCTCTCCTAGAATCAGATGTTTAATGAGCTACTTACATATGATGGACCTCATCTGCTGCAAGATTTGGATGCATACTTAGGGGAAAAGGAGTGGCTTGTTGGTAACTCTGTGAGTATGTTTTACAGTCTTAAAAAAATACAAGTATAGACACATACACATACATATAACCAAAAACTTAGAAAGACTCATGGAGGAAAAAAAAGTTACCCATAAGGAAGGATTAGATAGCAGGGATAAAATCTAAACCTCTTTGAATAAACCTGTTTTGGTGGACTTAATTTTGGAACTATGAACTAAAATAGTTTATATAATTACATAAAAGCAACAACAGAAGTATTTTGAAAAGCTAACACTGCAAAGTGAAGCAAATGAACCTATGCTAAAATTGATGCACGGAGTGTGTAGAGAAGTACCTATTACTCAATTAGTGAGGGGAACCGTTTCAAGAAAATCATCTTAAAACACAGTAATTTCACTATACATCTTATATTCTCTCAGAACCAAAAATATAGAAAACGTATACCATTTTTAGTAGAGGCATACATCGGAAAGAGATTATGGGTTCTGTTTCAGACCACACATGAAATGGATTTTTTTCTCAGTATATATAAAAGTTATGTTTACATGACACTGTGATCTGTTAAGTGTGCAATGGCACTATGTGTAAACAAATGTACATATCTTAATATAAAAATACTTTATTGCTAAAAAATGTTATCATCATCTGAGCTTTCAGAGTTGTAATCACTGATTACAGATTACCATAATGAAAGTTTGAAATATTCCAAGAATTGCAAAAATGTGACACAGAGACACAAAGTGAGCAAATGCGGTTGGAAAAATAGAGCCGACAGATTTGCTTAACACAGGGTGCCACAAGCATTTGTAAAAGATGCAGCATCAGCGACGTGCAATAAAGCAAAGTGGAATAAACAGGGTATTCTGGGAATTCTATTCTTGGTGGTACTAGGTACAGTCATATTGCTTTATTAGTATTTCTGATATTGGTATAATAGGGTAAATCAGTAAGAAAATATGTAGATGTCACTGAGAAGTAGGATCTTCAGAATGAGAGAAAGAATATAGATGTAAGGTCAGTGAGGTTAAGTAAACATCCTATTCCTGAACATGAACTCTCTCTCTCTCTATATATATATATAATTAAGGTCATGATGTACTGACTGTATCTTAAGATAAAGAAAAAAGCAACTTGTATCTCTTTTTCTTGAAACAATGACCAACCCTGTTGTCCTGGGCACCCCTAGGACTCAAAATCTGGCCTCTATTAAAAGGAACTGGGGCTTCTTGGAGAAATGTCTTGTTCTCAATTTGGGACAGGAAATCTAGGAGATGAGCTGGAAGTACCTTCTATCAAAGCAAATAAATTATCAAAGACAACTGAACTGGGGACTCAAAAGTTAACTTGAAGAGGCTTCCACTGGTTTAATATGGGACAATTCAAGTTTCGCTAAGAATACTAACAGCAGGGACGCCTGGGTGGCTCAGTTGGTTAAGCAGCTGCCTTTGGCTCAGGTCATGATCCCAGCGTCCTGGGATTGAGTCCCACATCGGGCTCCTTGCTCCGCAGGGAGCCTGCTTCTCCCTCTGACTCTGCCTTCCACTCTGTCTGCCTGTGCTCGCTTTCACTCGCTCTCTCTCTGATAAATAAATAAAATCTTAAAAAAAAAAAAAAAAAAAGAAAAGAAAAGAATACTAACAGCAGTGGATCGAGACAAATCAAAATGAATGAATCCATGAGTTGATGGTGTCCCCTCCTATCACCACAACCAAACACAAACACTTACATGCAAAACCCCAAACGAAACAGAACTTCATTGCTTACTTTTGGAAGATGACATGGAGCAACTTATTACTCTGAAAACTGTTTTTTAGAAAGTTGCGAGGTTGGAATGAAGAATTTATCTTGCCTTTCTGATTTATGCCCATTGTATCTCAAGATACAAACTGAAGGGCAAAGTTCCTCTTCATATAAGTATTCCAGTTAGTAAGTAAAAAGGGGACATTTAAATCAACTATCACCATTTTCCAATCCCTGATGGTTGGAACAGACTGAGGTATTGATTAATAATTGTTAATATCACAAAAAAAAAAACCAAAAAAAACAAACAAAAGAAAAAACAAGACAACCAGCTATTACAGCCCTGGTGCTGAGAGAGAGGAGCACACTTCCACCTATGGAGTCCTGACAAATACTCACATCTGAACATGACTCAGATGCTGTGGTAGGCTGGCGTCTGTGCCTTCAAGGACCTGCATTCTTGGGAGACAAGACACAGACTGCTTTGGGCAGCACTCTTGTGACTTATTCTCTTCATGGTCTGTTGAGTCCTTCTGGGTGACACAGATGCTTACTTATCACATCTCTATTCTCAACTTTCAATCTAATCACATGCCTCTTCATTTCCTCCCATTGATTCCCCAAAATAGACTTTCCTAAAAGGTTCCTCTCCCTTCCCTATTGAGTGGACAATTTCTAAGGACTTAAAAATTTCCCCCTTATTTTCCATAAAGATTCTTTTGTAAACTACCTCCTGACCCCATCTCTTAGCACTCTCTCCCTTCCTCAGTGTTTCACACACACTGGTGTTTTGTTTGTTCCTCCGACACACATCTTGCTCCCACTAAAGCGCCTTTTTACTCAATGTTCCCTCTGCCTAGGCGGCTTCATCTGCAGACCACTGCCTGTCTGGATCCTGTTCTCATTTAAGCCTTGGTTTAAATGTCACATGTTAGAGGTCTTCCCTCTATGACCACCTGAGTCCTTCCGATTACTTCACTTTTTTTTCATCATCCCTATCAGTTTACAAATGTTTGTCTCCTGCTTCTAAAACAAAGGTGCACCCAGCAAAGGGCCCGTGTCCCTTCTTGCTCTCCAGTCCAGCCCAGCACATAGACCTGCATATTGCACACTGCAGGTACACCCTAAATTTGTGCTGACTGTACTCTGAATCCTCGAACCCATAAATTCTGGTTGACAGGTGTTTAGTTGGCAGGTTCATAAATCACTAGCAATTAGCATTATTAAGTTCCATAAAATTACGGATAGCCCACATTTAAACTCCACACTTTGATGGGTATTCATCATCTGGAGTCAAAGTAATGTCAGCCAGATTAGTTTCTAGTCACAAAGGAAGAAAACAAGTGTACAAAGAAAAGCGTACAAGGGTAGGACCAGGCTGTCATCACACTGGGGATCCAAGAATGCTCAGACCCCATGTCTTCCGAGGTGATGCAATATAATGTGTTAGTCAAGAATATTTAACTTACAACTATCAACTCTCCCAGGATAACTTGCACTCTATCCCTTTATACTCTGCAAAAGAAAGGAACAAGGTAAATAATATGAAATACAAAAATCCTGAAGACAGGGCGTTCTTCAGGACTAGTGTGAGGTCTTTAGTAAAAGGGAGTTAAAAGGTGTAACCAGACAAAATGCATGTTCTGGAATGGATTCTGCTTTGTTCTCTAAAAGACATTTTTGGAACAGATGAAAAAGTATTGGCTAGGTATTAGATAACAATGTATTGTCATGGAGAGGCAGAGATTGAGTCAAGTTACATGAGTATGTAAGATCTCATTTTAGCATGCACGCACATGCGCGCACACACACGCGCACAGACATAAACACAATACCATTATACATAGGTGTTAATGTAGCAACCTCCAGGTATTGGGAGCATGGTGTGATCTGTAGTTTTCTATCATATATGCATTCCACTTTCGTATTATTGGGTAATTTTGAATTAAAAAGCAAGTATCCTTGATTTTAAAATTATGCTAGACTTTTATGTTCAAATGGTAATTTTTGTTTCCTTTCAACTAGGTAACTTGGGCAGATTTCTACTGGGAAATTTGCAGTACCACACTTTTGGTCTTTAAACCTGACTTGCTGGACATCCATCCCAGGTTGGTAACATTACGGAAGAAAGTTCAAGCCATTCCTGCCATTGCTGACTGGATACAACGAAGGCCGCAAACCAAACTCTAGGTGATCCGAGCTACCTCTAAGCTTTATTGTTCTTCGCAGCATGGCTTCCATCAGATGAGAAGCTACCTCAGCCTGCCATGTAATCTACACTCTCCCCTCCCCGGACTCACCAAGTCTCTCAATTTTGCCATATTCTGCTTTAAAAAAAAAAAAAAAAAGGAAAAAGAGGGGGGTGAAGGGCATTTACTTTCAAGCATCCTATTTTTCCCCTTTCCCTTAGAATAATTTCACATCATTTACAACTGAGGAAAAAGTTTACAATACAGGCAGGGCTCACATTTCATGGGCTTTGACATGCATGGATTTCAGTCACAATTGTTAAGGAACATACACATTTTCCCCCCCGAAATGGTTTGGACTTAAGCTAGAATTGCATGAAGTATTAACTTTGCTGCTAGCTCCGTGGTCCACAAGTCACTGTATAAATAATAGATGCCCGTCATGACCAGTGACCATCACATCACCTCTTTGAAAGTCTGTTAAGGATTGGTCACCACACACCTGTCACTCAGCAGCAGCAGTGTGTAGCTGCCTTGCCTGCTTGCTTCTCAGTGATAAACCCACTCAGAATTTTTTATAAAGTGGATCACTGAAAAAGGGAACTCATCAACAAAGAGGAAAGTACAATAAAGAAGTGAAAAGTGACCATGCTGGAGCCAAATTCAAACCACACAAAAATGGCAAGAGTGGACAGCTGCAGGTCAAGGGGCTCCAGAGATGCAGTGGAAGAACTTGGCAAGCTTATTGACAGAAATGAGGAAAATGGCTGTGACAGAAGTGATGTTCCAGAAGAAGTGAGACTGCCACAGAGTTTCATGTTAAGAGAACAGAGATCAAAAGAATGAGAAGCCAAGCCACAGAAAATATTTGCAAAGACGTATCTGATACAGGACTATACCCCAAATAGACAAAGAATCCAAAATGAACCCAGTTACAAAACAGACCAAGGATCTGAACAGACACCTCATTGAAGATATACACATGGTAAATAAGCATGAAAAGATGCTCAACATCGTGTTACCAGGGAAATGCAAATAAAAGTGAGTTACCATTACATACCTATAAAGAATAGCAAAATTTCAAAACACGGACACCACCAAATGCTGGTAAGGATGTGAAACAAAATGAACTTTTATTCACTGCTGACAGCAAAGACGCCTTGGAGAGTTTGGTAGCTTCTTATAAAACTAAACCCACTCTTGCGATATGATCCAGCAATTACGCTCTTTAGTACTTACCCAAAGGAGGTGAGAACTTAAAGCCACACAAAAATCTGCACATGGATGTTTGTGGCAACTTTATTGATAACTGCCAAAACTAAGAAGTAAGCAAGATGTCCTTCTACAGTGAGTTGGTTAAGCAAACTGTGGTGTTCCAAATAAGGAAATATTATTTAGCACTTAAAATAAATGAGCTATCAAGCCATGAAAAGACAGAGGAAACGCAAGTGCAGATTACTAAATGAAAGAAGTCAATCTGAAAAAGCTACAAACCGTGATTTCAGCTACAGAACACTCTGGAAAAGGCAAAACTATGGAAACAGTAAGACCAGAGGTTGTGAGGGGTGAATTGGGAAGGAGGGTTGAACAGGTTGAGTATAGATAATTTTTAGGCAGTATAACTATTTTGCATACTGTAATAGATTTGTTAAACCCACAGAATGTACAAGACAAATAGCAAACCCTAATGCAAACTATAGACTTTGGGTGATTATTACGTGTCAGTGCAGATTCACTGACTTTAACAAATGTACCATTCTGGAATGCAGTTGTTGATAGTGAGTGAGGATGAACTTGTGTGGTGGCAGGGACATATGGGAATTCACTTTCTGCTCAATTTTGCTGTGAACCCAAAACAACTCTAAAAAATAAAGCCTATTAAAAAAGAAAAAAGCAGGGATACTTCATGACACTGGAAATGCAACAAAGTGCTGGAAGGTGATCCAAGCTTAGAATGATGATGATTTGCCAAGGTATAAAAAGAATGCTCACTTGCAATCATACATGAAGGTATTATTAAAACCATTCTTAATACATTCTTTACCAAAGTAATACACATTATCAGTTTCTTTTACTAAAATTAGTTTTACTACTTTTTTCATTTACAACGAACAATGTTTTTAATGTGTTGAGAAAATAATTTAAACGTCATAGAACATCTTCTCCAATGATTAGGATTATTTTGCACAATTTCAACCTGCAGTCATTATTATGGTCCCACACTACCATGGAAAGCTAGAACTGCCCATATAAACAAACCATTTAAATAGAAATCTTCCAAGTAACTACAGATTATCCCTCAACCCGTTTTAAACCATAATTGTAGCACTGGAATATATTTTAGTTCAATGTGCATGTTAATATTAATACTGGATTGTCTAATCTTAGTAGGTCATGTTATATACAGAAACAGAAAAATGCAGTAGATGACATATACATGAAATGCAGGACAGAGGAAGGAGAACATGGTTAAGAAGCCAGAAATGGGGAGAGGGTATAGGGGAAGAAAGGAAAAAAAAAAAAAAAAGGAAAGCTGGACTAAGTATGATTTTGTTTAAGGTGCTTCTTTCATCTCACCGATGTTCTATGAAATAGGAGAAAAGATGATTATACATAAAAACATACTATAGGGACGCCGGTGGCTCAGTTGCTTCACCTGCTGCCTTCCGCTCAGTTCTTGATCCCAGCATCCTGGGATCGAGTCCCACATCAGGCTCTTTGATCAGCAGGGAGCCTGCTTCTCCCTCTGCCTCTGCCTGCCACTCTGCCTGCTTGTGCTCTCTCTCTCTCCCTCTCTCTGACAAATAAATAAATAAAATCTTTTAAAAAACAAACTATAGTTCCCAAATGACTTACTTCCTTGGATCACATTTTTGTATCGCTAGTGGAGGTTAATAAATGATAACAGGTTATAAGTGAATCTCACTGCAAAATACTGTATCATGTTATCAAGGCAATTTAAAGAAAAAAATTATCTTTCACAAAAGAAATTCAAATAATATTCCAGGTAATGTTCATTTTCTGCCATAAAATTACATTCTGACAAGTTTTAATGAAAATGGAATTTAGAGAAAGTGAGAACTACCATGCTTATCTAACATGAAAATTCACAACATCAGTCCTGGTTGTTTACACAAATCGTAATTCAAATATAAAATGCAATCACACAGCAGGTTTCCTAAGGAAGTATTTCATTTCAATCATAGCATCATCATCAACCTTTAGGTCATCTTTTTTTACTGAAGGGACAACACATTCCATTATCCCATCCTGTACCCCAAATAAACGGCTCCTTGCTGAGAGAGAACATGCATGAATCAGAGTTGCAGACTGTAATCAGAAAACACACAATCTGGGAAGAAAGAGTTAAAAGAATTGCTTAATTTTATGGACATTTAAGTGTCTTGCTTAGGGCCACACAAATGCAAACCAAATCCAATACTCCTATCTAACCCCTATACATTAACACCAACAGTCAGAAACAAGAGTAGTTAAAGTTGCAATATAAGTATCTACTGGTATAAAGCTACAAGTCTATGAGGTCAGAAATATAGTTATTTAATACATAAGGCAAATGTCTTCTACCTCTTTGTAAGTTATATTAAAAAATAGAAGTTGCTTCAGTTGGTCAAGATGAAATTCCAACTATGGCTTCACATGCTCTTTACCACTGGTAATGGATTATGATGTTCAACGAACATGAGTCCAGTGAAAAGACTAATGGGAATATTTCCTAAGTAATAAATTCCAGTTTATTGAGAAACAGACAATATTAAGCACAAACAATCTCATTTGAACTCAATATTGTGTTTAGGAGAGTTAGAAACTATTAAAAAGGGTGTGAAAATACAACTTATGATCACAAATATTTTTATTAAGCCCAAGACATAATAGAACATTACAGGGAGAACACAACCACATCTCAGTAAAGATAATATGGACTTAATAACATCAAAAGAACAGCCTATCCCTAAAGACACATTATTACAGAAAAGTTACGAGATTTTGAAAGGTAGTATATCCAAGAATCCAAAAGATTTGGGTCCTGCGATGTAGGAGGAGGTAGTAATATTTGTAGATTCCTTCTAGCCCCATTATACTAAAATATATCCATTATATCCAATATACCTTCAAGATTGGGTAAATCTACTGAATCATGTTCAGAGTTTATAGTATCTGAAGATTGCTGTGAGAGCTTCATTACTCTTCTAATTCCAGAGGATTATATGACCTTAGCATCTGAGCAAGTCAGGATGCCTTGAAAATACAATCTCCAAAATTAACAAGTCTATGATTTATAAATAAGTTTATTTATAATGATATTTACATAATAAAAACAAAACACATGAAACTCACAAGTTATACAAAGAAACTGATGTATAATAAAAACAGCAAGATAGACTGACAGGCAAAAATTTAAAGAAAGATTTAATAAAGAGTTAAATATCAAATAGACACTTTACTTCTTCTAAATTTCACTTTGTCACCCACACTGAATTGAATTGAACAATGGCTCTCTCTTCAGGAGGTCCTGTACTGGAAATTCTGGAAACTGTTAAATTATATTTTGAGAAGTGTTTAAAGTTAATGACCTATTTCCATGCAGTACCTAACGCTGCCTTAATACGAAGTCACATTCAGTCTGCTTTGACGTGAAATTGCCTGTTAACCTGTTCTGCCAGGCTAGACAAATGTTACCCACATTGTGCTGATACGTGGCAAGAATAAACTACTATTTAGAGAGTAAAGAGAACTGGAGCAGAAGTGACTGGGCAACAGTTTCAAGAGAAGCAAAAGCCAGGAGAGGGAAAGTAATGAAAACATGCACAGAATAGGCAGAGTAATAAGCACAATTAGTGCAGTGGGGAAATGAACAGAAGGAATTAATCCATGGAGCAAGATAAGGGCTTCTTCGTTACTATCACTGGAAAACAACTTAGTGCCTAGCCAAACAAATTTGTTTTAACAGAAGTACTTGGAAGGACCTGGGGGTGTTAGTAAATGGAATGCCACCTTTAAATTCAGGTTGAGTTCTTGTTGACAGTGGTGAACATCTGCTTCAAATAGCAATAAAATGAAAGCTATATAATCTATACAGCTGCATCCTTTAAACTAACAAAACAAGAATTTCAAATGAGACAAGGAAAAACAAGACATAAGCATTGTCAAATAAGGCACATGTAAAAATCTACACACATTATCCAGTGAAAGACAATATATATATATTTGGAGGTAGAAATAATTACAAAAATACTGACATTTCTAAAGCATTAGCATATTTGTTACAAACAATCACCAACTAATCCCCATTCAGAAAACTGTTTTGTAAAATGATTATTCAACATCTTCAGGACTACATATTTGTGTGGGTTTTTTTTTTTCTTTTTTTTTCTGTTTTGTTTTTTTTTGAAATTTCACATGTGAGCATCTGGAGAATTCAGTTAGTGGCAAAAAAGTTGTCCATACTATGAGAAATGTAATATGGAAATTATAAAAAGTTATAAATGTTCATAAACCCCATGGTCATCATAATGTAAATGTCCTTGAGTGCACCAAGTTGATATTTCCTCATCAATTAGGAATTCACAATTCTTAATTTCACAGGCCCATTGACGTTTTTAGTAATGTGGCTATATCTGCTGGCATACTCCCTTCGTCACCTGCAGGTCAGAAAGGGGCATTAAAAGTTTAATAAAAATATTTTATGAAATATATTTTCTCTAACTTCGGTGAATTCCTAAATCATCTTTCAAAGCCCAGTTTGCTTCAACATCACTTCTTGTTAAAAACCTTCATGAGGGGTGCCTGGGTGGTAATAGTTCGTTAAAGCCCTGACTCTGGGTTCTGCCTTAGGTCCAAATCTCAGGGTCTTGACACTGAGCCCTTTGAGGCACTCTGGCACTCAGATCGGAATCTGCTTAAGATTCCCTCTCTCTACCCCTCCCCACTGTGCATGCTCTCTCTCTCTCTAAATAAATCTAAAACAAAGCAAAACATAACAACCTTTGCAATTCCCTACAGATATTTAGGGCTATTTCCTCTGTGCTTATGTTCATATTGCCAGCACAGTACTCTAGAGGCTAGGTTTCTGAGCTGACAGAAATATATAAAGACAGGCACATATTAGTTTGGATCATATTCTATTCATATAGCACACAGTATTTACTACTCAGGTTTACTCGATAAAAACGTTTATGCAACAAATTGAATAGTGAAGACAAAGACAACCAAACAGAAATCATTCATCTACACCCTTACTTTCAATCCAAAGATACAATCACTTTATTAACTGGCACATCTAAACAAGATTATGAGTAAGGCATACCAGCGGAAGATTAAAGTGCCCACTGTAAATAACCTTCTCCCAAGGTTTGCCCCGTATTTCAATTAAATCAGACTCCAGTATCTAGACACTTATGAAAGAAGCATTCCGGATTTTTTTTTATTTTTTAAGATTTGTTCATCTGAGACAGAGAGCATGCACTCCCAAGTGAAGGGAGAGAGACTCTCAAGCAGACTCCCCACTGAGCATGCAGCCCAACATGGGGCTCAGTCCCACGACCCATGAGATCATGACCTGAGCTGAAACCAAGAGCCAGATGTTCAACCGACTGAGCCGCCCAGGTGCCCCCAGGCTTTTTCTAAAGTGAGAAAACTGAAATCTTGCGTCAGTTAATCACTCAAGACTATTTAGAGATGAGCTGATATATTAGTTTACAGTGACAATGGTATAGTTGACAATTCATAAATATTTGTACATTCATAGCAATGAGTAATTTCATAATTAGATGTGGCTAAATACAACCAAACTAACAACTTTTCCCTGCCATACATACACACCCCAATTATAATCTAAAATTATGAGTACTTTATCTACTCTTCTTTCATTTAAAAACATGTGCACAGAAACACAGACTATTCCATAAACCCTCAAGTTCACAGACACCCTTGTCTTGAGGTTCATCCACAGACTTAATAGCCCATGAAATTTAACTTGAAACTTGTCCTCCAGAAGACAGTAAGACAAGAAAGCAGAAAAGTAAGACAAGACTGTACAAGATTCAGTATTCTGGGAAGGGAGGGAGAGGTGGAAAGAAGGAAAAAGGGGTAAGGAGACTCAGATTCCAAGTTTGAAGATGCTAAAGATACAATGCAATAAAATGCAGTGTGTGAAATCTGGATTTTTTTTTTTTTTTGAAGCTATAAAAGACATTGGGGATAATTGGGAAAACGTAATATTTGGAAATTATTGTTAATTTTCTTGGATGTAATGATGGTATTGTAGCAAATTAAAGGCAATGATAAATATTTAGGATGACATGTCATGTCAATAACTGATTGAAATGGCTGAGAAAAAAAGGTAGATGAAGCAAAATGTTTAGAACTGCTAAATTCACTTATACTTTCAACATCTCTGCTAGAAAATTTCCATTATTAAAAGTTTTAAAAGGTAGAAAATCTATTAATATAATCACATTAAGAGATTAAAGAAAAATAACACATGCCCAAACCACAATCCTTATTCTTTTTTTTTTTTTTAAAGATTTTATTTCTTTATTTGACAGAGGGAGAGATCAAGTAGGCAGAGAGAGTAGGCCCCCTCTTGAGCAGAGAGCCCGATGTGGGGCTCGATCCCAGGACCCAGGGATCATGACCTGAGCTAAAGACAGAGGCTTTAATCCACTGCGCCACCCAGGTGCCCCAGTCCTTATTCTAAAGCAGTGGTTCTCTGACTTTAGCATGTATCAGAACCGCAGTAAGATTACCAAGTTCCATTCCCAATTTCTGACTCAACAGGGATGGAGTTGGGCTTGGGAATTTGCATCTCAAGGCAATTTCCCAGGTGATGTTGTTGCTGTTGGTCCAGGGACTGCACTTTGAGAACCACTAAGGCAAGCTCTAGAAACACAAAAATCTGAGAAGCGTTTCTGAGAGAAATCATGGCACTTTTCTTTCATAGTTTCATGGAGCGGGGGGGCAAGATTGTTAACATAAAGCACAGATATACTCAATTACAAATATACTTTTCGTTTACAGTGGAAAAGATCTTCGCTGTGAGAGATGAAAAGGGTACATGCACGCTCATTAGGTCAGTGCCTAATCATTTAAATGAAACCAAAAGCAAAGATGACAAAATCATTATAATTAAAAAATAAGGACATTATTGTACTCTTAGCCTACCAAAAAAAAAAACACCAGAAAAAACTGATAAAAATAGCTTTAACAAGACAGAGGGAAATTTCCTACAGAAAAAAAAAGCGTATTAAATGGGAGAATGATTCTTTATAACTAAACACTTTAGAGGTAAGAGTCTAAAAGCATAGCTGAAATAAACTGCTATTTTAAAGGATACTTGATGTGAACATAACAGGTTAAAATTTTAGACCAAACAACTTTACATAAATACAAATAATTTACGTGAATTATGACTAGATACAGACATACACTGGGCTTATCTGAAATACCATTAAAATGCCATGGAAAAAAGAAATTAGGGGCACTATACAAAAGAGAAAGAAGAAAAAGACAATAGTGAAGAGAGAGCTGTCAACAAATTTGGGGAGATGAAAGGCAAAAAGAATGGAAGCTGACTTATGCAGAATAGACAAAGCAAAAACTTAAGTGAACAAAAGGTAGAAAATGGAAGGAGGTTACTTCATACTATGAATCTAAACCAACCCTCCTGCCCCCCCCAGCACAAACTCAAGGCACGGAGGTAATACACGGCTCCCAAAGGATGAGGAATATACAGAGTTAAAACAGAAGAGTAGAACATCTAAAGCCTGCCCAACAGAGCCAGCCATTTACCCTGGATAAACAAATGAAAGTTTACTGGGGCGCCTGGGTGGCTTATTCGGTTAACCATCTGCCTTCAGCTCAGGGCATGATGCTGGGGTCCTGGGTTCGAGCCCACATCAGATCCCACTCAGCAGGAAACCTGCTTCTCCCTCTCACTCCCCTAGCTTATGTCCCCTCTCTCTCTGTCTATTTCTGTCAAATACATAATTAAATCTTTAAAAAAAAAAAAAAGATTTATTCTTTGAAAAGCTTTAATCAGAGGACACTGAATATGGGCATAGTAGAAGATAGTGAAGCTCTGTTAGAACAGGAAAATTAACTATATAAATATGACAACAGCCCTCTCTCCTCTCCTGCTTTTCTTTAGCTCGAGTAATGCATTCAATAGGTTTATACTCTATCTCCCACCACCCTCATTTCACAAAAGATTGGGTGAATATGTTCTCAGGGAAATGAACCAGTCCATAAGAAGCAGCCTATATAAACACGGTGGGGAGTCCAAAAATCAAACTGCTAAAACCCCAATTAACTAGTAACTATGATGGTTCTATGGAAAGACTTACTGTTAGAATAAAATCTATATACCTGGGTGGGTGGCAGCAGTGCTAAAGGAGAACAGGTTTTGGTGTCATGAGATAAGGGATAGGAGAGACAGAATTAACCAAAATCAAGTGTTTGTATCAATTCTGGCTAAATAATCTTAGTTACTGTAGTACTTTTGAAATGAACATGCTTTTCCTATACTGGATGCCAGTGAAGGATTTGGGCAATTTTTGTTAATCCCTTGCTAGTGCTACTTTGATGTCTTTTCAGATAAATAAATATTGATGTTTCTGTTTACAAACAACTTACCTTCATCGACTGTAGTCATATCTTGTTCAAGTTTCAATTTCTGTTGGTTAATTTTTAGCATGGATTCTTCAATTGTCCCTTGGCTTATTAATTTTATAACTAGTACTTCCCTAAAGTAAATAGAAGATATGTCCATTGGTTACTTAATATAAAATTATTTGGATACATATAAGCTATACAAAACATCTCAGAGTTCAATAAAAATAATTTGAAAACTGTATAACAAATGTATCCTTAACTTTAAATTCCCTTTTATTCAAACTTGGGATTGATGTTTTCTGCGCATGTAACTTTTACATGACCTTTCTTATTAATCCAAGATATCTGTAATCCAAAAATTACTGGTAAAATTTACTACAACAAACAGTCTGGGTTCAGTTAGGTATTCATCTTAAAATGGAACATGTTAAACAAAAACAAAAACAAAGATAAATAAATAAAAATAAAAAGAACATGCTTTACTTGTCAGGTTCCACTAAATAGTTCAGTATAAAAAGTAAGAAAGTATAGTGAAGTACAAAGATTACACAGGCAGTTTTAGTCCCATAATACGTAGAGATAAATATGTGGTTCATAAATGAACTTATCAAGACCTTTTGGAAATATAGTAACACACTCCAAATAGAAAACATTGATTATTCACTACTTATATGTGAAAGTAGAGTTGAATTATAGGTACTGGCACCTCTTTAAGATCCAATGTCAAAATGACCCTTCACCTAAAATATCTACAACTCAATAATGTATTTCCTAAAGGATTACAGGGTAACAATAGTATATATATTACTCTCTATCTGGCTTTTCAGTGGTTTAACAAGCCTTTTTAACTACTAATATTTTTCAAAAGAGCTGAACCATTGGTATATTTTGTTTTCATCAGCTGCAGAACTAATTGGGGTGATGTTGGAGGTTGTTTTCCTTTAACTACTAGAAAATGAATATGTTACATAGGAACACTGATGGTATGAAATCTATCAGCAGCCAAGCTCTGCTGAAAATACAAAAATGAAGCAGGACACTGACAGACCATATTCTACTATTCTATACAAATTAAATTGGCATTTGGTTAAAAATCAATTTCAACTCAAAACACTTACTTAGTCTGGCCTACTCTGTGGCATCTGTCTTCTGCTTGTTTGTCATTATAGGGGTTACAGTCAATATCATGAAGTATAACAACATTCGCTGAAGTGAGGTTTATTCCTAAGCCACCAGCTTTTGTTGACAGCAGAAACACAAAGATATCCATATCGGTATTAAACTCGTCAATTAGGTGAATCCTATAAGATAAATATATCAGGCTAAATTTCACTAGAATGTATATAGCTAAAACTGAAAACAATCAAACTACATTGAAGAACAAAACAAAACAAAAAAACCCCAAAGATGTAAACACATGCTCTTGGTAATATAATTACCTTTCCTACAGTTACTTTACTGGAAGACCTTCCCAATTCACCAACTTCTTTCCTTTTTTTTTTTTTTTTAAAGATTTTATTTATTTATTTGACAGACAGAGATCACAAGTAGGCAGAGAGTCAGGCGGGGCGGGGTGGGGTGGGGAGAAGGCTCCCTGCTGAGCAGAGAGCCCGATGCAGGGCTTGATCCCAGGACCCTGAGATCATGACCTGAGCTGAAGGCAGCGGCTTAACCCACTGAGCCATCCAGGCACCCTACCAACTTCTTTTCTGTAACATTTCTCTTTTATACCATTTCTCTTTCTACTAGTTCTCACTTTAATTCAACTATTCAGGTTTGAGTAATGCCAAAGAGTTACTTTCTCCTTTGTTTAATGACTTCTGGCTTATCTAAATTTTGGATATCACTTTTCAATCTTTAGCATTCTCAGAAGCCTAATAGCAGCTGCTCTTGATACCAGATGAACTAAAGATCTTAAGATCAAACTAGAGCAGTGTGTTCTCTTTTAGCATATCTTCTATCTTTAATGCAGGAAAAAAAAATGCATTTTGGCTGATAAAAAATAAACCAAAAGAGATAATGCAGTTTAAACACACTAGAGAAAGTATTCCTTTTTTTTTTTTAAGACAATCTTTTAATATTTGGGAATTAAAAAAATAAACAAACCAAACTTATTTAATCACTCTTAAAATATAAAAAGCCCAAGATTTTAAAACAATCTTGGTTTTTGCTTTTTAAACAATCTTGGTAAGGTGCTTCAAGGGTCTGAATGAGTCTTAAAGGAGAAAACATTCTAATTAAATACAGGAACAGATTTCTATGCAATTCAGATCTAAAACTTAGAAAATTTTCCATATCTTAGGACAATCAATGATTTGAAATAACCACATAGAAGACTCAAAAGTAATAAAATTCAATCAAATGCCTGGTACATATTTAAAATTCCAACATTTACTCTTATTTGGAGGTGAGGTGGAGATTTTCTGAAATTGAAGTGAAGTATACTAACCTTTCAGAAATCTGAGTCTTCCCATCTAATCTGAGGTACCTATGCTGATGATGTTTTAAGAGAACCTCTAAAATATCCAGCATCATGGTAAATTGGCTAAATAATACAACTCTATCACCCTGTGAAAATACATATATGGATTAGATACACGGAAAAATAAAATCATAAGTATCTAATGATCAACTGCTTCTTTAATAAAAATCAAGTGACCACAGCAAAGGTAAATTTCTTGTTATAGATGTAACAAAGTTGTATATAAATAAAACTACCTTAATTTCTAAACTTCAGACCTAAAATTTAATTCTGTTTTGATTTTCAAGGACAGTTAATGAAAATAGCTATACAAAAGTACTATTTGGATTATGATCTTACAAATTTAAGCTGTTTCACATATAAATAGTAGTAGTATTTAAATAACATGGTATCCTCAAAATACTAATTTTGAGGCAATCTATGAGTGACATAGATTGTCACTCATGAAGTAAGGACATTTAAGATTATTTTTTAAAAACATCAATATAAATGTATTCTACTAACTTCTATTTTCTTTTTCAGACTCAAAAGAGGAAAAATAATCAGGAAAACATATCCCCAAATATATCCCCTAAATGCTCAAAGCATTAATTTCTAGAAATACGTATAACAGATATAGGCTAAAGCTTCAAGAAAGTCAAATCATGCCACCATTATTTTAAAGAAGTTTAACTAACTGGAAAAATACAAGAGTAGCATTCTTCTTTATTACCTTCTGTTTCAATTCAGACAAGATGCATCCTAAAACTCGGAATTTTCCAGAATCTAAAATCAAGTCCATGTCTAACTGGAAGTTATTAATATGTCGATATTGTTTACAAAGTACATGTAATTCAAAGTCTGTCATAACTTCCATATCTTCAAAGATCAAGTCAGGATTAGCCTCACAATGTGTAGGTTCCTTAAAACAGAACAATACACAACATCAAAATGAAGATAATTTATAATATGACCAGAATGATTGAAAAAAACTGTTCACATCTGATAAAATATTAAGTAGCTAAACAGCACATTTTACATGGTACAACTTAACAAAGGAAAGTAATTTTCATTATTTTAGGTACAATAAAGGGGGAAAAGTCCTTATTGTTTTAGACAACATCCTGAAATATTCATAGATGAAGTAATATCTAGAATTTGGCTCACAATAATCCTGGGGAAGGGTCTAGATGAAACAAAAGTAGTGTCATTCTAGATAATAACTGTAAAAAAAAATGGGTAAAGCTTACATGGGCAGGATTTCATTATACAATTCTCTCTCTACTTACACGTTTGAAATTTTCCATAATAAATTTAAAATAATACAAAAACATTTTAAAAGCAAATAGTTGCTTTTAACATGAAGATCTGTAAGGGAGAACTAAGGGTGGGTGTTACAGAGAACGAAACAAAAATAAAGATTAATAAAACTATAGAGAAAATATAATAAAAACATGAAGAAAACAAATGGAGGAAACACTGCCCTGGACATAAAATCTAAGTGATCTTTTTGGTAAAATAAAGAAGTGCATTATGGCAATCTTAATCAGGAATTGGCAAACTTTCTGTAAAGAGCCACACAGTAAATATCTTGGGTAGGTTCTGTAGGCACAATGATCTATTTTGCAACTCCTCAACTCTACCCTTATAGAGGCATACCTTGTTTCACCTTTTTTGTGTATGGGTTTCACAGATAATGTGCTTTTTGCAAATTGAAGGTCTGTGGCAACCTGTGTTGACCAAGTCAACTGGTGTCATTTTGCCAACAATATTGCTCATTTTGTGTCTGGTAAATCTTAAAATATTTCAAGCTTTATCATTACTACTGTATTTGTTATGGTGATCGGTAATTACAACTTGCTGAAAACTCAGATGACAGCAGCATTTTTTTTTAGCATTTTAAAATATAAGTATGTACACTTTTTTAGACATAATCCTACTGCACACTTAATTGATTACAGTACAGTGTAAACGTAACTTTTATATATGCACAGGGAAACAAAAAATTCATTTGACTCTCCTGCAGTGGTCTGGAGCCAAACCTGCAATATCTCCCAGGTATGTCTGTAATGAGAAAGAGGTCACAAAAAACAGAAAACAGAAAGATGTGGCTGTGTTAAAATAAAACTTTATAAAAACAGCCACTGTCATAGTTGGCCCTAAGGCCATAGTTTGCTGACTCCTAATACAGATTGTTAGCCTTCTCAAATCTTTATGTTCCCTTTAAATTATCTAGAACTTTGTCTTAAAAATGTTTTTGGGGGAGCCTGGTGGCTTAGTCATTAAGCGTCTGCCTTTGGCTCAGGTCATGATCCCAGGATCCTGGGATCAAGCCCCACATCTGGCTCCCTGTTCAGTGGGAAGTCTGCTTCTTCCTCTCCCACTTCCCCTGCTTGTGTTCCCTCTCTCTCTGTGTCTCTGTCAATAAATATGTAAAATCTTTAACAAAAAATGCTTTTCTTAAATACAAGGTTAATGGATCAATACGCTTATGAGGCTTGACTCATCTTTAGGTAGCCTGACAATTTAACCTTATGTTTAACAGTGTTAATAAAGGTCAATGTTAACATAATATGAAATCCTTACCTTTAGCATAAGCTGAGACATTTCCTTGAGCTTTTCAGCTGTGTAATATTGGCGATGTAATAAAGGATGATTGGCCATTTTTCTTAATTGCATCATGACATTGCACATTTCTGTGCTTTTTTCTGTGATCCAAAGAGCACACATTAAAAACAAAAAAACAAAACCAAGTTTACAGCTGTCTGCTGAAATACATCTCAGTGCAAACAAAAAGTTTAAAATTATTTCTTCAAATTCTAAGTAGTTTTTAAAAATAAGCAAATCCCACTGTAACAGGACTAAACAAAATGTAGGACCAATACAGGATTACTTTTTACATGCAATTGTGAAAATCAGATTATACCCATGTTATTGATAGATTTTTTCAATCTGTTGAAAAGACCCAAATAGAGCTGCTCCTGTTTCTCTGACATTGCACACAATTCAATTCGATCTTTCTTGGGGGGTAGCTGCTTGAGAACCTGAGAAAGGAAAACAGTTTAAGCAGATCTTTCAAATAAAGAAGAAAACAGATTTCTAAAAAACAATCATCACAATAAATATGCAGGTAAGTTACCTCTTCTTTTACCCTTCTGAGAATAAATGGTTTTATAATTTGTTTCGCATGTGCTATTCTCTCCTTTTCATATATACTTTGCTCATCTGCTGATTTCTAAATAAAAAAACAAAAGAACACATCCATTTAGAAATGATTTATTTACTTATTTACTTTGTTTTACTTATTTATTTCAGAGAGAGGGAGAGAGAACATGAGAGGGAGAAGCAGACTTCCCACTGAGCAGAGAGCCCAATGTGGGACTCCATCCTGGGACTCCAGGATCATGACCTGAGCTGAAGGCAGTTGCTTAACTAAGTGAGCCGCACAGGCATCCCTAGAAATTACTCATTTAAATGACCACAGTTAGCAAGATTACAAAATGTGAAAATCAGCCTCACCACAATCTGAGTTATTTTCCAAAAGAAACTCACTTCATTCTTGATGGAATTCCACATTTTAACTCTGGGCTATTAACCTACTTCTTCAAGCTCCATACGTACTTTGAGGTTTCCTGTACTCTGCTGAGCTAATAAAATTGAACTACGATGGTGTTCAGAAGTTTAAGTCATAACTAATGAGCCATAACTAAATTACCAGATAGCTCTCATAAAAGTGTCTGTGTGTGTTTAAGGGGTGGGGAGAAGAGAAGAGAAAGAGAGATAAGTAAAAAATTTGTACTTATATCTAGAAAAATGACCCCAAAAGAAAGCTAGTACAGGTGATGTGCACCATGTGTTCTAAAAGACATGGATGGTTCCTAGTTAAGCCCTGTTAATTTTGAAGAATTAAAGAAGTGGAATTCTAAGATGTGAGGAAGTCCTCCATATTTTATAGTCTATTAGACCCTCAAGTGGGAGTGAATATATTACTGAAAGTTTAGAAGGCAGTTAATTTTCAGTGGAAGAATATCATAGAAAATTTTTGCAAAATATATGTAACGGGAAAGAATTAAGAAGCTATATAAACTCTGCTGTACTGGAGAGCTTAGTAAGAGTTCCTGAAAACCATACTGTACTTTTCTTTATTAAAAGATGTTTTTTTGGGTGGCTCAGTGGGTTAAGCTTCTGCCTTCGGCTCAGGTCGTGATCCCAGGGTCCTGGGATGGAGCTCCGCATCGGGCTCTCTGCTTGGCAGGGAGCCTGCTTCCCCCTCTCTCTGCCGGACTCTCTGCCTACTTGTGATCTCCGTCTATCAAATAAATAAAATCTTTTAAAAAAAAAAAAAGGTATTTTTTCCTTTCTTTTTCCTGCCTTCCTTTCTTTCTTTGAGCGAGAGCATGTGCGGGTATGTGAGCAGAGGGAGGGGCAGAAGGAGAGGGAGAGAAACAATCTCAAGCAGATTCAGATTCCAAACTGAGTGTGGAGCCTGACGTGGGGCTTGATCTCACGACTCCGAGATCATGACCTAAGCTGAAATCAAAAGTTAGACACTTAACCAGCTGAGCCATCCAGGCATCCCTATACTGTACTTTTTCTAAGTAACCTGGAGAAAATTAACCAGATTTTCTTGTATATAGAATTTCTTTGTGTAATGTAAGAAATTACTACTTTGGGGTACCTGGATGGCACAGTAGATTGAGCACCTGTCTCTAGGTTTTGACTCAGGTTCTGGCTTTCTGGGTCATGGGCTCAGCTAGGAGTCTGCCTGAGATCCTACCTCTCCCTCTCCATGCCTCACCTTTCCACCCCCACCTCTCTCTCTCTCCAAAATAATTGAAAATTTTTAAAAAACTGTTACTTCTGAATTTATGGACTTTTATTTCAAAACATTTTTTCCCAGTATAGGAGTGTTCTGGATAATCTACTTTTGTCCAGTCCTACAGTTTACCTATAAAGAAATGGTACTAATTTACCATATTTTAGTAAGGTAAATGCAATGACAAAACCTTCCCCACATATTCTATATCTGAACACTCCACTAATTTAGAATTGTCATTTCAGAATATTAGGATATTAAAACTACAACTTTTGGGTATCAATTACATATGTCACCAATTTATTTCCTATAGCATTTTGGCAGACTTTCCAAGTCATATAGGGGTAGCACTTCTTAAACTTAGTATCATGTATACACTATGAGAACAAGAAAAAAAGACAGAAGAGTTACCTATATAAAACACAAAGTGGGGCACCTGGGTGGCTCAGTGGGTTAAGCCTCTGCCTTCAGCTCAGGTCATGATCTCAGGGTCCTGGGATAGCCCCATATCAGGCTCTCTGCTCCGCAGGGAGCCTGCCACCCCCCCAACCCCGCCTGCCTCTCTGCCTGCTTGTGTTCTCTCTGTCAAATAAATGAATAAATACAAATCTTAAAAAAAAAAAAAAAAAAGCCCAAAACACAAAGTAATATATTTGGGAGAAAATATAAATTTATGCTTACTGTTTTAGAAGAAAACATTCTTCGTATTTCACTGGTGCTACTACTAAACATGTGTGGCATAACAAAATTCAACAGTGACATGAGTTCTAACAGATTATTCTGTACAGGTGTGCCTGTGAGCAGCAAACGGTTATTTGCCTGTGAAAGTAAAATTTAGATTAGCTTTTCTTTTTTAAAGAGCCAAATCCTTCCTCTCTATACCCTTCAGTAGGGGAGAAAAAAAAATTAAAATCTTTATTAATAATAATGTAACATTCTGAGATGAAGACTAGTAATTTAGAAAAATTATCATCTATTATATTTTAAGGTAAGAAGTATAAAACTAATGGTTTCATTTTATAAGTAGGTAAAACTTGATTGTATTTGATATTCATAAAGTTTATCACATAGAATAGGGGTTGGTAAATTGAGGCTCATGAGCTAATAAAAATGGGTTTTATATTTTTAAAGGATTATGAAAAACAAAACAGAAGTAAAGAACAAGTCACAGAGGATGGCCCACAAGGCATGAAATACTTATTACCTGGATCTTTACAGAGAAAGTTCGCTGACCCCTGATATAAAATACTAAATACATTAAAACATTAAAACAATACATAACTTCATTATCATTGGAAACATTCACAAAATACTCTTACATTAATTGTCATAAGGTGCTGGTAGCGGATGGAGCCCATATTCTTTAGCATATGGCCCTCATCAAAAATCGCATAATTAAGTTTCAGCCGTCGAAAAAGACTACGATCATCAGAACTGCTGATTGCACAATTATACCTGTCACGAAAAAAAAAATTCTCTAAGGTTATACCTTTAAAAGCCTGGACCATAGTGAGACTTTATGCTTTCTAAAATTACTTTTATTTATACATTTCTAGTAGCCAGTATCTGAAAGATACCTTTGGACATAGTTGGTGTTCAAATAAATACTGACCCACTTGTATACAATAACTATTTATGTACATGTAACCAAGTTATAAAAGCTGCAATATGTAGGTAAAGGAAAATTTTAATGTTATAATTAGACAACTTCTACAGAACTAAGAAGAAACCAATTTGGGTAAAATTTGTATGTTATCTGCAACACTTCGGGAACTGTTACATTTTCAGAACAAAAGCAGGAGGAAAAAAAGAACATAAAATGAAGACATTTGTTAAGAACATAATAATACTGTATTAAACTAGTAGAGTACATCCAAGAAAAAACGGTTAATAGTAGCTAGCAGTACTGGACTATATATAAAAATGGAGTCCATTTTATGTAGGAAAGATGAATTTTGGATTCATCTTTTAATTATGGCCTCCTACAGAAGTCAGTAGTTGATGGAAATAGTAACTAAATACTGACAGTTAATATGAACTTGACATAACCTACATTTAAAAGTGCAACATGACACGGGGTGCCTGGGTGGCTGAGTGGGTTAAAGCCTCTGCCTTTGGCTCAGGTCATGATCCCAGGGTCCTGGGATCGAGCCCCACACTGGGCTCTCTGCTCAGCAGGGAGCCTGCTTCCCCTTTCTGTCTACCTCTCTGCCTACTTGTGATCTCTGTCTGTCAAATAAATAAATAAAATCTTTAAATAAAATAATAAAAAAAACTTTAAAAGTGCAACATGACAGCATTAAGTTCTCTGTTGGATATTTATGCTAAACGGTTATACCAAGTAATGACTAACTTATTCAAAGTTCTATTTTTCATCCTTCTATTTTAATTCAATTTTTTCATTTAGAGTGAGATTCCAATGTATTTAATACTTAATTACTAATAATTAACATTTTTAAGTTACAAATATTATAAATCATTTTGGTGGCATTTCTTCAGTTTCACTTGAAGTTTAACTGAAACAATTCTATAAAACTATGCTTTCAATCACGTGGACAAAACCTTTCTATAACCAGTACCAGTCATCTGTTGTACTAGTAAAAAATTGAAACATGCCTGAATATTCAACATAAGTCATTCCATACTTTTGTTGCATGGTCCTTAGCCTGTACTTTCTTTCCTGTTACTATTAACATATTTTAATTATATATATATATATATATATATTTTTTTTTTTTTAAGATTTTATTTATTAATTTGACAGAGAGAAATCACAAGTAGACAGAGAGGCAGCCAGAGAGAGAGAGAGAGAGAAGCAGGCTCCCTGCTGAGCAGAGAGCCCGATGCGGGACTCGATCCCAGGACCCTGAGATCACGACCTGAGCCGAAGGCAGCGGCTTAACCCACTGAGCCACTCAGGCGCCCCTTAAATATATTTTTTTTAAATATAGGGTTACACAATATCTCCCCCACAATATTTTTTTCTCAATACTTACGTGGTCACAATTACATTATATTCTTCATATTTACTATGGATGTTATATCTAATCTGCTTACGTTCTTCTTGAGAGCCTGTAATTTAAAAACAACACACACGTTGATTTATTTAATGTACTTTGCGATATGTTAGGATTTTAAATAAAATTTCCAATTAAAGCAAAATGACATTCTTACCATAGTAACAGAGCACCTTTAATGTGGGGCACCATAAATTAACTTCTCTTAACCAGTTATCTAGGTAACAAGAGAGGTATTACTTGCATCTGCTAAATAGGTTAGGTATATACAGTGAAATGAGTTCTATCCAGAAAGTTTTCTTTTGCAAAATAATACAAGATCTTTAAAAAACAAAGACCCTTAACAATTTTACTCCTGATGTTTAAAATAATTTTGAAATATAAAACAAAAGGCAGAGGACCAATCATTATATTTATAGGATGATTAAATTCCAATTTAAAGAGGTTGTTTTTGGATTACGTTCATACGTACATTCACTTGTTCTAGTCTACATCCAATCAATTAAGTACTTTCAGTGGGGATTAACTGTATACTTTCTGATTCAATAAATACTTAATTATAAATTTAAAAGCACTTGTTTCTCTTAAATTAGGTACTCATTAAAGCAATTTTTTTCATTACAACAATTTTTTAAAAGTATCACCAAAACAAATGATCTGATCGATGGTCCTTGAGGCATAATAATTTGAAAGCTGAATAACTGACTTGTATTTGAGATATTTTCTTTTAAAAGATGTCCAGTACAATCAAATACAAATACGTACACAAAGGGGGGAAAAGTATAAGGGAACCACAGAATCAATATTCACCTCCACAAACTAAGAAATCACACATAAACAGTTTTTCTTCTCCCTGTATAAAACACTAAACAGTCAAGTATGGTTGTTCACAGTATTACAAACCTATAGTTGACGCTGGAACAACGATCAAATGAGGACCTTTATTACCCTCCTGATAGAGGTATGCCAGGAATGCAATGGCTTGAATAGTTTTTCCTAGGCCCTAAAATTGAATGTTTAAAAGACAATATATGAAATTTTAAAATAAACAAAAAATACTAGAAAACAAAAAAGGAAAAATAATATTTCTGGTTTTATTTTTGATTCCCTAAAATGCAACCCTATGAGAATTCTATCATGTTCTTAGTTCTCAGTGACAGATAAAACAGATCATAATCTCCAAATGATACTATAATTTGGTTTAATGAGTTAAACTATACATCCTATGTACTATACTAGTTATACATACTAGTTATATACTGTATAGTTATATACATTAACTTATATATAGTTATATATAGTTACATATATTAACTAGTTGTATACTAGTTATATATAGTTATATATAACTTAGTTTAATGAGCAGGATGTATCCTAACTTCTAGTTAAAATGGGACACATAATATGGAAGAGCTTTGCAATGTATACAAAGGACATAATCTTGGTCACTGTTTTATATAACAGATATTTTATACATACTGGATAGATTAAGAACCATGTTCCAATGACTAATTGGATTTGAACATATATCTATCCTATCCTCCACCAAATTTCACTTCTCAGAGTATATTTTCAAGAGATATAAGAACATTATGTCCATGAAGAGACCCGAGTAAGAATGCTGACAGTAGTTTTATCTACTGTCAGTAGCTAGCCAAACACTGCAAATAACTTAAATCTTCAACAGGAGAATGGATAAATTAAGTTGTAGCATATTTATACTACGGACTACTGCATGTCAATAAAACACCAAACTACTGATACATTTAAGAACACAGATGAAACTCAGTAACTTTATCATGCACCAAATGAACCAGAAACAAACAGTATATACTATATGGCACTATTAATATAAAGTTCAAAATTTGAAAAAAAAATCTATAGTTATAGGTGTCCAAAGAGTGGTAGTGGCAATGACTGAAAAGGAGCATGAGGGAATGTTCTGGGATGACAGAAATGTTGATCTGGAGAGGGTGGTCACACAGGTGCACATATATGTAAAAAAATCACCAAGCTAACATTTGTGCATTTACTACAAGTAAATTATACATCAATGAAGGCTTTTTTTCTGTCTTGTTCTTTTGTTTTTAAAGGGTATTGGGGAGGAACCAAACATTACCAACTGTTAAGAACTGAACTGCCCTCACTACCCAATGCATGTGTTGAAGCTCTATCCCACAATGTGACTGTATTTGGAGACAGGACCTTTAAGAAGGTAATTAAGGTTAAATGAGATCACAAGAATGGGGATCCAATCCCCATCTTAAGAGAAAAAGACATCAGGGATGTGTGTGCACAAAGAGAAAGACATATGATACATGGGGAGGAGGTGGCCATCTGCAAATGACAAGACATTTGGTGTCTTCCTTGGGAGACACCAAACTGGCCAACCCCTTGTCTTAGACTTTCAGGCTCCAAAGCTATGAGAAATAAATTTCTGTTGTTTAAGTCACCCAGTCTTTAGTCTTTCATTATGCAAGTCCTAGTAGACCAAGCAAGTAGACCAAGCAAGACACTAACTTATAGTGCTTTACAGGTCACAAAGAGTTTTATATATCATACCTCACTTGGTAAGGATTAGCACACAAAAGACAAAGTTGGGGCCCCAAACCCAGATATGAATCTCAAGTCCAGTTTTCTACAACTGTAATATTCTGTATCTAATTCTATAACTATTTTGAAATCCTGCACATATTATTTAGCTTTGTATTAGATAAACAGCATCTCTGTTATGATGATAGTATGATGTATGTGCGGGAGTAGTCTTAAATACAAAACACTACTGGAAGGTAACTACAGAATAAAGATCACTATGTAATTTTTATTTTAATAATGTAATATACAATGTAATGTATGTGTATTTAATAAACATTTTCTCCACTAAACAGAACTTATTTTTAATAAACTTTTAAAAGAGGAAGGATTATTAGGTTAGATGAAAGGTCAGTGTCTATGTGACAATACCTGAACTAGGTTGTAATGAATTTCCTAAGCTTAGTGTCAAGCAAATGTGATTTGGGAAGAAACACAAACTCGGAGACATCTAACAAAAGCAAAATGGCTGAACTGATGCTGCTAATAAATGTGTAGATTTATTTATATATATCTATAAAATTTGCTGATCAATGTGTAGATTTATGTTCTCTATAAAATTTAAAAGCTGTAAGTACAGAAAACATAGAACAAAATCTCATATATACATATGTATATATGTATATGTACATACACAAACACCTGCAGAAGAAAACAATCTGAAAAGATACACATCAAATAATACTTTCAAAGCAGTAGGAATATGAGTGATCTTGAATTTTTTTGTACTTTTATATAATCTAATTTTTTAAACACATGTATTTATGAATTTGATAATCAGAAAGAAAACAAGTCCATTTTCATTTTGGGGTACAATGAGGAGGCTAGAGCTAAGAGAAGCAATAAAAATTAAAAGGGGTGATTGGGGTATTAAAATACTAAAGTAAGAGCTGTAAACTGCTCTATTTTTTAAATGAGAGCAAGAACACCTTTTAATGACAAATCCTAGAAACAGAGTACTACTTACCATTTCATCTGCCAAAATGCCATTAAGTCCATGTTTATGTACCAATGCCAGCCAATTCAAACCAACCTTCTGATAGGGCTTGAGTGATAAACTGGTAAAGAGAGTTATAAAATATTATGGATTTGCACTTCTATTAGTTTTCTTTACTAATTTTCCGACATGAAGGTTAAGTTTACAGTGCACACAAAACCTGAAATACCTATGTCTAGTCTTACCTTTTACCTTATGTTATACAAGCTATTTATACTTAGTTAAGAAAATCAGCCCAAAACACAATACATTTTTTTTTTCAATTTTCTCAAATTTTATTTTGTATTGATTTATTTTTTCTGGCTATAAGAATTACAAAAAAAATTTCTATACTCAGTCAAAATGTAATGCCACCAAATTAATTCCATAAATGATCAAATTATTATATTAATATGACATATTACTAACCTAATATTTATACTAGAAAATGGTATTGTATGGATTTGAATTTTACCACATTAAGGAACTTCAAATATTAGGACAACAAACACAAGCTTAATTTGCCTTTGCCGGGATGACTAAATGAATGTCAATCACCTCTAGTATCAGTGGAATGTGCACTTCTAGAAGGCGTACATATGTGTATATTTGTGTTTGAACTATGTACAAATGAAAACTTGCTAGACATCAATGAACATCAGTGAGTAGAAAGTAGCAAGCCAGTGTCAAAATCTCATTTAATCTGTAAACACATAATTTGGAAATAACTTGTCTAGAAGGTAACATGGAAGGTTAATAGATGAAAACAGTATTTTTTCCCCTAAAAGTTCAAGTGGTTAAAAAGTAGTAACAGTTATTACCAAACATACATATAAAGACAGACACAAACATCATTTTCAAGCCCGGCCTCATTTAATCTTTTAATACCCTGTAAAGATTGCCTATTACCATTATTTTAAACAGATGAAAATTTTGCCTGAGGCTATTTGCCTGAGGTTGAATAGCTACAAAGTGTTTTCTGGAAGGCTAAGATTTAAATAAGGAAGTCTATTTCATTTGGAAATTTAGTCCCATGCGCCCTACATAAACATATAGCCCATATTAAGATGGAAAGCTAGTGGCGAGGATACAGAGAAAGGGGAACCCTCCTACACTGTTGGTGGGAATGCAAGCTGGTGCACCCACTCTGGAAAACAGCATGAGGTTCCTCAAAAATTTGAAAATAGAGCTACTCTATGACCCAGCAATTGCACTACTGGGTATTTACCCTGAAGATACAAACATAGTGATCTAAAGGGGCACATGCACCTGAATGTTTATAGCAGCAATGTCTACAATAGCCAAACTATGGAAAGAACCTAGATATCCATCAACAGATGAATGGATAAAGAAGATGTGGTATATATATACAGTGGAATACTATGCAGCCATCCAAAAAATGAAATCTTGCCATTTGGGACAACATGAATGGAACCAGAGGGTACTATGCTTAGGGAAGTAAGTCAATTGGAGAAAGACAACTATCATATGATCTCCCTGATATGAGGAAGTTGAGAAGTAACATGGGGGGCTTGGGGGATGGGAAAGGAATAAATGAAACAAGATGGGATTGGGAGGGAGACAAACCATAAGAGACTCTTAATCTCACAAAACAAACTAAGAGTTGCTGGGGGGGGGTGGTGGGTAGTAGGGAGACGGTGGTTGGGTTATGGATATTGGGGAGGGTATGTGCTATGGTGAGTGCTGTGAAGTGTGTAAACCCCGCGATTCACAGACCTGTACCCCTGGGGCTAATAATACATTATATGCTAATTAAAAAAAAAAAAAAGAAGTGAGGGGGGAAAAAAAAACAACATGAAAGGAGAAAAAAAAAGATGGAAAGCTAGGATAGGCCATGTGTCCTCATTCTTCAGCTTTGATCTTGCCCCCTTAATTTCCTATTACACACATCCTATCTGCACAGAGGGACAGAGTCTGGACATAACTATGGTATAAGAAAACAGTTAACGGGCCAAATTTTAAAATCAATATACCTTAATTAAAACAGAGGTGAAAGAGCTGGGGTATAAAGATTTCCATCTTAAATCAGAATCTATGCTTCAACTGATGAGGTAAGCAATCTACACATTTCTCATGAAAAAAAAAAAAAAAATTAGAGGCGCCTGGGTGGCTCAGTGGGTTAAAGCCTCTGCCTTCAGCTCAGGTTAGGTCATGATCTCAGAGTCCTGGGATAGAGCCCGGGATTGAGCAGAGAGCCCGCTTCTCCCTCTCTCTGCCTGCCTCTCTGCCTACTTATAATCTCTGTCAAATAAATAAATAAATAAAATCTTAAAAAAAAAAAAAATCAGCAGTGGGCGCCTGGGTGGCTCAGTTAAGCCACTGCCTTCAGCTCGGGTCATGGTCTCAGGGTCCTGGGATCGAGTCCTGCATCGGGCTCTCTGCTCGGCAGGGAGCCTGCTTCCTCCTCTCTCTCTCTCTCTCTCTCTGCCTACTTGTGATCTATGTCCAATAAATAAATAAAATCTTTAAAAAAAATAAAACTAAAAAAAATAAAAAATCAGCAGTATTGAAGTCTTTGTAGTTCATTTTTAAAAATGTCTTTGCCTTCTTGGCCAATATAATTTCTACTACCACTATGAAAGTAATAGTAAATAAAATATATTCTCACAGATATTTTAATTTCCAGATCCAAGTAAATCTCCTACAATAATGGTGAAAGAAAATGCTAATACTGGAATACTATTACCGACCAGACACAATGCTATGGGCTTGACATGCATTATTTCTTCATTTAGTCTACATTATCAAGCAAGTAGGACTATTATCCCCATTTTACAGATGAGACTGTGGAACTTAGAGAAGGTAAGTAATTTGTCCAATGTCACATAACTATCCAAGTCCATGTCTGCAGTGGCAGAGACAGTATCCAATCCAACTCTGATCCAGAGTTCATCCCTTAAACAGCAAAACATGAAAAGTTCTCTCTCTCTCTGACCCACCCACACTCTATGGTCAAAACTGAGTTATTATTTTTGAGTCCTTCTCAAGGCCTCATTCATCCCACACACATAAATTCCCATTTCATGACAAGGATAAAAACTGGTAAGGTAGGCATAGCACACCATTTACTAATGCATCGAGGGCCAGTATGCTATCCCGACATCAATCTTTCACAAGCAGCCAAATAATATTGAAAAGCTAGTATAATTGTTAGTATATTCTTCAGTATGCACACAACTTTAAAAGTGATGAAGGAATTTTGAGAAGCATGTACTATACAGAATTTTTTGATTAAATAAAACTGTTTCATTCATAATCACAAAACAGCTCTGGTGGCTGTTATTGATCCGGACATTAAATAGCTTTGCTATATTGTAATTTAAAAAAAAAAAAAAAAACACAAGTATTTATGTGTGTATATGCTTGTTTACATCTATATACGTATATATATTTGTGTGTGTATGTCCTCTCTACTGGATTTATCTAAGCTACAAGTAACTTTTTGTAGCTTAGTATCCCAACATGGTGCTGTCCATCAACAGATCTTTTCTTCAGAATGCAAAAGATCAATGAAAACGCAATTTTGACAAAGATGTTTTAAATCCGATTCACTTGTTGTAACAAATTTTTAAAACAGGGCAGTAGTATTCTTTTTCTAGCAGGGTCTAATATTTAGATGTTGTACAGACGTATCTACCATTTATTCAATTTATTTTGACATTCTATAGTTCTCTAATTTTTTTCATGACTACATATGAACCCCAACCACCAGTTTACAGGTAAGAATGTTCAGGGTTACCCAAATGGCAAGAAGGCCCAGGCCTTCTGAATTAGTTAAGTGCTCTATTCTCATTAACAGACTATAAATACCTTTAAACTGAAGGTTTTCTTACCACTAACTAAGGAAAAAATGATTTTTTTTATTTTAAGTTTTCTGAGATCATGAAAGAAAATGAGGCAGCACGTTATTTTGAAGATACTTGTTTTGTTAGGAGAAAAAAAAAATCCTTTCAGACAGTTATAATTTCTTTTCAGAGTGAAAATTAAAGTGGGTTTAAATCTCCTGCCATAGAAACTAGCTAAAGTGGGTTTAAATCTCCTGCCATAGAAACTAGCATCAAAATTATTTTGAAAGGTGAGAAAGCCTGAAATAGAAACAACACGAGTCCATACAATATGCTAACTCTGAGTTTAAAATGCAGAAATAGTCTAGGGAGACTTGTTTCAAGTAGTTATATGAAACAAGTTTAGGGATACCAGCTGACCAAAAGTTGTACGTCCCATAAGTCTAACACAGTTGCTGAAAATACTATCATAATATTAGTTTGTACTAACAATACTATAACAACATTAGTTTATACTAACAGTAATATCCAAACTACTGAAGTATTTTCATCATAGTACTTTGAGTTAGTCAAATCGCACTTGCAGTATTGATGTGCAATCACATCACTGTCAAACAGCTTCATAGCAACTGTTTACAACAGGACAGAAAACCATCCCGTCAAGTTGAGGACAGAAAAACCTCAAGTAGATTTAGCCCAGAAAAGACAGGACACATATAATTAAATATACTTTATAATGAACATCTGAGAAATCTTTTCAGTTAAGACAATTTAAACCCAATAAATTTTAGATAAAAAGCTAAAGTTTGAGAGAGATGGCTACATTAATGGTAGGAAAAGCGAGAAATAATGATTTTTTTCTTTTCCCTTTTCCCTCGCTATACTATATTTTAACGTTAGGCATCTTTAGTTTTGACATTTTAAAATAAAAATGATGAATGTAATGGTTTTGAGACTAAGAGACATTTTATTTTCCTCTGCAAAAACTTTATTAAGGATGTTGGTATGTCTGTATGTCCTTAACCACTAATAGGCATTTTTTTTTCTGTTATAATTCATATAAATTTGTAATAAGAAAATGAATAGTTAACATAGTTTTGCTAGAAAGAACTGGTTCTGTTAAGAAAAGCAGGATAGCTTAGTCATCAGGATAGTTCAAAATTTTCCTCCGTGCTAATAAATGCTTTCCCAAGGCAAGGCAACTACTTTGCATATCTCTTAAGTTAAGCAGCGACGATGCTTGGTCAGTATACCAAGTATAACAGCTTGTAACTCTTACCTTGGCTAAAAATAAAAACCAAGACAACAAATTTCACCCCCTAAAAGTGCATTTAAATAAACTCTAAGTAAGTTAAATTTACTCTAAGTAAATTACACAGGTAATTAGAAGTTATATTTTGGGCTAAAGCACTTTGAAAAAAAGAGCTATTTTTCTCATTATATATTTCATCAAAAAATTCCTCAGCCTAATGGAAAGGATAATTTATTACCTGATCATACTATTTACAAGTAACAGGCCTTTGTGGATGTGGGTTTAAGAGAGAAATTTTTTAAGTGATGCAATAAAGCACTTGATTTTTTAAAATCCAAATTATTATAAAGTAGACTCAACTGGGTAAGTCTTGTAGAGTGAAGAACTCCCCATATCCAATGCTGTAGAACAAGAAGGAGCAGCTCCAACTACACTTTTAGGAGATGAATTTGCTGACATGGCCATAGTTCTTTCTATGCAACAGAGAAAAGAGCTTCTTTGTGGGAACTGCATGACGTTTCCCTACACCATCCCATAGCACCCTAGAAGGGCACAGAAAAGATTGTAGCTTACTATTAAAGGCCAGTAATCATACCTTGACTTTTAATTAACCAATGATCAGCAAATATGCTTTGATCATTAACTAGAAAAATGCTAAAAGAAGTAAATAAAATCACCAGCTAAGATAATTAATTTTAATGAGGCCCTAGTGCTCATCTTATTAAATACCTATTAGAAATATTCTGAACAGATGTAGCTCATTTTTAACGTTGCATAACACTATACAGCATGGATATACCATAACTCATTCTAACTATTCTGATTTTAAGAAATTGGATTGTTTCCAAGTTTTTGTAACTTTAAATATCACCACAATAAACAATTTTATACATTTCTTAAGAAAAGGTATTCTAAATAGTTCTGAGTCCCCAAACCACTTAAAAATAAACTTAAAGGAAGTTCAAAATCTCCCCATCCCAATATCCCAACACCATGCAAAATGGGGGTGTTCACAATTATAAAATGCCATTTTCATATGTACTGGCTGTTGTATGAGTTTATTATTAAAAATAACTTAGTGTCTATTTTTTGTAAGGATTCCGACAAGGCATTTTACTGACAGTAGCAGTTCTGGGAAATACACTTTTAAAAATTTTTCCTTATGTAAACTATTTAATAAGTGTCCTTTTCATTTTTGATCTGTTTCTACTCCAAAAATAGATTTAAGAATATGGGCTCTTTAAAGCATTTAAAACATTAAATTACAGATACAGGATATTTCATTCATTTCATCTTACTTATGACTAAAAAGAAATCGAGCTTAAGACAAATTTTTTTCATTGATGCAATTTAAGCTGCTGACTTTCTGCAGCACTGTACAGTGTAAAGGGGTAGCTAAAACCAGCTTTTCCATTTTTGTGATTATACATGAGATTATCTGTCATCGGACAAGGAAAACACAGTTATATAAGATCACAACATTTGCTCCCTCTAATTTATAATGATAAAAGGGGAGTAAAATACCCTTGGCAGGGTAGGGGGTATTGGTTAAAAAAAAAAAAAAAAAAAAAAAAAATCCTGTATCACTTCTGTGTCATTACAGGAAACCCTGGGGTTCCCTTCTAACGTAAGCTCTCATTAAGACTTCCACATTTAAGTTCCCTAGGCATAGTAAAGAAATAAGTTCATAATTTTTATATGGCTAAGATAAAGTAAGAAATAGATAAGTACAATAAATATTACCTCTGGTTCAGAATGGAGGGCTGCTCTATGTTCCATCCACCTCCATTTCCAGTAAGCATGGTAACTTGTTTTGTCAATTTATTTGAAATGTCTTCACATTTGTTCATAAGTCTTATAACTACATCCCTTTCTTGGATCAGTGTTTTACAATGCCATATCAAATCTTCTGATAAGCCATTAGTTTTGGACATCTTTGTGAACTATGACATAAGAAGAAAAATAATAGGTCAGATCTAGTAAATAAAAATCTAGTATCAATTTTTTTGAGGGGAAAAAATTTAATTATACTTTTACTAATGACCTTAAATCAACTGCTAAGAACACCTGTTTCTTCATGTCTATACCTGAATTTCCATGTTTCTCTTGATAAATCCAATTCCCCATATTGAAATAAAACATATCTTTCTCACCAAAATGCACAATCTCAATCTCAAGCTAGTTACTTTGCCCCTAGTAGCTGTTCTCTTATCGGAGATACTCTCAAATGATCATTAATGTCTTCTATGAAGTTTTATTTTCCAAAATCTGATTCACCTTTATCACCAAAGGAATGGTACCAAATATACTAATTGTATACCTGAAATCTTGCTCCATTTTCATTACTTCCCATGACTATGACATATTACTATATGATTACTTTTTTGAAACATAAAGGACCACCCCTTGAGTTTTCAAACCCTCAATTATTATTTGCCACTTAAATTTTGCTCTTAAACTAAGACCATTATTTGGAAAGATACTGCATGAATCAAAACTTAACTACGACCAATTAAATAACTTGATAAAAGTTTTATAAAAAGTCAATTTCAATACACTTGTATAAATGGTTTTTTTGTGAAAGCTCAGAGAATATTTTTCAAAAACATATCTGTATTTAAGACACTGAGAAGCAAATGGATGGCTCAGTTGGTTGAGTGTCCGACTATTGGTTTCGGCTTGGGTCATGATCTTGGGGTCGTGGGATCGAGCTCCAGTCAGTTCCATGCTCAGCATAGAAGCTGCTTGAGATTCTCTCTCTCCTTCTACCTCTGTTCCTTCCCCCCACTCTTGTGCACTCTTTAAAATAAATAACCTTTAAAAAAAAAGACGCTGAAGGGGCGTCTGGGTGACTCAGTCATTAAGCATCTGCCTTTGGCTCGGGTCATTATCCCAGGGTCCTGGGATTGAGCCCCACATTGGGCTTCCTGCTTGGCAGGGAGCCTGCTTCTCTCCCTCTCCCACTGCGTGTGTTCCCTCTCTCACTGTATCTCTCTGTCAAATAAATAAATAAAATTTAAAAAAAAAAAAAAGACATGAATACTTACTCATATAAAAGCTATAAAAAATTAGAATTTTTACATACAGATAGATGGAAAAAAAAATCCTGAAGAACCTTATTAAAAAATACTTTTCATGAAGAGGCCGTATCTGTCTGAAAGCCCATTAACTGTGTGAAAACTTTAAACCTTGCTGGGCAGAAAGCGAGATCCCATAATCCAAAAATGAACAAAAGAAACTAGAGTAAAATCACCTGTTAAGATAAAACTACACGATTCCAATTCATTATCTTATTTAGCATATTCTTTCAAGTTACAACAGGAATCACATTAAAAACTCTAAATAATCTTTGTGATCACAGTCTATCTAAATTCACAGAGTTCAAACAATACAAATTCAACACTTACGGGATATATAATTTCATCAAAAATGCATTTATAATAATATACTTTTTTCATACTTGATCTAGAAAAAGTTAGAAAACAATAAAATTTCCAATCTATTACAAAGCCATGTTATTATTAAATTGCAGGATTAAAAAATGAATTAGCACTTTACAAAATGACACTGTGAAATATTGAGTTATTTGCACATGACTTTACATCTTCACAAGGGCAACATTAACGGTCACAGTGTGACCTCCCACTTTGTGCTTTCTAGGGGAAAGATGTATACACCAGAATATGTAAGAATCAGTGCCTTGAAGATTTTCAGGTTATGTTAGAACTTTTAAAAAAAGACTTATTTTGAGAGACAGAACATGAGAAAGGAGGATGAGCAGAGGGATAGGGAGAAGTAGACTCCCCACTGAATAGGGAGTCCCATGCCGGGCTGATGCTGGGACTTGATCCCAGGAACCTGGGATCATAACCTGAGCCTAAGGCAGATATATGTATTTAAATTTTCATGGATAAGATGAACTCTGAGATTTGCTTCAAAATAATATGAGAAGGAAGAAAGTAGATGAGGATAAAGATAAAACAAGATCAGACATCAGCCAGGAACTGAAGCTGCTGAAGACATGGCGTTTCACTATACTATTCTAATTTTATGTTTGAAATTCTTGTAGGGGAAATAAAGGAGAATACAAAAGGTAACTCTTATTTCAGGATACTGCATTAGTTTTAGCTAAGATTTTTTTTTTTAAGATTTTTATTTATTTATTTGACAGACAGAGATCACAAGTAGGCAGAGAGGCAGGCAGAGAGGGAGAGAGAGGGAGGAGAGGAAGCAGGCTCCCTGCTGAGCAGAAAGCCGGATGTGGGGCTCCATCCCAGGACCCTGAGATCATGACCTGAGCTGAAGGCAGAAGCTTTAACCCACTGAGCCACCCAGGCGCCCCTTAGCTAAGATTTTTAAACAAACCTGACATTTTGGTTATTTCCTAAGACAGAATTTATCTCCCTGCGGCTTCCTATTGTCCCTATCCTTCCTCCCATAAAAGCCAAATGACATTAGAGATGATCCAATTTATTGTTGCTAGTTTAGAATTTGTATTTGTCTAGTAGTAATACAGTGTCCATGAATGTACAACACAGATTTTCAAGGATAAAGTTTCACTGCAAGACAAAATTGTTAGGATTAGGTTCAGTTAAGAGTAACAGTAAACACAAATAAGGGGTTTAAATAAAACGTAAGATTTTTTCTCTCCCATGTAAGCGAAGAGTTGCAGAAGCACCTAAGATTTGATGTGATGGTTCCCAAGTCAAGGAGTTTTCTACCTTGTTGCTTCGTATCCTCCATATATCCTCCTGCTACCATAATGACCTCTCAATCAACAGGAAAAAGTGAGCCTATTAAGGACAGTTTCCGAAAGTCCTAATATACTTCTGCTTACATCCCACTGGACAGAACTGTGCCAAATTACCTAACAAGGAAGGTTGAAAAATGTTGTCTTAATGTACTGTGGGTAATGTAACAAGCCATAAATCTATTTAAAAGTCCAGAAGGCGTTTTAAGATAGAGGAAAAACTTATCCAAAGAAGTTCCACTCAATATGGCTATAACTGAAAGGGGGATAAGCAGAAAACAACAGTTTCTTAGCATTTCACCAGTAACATATACAGCACTTCCAATACAAAATATTGTGGACATCTATAGCCAAGAACTGGGCAACTAAATAGACGTTTACTTTATTTAATACTTAGAAGTCCCAACAGTCAGTATCGTAACTACACCCTACTTATAGATGAAGAAATGGAGAATAAGAACTTGCTGAAAGTCAGATAAACTGCTGGAAATGTCAGAACTGGGGTTCAAAGCCAGATCATCTGGTTCCACTGTATAATTCACCCACCTCCGCCTCTTAGTATGTACTCATATGACCAAGGGAATAAATAGGCATGCATGAAGTTCAGAAAGAAGAGATCCTACACAAGAGAGACAACAAGGATTCCTGAGAATGTCGGGGAAGTGAGAGCCCAAGGTCACAGATGAATAGCAGGCCATAATCCAACCAGTATAAACCAGAGCAGGTCATTAAGATTTACTCAAAGAGACTTTCTTAGGATGGAATACCTGAAGTTTTTTAAAACTGAGAGGAAATCTAGACAACTAAGGAAAATTTTAGAGTTGAACTAATAAATATATAGAAAACTAAGCAAACAGAAAAACCAAGGCAACTAATACCTAGAGAAACAAAATGCTAAGCAATATTACACTATCAATATGGCTAAGCTAGCAAAGGCATTTATATAGTGACAATAATGCAGATAACTAAAAAATGATCTTCAAAATTATCCTATTAACTTCAATCAGTACGACTGAGGAATAGGATATGGATATGGGATATAAGACTGACAATGGGAGTTAATCTCACCATAGTGTTATAATGTCATGTCAACAAGTAAGACCTAAAGCAAAAATAAAGAATAGCTTTATGTCTATATTACTTAGAGATATGCAAGTGATAAGAATCAGACCAAAAAAATGAGAGCAGTTATTGGCAGTGTGGGAAACAGGCTGGAGAAGGGGTTGAATATAGATTTTTGGAGAGAACAAGCATGTAGAATTTTTAACTTGTTAATCTAAATATATGAATAAAAATAAAAACTCAGATAAATCTCAATATGTAATTCTACAGTATCTTCATTAGTGGTGTGTGTGTTTCTGTGTATGTAAAAGAGAGAGAGACAGGCCAGCACTTAAAGAAATATGTAAGAACACTCTATTGTTGTTACTGTTTTCTGAAGACAAAACGGATGGAGGAATCCTATAAATTACTTAGCCTCACCAAAAAAGGATTTAAGAAATGCAGGATATGCTAATAAATCTAAAGTTACTGATGAGCTAGAAAATATGGTCCTACTTATATAATAAGAAATGTACAAATGGATGCTCGATACAGCCTTAGGTGGTGGGTATCTGGAAGAATTTTCACTTTCTTGTTATTGCAGGTACTGTTTTATTTTAGACAAAGAAAATTCATTCCTCAAAAAAGTGATAAAGCTATTTTTTTTCGGGTGGAAGGAAAAAAAGCAATTTTTACTTGTTGGATAACTGCATGGGGGAAAAAAAAGACTAAGTATGGCCCTGATTATGATCACTCTGATTAAAAACTGAAGTATCACTGTTTTAGAGTCACAAATTGAAGTACCTCTCTCCCACCACAGTGTGTCACTCTTACAAGTATTTTTTATTTTAACAGAAGTGGGGGGGATTGTTTAAAACCAGATTTAACCCCACCTAACAAAGTAACATTTTTGAGGACCTAGTCCTAAGAAGACATAAATACCTGGCAGCAGCTGACGAAGTGCTCAGAATACATTTATAACTTTCTTATAAATGTTTATCAAATTTATACAAATTAAAATAAAATGCTGAATTTACTGAAAATCATCCTATCAGGAAGGAAGTTAACAGGCATCACAATGCTTTAAGTGACAAGCTTAAATTAAGCAGACATTTTACAATAACAATTGGGAAAACCAAGCCAAAAAAAAAAAACAAAAAAAAAAAAAAAAAAAAACAACCCTGTGGTCTGAGTTACTAGTTAGTACAGGGGAACAGCACAATGAGGGGCAGAGAGTGCTTTGGCATAAACAAAAACCTGGACTGCATGGTTAACAATCAAGGAAAACTACACCTACACTGACCTGAATGTTAAAAAAGTAGATGCATATATGACAAGTTTTTAAGTTGAGTTATATCCATGAACAAGTAACTCTTGCTTTGGTCAGCAGACATTACATCCTGATTAAAGTATAAAGATGCAACATCATAAGATTATCACAGATGTAACAGCATCCCCACCCTAATTTGCACAAGGCTAGACAAATACTCAGTAAGTGGTTGGTCAACTGATGCCATCAAATGCGTGAAATTTGGCAATTAAAATCTTAATTTTACCACATTAATAATACATGTTAAACTGACATTATTGGCTTGCTGTATTTCCAAAGTCTACGGGATTTGAAGTTGTGGTTTCTTACAGAAGATACAGACGTCACTACTATTAAGCAGAAAAATAAGATGTAAAAATTATGAAAAAAATTTCACGAACAGTATTTAAGTTCTGATTCAAAGAAAACAATAGGTGTAAAGCTGCAAACATAAACACTCTCATGCACTTATGTTAAATAAACAAATTTTACTCATGTAAAATAAAGGTGACTAGAATATCAGTATCTTACAGCATTTAATGTTTAAAAAGTGTAATTCTCTGACAATGAAAGGCATAATTGAGGTACTTTTCAAATTGTTTTAAAAGGTACTGCAAACATAATTTTCACAAGCTGTTTTTATAAGACAATGAAATAATGACATTTAACCTACCAATTTTATTAAAATGTATGTGGACTTGATTTGTTGGCTCAGTATGCATTTTTAAATGAATTATAAATGACTTTTAAACTTCTGACAAATTCCCCAATCCTTTTTTTTTTAAATTCCCCAATCCTTAAGACAAATATGCTTCAACAATTTAACACTTTACTAGACTGTTACATGCTGTTCTTAATGTATAATGCCATGTAATTTTCATTAAAGGATCACTGAATATTATAATTAAAATTTCAACTAATTTTCAAAGGAATTTCTAAAAACAGCAGCTATGAAAACAAAACTAAATGTTTTTTTCTTTTGTTTCTTTCTGAAGTTGTTTATAGGTACATTATTAAACCTTCTGAATAACAGGAAAAGAGTATGTCATATACAGCCATTTACTAGAATGTACATAATATTAACTTTACCTTTGATGATTTGAAGATGAAATTGCTCTCTAAATCAGCCACACTGAAAATTCTAAAGTGATTGAAAGTAGAAGCTTAAAGTTCTACACAAATTAAAATTCAAAGCTTATATACACAGACGTGCCAATGTTAACTTCATTTTCAAAAACTGTTCATTTACCTCCATTTTACTAAAAACCCTGTTTTTGCTTAAGTAGCAAGTTTACTTTTTAACTTTTACATAAAATAACCAACATTTAAATAAATAGCAAGCAAAAAATACCACCTTTGTGTTCAATTTTTAGAGAGGGGGCAAGAAACAATAGGGGATTTACGCAGGTAATACATAATCTAAAAAAATTTCATGTCGAGACTACACTATGCCAATTAATTAGTAGGGAAAATATGATTTCTACATGTTAAGTTGAATATTTTTAAAAACATCTGGCACATATAAGTCTGGTATAATTTACTTTTACTATAAGATATTTGGGCAAGTAGTTACAGTTACTAAATACAGTGGTGTAGATAATTGCATTCCTTATTAAATAAATTAGAATCCCAACAAGCCTGAGCAACCGACTCTGCAATAATACAGGAGACCATTAAAGATTAAAAGAAAGAAGAAAAGGAAGAAAAGAAGAACAAGAAAGCCCTTCAGCAAATACTTTAACAAATAAATCACTCAGGCAAAGCCAAACACGTTTTGAAAGGACCTGCTGTGACAGATGTTCTCTAGAAAAGCAAAGGCTTTAGGCAAAACGAATGGCTTTATTTATTTTATTTTTTTAAGCTACAAAATACTAGTAATGTTGTTTCTTTATTTTTCAAATATCTTAATTTTTTGAAAAATGCTTTTTAAAACACTGTTCAGGGACCCTATGATCCTGCCACTTTAAAGACACTTATTAAGGGAACTTATGCTCTTACAGATTTGTCACAAGTATAAAATTAACCACAAAACAACTTTACTCCCTAAGATACGGAATAAAACTTCCTTAAAATTTCTAAAGCTTCAAGAGGCACTTCATCTTCTAAAGCTGTAAAAAAAAAAAAAATCCACATTGCTTTCACAGCGGGGCCTGTATATAATTCATGCTATAAAAGCCCACATTCTCACAAAAGTCAAGGCAAAATTTAGAAGACAGAGTTCTTATATTTTTCTGTATGAATACAATTTGCTCACTGCTGACATTTATAAAATTCAAAATACAAGTATTTTGGATAACACTTGTTTGTAGGAAATCCAATTCCATAAAATGATCATGCAAAGTGTACTTACCAGTTACTTATGCATTCCCTTCACCTAACGCTTGAATTCTAGGCTTCAAACATTTTTCTATCCTTTCCAATTAAAAACGCTGCAGCCTGCTACACTCCATAAAATGGCCGTGTTGTTTAACCAAGAAAAACATGTTAGAGATTGAGCTGTCATTTTTAAAAGAAAAAGAAAATAAACACTTGCTTCTTTTGTGGTGAAGCATAAAACACTTAGGCTGGCATTTTGAATCATGGAGCTCCCCTGGACGTTGCTATTGCTCTTCAAGTAAGTTGTAGTAAAATTTCTGCCACATTCTTGCTTTTTGCATGGTGTCTCAGCAGTAACAGATCAGAACAGGCTAGCAAACAACTCCTTCCTAAATGTAAGCTCTAATTTCTTCTTCTGCAGTGAAATGAACCAAGTTTCTATGCAAAAGAATGAGTGACAGTATACCCAGCCAATCAGCTTGGGTTTTTTCAGGAAAATCACCCCTTAATTCATTCAAAATTAGGTCATATGACACTATTTGAAATACTATTGGCTTACAATGAAAGTAATGTTTGCCTCTACACAGGATAAGGCCACCCATCTATGCTTCCCTGGGCTGAAGACACCTTGACTATAAACGGTACTGTGAGTTAAACACACACACACACACACACACACACACACACATAAATACACACACACAGGGGAAAAAAAAATAATGTAGCCTTACCAGAGCTTCCCAACTATTAAAGGGCCGGAGTTCTGTAATCTTCTGAGCCTTCTTCTGAGAACACTGAGGAATCAAAGTAAGTTCACCAATTGAAGCATCTTGAAGAAAGTGAAGAATTTTACCCTTATAGCCATCCTCCATCACTTCTTCACCACTACTATAGTCCTCATCTAGTGAACTACCCACATCAGAGCCTGAATCATATTCAGAGTCTTCAATAACTCTCTTAGGATTAAATACATTTTTTTTACGTTTCTTGTTAAAACCATTTTGTGGTTTCATGGAACATTTCTGTTTTAGTTTTGTTTTAGCTGCATTTTTAGGGTAATTCTGACTTCTTGAAGAAGCTTCTTTTCCATTTGGAAATTCACTTTGTGAAGCATATTGCATATCTGTGTAAAAAAAAAGACAAAAATAACTAAGTTAAAAAAATATAAATTAAATATAAAGATATAGGCCCTCAAATAAGATAAAAAAAAAATTACCTAAATGTGTTATTTTCCTACTGAATACAGAATTCAACTATAATTTGTTAAATCTTGATATGCTTTAAAGAGAAATACTAAAATAGAATTTGAAGTTGTATAGGAGTTGAGAAAGTTTCAAAAACAGGTGATAACTTTAAAAAAAATGAATAAAAACCCCCATTTTCTAACAAAGGTCCTGAGATTCTAAATGGCAGCTGCATTTCTGTAAGATACCCTAGATGCTACTGAGCAGCCCCACCTCCATGACAACACTGACAGGTACAGCAAAAACATGTTCACCCTAAATTAAAACCATTCCTATTATACTAATTTTCCATCACCATGTACATCTGTTGAAATATACTATTACTAAAAAAACATTGCTACTTTATCACTGGTTAGCCTATCAGACTCCACAGATTTCTAAGATGCCTATGATTGAAGATAATTCTGTTATTTCTTACCAGTTAATCTATAACACCATACTTTACTATTTAGTATGTTTGTTTTGCTTATTCAAAGAGCTTTTAGACTTACACACTGATTACCATACATTTATTCTTGTGCATATATGGAAGAGAAAAACAAATTGGATAAAGTAGTCCTCAAATTCTTCACATTTATAATCTATCTCTTTTGAATCATTTTTTCAGACGCAGAACTGATGATATTGGTGGCTCTTTTTTCCACACAGTATCATTCTCTGTGCCATCAAGAGCACTAGTATGAAGGTATTTCTTAAAAGAATTTATTAAAAAACAAAACAAAAAAACTAAAACCACTGTATTGGGCTTTTTAAGCTGGTTTTGCAATCAAGCAGGCATCAATTAGATCAGCTCTTCATAAGGATGTCACTAAACATGTATGATTCAACTCTTCTCCACTACTTCTCTAACATTTGGTTCTGAAAGTTAAAAGAACTCCAATACAAGTTTAGGGAACTTCTTTCATGCCAGTGATATTCATCTTAAAGGACTCTGATACTGGTACTTCTGATATTCATGTAAGAGCAGGCTAGGACACCTACACTGCAGTGATTATAAACCACCAGCCATCCTAAGATCCATCCTGTGAGCTGTTAAAATATAAAAAATGTTGCTTTTATATTCAATAAAACAATGATAATTTAAAAGCAGCCTTAACTATAAAAAGAAAAAGGCTAGCCAATTGGAAAAATGTATTTACTATTTCATATTACACTGCCATTAAAGAACAGGCCAAAACATTTGAAACTGCTCATTTAAATTTTTTTTACATCATTATTTACAAGATCTTTTGCAATCCCATTCTCTAATAGGTTTAGATTTTCTTATATACCAAAATAAGAACATAATGGGAAGTATGTGTTTTCTAGGACAGAAGAGCTAATTACCTTGGTCTTCTGCAAACACTTTTAAAGATTCTAATGCTTCTGTGTACATCCATTCATGTTCCTTCAGTACTTCCCTTAGTTCCTAGAAATAAGTCATTGATCTTTGTTAAAAATCTAAAATAAGCAACTTGCAATAAACTTTTATGCTCTTTTAAAAGTAAGTAAATCATCTGAAAATTCATATCTGATTATTTCACATTTGTTTATATGCTGCTTTACAAGTGGTTTCTGTGTACACGAAATTTCACCTCCATGAATTTTAAGTCTCAAAAGGAAAGGAAGCTAGACTTTCTCTCCATTTCTACTCTCCCTATAATGTGCTCTGAATAAATAGAATAAAAAATGTTTGTTCAATTAAACTTCATCAGGTAGCTAGGCTTTTACAAACTGCCAATTTCAAAACAAAGAGTTTCAACACATATAAAGAACCAACATAACAACAAGATTTTGCATTTACCTTGTAAGAATTCAGCAGATGTACTACCTGTGCATATACCTGAATAAATCAATACACGTGAGAATGTATTCTAAATGTTAAATAATGTGCTTCTACATATAATCAAGTGATAGAAGAGAAGCAAGCTTGGCATGAATATACAGACAGTATTCTTACTACTTACCAAGTAGAACAAACCTTATGGAATACTAAAATACTGAAATGCAGTATTATACTTCAAGATTCTTTTTTTCTTTAAAGTTTATTATTTATTTTTTAGTAATCTTGACACCCAATGTGAGGCCTGAACCCATGATCCTGACATCAAGAGTCATGCTTTTCTGACTGAGTCAACCAGGTACACCCCTAACACTTTAAAATTCTTAATGAAAAATTTAAAGGACAAGAATATAAAAAAAGCTAAAACAGCTGATTTGGCTTTCTACATACTCACATTTCATAAATGAGTTCCAATTGTTATGTTTGTTATGATTATGGTCATTATGTTGATATAGTTAGCAATTAAAGTAAGTAAACAATGTAAAGAATTAACAAGCAGTATAAAGGTATTTTATAATATTAATAAGAGTATATTTAATTAGAAAAATGCAAAACACACCCTAAGCTTTTCCAGTTTATCTCAAACACTATTTTGTTCCAAATATTTAGCACACACTGATTAAATTTCTGTCCATGATCACCTACCTGCTTATCAAAATTGGGAAATTCCTTTTGCAATTTCAATACAATACTTTCTTGCTTTTCCCAATTATTACTAGATTCTGCAGACTCATTGGATTCTTCTCCCTAAAGGAAAGAAAAAAGAACCAATTAAGGAGATCATCTATAATGCTAACAGTCTTAAGACAATTACATTTATATTTGACTCGATTTGGAAGTTAGCACATTAAGAATCCAAAAATGTTTCTTGTGAAAACTGACAAATTTTATCTTTAAGGATAAAAAATATTGCTGCTTTACGATCACAAAAAGACCCTGACTGCCTATCCAGTAACTCACACTTCATTCATAAAGCACTCAACATAAAATAAATCTACTAAAAGACTAGCATGTTCCTCGAATTACTCTAAATAAATCAGGTATATTTAAGTATATTTACTAATGGCAAATAAAAAAAAAAGATTCAAATATCTCATCTATGCTCACAATTTTATATCTCCCTACAAATTTCAAATACTGAGAGAAAAAAGTTTACTTTTTGTTTGGTGCTGATTTACAGAATGGCTTAAGTATTAATTGTTCAGCCACACCATAAAAGTAACACAATAATAAAGAATTTATGTGAAACCAAAACATTAATCTGCAAATAATTATAGCTACTTAGACAATCTCTTTCTTCTTTGTCACTTGATTTAAAAAAACTGATTAGAATTCCATATTTAAGGGGTGTCTGGGTGGCTCAGTCAGTTAAGTGCCCAACTTTGGTTATTGCTCAGGTTACGATGCCAGGGTCACAGGATCATGCTTTGCAATAGGCTCAGAGGGGAATCTGCTTGAGATTCTCTTTCTCCCTCTCAAAATAAATGAATATATCTTAAAAAAAATTCTTGGGTTCATGCATAAAAAAAATTTTTGCATTTAGATCAAAAAACATTTATTTAACTCTGCTTAGAACTATACCACATACCATACAATTAAGATATAGAAAAATACAGCCTCGTGTTTTCTTTTCTACCTCCTTTCTTATCCAACAACTACATGTTATTTTTCTTTCCCTACCAAAGTAGCAATATTAAATTGAGTGAAACCTCTGCTGCACAAAGGTATAAAATGGTGTTCCACAAAACAAATGTAAATAAAATACTATGGAAGTTTGGAATTGAAGAAGAAAGCTGCATGTGTTTTTATAACAGTGAATGGCCCATCTGGGTTGAAGCACAGAGACCATGGGTAGACTGCAAGGCTGAAAAGTTGTATCAGAGCTAATACTGCATTTGGCCTGGAGTGTTAAATTGAGGTCAGCCTTTTTTAAGAAAGCAAAGGATTTTGAGCTGGGGAATAAAACACTAATATGTGAAGAAAGCATTTCAAAGCCCTCAGAAATTCATACTGCCACCCCCCCTTAAAAGCTGAAGACACTGAAACTCCAAGAACAAACCTTTTAGAGGTCATAAATAATAACTATCTGAGGCAAGAAGAGAAACTTGGGTGTCTAACTATACATTGGTATTTTTCTACTATGTAAATGTTTGCTAAACCCTAGTCATTCAGGTAGCACATTCCTGGTTTTAAATATATTAAATGTCCATCAAAGAATGAATGGGTAAACAAACTGTAGCATATACATAAAATGATGTATTATTCAGCTTTAAAAAAAGAAGTGCTGATACTGGCTACAATGTGGAAGAACCTCCTAAAACATTATGCTAAGTGAAAGCTAGACACAAAAGGTAACATACTGTATTACTTCTATTTACATGAAATAGCCAGAATAGGTACATCCACAGACAGAAAGCAGACTGGTGGCTGCCCCAGGGCTGGGAGAGGTAGAGAATGGAGAGAAATGATTTAAACGGGATGACATGCTATTATGGGATGATAAAAAGATTTTGAAACTAGACAGGGGTGGTAGACTGGCAATGAACTGTTCATTCTAAAATGGTTAATTTTATGCTATGTGAATTTTACCTTAATAAAAAAAGTTTGACATTTGGAAAGCAGTAAAATATCTTTTGGGAATCAAATATATGATAGCACTAATTAAACATTCAGTAGATAATATACCTCTCATTTGCTGTCTGCTCTCAGATTTAATAGTTCTGTCAGCTCTGCTAATCCCTGGTGACTTAAAATACCTATGCAATCCAGTGGTTACACTAGAGCTTTACAGAAGACAGGAGATACACAGAGTTCAGGCCTAGATCTGTCTTCAGTGGGCTGTAAGGTTATGAATTAATCTTGTGGTTATTTTTCCCATTCCAGAATGCAGAGCTGGACCAGACATATTTAGGACTGGCAGCAATCCCATATTAGCTCCTTGGCCCATGAAGTAAGAACCATTATTGGAGAAAAAAAAAAAAATTCAAGTTCCTAAAACTGAGGAGGGGACAGAGGGGGGAGGAAGGGGAAGAGAAGTACAAGTAGTAGCAGCAGTAGCAATACCATATCCTTGAAGGAATGGAGAGATGGAGATCACCATCCCATCCCAATGTAATGGGGACTCCTTGGCCTATCCAAAAGCTGGATGATGGGTTTTGGGGGATTATTTCAGGTTTCATCAACAAATAGGTGATGACCCCAATTTTAACTACTATATCAGATGTGGTTATTTTTACTGGAGCAAATCAATAAAACTATGCAGTTATCAGTCTGCCGGATGCTTCTTCCCCCACTGCCTCCATCCCAATTAGAAAGGACAAGTCAAAGCAATTTGTTTTCATCTGGGCAGGGTCAGTGATGGACACACCTTTGCTGTCTTTAAGACTATGGTAATTCTCCCACTCTTTCCTCATGTAGTAGTCTAGGACTGATAGTTTCGCACAATCCACAGAATTCACTTTAATCACCTACTCTGAAGACATCACACTGACTGAACTTGGTAGGCAGAAGTAGTACTTTATGTCAGTAAGATACATGCATGCCAAAGAGTGGGAAATAGCCACCCCACCAACTTCTGGGGACCACCACTTTCATAAATTTTATGGGGGATCCAAATTGGGCATGTTGCAAATGCCATTCCAAAAAAAAAAAAAAAAAGGAAAGAAAAGGGTGTACATAGTTTAATTCTACAAAAGAAGCACAACATCTGGTTGCCTCCTTCGACACTAGATGCAAAGTGGTGGGTGCTACTTAATTAGTTTACAAACTAACTCTTTACACTGTCACAGTTATAAATGTGTCCACATTAAGAGAAGGCTCTGTAGCAGGTCCAGAATACAGTGCTCTGCCACTTGGGCTTCACAACCAAAAAGCAGAAGCAATGTTCTCAAAGAATCTGTTGCTAACAAGGATGCTGTATATGGTGTCTCTAGGAAGCCCTAATAGGAAATAACTGCAGAGACCCATAAGTTTTTGAAGCAAGGTCTGGTGTCCTTCTGCTGAAAACTACAGTCTATTCTGCTACAACACGATATATGCACTTCCAAAATTACCGCACTGTGCAAAATCATGAAAATAATAATCTATAACAGTATTTAAGAAAAACTATATTAGAGGCACAACTTTCAATAACTCCATCAGTGACACATTAAAAAAAAGAGAAAGGATTCTCGAAATAGGGTAGCACAATTTCACGTAAATTAAATGGTTAAGAAATACACAAATACTATAAAAAATATGAACTGAAGGCTGCTTGGGGAGTGTTAGCACTAGAAGGATGGCAGCTTATGAGTTACTGCAAAGTAGTAGAAGCGTTTATCTAAATGAACAGATTTGTTAACTTCAGCTATGGAATGGCATGGCTCACTGTCCTTGTGTTATCACTGCTGTACTGGCTGAAAATATAAATAAGAAATTATAAAATAAGCAAATATATATTTCTGCTCCTTTGCTAGCCCCTCCTTTCATACTAATACTGTCTATATATTTTTAACTTATTTATTTGAGCGAGATATAGAGAGCATGGTTGCGAGCCAGAAAGGAGCAGAGGGAGAGGGAGAGGCAGAGAATCTTAAGCTAACTCTGCACTAAGTGTGGAGCCCAATGTGGGCCTTGAACTCACAACCCTGAGATCATGACCTGAACTGAAATTAAGAGTTGGATGCTTATCTAACTGAGCCACCCAAGAGCCCCTGTCTGTATGGTTCTAAATTCAACTGAATCTATGCGTGACTCCTACTACATTCAGGATTAAAGCCACTATTTTCCAACCAGTACAACTGTTTCAGTAACACTTAGAGCACCTGCTAACGTGATGTGTTAAGCTGTCATGGTGTAGCCTTCTAGTCTTCACCATCATTGTTATCATCACCTTCTGCATACACATGGCCAGCAGCAGCAAATTACTGCAAGAGTTCTGTGATTAGATCATCAGAGTGGAACCCTAGCTCTTCAACATCTCCAATTTCTATTTCTTCAAATCTAACCTGCTTTCTTAAATCAACACAGCTTGTTCTAAATTTTAGAAACTTCTTTAGAGAATCAAAATCTTCCATAATCACAATTAAGTCAAGGAGAGTTTCCCACCACATATAATGCAAACACTCTTTTATGACTCCAGACTTTTACATTGGTAGCAATGAACATTCTGATGTTAAATCTGTTCCCAAATTCTATAATCACATCTGCATTTTTTCCGTAATAACAATTAGCATCTTAAATGCTCACTTTAAATAGTAAGCCATAAATGCTTTTTAACACCGGGCTATCTCAGAAAGGTGATTTTCTGAAGCAAAAAGAAGGGAAAAAAATGTGATTAAGTTAAGTTTTTGTAAATAGGCAAGCTGATGCATTTTAAGAGTTTTTAATTAAATTTTTTCATTTGTTTTTATTTTTACAATAATTCTCTTATAACAGACAAGAATTAAGTAAAAGTATCAATGCAGATTTGAGCAATCCATCCATTTTTCCTATACCTGTAGTGAACCATAAGTCTGACTTTCTTTTAAAAGGCTCAGCTCAGTTTGGTTAGTAATAAACTACTAATGGTTTTAGCTCTAAGTTTCCACCTGGCACTAGGACTGAACATCACAGTAATGCTATCTTGCAAAGCCCTAATTCCTGTTTTCTGTCTTTCAGATTTGGGACCTGTAAGGCAGGTGCTGGAACAGATACCTGTTTTACCAAAACTGAGACTTTAATTTAATGTACAGTTGCTTCCTTTAGTTTACTTCTGTAACTACCTGGAAAATTCTTTTGCAGCTTTCCCATCTGCACTCATCGCTTTGTGTGACAGTTGATGGGCACAGGAATTTGCAGCACTGTTTGAAACCACTAAAGAACCACTAGTGAAACCATGTTCCTCAACACTTAGAAGCAGCAGGCTTATAGAACAGTGGTACCACTTAGTGAAAATTCAGCAAATGAAACACCCAAGTCTGATGTGTTACTCAACAGAATGTACAAAGAAAGTAAATGCTTTACATCAGCAATCAATATGATGCTATTTTTCCCACAGCCATTACACAGAGATCTGTGAACTAAAATGTGGGCCTAGTCTCTTATACTACAACTGTTCCTTATGCCTAAAAAACCCAGTCACAAAATTTTTACTTCCCATCAGTATTAGTTCTTAAGGAAAAAATGCTTCCACATAGGGACATAACAAATATCTCATTAAGTTAGGGTAGAGATTGCCACCTGGCTACTCTGAGCTTCTTATACCATCAAACCACAGATTTAAAAAAAAGGTTACTATACTAGTTGGGATATCTGATTTTGGTTTTGATTACCAAGAAGAAAATATGTTGTCTTGAATGCAGGCAGGGAGGACTATGTCTGGTTTCACTGGGAGGCCTCTCGGTAGTTTGAGACATAAAGTGGAACTTTATGAACATGTAACTTTAGAAACTTTAGAAAACATATAGTTTTCTAATGGAAAACTATAGAGTAATCCAATAAAAGCATAACTGTAATTATTTTTAGATAAGCAGTTAAATATCAAATATGTCATCTAGAAGGATTATAAGTAGCTGCACTGAGGAGGAAATGGTGCTTGTGGTGTTAACAGCTGTTTTTCCTAAGTGTTCAACTATATATTAAAAGTGTATTTTCCCAAAGTTACTTTATCATGCCACTAGAATATTTTTAATAATTCATTTTATAACTCAGAGATAAGCAATTAATACCAGATAAATTAAAAAGAAAGCAAAACGTCATAAATGAAATGCAAACACATTCTGATTTGGCTGTGAAAAAAGGAGTGATTCATTTAGGTCTAATATCCACAGATTCAAGATATTCTATGCCTAACAGCTGATTTTGATATTGCAATTCAAATGTAACTTACATGATCCAATCTTTTCTTTTTTATAGACTGATCATCATTAAATTCATCTTCCTCATATGGCTCTGAAGAAGAAGATAATTTTCTTTTCCTGGGTCCACCACCTTCTAAAACAGAGAAGAACAATCAAAGTCTGCACAGTCATTATAAGCAGCATTAATGCAAAATGAAGGCAAAAATGTTATTATAATGAATACTTATGCAGACAGTTCTCTTGACATCAGGCCCAATGTTATTTTTTCTACATATCACTTATACTCAGTAAATGTCAACTGAATTAAAGGAAAAACAGAAACACTTACCAGTCTTTCAAAAGTTTTAGAAATCACTATAATCGTGTTATTTGTAAACCATCATGTTATTTAATTATAACATATATCACTAAACTGACAGGTAATTCCACAGAGCAATACTGAAAGGAAAGGGTGACTCTCCCTGGTGACTGACTACTCAGCACTGAAGAAAAGTTGAGCCCTACCAGTGTAGCTTATTTGAATACCATCACTGATAACAGTAATTGTTTATTATGTACCAGGCTATGCAAAGGGCTTTTACTAACTCTTGTTTCATTTACTTTTCACAATAACCTTACAAAGTAGTTAACAGTCTCTCTCATAAAACAAATAAGGAGCATGTGAAATACAGACAGCTCAAGCAATTAATGCTCTAAACCTAAAACCAAAAGAGTATAACATACAGGCTCTAACGGTGATAGAAAATTTACATATTCTGTCATAACTGAAAGAAAAACTCAATCTACATGATCTTAAGAAGCTGTATTACAGGGGTACATAGCTGGCTCAGTAGATAGACCACATGACTCAATCTCAGGGTTGTTAATTCAACCCCACATTGGGTGTAGAGGTTACTTAAAAATAAGATCTTAAAAAACAAAAAAGGGAAGCTATATTACATATTTGTACTTCGAATACATTTATCTATTTCTTATATATCAGAGAGAAAATTCCTCAGACATACTGCTGTGCTAATATGAAAACATCTGCTAAAGCTCACAAAAGTGCAGTAGTAATTAAATCAGTACCGACTATGCTGTTAGAAATTAAAACCTGTAGAAGTACAATATTCAAACTAAACATTAACATGACAGCTTTTAAGCTGAAAGCCTACAAATTTTATAATATAGTTGTAACAAAGTGTTATTAACGTTTTAAAGTATAATTTCATGTAAGTATGGTTAGTATCTTCTAATTTATTTCACAAAGTAAATGTGCATTCTGCAGATAGCAACGAATTCCCATTATTTACTTTAAAAAGAATTATTACCCATATATTTACTGGGGTAGGGTGAGCATGGTTAGTCAATAGTCTAAGTCTGAAAAAAACTTCAAATCTGATGATTTATGCCATGTGACCTAGACATGTTTCTTTCCTTAAAGAACAAGAACTTTGTTTTGTCAATAAAGGATTCTTCAACCTTAATTATCTGTTTAAACATCTTCCCTTTTTGTTAATATTATGACATCAAATATTTACATGTATTTAAAGTGGCTATAGGCAAAAAATTTGCAAAATATGGGAGAGAAAATGCAAATCTAAAATTTTAGTATGAGGTTACATAACAGCACAGAATGCTGCCTACATCTAAATCTACTCTATTTACAATAAATTAAAAATTCTGTATGTATCTATGTTATGTTGTACTCACCTCAAGTGTATCTACCGTTTGTCACCATACAATGCTATTACAGTATCACTGACTATATTCCCTGTGCTGTGAGATGTGCTCATGTGTGATGAGTACAGCATAAGGTATAATTATTGAATCACTGTTGTATATCAGAAACTCATGAAACACTGTGTTAGCTATACTTCAATAAAAGAATTTTTTTATATATCCAAAAGAAAACAAATTAGTATTTTATACTAAAAAGAACTTCCAAATTGTGTTTCATAAATTTCCATCTTTAATTGGAAGCATCCATCAATTTCAGGGGAAAAAAAAAAGTTAAAATTTTACCTCATACCCCAGATAAAAATAAATTTCATCTAAGTTCAGTATTAAACCAAAAAAATAAATAAATAAAACATGAAACTGTAAAAAGAAACAGACAAAAAACACATAGAGGCAGTTCAACAGGAAAAAAAATGAAAAGATGCTTACCTTCCTTAGTAATTAAAAACAGGTAAAATTAAAAAATAAAGTAAAACAATTTTTCATCCATTAAAAAATAGTAGACAGTCCTAGCAGACCACAGGAAAAGGCACTTTTAAACATTATGCACTGTTATACCTTTTTTGGAAGGCAATGTAAATAATACATCTTAGAATTTCAGACATCTTTTAGTCCAACAATTCCTTTTCTAAGAATTTATTCAACAGAACTGATGGAAATGTGTGCTTAAGTATACATACAAGAATTCTGTCTAAATGCCCAAGATATTAAACAAATTAGAATATACACATAAATTCTACTGTTGTAAATCAGGTAGACTTTCAAAGATATACATGGAAAGATGTCTCTATAATAAATAAATTTTATTATAAATAATAAAAGCAGAAACATAAAAGGGACACAATCACCTAAAAATGCTTTGCTTATTTTTATACAAACACAGAGAAGTGGAAGAAATAGCTAGAGACTCCTGACAACATCAGTAAACTTGTATTATTACTTTTTAAAACAGGGTAAAAACTTCGGACACATACACATTATCTTTGTTTTTGTAACCTAGTATTTTTTTTTTCTTGTAACTTAGTATTCTTAAAAGAAAACTTTCAGAAAGCAATGCATAAAAGGTACCCCTATTGTTTAACATGTGAAATATTATCTATAAGAAATTACAATTTGTGCTAAAACCAATCCAACATCATGATGTGTAGAATTGTCCAAAATAACTTATAGATACTTAGAAAGGCCTTTTTGGGGAAAACTATCCTAATATATCCAAAATAGTTTCTTATCCTAATGATACTACATATTGAAAGCTATCTTATGTTGGTGAGGCAAAGCTGTCTTTCTTCTAATCTATATATCACCTCAGAAGTGTAATGTACTAAAGATGAAGATGACTAATATGACGGTCTAGTTTATTCTAGAATGAAGCATGGAAGTCTACTTTAAAAACAAGAAAACCCTGATTTCTTGTTTCCTTATAACTTTCCACTAGAAAATATTTATTATTATTATTAATACTGCCATGGAGCCTAATAGAGGGCTTGAATTCACAACCCTGAGGTCAAGACTGAGCTGAAATCAAGAGTCGACAATTAACCAACTGAGCTACCCAGGTGCCCCCAAAACACTTTTTTTTAATAAGAAACAGTATCAGTGTACAGTGCAAGAATGAAAAGAAGAAAAAAAACTCAGATGAAGTACAAATTTTTTTGAGGATTGTGAACTCCATGAAGGCAAAGGTTTTGTCCATTTTGTTTCCTTATGTATCCTCAATACCTAAAATAGTATCTGGCACCTAGTAGTAGATGCACAATAAAGATTTGTTAAATTAATATATAAAGCTGAATGATGTAAGTTGCTCAAGAGAAAAAAAAATTACACACTATTATAAAGCTTTTTCTACAAATCTGGAAAGATTATGGAATATTGCGATATTGTAAGAACAAGAAAATATATGTAAAATTTCCCAAACCATTTTGCAACTCAACAAATGTTCAATGAGTCTACCATTTTTCAGGAACTTTTACAGTAAGTGCTAGGGCTATGGTAATGAGGGAAATATAGTCAACCTTCTCCTATAGCATTTTCTATCATCAGAGAGCCTGTAAGAACAAATGACTGCTAACATTTACTATGTTAGCATACTTAATATGTACCACACACTACAGTAAGAAATTTATATTAACTTTAATCACTTCTTCACAACAACCTATGAGTTCAATACTATTATTATACTATTTTACTGCTAAGGAAACAGACACATGGAGAGTTAGGCAACACTGCCCAAGGTTACACAGCCAGTAAGTCGAAGAGGAAGAAGCTTAACATTCTGTATAGGTAGCACCCACACAACATAATACTATTCCCTAACTCAAACTGAAGAAATGAAAGATATAAAATATTTCATAGGGATGAAACAATTTCATCTTTGGAATGCACTCCATTAGAATCTACTTGGTTAGAGGTACAAGTGAGATAGGTAATTGTTGAAGAGAGATGATAGGCCCGTGGGAACATACTACACTATCTTATATTTTTCCCTACGTATTTTAATGTTTCAAAAAATTTTTAAAAGCTAAAAAGATCCACTTAGGGAAATAGGCATTTATTCACACAATGTTGATGAAAAAATAAATCAGTACAACCTTTAAAAAGGTAACATGGAAGTACATATTAAACTTTTAAATATGTATATCCTTTGATTCAGCATCCTAGTTTGAAATTTAGCCTGCAGGGATAATAATATAAAGCTTTCCTTATAAGGTTATTTACTTTTGTATTACAGTAACAAAATAATGGAAATAAAAAGGCTAATTAACAAAGAAATAGTTAATAAATGAACCATACAGGTAGTTACAGAGGAATGTTATGGGCAATATTTCAAAATTGGATAAATCTGATTGTTCTGATGAGTTATCTATCATAAATCATCATGTGATTTTTTTTTAAAAATGCAAACCAGTATGACTATTGCATATCCTAATTAAATGTGTGTGTATGTGCTGTGTAATGGTAGGTTTGAGCACAGGAAAAGTTGAAAATGATACAAAACAAATTTAAGAGTGGTTAATGGAGTGTGAGTTTGTTTTCATTCCTTAAATGCTTTTTTGATTATAGGTTATTTTTACTTGTTTGGTATATACAAGTTGGGGGGGGGGGGAGACCAAGAGAGTATCTGCTAAGGAAAAAAAAAAAAAATGGAGGTGCTTTTAGCTTTTATATTGCAAGGTCCTTCAAATGCATTTATTTTTGTATCCCAAGTCTGAAACATAGCATAAATATTTACTAAATGAAGGAATCCTGATTACCAGCTAGGACTTTCCACAAGACATTATGTTCCTACTGACTCAGATTTGTAGACCTGTAAATAAAACCACAATGCAATTAGAAAGGACACTTAAGAAAGAAAATACACCTTCCAAAACTTCACTGTTACGAGACCTGATCTGTAGAAAACAAGCAAAATTACCAATGAAAACCTGCCCCCTCCCTAGGGGGAGAAAAAGAAAATCAGTCTAGAAAATTTGGTTCCCAAACAGCTGCATGACCTCAGGTACGTCACTTAAACTTCTTAAGCTTCAGTTTCTTCATTTAAAAAAACTGAAGCCATTAAAAACTCATAAGGTTCCTGCAAGAATTCATGAAGGTGCTTAGTAAACTGTAGAGCAACTACTAAAAATGTGAAGATATTTATTATTATAAAACTAATAATCAAATGGCTAGAAACAAAGTCAGGCCTACCTGCATCACCAAACATCAGCAAGGCGGCAGCAATTGCTCCATCCATAGTGCTTGTTGATTCAATCAACTAACAGAATGAGAAGAGATTGTTTTAAAAATAACACTTTAAGAAATATTTAACAAAAGTCTGCACATCTTAAAAAGTAAGCACATCTTAAAGTAAGCACATCTTAAAACGTTATTGGACTTACTTGTGCTCGCTTTGGCAGCACATATACTAAAATTGGACTTACTCATCATCCCTATGTACTGAAATATATATAGTATATTCAAGGTTTTGTTATTTTAATTTTTTAATTACAAAGTTCTGCATTAAAGCCTTAAAAACTCCCTACTTATGTGCTTATGTGTCCAGGCAGTGTGTGTTGAGAGAGAGAGAGAGAGACAAACAGAGAAGGAAGGAGAAGGGACACTAGTAGACATTTGTACTATTCTTCTTAGAATATGAAAAAATAAACCACAATTCTGCAATCATTTTCTTAAATCTAATACTTCTTAAGATGAGTGGGACAAAAAGTTCTTTTTGATTTTTCTTCTATCTCTGAGTTGCCTGAATTTATTCAAGAACATATTCAGATACTATTTATATAATTAATAACTTCAATATAAAATTTTTATACTGATTTATAACATTCTGCATTTCAAAAGAAGCTAAACATCCCATAATTTTCCCTTGCTATAGTAAGAATGGTCTCTTCTACTAGTCTTCCTAATCTTGGATCCTTTAATATCTTGTAAGCCCCTCTTCATTTTCAAAATAGTCAAAGCATATTCTTATCAAGTCCAGGACTAAATTTGCATTTTACAACTTCTTGAATTCTTCTATATGGGTGTTGTATGGGTGTAAGAGCCTTTGTGGAGTATATTATAAATGTCACCTTCAAATCTCTTGAAATGATAGGGATCAGCTGAAATGCTCTGCTTTGGACTGAAACACTAAATTCCCTAAATTTCAAATACTGACTAATGAAATATGCCTACAAATTCTGTGTATCGGGACGCCTGAGTGGCTCAGTTGGTTAAGCAGCTGCCTTCGGCTCAGGTCATGATCCCAGCGTCCTGGGATCGAGTCCCACATCGGGCTCCTTGCTTGGCAGGGAGTCTGCTTCTCCCTCTGCCTGCCATTCTGTCTGCCTGTGTTCACGCGCTCTCTCTGACAAACAAATAAAAAAAATCTTAAAAAAAAAAAAATTCTGCGTATCGATCCTATTTTCCCATTGTAATTACAAAATTAGAGATAAATATTCTTACAGAAGAAAAATAATGTGAACAATTAGCAATCAGACTAAAGTATTTTTAAACTGAGAATTGTTCCTCTGAATATTTAATACTCCATCATGTTTATTCTGTTGGAAGCTATTTCCAACACTGTAAGCAGCCCCTGTAGCTATTAGTTGCTACATTTATTGTCTTCTTATTCTAGAAAGAATTACATCCAGAGGAAAATAACACTGCTAGTAGGGTGCAGACTCAAGATCCACTGAAGCTTCAGTCAGCTAACAGCAAGAAGGTATCAAAATGATTTGGGAGAAAAAAGATTCATGTTGTAAGTAATGGAGAATAATAATAATTTATTCTACTGAGTTTAAACGAGCAGGCCCAGGACAGCCTTCAGTTCAGACACTCTTTTGGGGTTAAATAGTACTTCTTTCTTTAGTTACCACAGGGGCACCTGGGTGGCTCAGCTGGTTAAGTTTAAGTATCTGCTTTGGGCTCAGATCATGATCCTAGAGTCCTGGGACTGAGCCCTTCTCCTCAGCAGGGTGCCTGCTTTTCCCTCAGCTTCCCTCTCCCCTTATCATGTTCTCTCTCAAACAAATAAATAAAATCTTTAAAAAATTTAGCTAACCATAAAAGTTAATGAAGTACTGATGTAACATGGATGAACCTGACACCCTTTTGCTAAATGATGCCAATTCACAAGCCAGATCATAAAAGACCACATATTATATCCTACCATTTATATAAAATGTGAACAGACAAATCTATAAAGACAGAGATTGGTGGCTGCCTAGAGCAAGGGGAGGGAAATGCAGAATGACTGTTAATGAATACAAAGTTTCTTTCTAGGGATGCCTGGATAACTCAGTCAGTTAAGCCTCTGCCTTTGGTTCAGGTCATGATTGATCCTAGGATCCTGGGATCCCTCCCACATAGGGCTCCTTACTCAGCAGGGAGCCTGCTTCTCCCTCTGCTTGCGCATGCACTGTCTCACTCTCTGACAAACAAAATTAATACATCTTTTTTTTAAAAAAAAAGTTTCTTTTTGGAAAGATTAAAATGTTCTAAAATTAGATTATGGGAATAACTGCACAACTCTGTAAATATATTAAAAACCACTAAATTACATACTTCAAGTAGGTAAGGAAGCTTAAACGATCAACAGTAAATAGCCATCTTTTCACTTTATTTGGAAATTCAAACCTAACAAAAACAGGTTACCATTGATAGGACATGGCCATATCCTACTGGCACTAGGGAGCAGCTACCCATTTCAGAAAGAACATACACTCCACAATATGCCAGTGTCCATCACTCCAAAGTTACCTGCCTACCCTATATAGATATGGTACCTCCTAAGGTTCAAATTGGAGATAGTGGTAGTCATGACAGATATAAAGGTAAAAAACAAACCTGCAATTAAATGATCCTCCTAGAGTCATTCAACTAATAAATGACAGAGCTAGAAATAACCTATTTATTAGTAATCTTCAGAGATTTATTCTCTACCTGAAATTTAACTGAATGGTCATTTTTATGTGCTCCTATAGAGATAACTATTACAGTCCAAATACAGTCACTTACTTTGTTTCTACATAGTTCAATCAATGGTTCTCAGCAAGAGTGCTATTGACAGAATAATTCTTTGTTATGCAAGACCACCCCCAGTCCTGCAGGGCTTTTAGAGTCCCTGGCCCCTTGGTATTAAATATCAATAGCAATGCTTTATCATTATGAAAACCAAAGGGGAAAAAAGAAAAGCCTTGTGACATTTCTGAGTTTCTAGTGAGAAACCAGAAAGTCTCTATTTTCAAACTATTTGAGCACAAAAAATTTTTCACAACCTATGTGAGCTGTTAAGGGTAATATTATGTATTATTATATTATTTATAGGCAAATAACCATACCTATTTAAAAAGTTAAGACTCCCAACAGTAAATCTCTGGCATTTACTTGTATTATTATGTAAAGTCAGTCAGTCACCTCAAAGCATAAGGTATCTTTAGAAAAATGACTATCCCTAAATATAGTACTAGATACAAGGGAAATTTTAAACACCATTACAGCTATAATAACCAATTACTAAAAGAGTATAACCTTAAGTAAATCACTGTCACTTCTCTGTGGGAAAAGTTCCTTCAAGGTCTGAAGTTTAGCATCTTTAAGGTCTTCCAATTCCGAAAGGTCCTCCAATTCCGAAATATCATCAGTATTTCTACCTGTCATTGTAGGAAGGCCCTGGGACTCTTCATCTTCAGATGGCTCAGAACTAAAAATATTTTTGGAGGAAAAAAACAGTATTTTATGTATTACTGTTATTTTATTAGAATAATATACATACGTAATATAGCAGTTCTTTTCAATAAAAACATGACCTATCTTTGTCAAAGATTAAGACAATTTTTTTCACTTCAGTATGGTTATATATATAAATCTACATTCCCAGAGGCAGCACACTTTGAAAATGACTCATATTATCTGGGCTGGGATGGAGAAGAACAATAAAATACCTGGCATTTATTTTAAGATACACACATATACTGCATGCCCACTTTCTCTCTCCTTTTCCTTTCTCACCTATACTCTATATATCAGAAGAGCATTGCCAGGTTGCTCTTGAGAAATTATAAAGCCTACACTAATACAAATATAAAAGAATTTTCATGGCCTACCTAGATGATCAGAATCTAAATGTTAAAATCAGAATGGTTCCAGTGAGTACCAGAATCTCTGCCAAGAAACAAACACTCTTCAGCAAAGAGTACTGATTCCATATGAGCTTTTATCCTATAACTAACTTTAATCTCGTCCATCTCAATTTATATGTTAATCCTATAAAAGACATTGGGGCCAAATTTTAATCATCTCCCAAACAAACAAAAATCTCATTTTGAAATTTTGGTTTTCAACCATGGTAGCCATTCTAGAGATCAAAAAACAGAAGTAGATTCACAGACCTGTACACCTGGGGATAAAAATATATGTTTATAAAAAATAAAAAATTTTAAAAAAAGAAAAGAAAAGAAAACAGAAGTATAACAAAATGGATAGACGTTACAAAGATTAGAGAAAGAAAGGTGGGAATTTAATTAAGTATGTTCCATGCAGACTTTGCTACACAGCTAATTCTATTTTGGGAAACATACCCAGAATCTGTATTTTAGTAAATTCATTCTAGCTATTCATGTTAGTTCAGTTGTACTGGTCAGGGCATTAGTTTTACCTGAGAATCTCCCAAAATACTTAAAAGCAGACAGATCCCCAAGGACCAGGAATATATATTTTAACAGACTTCTAGATTGAATTCTTGAACCCTGCTTTGAGAAAATGTTCTAAAATAACGAGGTAAATCGCTTCCTTTGTAAAAGGAATGTCCTTCAATATATGAAGGTGATTACATGCATCTTCCTTTCCATTACACCTAGGCCTCTCATACTTCATGTCCTTAACTCTGAATTCTCACTCCATTTCACTCCGGTTACATTTCCGATTTTGCACCAAGTTCACTGAGAAAATGAAAGCATTCAGGTTGGAATCTTCTCACAATCTCTGCCCTAGAAAACCACTTCCAAAGGTTCTTTACTCTGCTAGCCATCACCTTAACCTAACCATCAGATTCATGACCATCTGGCGGGACAAACTCCTAGGCCTCATGCTGTAGTACTTATACTGACTACCAGTCTTACCATGGCTTGGATTAACTGTCCAGTCTGCAGGAAATACAAGTGAGAGAGGAATAAATTCAATACCATCATGAGGAAACAATAAGAAAAAACTATTTTCATGAAGAAAAGATTCTACTTCTTCAGTAAGTTAAAATCCTTTAAAAAAAAAAAAAAGGAGAGGAAAGGACTCTATAAAAAGATCAAAAGAAGTTAGAAGCTTTGACATGTGAATGCAGAGGACACTTCTTGTTTGGATCTTGGTTTGAAAAAGCAGCTATAAAACACATGAATGCAGTAGCACGTGGGTGGCTTAGTCAATTAAACATCCAATTCTTTGGTTTCGGCTCAGGTCATGATCTCAGGGTCATAGGATCAAGCCCCAAGTCAGGCTCCACAGGGCCAAGACTGCCTGTCTCTCTCCCTCTGTTCCTTCCCCCTAATTGTGCCCATTCTCTTTCTAATAAATAAAATCTATTTTTAAAAAAATGAATATAAAAGGGTAATTAGATGACATTAGAGAGCTGTTCATTGAGTGGTACTGGGTTCTGGGGAAGAGAAAGACATATCACCAAGTATTACGGGCAGAAATGTTGGAATGTCCATAATTTAAAGTACTCCAGGCCAATAATAATAATAATAGATGAAACAATGAAACAAACAAGGAAAAATATTAACATGTTAAGTCTAGGTGGTACGTAAATGGATGTTCATTGCCTATTATCTTATTTTCTTGTATGCCTGTAGATTTAAAAATAAAAGAAAAAATCTACAAAAACAAAAGTTGACTACTTTGTGTTCTTTTATCTGGTCTCAGATAAAGTTCTTCCCTTTTGTTGAAGATAAAGTCCCCTTTTACTGCTAAGGGATTCCAGCCCTTTCTGGTTCTTACAGGACCCTGTTTCAACTATCTACTATGTTCTCTCCCCAGTCTCCTCTCTCTCCCTGAGCTCTTCTTTCTAAGCCTACAATGGGCTCAAGACTGCATTAACAAGTTCAATGTGCCAGGAACTCTAGGAACTGTGGAAACAAGCACTGAAATAAGCAAATCCTCCTCTCCTTCACAAATTTTATAAAACCAGTTATCTACTTGCTCATTTCCTGTACAGTTCTCCTCTCAACGTTTTATTACCTTTTGCCCCACCCATTTCAGTGAAATTGTTCTTACCCAGGCAATAATCTCTTCTAAAATGTCAAATAAAATAAAAACCTTTCATTGGTTATCTACTCTTCCATAGTGCCATACACTGCTACAAATCTCTGAAAATCTGGCCCCACACCTATCCTCACCCCATGAGTTCTGCAACATTAGTACCTCAAATTTTCCTTTACCTCTCCACCTGCCTGTCCTTAATGTCTAAAGAAGGCTTTTCTTCCTTGTTCACATTTGTGAATTGCTGGTGCTTCCTAGGATTCTACCTTCAGCTCCTTCTTGTCTATTAGTAATTCTTAAGAGATTTCATCAACTGCCAGTTTCTATTATTGACAAAAGGGGGGTGATTTTGCCCCAAGAGAACACCTGGCAACGCCTGGGGACATTTTTGCTTGTTCTGACTAAGGAGGTACTACTAGCATCTAGTGAGTAGGGATCTGAGATTCTGCAAAACATTCTGCAATGCACAGGAAAGAAGCCCGTCAAAGAATTATCTGCCGTTGTCAACCTCAAGATTAAGAAATGATGATAACCAAAATGGCCCCATTCATGAGTACTGATTATAACCATGGAACATTCACACAGTGCATTACTACAGAGTATGAAAAAGAATATAGGTTCCTATAAACTGATACTATTTCTAGGATATATACCTAAGTGAATAAAACAAAGATCAAATGAGAGTGTGTGTATATATACATATATATATATATGTATATATACATATATATGCATTTATGTAGTGTGCTATCTTTTGTGTAAGAAACAAGAAAAAGAGGGGCACCTGGGGGCTCAATCAGTTAAGTGCGCAACACTCCGACTACTGATTTCAGCTCAGGTCATGATCTCAGGGTCAATATGAGTCCCGAGTCAGGCTCTGCACTGAGCATGGAGCCTGCTTAAGATTCTTTTTCTCTACCTCTGTCCCTCCTCTGCCCCACGTGGATGTGCACTCTTTCTTAAAAAAAAAAAAAAAAAAAAGGAAGGAAAGGGAAGGGAAGAGGAGGGGAAAGAAAGTAAGAAAGAAAGAAGAAAAAATATACATGAAAGAAAAAGTATGATGAAGAAGTAAACTGGTTAATTCTGAGGTAGAAAGACAGTAGGTATTACAAGAAAAGGGAGAGACATAATAATTTTCTAAGCACATTCTATTTAGAGTTTTGATTTCTGAAACCTTCTTAATATTTTAAATATTCCAAAGTAAAATTTAAAAGAGGGATAAGGAAAAAACCTTAAAAGGAATACAAACAGAAATTAATGAACTGAACTGTATTTCAAACAACAGAGAAGACATTAAATAATCCAAATACTTTGACCAAATACCTTCAGTCTAAAGACAAAAAAAAACCTATAAACGAATTCTCAACTCTATTTAGTACGCTTAGTGGTCAAATGGTATGATCACAGCAATTCTGAAACTATTTTATCAATACTGGATAACTGAACAAGTTAAGAAACTAATGTTGCAAGAAGCCAGAGTTCTCAATGCCAGAAAAGGAGATATAGAAGAAGAGTCAAGGAAAAGCCCTGTAGGGGTAGATTAGAATTAAAGGTTATCATTAAAAACTCGTGATTTAAAAACACACAAAAAAACAACACACACACATTCCCCTCATATTTCCTAGTCTGTACAGCTGAAAAGGGCAATGACATAACCCCTACCTCACCCAACATCAAAGAAAGAACACTCCTAGTTCCAAGATTTCCAAATACCATTCTCTATTAAAAGGAACCAGTGTAAAAAATAAAAAATAAAAAAATATAAAAGGAACCAGTGTTTCTTGGAGAAATGGCTAATTCTAAATTCAGGCCTATGATAGGAATAGTGTTAAGTAAGTCTGGACCATCTTTTGCTAGAAGGGAAAAGCTCAAAAAATTATAGGAACCTCTCAAAGTCAGAGCCTGCCTAAAAGGACCCTAAACTGTTAAAATTTAGCCATTTTAGCACTAAAATGAATAATGACAGTAAATGAATTAAAACCCACTGAAAGTATAAATAAAAGAAAAAAAAGATTCCACTTTGATATTTTCTTATACGATATAAATACTATATAAATAAATGGGGAGAAACAGAAAACACTTCTTTACATTAGAATACCAAATAATTAAAGTATAAGATCTGAAATGCTAGTTAAAATACGAGCAATTCACAACCCTCATTTAGGTAACTGATTCAGGTATGAATCATCAATAGATACTAAAACTACTAGAGTGAAAGTCGGCTAAGGAATAAGATCATTACTTGGTCTCAAAGTATCTGCCAATAGATTAATCACTACAGAGGGGTATAAAATAGTAACTCTATAGGAGAAAGCAGGCAAGTTTCTGAGTGATCCAAGTTCATTTCACCAATAGAGACAAATTGCTATCAGTGTGCCTTATAACATGACACACCGAGGACACAAAATCATTTATATACCATTCCTACCACTTAACCGAAATTTAATCATGAAGAAAATCAATTAAGTACAATTGAGAAACCTCCTTAAAAAAATGGCCTCTAAGAATTTGAGAGGCACAGTGGGGGGTTTGGGAGGTAGGGAAAGAAGAAATGAAATGAGATGGGATCTGGACGGAGACAAACCATAAGACTCTTAATCTCACAGAACAAACTGAAGGTTGGGGGAGGAGGGAGGTAGAGAAAGGGTGGTTGGGTTATGGACACTGGGGAGGGTATGTGCTATGGTGAGTGCTATGAAGTTTGTAAGCCTGATGATTCACAGACCTGTACCACTGGAGCTAATAATTCATTATATGTTGTTAAAAATTTTTAAAAATGGCCTCTTAATCTTCAAAGGCCAATGATATGAGAAACAAAAAGAGGCTGAGACTCCCGGTGGTGATCTCAGGGTCCTGGGATGGAGCTCCGCATGGGGCTCTCTGCTCAGCAGGGAGCCTGCTTCCCCTCCTCTCTCTCTCTCTGCCTGCCTCTCTGCCTACTTGTGATTTCTGTCTGTCAAATAAATAAATAAAATCTTAAAAAAAAACAAAAAAAAACCAAAAGAGGCTGAGAAACTTTTAAACATGTGAGTGAAATAATTTATTCCTCATTTATTCCTCTGTTCAATACACTCCATTCATTAGCTTTCTATCTCATTCACAGATTAAATGAAACTAAAGACACATGATACTATTAAAAAAAAAAATCCAACATGATACTGAGGAAAAATTATCATAAAGTAATTACTTAAAATATGGTCTAAGGACTGACTCCTAGTTATTAAACTCACACTGCTGTCCATCAATGACAAGATAAGGAATATACATACACCAGAAGGTAAAACAATTACATTACTAAGCAAATCCCTTAGTTGAACTGATTTTTCCTTATAATATACTTCACTAGCGAAGAAACTGGTACACTGATTTGTATTCTAGAGCATATCCCTTATTTACAAACCAGTATTTCTGAACGGCACTACCATAAAGTGCATTAACAGGATTAACTGGAAATATTTAAATATGTACTGTACATTTGATACCTGTACTGTGTCAACATTTACTGGTATTTCTGAATTTGAAATGCTTCTTTTGTAATTTAAGAGAATGACCTTATTCTTAGCAGGTAAATGTGAATCCAATGTATTTAACCTTGCAGGATCTTCACTATTTTTTATTTCAGAGTGAATTTCAGGAGAAAGGCATGTTCACTATGGCTTACTTACATGAAGTTCACTTTAAGAGGAATTCTCATCATCATCGGACATTCTCAATCTCTTGGCTCCTTCTTGCAGCATTTTCTTCGCTTAGCTTCTGAGCACACAACCTTTTGACTTTTCTCTTACCTCAACAACTATTCCTTCTTAGAACTTCCACAGATTTCTCCTCTTCTCCCTGTTCTAAAATCCCAAGTTCCCCTGGACTGAGTCCTTCAACCAGGAGATCATCTCTTGTCAAGGTATACCAGTATCTCTTAGTGATTTCACTTTATCCTAGGACTTTAAATATCAAATCTATACTGTGACAATTCCTAAATTTAGACGTTACCCAGACCTCCCCAACTCAAATGTCACAAATCCAATTGCCTACTTGACATCTCCTGCCTAGATGTCTTGCATAGCATGTTCAAGACTAAACTGCCTATCTTTCCTTCAAAAGGAGGTCCCCTACCACACCCAAACAGTCTTCCTTACCTCAGTTAATGTTAACTCCATCCTCCAGTGACTCAGGCCAATCTTAAGATTATCCTTGACTCCTTTCTCTCCCACCCAAAATCCAACAATAAAACTTCTCCGCTCTACCTTCAAAGTATATATAGAATCTAACTCCTTCCAACCATCTCCACAAGTAGTAGCCTTGTCTAAGGGTCCATCATTTCTTGCCTGGGTTATTACAACAGTATCCGTGCTTCTAGTACTGCTCCCCTATAGTCTCAAAGACCTTTAAAACATATGAGTGAAATAATTTATTCCTCTGCTCAATACACTCCCTTCATTAGCTTTCTATCTCATTCACAGTAAAAGCCAAATAGCCTATGGGCTTATAATTAAATCCCTCTTCTACCCCACTGGTTACCTTGTGACCTTAGGTGTTTCTCTCTGATTTCATCTGTGCCCTACTTTCCTTAGAAACATCAGGTATAATAACCATTTCTGGTCACTGAACAAGTTATTTGCAATGACCAGAATACTCCACTCCTGTCCCACAACCTCATATCCATATGGTTCACACTTTCTTACCCCTTCAGATCTGTATTCAAGCATCATCTTCTCAATAAAGCTTTTTTCCAACTGTGCTCTTTAGAAAGCACACCCTCTACCCCTGGCCCTGAACTCCATTATTTTCCTTCCCTTTTGGTCATAATACTTATTATTTGGCATACTAGATTGTTTACTGCCTTTCTACCTATAATACAAACTCCGTGCTACTTCACAGAATGTGTCCAAAAAATGATTTGACTCTGGGACTCAAGAATAGATTGTAAAGCAATTCCAGGTGATCAAAGAAAAGTACACGTTAAAATAACTTTCCTGTTGATGGATGGTTAAAAAATTAAATTATCTGTTCTCATTAACTTTTTATTGAAAATCAGTGTTATCCAGAAATGCGCACATGCACACACACAATACCTCTCTACAGTTGTTAAGTCAGGGAAAAAAATAACCAAGATGCAATAGGAAAAAGGCAGAAATGAAAGAAAAAAAGGGAGAAGTCACCAAACTATTTTTCCAATTAAGTAACTTTCTTGAAAAACCTCTTATATAGGCAAATATAATGAATAAATCTATTAAGCTGCTTACACTATAATCACCGTGTCTTTGTTGAATTTTTTCTCTTGAACTGTACTGGAGCAATTTGGGGAAACGATATCTTCACTATCAGAAGACAAATCAATATACTGTATTCCTCTTTGATTCTTGAAATATGATATACTAGCTTTTCTTTCATTTTCTGTAGTTTCTGGAACACTAGAATCTTCTGCAAAAGAAAAAGGAGGAGAAAGGCATTTTCAGCAACTTGGAAATAAATCTGTTTTCGATAATTACAATCATGTGCTAAAAATCTCTAATTTGCTCAGTTTCCATTCTAAAACCAAAAATTCTCACCAGTTTTTAAAGAAAAAATTAATAGTCAAACCAGGGCTGATGTTAAATATCTTCCACTTTAATTTACTTTCAAGACCCTAATAGAAAATGTAAAAGAGAAGTTGTGGTCATTTTTTTCTCTCTGTGCTATTATTTCCTAGTACTCAATTCTGGCCTAAAAGAACATGGACACTACAGCCCAAAAAAAGACTTGTATTCCAATCCTGTCTCTTAGCCAAGCTAATCACTCTAAACCTCAATGTCCTCACGCGTAAAATAGAGATGTTAATCACAGAGCTCATGTGAACATAAAATCAGAAGACATATATTAAGCATTTAGTTCAGACACTGGAACATAGCCCATATTCAATACACATTACCTCTTACACAAATGTGAGTGTCGTGGGCTGAATTATATCCCTCCAAACTTCTTGAGTTTCAACCTCCAGGACCTTAGAATTTAACATATTTAGAGATAAGGTCTTCAAAGAGGAGACTGCTTTGGTGGAGGTCCTAATCCAGTATGAGTGATGTCATAAGACCAGAGACGAAAGATGTGCGCATAAAGGGAAGGCCATGTGAAGACACAGTGAGAAGGTGGCCATCTGCAAGCTATGGAGGAAGTCCTCAGAAACAATCGATCCTGGGTTTCCAGCCTCCAGAAGTTAACAAAATAAAGGTGTGTTTAAGCCACCCACTACTGTGGCTTATGGCAGTCCTCACAAGCTAAAAATTTGGGCTCATTCAAAACAGGTAAATAAGATAATCTTACCAAGGTCTCTTCTCCTCAGTAGTGGAGTTCCAAAATTATTATCCCAGCAAAACCACTATTCTCCCTTACATACGTGAGAACGAAAAGATCACATTAAGAAATTCATATTAAAGTAGTCAATGCCTTGGTTTAATGAATATATTTTAAAGAGCAATGACCAGAGGCATCTGGGTGGCTCAGTGGGTTAAAGCCTCTGCCTTCCGCTGGGGTCATGATCCCAGAGTCCTGGGATCGAGCCCCACATCGGGCTCTCTGCTCAGCAGGGAGCCTCCTTCTGCCCTCTCTCTCTGCTTGCCTCTCTGCCTACTTGTGATCTCTATCTGCCAAATAAATAAATAAAATCTTTAACAATAAATAAATAAAAAGCAATGACCAAATGAATCTTTAGTTCAAAGGTGTCAGTGTAAAAAATTATCACTTCCATTAACTACTTTCAAAGTCAGAATCAAGTCCTCACGTGATGCACATTTTTAATCCTCATAATAATCCTGAGGGTACACATTATATGGCCAGTTTATAGATAAACTAGGTTTAGAGAAAGCAACTTGTCCAAAGTTATGTGGGACAGGGGGTAACGAATTTGAAATCCATGTGTAAAGGTCTAAATCCTCATACTCTAAAACTCTTAGATCATCCCCAATACCTGTCACAAAATGATAGCAATCACTATAATGAAGCTCTTGAGCCATATTTGTAATTAAGATTAACCATGGCCTACACAACTACTATTCACCTGGAGGGCACTAAAACTGTATTTCTTCCTACAAACAAGTCCTATCAGTACTACCTAAACACTACCAAAAAAAAAAAAAAAAAATTCACATTTTTTCCAAAAGAAAATTTTATAATGTTTAGTGAAGAACCTGGATGAAGAACTCTGCACTGGAACAAATCACAGCTCTATTAACTGCCATAAACAAGACGATACTTACAAATTCTGGATAGTTATGTGAACAACAAGACTACAGTCCAACTCCTATAAAGTAAGTATGAAGGTAATATGGTTTTTGCTTTTACAAAGTGCTCCTGATACATCACAAAGCATACATAAAATTCAAAACTAGATGTTCACTGTAGCAAAAATCTCACCTAAAGCTACTGTGTGTCAGTTAAACATGTTAACTAATGTCCTATTTTCTTATATTTTCAAAGGGCTAAGGCAAAATGATTTGGACTGTCTGCTTTTCTTCAAAGTCTCCTTATTCAAAATGAACAATAAACTTGTATTCTTATTTATTTATTTATTTTTGAACAATAATCTTTTTAAAGTTAGCTACTTAAACGCCTAAATGCCTGGAGGAGTCCTAAAAGATGAGTTAATGAACATTAGGAGAACTAGAATTTCTTGAACTTGATTACCTATTCATCTTTGATTTTCTCTCATTTTTTTCCTCTTACTTTACACAGGTCATACAAAATACACAATGAAGACATACCAATTCTTAAAACGCATACTTAATATGCTTAGGTAATGAGACAGGAAAAAAAGAAGTTTGGCATACTCTCCATCATGTACTCAATTACTCAGAGCTTTTACTGGTAATATACACCATCAAAATATATACATTACATATACATATACTGTATGCACTTAATGTATTATTTTGTATATTATATATGTTTTGTATTATATATTATACATATATTTTATATAATATACATTATGTCTATATATCTCTACCTAAAATATACCTTAACATGTACACAACTATGAACCAAGTGACATCCCCATAGCCCAACTGGTAAGTGACTAACAGAGGAAGTAGTTTGTAGGATAAAGGAAGGTTACAATACAACAGCATTTCTCAAACTCAGAACCCTCTGCATTCTTAAAAAATGAACACCCTAAAAAGCTTTTGCTTATGTTGCTTATGTTGGCTATATCTATAATATCATCGTATTATAAAGCAGAAACTGAGAAACTTTATAAAACTGTTTACATAGTAACAAATATTTTTATGAAAACTACATCCTCTCATTCCATTCCTCTCCTCTGAATCTAATGAGAAGAGTGGCACTGTTTTATATTTGTAAAAATCTTTGGTTTAATATAAGACAGCTAAATTCTCCTGCTTCTGCAATTCATCTATTGTAATATACTGTTTTTGTTTAGGTTTATGAAGAAAATCATGCCTCACACAGTTATACAGTTAGGAAGAGTATTTTCCTAATTTTTTTTTACAATACTATGGATATTCTTCTTTGATACTAAACCCAAATTTGACAGGTGGTAGTTTTTTTTAAAGGTCAGTTGCAATGTGGAATCTGGAACCATATGAATAAACTTCTGCATTCTATTACATTTAAACCCACTGGTCTATCTTGCACTTTAATGGACCTTTAAACGATGCATTATTTTGTAACACGGTGTGCACTGGTCATTTGAAAAATACCGGTTCACTTGCTGATTAATGTAGATCTTCCAAATGCTGACATATTTCATGGTATTTTATTTAAAAAATCAGACTTAGTAATATCACCACTGATCTTGAAATATCCGAGACTGTCAAACTCACAGTCCAAAATCTGAACTTTCCTTTGAAAACAGGATAAATGCTGCCAATTATTTCCTTGGTATCACTGTCCATTTTTAAGAAAATGTCCACACCTAAGTCTGCTTAACTACAGTTTGTCAGTCATTCTTTTAAGTAAAAATGGTGTTTGGTGAAAAAATGCCAAGTTCAAATTAGAAAGGAAACCCAACTGTTCAAATGCTTTCCCTTGAAATAACCACTGTACACAGTTCAGTATACAACAAAGGCTGGTTCACATTTTGTTTCACAAGAATATTAAAAAGACACCTACTGCTTAGTTGAGATTTACCCAAATTAATAATTTTTACTGCCTTATCGAAAACATTCTTGGGGTGCCTGGCTGGCTCAGTGGGTTAAAGCTTCTGCCTTGGGCTCAGGTCGTGATCCCAGCGTCCTGGGATCGAGCCCCATATTGGGCTCTCTGCTCAGCTGGGAGCCTGCTTCCCCCCCCTCTCTCTCTGCCTACCTCTCTGCCCACTTGTGATCTCTGTCAAGTAAATAAATAAAATCTTAAAAAAAAAATTCTTAAGTGAAACTGACAATGACTACTAGAACAGTCTGGAGTCTTGGCCATGATTTGTGCTAAGACACTAGCAGTTTTTTTTTTTTTTTTAAGATTTTATTTATTTATTTATTTGACAGAGTGAGTGAGTGAGAGAGAGAGAGAGAGACAGAGAGCAAGCACAAGCATGGGGTATGTCAGGCAGAGAAGCAGGCTGCCTGCTAAGCAAGGAGCCTGATGTGGGGCTTGATCCCAAGACAGTGGAATCAATAGTGACCTGACCCTAAGGCAGCCGCTTATCTGACTGAGCCACCCAGGTGCCTGGTACCAGCAGTTTTACCTACCACTGCCTTTGTACCATCAACATAGTAAAAAGGCAAGTACTACCTTAGCATTATTATGAAAGTAGTTTATCTTTAGGGATCCTAAAGGTTCACATACCACACTTTGGAAACTGATGGGATACAGTAAGAGTTTATTTATATAAAAATAGCAACTTTCCAATATAGTCAATAATTTAGAATTAGAATACTGCTTAATGCTTAGATTTGCTTATATGGACTACTTCTGAAAGTAAGCAAAAGCAAAAATAGCTAAGAGGCAATGGCCGTAACGATGCAGAGATGGTTTCTGACCCAAGCCAAATAAGCACTTTGAAGCAGCAGCACAAAAAAGACAGGAAACAGAAAAATACAAATGAAAGAATGGTGAAACACTGAAACAATCATGAAGGCATCAGCTAACATTAAACTCTGACATTTGCTGACTGCCTTCTGCGCATAAGGCACTGTACCAGGAGGTAGGGAATATTAAGTTCAACTTGCCCTAAGGAAACAAGTAAGAGCTAAGTAGCCATGCACTCAAGTAACTGTTATGAAATATGATTTGTGCCATGAGAAAGGAATAAAAAAAATGCTACAGGAACAGGAGTGAAAACAGCCTATCTTTTCATACACAGATCATAAAGAAATCTATTGTATTTTAGAGACAGAAGATGAATATTTTCTCATTACCAAAAGGTAATGGGAACCTACATCATTACCATATGCAAGAACACTCCAAGGTTCCAAGGAGTTTTTCCAAACTAAATTCCACACCAACGGTATACTCAAGAGAAGGCAATCTTACACCCCAAATTTTTCCAGTGTGCTTGTACCCATTCTCATATCTAAGTCTACCATAAAACAAAAGAAGCATTTAAGTCTGACACTGGTTTCACCTTTCCAAAAGGTCCAAGATCAAGGGCCACTCAAAAACAAACAAAAAATCACTACTAGGAGACTGAATTCACACTAAAGTAGTCCAAATTAATTTGATAACCCATAAATAGAAGTTGTCTTCCAAAGCAGAATGAAAAATACATAAACCTTTATATCTGTCCTGAAGATTTAGAAAACTGTGCCACTTCTGATCGTTTAGTTGTGTTGCTCTACATGGTTCAATTCTTCAACATGGCAACTAACTTTCAAGGCAATTCCTTTGAATACCAAGTAAAACATATAACTGATTTACCATTTTATTTTTTTTAATCTTTTTTTTTTAAGATTTTATTTATTTATTTGACAGACAGACAGTACAAGTAGGCAGAGAAGCAGGCAGAGAGAGAGGAGGAAGCAGGCTCCCTGCTGAGCAGAGAGCCCAATGCGGGGCTCGATCCCAGGACCCTGGGATCATGACCTGAGCCGAAGGCAGAGGCTTTAACCCACTGAGCCACCCAGGCGCCCCTGATTTACCATTTTATAATGTAACCAAAATAATAGATGGTAAAATCTGAGCAGCCTTAATTTAAGTGTCATAATGAAAGATAAATACCATAAACTATTCCTAAAAGATAGATCAAACTATTTCTCTGATGCAAGCTCTAAAATAAAGACAAAATACATTAATAAATACAAGACTGAAGAGTAGTTCCTGACATCATTCTAAGATGAAATAAGAAAAGAAACATCTCAGGCATAAGCCAAAAGAAAAGATAAATGGGGAAAATGTAAAGAAAAACAAAGCCATGCTATTGTTACCGGACAAACAGAAGCATCTAACTTGAGAAACTTTTTTTTAATAAGAGAATTTAGATCTACAACAAAAACCATAACTAACATATATCTTAACTGCATACTATGATGAAAGACGTAAATGCTGCAGGATACATAAGACAAAAAGTCAAGAGACAAATATAAGGCTTTAACTCTCTTCTCCAAGCTCTTAATAGACTGCACAAAAATAAATCTTACAATAATGCTTTCCAAACATTTTTGATTAGGATCCACTGTAAGAGACTCATTTTAGATTGTGACCCAAAACATGATTATTAAACTTATATAACTGAAATAAAAGTTTCAGAGGCTATCGGTGATATTTGATAATTTTCTATTTATTCTACTCCACTAAAAAACAGTTGCATGTAATTAGTCAAGATCCAAGAAATTAACTTTGACTTAGTATTTGTCATCTACAGTTTGGATAAAATTATATAAATAAAATTCATCTGTTATTTGGTATATAATTAATCTATACTTAGATTAGGTCATCTTTTCAAGTACTCTTAGTACTTTTGCAAAATTAATGGCAAATTAGGCCACAAAGAAAATTTAAGTAGATCAACCAAAACAAAAATACTGTAGACCACATTCTCCAGTTGTAAAAGAGTATAATTAGGAGCAAATGTTAATAAAAACACTGAAGCAAAATTTCAGCCACTTGGAAATTCAAGAAAAAAAAAGCCATAGAAACCACTTCTTTGAACTTTCCAGTCAAAGAAGAAGAAAAAAAAAAAACACCTTAAAACTACAAGAGTTAAAGTGATGGGTAAACAAATACAAAACTAAAAAAGTAGATTAATGGCCTGTAAGATGCAAATATACATGAGAATTTAGACTACATTGATGTCTGTACCATCCTTTCTTTAGTTTTTATAATATGAATTCTAGATGAGATTTAAGAGTAAAATAAAAATCAACACAAAACCTAACTCATATCCATTAGTTTGGCTATTAACACAAAACCTGACTCAAATCCATTAGTTTGGCTATCAAAACAAACAAACAAAAAAACAAAAAAGAAGGTAACAAGTGTTAGCAAGGATATGGAGAAACTGGAACCCTCGTGCACTGCTTGCAGAAAAGTAAAATGGTTCAGGTATTAATGGAAAACACGAGATGACTTCTTATATGATCTATCAATTCCATTTTCAGGTATATACCCTAAGAAAGCGACAAGGTCCCAAAAAGGTATTTGTACACACATTTCATGGGAGTAACAGCCATAATAACCAAAAGGTAGAAGCAACCCAAGTATCCATCCACAGATGAATGGATAAACAAAATGCAGTATATACATACAACAGAATACTTTTAGCCTTAAAAAGGAAATTCTGATACATGCTACAACATGAATGAATCTTAAAGACCTTATGCAAAGGGAAATCCGTTACAGAGACAAATCCTGTATGACTCCACTTTTATGATGTACCTAGAGTCATCAAATTCAGAGACAGAAAGTACAAGGGTGGTTACAGTTACTACAGGCTAGGGATAGGAGGGAAGTGTTTAATGGGTAGTTTCATTCCTGCAAGATAAAAGGAGTTCTGAAGATCAACTGAACAATAATGTGAATGTACCTAACACTGTCATGATTTGTTTACTTAATAGGATGGTAAATTTTATGTTATGTGTATTTTACAATTAAAAATAAAATTAACATAGATGTGCTAGAATGAAATACACATGAAAATATTTATAATGAATTTATAAGGAATGCCTGTCTGATCAAGACCTAAACCCTAGAAGCCATCAAAGAAATGAATGGAACAAACTGACCACATGAAAATGTGAAATTTCTCAGTGAAAAACAAGCAATAAAAAGAATAAAAAACTTACAAATCATTTATCACAAAAAAAGAAAATGGAACACAGAAAAAGTCCAGAAGATGAATACCTTTCTGAAAACACAATTAACCTTAAAGAATAAAAGTAAAGTGATTAAATTCCCTGGTAAAGATAAAAAAGGTTTGTAATATTTTAGCCTAGTATGAAAAAGTAGACATCTAAAAACCAAGCTGTAGTCTGGCGCAAAGTGGTAAAACTATGTATGGTAACTTGGCAATTACTAAAATAGTACTAATATTCGATCTAATCTGACAATTCCATTTCCAAGAATTTTTCTTCAGATTGTACACAAGCTAAAAAAAAAATCTGTGGACCATCTATAGGATGGTCACTATAGCCTTCTTTTGACAGCAAAAAGAAAAAAAAATGAAGAAAAAACCCAACCAAAAGATGTACATTAAAGAAACTACACGAATTATATCTATATAAGACACTGTAGTCATTAAAAAAAAAAAGAGGTAAGCATAAGTAAATATTATACATATAATATAAATAAAAACAAAAACCTGGAATAGATTCAGGCAGAAAAAAATACGACTATAAACACTGAAAATAAAGCCTATAGAATATTCTTATTATACAATACTGCATATTTTACATGTAACATTTTATTTTGAAAAAAATATCTAAACATGGAGAGTAAAAAGGTAGAGAAGGGAAAACACAGATAAAAGTATGCACTTCAGGGGTGCCTGGTTGGCTCAGTGGGTTAAACCTCCATCTTTGGTTCAGGTCATCAGCTCAGGGTCCTGGGATAGACCCCATCTTGGGCTCTCTGCTCAGCAAGGAGCCTGCTTCTCCCTCTCTCTCTACCTGCCTCTCTGCCTACTTGTGATTTGTTTGTAAAATAATAAAAGCTTTAAAAAAAAAGTATACACTTCAAATGTACTGAAGATTTTTACTAAAGTGTAAGTACTCATTTTACTTTCTTCTATTAGAATTATTTAGCACTTAGCCTTCTACCAAGTACTGCTTGTCAACTAACACTCGCAGACATTAAGAAACCACAGTAACTATCCAAAGATACAGGGATGATTTGCATTTTGGCCACACACACTTAAAAAAAAAAACCTGAGTATCACCCAATGGTTACAGAATCATGATGCTAAAATGATACATCTGGCTCCATTATTCAAAGGATCATACCCATTTTACTGCTTTCAGGGACTTCAGAGAACATCTAGGCAAAGTAAATGAAGTCCGAAAATGTTAATGTCTTACCTGAGATCTCATAACCTGTATGACAGAGCAGTGCTCTCTGGAAAGCATTTTTTTTTTTAATTAACTGGAATAATCTTTTTGATTAACGGGAATAATTTTAAAATTTTCTTACTAACAACTGTTATTTTCCACATGACCACCACACTGAAATGGTGATCATTTTAGAATACTGAATGTATTTCACTAGGAAAAGAAATTAATCAAGAATTTACTAAAACTTTCCTCCATTCCAACCACAAAATAACTGATTAACCCATTAACTTTTATCAGTTTTTCTCCCCAGGTAAAATGTCTCTATTTCTTTGCAACATTAAATAGTCTAGCTGTGCATCTGTTCCCATGCCCTAGATAGCCTGTCTTCAGATACCTCCCCTCCCTTCATCCTTTCCCTTTCCACTGGGCCAAAAATATGCTGAGTTTTCAATACTCCTGAAACATCTTTTGACACTACTGTACTGTCAAGCTGTTTTTCTCTTTTCCTTCTTTAAAGACTAGCCTTCACTTCACCACCTTTCTATTGAAACTATCTGTTAAAGGTCAACAATAACATTTAATTTCTAAGGAAAGTGGTCTCTCAGTCCACATCCAAGTTGACTTGTCTACAGTATCTGATAGTGTTCACTACACACAAAATTAGAAACTTGCCTTTCTTTAGCTTTCAGAGTACTATCATTTTCTATGACTATTCAAGTTATCCTTTATTATCTTCATTGGTCTGTCTTCATTTGTTCACCACTAAATGTTGAAATTTTTCTCTATATGCCTTGATTGGGGATATTTTTTGTTAACTGCCACAATGACGACTCTTCCAAAGTCGATTTGGAAGGCTCCAACCATCTTTAAGCTACAAACCTAATGTTTCCTCCACTAGACCTCATTTCTGAAACAGGTGACCTGAACTCAACACGTTTAAGTATCTTTCTCCAAAATGCACTGCCTAATTCAGTTAATAGTGCCCATCACCCAGCTGTCTAAGCAAGAAATATGAGTTACTTTAAACCCTCTATATTTAACTGATCACCAAATACCATCAAATACTGAATTATAAAACTTCTCTAAAAAGCCTCTTGTATCCTACTATCATTTTCCTACATTTAGGCTTCAATTAATTCATCAGCTTCATCAACGGTCTTCCCATGCTGAAATGCTCTCTGGTGTATATCCAAAAAAGTCCGTCCTTCTTGGCATAGCATATAAAGGCCCCTTACAACCCAGCAGTTTACAGTCTATCTTCTCAGTTTCATCTATACCTCCCTAAACCGCCTCTTCCACAGATAACCTCCCTTCTTAGAGTCGTATCACTCTCCTAAACAATGTATATTTTCTTCACCTGTGCACAAAAAAAGCACTGATTCATTGCTTAGGATTCACTCAAAGTTACCTCTCTGTGACTTTTCCTGATCCTCTCCAGGAAAAGATAATCATTTCTGAGTTAGATTGTGATTCTTCACTTCTTAATATTTTCCCGAGTTATTACACTGTACTACTTTACTATATATACTTATATGTCCCTTCCTCCTGGTGTTCCTTGAGGATCAAGCTTTGGTCTTATTTTTACTCTTTATGCATAAAACACAGGAAGTTCTCTCCTCTCTCACCCATGTACCTTTATTTTATTCCCTTGAAATCCACAGTGCTCTCAAAAAGGCCAAAAGAAAAAAAATGTGTAAGCAAGCAATAACCATTAATAACGTGACACCATGAGGGCAAAATAAACACAGGAGGGAGAGGTGCCCACAAGTTAAGTGTATGCCCTCATATCCAAAGGCTGGGTAAAGGAAGACTATCCTGCATCAAAAGCAGTTTCAAGTTAGCAAGGGTGAAGAAGCCTGATGGCTATGGGGCTGTTTCAAGATCATAAAGAGGAAGGATACTTCTAAAAATTTGTACAAAGTACTAGTATTGCCCACTTATCACCCAATACTCACTCCTTCAATACATATTTACTAAGAGCTTACTATGCATTGCTCTAAGCAACGATGAACAGGAAAAAGTCTCTGCTCACATGCATCTTTTATTTTAATAAAGGAGACACAAATATATAGAATTATGTTAGGTAGAAATAAATACTACACAGAAAAACACAGAAGAGTAAAGCTGAGGGCAGAGGGAGGGGTGTTGCTATTTCAGAGAGTTTGATTAGGGGAAGGGCTTCTAAAGACAGTGAATACATCACTAAGCCCAGAGTCATATGCACTTATCAGCAGGCATGGTCTTGGATGAAGAAGAGCAAAGAGGAAGAAGGAAAGACTGCACTATCCTTTGCATATTTAAGAAAAAGTATGGCTGTGGCATAGTAACTGAGAGAGAGTGATAGGAAATAAAATCTAATTCATATTGCTAAAATTAAGAGTTAGCTAAAAATGTCATGAATTTCCACTCTATTTAAGAAATAGGTGATTTAGGGACGCCTGGGTGGCTCAGTTGGTTAAGCAGCTGCCTTCGGCTCAGGTCATGATCCCAGCGTCCTGGGATCGAGTCCCACATTGGGCTCCTTGCTCCGCAGGGAGCCTGCTTCTCCCTCTGACTCTGCCTTCCACTCTGTCTGCCTGTGCTTGCTCTCACTCTCTCTCTCTCTTACAAATAAATAAATAAAATCTTTGAAAAAAAAAAGAAATAGGTGATTTAGACCTAACACTCTATTGTAAATAAGCAAATAAAGCATTACACACAACAGCAAAATAAGAAGTTAGCATATGATGATAAAGGAAATAAGGTCAAAAACCATATCCCACCAATGATTCCCTAATCTCTAGTCAGGAGCCTAAACCAGCTTCAGTATTTCATCCTGTATACAGGCTCAAGCTCCAACACTCAATTGAGAATTCCCCACCTCTATGTTAAATTGCTTTAGGTCTCGTCCAACATGCTAAACCAGGGACAGGACATTTTTTATTTGAATTTTTAAAGGCATGCCCAATGGGTTAGAATGGGTACTTTATACCTATACTGATGTACAAATCTACCATTTTCTTAATTACATTTTTTAAAGATTTTATTTATTTGACAGAGAGAAAGAGCGAGAGTGCACATACACACGCACAAGCAGGGGCAGTGGGAGAGGGAGAAGCAGGCTTCTTGCTGAGCAGGGAACCCAACGTGGGAATAGATCCCAAGACCCTGGGATCATGACCTGAGCAGAAGGCTGATCTTTAACCGACTGAGCCACCCAGGTGACCCTGAACTTAATTTCTTATTTATCTCATTCTTCCCACAGATTTGGTTCTAAAACTTGGCCCTTTCTTTCTTTGAAATCTCTCATCTCTCTTTCTTCTCTACTCCTACTGTTATTTCTACTTCCAAAATGAATTATCTCCCTTCAAAACTTACCTTCTAACAAAGTACGGTACTCAGGACTGCTAAACTGATTTTTTTTAACAAAACAACTTCTCATCATTTTACCCTTCTATCTGTGAAGGCTTTAATGGATCTCTTGTAATCACAATGTAAAACCAAAACCTAGCCTTCGTTTTCAAGATTCTCTCAATTTTACAATACCAACTACAATCATCTTTTCTTAGAGCTCTCTATCCCTAGTAGGATGAATTCTAACCATTTCCAGAACAAACTTAATTTTCGTATTTCCCAATGCTATTAAGACTAATCATGTGAGTCCCAAAGGTAACCTCAGTTTATAAGAGAAATTTACACATGCGGGGAAAAAAAAAAATCACAATAAAGATGAGTGAAATCTCCTTAAACAGGGAAAAAAAGTACAGCAGCATCTTCTGATTAGAAGAGACAATTATTAAGAATTTCACATTTATAAAGATAAATAAAATATTCCACTGTGTTCCAGTTTACAAAGTGCTTTTTATCCTAAAGAGGAAAAATGTTAATCTTAGATTTTAAGTAATTTGTCCAATATCCCATTTAACTGAAATGAAGCAGTAGAGATTCCTAAGGATTCAAAATCCCATGCCTACATGCGGGCCTTCCCAGCCCTCTCTAACTACATAAGACACAGATTCATATATTTATTATTAGAATACTAAAGTACCTGGATATCTACACATTAACTACAGCATGTTATAAAAGTAAACACCTATTGAAAGAATGAACAAAGAGACAGCACTCCTAAGGTTCAGTGGTTCCCCACAGAATTTGGATGAATTTAGAACCTTTCATACAACAAAGCCTTTCAAAATTATGACTCCCCATTACCACACAATTCAACCTACCAAATCATTCCAGCATGTTTTAGTTACACCCAAAGATTTTTAAATGTCATTCAAATGATAATGTGTAGGGAGTCTGCCATCACTGGTACAATTAAACAGAAGACTAGCAAATAAAATAAGACACCAACAATAACAGCATACTTATTACTAATCTTGTCAGGGCCACATCAGCATAAAAGCTACTTGGGAAATATTGAGTTTTGCATTAAAAAAGGTATCACTAAAATAAACATTAAGAGAAAACTTCTAATATTTCTTCCACCCTTCATAAGAAACTGCACAGTGTAAACAATTAAAAGTTTATGCTCAGAAACTAGACTGACTGGATTTGAGTTCCAGGTTTATCAAATTCCTAACAACTTAACCTCTCTGGGTTTCATTTCTGCAAAATGTGGGTATCATCTTGTAGGCCTGCCGTACAAATCAGATAAGAGAATGTGAAACACAGCACAGTGCCTAAAACATAACAGTTCAAATTTGTCCTGTTCACTGTTCAAAGAACACAGACTAAGATGGAAATGCTTATTTTTGGCTTCCTCTCAAATCCCATTGTCTGGGACAAACTGCTGAAGAGGTTAGAAATGGTTCTTTCACCTTGAAGAATACCAATTACTCATTCGCACCCTGGAGATCTCCAGAATATCAAATAGTGGCAAAAATCTGAATGGGATCTGCTCTTCATTCGTCCAGAGGTTGTCTTCAAGCACCTTGAGTCTAAGTCTGGTTCATAGTAAGTGAGCAGTGTTTCTTGGAAAAATACTGAGATGTAAATACCTGGCCAAATAACAGACTCAAAGTCTACATCATGAGTCTGAATCACCTAGTTTCTCTTCCAGAAGCAACTACTCTGACCTAAGGATGACCTAAATTCAGATACCAACTTCCATCACTGGGTCATATTCTAAAGAACTTCATATAAAACTGAAGAAGCCCATAGATGTTCAGTTCATGGGAGGTATATGGTGCCTCTAGCAGCAAAGCGGTATTTTAAAGGGCAAGGCAGAGGACAATGTATTATTATGTATTACATCAAGAATATTAGAATTTCTTTCTCTCAAAAAATACCTCTTGATGCTACATCATTTTGCAACATTGTAACTCACCTGTTTTTTCAGTTATATCTGAATCAGGTGTGCCTGCCCTGCTAACTTCCCCTTCAGCATTCTCCTCTTCAGCACTAAGAGAAATTGGTGAAGAAGGGCCAGGCTGGGTGGGTTGAGGGGTTGCTTCGGGCACTTCCTCAATCTTACTCCTTTTCTCAAAGCGAAAACGGTCCAAGTTGAAAAGATTCATATTGGCAGAAACCACCACCCTGTGAAATTAAGAGCTTTAAATGAACTATCTGCAGGAAGAAAATAAAAAGAGAAAAAGAGGCCATGAAAACAATATAAAATACAAAGCCTTAGCAGTTCATTCCCAAGGCAATTAAGAGCACGAAAACATGGCACAGGATGACTATTATGGCTGCGCCTCATTGTTAGGCCACAATAATCAGAAGGTGGACAGGAGTATCTTTTTAAAAATTTCCATTGCTCTTTCTACTCCCCTTCGTCTCCCCCCTCCCCGCCCCGCCCCTCCTTCCTCGAACCACACGCTGACCCTCGTGCAACCTCCTCTTACCCCAGCACGCGCAGGCACGTTCCCCACTCCAACCCCCCTGCGGGCCGCGCGCCCGCCCACAGTGAGAGGCTCCCTGCACTACGGTGCTCCCTGCCTCGAGAAAGGACGTGCCAGGGCCCGCGCCTCGATACTGCGGGGACACAAAGGGGCCAAAGAAGGGGAGCGGCGGAGGCCGTGCTGGCGGGCACCCGCCCGGAAGTTGACGCGGCGCGATCCCAGCTGAGAGGAAGCTGATAGGATCAAGAAAACATAGGGAGGGTTCAGAGGTGGGGAGTGTGCGGCGGCATCACTTTTTTAATGCTCCCTCGCTCGCCCTCTTTCTTTCTTTAGTACTTACAGTCTTGCAGGCTCGATGCGATGTAACAAAGGTTGAAAGAAAAAATAATTCCTGGCGGGGGGGGGGGGCGGCGACGGTAGCCGGGCCGGGACCTTCCAAAACGGAGAGCCCGAACGAGCGCGCGGTGATGACGCAACACGCAGCTCGGGCTTTTTTTCTTTTCCAGCGACGCGCGAGCGGAAGATGTCTAGGCGCGCGCTGTTGCCATGGTAACTCGTACCCGCCTCTACGCCTGGGAAGCGCGCTTATGGCCTGTTTCTCCAGGTTAGCAAGAGTTGTTAAACAGAACAATGATAAATTGCACAATAGCAATAACATAATAATAAATAATACGACATTTGATATAATGCATAATATTTTGTATAATGTATACATAGTATGATGGCAATAGTGTGCTAGACGTTTTACATGAATAATCTCAACCCTTACAAGAAGCCTTTTTTACGTAACAAGAAAACTGAGGCCTGCAAATGTTCAACAGTAAGAAGTAAAAACCCGGTGTGTTGTGCTTCAGAGCATATGAACTGCCTCCCCACTGTGGACTGGATTATTCTCCGAGTGGAATATGACAATTCACCTATCTTGACGAAAATACTACCTTAAGGATATTTACCCTTTTTGTTCTAACATTAGGCTGTACAGGTAGTTTTCTGTTTTAATTTGATCCTCTGGTTGGCATTTCCTTTAAAGAGAAATTACTACAAATCATTATTCTACCAAAAACACTGGTCATTGTAACTTAAATTGGCATTCTATTTTATAAATCAGTGTTTTGAACTGTATAATTATAACATGAACCCACAGTTTTATCAAATGCGGGTACACTTACACAATTGAGTGTAAGTGTAAGACCCATAAATTCAGGATCAAAGCCTGAACAAGTGTGATTTCATTATATCTACTTTTAAAAAAAAATTATTTATTTATTTGGCAGAGAGAGATCACAAGCAGGGCGGGCGGGGGGGGGGGGGGCAGGGGAAAGGCTCCCTGCTGAGCAGAGAGCCAGATGGGGGGCTCCATCCCAGGACCCTGGGATCATGACCTGAGCCGAAGGCAGAGGCTTATAACCCACTGAGCTACCCAGGTGCCCCTTGTTATACCTATTTTTGATAGCCCATAAAATTCACCAGCTTTATGCCTCCAGGTATACTGATGGTATCAAAGGGTATGTCAATTTATACATAGTAAATTATTGTTGGTGATAAAGAATATTTCCTCTCAGATCTACTTGTTGCAGCTTTCAAATATACAATACTGTATTAAATGTAGTCACCACTCACTACATGTAATTTTTTTTTTAAAGATTTTACTTATTTGCCAGAGATAGAGAGAGAGAGTACACACAAGCAGGCAGAGAGGCAGGCAGAGGCAGCGAGAGAAGCAGGCTCCCTGCCGAGCAAGGAGCCTTATGCAGGACTCCATCCCAGGAACCTGGGTTCATGACCTGAGCCGAAGACAGCGGCTCAACCAACTGAGCCACCCAGGCGTCCCTCACTACATGTAATTTTAAAAAAGAATATTTGCTTTATATTCAGACAGATCTAACATTGAAAATGGATTCCACTAGCTCAATGACTGTGGACAAACTATATTTAACATCTTTAAGCCTTAGCTTCCTCATCTTTTAAATGTGGTTGATGATACCATTGACCTCTTAAGGCAATTTTCTGCAACACAGTATTAACCCCTTGACATTTGTACAGTTGGAGAAAGAGTGAAAATCGAGACCCAAACATCATATGCCTGCATATTTAAACATAAATACAGTTAACAAAATGTAAAAATAAATTTCGTTTTATTGTCCTATTTTGAAAATGACCTGGAAAGCCAGGTTCAATTTAGAATTCTTGTGTTGGACAGAATGGATAATTGAAGGAGAACTGGTTGGCGCATGTATCCTGCCTTCCCTGTATCATGTCCTCTCACTCAGTTTGATACAATTAGGAGTGTTGTGCTCATGCATACGGACACCCAGCTCAAATGCCCAACTATGACTCCACCTAGGGTTCCTATATTGCTAAAAATTTAAAAAAAAAAAAGAGGCTATTTTGTTAAATTTGGATTTTATATAAACAATACCTTTTAGAGTGAGTATGTACCATGTGATATTTGGAACTTGCTTGTACTAAAAACTTACTTGTCCATTTGAAATACAGATTTAATAAGGTATACTGTATTTTACTTGGCAAGCCTACTCCCACACCACTGCTAAGGCACCTCTTAGGGCTGGGAGCTTTTTTACTACATGTTTGGTCTAAGGATTTAGATACTAGAAGCACTGTTGGCCCTTAGCACGGAGGACCTGGGGAAAGGTCACTCCTTGCTTTTTTGGAGCTGTGTGAGCAAAGATTTTAAAGACCAGCTGCTACTCAAAAGCATTGTCTAAAATTGAAGATATAGGTTCTGAGTGAACCTGTCTTTTTGGCCCCACAGATTCCTTGCTCTTTAGGGTTCGGTATAGCAGGAAAAGGGCCAACTTGTGTTCTGTAAATCAATACATGCAGTACAAGCAAGGCTCTTGCCCAGTTCCAAGGGTGGGATGTCTGTAGCATTCACTGACCTGGGAGAATTAGAATTTCCCATGAGTGGGATTTTGCTTGATTGTGGATCAAAAGGTTAAGAGAAGGTATAGCGAAGTACACAGACTGCCATTACAAAGTACTGCAGATTGGATAGCTTACAAAACAGAAATTTAATTTTCTCATGGCTTTGAAGGCTGGAAGTCTGATATCAAGGTCTTGGTAGGGTTGGTTTCTGAGGACCACGAGGGAAGGATCTGCTTCAAGCCTCTCACACTGGCCATCTTCTCCCTGTGTCTTTACGAAATCTTCCCTCTATACTTGTGAATAAATTTCACAATTTAAAAAATCACATTTTAATTTAACTACATTTCTGAAGGTCCTGTTTCTAAGTGTAGTCACATTCTGAGATACTGGGCGATAGGACTTCAGCATATGAATTTGGGGGAACACTATTCAGCACATAACAGGGGGCAAAAGGGTGGAAGGATTCTTTTTTTTTTTTAACATTATATTTATTTATTTGACAGAGATCACAAGTAGGCAGAGAAGCAAGGAGAGAGAGGAGGAAGCAGGTTCCCCGCTGAGCAGAGAGCCTGATGTGTGGCTCAATCCCAGAACCCTGGGATCATGACCTGAGCTGAAGGCAGAGGCTTTAGCCTACTGAGCCACCCAGGCACCCCGGGTGGAAGGATTCTTGATATGAATGTAAAATCTTCTGGGATGATAGCAGGAATTGGGGTTAAAAATTAGTCCTCTGATTTTTCTTCCCTCTGACCATAAATATGATCATTTTCCAAAATTCAGTCCTTGGTGTCCTGCTTATCTCATTCTCCTCTTGCCCAGAGTGCACTGATTATAGTAGTGACTAAATATATTTGTGAAATCTTATTCTCAACTATAGACATAAAAAGCTTAATCTTACTGCTTGTAAGTTATAACTCAATAAACCTAACATTTTTTAAAAAGTGACTAAAAACACTTAATTGTTGATAAAAGGAAGAAAGTTTCAAAACCACCTCTCCTCCTAGAATGAAGAGGTGAACCAATGAGATTTTAGGAGATGATAAATATAGGATTCAGAGGACTGAGAAGCAAACTTTGATGAATTAATATCAAAGAACAAAATACACACAAAATGAGCAGAATAAATAATTAAAATATAAGGTATAAAATTTCTTGAGCTCTCATTAGTCTGCAATTGAAAATGCTCATGGTATTAAAGACAAAAACAATTAAGGAAAAGTAGACACTAAAAATGTCCTAAAGAATGTTTTTTAATTTCAAGAATTTAAAAAAAATGTATAGCAATTTTTTTTTTCAGAGAAAACAGCCTACAAAAAGACAAAAAAAAAAATAAAAATCAGTCAAAATAGTTGCTTAAGAGGGATGCCTGGGTGGCTCAGTTGGTTAAGCATCTGTCTTCAGCTCAGGTCGTGATTCCAGGGTCATAGGATCAAGCCCCATGTTCGGCTCCCTACTTGGTAGGGCACCTGCTTCTCCCTCTTCCTCTTCTGCTCAACGTGCTTGTGCTTATTCTCTTTCTGTCAAATAAATAAAATCTTAAAAAAAAAAAAACCAAAAAACTTGTTCAATTAGTTAAATACTGGAAGGTAATGATGAAACAACTACAAAGATCTAGAGGGAAAAGATTGTAACTCAGTCATTTTTTAGATCATGTATACATTATTCATTATGGATTTTAAAAAATGCAAACTTTTAATTCCTTGAAATACATCTTTGTTAAACTGTTCCTGAAAACATAAATTTGGGTGACAGAGTCAAGAATGCAGAATTCATGGTATAGAAGTAATCTGTTGAAACTAAATAAAGTTAGGACTTAATAATTATAAATATGGTATATTCATCAACATTTCATTGCATAACAACCACAAAATTTTAGTTGTATAAAACAATAATGTTGATCAGCTGGGATGATTCAACTTTGGGCTACAATGCCTGTCTGCACATAGTACATGCTCAATAAATATGTGTTGATGGAATGGATGATATTAATAACTACATAAGATGCCTAAGCATACAGATAACCACAAATAAATTTTATTTTATTTTATTTTATTTTTTTTTATTTTATTTTATTTATTTATTTGACAGAGAGAGATCACAAGTAGGCAGAGAGGCAGGCAGAGAGAGAGAGGAGGAAACAGGCTCCCTGCTGAGCAGAGAGCCCGATGTGGGACTCGATCCCAGGACCCTGAGATCATGACCTGAGCCGAAGGCAGCGGCTTAACCCACCGAGCCACCCAGGCGCCCTAGATAACCACAAATAAATTTTAAAATAAGCTGATTATGGGACGCCTGGGTGGCTCAGTTGGTTAAGCAGCTGCCTTCGGCTCAGGTCATGATCCCAGCGTCCTGGGATCGAGTCCCACATCGGGCTACTTGCTCCGCAGGGAGCCTGCTTCTCCCTCTGACTCTGCCTTCCACTCTGTCTGCCTGTGCTCGCTCTCACTCTCTCTCTCTCTTACAAATAAATAAATAAAATCTTTAAAAATAAAATAAAATAAAATAAAATAAGCTGATTATCTTCAAAATATTACATCATGGAAGAACAACATGAACCAAAATATTTTTAAAATATGTTTTGTTTGTTTTATTTTATTCTTTATTTTTTTTAAAGATTTTATTTATTTAATTGACAGACAGAGATCACAAGTAGGCAGAGAGGCAGGCAGAGAGAAAGGGGGAAGCAGGCTCCCTGCTGAGCAGAGAGCCTGATGCGGAGCTCGATCCCAGGACCCTGGGATCATCACCCAAGCCAAAGGCAGAGGCTTTAACCCACTGAGCCACCCAGGCACCCCTGGTTTTTTTTTTTTTTTTTTTTTTTTAAATGTAAGCTCTACACCCAATCTTGGGCTTGAAATCACAAGATCAAGAGTTGCAGGTTCCACCAACTGAGTCATCCAGGCACCCCTTGAATTAGAATTAACAACAACAACCACAAAAACAACTCGGGAAAGAGATGATACCACTCAAGAAGGGAAGAAAAGTAAAAGAAAAAAATATTTCAGAGATGAAAATTAAACTAGATGTAACATCTAGTTAAATAAACATAACAGATAATGCCTAAAGAGAAAGGGTGAAAAGGGAAGAAAAAAAAAACATAAAAATGGGAAGGTAAATAGATTTCAAGAGAAAATAATAAATATTGAAGATAAGCAAAGAAGATCCAACATAATTATAATAGGAATCATTACAGAAGCAAAACTGTGGAGAAGTAACTAAAAACTATAATTCAAAAATCATTCCCTGAAAATATCAAAGATTTGAAACCATATATTGGAAGAGCACATCATTTACTCCAAAATATCAACCAAGATGGTGAGTACCAAGCCCTGTTCTAGTAAAATTTAGACTTAAATTTTTTAAATTCCCTCAACATTTAGACAAAAATAAGAGAAAAAAATTATATTATTATTATAGTTTTAATGGCAAGCTTTTATGCTGAAAGAAAATGGAATATTGTATATAGGAGGCTCAAAGAAATAAAATGTGATCCAAAGATTTTATATTGAGCAAAAGCGCTTTTCAAATATAAAGACACAAACGGACTCTTAGCATCATGCAAGATCTCTGTGGATATTATTCTCATGAGCACTTCTACAGAATTTATTAGAGAATGAACTTCATAAAACCAAAATATCTGTACTAACAACACAAAAGGACATATATTGAACATTAGATATATGGTTATTTGTAGAACAAAGACAGTAAGAGGTTTAAAAGGAAAAGAATAGCATATAATGGTTATATGACCTGTCGGTGCACCCCTTTTAAAATTGGAAGTGAATGGTAGGAACATATGAATTTTTTTTTTTTAATTTTCAGTGATTGTATTGGAATAAGTATATTAGTATTGTTATTCTGAGACTTTTCTGTGTACATTTTTGAATAAAGCAAATAAATAACTTCATTATATCCTATTTCTTTGGAAGCCAGGATTTTCAAGTAGAAGAAAGGAGGTACAGATGTGATAGAAAGATGTTAGAGTGTGGGGCATCTGGGTGGCTCAATCAGTTAAGCATCTGCCCTCAGCTCAGGTCATGTGTCCCACATTGGGCTCCCTGCTCAGTGGGGAATCTGCTTCTCTCTCTACCTTCTCCCCCTGCTTGTGAGCTCTCTCTCACTCAATCTCTCTCTCAAATACGTAAATAAAATTAAAAAAAAAAAAAGAAAGAAAGAAACAAAGAGGTTAGAGTGCAAATCCTAGAATGCAGAGTGGTCTTTTATTTGAATTGGAAATATCTGCAGGAACCTAGGAAGTTTGATACACACACACACACCCATCCTTCCTGGAAAAAGAACAGACACCATTCTAGGATAGGAAATGTACAGGATGAGCCTGGAATATCTTCCCATACCATAAGCAAAAAAGTTATCAAAGACCACTAACATCATGTCAAAAAGATTCAGGAGCCAACTCAAAGAGCCTCCTACTACTGGCCATTGATGGAGAAGTTTGAAATTGAATAAGGTTAAAAATTTTAGTTATTTGAAAGCGATCAAATGTGTTTAAATTTATGAGTTCTTTATGGTATTTTTTAAAGCCTCATTGTTTTTGGAGAGTGAAAGGAGAAGATAATTCATTATTATGAAAACTGGTAAGTGTGGGAAAAGAATCAAGCTTTTATATTGCCTTTACTTTTCTACTAGGTAATCAAAGAATAGATGAAGGAAATGTTTCTTTATAAAAGTATTCCAACTAGGGGCACCTGGGTGGCTCAGTGGGTTGAGCCTCTGCCTTGGCTCTGGTTGTGGTCTCAGGTCCTGGGATCCAGCCCCACATGGGACTCTCTGCTTAGCAGGAAGCCTGCTTTCCCCTACCCCTCTTCCTGCCTCTCTGCCTACTTATGATCTCTCTCTCTGTGTCACATATATAAAATTTTCTCAAAAATTATTTTGTAAAAGTACTCCAACTAGTAAGTAGAACGAAATGATAAAATTGGAATCACTTAGCAAGCGTGGCCCAAATTTCTGACCCACAGAATCTTAAGATATAATAAAGTGTCTATTATTTTAAACCAGGAAATTCGGGGGTTATTTTGTTGTGCAGTAATAGATAATAATTAGAACATATACAAATATTTTCCTACATTTTGTTTCAAGTATACTGATTCTTCCAGTTAGAAGTAAAATGTTACTTATTTTTTTGTCTCTAAATACCTAGACTCAGAGACTGTCTGGAAATCTTGGGCTCATTTCCTGTTCCCCTCAATTTTGAAGTGGCTGAGTCCAGAAATCAACATTCAATACTTAGTGTGTCTTCATACTTTCTTTCTATCTTCCTTTCCAAAAGAATTATTTCCCAAAATAGTACCTAATTTCTCTTTCTCAGTAGTAAAAATTAAAGTCACCTCTTTTTAGAAATATATACTTGGTCACAAAAAAGCATATTTCTAATTTGTAGAAGGTGATTCAATTGGTAATTAAGATAAAGTTTCTAGAATAACAGATTTTAAAGTAGAATTTTGTCAGCAGGACTACTCAGATGTGGTGACTAAGATTTCAGAAACAAATGGTTGCTTCAAGAGTCCCTATGGGGATAGAATTTACTTTTTAAGTTAAAATAAATATTTATGTACAGCTGCTGTGATGTTAGTTTTAGGTATCGATTTCTGGTAAAACACATTTCTAAATGGGTCCACTGAGAGTGTTTTTGGAAGAGTTGAGCCTTTGAATTGGTAGACTGACTAAAGAAGATTGCCCTCCCAATGAGGTGGACGACACCTCATTCTTTAAGGCGTGAATAGAAGAAAAAGGTAGAAGAAGGGCAAATTCGCTTTCTCTGCTTGACCCGGGACATCCATCTTCTCTTGCCTTTGAGCTTGTTCTCAGGCCTTCAGATTTGGGTCTTGGACGGGAGGTACACCACTGGCTTCCCTGGATCTCCAGCTTGTAGAGGGAATTCTTAGCCTCTAAGTTGAGTAAGTAAATTCCTCATAATAAATCGCTTTCTATACAGAAAGCATATCCTACCAGTTCTGTTTCTCCATAAACTCCTGACTAAGACAGCTGCCAGAATCTTGTTAATTACTTGTTAGCTTTGAAATAGGCCCAGTGAAAATGTTTTATAGAAGCCTCAAATTTCCTCATTAAACAGGAGGAAAGACTTTGTGGAAATTTTATTTTTATTTCTTTTTGCTTTATCTTTACCAAAATAAAATCATGAACCAATTCAAGGAAATTCCTTCCAAATTTGAATTAAATAAAAAGCCAAACAAAATAATAAACAGCAACAGAGATTAAAAATGGGATTTGCAGACCTGGATCCCTTCTTAACTTGATACCTTAAAAATGTGAACCACACCTAGTTGGTAATGGAAACTTGTGTAAACTAATCTTACCTCCCACACACAAATATGAAATGGAAAAGACAAGATACCAAGTCATAAAACTAAGTAGATCTTCCTTCCTTAGTAACATGACTGAGACAAATATTACCAGTTTATAAGCAAATACTTCTTTCCCAGAGTAGTAATTCCTGATTTCTTGAGGTAGAGGGGATGGCCATGAAACTCTTTTGAGAATCTGATCTTTAAAAAGTCATGGAGGGGCACCTGGGTGGCTTAGTTGGTTAAGCATCTGACTCTTGATTTCGGTTCAGGTCGTGATCTCAAAGCCTTGAGAGCAAGCCCTGCGTGGGGCTCTGTGCTGGGCAGAGAGCCTGCTTAAGATTGTCTCTTTCCTTCTTCTATCCCCTCCATGCTTGCACACACATGCTTTCTCTCTCTCTCTCTCTCTCTCTCTCTCTCAAACAAATAAATAAATAGCCATGGAATGCCTTCCAAAACCTCCATATGCATGTGATTGACTATACATAATTTCAGGACTTTCATGGAGCTCCTAGTGCTCTGTGAAATTCACATTGAGGATTTTTTTTTTTTTTTTTTTACATTGAGAAATTATGACAAAGAGGTCCTCAATCCTTAAAACTGGTGGAATTCATGATTATTCCATGCTTGTATGGGCCTTTTATTTTTTAAGTTTTTATTTAAATTCCAGTTATTTAACAGAGTGTAATATTAGTTTCAGGTATAACGATGTAGTGATTCAACACTGCCATACAATATCTGATGCTCATCCTGACAAGTGCCCTCCTTAATCCCCATCACCTATTTAACCCATCCACCCACCCACCCACTTCCCCTCTGTTAACCATCAGCTGGTTCTCAATAGTTCTCAAGTCTATTTCTTGGTTTGCCTCTCTCTCTCTCTCTTTTCCCTTTGTTTATTTGTTTTGTTCCATAAATTCCACATATGAGTGAAATCGTATGGTATTTGTCTTTCTCTGACTTATTTTATTTAGCATAATATTCTGTAGCTCTATCCATATTTTTGCAAATGGCAAGATTTTATTCTTGTTTATGGCTGAGTAATATTTGTGTGTGGTGTGTGTGTTTGTGTGTGTGTGTGTGCGTGTGCCTCTTCTTTATTCATTTATCAGTTGATGGACATTTGGAGTCTTTCCATAATTTGGCTATTGTAAATAATTTTGCTGTAAATAGTATGTTTGAATTAGTACTTTTGTATTCTTTGAGTAAATACTTAGTAGTGCAATTGCTGGATCATAAGGTGGTTCTATTTTTAACTTTTAAGGAACCTTCATACTGTTTCCACAGTGACTGTACCCATTTGCAATTCCACCAGCAGTGCGAGAGGGTTCCTTTTTCTCCACATCCTTACCAATAATTGTTGTTTGAGTTTTTTTATTTCAGCCATTCTGACAGATGTGAGGTGATATCTCATTATAGTTTTGATTTGTATTTCCCTAATGATCAATGACATTGAGCATCTTTTCACATATCTGTGCCATTTGTATGTCTCCTTTGGGAACATGTCTATTCATATCTTTTGTCCATTTCTTAATTGGATTATACATCTTTTAGGTGTTGAGTTTTATAAGTTCTTTATTTACTTTGGATACTAACCGTTTATCACATATATATCATTTGCAAATATCTTCTCCCATTCCAAAAGTCACCTTTTCATTTTGTTGATTGTTTCCTTCCTGTGTGGAAGTTTTTTATTTTGATGAGGTTCCAGTAAGTTCATTTTTGCTTTTGTTTCCCTTGCCTCAGGAGACATATCTGGAAAGAATTTGCTGTGGCCGATGTCAAAGGGTTTACTGCCTATGTGTGTTCTCCTCTAGGATTTGAATGGTTTCATGTCTCCAATTTGGTCTTTAATTGATTTTGAATTTATTTTTGTGTATGGTGTAAGAAAGTAGCCCAGTTTCATTCTTTTGCATTTTGCTGTCCAATTTTCACAAGTTAAAGATACTATCTTTTTCCTATTGTGTGTTCTTTCCTGCTTTGGAAATTAATCTTTGTTAAAGATTAATTGGCTGTATAGTTGTGGATCCATTTCTGGGTTTTCTGTTCTGTTCTACTGACCTTCGTGGGTTTTTTTTGTGCCAGTACCATACTGTCTTGATCACTACAGCTTTGTAATGTAACTTGAAGGCTTGAAATTGTGATGCTTCCAGTTTTGCTCCCCCACCCCCCAAGTCTCCTTTGACTATTCAGGTCTTTTGTGGTTCCATACAAATTTTAAGACTGTTTGTTTTAGCTCTGTAAAAAATGCTGTGGGGATTACATTAAATGTGTGGATTGTTTTGGGTTTAGACATTTTAACAATATTTGTTCTTGCAATCCATGGCATTGGAATGTTTTCCTGTTTCTTTGTGACATCTTCAATTTCTTTAATCAGTGTTTTGTAGTTTTCAGAGCAGTCTTTTATCTCTTTTATCTTTTTGGTTTTTATCTTTTATCTTTTTGGTCTTTTATCTCTTTGGTTTAGTTTATTCCTGGATATCTTATTGTTTTGGGGGCAATTGTAAATGGGATTGATTCCTTAATTCTCTGCTGCTTCATTACTGGTATATAGAAATGCAACAGACTTATGTATATTGATTTTGTATCCTGCGACTTTACTGAATATGTTTATCAGTTCTAACAGTTTTGTTTGTTTGTTTGTTTGGTGGAGTCATTCAGGTTTTCTGCATGAAGTATCATGTCATCTGCAAATAATAAAAATTTTATTTCTTTCTTGCCTGTTTGGATGCCTTTTGTTGTTGTTATCTGTTGTGCCTAGGAGTTTCAGTACTATATTAAATAACAATGATGACAGTGGACATTCCTGTCTTGTTACTGACTATAGAGGAAAAGCTCTCAGTTTTTGAGAACTGAAATTGAAATCAATAATAGAAAATAAACTCAAGTTTGATGGAAGGAGAGGGTAGGGGATGGGCTAAATGGGCGATAGTTATTAAAGAGGTCACTTGTTATGATGAGCACTGAGTGTTATATATAAGTGACAAATCACTAAATTCTACTCCTGAAACCAATATTACACTACATGTTAACTAACTAGAATTTAAATAAAAATTTGGAAGAAAAAAAAGAAAGGCCTGTGGAAAACTGATTAAACTTTCAAATATTAATTTTTGGAATTAAAAGAAAGACTCTGACTTTTATAGATCCTGCTATAAAAGTCAAACATGCAGCAAAGTAGTTTAGTTAGAAAATTTTTATTCTCAAATCTAGAATGGAATTTTATTTTATTAAATCTTAAAATTAATTTCATTAAAAATATATAATGCTTGATATTCAATAACTTCCCATTAAAGAAAAAAATCCTATGTTGTATCTTTTCCTTATTTGATTTTTTTATCCTAATTTTTTTCTCTTTTTCTTTTTCTAGTTAATTATGTTTTAAAATTGTCAGAATACTTTCAACCAGAAACTTGAGTTCACACACACAAATACACAAGACTTCACACAGTTTCCTCATGATACTGTGTGGTCATCATTTTGTCATTTTCTACACCCACAATGTCAGGATGGTGCTTGATACTTTGAAACATTCAATTCACACATCCAGTCAAAACTTTCCACATCTGTACTTGTGGCATCTCATTTTCTTGTAGTAATGCTTGCTTTGAAATTATCCTTTTACATCTGCCATTGTGCAAATATCATTTTTCACCATATATTTAACTCAAACTGTATCATTCTAATCAGTTCTTTATATAAATTTTTTCTTTTTGAATTGGTCTTTACCAAGACTTTCCAAAATAAAATAAGTTATTCTTTTCCTTCAGCCATTCTTACTGCCATATCTATTTAGACTTAGTCAAAACACAATTCTGGGGATAAATTCAATTTTCACATTTTACATTTTTGTGCAATATATGTTGTTTGTGGATTGTTCCTACTTAGTTATTTGATAATATTATAAATGCTTTACATTATTCATGTCTGTATTCTTTTTTTTTAGATTTATTTATTTATTTATTTGACAGAGAGAGATCACAAGTAGACAGAGAGGCAGGCAGAGAGAGAGAGAGGGAAGCAGGCTCCCTCATGTCTGTATTCTTGAAAGTAGAAGCATTACTGAACCAAAGACATAGGCTTCAATAAAGAGTCATGGATGACATACTTCTAGTTATCTATAAGGAGTACAACGAATTGGGGTACCTGAGTGGCTCAGTCGTTAAGCATCTATCTTTGGCTCAGGTTATGATCCCAGCATCCTGGGATCAAGTCCTGCATTGGGCTCCCTGCTCTGCAGGAAGCCTGCTTCTCCCTCTGCTGCTTCCCCCTGCTTGTATTCTCTCTCTCACTCTTTCTCTCTCTCTCTCTGTCAAATAAATAAATAAAATATTTTTTTCAAGAAAGAGTACAATGAATTCTTTTTTTTTTAAAAGATTTTATTTATTTATTTGACAGACAGAGATCACAAGTAGGCAGAGAGGCAGGCAGAGAGAGGAGGAAGCAGGCTCCCTGCAGAGCAGAGAGCCTGATGTGGGGCTCGATCCCAGGACCCTGAGACCATGACCTGAGTGGAAGGCAGAGGCTTAATCCACTGAGCCACCCAGGCGAATTCTGTACCTGTGCTGTGCCAAGGACTATGAGAAGGGATGAGATATAGAAAAATGAACAAGGCTGATGTGATTCCTTTCTTCAGAGGACTTAATTTCTATTAGGAAGACAATTAATCATAAATTACCAAATAGTACAAATTATGCTTTAATAGTGAAAGTATAGGGTGCTAGAGGGGCTCTTGTGATTTTGGTGGAAGAAGCCAGGGAGAATGTGAAAGCTGAGTTCTGAAGGAAGGAATAGAAGTTAACCAACAGAGAGGTAAATTTATGACAAGGATAGAAATGGCTGAAGTCCTATGGAGGCCATGTAAGGGAGTTTGTTCTTAACCCTCATGGCAGAGGATAGGATTAAAGGTTCTTAAGCAGTTATAGATTTTGTTGTTATATAAACACTGAATTGGCATACAGTAAGACTAAAGATCTATCTTTACAAAAGAATGTAATAAATTCATCCTAATGAATTTATTAATTCTTCAACAGAGGGAGAAGCAGGCTTCCCGCGGAGCAGGGAGTCCAATGTGGGACTTGATCTCAGGACACTGGGATCATGACCTGTGCCGAAGACAGATGCTTAAGGACTGAGCCACCTGAGATAAAGATAGATGCTTAACGACTGAGCCACTCAGGTACCCCAATTCGTTGTACTCCTTATAGATAACTATAAATATGTCATCCATGACTCTTTATTGAAGCCTATGTCTTTGGTTCAGTAATGCTTCTTTCAAGCTAATAAATTCAGAGGAAAGAAATTAGAAAAATCACTATTATGCATTCTTCAAATAATAATTTAGGGAAGAATCATTAATGGCTGATGGTAAAACAAATGGGTGAAAAGATGGCAAGGAACAGGATAATCATAGGATATTTAAGTTTTCATCCCACAGATGATTTACTAATTACGAAGCAAAACATGCATCCTTAGAATAGAGAGATCTTGTGAACTTGATCTTATGTGCCTCTTGATGTAATACAATAAGAAGTTGTTATGGGCTTGATTGTATCTCTCCAAAATTCATATGTTGACATCCTAACCCCCAGTATCTCAGAATGTGACTGTTTTGGAGATAGTATTTTTAAAGAAGTAATCAAGATAAAATGAGGTCACATGGGAAAAAAAGAAAAAATGAAGTCATGGGTGGACTTAATCTAATACAACTCTTGTTCTTATAAGAAGTGGAGATGAGGACACAGATTCACTCAGAGGAAAGATCATGAAAAGACAGGAAAAAGATGGACATATACAAGTCCAGGAAAGATGCCTGCAGAAGAAACCAACCTTGACAGGGTAGGAAAACCCAAGTCCCAACTTGTCCTATGGATACAACTAAATAATACTCACATCAGTGTAAATAACCCCGAAAATGATCCAAAAACTGGCAGAACAAACTTTAGAACTAAATGTGGAGAAGAGGTCACACTGAAGAGGATAGGAAGAGCAGAGACATGGTTGGGAACTAAATAGACAATGGGACTGTATGCTGGAGGGAGGGACACGACACCAGGGGTGTAGTGAGGAGAGAAAAACAGACCCTCACACCAGGGAACTGACATGGGGGAGATGAATCTACATAATATTTGGCTTTGAAGACCAAAAGGGCAAAATTTTATGAGTTCACACAACGAGTAGGACTTACAACTCAATACTTTAAAAATCAGCAGGCTCTGAAAGATAAAAACAAACAAACAATCAAACTGAAAAGAGCAAAAATTAAATAAAATCAGAGGGCGTGGCCCTGGAAGAACTGGGAGGGCAAGAGAAAACTGAGTCCTCACCCTTAAGGGACAGCACAACTAAAAGCAAGCAGAGATATAACATAGAAATGGCAGTCTGAGAAATACTTGGAGAATACCAGAAGATTTCTTTACTAATCTCAAAAGATATGCTGGCGGGGCAGAGATTAATGGAGTATTTGTCCTGGAACAAAGGAGAGGGCAGGTGCCGTTTTCCTTCCCCATTCCCCAAGCATAAATACATAGCCACCTGAGGGAACAAAAAGGTGTTGACACTCATTACCTAACTTACTCACCACCCTCTGCACTTCTGTGGATCTACCCTTTCCAACCAGGATAGCCTCAGTCCACATGGCTATAGGTCCCCTCTTGGAGAGGATGGGCATGCAAACCTCGCTCACACTGCATGTCCTGCCCCTGTGCACTTTGCAGATCTGTCACGCCCAATAAACTCTTGGCCAGAGCCCATCCAAAGCAGTGACTACAAGTCTAGCAGTGTACAAGCAGCCCTGACAGAAGCTGTACTACTCCAGAGTGACTCCTATCTAAGGCAGAAGAAATGACAACCACACTAGTTTGACTGTGCCCCCAGCAGTGGTCTGGGGCAGACAGCTGGTCTGACTGCAGGCCCTTCCCACCAATGAAAGCTTCTCCAGAGAAAACACAGGTAAAGTGCCCTGCATTTTGGTGCTACTGCAACTCTGAAAAATGTCTGGTCTCACTAACTCAAGTCCCAGACTGGTCCATTAACACTGCATGGACCAAATACTGCCCACAACAGTTAAAGAAAACCACCACAGATGACTAGACTGATGAAAAAATTGGTAAATACAATAACTGTGTGCAGCAACACACATAGGAAACACCCCTGAAGCACCAGGTTCTAGTGACAGTCTTTAGTCCTGCACTGCAGGACACCAGAGGACCTCTTTTTCATAAGACCACTACTTTATAGAGTAGGATACATAGCTGACTTTTCTAACACACAGAAACCAAAACAGAGAGGTAGACTAAATGCAGAGAGAGAGGAATATGTCCCAAATGAAAGAACAGGACAAAATTACAGCAAGAGACCTAAGTGGAACAGAGATAAGTGATGTGCCAGATAGAGAGTTTGAAGTAATGATCATAAAGATACTCACTGGACTTGAGAAAAGAGTAGAAGACATCAGTGAGATCTCTAACAAAGAGATAAAAAAACATAAAAAAGAACCAGCCAGAGATAAAGAACTCAATAAATGAAAATAAATATACAGTAGATGGAATAGATAGAAGACTAGAGGAAACAGAAGAATGGATCAGTGACCTGGAGGACAGAGCAATGGACAGCAATCAATCTGAACAGGTGAGAGAAAAAATAATAAAAATTGAGAATAGCCTAAGGGAACTCAGCGACACCAGAGCATTATAACATTCTCATTATAGTGATCTCAGAAGTAGAAGAGTGAGAAAAGGAGACAGAATATTTATTTGAAGAAATAATAGCTGAAACTTCCTGAACCTGGAGATGGAAACAGAAATCCAAATCCAGGAGACAGAAGATTCCCTCAACAAAATCAACACAAGGAAGTCTACACTAAGACAGTGATTAAAATGGCAAAAGTAGTGTTAAAAAGAGAATGTTAAAAGAAGCCTGAGAAAAGAACACTGTTACATACAAAGGCACACTCCCCCCAACTCCTGCCACTTCCTCATTAGGCTGTCAGCTGATTTTTCAACAGAAACTTTGCAAGCCAGAAGAGAGTGGCACAATATATTAAAAGTGCTTGAAAAGAGGGGCACCTGGGTGGCTCAGTGGGTTAAAGCCTCTGCCTTTGACCCAGGTCATGATCTCAGGGTCCTGGGATCAAGCTTCACATCGGGCTCTCTGCTTGGTGGAGGGGCTGCTTCCTCCTCTCTCTCTCTCTCTCTCCCTCTGCCTGCCTCTCTGCCTACTTATGATCTCTCTGTCAAATAAATAAATAAAATCTTAAAAAAAAAGGGGGGGAGATGAAAAGAAAAAAAAATTTGCAAGAATACTTCATCCAGCAAGATTATCATTCAAAATAGAGGGAGAAGGGACGCCTGGGTGGCGCAGTGGGTTAAGCCTCTGCCTTCAGCTCAGGTCATGATATCAGGGTTCTGGGATCGATTCCCACATCGGGCTCTCTGCTCAGCAGGGAGCCTGCTTCCTCCTCTCTCTCTCTCTGCTTGCCTCTCTACCTACTTGTGATCTCTCTCCGTCAAATAAATAAAATCTTAAAAAACAAAACAAAACAAAATAGAGGGAGAAATAAAGAGTTTCCTAGACAAACAGAAGTTAAAGGAGTTCATGACCACTAAGCCAGCCCTGCAAGATATATTTAAAGGGAACTCTTCCTACTTGAGAAAAGTAGGAAGCTCAAGAGCTGTAAACATAAGTAGATCTATAAAAATCAGTCAAGGGAGTTATAAAATAAAAAGACATTAAGTATGGCATCTTATACTTAAAATGTCAGGGGGAGAGGAGTAAAGAATTCGTTGAAGCTTACATGACCATTGGGCACCTGGGTGGCTCAGTTGGTTAAGTGTCTGCCTTCAGTCAGGTCATGGCCCCAGGGTCCTGGGATTAAGTCCCATATGGGGCTCCTTGCTCAGCAGGGACCCTGCTTCTCCCTCTCCCTCTGCTGTTCCTCCTGCTTGCTCACTCTCTCTCTGTCAAATAAATAAATAAAATCTTAAATAAAAAAGAAACTTACATGACCTTCAACTTAATATATACTTCTGTATGCAGAAGATGTTATATACAAACCAAACAATAACATAAATCAAAAACCAATAACACCTATGCAAAAAATACAGAGAAAGGAATCCAAGTATACCATTAAAGAAAGACAGAGAAGAACTATAATGACAACAACCATAAAACAAGTAATTGGCAATGATTATATATCTTTTTTTTTTTTTTTAAGATTTTATTTATTTGACAGAGATCACAAGTAGGCAGAGAGGCAGGCAGAGAGAGACGGAGAAGCAGGTTCCCTGCCGAGCAGAGAGCCTGATGTGGGGCTCAATCCCAGGACCCTGGGATCATAACCTGAGCCGAAGACAGAGACTTTAACCCACTGAGCCACCCAGGTGCCCCTGGCAATGAGTATATATCTACCTATACTTTGAATGTAAATGGACTAAACACTCCAATCAAAAAACGTAGGGGGACAGAATGGCTTTTTAAAAAGGCAAGAGCTCTCTATATGCTACCTACAAGAGACTCATTTCAGACCTAAAACTCATGCACCTTGAAAGTGAAGGTGTAGATAAGCATTTATCATGCAAATGGATATGAAAAAGAAAGCCAAGTCAGCAGTATTGGACAAAATAGACTTTATAATTTTTAATTAAAAAAATTTTTTTGGGGGGCGCCTGGGTGGCTCAGTGGGTTGGGCCGCTGCCTTCGGCTCAGGTCATGATCTCGGGGTCCTGGGATCGAGTCCCGCGTCGGGCTCTCTGCTCAGCGGGGAGCCTGCTTCCCTCTCTCTCTCTGCCTGCCTCTCCATCTACTTGTGATTTCCCTCTGTCAAATAAATAAATAAAATCTTTAAAAAAAAATTAAAAAAAAAATTTTTTTTTGGAGGGGGTGTGGAAAGAGAGAGGAAGAGAGCGAATCTTAAGTAGGCTCTGCAGGACTTTATCTCACAACCCTAAGATCATGACCTGAGCTGAAACTGAGTCAGCCACTTAACTGACTGAGTCACCCAGGATCCCAAGCAAAAAAGATTTTAAAATAAAGACTTCCAAGAGAGACAAAGAAGGACACTACATAATAATAAAGGGGATAATCTAACAAAAAGATAAAATAATTATAAATATTTATGCACCCAGCATGGGAGTAGCCAAATAATATAAAGCAGTTAATAACAAACATAAGGGAACTAATGAATAGTAATATAATAGTAGAGGACTTTAACACCCCACTCACATCAATGGAGAGATCATCCAAACAGAAAATTAATAAGAAATAGTTGCTCTGAGTGGACCAGAAGGATTTAACAGATATATTCAGAACATTCTATCCTAAAGCAGCAGAATACACATTCTTTTCAAGCACACATGGAATGTTCTCCAGAATAGATCACATATTATGCCACAAAACAAGTCTCAACAAATTCAAAAAGATCTAAGTCCTACCGTGCATCTTTTCTGACCGCAATGCTATGAAACTAGAAATCAACCACAAGCAAAAATCTGGAAAAAAAGCACAAATACATGGAGGCTAAACAACATGCTACTAAGCAATGAATGCTACTAAGCAACTAAGAAATCAAAAAATAAGTAAGAAAATACATGGAGACAAATGAAAATACAGAAGTCCAAAAGCTTCTGGATGCAGCAAAAGTGGATCTAAGAGAGAAGTTTATACAGGCCTACTTCAAGAAGCAAGAAAAAATCGCAAACAACCTAACCTTACAGCTAAAGAGCTAGAAAAAGAGCAAACAAAACCCTAAACCAGTAGAGGGAAGGAAATAATAAAGAGTATAGCAGAAATAAATGATTTAGAAATTTAAAAAACAGTAGAATAGAGCAATGAAACCAGAAGCTGGAGGACTCACATAAACAAAATCAGAAATGAAAGAAGAGACATAACATCCAATAGCACAGAAATACAAAAGATTGTCAGAGAATATTATGAAAAATTTTATGCCAGAGAATTTAACAACATAGAAAAAAGAGATAAATTCCTAGACCTCTTTAACTTACCAAAACTGAATCAGGAACAGATACAAAAATTTGAGCAGACCAGCTACCAGCACGGGGAGAGGAGTAAAGAACTTACATAACCATCAGGTGCCTGGGGGGCTCAGTTGGTTAAGTGTCATTGAATCAGTGAAATTGAATTAGTAGTCAAAAGACTGCCAACAAACAAAAGTTCAAGACCAGATGACCTCACAGGGGAATTCTACCAGATACTTACTTATTTATTTGTTTACTTATTTATTTTAAAGATTTTATTTATTTGCCAGAGAGAGGGGGAGTGGCAGGCAGAGGGAGAAGCAGGCTCCCCACTGAGCAGGGTGCAGATGTGGGGCTTGATCCCAAGACCCTGGGATCATGATCTAAGCAGAAGGAAGACACTTAACCAACTGACCCACCCAAGCATACCATCCACTGGACATTTAAAGGAGACATAATACCTATTCTTCTCAAACTATTCCCAAAAAGTGGAAGAAGAAGGAAAACCTCTAAATTCATTCTCTGAGGCCAGCATTACCCTGATACTAGAACCAGATGAAGACACTACGAAAAAGAGAACTACAGGCCGATTCTTTGATGAAAATAGATACAAATCCTCAAAAAACTATTAGCGGACCAAGCCTAACAATACATTAAAAAAATCATTCACTACTATCAAGTGGGATATATTCTTGGAATGCGAGGGTGGTTCAATATTCACAAATCAATCGATGGAATATATTACATCAATAAGAGAAAGGATAAAAACCATATAATCATTTTAATAGATGCAGAAAAAACATTTGGTAGAGTACAACATCCATTCATAATAAAAACCCTCAACAAAGTTGGTTTAGAGGGAACTACCTCAACATAATAAAAGCCATATGTGAAAAGCCCACAGCTAACCTCATACTCAGTGGTGAAAAAGTGAGCTTATTTTTCCCCTCTAAGGTCAGGAACAAGACAAAGATTTCCAGTCTCACTACTTTTATTCAAAATAGTACTCATAGTCCTTGCAACAGCAATCAGATAAGTAAACAGAAAAAAAGACATCCAAATTGGTAAGAAAGAAGTAAAACTTATACTATTTCAGGTGACATGCTATATATAGAAAACCCTAAAGACTTCACCAAGATACTACTAGAACTCATAAATGAATTCAGTAAGGCTGCAGGATACAAAATCAATGTAAAGAAATCTGGTGCATTTCTATACACAAATCTTCACTTATGCCAAAAAAAAAAGAGAGACTTAGTCATATTATAATGAACTTCAGGAAAGTATTGTGTCCCAGGTGTCTACTATAATACCTATGTGTATAATGAGTGCTTAATAAATACATGTTGAATTAAATGCAACATCTCTGAAATTTTCCCATGTTTACTTATTTTTTTAAGGTTTTTAAAATTTGTCAGATTGCAGCGCAGAAGGAGCAGCAGGCAGACACAGAGAAAGAAGCAGACTCCCCATTGAGGAAGGAGCCCAATGCAGTACTCAATCCCAGGACCCTGGGATCATGACCTAAGCAGAAGGTAGACTTTTAACCAACTGAACCACCCCACTCCAGCCCCCATGTTCACTTTTCATTCTACCAATAAACAAGCTTGTATTATGACTAGTTACAAAAAAACAAAGTTATTGATTTGTCCATGTCCTAAGATAGGAATCCAAAATAAAAGTAGTAGAAGATATTATGTTTATAAAAGGCATATATCATTTCATTCAATCTTCATGATTATAATCATGAAGATGTTGTGTTTACATATTATAAATGAAGAGATGGACTCTTGGAAAGATTAAATGGTCATAACTCAGCCCATGTTTTAGAAGGTAAGAAGCAGAACTGGAAAACAGACATAGGCCAAACCTACCCCCACAGGTGCTGTAGAAAATGCTGAGTTTAAAAAATTGAGCAAGAAGTAATGAAACAACTGAACTTTATGTGATCTCAGACATTGCTCCAGGTCATGTACAACAACATTCTACACAGGTCTAAAGTTTCACTTTTAATTTTAGGATTATGCCTTTTCTGAGGAGAGACTGAAATTCGTGAGGGGTGGGATGGGTGCCGTGTATACATACCTGTATAGACATACACCACCTTTCTCTGGTGATTAGAAGTAGTAGTAAACATATAAAATTATGTCCTAAGAGAAACTAGGCTTAAGTCTTTATAAAGGAAAGGTAGGTCCGTAATTTCTAAAAAAATTTTTTTATTTATTTGAGAGAGAGAACAAGCACAAGCTGGGGGAAGAGGATAGAGGGAAAGGGAGAAACGGACTTCCCACTGAGCAGGGAGCCCTATGCATGGCTCCATCCTAGGACAGCTAGACCATGACCTGAGCCCAAGGCAGACACTTAACCAACTGAGCCGCCCAGGTGCCCCAGTAGGTTAGTGATCTATTATAACTCTAATTCAACAGCAGTTTAATTTGCTGTCAGATTACCTTCATGTTAAAAGTGTGTAAGGGTAACTCTCTAGACCATGGATAATCTTAAAACATACGTGAGAAGAGGAAATCTAATGTGATAAAATACAGTGTAGACAAAATATTTTGTAAGTTTTACATGTCCAGATATTGACTTCATTTGAAATTTCTATAGTATACTTGCTCTCTCCTCTTAATATCAACATAAGCTACTTCCAAGACTGACTGCAAAGTTACATTTGAGTTAGTGTACTAGAAAGGATTACTTTGTACTATGTTAGAATCAATACTAAAGTTTTCTCTAAACTGGACCTATTGACCAGTCACTTTTCTCCTTAGACAAATTATATAGAATAATTTAAGACTTCCTAGAAGTACTTCTGTTCAGAAATCTTACTGGCTTATCTAAAATGCCCACCATTCAAGTTGTATTTGTGCTAAGCATTGCCTTGGCTTTAGATGATGCTTAAAAAAACTAAGCATAGAAAAATCTCAGGTAAATATATCAGTGTTTTTGCATTCATTCATGTTTATTTCCTTATTCTTACATACTCTTTTACAATACATGTTTATATTGACATATAGTTTATACACAATATAATATACAGTTTGATGATTTTTGACAAATATATGTGGTTATTTACACACCACAACTAAGATATAGAACATTTGTATCTCCCCAGGAAGTTCCGTCTTCTCTCTTTAGTACCAGTTTTCTCCCCACTTCCCCAGTTCCTGCCATCTCAGTGATGTGATTTCTGTCCCAATCATTTTATGTCTTATATGCTAGTTGCAATGCTTGATGCTAGGGACACAAAGATAATAAAATCTAGTCCCTGAAAGGAAAAATCTTATCATCAAATGGTAGAGACAAGTTGTCAATAGAATATTACCACAGGGTAAGTGCTATTACAAAGATAAAAGTGACATACTTTGATGGCACAGAAAACAAACAACTAGCTTTGTGGATATTGGGAGATACCCCACGTTAAGATTATGGTTATTGAGTTGGGTCCTGAAAGGAAGAGTTGAAAAAAGACAAAGAGATGAGATAAATCTTTCTGGTTGAAAGCTATGTCTGTACATAGGCACTGAGTTATGAATGTTTCTGTGTCTTCTGCAAAGAGGGGGTAAAGATAAGTGTGGATAAAATCTATCTGTTCTAGGTATATGTAATAAAGGGTCAACATTCCAGTCCTCATGCATCTGCTCCCCAACCTCAGGCTTGTAAAAATCATTTTCTGGGTGTCTCAACTAATGAAATAATATAGCAACACTGTCTCTCAGTGGCTATTTCTGCCACATATCTTTGCAGTTTAAATTTGATCTTTAATTACATAATAAAAGGAAACTAATTGAATTTGAAGCATCAAAAATAGATGAGAAAATAGTTCTGGAATTAGAGAACATTTCTTCATTCTACAGAATCACACCTATGGCCACTTCTGTGTGACACAGAAGTCTTAGTTTGGTATCAGTTTATTCCTTCCTGTCTTTCCTCCCTCAACTAATTTCCTGTTTCGGTTTCCTATTCAGAAATGCTTTTCCTGAAAGAAACAGAAAAACTAACAGTGGTTTAAACCATAAGGCCATATCTTGTTTTCTTTACAAGGCTACCAGTTGTTGGTCTCAGAATTGGTCAGACTTTCATCAAGGATCCAGAATTTTTTAGCGTCTTCTCCAGTATCCTTGGCCTTTCATCCACATATTTTTTGTCTTACGTCGTTTGACAGAGGGATGCACAATTGTAAACATCACATTCACATCAAGGCAAAGAGAGAGAAGGAGCAGTGCAGTGATCTGTCTTTTTCCATTCCCCTCATGCGTTATGAGAAAGCCACGCAGAAGATTCCTGCTATCAGTTCATCAGAACCGGGTCATGTGTCTACCCCCAAGATCAAAGGGAGGCCCGGAAAATGAGAACCTGGTTTTCCTGGATTTATTGTAGAAAGTGCTAAAGAGAAAGAGGGATTAAGAATGCTTTTATGTTGCCAATCAATAGTGTTTGCCATTTATCCCAACAGTCTTTTGATTCCTATTTAGTAAAGGAAGTAAAGGCCACTAGCCTTAAATTAAAACATTCCAAATGTTCTCTCTGTCTGCAATATCTCTTCTACTTCCACCTCTTCCTAGCAAAACCATTAGAGTCTTCAACACCACTCCAAATGCCACACTTATTCTTCTCAATTGGATAATAGCCTTTATATCTTCAACTCTTTCCTTGGGTTTAACCTCCACAAGCTGGTCTGCAAATCTCTAATCCGCTCTGTAAAGATACCACATCAACTTTACTCCCTTATGTGACTCTCTATAGCTCTAGGATTCGGTACAAAATCTTTAGCCTGGTTCATAGGATTCTAGGTGTTCTGGTCCTTGATCTCTGGGTTCCTCTCCAGTCTCATCTTGAAGCATGACCTTTGTAACGCTACTTCAGTCACACTGAACTTTCAGTTCCTCCAGTGCACGGTTTTCGCTCTCCCTTCCTAGCCTTTACACAAACTGTTCTCTTGCCCTGAAAAACTGTTCCTTGCATTCTGGTGATGTCTTAACCCACTTCATTTAGTTGACTATCTTCTATGTTCTCCCTCAGTTATTGTCAGTGTGTCAGTGTTCTTAGATCATACAGGTCTTCCCTTCCTGATGTCATTATCATATTGCTTTTATAATTCTCTGTCACCCCTCATGGAATCTAAGCTGCATGACAGAGCCTACTGAAGTGCCTTTTTTTTTTTTTTTTTTAGATTTATTTATTTATTTGACAGAGAGAGAGACAGTGAGAGAGGAAACATAAGCTGGGGGAGCAAGAAAGGGAGAAGGCGGCTTCCCACTGGGTTCCATACCAGGACTCTGGGATCATGACCTGAGCCAAAGGCAAGCACTTAATGACTGAGCCACCCAGGTGCCCCTATTGAAGTGCTTTTTAAAATAGGTGCTCTATAAATATTTTGGGAATGAAGGAATCGATGACTTGAGCTCAGACTAAGACTCATCAAGTTTAACTGGATTAAATAAGACGTGATTAAGAAATATATAAATGTACTTTAACACTTTGGTATAGAAACACCTTTGATATTTAGGATTGAATTTTAAGATTAAATTATGGGGAAAAATAAGTATCAAATGTAGTTGGTTAAATGTGAGCTCTTAGTGAAAACTATGGGAAAGGTGTGTTAACGACATAATCCCAAATCTGTTTTTGCTTTTTTAGCCTACCAAAGTTAAACTATTTAAGTATACTTATTCATTTGATGAAGGATTTCAAAATGAAGAGAAAAAAAAATCATTATTCTAGCAATGATTTGTCATTACAGGTCTGAACTGCCAGAGGCATCAAGCCACCCAAAATCTATATACCATGAGTCACAAACCAAACAGGTCTTCACTGTGCCTGAATTCCAGTTCCTAATCACAAAGTAAACTATAAACGTGACAACATTTTAAGATAAAAGAACTGATACTGTAAGGACATTTCATTACATTATACTTAGGAAAGAGAGTCAGAATAAAAGATGTATTCAAGTTACAAAATAGTTCACAATATGCATTCATATTCTAAATAAGCTCTCAGGCAATAAAAAACTTTCCGAATCATTTTGAAAACATTTTTATTTTCTAAAAAAAGTATATTCCCTAAAGTATAAAAAAATATATATTCCCTAAAAAGTAAGGAGCAATTTGACCTGTTGGATGGCTTCTATTATGCATGATAGGCTCTCAAATATTTGTTTACTGGATTGACTCAAGTGAAGATGAGAAAATCCAAATTCTAATCCCAACTCAAGATGTATGAAAGTAGGTAAATCACTTAACCTAACACTAGTCTAATATATATGTAAATTATGTGGTATATTAGAAAGTGATAATTGCTTTTGGGAAGAAAAGGGTATAATAAGGTTGAGAAAATCAGAAGTAGGAATGGGTGATTTGGTGGGTGCATATGTTTGACATATATGAGCCTCCAGTAAAATACTATCTACCATTATTATTACTTGGGCTCACATCTGTAAATAAAAATATTAGGTTGAATGACTCCTACTGCTTGAAAGGATTTGTGTTCCCTTTTAGGATTTTGAGGCTAATGAGCTCTCTTGTAAACTCCTTGTTCTTTAGGTTTCATAAAGTTATTGTAGTTCTATTTGTAGCTGAAGAACTTTTTGTTTTTGTGTTCCCTGTGGCATCTACAATGTTGTCTAACTTTAATAATGTGGGGATTACCAAATTAATTTTTAAAATATATTGATTTGTATAAAACAACATAATCTCAAAATCCTAGCATGTATAAGAAAAAATGTGTAATAATATAAGATAATAGTTTTCTGTCAGACCAGTTTTCTTTAAATCTTATTTTTTTGGTCATTGATTCATGATTGTTTTAAGGTTTTCAACAAATACTGGCACACAGCCCCATTCTAACACATTCCTATTTGAAATTGACATGGTTATCATTGTCTTGGAAACAAACATTTGCAGCACATGTGTTAGGACCTGTCCCCAAAGATTGTTCAGCATCATTAAAAGTAAGTGTTCTGCATTGCTATAAATTGTAAACTAGAATCCAGACTGTCAGCCCCAGATGAGTTTCTACATGAATATTAATTTGGAAAAAATAAGAAAGAAAAGATGTTCTGAAATGTTTAAACCAGCATAACCATATTTGTTGAGGACACAAAAAAAGAATATATATAATGAATATTGTTTCTATAGCAATCATATTATTCCTTTGCTTGTATAAGTATCTAGATTCCAACATAGTAAAACATACAATATTCCTAAATGTTCTAATATTCTAATAATCTTCCACTCTTCATTCTCTTCTAAGTAGATTGGTATAAATTATACTTTCTTAAGTCCCAGAAAGTTTGGTAGAAAAACTATAATAATTTTAAAAATATGTGTATTAGTTATCTGTTGCTACATAACAAATAATCCTCCAAAACATAGTAGGTTAAAACAACAAACATTTATTATTTCACACCATTTATGAGGATTAGGAATCTGGGAATGACTTAGGTCAGTGACTCTGGCTCAGGGTCTCTCAAGATAGCAATCAAGTTTTTAGCTGAGGCTACAATTATCTCAATACTCAAGTAGGGCTGAAGAATCCACTTCCAAATTCACGCATGTAGTTATATGCAGGCTTTGGTTCCTCACAGGTGGGCCTGGCCATGGCAGCTAGCATCTCCCAGATTAAGTGACTTAAAAAGAGAGTGATGGAAGTACCTTTTATAACCTTATCTTATTGCTGACATGCCATTAATTCTGCTGTATTCCATTGGTCACACAAACTAATCCTAGTTCAATGTGGGAGAGAACTATACATGAATATGCAAACCAAGAGGCAGGGATCATTGGGGACCATCCTGGATCATTGGCAACCACAATATATTTAACTACTAGTAAAGCTACATACTGATATAGACTCAAATCTGACTACATCAGATTTGACTCTAGTGACCTTATACCAAATGATTTTTTGTGTTTTTAGGCAAATACTTCTGTTTTTACCCAGGGACTATCTTTGAATTGGCTTTCCCTTATAGAAAGATTGTAATACAGCTCCGACATGCTCAGCATTACATTTTCTGAAAAAAAATTTTTTTTTGGATTTTTAAAAATTTGCGAGAGTGAGAAAGCACAAGCAGGGGAACAGCAGACAGAGGGAGAAGCAGACCTGAGAAAGGAGCCCAATGTGGTACTTGATCCCAGGACTCGGGGATCATGACCTAAGCCAAAGGCAGATCCTTAACCAACTGAGCCACCTAGGTGACTCCTGAAAAAACTTTTAAAAATAATCCTAAAGATTAGAAATAAAGGAATTTTATAATCTTCTGAAGAAATAAACAAAAAAATTAAACAAACAAAAGGCTGAAATTAAAGAAATAGTAACAAAACATATTTGGTAGGAGGGAAAAAAATCCAACATTTTTTCTTTCATAAAGCATTCAACTAGAATCTGACTAGGAGAAAATGAAAGAGAGCAAAGGTACACAAGGTTTGACATGATCAAGGAGATACTACCACTGATTAAGAGGTAGAAAAGGAATTATGAGACTATTATGTGAAACTTCTTGGCTACAAATTTGAAAACCTAGGGAAAAAAAAGTTTATTTATGGAGACAAATATTTCTTAGGGTGTGGTCCCTCAAGTAGCAGTATTAGCATTGTCAGGAACATGTTGGAAGTAAAATTCTCAGACCCACTAAATCAGAAACTCTGTGAATGGAGCTTATTAATACATACAAGCATGCTAAGGTATGAGAACCACGGAAATAGTACAATTATCATAAAGATGATTAGAAAGGTGATTTTAAACTCCAGCATTAAAAAAGTCACCTAGGTCAAGTGAGTTCACAGCTGTGTTATATCTAAACTTTATAGGATACACCAGTTTTTTTTTTAATTTAAAAATTTTTAGGCATTAGAATATATTGGAGGCAAGGGTATACAATGGGGGAAAAGACAGTCTCTTCAATAAATGATGCTAACAAAACTGGACAGCTACATACAAAAGAATAAAACTGAACCACTTTGTTACGCCACAGACAAAAATAAACTCAGAATGGATTAAAGACCGAAATGTGAGAACTGAAACCATAAAACTCCTGGAAGAAAGCTCCTAGCTTTGGTATTGGCTTTAGCAACGTATTTCTGGGTATGTCTCATAAAGCAAGGCAAACAGAAGCAAAAATAAACTATTGGAACTACATCAAAATAAAAAGCTTCTGCACAGCAAAAGAAACAATCAATAAAACTAAAGGACGACCTACTGAATGGGAGAAGATGCTTGCAAATGACATATCTGATAAAGGACTAGAATCCAAAATATATAAAGAAATTATGCAACTAAACACCAAAGAAACAATAATCTGATTAAAAATGAGCAAAGAATTTGAATAAACATTTTTTCCAAAGAAGGCATACAGTTGGCCAACAGACACATGAAAATATACTCAACATCACTAATCACCAGGGAAATGTAAGCGAAAACCATAACGAGATATCTATCACCTCACATTAGTCAGAATGGCTAAAATCAAAAAGATTAAAAATAAGTGTTGGAAAGGATTTCCACCACACTGTTGGTGGGAATGTAAATTGGTGCAGTCACCATGGAAAACAGTATGAATGTCCCTCCAAGAATTAAAAATAGAAATACCATATGATCTATAAATTCCACTACTGAGTATTTACCCAAGAAAAAGAAAACACTAATTTGAAAGATACGGGCACCCTGAGGTTTACTGCAACATTATTTACAATGGTCGAAACATGGAAGCAATTCGAGTGTCCATTGACTGGTGAATGGATAAAGACATGGCATATATATACAATGGAATATTACTCAGCTATTAAATGGAATGAGATCTTGCCATTTGTAACAAGGGGTGGATGTAGAGGAATTTATGCTAAGCAAAATAAAATAGAGAAAGACAAATACCATATGATTTCACTTGCATGTAGAATCTAAAAAAACACAATAAACAAACTCAAAAAGCAGGAACAGACTTATAAATACAGAACAAACTGATGGCTACCAGAGGACAGGTGGGTGAAGGGATGGGCAAAATGGGTGAAGGGGAGTAGGAGATGAAGTTTTCCAGTTATGAAATAAATAAGTCATGGGAACAAAAGGTTCAGCATAAGGAACCTAGTCAATGATATTATAATAGTGTTTGTTCTATGGTGACAGATGGTAGCTATACTTGTGATGGGGATCGCATAACATATAAACTTGTATCTTGTATACCTGAAACTAATGTAGTGTTGTCTATCAACAAAAGTTAACGTAAAAGATGAAAACATTATTAAATTACTTTTACCTAAAAAAAGGAGTGCATGGAAGGAAAAAAGGTAAGAAGGAAATAAGGTGAAGAATGATGACAGAGAAGAATGTGACTGGGGTGGCCATATAAAGAATTTTTAAAAGTGCTGGTAATGCCTTATTTCTTGACCAGAAGGATTTGTATTGCTTGCTTTTTAATTATTTTTAAACTAGATATATGTAAGTAGTTAGATAGATAATTGATTCTCACTTTTGTATGTTTATTCAATCCATATTTATTTAGTGCCTTTCATGTGGCAGACACCATTGTAGGCAGTTGGGATACTTCAATAAATAAAGCAATGTTCTCTGTCCTCATGGAGCTTACATTATAGTGGGCAAGGTCAATAATAATAAATACAATGAATTATGTCTTAGAAGGTGATATGTTCATGGGAAAAAATAGAGTAGAGTAGTTAAGGGGGACAAAGAGTGCCAGGATGAAGGTCTCATTGTAAAAGAATGTTGCAGTAATAAAAGTAACATGACTGTATGCAAGAAATACAAAATATAGGAAACTGTCTCCATACTCCTGTTTTTGCAAAACCATACATTCTTGTTCATATATGTGTATGTATGTAAGTATATGTATGTACATGTTTAAATATGTTTCCATGTGATGACAGGAGCATGGAGACAAAACTGGGCTATGTTAATTTGAGGGTGGGGCGGTTAGAATAGTGGTTAGAGCTTGGTCTCTGGAGCATGAACTATGAGTTTGAAAGTGTCCCTGTCAACTACCACCTATGTGACCTAGGCCAAATTACTTTATCTTTCAGTGCCCGAGTTTCCTCATTTATTACTTGTAGACAATAGGATCTACCAACTGGGATTGTTGTAAAGGTCAAATAAGGTAATATGCATAAAGCACTCTAAACAGTTCTGGTAATGGTAAGTTATTATTTGCAGTTATTATTCTATAACCTTGATTGCTGCTGTAAAATGGAGGAGGGATGTAGTGAGGACAACAAAAACAAAAATAAAGCAGTAAACGTTAAGGGGAAAAGTGAGTTTGTGATTCAATGAAGGCATTTCTAAAACATTATATACATATATATGGATATATACTTAAAAATGATTGGCATTTTCTCTAATAAACAGGATTTATAAGTATAACAAAAAATAATTCTTATAAATAATTAAAATATATTAAAATATATAGCAAATGTAGAAGGAGAGAAATGTGTCACAAACATTCATTTGATTTTGACAGAAGTCAAAATTCTGGACTGTATGGGCAAACTGAAATACCTTAGAACCTTACTTTTAGTAATTAGGTGACCAGAATTGTAAAGAATGCAATAAATAAGGCACTAGAGTCATTTGATAATTTAAAGGGGATATACACGTATATATAAATACACATATACATATTTGTTAAAAAATTGGGACTAACCTGTGGCGCCTGGGTGGCTCAGTTAGTTGAGTGTTGGACTCTTGATTTTTGACTCAGGTCTGATCTCAGGGTCTTAAGATCAAGCCCAGCATGGGGCTCTGTGCTCAGTGGGGAGTGTGCGCGCTCTCTCTCTCTCTCTCTCTCTCTCCCCCTCTGCCCCTCCACCGGCTCCTATGTGCTCACTCCCTCTGTAAAATAAATAAATAAATCTTTAAAAAAAAAATCAGGACTATGGGGCGCCTGGGTGGCTCAGTGGGTTAAGCTGCTGCCTTCGGCTAGGGTCATGATCTCAGCGTCCTGGGATCGAGTCCCATATCGGGCTCTCTGCTCAGCGGGGAGCCTGCTTCCTCCTCTCTCTCTCTGCCTGCCTCTCTGCCTACTTGTAATCTCTGTCTGTCAAGTAAAATAAATAAAATCTTTAAAAATAAAATCAGGACTAATCTGAGATTCCTGGTGGGAATTGCTTGGTGAGGTTCTTTTTACTTGATTCTTTTTGTTTGTTTTGTGTATTCAAATGTATACTTACATAAAAATATAACAAAAGGAAATGGCAACTCATTTGTTTGTGGAAGTGAACTTACTTAGTTCAGATACTGTGATGAAGACTCATGTCATCATATTCAAACATATATAAACATATACATACATATCTTAATATACACATACATATATGATGGGATGTCATAGTTTTACAAAAATGGATTTTGCATTTTGCATTTCTTACCAGAATTATTTCTGGAATCCTTCCCATGTCAATACTTCTCATTCATTATTTTTAATGATTGCGTAATATTCCATGGTGCAAATGCACCATTATTTCTTTAAGGCTTTATTTTAAAATAAAATCCCCATTTTTTTGTTTGTTTTTTAAGATTTCATTTATATATTTGACAGACAGAGATCACAAGTAGGCAGAGAGGCAGGCAGAGATTGAGAAAGGGAAGCAGGCTCCCTGCTGAGCAGAAAGCCGGATGCAGGGTTCAATCCAGGACCCTGGGATCATGACCTGAACCAAAGGCAGAGGTTTTAACCCACTGAACCACCCAGGCGCCCCACCATTATTTCTTTAAAGGGGAACATTCCACAAAGTGGAGAGTTCTAGAATCAGTTGTTGTTACTCATGGTCCTTGTCCCAGTGCTTCTAGAAACTCCTGGCCAAGAGAGGTCCCCATGCATATTGATTGCTTAATAGCAGATGAGACTGATTATTGCATTGGGATAGCTCTTTTTCAAGTGGAAGAAAAGGTCAAATATTTAAAATTAATTGCTGAAATTTATAGGAATCATGATTATAAGGATTTTGGAGGTTGCCTCATTTTGAGAAGTACCTTAAAGGGGAAAAAATACCTACCAAATCTTTCTAAAAACACAGGTCTTATCTTGTTGTTTTAAAGCTTAAAACTCTTCAAAGACTTCCACTGCCCTTAGAAGATCCAAATTCTCATTAATGATCATTAAGCATTTCAAAACCTGTTCAGTTCTCTCCAACCACATTTCCTCCTTGCACTCAATTCTTAAGCCATTCGAACTGTGGAAAAGTTACCTTGGAAGCTTGATGATGTCACTCTTTTCTCAATTATTTCAAATATATTTTTTCCTTTGAACTACTCTGATTGTTGCTTTTCTTTTCTTTCTTTCTTTCTTTCTTTCTTTTTTTTTTTTTTAAGATTTTATTTATTTATTTGACAGAGAGAGATCACAAGTAGGCAGAGAGGCAGGCAGAGAGAGAGGAGGAAGCAGGCTCCCTGCTGAGCAGAGAGCCCTATGTGGGGCTCCATCCCAGGACTCTGGGACCATGACCTGAGCCGAAGGCAGAGGCTTTAACCCACTGAGCCACCCAGGTGCCCCTAATTGTTGCTTTTCTAATTCCTGTTCATTTTTCAAGTCTCAACATTGTCATCATCTTCTTTGAAATGTCTTGGTTTAACACCTATACCTGTTGATGTTTCAATGCTTTGTGCTCCCACAATGCCTACACTATTGCAATTACTTATTCAATTATATATTTTTCCTAGACTCTTACCTTCTAGAGATAGCATATTTGTTGCTTATTCCCCATACCTGGTACATAAGAGTTGCCCTGGTACATAAGAGGTGCTCAGTAAAAATTTGTTGAATGAATGAATACATAAAAAGCAAAGGCTGCTGAGAAGAATTAAGTGAGGCTGATTTGGAAACCTGATTTTTGGCCCCAGGGTGTGGCGGTAAAAGTCCTGGGGAGATGAGGAGATAATCTGTCTAAATGGCTAGGAGACATCTTGAAATTAATGTGTAGCAATCCTTGTTGAAGATATTTGTTAATCTTTGATGAAATCATTCAGCAGTATTTTGTAATTAAAATAATCAATAGCTGCAAAATGTTATAATTATGGCCCAAGCAGAGGCAAAAGCATTAAAATATTAGTATAGAGTAAAATTTAGTTCAACTTGTTTTAAATCACTTAAATTATGGCAGTAGGAGTACCATGAAAATTATAAGGTAGTCTCTACGATAACATGCTTTCAAGAAAAAAAGAACCAGCCAGTATTATATCAAAATATCATACTATTTTTTAAATAAATAATCTTCCTAAATCAATAAGGTAAATAATCAATTTACTATTTCCTCATGGCATACTAATTTTTAATAGATGATATAGGTTATGAAATATTTCATTGCATATATTAAGTCGTTAATAACGATCATGTTTTTGAAATGTCAGTACATTTTAGTGATCTTAAACATTGAATGAATAACATTTTAAAAAAGCTTTATTGATATAAATTCACATGCCATATAATTTATACATTTAAAGTGTGCAATTCAGTATTTTTTAGTATATTCACAAGGTTGTGTAACCATTATCACAATCTAATTTTACAATATTTTCTTCTCCCCTAAAAGACACCCTGTAACCTCTCATTTCTTATTGCCCTTCCTCTTTTCTCCACCTGAAGGCTACCACTAATTTATTTTGTGTAAATAACCTATTCTGAATATTTCGTGTAAATGGAACTATACAATATATTGCTTTTTGTGTCTGGCTTTTTTCATTTAGCAAACTGTTTTTTGTGTTTTTTTTTTTTTTTTTAACATTTATCCACATGGTAGTATATCAACACTCATCCCTAGTATCAAAATAATACTTATTGTTTGTTTAGACTGCACTTTATTTTGCCATCAGTTGCTGGATTGATTAAACTTGTTTAAGTGTTAAAGTAAAGTACCCTAATCCTTAGGGTTAAAGGAGTTTACTGTGGGAATAAAATAAAAGCAATTGATTACCAAAATAGCCTCTGGGTTGGTTGAATCCTTGGTTTGGGTAATAAAATTTTCTAAGAAGAATATTTTCTCTACAAGATGTGGGATTCTTTGGTTTCTAAAATATGTCACTTGACCTCACAAGCTTGATGTGAAGATTAAGTAGTTTAATACAACAACCTATTTATAATAGTTTAGTTTCAGATGAAGGGCTGGAGTAGTCCTATCCTTTAAACTATTTCAGTCTGTCGCATGGCTCCTGTTATTAACCTCACGGAGTTCTCCACTGCCTTGATTTCTACCTAGTTTCGTGTTCCTTGAGTCCACTCTAGATTTCATGTCTTTCTATACTCTGCCACCATCTGCTTTCTTTACCTAATGCTGTTGGACATTTTATTTATTTATTTATTTATTAAATATTTAATTTATTTATTTGACAGACAGAGATCACAAGTAGGCAGAGAGGCAGGCAGAGAGAGGAGGAAGCAGGCTTCCTGCTGAGCAGAGAGCCCGATGCAGGGCTTGATCCCAGGACCCTGGGATCAGGACCTGAGCCGAAGGCAGAGGCTCTAACCCCCTGAGCCACCCAAGTGCCCACTGTTTGACCTTTTAAAGAAGGTCCCATCCTGTGGTGTTTGGTACCTCCAGAAATATTTTATCTTCAATATTAGGTATGGGGAGGCAGTGCCAATGGAAAAGTCCTCATATAGTCTTTGGACGGTTTTCCCCTCCTGTTTTCTTTGGCAACTATTTCAAACATATTTAACCATCTCCAAATGCTCTGCTTTCCTGTATGAATCACAGTGAATCATCCTCAGAACAGGACTTCACTATTGAGAGAATTTTACTGATTAAGGAAGAATTTTCCTATCATTGTACCTAAATTTGAATACGCTTACATTTTGGTGTTCTTGATCTCTTGATTTCCATCTTTTTAAAAATCTTGTTCTTTCTCTTGTCATCACTTTTCTATCCACTCCATTAAGCTCTTTGAAAAGAAGTCTAAACAGATTCTCTTTTTGTCCTGTTTACTCTTCAGACCACTGAGTCTAGGCATCATTTCTCAAAAAGCCACAGGTAACCCAGCTTCATCTCCCTCCCTTTTGTCACTCTCCTTACTCCTCCCAGGCTGGACACAAAGCAGCTAGTCTATGCTTCCGTAACTCTCACCTGCATATTTTCCCCACTGAACTAACTGTAAAACAAGGATATCCGGAGACAGGAACTGTGTCTTGTTCGTCTTTGAATCCCCAGAGCCTTTATTTATTCCTGGCTCCTAGCTGCTGAATTGAACTTGAGGCTGGGGAAGGGAAGTTGCTGAATCAGAAGAAATGCTTCATCTGCCTTAGATTAAATTTTTATAGGAAAATGTTATTAATACAAATATTTTAGAAACTTTATGCTGTATGTATGGGATGTGTGTAGAGAGTTGTCAATGCCCTTGCCGTCCAAGACATTTCTATTTATCAGTGTTTGGCTGCTGTTTTTCCTGATAATGGACAATAACACCACTGTATTATCAGTCATAACTTCAGTAATTTTTTAAAAATATTGGCCAGAACTTTACTTCTTTAATTTGAATCTAGCTCCTTCTAGGCAAGTGGTTTTCAAGTGGGGATTCTTATCACCTACTTATGGAGTTATATGAACATACAAATGATATAGACTTATAGAATCCTTTTATTTGGTATTCTTGATATATTCTTATTATGTTCTAACTATATGCTTAGAGTATTCATGGTATATCATGTTTCATGATTACCATATATTATATCTGTAGTTTTTTTCTCTGTAAATATTATGGCTAGTCATTGTCATATATTAAACATAATATCCATTCTTCTTTGAAAATAGGTTAATTGTTAGTTATTGTGGTTATAGATATTTTGTCTAAAATTTTTTATTGTTAACTGGATTATCTTGTAAACAAATGGAAGCAACTAAGTTTCCTTGTCAGTTGTGCTCTTCTTGTTGAGAACTTGCATCACATCTTTCCCTTTGGAAAATTATCAGTAATAATTTTACCATAGTCATTTTAAATCTGTCATCTACAGAGATTCTATTTTTCTCTAATGCTTCCCTGAGAACTCTCACAATCAACGATAACCTTGAATACTTTGTCTTCAACTGGAGACTGTCTCAGTGCTCTGGGAAAAAAGATGATGCCAGGTATTTTGGGGTACAGGCTCCTGAGGACATCACTTAAACAACTTGGAGAGCATATCGGTGGACTGAGTTGGGATTTCCAGAATTCCTGTCAAAAAGCAGATGGGTTCATGAGCCTACTAACCCAAGACGGAGCAGTACAAGAATAATAACATAGGGCTGAATGAACTAATGTGAGATGATTGTGGCTTTTGGGGTGGGGGGGAATACTGGTGTTCTATTTTTTGCATATCTACAGAACTGCTTTCTCATTTCTCATAAGCTATTTATAACTCAACAATTTTTTGCTTCTTAAAACAAAATATTTGTAAATGATCTTTTTGTCCTTGTCTAGCTCCTCTAGAATTGGGAAACTATTATTGAATATTCTTATCTTAATAGTAATATAATTATTTGCATAGGTTCAAAAAGAATCTTTCTTCCTTGTTACCAGGACATAACTAGAAGAATCAGTTACACAGCTGAGACTTTGCCTGAAATATCATATTTGAGAATGATGTTCATTTGGTCTATATGCTCAGACACTTTTAAGGAACTAAAATTGCCTTTATGGAGCAATGCTTACAGAGCCACTTAGGAAAACTACCTTGGTACTACCCTTGGTATAGTGTCCTCTACCTTATGGGTAAGTAAGCAAGGTTGTTTTCAGCAAGCCCAGGAATCTCAAGCTGTTTTGGGGATCTTGTGAAAAGAAGAATTGTCCCAAAATTTTAACTACTGCTGGTGAAAACAATTTCTTGGCTTGGCTTCCTAACTTCAAAAGGCCGTTAAAAGTCTAATCTGAGATTTTTAATGAAAATTTCCAGCAAAGCAAATTTTAAAAGGCCTAAATAATAAATTACCATAATTGCAATACTTATGTAAATAATCAGGCTAAATCTAACTATATCAGTTTTATTTTGTGACCAAGAATAATCTTTTTTTGGGGTTCCTGCCTGGCTCAGTAGGTAGAGCATGTGACTCTTGATCTCAGGGTCGTGAGTCCTCTTTCTTTGTGACTATTTTTGACTAAAAGGTGAGTGACCATAGGGAGAAATTTTGTATTTCTAAGGCAAACTGCATCATTTATGTCATATCCTTCTGGATTATCAGATTCTAACCTGATTAGACTCAGCGTCATGGAGAACTATAACTTGACTGCCCAATCCCCAGGACTCTAAGTTTGAAGCTGACCTTTTCCACAGGGTAAAAAGAAGCTCTGCAAGCTGAAGCCCAATGGCTTGATATAAATCTTGAAGAACTCACTCCTGCAATAGCTCGTGCATGGTCCAGATTTCTCCCTGCACAAGGCATTGTCTGGACCCCTAAGGAAGTACAGAGAGATGCTTCAGTTAAGAATACCTTTGTGTAAGATGTAACCAAGACTGTGAACAATATCACCAAGAGCCCTGAGGTCCTAGTTTGGTAGCATGAAACTCAGTGAATAGTGCTGCATAACCAAAAGATTCTTGGAATCCATTGGACTGATTGCCCTCAGGCTCCAACTCCTTTATTTTAATACAGACTTTTATACTACTGTTTCTCTTTTTCCTTTTAAGCTTCCCCCTTTTAGTATGACTAAGTCCTTAAAGCCTCCAAGACCCCAGAATGATCGACATTTGCCATTCCCTCTCAACAGATGGTTTTACCGACTTTACAGGAAACAGTGCCAACAAGAATCCCTGAGAGACTATTTCTTAGATCTTGTCTTATCTAGAGGTTTATGATCTGCTCTGAGTTGTTCAGGATGAATGATATTTATTTGTCTTGAACAGTTATCATTGTCTTGTGTTGAACTTTATCTGATCCCCTTGTTCCTGGAAATCAGCACCAGTCAGGACTCTTTCTCTATACTCTTCTGTGTTTGAAGAAATGGCTAACCTTAAAAGATTACCCTCCTGTCACATACTTCTTGGTAAGACACAACTCCATTCCTCCTCAATGACTTCCTTGCTTGTTTGTTTCTTTGTTAAGTAGATTCCACACAGAGCACGGAGCCCAGTATGGGGCTTGAACTCATGACCCTGAGATCAAGGCCAGAGCTGAGATCAAGAGTTGGATGGTTGGGGCGCCTTGGAGGCTCAATCGTTGGGCATCTGCCTTTGGCTCTGGTGGAGATCAAGCCCCGCATTGGGCTCCCTGCTGTGTTCCCTCTCTTGCTGTCTCTCTCTGTCAAATAAATAAATAAAATCTTAAAAAAAAAAAAAAAGAGTTGGGTGCTTAACCAACTGAGCCACCCAGGCACCCCTATGTCTCACTTATTTATCTGCTTCTATTAAACTCTATTTCCGTTTCCTTTTCCTTGAGATGTTCCTTATTAATGAATGCTCTCCCTATTATAGTAGCTTGAATAAAACCATCTCCTTAATTGTCAGGTACATTTGTCTTTCACACAGGGTTGAGATCATGTATGGGGTTGAGATCAAAACTGTGGTTGAGCTGAAATGTGATTTTATATTTATTTATTTATTTTTATTAACATATAATGTATTACTTGCTCCAGGGGGTACAGGTCTGTGAATCATCAGGCTTACACATTCCACAGCACTCACCATAGCACATACTCTCCCCAATGTCCATTACCCAGCCACTCTATCCCTACCTCCCCCACCCCCCAGCAACCCTCAGTTTATTTCATGAGATTAAGAGTCTCTTATGGTTTGTCTCCCTCCGGATCCCATCCTGTTTCCTTTTTTTTCCCTCCCCCCTACAACTCCCCGCCCTACCTCTTAAATTCCTTGTATCAAAGAGATCATATAATAATTGTCTTTCTCTGATTGACTTTAAAGAGTGAAACAGTTATAGCGCCCCTTAACCAGAAAGGCATCCTGCTAGCTTAAAAGTGGCAATTCACCTTTATTCAACTTACCTTTACTTCTTGGTTATAGGATCTTTTCCCAAAGAAGGAGGGGTGGAAATAAAAATATAGTATTATAATTCCTAAAATAAAGTAGACGCCAAGCATCCAAAATGCTGCATATCTGCTCTAAGATTTTTAAAAAAGAAATGAAATACAGAACTTACTAAAGAACATTTATAAACTGGATGTCAGTGTGTCCTAACCAATGTCTTAACTGGGTAACAGTATATTCTAACCAATTCAGTAATTGCCTGCTACAAGATATTATACTAGAGATTGTAATTAAAGCTGATTAACAGATTTTGAGACATTCAAATTAAATTCCACTTTGAATTGGAGCATGTGAAGGCCATTAATAGATGGAAAACAAGTATGGCTAGAACCTCCATATGTATTTGATCACCCTGAGAGTTACCACACATACTTTCTTGTCTGTCTCATCATTGTTATCAGTAAGATAATTTATGGTGCTTGCTTTTATTTGGATTTCTGATCATGTGGCCATGAATAGAAAAAAAAAAATCCTTGTATGTTTTTAAACTAGTTGGTAGCCAACAGATGTGAATCAGAGAGAGATGCAGGTGCTGAGTCTGAATTTCTGTGGACTGGCACAGCTTAATATCTTGATTTCTGCAAGGTAACAAACCCTATCCAAGGTCTTTTAGACATCCTCCAAGAACAAACCAAGAAACTGAAGAGTGGTAATAGCTCATCAAGCAGGAGAAAACACAGAAATAGGGACAGCTTAGTGTTACTCTGCAAGTGTCCCGGAGGTGGGACGTGAAATACTGGAATCTAGAAGCCACCCACTGTTTGCTGATAGTCACATTACTGCCATTGTCTTCTCAAACAAGATTAAGGAATGGTTTGAAAGGTGGGATGCAGCCTGGAGATTGTAGAGCCAGTGAGGAGTCGCCAGTAAACATTTCAGCTCCACAGAAACCAAACTGGATCTTTGAATTTGAATGAAAAAACAGGATTATTTGAGAGACCTCAAGAAGGTAAGCAAAAAATGTTAATGTATCCATTCCTGATCAAAGGCTCAGGGCAGAGTTTATGGAAAAATCATTTCTGTTGGTTCAACAGAGTGAAAGGAAATGTATAGGATAACATGAGAAAAAACAAACCAGGATGTCAAAATGAATCAGTACAACTTCAATATGCTAAGTAGTGTTTAAAGAATAGGGAAAGGTGCGGTGATGTTAAGGGGTTGAGGCAGAAAAAAGGAATCAGTCAGGAATGACTCCTGAATTTCAGCTATTTCTGCCTCTGTGAAATGTGATAATCCATGTACAAAGCATTTTCAAAATTGCATTTAATGGGCTAAAAATAACTTCAGATTTAATTTCTGTGGATTAGAAGAGTTTTTGTCCTTTGATTTGTCCAAACTTATAAAACATTTCTTAAACTATAGTAATTGTGACCATTAAAAACACCCATTTCCTTTAACAGGAAAATTAGTCTGTTTTGATATATTTGTCCCTGTGTTCCATAACAATAACTAGTCTGAACTAGTCTCCAGAACTGAAATATGGAAATGTTTATCTTAAACATCCAGCTAGAAGGCATTTATTGTCATAGAACATTATTTTTTCCACATCTATCTTTTAAATTCACTATATCTAGTAAGATATAGTTAGGTTTGGTAAAGTGCATAATTAAAACATACTTTAGAGATCTTTTAAATTAATTAGAAAAGTTAATATCTGCTTGTTTTCTGTACTTTGTTAGTCTATTCTATTCTAACTTGAGTTCTGTTTAAATTCATCATGGGTATAGACTGTGCTTGTAGTGCTCTGGGCTGTATCTTTAGCATCTAACACAGGACCTGGCACTTGAGCATCTGAAAAATACTGGGTGAGTGAATATTTCCAAAACAGGGAGTGTAAAAAAGTAACACTTTGAAAGCCTTTGGAAGACAGCAATCTTGCATTTTTTTCTCTTTTTCTTCTCTTCTTGCCATTCCTTTTCCTTTTCCTCAACCTTCCCCTCCTTCCTTCCTTCCTTCATTTATTTATTCTAGAGTTGCACCAGGAAGTGAGCAGGGATTGCACAATTTAGTGTCAGATTTCCAGCAGCAACTTTGCTCAACTGTTTGGGACTCTTCCTTTTCTCAAGGTATAGGTGAAGACTCTCTTAATGAAGAATGTCCACTTTTATCTTCCCTAAGAATATCTCTTGTAACAGCAATGATGGTTGCTAAACGAGCACACTCCCCCCTTTTTTAAAAACCTCCTAATGCAGTGTTTCTAAATATTATTTAAAGAAGTTAGAGATCCAATTACCCAAAATTGAGAGTCATCATAGACAACATGCCATTGAAAGAACAGAGGAACATGTTTCAGGATAAAGAAGACCTTATTTTTAAAAGGTTTCCGTTTCTCTATTTCATTTCATTTGAGGGACATAGCATTAAAGTGATCACCATGTACTGAATAATTTGGGGCAATAGAGATTAAGTGTTGATCCTGTATTGTTCTAAATAGCAGATGGGATAATTCTTGGGTGAATACTTCATAAATTAAAGGGGTATTTGTAAGGTGTTATCTTTTAAATCCTAACCTTTATTGAGCATTCTCATAGGCTACCCATTGTGCTGAAGGTTCATGAAGTTTTAACATTAAATTCTATGATTGCCAAATTTAGTTGTTCAGTGTAGATCCCCTTAGGATCTACATACATGCAGATTCAAGAGCTCTCCTTTTACAGATTATGAATCAGAAGATACGGCATCAGATCTGGGATATTTACATTATCTTAATCTCTTAAGGGGACTCCAATATACCATTAGGTTTTAGAACTGCTGATTTAATATACAGAGTGACTCTGTAAGGTAATTACTAATTCCTTACTACTTACTTAATAATTTTTACTTACTATTTAAAAAAATATTTTATTTATTTGACAGAGAGAGGGATCACAAGCATGCAGAGAGGCAGGCAGTGGAGGTGGGGGGTGAGAGCAGCCTCCCCGCTGAGCAGAGAGCCCGTTGTGGGGCTAGATCCCCGGATCCCGAGATCATGACCTGAGCTGAAGGCAGAGGCTCAACCCACTGAGCCACCCAGGTGGCCCAACTTACTATTTTTACTTACTACTTACTAATTACTATTTTTCTTTTCTTTTTTTTTTTTTTTTAAAGATTTTATTTATTTATTTGACAGAGAGAGATCACAAGTAGGCAGAAAGGCAGGCAGAGAGAGAGAGAGAGGAGGAAGCAGGCTTCCTGCTGAGCAAAGAGCCCGATGTGGGACTCAATCCCAGGACCCTGAGATCATGACCTGAGCCGAAGGCAGCGGCTTAACCCACTGAGCCACCCAGGCGCCCCGACTAATTACTATTTTTCTAGTAAGGAGCTCTAGCAAGGAATTCTAATGGACTATAAAAAAATTAAGTTTTTTTCCCTTTTCTGAAAATTTCTATCATTGAGATGTCAGAATAACAAAAAAATTTTTAAAGATTTTATTTATTTATCTGACAGAGGGTTAAGCAGAGCGCAAGTAGGCAGAGCAGCAGGCAAAGGGAGAGGGAGAAGCAGGCTCTCTGCTAAGCAGGGAGCCCAGTGTGGGGCTAGATCCCGTTGGGATCATGACTGTAGCCCAAGGCAGCCACTTAACAGACTGGCCACCCAGGTGCCCCAGAACAAATTTTTATCAGTAAATGGATTGGAATTCCTTGTCCTCAAAGAGTTTATGGGCTAGTGAAATACCAATGTAAGGTAATAATTCTATTAAAGTATTATAAGGGCTATAAAAGAGGTGAGTTTCAGACAAAACGGAAGTGGGGGAAAAAGGGAATAATCTGGAGAGAGTAAAGGAGAGAGAAAGCTCCACAGAAAGATGAGAGCAGTCTGAGCACATACAGAGGCAAGGACATCTGCACAAGCACAACATGTTGAAAGAGTATCAGTAGTTTAATTTGGCTGTGGGGGTAGGGCATTTAGTGGAAAGCACAGACTTTGGTAGTAAACACAGGTTCAGATTCTAGCACTGCTACTTACTACCTAAATGACATTGGATACATTTACTTAGTGGTGTGGTCTGAATGTATTACCCCAGATTCGAATGTTGAAATCCTAACCACCAAAGGTGATGGTTATCAGTAGGTGAGGTGGGGGTGGTTAGGTCGTGAGGGGGAGCGCTTATGAATGAGATTCGTGGTCTTATTAAAGATATCTTGTAGCAACCTGGCCCTTCAACCATGTGAGGATAAAACAATGCAGTCTGGAAAAGAGCCCTCACCTTGTGCTGTTGGCACCCCGCTCTTGAACTTGCATCCTCCAGAACTGCGAGGAATAAATTTCTGCTGTTTGTGAGCCATCCAGTATTGGTATTTTGTTATAATAGCCCAAATGGACTAAGACTCTTAGCTTCCTCAAACCTCTGATGTTCTCAGGTAGGACACCAGAAAGGGGAGAGAAAGATTCAGTGGTATTTAGGAGATAGTTTAACATAAATCCATACACAATAATTTTTTTTTTTAAGATTTTATTTATTTATCAGAGAGAGGGGCGGGGAGAGAGCAAGCACATGCAGACAGAATGGCAGGGAGAGGCAGAGGGAGAAGCAGGCTCCCTGCCGAGCAAGGAGCCCGATGTGGGACTCGATCCCAGGATGCTGGGATCATGACCCGAGCCGAAGGCAGCTGCTCAACCAACTGAGCCACCCAGGCGTCCCCATACACAATAATTTTGAAGACAAAACTGAGCAGGAGACAAAATTAAGATTCTTTATTCATAACCTTGCAGCAAGGGAAAGCCTCTGCTATCACTTTAATTTCAGCAGTGTTAGAAAGGCCTGAGTTTATCATGTGAAAAGAGAAAAGACAATCTGATTGGCAAGGTGGGAGTTTTAAAAGCAGGGGAGATTTACTAATTGCTTATCAGGTACGTTTGGCAGTTGTCCATTGACTGTAAGGAACCAAGCAGTCGGGGTCATTTCAAAAGAGGAAGGATTGGCTGTTCAGTGTTAAGATTGGAGGGTTTTCTGTGACTGGTTGTTTCCTGGAGCAAGTTAGGGTTAAAGGGGTACTTTTTTTGCACTCAAATTGTCATCTCATTTTGGTCTTTAAAGGGAGTGGCTGCCGTGGCTTGCATTTTCTCAATTATTTAATATGAAGATTGGAAAAAGTTTGTTCATTCATTTCACTCTGGGGGAAAAATTCTTAAAAATTTTAATAGATGAAAGAATCTGATAAGTGTTACTGGACACCATGGTATCACTGCATGTGCTAACTTAGGACTTTTTTTTTTAAAGGGAAAAATTGTAAAATAGCCACCATTTTCATTTACATGCAGACATGCATGGGACTTATATATTGCTGCCGAATTAGTTCCTAAAATCACAAGTAAGACCAATATGAATCTTAAATAATTCATCAGTTCTATTGCAGAGTTCTATGTAATCCTCCAAGAACAAAAATATTTTCACATTCAGGTTAGTATCAGGCATGATGCACAAGCTTCTGGACTAATATATTGTAAAAAGAAACGAAAAAGACTCAGGTAATTTTAAAATATGCTTTGAAAAAATAATTGGAACCTCCTTAATCTTACATGTGCTTTAAATGCTTTCATGTACTTTGTCTAGGTAAAGCAGTGTTTTCCACAAAAGAATCTTGGCTAGAAAATCTGCCTGGTAAGTAGTCTCCTTAAAAGCTGCTGGAGAGAAGGGAAAAAAAATAGTAATGCAACTGCCCATCTAATTAATTCTGGGCACTACTAACCTTTTTTTTTTCTTGATTTTTTTGGCAAAAGCTTTTTTCTTTTCACTAATCCTATCTCAACTCATTTCAACAGGATTCCATTAGTTGGATAGGTAAGAAAATGTTCCTTGCCTTCTTTATGTAACTTAGTTTCCACTTAAATAAAATGCCTTAAGGAAGAAAAAAATGACAGAGAAGGTAGAAGAGAGAGACAAGAATGGGACTAAAAGGACTTGGTTTTAACAGGCATATACTTGAGAACCTTTACAGTTTGAGAACTTCTGGAGGGTGGGGTGGGGTCATCCTGGGATTAATGATGAAGGGATCCTGTCACCTTTAAACGTGAGAGTATTTTCTTCTTCTTCTTCTTCTTTTTTTTTTTTTAAACCTGTGGCTCTTAAACAAAGAAGCTGTTGTGCTTTAAAACAGAAGCTTTTAACAATGTCAGGGAAGCCAGGCAAAAGGGGCCAGAAGGGTGGTTGCTTACTGAAAATTTCAGTAGCATTTTCAAGATAATTGGCTTAATTACATGCCAAACGAAATTGTAATTTTAAGGGCACTACAAATAACAAGGATTTATTCTAAAACTCTGTATAAGCCTTTGTTCTTTATTTCCTGTAAATATTCTATGATGGAATAACCCAGACCTAAAATGTTTGGGTCAAGACTTTGTGAAACAAAGGCCCTCTACTTGAGGATGATTAGAGATATTTGGAATAAGGAATGTATAGATACTTTGGGTGTGATAGGTAAGAACTAAATAAAATAAATCCTAATATTATTAATTCATGTTTTATACAGTACTCTAGCTAATGACTGTTTGGTAAGTAGTTAAAAACAGGACTTCTCTGGGGAGACAGACTGCTAGGATTTATTGCTCAACTTTGCCACTTAAGACTGTGATTTCAGAAGAAATAAAAATTACCAATAATTCCACAACTTAAGAAAATACCAAGGGGCGCCTGGGTGCCTCAGTTGGTTAGGCAGCTGCCTTCTCCTTGGGTATCTGGGATCTGGTGGCTCCTGACTCCCTGTGCAGTGGGGAGTCTGCTTCTCCTTCTGTCTTAGCCACCCCCCACATCTTGCACATGCTCTCTGTCTCTCACAAAAATAAAGAAAATAAAAAATCTTAAAAAAAATACAAAGTATTTATAGCAAGGGATGAAAGCAAACCTGTACTCCATTAACCATTCAACATTTGATTTTTAGCCTTGTCGACTTTTTTCCCGCTCAGTCAGACACCTCAGTGTGTAACGGACACATGGATATTGCTAATAATAGTGTTTTGCAACTTAAAAAAAAAAATTAGTGATCTAACTTGGACCATTTTGTAGGTTCATATACATAAGCTAATCTCATGAAAAAAGGGACTATAATATTCTTTTGTCTTGCTATTGATCTATTTAATGAGCATTTAGGTTTCCATTATTTTACTATTTTAGTGGTAAAGTGAACATATATATATATATATATATATATATATATATGCTATTACATATAAATATAATGTTATTATTTCTGTAGCTTAGATTTCAAACTGACATGATAAAGGATATGCACATTTTTTTTTTAAAAAGAATTTATTTATTTATTTGACACACAGAGAGAGAGTGCATCAGCAGGGGGACCAGCACAGAGACAGAGAGAAGCTGGCTCTCCACTGAGCAGGAAGCCGGTGTGGGGCTTGATCGCAGTGTCCGGGGATCATGACCTGAGCCAAAGGCAAATGCTTTAACAGACTGAGCCACCCAGGCGCCCCCGGTATGCATATTTAAAAAAAAAAAAAGATTATTTATTTATTTATTTGACAGGGAGGAGATCATAAGTAGGCTGAGAGGCAGGCAGGGCGGGGTGGGGGGTGGTCAGAAGACTTCCTGCTGAGCAGAGAGCCAGATGTGGGGCTCGATCCCAGGACCCTGAGATCATGACCTGAGCTGAAGGCAGAAGCTTAACCTACTGAGCCACTCAGGCACCCCATGGTATTTTTTTAAGATTTTATTTATTTTTGACAGAGAGAGATCACAAGTAGGCAGAGAAGCAGGCAGAGAGAAAGGAGGAAGAAGGCTCCCCCCTGAGCAGAGAGCCCGATGCAGGGCTTGATCCCAGAACGCTGGGATCATGACCGAGCCGAAGGCAGAGGCTTTAACCCACTGAGCCACCCAGATGCCCTGGTATGTACATTTTTAATTTAATTTTTTATTGAGATATAATTGACATTAGTTTTAGCTGTACAACATAATGATTTGGTATTTGTATATATTACAAAATGATCACAGTTAAGTCTAGTTATCATTCACCACATATAGTTACACAATTTTTTTCCTGTGATAAGAACTTTTAAGGTTCACTCTTAACAACTTTAAAAATACAATAGAGTATTAATAACTATAGTCACCATGGTGTACATTACATCTCTGGGATTTACTTATGTCATAACTGGAAGTTTGTATCTTTGATCACTTTCATCCATTTCACTCATCCCCCAGCCTCTAGAGGCCTCTAGTACCCACCAATCTGTTGTCTGCATTTATCAATTTGGGTTTTTTGTCTTTGTTTTTTAGATTCACCTATAAGTTAGAGCTTATGGTATTTGTCTTTTTCTGTGTAACTTATTTTACTTATCATAATGCCCTCAGGGTCCATTCATGTTGCTGTAGAATGCGAGATTTGCTTTTCTAATGGCCAAATAGTTTTCCATTGTGCATATATATACACCTTTTTTTAATCCTTTCAACCACATATGAACACTGACATTGCTGATATGTCTTGAATGTTTTGGATAATGCTACAATGAGCATGGGCACATATATCTTTTTGAGTTAGTATTTTCATTTCCTATGGTTAAATACCCAGAAGAGAATTACTGGGTTATATGGTAGATTTATTTTTTATTTTATGAAGAATGTAAATTGGCTGTACCAATTTGTATGAGGGTTCTCTTTTCTCACATTCTTGCCAACATTTATTTCTTATCTTTTTGGTAATAGCCATTTTAATAGTGTGAGGTGATATCTCATTGCAATTTGGATTTGAATTTCTAGGAGATTAGTGAATTTTTCCCATACCTGTTAGCCATCTGTATGTCATTCTTGGAAAAATGTCTGTTCAGATATTCTGCCTATTTTTTAATTGGATTGTTTGTTTTGTTGCTATCATATTGTTTGAGTTCTTTATAGATTTTGGATATTAACCTTTTTTTTAAAAAAAAGATTTAATTTATTTATTTTACAGAGATAGGCAGAGAGAGAGGGAAGCAGGCTCCCTGCTGAGCAGAGAGCCCGATGTGGGGCTCGATCCCAGGACCCTGGGATCCTGACCTAAGCTGAAGGCAGAGGCTTTAACCCACTGAGCTACCCAGGTTCCCCTCGATATTAACCTCTTATCAGATAATAGATTTACAAATATTTTCTCCCATTTGGTAGGTTGCCTTTCCACTTTGCTGATGGTTTCCTTTGTTGTACAGAAGACTTTAAATTTTAATTAGTACTTCCACATTAATTAAAAAAAAAAAAAACCACACAGGACTTGAACTCTGGTTTCGTCTTGTTTTATTTTGTTCCCTCTTTTACCCTATGATCCTCTGCCCTGTTTCTTACATTCCACATATCAGTGAGATCATATGATAATTGCCTTTCTCAGATTGACTTATTTTGCTTAGCCCAATACCCTCTGGTTCCATCCACATTGTTGCAAATGGCAAGATTTCATTTTTGATGGCTGCATAATATTCCATTGTATATATACACCACATTTTCTTTATCCATTCATCTGTTGGACATCTGAGCTCTTTCCATAGTTTGGCTGTTGTGGACATGGCTTCCATAAACATTGGGGTGCATGTGCCCCTTTGCATCACTACATTTGTATCTTTGGTGTAAATACCCAGTAATGCAATTGCTGGGTCACAGGGTAACTCTATTTTCAACCTTCTGAGGGAACTCCATGCGGAGAAACACTTACAAAAAAAATTGTATGGTTTTGAAGGACTAATCAACAGTAGTCACTTGCTGCACACCCAATATGGGACTTGAACTCAGAACCCTGAGATTGAGAGTCACATGTTCTATCAACTGTGCCAGCCAGGCACCCCCAGAGATGTAGATACACTTTAGTGAGTGAGAAATCATCTTTCATTCTGGGATGAGATCATCATTGAGGAACTAACCCTTGGTTTTGACAACAGAAATCAAAACGCCTAATGGAAGATGCTGTCCTGGTGATGCTGTTGTGTTGTGCTTCTGCTAGCTTATTGGCACTCTTTAGCTCTCTTGAGTATACAGTCAAAAGTGGGGCCCATTAGCAGCCAAACCATGATCTGTGATAAAAATAAATAAATGAATAAATAATCATATGTGGGACATAAGAAACAGCACAGAGGACCATAGGGGAAGGGAGGGAAAACAGAATGGGAGGTCATCAGAGAGGGAGAAAACTCATGAGAGACTCCTAACTAGGGGAAACAAACTGAGGGTTGCTGGAGGGGAGATGGGTGGAGAGGTTGGGGTAAGTGGGTGATGGGCATTAAGGGGGGCACATGATGTGATGAGCACTGGGTGTTATATGCGACTGATAAATTGTTGAGCACTACATCTGAAACTAATGATGTATTAAAAGTTGGTTGATTGAATTTAAATTAAAAAAACAACAACAGAACATTGTTAGCATCATAGCCACTTAGCTGGAGTGCCAGCACCCAGGCCCCGGGGTGGGGGGTTCCAAATAGACCTGGTTCAGCTCCTCCCCACTAAGAAAATGTAAAGGCAGAGAAAGGAGTGGTGGTGAAATAAGAAAGGAATTTATTTCCATGAGGCCAACCCTAAGAAGACAGGGAACTAGCATTTGAAAAACTATTTCCAAAGTGCTGAAAATTCTTCCAAGTGGGAAAAAGTGGAGAAAAGATGGGTGGGTAGTGGAGGTAGGCAGTGAGGATGAAATCAGTCATCGTCTTGGGGTCAATCATGGGGCTGGAGGCTTTGGGAGGGTGGGGCTCGGCGACTCCCAGGGCAGTCCCTATTGCTTCAGGGAGCATCTGGGGATGCTTTGCCCTCAGGGTCTTTCTTTCACTTGAGTCCCGAGACAGGCTGGAAAGAACCCAACCAGAAAGTCTGAGGTTCAGCTATCACAAGTACTATCCGTCCAAAGGTAAATGATCTAGAGATTACTTCTTTCTGCCCAGGGGGAGATATTGGAGGGAACCAGAAACTGGAACAACTAATTCCTTCTTCATCTGCTTTACTCCCAAAGAAAATGCCTATTTTAATAATCTGGGGATTAAGCACTCTTAATTTAATTAACCCAATCCAAAATCCACACAATACTAAAATCTTTTTGAAAAGTAAATTAGATTTTGCTTTTTACTTGCTTTGAAACCAATCAGTGGCTTCTCGCTGCCCTTAGGATAAAAACTAATACCCTCAAAAGGGCCTACAAGGCCTGGTCTGTCTTTCTGCTTTCATCTTAAAGCCCTTCTCCCTTTGGCTCACTCTGCTCGGAACACACTGGCCTTTTTTCAGGTCCTCCCATGCTTTTAGGCTCTTTTCTCACTCATGCAGCTTCTCTGTCCTGGGCCACTTTTAACCATGATGGCTGCTGTGTATACTTAAGGCTGCAGTTTAAATTTGCTTACTAAAAGGCCTTCAGAGGCATCCTATTTTAAATTAGATCTCTCTAGTTTTATTCTTTGTAATCTGAAACTTTTGACATTTCACTCCTTTTTTAGTGATTATATAGTTATATATTGGTTCTAAATGGTAAAATCTGCACCCCCAACCCTGCAGCCAGTTATTCCACAGAACTCAGCATAGCAACTTGTCTCTAGCATGCACTTGGTTCCATTTTTTAATATATATATATATATATGTGTGTGTGTGTGTGTGTGTGTGTGTGTGTGTACATATATATATGTATATAGATGACTAAATGACTTTAAAGTAACTTTAGAATGGAGACAAGGATGACTAGGACTTAGCTAGGCAAAGGACGTACAGGAAGGGGGCACGGAAATGAGTCTTCTGCATCGAGCCTTTGGAGGCTTTCAAGGAGGGAAAGGCCACCTGGAATGAGTGTCATGAATATTGGATTAGAAATTTGCTTTGCTTTGTGAAACATAGGAAAATTCCCCTCTTTTTTTTTTTTTTTTTTGTAAAGGAACTGTTTTTCTGATATATTGCCATTTTTAGTTATTAAGTCAGGATCATTAGAGGTGTAGAAAAATGAGCTAGATAAAAATCTTAGTGGAATTAGTATTGGGGTACTCCTGTTGTATGCAGGTGTTGGATAAGGTGACTCACTCCCAGCCTGTGAGGTTCTGGCTCTGGGAAGTGAGAATGTGGAGAGTAGAAATCAGGATGAGTGGGCTGCTGCTGATACGATCTGTTACTTTGTTGACTAAAGGAAAACAAATCACTTTTAAAAGTGTATTATATTTTGAACTCCCAACTTTTTTCTATGCCTTTTGGTTAGTAAAGTTGTTACCAAATTAAGGATAATAACCTGCAAATAATCATCGACTAATCACAATTTTCAAGGTATTTTGGCAAGGAAATGTGGAAAAAAAAAAAGCCTCATAAGCCAATCGTCCTATTGTTTAGCAATATTTTGCTAAAATATTTCACTTTGTAGCTACTTCCAAATCTGTAAGGTCTATTTTCCTTATCTAATTCCTCAGAAAGGAGATATTTGAATAGGAGAACTAGTCACTACTCTGTGAGCAGGTCTCTGGGGTGGGAAGTGAGTCCCACCTCCCTGTTTCTTTGGAGAAGGAGCCAGATGTGATAGAACTGTGTGTCAAGGTGTTCAGATGCTGTGGCAAGTTGCACCCTAAGTTTAGAGGCTAAGAAGGGGGATATCTAAGGTGAGGAGAATAAAACAAGAAGCTTTAGTTCTAGATCTTCCTTTACGTCTAATTTTCTATAAGTCAGCTCATTTTCTTTGGAAAAGGATGATGACTTGACATCTGTTCTGATCTCCAGGTTGAACGCTCTGGGAGTCACATCTAAAATATCAGTCCCTAGAGATACTTTCCATTACACTGCCCGTTCTGCTTTTTTCCTCTAACTGTAATTGTGATTTGGAGGTATTGAGATCATGAGTAGGCCAGGAGGAATGATGCATTCCTAGAAGTTGTGGGAGAGAAAAAATAATTTTCTTTTTATCCTTCTAGATTTTTGGCTGAGACATCCTCTGTAATAAGAGACAAATTAACGAGAGAAAAACAAAAGAAAGTTTAATATGTATACCTCCTGTATATGTGGGAGGTACCCAGGAAAACAGAGAAACTACCCCAATGGCCCAAGGCACCACCCTAACTAACATCTCCAGTTAAAAACAAAAAGATGTGAGGCCTGAGGGGGAAGGCCAATAATGGGAGGTTGTCTGGAAAAGCACAGTAAACAAGGGTAAAGTTGTTAAGCAGATTTAAGTCTTTGCCTTCTGTATTGATAAGAATTTATGGAGATTTAGATTCATCCTTCTCCTCCCGGTACAGAAAGGGAAAAACCCTTACAAATGGAGATTTACCTTATAAATGTAAATGTTTCTTATGGGGTAACTTATAAGCGGGTTGCAGGGCTTTAGCTGTGTCTGCTGTTTTTTAAAAATAACCAGCTTAAAATAATATACCTTGTGCTCCTGGGTGGTTCAGTCTATGTGGATTTCCCATTCATATGCCTATTAAATTTTACTTTCTTCTGTTAATCTATTTCAACAACTATTTCAGCTCTTGGTTTTGGCTACTGTTCTGATCACATGGTATGTGGGATTGAGCTCTGCTTCAGGCTCCGAGCTCAGTAGGAGTCTACTTGGATATTGTCTCCCTCTGTCCCTTCCTTTTCACTCTCTCTCAATCAAATAAATAAATTAATTAATCTTTAAAAAACTGTAATATGGCTTAGGGGCATGTTTTGAGATGCTATATTTTGCTTCCCTTCAGTCCCACCTTTGAAAGTATAGTTTCACAATCCAGAAGCGAAATTGATAAATTGCTCTATATCCCACTTGACCAGTCTCAATCCTGATAATAGGTCAGCTCCGTTAAACAGGTGTGTCTCACTTCAGGAGGCAGTGATGATGGGAATAGGCTCCCAAAGTTAGGACTATGCTATGCTAGAAATGAGGTATTTACTAAGAGGAATTTCTATGGAAATGAAAGAAAAACAAAGATTAGTCATTGGAGCAAATTACAAACCCAATCTGAATCCTGAAGACAGCCAGTATTTCTAGATATTGGGCTCTTTTAGGCTTGAAATTCTCTGATAATATTGAAGGAGTTCAGGATAGCTCTCCGCTCTCCTGAATGTGCCACTTTGACATGTGGATTATTTTGAGCCGAAGGCACTTGAGACCCTACAGGCTAAAGAGAAACTTTTGTTCCTCCCTTTGTTAGAGTAGGCAGTTAGGTTCTAACAGGAAACCTGGAGGCCAGCAAAGAGGAAGTCATGCCTGCATTCACGAAAATCAGAGCCCTGTCCTGGCAGTACTCCACAAGAAGCCAGATCAAACCAGACAGGCTCAGCATAGTGAGTGCCATGACAGGACATCCCTGACCAAGTAAGGAAGAAAGGCATGAAACCCTGCTTCTGAGACATCCACCCCTCGTCCCAGCCTGCCCCACCAAGTAATGAATATTACACTCCCTGCTTAGTACGTGTCAGTAAAAGATAGAAACCCAAACTCCAGGGTGTGTGGCTTGCTTGCGCTCTTGTTCTCTCTCTCTCTCTCTTTCTCTCTAGCTTACTCATTCTCACATCTCCAGAGTCTACTTTCCCAATCGTGTTGCTTATCCACTATACTGTGTCTTTTCTGGAATTCTTTCTCACGATGAGGCCAAGAAGCTTCAGCAGCATCTCTGGGTATGGGCTGTGTTAAGGCTTCAGGGCCTAGGGTCTCCCAAGTTACCCAGCAATACCTTAACGACACAGAAGAATCGAAATTGGGGGTCTTTCCAAGGAAGAGGGTTATTAACAATGATAAATTTTATCAGAGTGACCCATCTGTATGGTAGGGCAAACATCTAACTGCCAAACATCTGCTTTGCTTTTCTTTCTAAGATTGATTGATTTGTGAGAATAAGAGAGGTGGGGGAGGGGCAGAGGGCGAGGAAGAGAGTCTAAAGCAGACTTAGCACTGTGGGGCTTGATCTCACAATCCTGAGATCACGACCTGAGCTGAAACCAAGAGTCAGATTCTTAACTGACTGTGCCACCCAGGCACCCCTACACATCTGCTCTTATCGCCCTAGGAAATGCATTCCTTTCCTCTGAAGTCCCTGAATCCTATCCCCTTCTCCTTAGTTCAGGATGACATATATACCTCGTTTGGTCTGTCTTTGGAATTTCTATGTCTATGTGGATTTCCCATTCATATGCCTATTAAATTTTACTTTCTTCTGTTAATCTATTTCAACAATTGGATTCTTAGTTCAGCTAGAAGGATCTTTGGGGAGACAGAAATTCTTGCTCTTTAACCGTATTATCAGGTGTTCAGGTAAACTTTCTTTTTTTAAAAAACATTCAAAATATTTTATTTTTTATTTCTTTTCAGTGTTCCAGAATTCATTGTTTATGCACCACACCATACATGCCCTCCAAAATATCCACCACCAGGCTCCCCTAACCCCCCACCCCCCTCCCTCCAAACCCCTCAGTTTGTTTCTGAGTCCGCAGTCTCTCATGGTTTGTCTCCTCCAATTTCCCCCAACTCACTTCTCCTCTCTATCTCCCCATGTCCTCCGTGTTATTCCTTATGCTTCACAAATTAGTGAAACCATATGATAATTGACTCTCTCTGCTTGACTTATTTCACTCAGCATCATCTCTTCCAGTCCCGTCCATGTTGATACAAAAGTTAGGTATTCATCCTTTCTGATGGAGGCATAATACTCCATAGTATGTATGGACCATATCTTCTTTATCCATTTGTCCGTTGAAGGGCATCTTGGTTCTTTCCACGGTCTTGGGACTGTGGCCATTGCTGCTATAAACATTGGGGTACAGATGTCCCTTGTTTTCACTACATCTGTATTTTGGGGGTAAATACCCAATAGTACAATTGCAGGGTCATAGGGAAGCTCTTATTTTTAATTTCTTAAGGAATCTCCACACTGTTTTCCAAAGAGGCTGCACCAACTTGCATTCCCTCAGGTAAACTTTCTGAGTGACCTGTACCACAGCAGGCATGAAGATTGTCTAGACGTGAATTATTGTGACAATTTCTCCTAAGTTTATATCAAGTTGTCCACACTCAGTTTACAGAGCTTTGGAGAATAGGGCAATTTTAGCTCTTAGTGATTCCAGGTAAAAAAGATGGGAGAAAACTGAAGATGTTAGTTTGGAAAGTTGTAGCCTGATATTTAAGGAAAATGGAATTGAGGATCTGGTCCAGTTTACAGGTAAATAACACAACCTCAAACTCAGCATGACTAGAATCTAATATTTACAAAGGTGCAAAGGTAATTTCTCTTTGTATTCACCCCCATTTCTATCCCATCATAACCATGGTAAGACTAATTTTTTTGCAAAGTAAATCTAATCTCATTAAACTCTGCCTAATCATTTCAAAAAGTGTAGCAAAAATACTGATTGGCCATATATAGGCTTTTTAAAATTTGTTCTTCTGGTACCATCCTCATTTGGGAAAATCAGAGCTTTTCATCTATGGTTAGGAACAAGACAAGGATGTCCATTCGCACCATTACTATTTAACATAGTACTGGAAGTCTTAGCCTCAGCAATCAGACAACAAAAAGAAATAAAAGAAATCCGGATCAGCAAGGAAGAAGTCAAACTTTCATTATTTGCAGACAAAATACTCTATGGAGAAAAGCTGAAAGACTCCACCAAAAAATTGCTCTAAGAAATCTATGAATTCAGTGAAGTTGCAGCATATGAAATCAATGTACAGAAATGTTTCATTTCTATACACCAATAATGAACCAGCAGAAAAAGAAATAAAGGAATTGATTCCATTTACAATTACACCAAAGACTATAAGACCCAGGACTAAGCCTAACTAAAGAGGTAAAAGACCTATACTCTGAAAATTGTAGAACAGTTATGAAGGAAATTGAGGAGCACACAAAGAAATGGAAAAATATTCCATGCTCATGAATTGGAAGAATAAACATTGTTTTGTTTTTTTTTTAAAGATTTTTTTTATTTTTATTTATTTGACAGAACACAAGTAGGCAGAGAGGCAGGCAGAGAGAGAGGAGGAAGCAGGCTCCCTGCTGAGCAGAGAGCCCGATGCGGGACTCAATCCCAGGACCCTGAGATCATGACCTGAGCCGAAGGCAGTGGCTTAACCCACTGAGCCACCCAGGCGCCCGAAGAATAAACATTGTTAATTGTGTCTATAACACCCAAAACAATCAATGCATTTAGCGCAATCCCTATCAAAATAACAACAGCATTTTCCACAAAACTAGAACGAACAATCCTGAAATTTATATGGAATAACAAAGGATTCCAAATAGCCAAAGAAATCCTGAAAAAGAAAAGCAAAGTGGGAGGCATCATGATTCCAGACTTTAAGCTTTATTACAAAGCTGTAATCATTAGGACAGTATGCGACTAGCACAAAAACAGACACAGAGATCAATGGAATAGAATAGAAAACCGAAATGAACCCACAACTATATAGTCACCTAATCTTTTGACAAAGCAGGAAAGAATATCTGATGGGGATAAAAACACAACAGACTCTTCAACAAATGGTGTTGGGGAAACTGGACAGCAATGTGCAGAAGATGTTTCAAGACCCTCTAAAAATTTCCAAAGTTTATTTCAGGTCTAAAAGAGTTCATTTAAAATTTGACTTTGAGAAGTTTGTCCAAAATATGAAAAGTTTTGGACACCTGAATAAATAGGGATCAGATCATTATGAAACAATACTCAGTTATCCATTTAACCAAATTAACAAAAATTTTTTTTTCGACAAAAATTTTAAAGGCAAATACAGAAGGTTATATAATGGTGAGCAAAGCTTACTTTTTTTTTTTTTTTTACGTTGAGGAGACTCTGTCTTTTTAAAATAATCAAAGACCTGATTAAGACACAAAAAATTATTTTGGCAAGACACAGAATCTTTGCTTTCTAGATAAATTAGTTAAAAGATAAAGTAAAACACTTCACAATCTTTTATTACCAAGAACAGACCGATAGTCCCAGAAGACTTTGTCCTTTTTTTTTTTAAGACTTTGTCCTTTGAGCAGGTGAAAGAAAACAAAGTTTCTGTTTAACAGAAGTACATTGTTCATAGTGAAGCTTATTTTTAGAACCCTTATAATAACAATTCAATTTTATCCAGTTTGAATACCCAAAGAAAAATTCCCTTTTTTTCCCTCTTTCTCTTCCCCTATTTTCTATGCCATTTTGTCCTTTCTTCTCCTTTTTCCCATTCTGAAATAACTAGTTTTACTTTGGAACAAATTTACCCCCCCCCCCCCCTTAACAAAATGCATCATCATTCTGTAAAAGTTAGTAATGGAAATCTCACTAAAACGGAGTTAGGGTTTTTGGCAGGAGGAGCTCTCATGCCCTATCATAAAATATGATATCATAGTCAATTGCAGCTTCAATAGGAAGAGATGAAGTTGACTTTACACAGACTTGACCTTGAACGTGAATATTACTCTATTATTCCAGCCAGAGAAAGAAACATTTTACTTATCCCCTAGGGCAATAGCTCAGCCAATGAGAAGCCACCACTCTTCAAATTTTCTGTTTACTCCAAGGAACTTTTAGTTTACAACAGCCTTTACAATTTACCCACTTTCTCTTTAAAAATGTATACCTCTCCTTTGTTCCCCGAACTTGCCTATGGTTTTATGGCAGCTTATTTGTCCCAGATTGCAATTCTCTTTTATCCTCGAATAAACCCATTTTTTTCTCCCTTACTGGTAAAATAACGAGTATTTTATTTTATTTTTTAATTTTTTATACACATATAATGTATTATTATATGTATAATTACCCCAGGGGTACGGGCCTATGAATTGCCATGTTTACACTCTTAACAGTAGTTTTTATTTTTTTAATTTTTAAAATTTTTAATTTTTTAAAATATTTTATTTGTTTGTTTGACAGAAATCACAAGTAGGCAGAGAGGCAGGCAAAGAGGGCAGGAAGCAGGCACCCTGCTGAGCAGAGAGCCCGATGCGGGGCTCGATCCCAGGACCCTAAGATCATGACCTGAGCTGTAGGCAGAGGCTTAACCCACTGAGCCACCCAGGCACCCCAGTAGTTTTTATTTTTAAGGTTAGTAATACCTCATACTTTTTCTTTCTCCAAAACATATCATACTTTCTTTCCATACAAAGTTGTTTCCTTTACTTCTAGTATTTTAATTACATATTAATTCAAATTCTTAATCTTTAGGAACTTTAATTTCTCGTGAAAACTAAGAATTTTCTAGCAATTCTGAATTGTCACACTAGTATTCTTTACATTAGTGAATTTTTGAGTATATCATAATTTCTAGAAGCATACCCGTTTTTATAGTACAGTCTTTCAATGTGTCACAGGATGTGTTTACTATAGACCCAAATTTATCTTTAGTTCCTCGTAATTAGAAGTCAAAGTAGAACCCATGTTCAGTAATTAATGTTCAATATTTTATCTTAGGTGAAAATGATCTAGATATTTGATAAAATTCCATGATTTAATTTTAATTAGCAAAAAGTTTCCAAGTTACCAGAAAGATTTGGGAAACTTTTTGAGTAGATATACCATAAATCATAGTTATTGCTGGAAAGTTCTGTAAAAATTCTTATCTCACTTATGTCTATCTAAATCTTACATCTGTCTAAATCATTTGCTCCCAACAATTATGTGTAGAATATTCACAAAAATTTTATGAGCTGTTAGACAAAATCAGCCATCATCCCAAGCTATTTATTTTTGCTGGCAAATTTTGTATAACAAAGATACATTTATTTGACCAGTAAACCCAGGTGGAATAAAAATTCGATGTCTGCATTATAGTTAATGCTCCACCTCTGAAGATATCACTATTTCATTTACACTGGAAAAATTAAAATAACTTTTTATTTAGCAAAGATGATCTCAGATCACATGAACCTGAAAAACATTTGAGCTAGTTTACATATTTCTGATAGTTTAGAAATACCTAATTCGTATAAAAGCTTACTTTAAGCCAATGAAATAGAGCTTTTTTTGCAAGTTAATTGACAATACCATCTGGAAGTAGAAAATATCATATATATTTATTTATATATTTTCTAATATATAACATTGAACAATATATATATATATAATATATAATATATATATTAAACTTACTGAACAATCATATATTTACAACACATTAACATACAAATGGACACAGAGAAATTACTGCTATTGTTCTAAAATTTTGCCATGTGTCAGGTACAATAATGCAAACCTTGTTAGTTTATAAAAGACAATTGGATCCAAATTTTGTTTCGGCAGTTGGAATAAGGTAAGTTCACCTGCCCAGATCGCTAAGGCTTTTTTTTACTATATTTGTGGAGAAAACATTTAAGCTTTTTCATTAGCCAAATTTCCAAATACTTCCTTTGTATGGCTCTTAAGTCATAGACAATATATGGTATAAAATTTACATCACAATGGCACATAAAAAGTACTCAAGTTTTCTCCAAGGAGATTTAGGGTATATTTGCCTATTATCAAAGGGCTAGCTAATTACTATTAAAATTTTTCTTTCTTTCTCTTAAGTGCAAGACCTTCTGTTTTCAATGTTCTGATCTTTTACAGTATCTGCAAACATTCTGAGATGAATAGGAATGGTTTAAGGATTGAGGAAAAGAATAGTTGAGTTTTGGGGTGCCTGGTGGCTCAGTCATTAAGGGTCTGCCTTTGGCTCAGGTGATGAGCCAAAGGACCCAAGACTCTGGGATCAAGTCCTGAATCTGTCTCCTTGCTGAGGAGCCTGCTTCTCCCTCTCCCACTCCCCCTAATTGTGTTCCCCCTCTCGCTGTCTTTCTATCAAATAAATAAATACAATCTTAAAAAAAGAATAGTTGAATTTTGAGTTTTGAATTGTTTCTAGAGCCAAAGTTCTAGTTTGGTAGAGATGTGCAAGACAAAGACATTTGTTTTTAATTCTCCAAAGAACTAAATTGTAGCCTGAATATCAAAGCTCTGACCTACCCATTTTACTAAATGTGCTTCTATATATCGTAGAGATGTCCAACTAAGATGAAAATCAAAAGATTCCTACATTCTAGAGCTTCGGGGCTTAATGCTGTATGCCTTTTTAAAAGTCTGAAGCATTTAACAAAGGTGTTCTTCCTGAGTGAGTAATTCAATCTTGGACCAGTTCATCTTAAAGGAGAAAACATTGACTATTGCTTATGTCAGTCCCTGAACATTGACCTCCAGGTAATCCCTCTTTCTTTCTTCCTTTCTTTCTTTTCTCCTTCCTTCCTTCCTTCCTTCCTTCCTTCCTTCCTCCTCCTTTCCCCTCCCTCCCTCCCTCCCTTCCTGAGACAGTGGGGAAGGAGGGACAGAGGGAGAAGGAGAGAAAGCAGGCTCCAAGCCCAGTGTAGAGCCTGACATGTGGCTTGATCTCATAACCCTGAGATCATGACCTGAGCTGAAATCAAGTCAGATACTTAACTGACTGAGCCACCCAGGGCTCCCGTCTTATAATTTCTTAAATGGCGTCTTTTTGAACTGCAACATTTTAAAATTTGATATTCAATTTATTAATTTTTTCTTTTATGGTGTTTACCGAAGAAATCGTTGCCTACAATTTTCTCATAATATTTTCTTGTAAGAATTTTTATTTATGTATACAGTGAGTCTTATGTTTAGGGCTAAGATCCATTTTGAGTTAATTTTTGTGAAATGTATGAGTTAATGGTCTAAATTTGCTATCTTGCAGGTGGATATTAAGTTTTTGAGAAGATTATCCTTTTCCCTTTGACTTGTCTTTGTAAAATTGATTATAAATTTATACATTTAATGGTTTATTTTTGGATTCTCAACTTAATTCAGCTGATATATTTGTCTCTCTTTTTTTTAAAGATTTTTTTTTATTATTCATTTATTTGACAGATCACAAGTAGGCAGAGAGGCAGGCAGAGAGAGAGAGAGGGAGAGGAAGCAGGCTCCCCGCCGAGCAGAGAGCCAGACTCAGGCCTCGATCCCAGGACCCTGAGATCATGACCTGAGCTGAAGGCAGAGGCTTAACCCACTGAGCCACCCAGGCGCCCTATGTGTCTCTCTTTATACCAACCACACTGCTTTGATTACTGTAGCTTTATAGAAAATATTGAAATGGAGTAAACTTTGTTCTTCTTCTTTTGCTACTTGGATCCTTTGCATTTCTGTATAAACTTGAGGATTAGCTTGTCAGTAACTTTAAATAAAGCTTGCTGGAATTTTGATCGAGATTTTGTTGAATCTATGTCTCAATTTGGGGAGAACTGTGTCTCTGCAATGATGTTGCTAAAATTATTAATTAGTTTTTATCATTCTGTTGTGGGTTCTTTGGAATTTTCTACATATCAGATCACAGTTCCTGTGAATAGACAGTTTTTATTTCTTCCTTTCTCATGTAGTTTCTGTTTATTTGTTTCTTTCTTTGTTTTTCTTACATGATGTTTTAGTCTATTCAGATGGCTATAACAAAAATACTATAAACTAAGTCACTTAAACAATGAATTATTTCTCATAGTTCTGGAGCCTGGGAAGTCCAAGATCAAGAATGTCAGCAGATTAGGTGTCTAGTGAAACTTTTTTCCTGGCTCAAATACAGCCATCTTCTCTCTGGGTCTTCAGGTGGTGGAAGGGCGGGGTAGCTTCTTGAGGTCTCTTTTAAAAGAACAGTAATCCCAAAAAACCCAACCTTCAAAAACCTTTGCCTCCAAATATTAGCACATTGAGGATTAGGTTGCAACATACAAATTTTTTCAGACACAAACATTCAATTGATAGCACCTGATTACCCTGGTTAGGATCTTGAGTACAATGTTGAATAGAAATTTTGGGAGAAGATATCCTTGCTTTCACTTCAGAAGGAAAGCATTCACTCTTTTATTATTAAGTATGCTATTAACTGTAAGTTTTCCTGAATTGCATTTAGGGTTACGAAAGTTCCTTAATGGGGTTCCTAGGTGGATCAGTCAGTTTAAATGTCTGTCTTTGGCTCAGGTTATGATTCCAGGGTTCTGGGATCCTGGGATCAAACCCTGAGTGGGACTCCCTGCTCAGCAGGGAGTCTGCTTCTCTCTCTCCCTTCTGCCTGTTGTGCTCTCTTGCCCTCTCTCGCTTTCTCTCTCTAATAAATAAATAAACAAAATCTTTAAGAAGGAAAAAAATCCCAAATATCCCTTTTTTCCTAGCTTTTTGAGAGATTTAAAAAATTTGTTTGTATTTTGTTTTTATCATGAATATATTTTGTTAAGTGCCTTTCCTGCATATATTAAGAGGATCATATGTGTTTTCTTCTTTATTCTACTAAGATATCATATTAATAGCTATTTGGTTGTTAAACCAACCTTGCATTCCCAGTTTAAATCCAGCTTGGTCATGGTACATTATCCTTTTCACATGTTCCTGAATTTGGTTTGTTGATATATTGTTGAGGACTTATATGTGTAAATTCATGAGGGATATTGGTTTGTAATTTTTTTATTTTTTTAATATTTATCTGGCTTTGGTATCAAGGTACCCTGGTAGAAAGTATTTCCTTCTCCTTGAATTTTGTGTGGAGATGCTAATTCAATTTATTTGTTGTAGGTATATTCAGATTTAAAATTTTTCTTGAGTCAATTTAATTTTTTTATTTTTAAAATATTTTATTTAGGGGCGCCTGGGTGGCTCAGTGGATTAAGCCGCTGCCTTCGGCTCAGGTCATGATCTCAGGGTCCTGGGATTGAGCCTCACATCGGGCTCTCTGCTCAGCAGGGAGCCTGCTTCCTCCTCTCTCTCTGCCTGCCTCTCTGCCTACTTGTGATCTCTCTCTGTCAAATAAATAAATTTTAAAAAAAATCTTTAAAAAAAAATAAAAAAAAATATTTTATTTATTTATTTATTTGTCAGAGAGAGAGAGAGGGCACAAGCAGGGGGAACGGCAGGTAGAAGGAGAAACGGGCAGAGGGAGAAGCAGGCTCCCTGCTGAGCAAGGAGCCCAATGCAGGACTTGATCCCAGGACCCTGGAATCATGACCTGAGCTGAAGCAGATGCTTAACCAGTTGAACCACCCAGGCATCCCTTGAGTCAATTTTAGTAATAGTACTTTTGTCTTGTTTAGGAATTTGTCCATTTCATTTTAGTTGTCCAATCTATAGGGATAGAATTGTTCACAGTACTCTTTTATGGTAATTTTAAGTTCTAAGAAATCATTGGTGATATCTTCTCTTTTATTTCTGATTTTGTTAATTTGTATTTTTTTCTTTTTCTTGGTCAGCTTTTCTTCTTGTCTAATATGAAGATAATATTCATTTCATAGAATGAGCTGTGTTAACTTCTTTTTCTACTTCCTGAAAGAATTTGTGAAGGGGTGGTATTATTCTTTAAATGTTTGGTAAAACATGGGGCACCTCACTGGCTCAAAAAGTACATGGCTCTTCATCTCAAGGTTGCGAGTTCAGGCCCCACATTGGGTTTAGAACCTACTTAAACAGACAAACAAACAAACAATCAAAAAAGAACTTAACAGTGAAGCCCTAGACTTAAGGTCTAGGCTTTTCTTTGTGTGAAGATTTTTAATAACTCATTCAACTTTTTTACATATTAGGTCTATTTTGTTTTTCTCTTTTCTTTCTAATATACACATTTGCAACTATACATTTCCCTCTGAACAAGGATTTAGCAGCATCTCATTAATTGTGATATGTTGTGTTTTCATTTTGTTTTAAAGATTTTATTTATTGGGATGCCTGGGTGGCTCAGTAGGTTAAGTGTCTGCCTTCAGCTCAGGTCATGATCTTGGGGTCTTGGGTTTGAACATCATGTGGAGCTTCCTCTCCCTTTGCTCCTCCCCCACCCCTTCTGCGCTTTCTCTCTGTCTCACACTCTGTCTTGCATAGAAACCAAGAGTCTGATGCTTAATCTCACTGTGCCCTGACCCCTTTATCTTAAGAGTAGTATTCTAGAGATATTTTTTATCTTAAGTCTGTTCTGTCTGATATTAGTATACCCACTACAGCCTTCTTATGATTATTAAATTTTTGCTTCAGTTAATTTTTTTGCTTTAATTAATTCTTTTTTTGCTTTAAACCTACATGTGTCTTTGAATCTAAAATGCATCCTTTGTAGATAACGTGCAGTTGTTGCTTTCTTTCCCTCTCTTTCTCACTCTTAATACCACTATGATATTGTTTAACATTTCTAAAATATAGAAATTATTAATTTCATAGGGTCGTTGTAAGAATTAAATTGGACAGTTGGATAGCCTTTTAAAACCCTGATTACTGGGCTCTACCTCCAGGGTTTCAGATTGAGTAGTTGTGATATGGGCCAGAGAATTTGCATTTTTATGTACCCTGCTGATGATTATCCTGCTGGATTAGTAGCCACAATTTGAGAATCAATTTAAAACACTTGAAGCAGTTCTGGACACCTCACTGTTGCTTCTATTCACTTTCTCTGTCAAAGTCCTTCATTCTTTAAATAACCTACTATGTTAAGATACATTTGGTGTTGGCCCCAGCATGTTGGTATTTATGTTTCTGAGGTCTATTAATACTGATTGCAGAAAAGGAAATGTATGAAACATAAATTTTGATCTTTTCTGGTATAAAAAAATCCATGTAATTTGAGCCCTGTAATTCCTCATATCGAATTGCATCACTAAAACTAACAATATTACAGAAGATAGAACTAAATCCATTAATCATAAAATAGGAAGACATATTCATTGTGAGAAAAATAATGGTGAGTTCTGCAAAGAGGTGTCAAAGTGTATCAAGAGAACTATTATGATGAATTTGATATTTTGACCTCTAAGAACTTCAAGAAATAACTTGAAATTAGTATTATTTAACATTTGCTATAACTAATCCACTTCCAAATATCCCTGAAGAATGCTACATTTGTATAAACCTGCACCTTTTATCACACAGAACCAGGGAACTTCCAGACCTTTGCATGCAAGCTGTTTTTAAAGAAAAAGGTAAATCTCCCTTTAATCCAATGCTTTTGAAAGGTTATAAGTGTTTCATTACTTAAAACACACACACATACACATGCTTAAAAAACATAAATGAATATCTTGGATTAAATACATTATTTTCTTGCTACAAGTTGGTACAGAGCCTTGTCATTTTTGTTTTCATTCTAAATATTAATCTATAGCAACAAGCCAATTCTGTAAGAGGACATTTTTGCTGCTTTTTTTCTCAAATGTAAAAATAAATCTAAAGGATAATATCAATATCTATAATGTATGATTGTGGTGCTTGTAATTTTGAAGTAGGATTCACCCAAAATAGAGGTCACAGTAATTTAGTTTTAATATATGCATTTAATATACTTGCTTACCGGAATCTTACTGCCTTTATTAACATTATGAATGTAATTTTCAATAGATTCAGAAGTTAAGCACACAGATTTGGGATCTAGATTACTGGCTGAAACCTTCCTCTCTACCATTTTCTAATTGTGTGGCTTCAGGTAATTAACCTCTTTGTGCCTCATTTTTCTCCTATCTATAATAAGGATAAAATAGAGCCCAATTTGTAGGGCTGTTATGAGGATCAAATTAACTAATGTATATATACCACTTAAGACTGTGTCTAGCACTTTGTAAGACTATGTGTTTTGGCTGTTACCACTTCTGCTAAAAACAGTGATACTAATAGTAGCACCTTATATTCATGTGGTGCTTTAGATACGGTTTAAAACTTTCCTACTTAATACTAGTGGAAAACCCTCTTGTCACTGATACTGAAGCCATTTGCAGCAGTGTGTATGGAATGCATTTATGGTGAGTTGCTGTATTTTGCGTAATTATTTGTATGGTACGGTGCAGAAAAGTACACACCTGACAGTCTCTCCCTTTCCCTGATGTTGCTGAGCAATTCCATTCACTTCTTTCCTCTCCTTTTCTTTGATCCCCTCTCTTCCCTTCTAGTCTCATTTTTCAGTGTTATTAAACATTTTATTAAGGGCAATTTTTGTTAAACATAAATATTACATTAAAAATTCACTAGTTCTTTCCATTTTATCTTCTCATTCATCCTTGTATTCTAGAAAGGTATGGAGGGAATATTATATGCTAAGGAGTATCTTTATTAGGAAGCAAGAGTTTTCTCTTTGAGAAATACTGTTGCTCACTTTATAAACCATTGCATAATCTTAAGAGTAAGGTATCTCTTAGGAGGTGGTGTTGCCAGGGTGCCTGGGTGGCTCAGTCAGTTAAACATCTGCCTTTGGCTCAGGTCCTGATCTCAAAGGTTCTGGGATTGAGCCCCACATCAGGCACCCTGGTTCTCCCTCTTTCTCTGTCCCTCCCTTGCTCATGCTCTCTCTCACTCTCCCTCGTCCTCGTTCTCAAATAAATAAATCTTAAAAAAAGGAAAAAAAAAAGATGTGGTGTTCCCAAATTTACAGAAGTCTCATGGAACAAAGTATGGGTCCTTATTTAACTACCTTAGAAATAAAGAAGCAAAAAAATTTCCAAGTAAATAAATAAATGTCTCATTTTAATGTTTTTTCAAGTGTATATATTAACTTTAGAAGTATATAATTTTCTTCATGAATTTACAGATGATTTACAGGTCTTTGACCCACATTTTGAACAATAGATGGTTAGATAACAAGTTAAATGTGAACTATAAGGTTCAAATATAAAACAGGAATATAACCATTTCATTTTCCTACGCTGAACCTACAACTAGTCTCTATTATTTGACTGACCGTTAGATTATTATGTTAAGAATTTTAATTTACAGTGTTGCTTGATGTCCACTAGAGGGGACCAAACCATGAATAGAAGAGTCTAGGCTTCTATTTTCCCAAGTGATGAAAAAGCCTGCCCGCTTGAAATTTCAGCCTGCTCCTCTGAAATTCACAAATTATTATTCAGTATTTTATACTGTTAAAAGGCCAACTCAAACTTATCTGGATAGACAAGCAAATCTACGGAAACACTGAAAAATTAATTTTAGAGAAGCACAAAAGTTTTGCCTAGAATCTTTGGTAGCTTGAAAGTTTAGTCAGTTCATAAAAAAGCACTAAACTATTTTTAATTTGTTCAAATTTTAGTAAATACCAAGTGGTACAGTTATAAGTTTTTAAAAAACACTTTACTGATTTGACAAGAAGACAAAGGTGAATTTTGAAATGACTCCATAGCATATAGTAAGATAATGTATTTTGGGTCATGGTGAATTTTCAGAAGTAAAGTGTTTTTTTTTTTTTTTTTAACATTATCCAGTTGTCTTATTTCATCAGTGAGTAACTAAGGTGAGCAAAGCCCGAAACTTGTTTGTGATTTGTAATTTGAAATACCTTATTTTAAGAATACTGTTTTCCAAAATAAAGTCCACGTGTACCTTAAAAAATCTATAATTTTAAGTTTGGTACCTCTGTTATTACTTGAAATCTCTGATTGGTAAAGGATTTTTATGATATATAGCAATACATTTTGCATACAAATTTTTGGTTCTTTGCTAAGGCACGTTACATTTTGTGAAACTTGTATCCAAAGAAAAACAGAAAGGATTTTACTTTGTGTAAATATAATTTAAGAATCTCATATTGCAAATATTTTTAGAAGTAAGAAGTAAACATATTTGGGTGAGATTTGTTTTGTAGAACTCTAGATTCTAAACATTTTTTTTTCATATGAACAGTTTGAATTTTATTGCCAAATTAGTATTAAAAAAATCACACTACGGAAGGTGAAAGCATAACTTATTTAAAAGAACAACCACCACCACCACGCAGCAGTTAAACTGCAAAGATCAGTCACATATCACATCTGTTTCTCTGCAAAATACACTAAGGTATTGCAGAAACGAAATGTCCACTAGATGCCACACTTCCTTTGCAGAGCAAAGCAGTACTTTGACTTGGCAAGCTTTGTGCAGCTACTGTTGTATCTGATAACAGGATCCAAGCACAAACAATGGTCTTTTCCTTCACATTCTCCTTCTGATGTCCTCTCCTAGTAATATGCCTAATGATCTAAAATTTGCGTTGTAGTAGTGTTAGGTTGTAAAGTTCTATCAAGGTCCTAGAGCAGAAGGACAGGGAGCTTATATTTATTGACTTAAAAAAAAATCAAGTTATTTTGGAGCTTTTTTAATCCCCCCCCCCCCAAAAAAAAAGGTAAAGATGTTTCATTTGCTTCTCCACCATTTACATTTTTTACATGACATGTTTGTTTTCATATATGTTTATTCTTTGTTTTTCTTTTTGTGTATATGTTCATTCTGTTTCCTCTTTCAAGAAAAAAGAGGTTAAAAGCCAATTTTCTCAAAATGTAATGAAGAGATATAATTCAACTTTTTAGAGAACTATACCAAATAAAACCATGATTGAATTTTCTTTAGGGGCACCACTATTCTCTTTTGTTTTTAGAGGTTATTAAAACTGAAAAAATGAAGATCTTTCCATTTTCTCTGTCATGGTGTCACTTCAACAATGAAGCGAGCAGAATTCAGTAAGGGAAGATGCACAAGGCATCCCACTCTATGCGGTGAGACAACCCTAACAAGACTGCTAAGTATTCAGAATGCTTATTCGCTTGGGTCACAATATTTGATGTACCTGTGACTTGTCAATTATAGCATCTTCATGGGAATGTAATCTGAGATTAACATTTGGTGCTATAAAATAAACATACCTTTATCATATGTGTGAAGCCAGTCCTCTGTCTTCCAGATTATCAGCCTCCTGAGCAATTTTCCCCTAGGACAGTTCTAACTGCATAGCACTGTGTCTTCTCTATTCTCAAAATCTTTTGAGGATCTTACCATGATATCTGGTCACTAAGGAATCTGAAATGAATTTTTACAATCATCCTTAAGCTGACTTTAGTTGCTGGAGTAACAACTAGGTTTACCAATTGGTGTGTGAATTTTTCTTTTCTAAATTAATGTGTTTGGAGAATTAATTTTCAGATAAATCACTTTTTTTTCCAGATAAATCACTTTCAATTTAACTTCTATGAAAGAGTTTTTCTTTTTCTCTCAATAACTGACATAAAGTTGACTAAATTTAGTGGCCAATTTGAATAAATTCTATTGTGGAGAAAAAAACTCAACCAAACAAATCTCCAAACCAAACGACAAAAACAAAACAACAGATTAATGAAACTATTAGGAAATCCATATAACAGGGGGTTATCAAAATAAGTTTCTATTGTTTCAATTTTTCTTAGTAGTTTTTTCCCCGGTGGATAACATCTATTATTAAAGTGACTAGGAATTCACCGTGAAATATACATAATTTGTGATAACCTTCCAAAGGAAACTAGAAGAAACAGATTAGTCCAAGGTGACTTGTAGAAAGGCCTCAATTAAATAAAGTGACAGTGGTTAACACCTCCGAAAAGCTGCTCTAAGAACAGATTGTTTAAAAAAAAAAAAGAATAAATTGTTGTTAGTTTGTTTCCTTATAATTGCCTTTAGGAGTATGTACTACAAGCCCAATGGGTTTCTTATAGGTAAAGGAAACCCAGAGGCTAAGTCCTCAAAAAAGAAAATTTTATTTTCTTCATTTGAATGATATTACATGGGAAGGATACTGTAATTTGTATTGTAATTTATTTCCATTGAATTCTAAGAATAAACAGACTCTGCCCTAATGACAAACTTTACCTTCAGCCCTCCCATTTTAAAGGAAATTGTGACTTTATCAGAAATCACCTAGAAAGAAGTTGCCAGGCAATGAACATGGTTGTGCATCGATAATATGGTTTGCATCATTCTAGACACTGTAGAGAGTAACAAATGAAGTCCTCAAGAATTCCTTTTCCAAGTTAGAGCTAAGATAAACTAATATATGTTGATGAAGATTGGAATGTGTTTAGATCTGGGTCTTGTGGAAAAATTAGATCAAGGGTGTAAGGGGGCAGCCTGGTGTGTGTTTGGGGTGGAGTTCTCCTCTTAATAAGATTTTTTAAATTCTTACTGTAATAGTAGAATATGTTCATTGCTAAAAATCCTCAGACAATACAAAAATATTAATAAAATATCTCAACAAAGGATCTCAAATTGGAAAATAAGTTTGTGTTAAGACTTTTCCTATAGAGATAAGTGTATATTGTAGAAGGAATTTCTTCCTTAGTAATGATGTGAGTAGTAATTACAACTGTTAAAAGAATAGTAGTTAATGAGGTGCCGAGGTGGCTCAGTTGGTTTAGAATCTGACTCTTGGGGGCACCTGGGTGGCTCAGTGCGTTAAGCCTCTGCCTTCAGCTCAGGTCATGATCTCAGGGTCCTGGGATCGAGCCCTACATCAGGATCTCTGCTAAGAAGGGAGCCTGCTTCCCCCTCTCTCTCTGCCTGCCTCTCTGCCTACTTGTGATCACTCTCTCTCTCTCTCTCTCTGTCAAATAAATAAATAAAACCTTAAAAAAAAAAAAAGAAAGAAAAAAGAATCCAACTCTTGATCTCAACACAGGTCTTGATCCTCAGGTTCTTGAGTTCAAGCCACACATTGGGCTCCAAAAAAAGAATAGTGTTTAATAACTCCCTGCTATGTATTCACATCACTTCCAGTCCCTTTTAATACAAAAGGAAAAACTCAGAAACCCATAAAGGCCCTTATGTGCTTCTTGGGGATGAGCAAAGGCTAAATGTTGGGTGCTTGGAGGCTTTTTGGGTTTCCTGGTCAGGGAATATCTTTCTTTGCCTCCTCTTCACTGTCCACACCCTTCCTCATGTCCCCCTAACCTGGTCCTCCAATCGGTAGGATCAATCAAGAGATTTTATATAACCTTCCTACAAAAGTGGTGAAAAAAACAGAAGTTAAAAATTTGGCTGATCCTCAACATTACCCTAAAAGAAAAAAATCCTCTTCCTTTCAAGACCATCACTAAACGCAGGTTTTGCCTTGGTTGCCTTTGGGAACTAGAATGTGATTATCCCAAACCATACTATGTCATGAGGGGGCATTCTCAGCAAGTTCTCCAAGACGTGTGTAGGGGGACCTAGATACTGTTGGATCACCATTAGTTCTTTCAAGTTTGTTTTTTCCCTATCCAAGGTCTAATGGCCAAGTTTTTGAACTTGTCCACCTTCCATTCTGCCCGGGGGCTACTGGCATTGAGCAGACTAGTTCAGGCTTAACTTCCACAGACACCTTCTCTATACTGATCCGAACAATAGGGGCCACTGTTTGTGTGTAAGTGGTGGAACCCTGATAAGGGAGTTCTTGGAAGTACATTATCTTGAAAGCATTATCTTTTCTACATATTACTAATACTCTCTTCCCATATTTCTACAGTTACAGGGTTTCAACTCTGAAACATTTTATTTAAAAATTTTATTACAGATTGTAAATGTGATACATACATGTAAGTAATTTAAACAAAAGAGATGTGTTACACAGAAACTAAAAATATTTATGTTCGCTATACTTCTTGTTCAACATTGGGATGCCTGGGTGACTCAGTCAGTTAAGTGTCTGCCTTTGTTTGGCTCAGGTCATGATACCAGGGACCTGGGATCAAATCCTATATGCTCAGCAGGGAGTCCTTGCTCAGCAGGGAGCCTGCTTCTCCCTCTCCCTGCTTCTTCCTCCACCTGCGGCTCCCCCTGCTTGAGCTCTCTCTCTCTCTCTCTCTGAAAAATAAATAAATAAATAAATAAATAATACCTTAACAACAACAACAAAGCCAAAGATAACAGATGTTAACAATTTCATGCTTGTAAATAATAAATTTTGTTATTTATATTTTACTATGATATTTTAGTACTATAATAAACATTATAATATAAAAATTTACCATTTTAGCCATTTTCAAATGTATGGTTCAGTAATACTAAGTATATTCACACTCTTATGCAACCATCAGCACTATCATCTCTAGAACTTTTTAGTGATCCCATACAAAAATTTTATATTCTATATTAAATTCTGTTAAATAATAACTGTTCGTTCTCCTCTCTTCCTAATCCCAGGTAACCACTGATTGACTTTCTGTATGAATTTGACTATTCTAGTACCTCATATAAGTGGAAACATATAGTACTTGCCCTTCCCTATGTGGCTTATTTCACTTAGCATATTATCTTCAAGGTTCATGCATATTGTAGTATATAAATATGTTTTAAATATGTTTTGTGTAATGTAAATATATTTTAAATAAACTAAAGAGAGAATATCTGACTCAAACTTTTTTTAAGGTAAGAACTTGCCCAGAAGGTGACCATTTAATTATATGACCTCTTCTGATCCCTTCCAGAACTATAATCCAATCATGATTATCTTTTGCATTCTTTTACAAATTGAATTGCCATTACAATTGTAAATGTAACTGGAGTATAAATTTCTCAATAAACACTGTTTTTAAGAAAATCTGCGTGGCTCAGTGTGTTAAGCGGCTGCCTTTGGCTTAGGTCCAAGTCCCACTTTGGGTTCCTTGCTCAGTGGGGAGTCTGCCTCTCCCTCTGCCTGCTGCTCCCCCTGCTTGTGCTCTCTGTCAAATAAATAAATAAAATCTTTAAAACAAAACAAAACACTGCTTTTAGAAAGCATAAATTTGACAGAGGAAATGCTATATTAGCAGTGAGAAAGGGCCCAAGTTCTAGCTCTAGATTTGCCAATTATTAATTGACTGATCAGTCTTAGAATTGTACATATGTGTGTGTGTATGTGTACACAGGTGTGTGTGACTACATTACATGCACACATTATAAAGTGTTAATTATAAGTACATTAAATACTCCCATTATATTCTATCATTTCCCAACTTGTAATTATGTAGTAATTTGTCTGATTATTTTCTCTTCTGCTAAATTATGAGTTCCAAGAGGAGAAACCCATAGACCTGAAATTAGCTATTTCTACAAGGTGGGTGTAAATAGTTGAATTCGTTAGCAATATCTCAGAGCCTTAGACTAGTAATGACTTCAATAATGACATCTAAGTCATTATTAGGAGATTATTATATTGATTTTAGAGAATTGCATGTCTTGGGGAATACAAAGTTTAAATACTCATTTTGGTAGTCTACATATCTTTCATAGTCAGGTTACTAATTTTTCATTATTATAATTTAAATTTTTAAGAGGGTATAAAAATAAAAAATAAAGTTAGAAATAAAATAAAATGTAGTTATCTGAACTAAACCTTTTTTCCCCTGTGCGTCTTTCCTCTGATGAGGTGGACAGTGTACATGTGGTAAAAGTTGGACTTTAATGCTATAATGAATATGATTATAGGAATCCAATGTAGAAACATTCTATAAGAGAAATAAGCAGCTATGTAGATTTAAAATTGGTCTACTACATCTAGAGAATTATGAATATATGCAAGAATGGGACACTATGTCAGAACTTTATAACTTTAGAAAGGCATCAGACTCAACATGTTCAAAGAGAGTAGAAAATTGATTGAAAGAAAAAAGAGAATTCATTAACAAATATTAATGGTTGTATTAATATTAAAGTTATTGATTTCTGTTGATTTGATTACTGATTTCTTTTTGCAAAATAATTATATGAATGTGAAAATGAGACCCTACTGGGCCAAAAAATTTGTTATAATGCGTTAAAACAAAACAGTGAGATATTGGTACAAGGAAAGGCAAATACATTTATGGACTCGAATAGGAAGCCTATAAGATGAGTATATATGAGCTTTGACTGTTTCTCTCATAACTATTTATTTATTCTATTTATCTGTAGTCTCTTATTTTCCATCCCTCTTCATTTATCTAATCTATGTGTTTGCCACATATCTCTTCTTTGATTTCAGATGACCACAACAAAAACGTTAAATATATAAAATTAAGATTTGAAATTAGCAGTAGAAAAATATGAATATGAGCTTAAGAATGGAGACTCTCCATTCACTATCTACAGAAAATAAAGGCCCATTAAAATACAGCAATATGTTTCACGGCAGCCTAAAGGAAAAGAAAGATAAAATCAACTTATATTTATAGTGGAAGGGAGGTTTTCTTTTTTTCTTCAGGGAAAGCAAAATATCTCCTAGTAAATATTGAAGGAAATTCCTCATATGGAGCTTCTTAAAGGGATCATAGAATATAATTTGAACGGTGGTTTCATTATTTCTACAAAACATGAAAAAACAGTTTTCAAAAGACCATGTCTTAGATTATTTTTCATTAAAAGCAAATGGCACAACAAAAGAAAAGAAAAACTACATCTTGGTTAAGGTAATTCTTAAGAAGATCAGGACACAAAACATGTTCCATGCATGTATATTAGAGAATTGTAATTCTCTAAACCAGTGTTTCCTGTAGTTGGTAGGCAGAATTCTAAGATGGCCTTTGAGATCCCCATGCCCTAGGGTACACATTCAAATAATCCCTTCTCCTTGCATGGGAACAGATTCGGGAATATGATGGGATTTTCCTCTTGTGATTATGTTTTGTTATATGGCAGAAGGGATTTTGCAGATGTCGTTAAGATTCCTAGTCAACTGACTTTGAGGTAGTCAAAAGAGAGATTACTTGGGATGAGTCTACCCTAATCAGGTGAACGCTTAAAAGAAGGAAAGATTTTCCTTCTGGCCTTAAAGAAGCAAAGTGACATGTTGGTGGAGCGGAACATTTGCCAGGCAACTGGAGATGCCTCCAGGACCTGAGAATGGCTGTACTTGACAGCAAGGAAAAAAGTGGGACCTCAGTCCTACAACTGCAAGGAATTATTCTTTTAATAACTAGTCAGCCTGGAAAAGGACTCTGCACCTAGAGGAGATTTCAGCCCCAGACAGTGTCTTGAGTTCAGCGTTGTGAGATCTTGAGCAGAGAACTAACCACACGGAGCCACACCATGAACTTCTAAACTATCTCACTGGTAGGATGATGAATGTGTTGTTTTAAGCTGCTAAATTTCTGGTAGTATGTAACATAGTAACAGATAAAAATACACCATACTGGTAAACTCACAGACCAGTACATTTTCCCAAAATATTTGTCCCGACTTCATATTTTGGCAAATGAGTAAATAATCCATAGTAATAACTATTATAAAAGTTGGAAACTGGTGGCCATGGCTGGAATTTGGCTCTGGATGTATTTTGCTTAGCTTGTACTTTTATTATTATTATTTTTTTTATTTTTTAAAGATTTTTAATTTTTTTTTTTTATTTGACAGACAGAGATCACAAGTAGGCAGAGAGGCAGCAGAGAGAGAGGAAGGGAAGCAGGCTCCCTGCTGAACAGAGAGCCTGATGTGGGCCTTGATCCGAGGACCCTGGGATCATGACCTGATCCGAAGGCAGAGGCTTTAACCCACTGAGCCACCCAGGCGTCCCTAGCTTGTACTTTTTAAAAAAATTGTTTTAAAAAGTTCAGTTTTCAACATTTTTAAATTGAGAAATTGTGTATTTTTAACTTCTCTTTAAAAACAAAAAGAACATTGGGTCCCAGTTGCCTGGAAGTAATCAGCTAGTTCAATGGAACATCGGCTTGCATTTCACTATATTCTCCTCCTTCTGTGTTATGTACAAGATAAATTACAAGAAAAATACAGTAGAAAAAGAAGATATATATTATGTATACAGTACACATGAATTTATACATGTATAGATACATGAAGCATGTGTACTTACACACTATTTATAAAAATAATCCAAATAATCCAGTATATTTTCCCTTATAAAAAACCCATTTCCTTTTCCTTCCTTTTTTTTTTTTTTAAAGATTTTATTTATTTATTTAAGAAACAGCACAAGAAAGAAAGGGAGAGAGAGAGAGAGAGAGCGCGTGCGCACAAGCAGGAGGGAGCAGCAGGCAGAGAGGGAGAAGCAGACTCCCCACTGAGCAGAGAGCTCAGTGGCTCCATCCTAGGATCCCAGGATCATGACCTGAGTTGATGGTAGACTCTTAACTGACTGAGCCACACAGGCACCCCTCCTTCCCTTTCCCTCCTTCATTTATTGAGGATTGCACCATTGCTTAGTGGGAAGCCTGCTTCTCCCTCTCCTACTCCCCCTGTTTGTGTTCCCTTTCTTCTTTTCTTTCCTTTTTTTTTTTTTTTTTAAAGATTTTATTTATTTATTTGACAGACAGAGATCACAAGTAGGCAGAGAAGTAGGCAGGGAGAGAGAGAGAGAGGGGGAAGCAGGCTCCTTGCTGAGCAGAGAGCCCGATGTGGGACTCGATCCCAGGACCCTGAGATCATGACCTGAGCCGAAGGCAGCAGCTTAACCCACTGAGCCACCCAGGCGCCCCTGTGTTCCCTTTCTTGCTGTGTCTCTCGCTGTCAAAGAAATAAAATCTAAAAAAAAAAAAAAAGATTTTATTTATTTGAGAAAGAGAGAGTGTATGAGCAGGGGGACGGGGGCAGAAGGAGAAGCAGACTCCCAGCTGAATAGGGAGCCTGATGTGGGACTTCATCTCAGGACTCTGGGATCATGACCTGAGCCAAAGGCAGAGGCTCAATTGATTGAGCCACCCAGGCCTCCCCACAAAGATCTTTCTAAAATGGGAAACAATTATTATTAGGTTGCCTCCAGTTTAGACTGTCTTGCCTCACCCATCCTTTTGGGGCCCTCTAAATGCACAACTGAAACTACATAAAAATGCTACTCAGTGTACATAATCCCAGCTTTAAATATCTTTTCAGGCTTAATCTGTTGATGGAAGTTAAGAGAAGAAAGATGATATAAAGATTATCATTGCAAATTTATTCTAGTCTATTTCTCATGAGAAGGATCCAAGTAAACTTACCAAGTGAGATAAGTGGTCCGGGGGGCAAATTAACCAGCCATATTGTTTACTCATGGCAGTCTAGCCACAATAGACTAGACCTTGTGTTAATTAATTTCTGTTACTGCCCTGAATGCTTTTGGATAGAGGATATAGATGAGCACAGGAATCCTGATATCAGGGAAGGAAATGCTCTGCAGTAGATTGCAAAAATGGTTATAAATTCTTTCTCTTCACATTCATTTTTTTTTTTTTTTTTTTTTTTTTTTACAGTATGACTTGATAATAGTCTTTCACAAAGAGGTGGAATCTGTTCTTTCATTACCTGAATCTGGGCCATAGGACCTACTTTGAACAATGGGATAGTAGCAAATGTAATAGAAGTAGAGATTTTGTTCATTAGGACTTGACTCTCTCATCCTATATTTTTTTTTTAAGATTTATTTATTTATTTATTTGACAAACAGAGATCACAAGTAGGCAGAGAGGCAGGCAGAGAGGGAGGAGGAAGCAGGCTCCCTGTTGAGCAGAGAGCCCAATGTGGGGCTCGATCCCAGGACTCTGAGATCATGACCCCAGCCGAAGGCAGAGGCCTTAACCCACTGAGCCACCCAGGCACCCCTCATCCTATTTTTAATGAATTTAGGTAAGCCTTGCAGAATGATCATACTTGTGGCTCACTTTGTTGCTTCTAGCTAGTCTCAACACCAGCTGACCCCAAATATATGTAGGGTAACCAGATCATTGTGGCTTACCTGGAACTTTTTGAGTTTTAGTACTGAAAGTCCCATGTCTTCAAAAGTGCCTCAGTCCCAGGTGAACTGAGACAGTTTGTTATCCCAGATACATAACTGAACTGAGCCAAGACCAGCAGAAGAACCATCATCAAGCTCTATCCAAAGTTCTCACCTACAAAATCATGAGCTAATACATAAATGGTTTTTGTTTAAGTGATTAAGTTTTGGTGTATTCTGTTACGTAGCAGAAGCTAACTAACAGACTTTTAAAATTTATCCAGTTTGTTTAACTCATTTTTGAGATGAGAAAGTTGAGATTCAGAAAGCTCAAGAAATACCCAAGAACACATATCTGATAAGTATAAAGTTTGTCAATGAAAACAAATTGAAGCCAGTATTAAGAAAGGCCAGAGGAGGGGCACCTGGGGGGCTGAGTCAGTTAAGCGTCTGCCTATGGCTCAGGTCATGATCCTGGGGTCTTGGGATTGGGCCCCACTTCAGGCTCTCTGCTCAGCCAGGAGACTGCTTCTCCCTCTCCCTCTGCCTTCTGGTGCTTTCCCTCTCTGTGTCAAATAAATAAATAAAATCTTAAAAAAAGTAAGAAAAGCCAGAGGAGATTACACCAGGGATAATATTTGAATAGTAGTATGTAAAAAGAAAATTTACAGTTGATGAATATCAAATTGTGTATATAAGTATGGAGAAGCAGTAATATGCAACATTTAAGAGCAGAAGTTTTGAAGTTAGACAGATGTGAGTTGAAATTCTCTGTTAGTATGGACCTTAGGGAATTAATTAGCCTATATAGTCACTAGTTTCTTCACTTGTGAAATGGACATACCCACCTCACAGGTTTAATAATGTGAGAATTAATACGATAATGTAAAGTACTATGCAGTCACCAAAAAACCCAACAAACTACATAGTAAAGACACCATACTGGGTAGCTATTGTTATTTTAATATTCAGGTCAGAGAGTCATTGAAAATACTCAGGTTTAAAAAAAATACTCAGGTTTGTGGTGTTTCAATCTGCTTTGGACAATCCTAGTAGCGACCTTGGATTGAATCTTTTCCATTGCTAGTCCTAAATAGAACGTGGACTAAGAAGCAGAGAGCCTAATTCTAATTATTTTATGCCTCATTTTTTCTTATTTCTGTATTTGCCATAAACATTTATAGATGTGTAACAGAAAACTGTCTGAGGTTAAGTAATTCCATTTTTAATAACCTCTGTTCCTTTGATAGCCTTTTGAAAAAAAATATTCTGTACCTACAGACCTTCGTTAAAAACTTTCTCATTTTTATTTGTAAGTAGTAGTCATTTTATTATATGAGAGAGTTTCAGATAATTATAAAGGAACGTAACTGAGGGCACTAAGAGAAAAATACTCAATATTAGCAAAACTAACTTTAAAACTGAAGGGTGAAAGGTAACTCAGAAGCCAAAGGACATTAAAATATTCTGATTGAACCTGTCGTCACAATGAATGGCAGGCTGGTACAGTTGAGAAGCGGAAATCCATTCAGGTAACCAAAAAAAAAAGGACACCAGCTGTAAACCCCCAGCTGCAGATAGAAGAAAGAAACATTACAGAAGAAGCATCTTAAACTTCTGTGTACTGTAGTTTTTGTGAATGACCATTGTAGTGTCTCTGGTATGGGAGCACATTAAGAAGAAAAGACAAGATCAACACCGTGACCACACCACAAGCCTCAGGAAAGGCATTGTCAGTTTATTGTTGAAGGCACATTGTTTCACATTTCACCGAGGAGAATATCCCTCGTTATTTCAGGGGCAAAGTTGCATCTCCAGAGCTTCCTCTGCTTACAGTTATCTTCTCATAAATTCTATGGTAAAGCAACCAAACTCTCAATAAAATGATCTCTCTTTAGGTATCTGATTTAAATAATCAATATGTAGAATCTACAGAGAGGTTTTTTTTTTTTTTTTTAGCAGAAATTACGACCTCTGAATTTGACATCAGCATGTTTTCATACCGTGAAATAAGATTGCATTTAAGAAAATTCTATGTGATTTCATCTCAATAAATAAAATTTTACTAGAATATAATGCAGTTAGGTTTTAATGAGTGCAAATGAAAGTCTTTGTAATGTAATTGATTCTTTCACAAAGTTGTGACCCAGTTTAACAAATAAATAAAGGAGATTAAAACAAAGAAGCTCACTGCATTTTTATTCTGAAGGCCATCTTAAAAGAACATTACCTAAACCATGTATATGCAGAATGAATTATTTGGTGTTTTAAAGGTGCCTAAGTGTGACCTCATACAGAGGAAAGCTCTCTCTTTAGCTATAGGACAGGTCCAAGACAAAATAGCAGCATTACTAGCTTCTCCAAGTAGCCCCACCAGAAAGCCTTCAGCTTTCCCTGGTTAGACTAGAATAAGTTGATAGTTCAAATTCCATTGCCCATTCAGTCTCCTGAAACTTCAAACGAGGGAGCCAATTCTGATGGTGGGTGCTGGGTTTTAGACTTGTGTCCACCATTAATCAGACTGAGTCTGCCTCCAGTTCATATTATAAACTCCAGTGAGTGGTGCTCAGGTGGCATGTCAGGCTGGCGTGGACAGTTTGAACTGATGAACTGACATTCTGCAAATGAACGCTTATTACTAGGCCCCTGAATTTCTCAAAAGCCACCAATTACTTCCTTGGTGGACTACCTTATGCCGTAGCTAGCATTCAGTTTTGTATTGCCTTTTAAGGAGCAGGGCCTGGATTAGTAAAAAATGGATAGGAAATGTAAGGAATTTAGCACAGAGGGCTAAATAGTAGCATGGTTCTTTCTGTGAGAGAGAATGTTATTGGATTAGATGAGTAAGTGAAAACTACTTGAAGTTTTAATTTTCAATGATCTTACTTAAAAACATCTTTATTTGACTTTACAAGATAAAATGCGTGTTTAGAGAGGATTCCACATATTGAAATATTTACGACAGACAAGAAAAACTGTCAATTTATACTTTAGAGAAATTACATTTCATTAAGGGACAACGTACATGGTAAACATTGTTAGATTATTATAATGTTTATTTACTGTTGCTAAACAAGCAATCTTTTGTGAATTACCCAGAGATGATATGCATACCATAGAGAACAATTAATATTGAGGCAATGATTTCCCTTTTAAAGGGAGTGAGAATGAGAAGAGAATTTCATTCTAAACTCCTTCAACAGTTCCTAATAAAACTTCTAAACTTCAAGTTGATTTTTATCGGGGGGGACAAAAAAGAAGAGAGACTGAATTCATAGTCTAAAATTAAAGAATAAGGACTTATAATTTTTAACATATTATTCTGACAAAGCCTGATCAGTGATCAAAAGGTTGCGATGGTTTGTTTCACGTTTGCCCCCAGAGTATGTATGTGCATTTTATATACTGATGACTCTTTTAATCTTGTAAGAACCACATCCAGCAATGAATCACATTCTTCGAGTGAATAAGTCAGTCGTTGACGCCAACCTCTGAGGGGGAATATTGTGGTCATGCTGTCTGAACAGTGTGGTAGCTATGGCTACCTATATAATTCTTCGCAATGAAAAAAAAAGTGACAATGACATTAAATTTAATCAGGTTCCCCTTTTCTGTGGTTCCCACTGGGATGAGCCACTAGTGTCTTGCCTTAAATATTCAAAGGCCTTCCTGAGTAGTTTGCATGTGTTCATATACTGGGACAATGTCCTGCTAATACAGAACAATAGATCTGTCATGTATTTCTCCTGCAAGTAGATGTGAGTCTGAAGTTACTAAGTATAGGGTTTAAGGGCTGTCTTCCCCTCAGTGACCATCTTTACTTAAGTCTTAACAAACAGCAGTAAGGAAATGTACATAGACACTAAAGTGTAATGAAGCTGATTATCTGAGTTGGAAACTCAAATGGTTGAAAGAACCGTGTTTGCTAAATAATAAAGCTGCCTCGCATTATTTTCAGTCACACTCCATCTGATACGAAAGACACAGTACAGAAGATCCCATGGCTGAAAACCATTTGAAACACATAGCTTAAGAAATATTTAGGAATAGAAGCCTATATTTATGCCCCTGTACTTCTGCAGAATACTTAAGAGGCTAGCACTTTCTTTTAAATCGTAATTGAGAAATTAGGAGATAAATTTTACATCTATTGTGCATTCCTGAGAGGATGATAAGCTAACTTTTAATGTTCAAGAAATGAAGAAAGCAAAAGGATGTTCTCTATAATCAATCATCTGTGAGTGTTTGCAGTAGATCTGTGCCATTTGTTTAAAATCTCTGTGATTGCTCATAACTTTGACATTGGAGGAAATGAAGAAAGAGAAATTCAAATTTATTTCTTCTTTCCATCTTCTCCAGGTAGGCAAAACCAAGCAAACAAATAAATAAGAACTAGCCAACAAAACACTATTTCTGGAAAGAATTGTACATGGCACTTTCTATCATCTAAACACATTAACCCTATCTTGGGTTGTATTTAGTCCCTTAGTATTTGATATTAAAAACTGACCCTGACAATCTTTGGGTAGCATTAATTAATATATTTGTGCAGCATATTATAACTCTAAGAGCAATATTTAAATGGTATACCAAAGCCATAATTAAAGAGGAACTTCACAGTTCTATCGGATATTTGAAGATGCTTGCATAATTCTATCGCTAACTTTCTTCTATTCTATATAAATAAAATAGAGGTAGACATGAAGTCTGTGGTAAATATTGAACATTTCTTTGCTTTTCTTCTACCTTACTCTCTTTTATTGAGTCTTAGATTCTATTGAAATCTTTGGGTTCTTTGTCTTGTAGATATGCATGTATAGCTCCTATTAACAGCAATATCATTGCATGAAAATTGTTAGTTCTCTGCACAATTGAAAAGAAGATTGATCCCTTTATAGCTTTTATGCTTTCTTTCACTAGGTAGGTGTTTAGAGGTGGACAACTTAAAATTGTTTCTAATGGTAAGATCATAGTCAAAGAAGTGAGCTTATAAATCTATAAGAAATTTCTCCTCTAATGACATATCATTGACCTCAGAGTCATGGAAGAGTTCAAGGTCAACCAGTGAGACACTCACAGTGGTCAACTATTTTTGACTGACTGACACTTGTTTTTTAACCTTTGAAAATGTGATTTCATGTTTATCAAACTTTGACATAAAGCATTGTGTGCAATATAGAAATAGGGACCTTATGCTATGGCTTTCTAATATAAATTTGACAGGCAATATATTGGCATCCTCTTCAGGACAGATCAGTGTCAGGGGGGCAGGAGGTCAGGAATGAACAGTCTTTTTGAATAGGTTTCAGTCAGAGAAGACAGGTTCCACAGGAAAACTGCCTTTCCAAATGGTGCCATTTGTAGACCTAAGACATTGCAACTCATCTCTCTCTACTCTTCCTATTATTTGGCAACAGGGATATAGAATAAATCAATAACCTATGCACATAGGCCAAAGATGGCATGAGATCATTGTTCAGCGTACAATGAAACAGAATCCAGAGGGAGATTTATGTGGGTGCTAGGGCTGATCCTAGAAACAAAGGGTGGTAGGAAAAGTGTGCTTTGTGACTTTTTATGCCTTAGTGCTTCATTTTTTCCTTCCTCATGGTTACTCTTCTTGAATGTTTCTTACATTTTGCTAGTAAGGTGTTAGCTGATAAATGCTTAGTGTCCAACCTATTCTAGAATATCTGAAGGTGTCTTGAAATCTATTATTTTGGCCTTCTTAAACTGCACAGTACATAACTGGCTTTAACCCTTTCATATCTGTCTTTCCTACTTAGTTCTTGTTTTGACTACAGAAACCAACTTTTGAAGAAATCATGTTTTTTTTATCTCATAGTTGCCAGTGGGTTTGTTTGTGTGGAATCCTTGAATCTGAAGGAGTTTATCAACGAGCAGTTGGTCCACTACTTCAGAAACTTTCTGATTTTTCCTTTAGGTCCGTTGATGCTTTGCCCTTCTTATATCTCAAATAAATCACATTAAAAATTATTTTGTTTGGAAAAAACATTTTAGCTCCCCATGTTTTTTGAGGGAAAAATGATGCAAAGCATAAGGATATTTTAATATATGCAACCTTGTTATATAGAGAGTTCCATGTGGACATGTAGGCTATAATCATGCCTTATATTAGAATCACTTATTATTAAAGAAAAAGAATCACTTGTTATTGTTTTTGCCAAACCCTTTGAAAGTAAGTTGCAGAAATCATGATACTTTATTCTAAAGTATCTTGGTATGTGTCTCCCCAAAGCAAGGGCATGCCTATAAAATCTCAATACTATTTTCCCAATAACTTAAAATAAATATAATCATAGTTTCTGAAATATAGTCCATATTCATATTTCCTCAATTATCCCCAAATACCCTTAATATAGCCATAGAGCTTTCCTCCCTCCCTTCTCTCCTTCTCTACCTTCCAACCCCCTTTCCTTCTTTCTCTTCCATTCCTCATGTTCAATCCAGAGTCCAGTCAAGGATTACACATTCCATATAGTTATTATTACATTAAAAGAGATTAAATAGTCTAAATAGTCTCCTTTAATCTAGACTATTCCTGCCCCCACTGTTTTTCTTTTATCAGGATTTTTGTATTTTTGAAGAGTCCAAGTCAAGGCAATCGTCCTGTAGAATGTTCCACAGTTGGGATTTTTCTCACTATTTTCTCATGATTAGATTTAGGTTAATAGGGCACCTGGGTGGCTCAGTCTGTTAAGTGTCTGCCTTTGGCTCAGGTCATGACCTCAGGGTCCTGGGAGAGAGTCCCACATCAGACTCCCTGCTCAGCTGAGAACCTGCTTCTCCCTTTTCTTCTGTTCCTTCACCTTTTGCTCATGTTCTTTCTCTCCCTCACTCTCTTTCTCAAATAAAGAAATAAAATCTTCAAAATAAAGAAATAAAATCTTCAAAAAAATAGATTCAGGTTATTAATTTTTGGCAAGAATGCAACATAGGTTATATTGAGATTCACATTGAAATTATACTTTTTAGTTGTATACAATAGGCACATATTCACCTATTTTGGATTAACTATTCAAAACTTTAAAAATTGTGTCAAGAATAAAACAAAATCTAATGCATATTTCATTGAGTATTAATAAAAGAAAACAATTTAATATTTTTATTTTTCTTTTGTGGATTTGTTCATTATTTCTTTTGTTTATCAAAAAAATTAGCTTATTAATGTATTTTTACCATTTTAATCAAATTTAGTGCCAATATTTCTGAAGGGACCCTCTTGTCGTTTTTAAGTGTGAAATTAAAAATGAAAAAACTGAATAAACTCTCTTTCTCTCTCTCTCTTTTTTTTTGTATTTAATTGAGGGCTTCTAGGTGGTTTCTTAAACTTATTGTGCAGTACGATGTGTGTATACCTCTTGTATGACATCAGCTAGCATTTTGTAATTTATACTGGACTTTATTTTAGCTTTAATCATTGGGCGCCTACAAAATGTGTTCATTGATACACAAACATCAAACATCATATTAGTAGCCAAGTATGTTTATGATGAAGAATTGTGAGTTAAAATAGAAAAAAATTCTTAGAATTTTGCCATACCAACACATGATAGAGATGTAGGCAGGTACATTTTCAGAACTTAAAACTGCCTAAAAATTGCACACACTAATAGCAGGTAGGCAATTTGATGGGTAGGAGAGGAAGATGGGATGCAATCCACTACATGTTTGATTGATTCTCGATACAATCTAAGTTATTCACTTTAGGTTTACTGTAGGATATGGAGAGTAGCAGAAAGACTAGTCTATAGTCTCTGTTTTGAAAAGGACACCCCTGCTTCTCTGAAGATAAAAAGTTGTATAGCTGCTGCATCTGGGTGGCTCAGTGGGTTAAGCTGCTGCTCAGGTCATGATCTCAGGGTCCTGGGGCTGAGTCCCGCATTGGGCTCTCTGCTCAGCGGGGAACCTGCTTCCTCCTCTCTCTCTCTGCCTGCCTCTTCGTCTACTTGTGATCTGTCTCTGTCAAATAAATAAATAAAATCTTAAAAAAAAAAAAAAAAGTTGCATAGCTAGTCTAGCATTTGCTTCAGGGGACCTAAACATTTGACTGTATGTTAATACTATGTATTTCATAATAGGTGTTAATAGATCATTAGTAGTTAGTAGACATTAGGAAGATGTTTAGTTGGCATTTGAGAGAGAACAGAGTGTGACTACCAGAGTATCCAAGATATCTCCCAAAGCAGCAAATGTTTTGGTAGGTCTTAACCAAAATTTTTCAGACTCAAACATGAAATTTTGTTAACACTTAAAGAATAAGGACATATCTGTAGTAGATTGTTTCCAAATAATTGTTACTCTTTTCTGAATAAGAATAATGTATTGCCACCTTCCTGAACTCAGGTGAGGCTAGTGGACTTGCCTTGCTGATATCATTTCTGGGTAGAAAATTTTCATGTTCTGTTTCTCTAGTGCTACAAAAATAACCTACGAAGTTCCTGTTAGGAGACATTCTGGCTGGGAATTCAGAGTGAGGATCATATGGACAAGATCTGTGGATGCCTGTGTATAAGTCACTGAGATCTGGAAGGGGAGGGGCATTTATCTCAGAATAACTTATTCTGTCGTGATGGATAAATCTCTCAAGGATGCACTAATGTTATCCATGACTGACATGTGTACTGAGACGAATTTTTCCATATAAAGAAAAGTAGAATCCAGATGCGCCAGAATACTTCTGTGTGCATGAACATTACATTCCTATGCTGAGGTAGAGTTCTTCAATGGAAAGCTGAATTATACACCCAATATCTTTGGTTGTGAATTTTTGTTCTTTGAGAGTGGATTTTGTTTCAGGAAATAGTTCTAAACAAAAGTTATTTGGAACTAAATGTAATGTATTAAAGTGGTTACAATTTACAATTTCAGAAAAAAGGCTATGAATGGAAGAGCAGTTGTCTACTTTCTACCTTCCTGAAAATAGCAGGATTTCTCACCTTTCCATTTGCCAAAGTATTCAGAAATTTGAAAAATAACTTTTGTGATATTTGACATTATTTTAATTAAATCTAAGACATCCTCATTCTATAATATCCTATAAATTTTTTTCCTCATGATGTCATTCTTTATCTCGGATATAATTTCCATTCTGGCTAACCAAAAATTTTTTTTAACTTGTAAAAGTTAAAAAAAAAAATTTAAGTAGGCTCCACACTGGGCCAAGTTTTGACCAACTTTTGACAAGGAGCAAAATACTTTAGAATAAGGTGTAGAATGGAGTCTTAGAGATCTCTACCATTTTAGAAATGATTTTCATGAAGTTTAAATCACTGACTGTAAGTAAATAATTCTGGCCACATTTATTTATTTATAAAAATTATTTGTTTATTTATTTATTTTATTTATTTATGACAGAGAGAGATAGTGAGAGAGGGCACAAGCACAGGAAAGCTGGAGAGGGACAGGCAGGCTCCCCTCCAAGCAGGGAGCCCGATATGGGGCTTGATCCCCTTGGGATTATGACCTGAGCCAAAAGCAGACCCTTCATGACTGAGCCACCCAGGAGCTCCAAAATTAAGCCACATTAAAAAAACAAAACAAAACACAAACGGGTTTAGGAATTGGTCTCTTTTGACCAGATAACTTTGTAATATCATAATGATATTTTGTTTTCTGAATCTCAAACTTACGCTTATAGAATTCATTTAATGAAAAGTAGTTCCTTACCTCAGGAGTATTAGGATGAATTTTGTAATCTTTTTGAGGTTCTTGGAATGACTAGGAGAATTTAAATTTTCAATACCGAATAAAAATTAATATATTAGAAATATAAACTCAAGTGTCTATTTGCATACTAACTTTTGCTGAAGATACCAAATGTCTGAAATATTTAATAAAAATCCCTACACAGGTTACAGATACCCAGAATATCAATTTGAAGGAAAATCCACTTAGTATTCTTTATTCAATCTTTATTTACAAAAAGTTTGTTAGGTGATAAGCATTTTTCCCCATTTAGGGTACCTTTGCTAATGGGGGGAAGTTCATCAAGTTTGTCTTTATTAGTACTCTCGTTTCCCAATAGGAGAATCGCCATTGCTTGTGTACTTCATGAGAGATTGAACTCACTTACCTTTGTGGAAAACGGAGGTTGGTGGGGGGTGCAGATCAGGGCATGTGATTTAGACCTGGCCAAACAGACATTTCTTTTTCTCAGGACTATGGAATTTTGAGTGGAAGGCACAAAGAGTAGCTAACTGTCACTCGTGGAATATGTGGCAATGAGCTGACCAAATCTTTCTTTCTTAGGGACCAGTGCTGCAGTTCTTTTGGTCTTACCCTTAGAAACCACCCACTTACTATTTTAAAAAGCTGATACTTCAGCCTATATCATTTCTATGACTCTCCTGATTTGCTTCCAGTATGTTATCTTCTGCTAAAGTTAGTCAGGGTCAGTTTCTTAGATTTGTAACCAAGAAATATTTCTATTGAAGACAATGGGAAAAATTAAAGTTTTTAAGTTTACATAATAATGAATATGTAACACTTAGTTTGAAGGTTTACATGACTACAGATGAATGCAGTTGGAACAAGGAAATGTCAAATTTTAGTTCATCAAATCAGCAAGGATGAAACAGATAAAACTACACACTAAAGAGAGAAGGGAAAACCTTCACATGCAGTGTTGATAGCTTATGAGTTGATAACATTAATCCATAGCACAGTTTGGTATAAATTAACATTTATTTATTTATTTATTTATTTAAGGATAGTGGGGTATAAAGGGGCAGGGGCAAAGGGAGAGAGAGAATCCTAAGCAGGCTTTATGTTCAGCACAGAGCCTGATGTGGGGCTAGATCTCACAACTCTGAGATCAGAACCTGAACAAAGAAACAAGAGAATGACTTGAGTCAGACACTCAACTGAGTTATAGAGTCACTTCTAAATTAACTTTTAAAATGAGCATATCCTGGGCCGCCTGGGTGGCTCAGTGGGTTAAAGCTTCTGCCTTTGGCTCAGGTCATGATCCCAGGGTCCTGGGATCGAGCCCTGCATTGGGCTCTGTTCTTGGCAGGGAGCCTGCTTCCTCCTCTCTCTGCCTGCCTCTCTGCCTACTTGTGATCTCTGTCTGTGCAATAAATAAGTAAATAAAATCTTAAAAAAAAAAATAAAATGAACATATCCTTTGATTTAGCAATCCCACTCTAAGTGCTGACTTCTAAGAAATAATAGCCCTTCATTCTTTTGCATGTTGCTGTCTAGTTTTTTCCAACACCATTTGTTAAAGAGACATTCTTTTCCCCAGATATTCTTTCCTGCTTTGTTGAAGATTAACTGACCATGGACCATATAGTTGCTGGGCCACCTTCTTACAGCATACACAAAAATAAATTCAAAATGGGTCAAAGACTTCAGTATGAGACTTGAAACCATGAAAATCCTAGGAGACAACACAGGTAGTAACTTCTTTGACATCAGCTGTAGCAATTTCTTTCTAGATATGTCTCCTGAGGCAAGGAAAACAAAAACAGAAACAAACTATTGGGACTACATGGAAATAAAAAGCTTCTGCACAGTGAAGGAAACAAGCAACAAAACTAAAAGGCAACCTACAGAATGGGAGAAGATATTTGCAAATGGCATATCTGATAAAGGATTAATATCCAAAATATATAAAGAACTTACAAAACTCAACTCTCCCCAAATGAATATTGCAATTAAAAAATGAGCAGAAAATGTGAATAGGCATTTTTTTCAAAGAGACATATGGCCAACAGACACATAAAAAGGTGCTCAATATAACTCATCATTAGGGAAATGCAAATCAAAACTGCAGTGAGATATTACCTCATACCTGCCAAAATGGCTAAAATTAGCAACACATGAAACAACAGGTGTTGTTGGTGAGGATGCAGAGGAAAGGGAATCCTCTTGCACTGTTAGTGGGAATGCAAACTGGTGCAGCCACTCTGGAAAACAGTATGGAGTTTCCCTGAAAAGTTGATAATATAGTACACTACAACCTAGCAATTCCACTGTTTGGTGTTTATTCAAAGAATAAAAAAAAATACTAATTCAAAAGGATACATTCACCCTGATGTTTACAGCAGCATTATCTGCAGTAGCCAACTTATGGAAACAGCCTCAGTGTCTGTTGACTGATGAGTGGATAAAGAAGATGTGGTACACACACACACACACACACACACACACACACACATACACTGGCATATTCTCAGTCATAAAAAAGAATGAAATCTTGCCATTTGCAATGACATGGATAGAGTTAGTTTTATGCTAAGTGACGTAAGTCAGTCAGAGAAAGACAAATACCATATGATTTTACTTATATGTGGAATTTAAGAAACAAATGCGCAAAGGGAAAAAAGGGAGAAACCAAGAAGCAGACTCTTAGCTATAGAGAAAAAACTCATGGTAACCAGCGGGGAGATGGGTGGGAGATGGGTTGAGGTATAACAAAGCAAGTGTGTATTGATGAATGAATGGATAAACATATGCACATATGAATGGATAAGTATACATGCAGTTTAGCCTTTTAGAAAGCAAATTCTCACTATTATGGACTTCATGTTTGTATTCCCCATGAATTCATTTGTTGAAATCTTAATCACCAGTGTAATAGTATTAGAAGGGCCTTTGGGAGGGACTTAGGTTTAAATGAGGTCATGTGGGTGGACCCCGTGATGGAATTAATATCCTTAAGGGAAGATGAGAGAGGCTAGAGCTTTCTCTTTCCACACTATGTTGACATAGGAAGAAGTCTGCAAGCTGAAAAAAGGCTTTAACCAGAACCTGACCCTGCTGGCATGCCGATTTTCCCATCCTCCTGAACTGTGAGAATAAATGTCCATTGTTTCAGCTACCCAGTCTATGGTATTTTGCTCTAGCAACTCAACCTCACTTAAGGCAATGACACCCACAACAACATGGATGAGCTTTGAGGACATCGTGCTAAGTGGAAAAGCCGGTCACAAAAAGAAAAATAAGATTTCACTTATATGAAGTATTTAGAGTAGTCACATCCATAGAGATGGAAAGTTGCATGGTAGTCACCAGAGAAAGGAGGGAGGTGGAAATGAGGAGTTGTTACTTAATGGGTAGAGTTTTAGTCTTGCAAAATGAAAAGTTCTGAAGATTGGTTGCACAACACTGTGAATACCAAACTTTATATTTAGAAATGATTAAGATCATTAATTTTATGTTATGTGTTATTACCACAATTAAAAAACTGGAACCACATGGATGTGTTCCAAAAAATAAATAAAATTTAAATTTAAAATAAAAAATTATGAAGATAGTACAGAGAATTCCTATATACCCATCACCAAGTTTCACTTATTCTTAGCATCTTCCGTTAGTATGGGCTCATTTGTCACAAGCAATTCTAACCTCCACACTTGATTCAGATTTCACTAATTTTTCTCTAATGTTCTTTTTCTGTTCCAGGACCCTATTCAGGACATCGACTTATACTTGGCTGTCATGTTTCCTTAGCATCTTCGGTCTGTGACATTTTTTCAGACTTTCCTTTTTTTGAGGAAGGCAGGTGAGCTGTTGTGTAGAATGTTCTTCGTTTTAGAATTGTCTGATGTTTTTCTCATGGCTAGTCTGGGGTTGTGGGTATTTGGAAGGATGATCACAGAGATGAAATATGGTTCTCTTTACATCATATTAAGTGTGCTTGCTATCAACTTGGCTTATCACTTATGATGTTAACCTTGACCACCTAGCCAAGGTAATGTTTGTCATTACTTTTTTGGGGGTTTCAATTAGTTTTTCTTTTTAATTTAACTTCAATTTATTAACATATCATGTAATATTAGTTTCAGAGGTAGAGTTCAGTGATTCATCAGTCTTATATAATACCCAGTGCTCATTACATCACATGCCCTCCTTAATGTCCACCACCCAGTTAGCCCATCTTTCCACCCCCCTCCCCTTCAGCAACCCTCAGTTTGTTTCCTATAGTTAAGAGTCTCTTATGGTTTATCTCCCTCTCTGATTTCATCTTATTTTATTTTCCCCTCTCTTCCTCTATGATCCTCTGTTTTTTTCTTAAATTCCACATACGAGTGAAATCACATAATTGTCTTTCTGTGATTGACTTCTTTTGCTTACCATAATACCCTCTAGTTCCATTTCATTGCAAATGGCAAGATTTCTTTTTTTTTTTTTTTTTTGTTAGCTGAGTAATATTCCATTGTGTATATATACCACATCTTCTTTATCCATTCATTTGTTGATGGACATCTGGGCTCTTTCCATAGTTTGAGTATTGTGGACATTGCTGCTATAAACATTTAGGTGCACGTGTCCCTCTGGATCAATACATTTGTATCTTTGGGGTAAATACCCAGTAGTGTGATTGCTGGGTCATAGGGTAGCTGTATTTTTAATTTTTTTTTTAAAGATTTTATTTATTTATTTGACAGACAGAGATCACAAGCAGGCAGAGAGGCAGGCAGAGAGAAAGGAGGAAGCAGGTTCCCCGCTGAGCAGAGAGCCCAATGTGGGGCTCGATCCCAGGACCCCGAGATCATGACCCGAGCCGAAGGCAGAGGCTTACCCACTGAGCCACCAAGGTGCCCTGTATTTTCAATTTCTTGAAGAATATCCATATTGTTTTTCAGAGAGGCTGCACAAGTTTGCATTCCCACCAACAGTGTGAGAGGGTTTCCCTTTCTCCCCATCTTGCCTTTCCTGATTTATTAATTTTAGCCATTCTGACTGGTGTGTGGTCATACTTCCCTGTGGTTTTGACTTATATTTTTTCTGATGCCAAGTAATGCTGTGCATTTTTTCATGTGTCTGTTGGCCATTTGGTTGTCTTCTTTGCAGAAATGTCTGTTAATGTCTTCTGCCCATTTCTTGATTGGATTATTTATACTTTGGGTGTTGAGTTTGTTAAGATCTTTATAGATTTTTGGATATTAGCCCTTTATCTGAGAAGATATTTGCAAAAATCTTTTCCCATTCTGTTGATTGTCTTTTGGTTTTGTCGACTGTTTCCTTTGTTGTGTAATCTTGATTAAGTCCCAATAGTTCATTTTTGGCTTTGTTTCCCTTGCCTTTGGTGATGTGTCTAGCAGGAAGTTGCCGTGGCCAAGGTCACAGAAATTGCTGCCTGTGTTCTCTAGGATTTTGTTGGAATCCTGTCTCACATTTAAGTATTTCATCCATTTAACGTTTATTTTTGTGTATGGCGAAGGAAATTTTGTGTATGGTGAAATTCAGTTTCATTTTTCTGAATGTGGCTGTCCAATTTTCTCAACACTGTTTGTTGAAGAGACTGTTTTTTTTTTTTTCCCTCCGTTGGATATTCTTTCCTGCTTGGTTGAAGATTGGTTGACCATAGAGTTGAGTGTCCATTCCCAGGTTCTCTATTCTGTTCCATTAATTTATGTGTCTGTTTTTGTGCCAGTGCCATACTGTCTTGATAATTACAGCTTTGTAATAGAGTTTGAAGTCTGGAATTGTGATGCTACCATCTTTAGTTTTCTTTTTCAACATTCCTTTGGCTATTTGGGGTCTCTTTGACAGCATATAAAGTTTTGGATTATTTGTTCCAAGTCTGTGAAAAAAGTTGATGATATTTTGGTAGGGATTGCATTGAATATATAGATTGCTCTAGGTAGCATAAGCATTTTAACAATATCAGTTCTTCTAATCCATTAGCATGGAACATTTTTCAATTTCTTTGTGTCTGCCTCCATTTCTTTCATGAATGTTCTATAGTTTTCTGAGTATGGATCCTTTGCCTCTTCGGTTAGGTTTATTCCTAAATATCTTATGGTTTTTGGTGCAATTTTAAATGGAATAAATTCCTTAATTTTCTTTCTTCTGTCTCACTATTAGTGTATAGAAATGCATCTGACATCTCTGCATTGATTTTATATCCTGCCACTTTGATGAATTTCTGTATGAGTTCTAACAATTTTGAGGTGGAGTTTTTTGGGCTTTCCACATAAGGTATCATGTCATCTGTGAAGTGTGAGAGTTTGACTTCTACTTTGCCAATTTGAATGCCTTTTATTTCTTTTTGTTGTTTGATTGCTGAGGCTAGAACTAATAGTACTATGTTGAATAGCAGTAGTGAGAGTGCACATCCTGCTGTGTTCCTGACCTTAGTGGAAAGGCTCTCAGTTTTTCCCCTTTGAAAATGATATTCACTGTGGCTTTTCATATGTGGCTTTTATGATATTGAGATATGTTCACTCTATCCCCACACTGAGAAGAGTTTTAATTGAGAAAGTATGCTTTACTTTGTTAAATGCTTTTTCTGCATTTATTGAGAGGATCATATGGTTCTTGTCCTTTGTTTTATTAATGTAGTGTATCACATTGATTGATTTGTGGATGTTGAATCACCCTTGCAATGGGAAATAAATCCTACTTGGTTGTGGTGAATAATCCTTTTAATATATGATTGAATCCTATTGGCTGTTAGCTTGGTGAGAATTTTGACATCCATGTTCATCAAGGATATTTGTTTGTAATCCTCCTTTTTGGTGGAGTCTTTGTCTGGTTTTGGGGTCACAGTGATGTTGGTCTCATAGGAAAACTTTGGAAGTTTTCCTTCCATTTCAAGTTTTTGAAATAGCTTCAGAAGAATAGGTGTTAATTCTTTAAATGTTTGGTAGATTTCCCCTGGGAAGTCATCTGGTCTTGTGCTCTTGTTTGTTTGGAGATTTTTTTAAAAAAAAGATTTTATTTATTTATTTGACAGACAGAGATCACAAATAGGCAGAGAAGCAGGCAGAGAGAGAGGAGGAAGCAGGCTTCTTGCTGAGCAGAGAGCCCGATGTGGGACTTGATCCCAGGACCCTGAGATCATGACCTCAGTTGAAGGCAGAGACTTTAACCCACTGAGCCACCCAGGTACCCCTGTTTGGAGATTTTTGATTACTGCTTCAATTTCCTTTCTGATTATGGGTGTGTTTAGGTTTTCTATTTCTTCCTGTTTTAGTTTTACTAATTTACACAGCTCTAGGAATATATCCGTTTCTTCCAGGTTGCCTAATTTGTTGGCATATAGTTGCTCATAATATGTTCATTTTTTTTTTAAGATTTTATTTATCTGAAAAAGAGAGAGACAGTGTGAGAGGGATTACAAGCAGAGGAAGTCGGGGAGGGAGAAGCAGGCTTCCCACAGAGCAGGGAGCCTGACTCAGGGCTTGATCCCGGGACCCTGGGATCATGACTGAGCTGAAGGCAGAGCCGTAATGATTGAGCCACCCATAATATATTCTTATAATTGTTTGTATTTTTTTCAGTGGTTGATCTTTTCTCTTTCATTCATGATTTTGTTTATCTGGGTCCTTTCTCTTTTTGATAAGTCTGGCCAGGGGTTTATAACCTTATTAATTCTTTCAGAGAACCAGCTTCTAGTTTCATTGATCTGTTCTACTGTTCTTTTAGTTTCTATTTCATTGATTTCTGCTCTAATCTTTATTAATAAATTCTCTTCTCCTGCTTGGTTTAGGCATTACTTGCTGTTCTTTCTCCAACTCCTTTAGGTGTAAGATTAGGTTGTGTGTTTGAGACCTTTCTTGTTTCTTGAAAAAGGCTTGTATTTTATATATTTCCCTCTTAGAACTCTCTGTCCTACCTTGCAAACGTTTTGGACAGTTGTATTTTCATTTGTTTCCATGAATTTTTTGAATTCTTCTTTAATTTCCTGGTTGACCCATTCATTCTTTAGTAGGATGCTCTTTAACCTCCACGTATTTGATTTCTTTCCAAATTTCCTCTTGTGATTGAGTTCAAGTTTCAAAGCATTGTGGTTTGAAAATGTGCAGGGAGTGATCCCAGTGTTTTGGTATCAGTTGAGACCTGATGTGTGATGCAGTATGTGATCTATTCTGGAGAATATTCTATGTGCACACAAGAAGAATATGTATTCTGTTGCTTTAGGATGGAATGCTCTGAATATATCTGTTAAGCCCATCTGGTCCAGTGTGTCATTCAAAGTCCTGTTTCCTTGTTGATCTTCTGCTTAGACAATCTGTCCATTACAGTGAGTGGGGTGTTAAAGTCCCCTAATAATATTGTATTATTACCAATGTGTTTCCTTAATTTTGTTATTAATCGGTTTATATAATTGGCTGCTCCCATGTTAGGAGCATAAATATTTACAACTATTGGCTCTTCTTGTTGGATAGACCCTTTAGTTATGACATAGTGTCCTTCCTTATCTCTTTTTACAGTCTTTGGTTTAAAAATATAATTTATCTAATAGAGGGATTGCTATTACGGCTTCCTTTAGATGTCCATTAGTATGATAAATAGTTTTCCATCCCCTCACTTTCAATCTGGAGGTGTCTTTGGGTCTAAAATTAGTTCTTTGCAGTCAGCAGTTTGATGGGTCTTGCTTTATTATCCAATCTGATATCCTGTGTCTTTTTATTGGGGCACTTAGCCCACTTACTTTCAGAATAACTGTTGAAAGAGATGGATTTAGTATTTAGTATGTTGTATTACCTGTAAAGTCACTGTTTCTGTGTATTGTCTCTCTTCCTTTCTGGTCTATGTTACTTTTGGGCTCTCTCTTTGTTTAAAAGATCCACTTTAATATTTCTTGCAGGGCTGGTTTAGTGATCACAATTTTTTAAAATTTGTTTGTCCTCGAAGCTTTTTGTTTCTCCTTCTATTTTGAATGACAGCTTTGGTGGAGAAAGTACTCTTCAGTACATATTTTTCTCATTTAGCACCCTAAATAGATGATACTCATCATTTCTGACCTGCCAGGTCTTCATGAATAGGTCTGCTGCCAGTCTGGTGTTTCTACCCTTGTTGGTTAAGAGCCTCTTGTCTTGCGCTGCTTTCAGGATTTTCTCTCTGTCTCTGAGATTTACAACCTTCACTATTATATTTTGTGGTGTTGATCTATTTCTATTGATTTTGATGGGAGTTCCATGTGCCTCCTGGACTTGAATCCAGTTTCCTTTCCCGTATTAGGGAAGTTCTTTGCTATAATTAGTTGCAGTATACCTTCTGGCCCTCTCTTTCTTTTTATTTTTATTTATTTATTTATTTATTTTTTAAAAGATTTTATTTATTTATTTGACAGAGAGAAATCACAAGTAGATGGAGAGGCAGGCAGAGAGAGAGAGAGAGAGGGAAGCAGGCTCCCTGCTGAGCAGAGAGCCCGATGCGGGACTCGATCCCAGGACCCTGAGATCATGACCTGAGCTGAAGGCAGCGGCTTAACCCACTGAGCCACCCAGGCGCCCCTCTCTTTCTTTTTAGGAGGAAAGTACTCACATACACTGTTTTGGAATTCTTTTTGTATGGGAGATATGTCCTTTTCCTTTAACTTATTTATTCAATCATTTATTTGTCCAGTATAGAGTTGTAGATATTAATTTTATACTTTGGGTTATAATTCATTACTATGCTATTTATTTTGCTGCTTAAATTTTTCTCATTTTATAGCTATTGGGACTTTTTTGTTATTGTTGGCTCCTGTGTCCCATTATTTAGGTTTTGGATGTTTCCTTACTTTCTGGCACTACAAGATGCTCCAGTATCATCTTGTATTTTCCCTAACCTCATCCTAGAACTGGTCATTCTATCAAGGATCCCTGATTTTTGTTATTGGAGAATGTTATTAGAAACCAAGTTCTACATACTGAATGTTTGTTGCCATTGGGGTGTCATTGCTTCCAAGTCATCTCAGTGGACAGAACTAGAAAATATTTGAATGTGTACTAATATATGTATATACGCATCTGTATAATTATTTCCATCTCTGTCCATTTCTCTCTATTTTAACTTAAAATAGTTCATACTTTGTCTTCAAATCTAATCTAGTACCATGTGGTTCCTTATTATCTTCTCTTACATCTCTATATTGTTCTTTTCTGGCAGTGAGAAGCCTGTTTCCACCATCAGGTATACATTTACTTATTTGCTCAATCCTAGTATACATGTATAGCAGCTTCAGAATTATTAACCTGTATTCCTGTGTGAAGATGGTATTTAAGAATTTCCTTTTTGCTTTAGTCTTACAGTGTCCAGTCAAAAGTCAAAATTGTTTAAAGGCAATTTTCAAGAAAATGATTAAGCTTTACTTTTAAAAAATGTTTTGAAAATTATATAAAGTATATACAAATACATTGTTGTTGTTATTATTATTATTAAATACTTTATTTTTAAGTAATCTCTACACCTAATGTGGAGCTTGAACCCACAATCCTGAGATGAAGAGTCACATGTTTCACCAACTGAGCCATCCAGGTGCCCCCTACCTTATTATTATTAAAGATTGAGGGAATATAGAAGATATAACAGAAAAACATGGCTGAGAGTTTGGTTTGTATCCTCCTAATCCACTTCCAGTGATGTGTATATGTGTAAACACATGTGCATGTATGTGTCTATGCATACTAAATCTATGAAGAAATTTCTTGTGTCATAGTTCGGAGCCTATAAGTCTGAAGTTAAGATTTCCACTGGGCCATACTCTTTCTGACAACTCTAGGAAAAAAAAAGATACTTCTAGTGTTTGCTGGTGATACTTGGTGTTCTTTGGCTGTTAGGTGCAGAATGCCAGGCACATGGCCATCTTCTCTCTGTGTATCTTCATAACGTCTTCCTTCTGTGGGCACCCATGTTTACAAACAGTTCTCTCTTTTGTAAGGACACCACTCATATTGTATTGGGGCCCATTCCACTTGAGTATGACCTCGTCATAATTAATCTGTGAGAAACTTTTTACTAAATAAAGTCACATTCTGAGGTACTGAGGGTTAGGGCTTTAACACAACTTTTGGGGGGACAAAATTCAACCCTGTAACAGTGCTTCTCATTTTTTCCTACCAAAGGCATTAATGCGCTGAAAATAATTTTGTGTACATTTTAGTGTATGTGTGTAATAGTCTTTAGACAGAGTTTCAGAAGAGGAATTATTGAGTCAAATGATGTACGCCTTATATTTTTTTAACATTCTGATAAATTGTTTTTCCAAAAGGATTCATTCATTTGCCATCTTTTTAACACTGTATGGGAGAGGCTGTTTCCTCACAACCATTTGAGTACTTACTGTTATGTTTTTTAAAAATGCCTTTCTATTGGGACAAAACACTATTTTAATAAAGTGGAAGATAGAATATTTCCCTTTGTGGCCCTAAAGTTAGCTTTGATTGTGTTCTAAATCTTCCTAAGTCCATTTTTTAACTTTTTCCCAGAACCCAGAGGAGCAAATAAAACTAACTCTTGGGTCTCAGTAGCAGAGAGACCCATCCTTCCTTCTTTCATTCCATCTGTCATCTGGGCTCTGCTCCAATCTCAAATTCTTTATTTCTTTTACCATCTAAAAATGAAACAAAACAAAACAAAACAAAACACCCCCAAAACCAAAAAAATCCCCCAATCTCCTGGATACATGAATGGATGAAACAAGGTGGTGGGGATGGGGTTGAAAAATGCTATTTATACTAACAGTTTCTGAGCTTCAGGTAAGCTGGTTAAAAGGTTCATTAACCACCCCTTATTTCCTACTTAGACTTCTGTAGACTCTTAGAAAAGTGTCCACTGTCACCTAAGAATAGACCCTCAGAGTTTGGGGAGGGGTACTGTGGCACTTTTTCAAGAGGCAGTGACTTCCATGTGTGATTTACCATCTCATGTGAGGCTTCCTGGTACCTGTACCTGTGCTTGGGACCTAGAGCTCTAAGCACAGTTGATGGGAACATGAATAAGGGGAAATTTTTACGTTGCAGCCACCAACATCAACCTACTCTCTCCCTCTACTAGGTGAAAGTTCCATTCTATTTTAAAAGTAGAACATCCCTATCTTCTGCCTGGGAGGCTCAACCTTTACAAAGGTTAACAGATGTCCAGTAGATCTGCAGGTGGTTGTCTAAGAGAACTGAGTATTAACTAGTATGTGAAAGAACTGCTGAAGGCCAGAAGAAGAACCCACCACAAAATTAGAGGAAAGAGTAACCAAGGCTCACATGGAGTCATCAGTCACAGTGGAAAACCTCATCATTCATAGGATATTGGAAAGTAGTTTAGATTAAACACAGAATTGGTCCCACTTAACACATGTTAAAAACAAGATCCAAAAGGATTAAATAAGACTCAGAAATGTTTATGGTGTGGTGCCTGGGTGACCTAGTCTGTTAAGTGTCTGCCTTTAGCTCAGTTTGTGATCCCAGGGTCTTGGGATTGAGCCCTGACTTGGGTTCCCTGCTCAGTGGGGAGTCTGCTTCTCCCTCTGCCCCTCCCCTTCTGTCTGCTTTCTATCTCACACATGCTCTGTCTCTGAAATAAATAATAAAACCTTTAAAAAATGTTTATAGGAATACAAAAATATCCAGTTCCTTCACACGTTAAAGGATCAGTAAAAAATTGCCAGACATGCAAAGAAGCAGGAAAATATGATGCATAATGAGGAGAAAAATGAGTTAACTAAAACTGACCCAGAGTAGCACAGATATTAGCACTAGCAGATAAGGACATTAAAATAGTTTTGTTGCATGTATGCCATTGTTTAAAAAGCTAAGAAAAGGATTAAATTAACTATCCAAACTATCCAAAATAAAACAGAGAGAGAAAAAAATTAAGGAACAGAGTATTAGCTATGAGATAAACTTCAAGAAACTTAATATACCTGTATTTAAGTCCCTGAAGGAAAGGAGTTTAGAACAAATATTTGAAGAAATAATGGTTGAGCATTTCCATAATTGATGAAACCATAAACCTATAATTCAAAAGCTCAACAATTTCTAATCGGAAGAAACATAAAGAAAATGATATCATGGCACATAACAAATTGCTCAAAACCAGTGATTTTCAAAATAATTTGAAACCAGCCAGAATGTGTGATATATAGAGGAACAAAGATAACAATGACATCAAATTTCTTTTCAAGAAACTATTCACATAAGAATACAGTGAAGCAGGGACTCCTGGGTGGCTCAGTGGGTTAAAGCCTCTGCCTTCTGCTCAGGTCATGATCCCAGGGTCCTGGGATCGAGCCCCACATAGGCCTCTCTGCTCATCAGGGAACCTGCTTCCTCCTCTTTCTCTGCCTGCCTCTCTGCTTACTTGTGATCTCTGTCAAATAAATAAATAAAATATTAAAAAAAAAAAGAATACAGTGAAGCAGCAACTTTAAGGTACCAGAAGAAAAAACTAGAATTATATACCCAGCAGAAATGTTTCTCAAAAATAAAAGTGAGATACTTTTTCAGAGATATAAAGCTGAAAGAATTCATTATCAGTAGATTTGTGGTATAAAAATGTTAAAGGAAGTCCTTCAAGAAGGAAGATGATAGGGGCACCTGGGTGGCTCAGTGGGTTAAAACCTCTGCTTTCGGCTCAGGTCATGATCCCAGGGTCCTGGGATCGAACCCCACATCGGGCTCTCTGCTCTGCAGGGAGCCTGCTTCCTCCTCTCTCTCTGCCTGCTTTTCTGCCTACTTGTGATCTCTGTCTGCCAAATAAATAAATAAAATCTTTAAAAAAAAAAAAAAAAGAAGGAAGATGATACCAGATAGAAATGTGGACCTACAGAAAGGATAAAAGGCACAGGAACTACTAATTGTATAAGTAAATATGAATTTTTTTCCTCATTATTTAAAATTTTAAAAAGTAATTGAACAAATTATTAATAATGTATTGTGGGGACAATACATAGGTATGATTAAAATATCTGACAAAAATAGCACAAAGATTGCAAGAGGAGAAATGTAAGTATAGTATTGTAAGTTTCTGCTGTTATGTGTAAAGTGGCATACTATCACTTAAAGATAGGGAGAAATTAAAGTTGAATATTTGGTGGCAGCCCTTAAGCCACCATTAAAAAATAAGACAAAGATTTATAGCTAATAAGTTAGAAAAAAAGAAAGAAAAATAAAGGAGTTATAGGAAAGAATTAATTTGAAGTAAGTCTGAGAAAGAGGAAAAGAGAACCAAGAACAGATGGGACAAAGAGAAAATAATATCAAGATGGCAGATTTAAACCTGACCCTACCAATAATCACGTTAACTGTAATTGGCTTAAGGTAATATGGGACATTATAAAGGTACAGGTATTTGTTTGCCACAAATATTCTCTCCCTCGCTCTTAAATAATAGAACTCCTGAGTGTTACCTGGGTACATAATTGCCAAATAGAGACATTTCCCAGCCACCCTTGCAGCCTAGCACAGCCGTAGGACTAAGACTAAGTCCTGGCCAAAGATCCACGAACACAGTGTTGTGTGCAATTATAAGACGTGCCCCTAAAAGGAGTGGCTTTGTGCACTCTGTTTTTCCCCCTTTTCCACCTGGCGGAAGATGGCGAGAAGTGAAACAGTCAACTCAGACCATCCTGTAACTGGATAAAGAAGTGACATGTCAAGGATGATGGGGTTACACCATCAGCCTTCAACTGTACACCTATGGACTAGTTCAAGAGAGAGTGATAAACTTTTATCACACACAAGATACTTTCTTAATTTGGGTTATCCCAGAGCCGACTGTGAGACAAGGATTTGTTTGCAGTTTATTTATTTGGGAAGTTGTTATTTGGGAAGTCGTCGTAGGAACCAAAGACGGGAGGACAAAGGCAATAAAGGGAGCATGAATGTGTGGGAACTGCCGTAGGCACATCCTATGGGGGATTCTCCAAGAAACTCATCACAGAATCGCCCAGCAGTAAGTAGGTTTCCTGGGACATTCATTGACTGACTCTCTTTCCCACCAGATGAAGGTGTTTCCTCCCTAGGGTATTTACTTTCCAGAGCTGTCAGTGTTCCAGAAGGCACGTTCACCTGCCACTGCCGGTGAAACAGTCAGCAATGTGGGGTGCCAGCACGTCAGAGTAATACGGTATGATTCTTGTAAGTGTGTTTTCTCCTGTAAAAGTAGCCCAGCTGTCATAATGAAAATAGAGCATTTCTAATATGAAAGTTATAATTATCTACTGTTTTGCTCCTGAGATATAGGACTCCATCCTTTGAAAAATAGTGCAGAATCACTATTTTTTTCATATTGTTTTATGTAATAAGAGTAAGTATTTTACACTCTGTTTTGTTGATATCAACTATACTTCACAAATTTGGTGTAAAAACGTTGACTTATGGCCTTCGTAATTTTAGTAGTTACCAATTTTGGTACAATTGGTTAAAATTTGGTTTGGTTAAAATTTTTGTTTAAATTAGTTAATTTGGCTAAAATTTTCAAGGTCTAGTTGATCACTGCTTTCACCATTTACTATGGATATTCTGGCATTATGGGCTAGCTTATTATACCATAAATACTCAGTTTTGTTTGTCACATTGCAAATTCCCAGACATCATACCTGAAGTATTTTTCCTAGTAAATGTAATATCTGTTTTATATTGGAGCAATAAGTTATGTGCCCAGTACGTGGCCTTTGGCTTCTCATTTAATGCACAGTAGGTGTAAATTAATATATCACAGCACAGCTTTTCTGAAGGCTATAACTAGACTGTGCCTACAGCTGGTTTGCAGTAGAGAAAATTCTCTTCTAAAAGAGCTACACCTTTGTGCTTGTGTCCAAATTTAAAGATTTCCCTCTTGCATGTGCCATATGTTTCACAGATTCTACTTTGCAGAGCTTTGAAGAAAGGTCTTGCAGAAGTTCAAGAATTTCAGGTAAGAAATTATTTATTTTTACATTGCTAATAATTAGGAAGTTAATTTTTCCTTACTAAGGTTTGAAGAAGTATGTATTTTGAGGATCTAAGCATAAGATCTGATAAACATTTCAAAGTTATGGTAGGCGGCATGAAGAATGCTTAAAGTTTTTGAAGTTATATTTTTAAAAAATAGAAATGGAAATCAGCATTCAGAAACAAATGAACACCTTTTCATTTTTAAAAAATATTTCTTTAATGACTGCGTTTGGATGTACAACTTGAGCCAGTTTTAACATATCCAAGAGTTTAGAAATAGGATTATACAGTTATTCCCTCCATTAAAATGAGGGTTTCAGAATCCAGTGCTACTAGAGTCCATTGTTACTGCCCAAACCAGAACCGCAACAACTCTATGACTAGGGTGAACAACTCTAATGGCAAGAATAATATGAAAGAATACATGATCAAGGTCTTTTGATGGTAAATGGTGGATGAAATGATACTCATTTTCAGAGTGTATGTTTCACTCTTCTAGAATAATGCTGCAAGATGAAGTTATGGAAGGATAGTTATTAAATACACTATTCATGGGAGTGTCAGTGTAAACTTATATACTGGGTAATTGGGTGATATCTCTCAAAAATTAAATATGACTTCTGTCCAGCAATTCCATTGTTAAGAGCTTATCCTACTTATCCTGTACATAACATACAAAAATATATGTACATGGATGCCCATGTTAGCAGATTATATTGTAAGAACTGGAAGCAACTTAAATATATGTCAATACAAAATTAAGTACATTATAGAACAATCACACATGTGAGGACATGTAACTATTAGAAAGAATGACGTTTATTTTTGTGTACCAACATGGAAATTTTCCAATATGTATTTTTAAGGGAGAAAAGATAATGGAGAATGGCAGGAATATTATGTTTCTCACACGTATGAAGTAGGTATATACTTACATATATACTTGTATTCTTGTATATATACCCAAATTTTCTATAATGAGACAAAAAAACCTTAATTTTATCACTGGAGAATGAGACTTGGGTTTGGAGCACAGAGAGCTATTTTTTTGTTTTCTCTTATTGCCTTCAGCCTTTTTCAATTTACAAAAGAAATTCGTGTGCATATGTAATTTTTATAATAAACAATTGCATTACAAAGAAAACTGAACTATTTTTTTTAAAAAATTGAACTATTTTTAAAGTCTTCCAACTCACTGATAATGAAACTATGGAAGAAACATAGTAACATAGGTTCACCGATATCCTAATCTTTTTCAAATACACTACCTCTAAGGAAAGACTTGGGTAAGTTGATATATGATGGTTTTTAGTTCTCTCTGATTTTGTTGCTTTCATTTGGTTTGTTTGGTTTGATTATTAATTTAATTCTGGCTTTTTAAGAGCGTATGCATTTGTCCTGAGCTCTTCTTAATAAAATAATACTGGTTTCCTAAAGAAGTCTTATATAAGCTATAAGCAAATTCGGGAAGCATGGTTTATTTTTCAGCCTGTTAAGTTGTTACAAAATAGCCAGAGGCAAATTCCATTGTGGCAAATTCTCCATTATGAGTACAAGGAGGCGGGGAATTGGAATGGGGTCTAGGGAGAGTTGGTGCAGGATTTGCTGGTGGCTGTCTTAGTGGGGATCATGGGCTCTTAGCTTTCCTTACTAAACATCGTCTCTGAAATGGGGCCTGGATATGATGTAGGAAGTTCCTCTCCAAGAAGAGTCTTTGCTTTGTTTCTCAAATTGCATGGGTGTTTCGAGAACCACTTCTAGTCTGGAAGGAGAGGCTTATTTGTTTTATGCAATTTTTATTAGTTTTAAATTTATATTTATAGTTTTAAATTTATTTTAAAATACTTTTACTGTCATTTATATTTTAGAAAGTATTGAAAAGTGCAAAGATGTAAATATCAATCCTTCTATCCATCAGTCAGTTAAACATTATAATTTCACCCTCCAGGGACAATTGTTAATATTATATTACTATTTAGTATTTTAGTGAATTTTGAAATACATAACTGCATTAGGTGTATCTCCTTATACTCTTTTTTGTTTAAATTATATGCATCACCTCTCACTGTTAAAAACTTTTCCTAAACATGAATTTTCAGAGATGCTTAATATTCCATTCTGAATTTACCATATTTTACACAACCGTTCATCTAAATTTGGATATTTAAGTCAATTCCATTTAAAAAATTTCAGCCTTTATAAAGAATGCCACAAATAAAACTATTTATAATAATTCTCATCTATAATTCTGGTGATAAATTTATTTGTTTCTGTTACCTTTTTAAATTTTTGTGCATATTTTTGAGTAAGGAAGCCATGTAAGTTTTTTTTTAATTGCTAAAACTTTCATACATATACTCATATAAGCAAATTAGACTTCTCAGGTTAATGGAAGCATATTACAGAGATGTCAAGGGTAGTTTGAACTGGTAACATCTGCAGCTATTTATCTGTATACCTTGAATAATGAACAAAAATGCAGGAAAAAATTCAATTAAAATGGTTGAAATGATCGTAGCTCTCATGTATGGCCACTAGTTCTAATTCTCATCAATTGCTTTAGAAACCAAATAAATTTAAGTGTAATCTTGAGCTGATGTTTAAGAAGTTGTTTCACTTCAGATTTCATTTAAAGTAAGTTTTATTGGGGCACCTTTATTGGTTCAGTAGTTAAGCCTCTGCGTTCAGCTCAGGTCATGATCTCAGGGACCTGGGACCCAGCCCCGTGTTGGGTGCCAGCCCTGCACTGGGCTCCCTGCTTAGCTGGGAAGCCTCCTTCTCCTTCTCCCACTCCCTCTGCTGTGTTCTGTCTCTTGCTGTGTCTCTCTCTCTCAAATAAATAAATAAAATATTTAAAAAAAATAAATTTTATTTCTTAATATATGTGAAAGACCATTGAAAAGAGACCATTAAAAATGACAGCCCACCAGGTTAGTAGAGAAGCATAGGTAAGTCACTTTGTTGTTTGTGTTACCTCCCAAGTCATTTAGAAAATATATCCCCCCCTTTCCTTAAAAGATTTTAATGATTTCTATTTATTTATTATTTAGCTATTATGTCCAGTTAGCCATTGTATAGTACATAATTTGTTCTTGTTGCAGTATTCAATGATTCATTAGTTAAGTATATTATTTTTAAGTAGTCTCCTCTCCCAATGTGAGGCTCGAACCTATAACCCCAAGATCAAGAGTCCCATGCTCTATCGCCTGAGCCAGCCAGGTGCCCCCAAAATACATTTTCCTAAAGGGGAATGGAGCCACTACTTAATTTAGCACAGGTAGATTATCCCTTTTATATATAGGCAGTCCTCACTTTGCACAATAATGTGGGGCAGTAAAAATAATCGTACAAATGATCTTGAAGTCCATGGGAAAAAAAAAATCACGATTTTATTCTTTGTTCTGTGATCTTTAAACATTTTGTTGAAACATTAAATATGTCTTTACTGTTTATACATGTATATACATGGTTATATGTATATAGCAACACCATAAAATTGTAAAACTAATGTTTTGTATACTGTAATATATAACATATATTAGTGTTTTATTTGTAAAAATTTAAGTGTAGATTGAGCAATGCTTGTCTTCTTTTCATATAACTTAAAATAAGGAGTGAGAATCCTTTCTATGTGTTGGTTAATCGTCCTACTCCTTTTAAAATCTGAATCAACTTCTAACATTTTATCCTATGCATTGCAATGTTGGAAAATATCTTTGCAAATTTCTTTTATGTGAAGCTTTTTGTTGGAGTCACTTCTGGGACATTTTTATGCTTTTCATTACACCTCTTTTTCCCATTTATGTCTCCCTTCACTAAGTTCCTCTTGCTGACTCTCCTGGCATAGTGTGTATAATCTCATCATCAACTATTGCCTTGATAATTGCATTTATGTCTGATTGTAATTTTCAGCATTTCTACCTTTGTTTTTTTTTTTGCTCTACTTTTACCTTTATTGATCAGTTTTCTCTTTTGATTATTCATTTTTTGCAAAATGTCACCTGAGTTTGTCACCGGGTAACAGACACGGCCCAACCACATATTTCACTGTCTGAGTGGGAACTGAGTTACAGATGCTCAGTGATCGACCACTTGGAAAACGAGGGGTGCGATTGCTTTCTAATCATGATGCATATCTTTCACTTAGGTAGTGATGTGTAGCTGAGAAGTTGGTACTTTGTGTAATTACTCACACTGACTGTACTGTGCTAACTGAAATTGGAATCGTTGGAGGGCAAATGTGATTTAACTGATCCTGGTAACTGAAAGTTGTGTATATGGGAATCATACAAAGTCAGGACAGCTTGTATCCTTTGCTTCTACTGGAATATTTTAATTCTGTCTGAACTTTTGAGACTGGAGTTAAATGAATTAATACCACAAAACAAAGATCATTTCTGAATGTCTTGTTTAGTTTGCCTGTGCATGCTATTTTCTGACCTGATTCCTGGGTCACACATTTTTATTTGTTTGTAGGCTATTACAATTCTTGTCATCTGCATCATTCTATTACTATTTTGTAAACATTAAGTATCAAACATGTAGCAGTCAAAAAAATTCAAACAATACCGGGATGTTTTTATGCAGTTACTGTATACATATTTAGTTAAAAGAGAGGTACAGTATTTTTAAAACCTTATTTCGAAACAATCATACATTCATAGGAAATTGCAAAGGAGAGTACAGGGAGGTCCGAGGTACCCGTCACCCAGGTTTTCCCAGTGGTTATGTCTTATGTAACTATAGGATGATATCAAAACCAGGAACGCAACATTGGCACAATATATGTGTAGAGTTCTGTCGTTTTTATCACATATGTAAATCGATGTACCACTACTGCGAGATGCAGAGCTATACCATCACCACCAAGTCTCCCTCCTGCTACTCTTGTAGCCACACCCACCTTCCGTCCTCCTCTCCCTCATTCCTCACTCTGGCAACCACTACTCTGTAATTCTGTCTTTTAGTTAATTAATTAATTAACTTATTTATCTGCGATTTTGTCTTTTAAAAACCGACCGCATGTTTATTTTTTCATGGCTACATAGTAATCGTGTGTGTGCATTATAGTTTCATTTTTGTCAGTGTATTAAACATTTATATAAATGATTTCATGTTATTTTACCTTTGTGCAATTCTCAGAAAACTTTCATGATGTTTTTGAGGTCCATCCATTTTGATCATTGCTGATCTATTTTATAAATAGCCTATAGTGATAGTTTTTAACATCCAATTTGAGAATCTTTTAACTAGTGATTAAAATCTGTTTATACTTATAGCCATAACTGGAGTATTTTTATTGATTTATAGTATCCTATATATTTAACTTTCCATTTACTTTTCTCTTGTTTCTCTTTTCTTGCTTTCTTTTGGAATGATTTGATTTATGATTTTATTTCTTTCATTCTTTTTTTGAAGTAATACATTTTTTCCCCTTTTCTTGCAATGAATGCCTCAACTTTTCAGTAAAATTTTTGGTGTGATTAGTGACAAAAAACTGCCTAGTGTCTGAATGAGAATATATTTATGTCATCCCTTCTTTCTTAGTGTTTTTATTATGAAAATTTCAAACACAGAAAAGAAAAAAAAGAACTATGTACACCTATATGTCTATCATCTAGAATAAAAATAATGTTAAATTATTGCTATATGTGCACATCTACATGCACAGACATGCACCGTAGATAAACAACTTAAAAATAAATTGACAGATATCATGCTACTTCACCCCTAAATGCCAATAGTTTTGTATGCTTCTGTAAACTAAAGATAATTTTAATAAAATTTCACTAACATATATAAAATTATTAGTAACAATTCTCTCGTACAACCAATATATTCAGATTTTGTCAATTGTTCCAAATTTTTTAAATTCTTTTTTCAAACCAGATCCAACCAAAAACTACACACTGCATTAATTTGTTACGTCTCTTCAAACTTCTTAATCTGGCCTAAGGCCTACGCCTTCACTATTTTCACAACATTAATTTTTTGAAGATATCAGACCAGTTGTTTTGAGAATGACCCACTTATTGACTTTGTTTGGTTACTTCCTTATGGTGTCAATTAACTTATTCCTCTATTCCTTATATTTCCTATAATTTGTTCATTCATACCTTTCAGTGATATGTGAGTTAATTATCTAATTCGAGGTTGACTGTTATTTTTCTTGAACATTATTTTTTGGCCTCTTTTTTTTTTTTTTTTTTTTTTAGCTCACTTTAAGTCTATTGACAGTCTAATTACATTCCTTTGCAGATAATCTGCCTTTTCTCTCTGGTTCCTTTTAATATTTTCTTTGTGCTTTGATATTCTATAGTTCCAGCAAAAGTTATTTTGGGGTAGGCTTGTGTTGTTACTGTGCTTTGGGCTCCTTGTGATTTTCCTTTTCTTTCTTTCTTCTTTTTTTTTTTTTTTCTTTAAGATTTTATTTGTTTATTTGTCAGAGAGAGAGAGGGTGAGAGAGTGCAAGCAGGGGGAGGGCAGGCAGAAGGACAAGCAAACTCCCTACTGAGCCGAGAGCCTGATGTGGGACTTGATCCCAGGGCCCTGAGATCATGACCTGAGCCAAAGTCAGACACTAAACCAGCTGAGCCATCCCAGGCATCCCGCCTTTGTGATTTTTAAATCAAACGATTCTTATCACTCATTAATTATAAAATACTATCAAACACTAATCTCATTGGGGACACCTGGGTGGCTCAGTCAGTTAAGTGTTTGCCTTCGGCTCAGGTCATGAGCTCAGGGTCCTAGGATCAAGTCCCACAATGGGCTCCCAGCTCAGCGGGGAGCCTGCTTTTCTCTCTGTCTGCCATTCCCCCTGCTTGTGTTCTCTGTTTCTCTCTGACAAATATATAAAATCTTAAAACAACAACAAGACATCATTTCATTGAATATGTTTTGACTATATTCTTTCTATTTTCTCTTGCTGGAATTCCTATATCTTATATGTGGAACATTTTCATTTTATTTTACATGTTTCTTCTGTTTGCTTTCATGTATCCTATTCCTTCACTTCTTTCACTCTGTTCCCCTTGGGTCCTGTCCTCAGAACTATACTCCAGTTCTCTAATCTAAACCTCAGCAGCTCCAGGTACTCTGTTATTAATTCATCCTTTATATATATAGTTTTTAAAGACTTTATTCATTTGACAGAGAGAGAGATCACAAGTAGGCAGAGAGGCAGGCAGAGAGAGAGGGGGAAGCAGGTTCCCTGCTGGGCAGAGAACCCAATGCGGGGCTCGATTCCAGGACCCTGAGATCATGACCTGAGCAGAAGGCAGAGGCTTAACCCACTGAGCCACCCGGGTGCCCCTTCCTTTATATTTTTAATTTCAATGTTTAATTCTAAAATTTTTCTTTTTTGCCCCAAAAGTTCTATCCATTTTTTCCTATATCTTGATTTTTAAAATAATGTTGTTCTTTCCTTATAGTTTTTGTTCTTATCTCCTTAATAATTTAAAATAATCTTATTTTTTTAAAAAAGATTTTATTTATTTGACAGAGATCACAAGTAGGTGATCACAAGTAGGTAGAGAGAGGGGAAGGGAAGCAGGCTCCCTGCTGAGCAGGGAGCCCCATGCGGGGCTCTATCCCCGGAGCCTAGTATCATAACCTGAGCCGGAGACAGAGACTTTAACCCACTGAGCCACCCAGGTACCCCTAAAATTATCTTATTTTCTAGTTTCTTTCATATTATTTTTTTAAAAGGATTTGTTTTCTTTAATTAAGCCTACACTCAATGTGGGGCTCAAATTCGTAAGCCCGAGATCAAGAGTCACGTGCCCCACTGACTGAGCCCACCAGGTGGACTCCTTTCATATTATTTTATTACCTGAGGCTCTTGGGTTCTAATCTCCCTGTTTGTTGTGTTGCTTACTGTATTCATGTTGGAGTATTTCTTCTTAGGATTTGTAATTTGGAGTTTAGGTCAGCTTTATTGGTGATTGTGTGTATCCTTGTCCAGGGCCAGAGAATAATGCTGAGGAAAATAACCACCAACCTAGATATCTACATGTTGATAGAGAGTAGTTGATACAGAGTAGTTTTGCATTTTCCTCTATTGGGTGTTTCAAATTTAAGAGTTAGGAATGAATCTTCATGATGAGTTTTTTGGCTTAAAATTTCTTATTCCATAAGATAACATAAACTGAATCTTCACTTTCGCAAATGAGTTTTTACTTTTTAAATCTTCATAGGGCCTTTGGAAGAGATAGTGCCCTTTTTTGTCTCTGGAAATTTTGGGTAGAATGCTTATCTTAACTGAAGGGGAAGCCCCACTGGCATCTTAACTTCATGAAAGGTCTCATTTCTACTTCTTTATAGTATACGTGCTCAAGGCCACATCTCTTATCCCAGTATGGAAATTGAAGCTTTAACTTCTGGCCCCTAGATCATGTAACTCCTCTATTTTTGTCTGACTGATTTCTTGTAAGTTGCTTGTTTGGGTTCCTTCCTGGCACCTGGATATTTCTTTCTTTCATTTGACATCAACTATGTATTTGTCTTTCTGTTATAGTTGTACTTAGCATTTTAATATTTTTAATACCTTTGAATTATATTTTATTTTAAAGCTAGCATGTTCAAAATCAGCCAAGTATTAGTTCTAAATATATGGAAATATTGAGATTATAAAAAATTTTATTTTTCATTGATATGTTTAGCATTTCAGAATAAAAAGTTTAAGGGGTGATACAAACTTATTTTTCATAAATACTATAAACTGGGACAATATGGGAATGTAAAATAAATCGGGAAAGCAAGGGCCATGGATATTAAAACTGTGATGTTGGATTCACCAAACTACAGGTTTTGCCATTCTAATTCCAATAAATTAAAGTGATTAAATTATATTTTCAACTGTAAATCAATCCAATTTCTTCTAATCAAGGGTTGGGCTGGGAGATGGGACGTAATAATAGGGAGGAATATAGTAACGGGTAGCTTATCATAACTTTGAGTTTCAATTATTTCTTCCCTTGACAATTCAGGCAATACTTTTTTGTGTGTGTCAGAATTGCGTCTACTGGAAAGAAACTCCAAGGGAGACACAGGTACCTGAAGAAAGAGTAAGAATACAATGCATGTGAACAAGTCATTTCTGAGGAAACGTGAGTTCAAATAAATAATAAAGTTGCTTCTTCAAATAGAACAATATTTTAGCCTCTGTCATTACACAGTAGGATGGTCAAGATAGATTAAAAAAAAATAACTCATTCTCTTAAGAATCTTGTTGAGGAGTGGGGTATCTGGGTAGCTCAGTCAGTTAAACATCGCAAGGTCATGATCTCAAGGTCATGAGATTGAGCCCCATGCTGAGCTCCACTGGGACACTGAGCCAGATGGAGACCCATGTCAGGCATCCTGCCCAGGGAGGCTGCTTGAGATTTTCTCTCCTTCTCCCTTTGCTCCTAGCCCCCGCCCCGAAATAAATAAATAAATCTAAAAAAAAGAGTCTTGTTGAGGGGCATCTGGCTGGCTCAGTTGGTGGAGCATATGACTCTTGATCTTGGGATTATAAATTCAAGCCACATATTACTTGTAGAGATTACTTTAAAAAACCAAAATCTTAAAAAAAAAAAACTTGTTGAGAAAATTAGACATTTTTCAAATAGGACACAATATGGAAATATTTATACTGAGAAAAGATCTCTAAACTTTTAATTTTGAGAGATAAGTGTAGCTGAGAATTTAATAGCATCTATTTTAAACTTTTTTTTTTTTTAAAGTAAACTGTACCCTCAACATGGGGCTTGAATTCACCACCCCAAGATCAAGAGTCACATATTCCATTGATGGAACTAGCCAGGTGCCCCTAGATGAGGGTAAATTTATTGATTCTGTTTTTTCCCAACGTGGGGCTCAAACTCATGACCCAGAGATCAAAAGATGCATGCTCTACTGATCCAACAAGCCAGGCACTTTTAACAAGGTCTATTTTAAAATTAGAATCAATCCGTTTGAATCTACTAGCTCTGCTGCTTTTGGGAAAATAACAATGCTAACTCTCACTTTACTTATCTGTAAAAGGACAGCAATACCAAACTCTCATGTTTCTAGTGGGAATGAAAATGACACATTCATAAAAGAATAAGATGACACATTCATGAAATATACTATGCAAACCCCTTAGCACAGTGCCTGCCTGCAACGACTGTTAGCGCAATAGCTATGAAATCAACACAGAGGTTTCAGAATCACGAGAGGTGAAAAGGCTCCAGAAGACTAGAAATGTGAGGAGCTTATCTCTTAACTAGCTAGCTCGAATTCTGGGATTTCTAGAGACACAACAAATAGAGGAGATAATACTATCTTCATAGCTTGAAAATACTGTGGTGAAGATTTTTCTATAATGTGAATTGCAATTTACAGAAAATGAAGCCCTGTTTGAGAAGGAAAGAGAAGCAGTGCATTTTGTGAATGAGCCTCTGTGGGTACTCTATGTTAATGTATTCATTCTGGGAGAAATACTTTTATCGTCTGTTACCTACTTGGGATAAAGACTGTAACAGGAAAAGTTTTCAGGCGACCGTGAATCTCCTTTTTTCCCCCTTTGGTCAAAACGTTTCAAACCTGGATAATTTTTGTAATGATTAGAAATCATATTCTCTATGAGTAGAGAAGTTGATTCCTTGTTTTTAATTTGCCTATCCATTTTCCTAGGCAAATTGGTGTCTTCTGTACTAGACTAGGAAAAAAAAAAAAAAACTTGTAACTAAGTCTTATTCTTTTGAAAAGGCAGTGGTGACATTGAGTCACCTGAATCCCATCCCTGGGCAACAGTGACAAATGGTCACTTGCAGTGCAAAGATCAAGTGCTGAGAGTGTGAGGTCAGCTGCTTTACACGACACCTAATGGGACTGTCATTTCTCAGGGTCCCCAGCCAAAGGCAGGGTGGCGACATGGTGTACCCATCACTAAGGTGCCATGTCTGGCATCTAAATGGAGCTCAGTAATTCCAGCGGAGTCAAGTTATTAGAGATCTAATTGCCATTGTCTAATAAATTCTTTTGAGGTCTTTGTGTTGGTTCACTTAAATATTCAATGTATCTAGCTCGAAGGAGTTATTAAAAATGTAATTGTTTTGTAAATTTTTATCTTTCAATTCCAAAACGCCCTCATGAATTAATAAACAGTGTTCAGATAAAATAAGCATATTCATCAATAATGCAAGATTTTCTGTGTCATTGGGGGGTGTAACCTTACTACACTGTTGATTTGAAACTCTGGGGAAATAACATATCTCCTGTAATACACTTCCATCTTGGATAGTCTAGATCGTGTTTAGCTGGAGAGTTTTTACGTTGAAGGAAAATGTTTTTATTCATATCTGATTTCCAATGGAATTTATTTGAACTCATCATCATCCTAAGTTTATTTCCAGTTATTACTTTCTGGCTTGCTTTTCCAAAGCTAGCTATGAATACACAGTGGACTTTAAAATAGCAAGGCTCTTTGTGTTTAAAGTGAGCCATGATCGTCTTGTCCCCAGCTAGGGACATGGAACACAACCTTCCCAAGGCATTTAGAGGCCTCGCAAAAGATTGACCCTTAGTCAACAAATGGGGAAATATAAAAAGTTGTCCAAAGGGATGAGTGCTTCCTTAAGTGAACTGATTGACAGCTCTAGGCCTGCCCAGTGACACTGTCATCTGAGGGACCCTACACTTTCTTTCCCAGGTTTTCTGAAGTTTCTCGGGTATCATGAGGGGACAAACCCCTGTGGTACTGGCAGACCCCTCTCTGTCAGAGGGCTAAGACCTGGACTAATTCATTGCAGTGCAGTTTAATTAAACTGCACCAGAGTTGTTTCCCTGGTAAAATAAGTGTGGGAAGAGAATGTGTGTCAAAAGGGACATGCCCCTTACTGTGTGTGCTTTATTGTTACACCACAGCTAATATATTGTGGGAATTCCCATGGAGTCAATGATAAACTGTATTATCGAGCTCCATAAAATAGGCATTCTACTAGTGCAGGTTACTGTAGCTCACAATTCTATTAATCCTTCTAATTTATTATATTATAGCTGTATGTGAGGTCTCATAAATTTATTATACCCCTTTCATCTGAAAAAAAAAAAAAAAGCACCATGCTTGTTTCTCCTCTCAAATAAAACCTTTTATTATTTGTTGTGTCTGTCTCTAAAAATGTAATAGCCACTTGTAAGAAAATATAATTACTGGCTGAGAAATGTAAACTGCATTTGACATGTCTTCTATTCTAAAATTAAAAAATTCTATTAAACCTTGCGGTATGTGTACAAATACTAGTGCACGAAGACCCATTTTTGTTTTGTTTTGTTTTTGTTTTTTGTTTTTTTTGTTTGTTTGTTTCCAGTTTTCTGGCAATAAGTTCACATAAATGATAACTTTATAATTTTCACTGTATTCAACATTTTGTTTATGATAAAGGAATTTACTTAGAGTATTTTTCCTCTTTATCATTTATACCAGGGGTCAGTGGAAGGGCAGACATAACGTCTGCTTTGTTCATTTCTGTATCTCCAATGCCAAGTATGACGCCTGGCACATATTAGAGTTATAATAAATAGACGTAAATAAATGTAAGGTGAATGAAGTGGAAAATTCTGTGAATACTTATGCAGATCCTTGTAGGATTTTTACCTCTATATTCATTAACATGTTTACTAATGACAGCTTATTTTTTTTATCTTTACTATTGCACAAAGATTTGGCTTCCTGCTTAAAAGTATGTCTAAAATATGCAAGGAAAAAATGATATGTGCAAGAATAAGTTCTTTAAGTTATGAAATTTCAGTCACTGCTTTCAGATTACATTTTCATTTAGTTTTAAAAATCTTGATGCCTCAAAAGAAACTATACCTTGAGCACTGAAAACAAGCTAAAAATCTGGGGGCTAGCCCTTTTGTAATAAGAAGAAGTGTATATTGAGCGACACTTCATAGCCATTGCTCATCAGATTCATACCTCTCCTGTTTGTAAATGAGCTGAGCTTAGAAATATGTGAATTTCAATTAGGCAGCCTCATTTTGTTATCCTGAAGTAAAAACATAAGTTCTGATCAACACAGATGGACTGGACGTGGAATAGATCTCTACTCAGTTACTTTCTCAGATCCCAGGTGACCAGTGAAAGACACCACAAGTCTTTTTAGCAAGCCTTGCTTTAGATCAATGTACATGAAGGGAAATGATGATTAGTTTCAGTACAGGCAGTCAGAAATTAGAAAAGGAACAAAGATGATTGGTACTGTGAGCATATTATTAGAAACTTGAGAGACCAAATCAAGCTTGGCGATAGAATTGTTGTTTCATTGATTCACAGACCTGGGGATAAAAATATATGTTTATAAAAAATATATGTTTATAAAAAATAAAAAATCAAAAAAAAAAAAAAAGCATTTCTGTTGTGACACAATTTGGGTAACAATAACGAGATTGGCATAATTGTCTGGTGTTGGCTAAATTTCCTGTGTTTCTGTTTTGCAAATGAAGAGAAATCTTCTGTTTGATATCACGGTTTTTCCCATCATAAGAAGAAAAAAAAATCTTTTTAAAAAATTTCTTTTCAGTGTACCAGAATTCATTGTTTATGCACCACACCCAGTGCTCCATGGGGTATGTGCCCTCCATAATACCCACTACCAGGCTCACTCAACCTCCCCCCGCCCCCCGCCCCTTCAAAACCCTCAGACTGTTTCTCAGAGTCCATCGTTTCTCATGGTTCGTCTCCCCTCCAATTTTTTCCAACTCCCTTCTCCTCTCTATCTCCCCATGTCCTCCGTGTTGTTTCTTATGCTCCAGAGAAGAAAAAAAAATCTTAAAACAAGTGCGATAAATGGGTCCTGAACTGACAACATGGGTGGTTCCAGCGATACCACTTACATAACCTTGATCTTAGACGCCAGGTTGAATGTATAGGCCGAGTCTTGTCCCAGGTGAGATCAAACTTGTTCAGGGATTACGAAGGGAGTTATGCAGCTTAGTGGAAGAGCAGGATTTTTTGATTGCATCACCCCTGGATTTGGATCTTAGTTCTACCTCTTCATAATTGTGCAAATGCAAGAAAATTACTTAATTTTTCTCAGCCTTCATAATAGAATTTTAATGAAAATTATACTGGATAGTATATGCCACATGCTTAGTGTAGTTTCTGGCACATAGTGCCATCTCGATAAATAATTGTAAATATTTACCATTATTGTCTTTGCCCCCAAGGTAAGAATTTTCTAGAATAATATGGCAAATCCTCCCAAAGAGATTTCTATAGAACAAGTTTCCTACTATTGGATTATCAACTGTTTTTTACAGGTGAGTTTACATACTATCTCTCCAAAGAACAGTGAATTAAATTGTAGATTATAAGGGGGCGATTCTGCTACTAATTTTCTCTGAGGTTGTAACTAGTTTCTCTCTTCTTTTGGTGTGCTTTCAAAATAGACCAACTCTACTTCTCCATAAAGCAAATGAAAGGGACATATTTAGATCACTACTCCACTTTTAACTTACATATATATATGTATTCAGATATTGCACTAAGGAGAATGTGCTCTGTTCATTCTCTAACTACAAAATTAATGTTCTCAGGGAGATAAAGCTGAGCTTCTAGAACTTTCCAGCTAGAAGGGATTTTGTACTTCACTGGTCTTATGATTTTTGTTTGATTAGCATCTCCAGTACTTGACCTAATTAAACTTTGTGCCAAATACTATATCAAGTATGTTGTGTGGATTATTTTATTAAAATTTCACAACCTAAGAGGAAGGTGTAGTTATGACCTCTGAATGATGGACTAGGATGCTGAAGTTTAGAAAGGTTATGTAACTTGCTCCAGATCATACATGTAGCAAATCATAAAGCAGGGATTGAAGAGGTAGTAGTCATTCCAGGTATGTGCTCCTAACTGTTCTGCAATTTCTGCAACCCCCAACCTACCGCCCACCCCACCAGTGTAAGTCCTTTCTATTTTTCTGGGCAGTGCCTAGTCAATACAGGCTTTTGATCAACTCATAGAGGATACGAAGCTTAGAAGAGGTTGATCGGCCTAGAATAGCACAGGGAGATCACCTTCTTTAGAATCACTGCCCTAACGGTTACTTGAAGATGAGGTTTCTTCCTCTTGTAATCACATGCACATTTACGTTCTTGCTGTCATAAAACATGCTATAAATCAAATATGTAAAATGAATGATTTATTTCACATTTTTAAAATAGATTTTATTTATTTATTTGAAAACAGAGATCACAAGTAGGCAGAGAGGCAGGCAGAAAGAGAGCAGGAAGCAGGCTCCCTGCTGAGCAGAGAGCCCGATGGGGGGCTCAATCCCAGGATGCCAGGATCATGACCTGAGCCGAAGGCAGAGGCTTTAACCCACTGAGCCACCCAGGTGCCCTTATTTCACATTTTGAAGTGCTGCTTTAACTCTTTTTCTTTAAAAGAATGAAGTGGAGTCTAATAATACATAAAAGAAGCAAACTCTTTTTTAAATTTAATTTGGTTTTATTTTTTTCAGTGTTCCAAAATTCATTGTTTATGTACCACACCCAATGCTCCATGCCCTCCAGTACATGCCCTCCTTAATACCCACCACCAGGCTCACCCAACCTCCCACCACCCTCCCCTCCAAAGCCCTCAGTTTGTTTCTCAGACTCCACAGTCTCTCATGGTTCGTCTCCCCTTCCAATTTCCCCCGACTCACTAAAAGAAAGACACTCTTTGATGACTCTATAGAGTCATTTTAATAAAAAAATAAAGATGACATTTAATATATAATTTGAAATTTGAAAACAGATTGTTTCTGTATGGCAAAACTATGTAAAATATCTAATGCCTTCAATTTTGTTATTAAAGTATGGTAAAATATAAAGATGTAAAGTTAAAAGTTTTTTCTAATGTTGTGTCTCATTCTGATGATAGAAAAATAGAATTAGTACAAATAGATACTTAAGGATGTTAACTCATTCTTATTTACAAATGCAAATTATCATTCTGGTTGTTTAGGAATTTAGGTATGAACTTACTTTTTCCTGCACTGAGATAAAAGAGCAATTTTTGACACAAAGGTTGACAACAGCAGTAGCAGTTTACATGCTGTGTCTCTTAGAAGTGAACAAGAGATTTTTCCTATTTCCTATTTTGTGAGATTAGGTGGGTTTATATAAGGTATTATGCAGATTAACTCAAGAGTTTTAAAATATCTATTGTGTACGACTAGAGTAGCTGCTATTAGAATTAGTATATTGAAGATAGTTTACCAAAATAGTTTCAAAATACGATGTTTTTCTAGCTTTGAAATGAAATGAGATTAGTAAGCATCAAATTAGTATTTTTACTTTAATTTTAAAATTAAGACATAAAATTGGATATGGGAGATCTTTAAATCATATGAAATTATTAGGAGGGAGAGATCATGCCATGTCACAATAAAAGCAAACCCCAGAAAGCAAAATAATTCTTAGAAATGAAAGCAACATGGTTTTAGCACTATTTCTTCATTTGCCAAAATATCTGTTGTGCTTTCTGTACATAATAAGTCAACTTAAAGGCATTCTCCACACTTTTCCAAATCAAAGAAATCCATCCAATATTTGCCATTCTTTTATTTTATATCTTAGCTTGCCTTTGATTTGATGTCTGCTGGTAGATTCTTAGACAATGCTATAAGTTGTAATTTAGGTGCCTGCATTCTTACGACTTTTCATGGGACTTATATGAAAACTCTGTTAAAATCTCCTGCCTTCTTCTGGTATATAACCGAGAGTAAGAGTGAGCATCTGGAGACAGAGGGCCCAGTGGAAGAGTAGCATGACCTTTGACTTGCTTGTGATGTACTGGATCAAGATTTTGGGAAATGCTGTCTAGGATAATCCATCACAGAGCAATTTGGTGTAACCTTGATGACCCTGTTCTTCTTGCACAAGTGTAATCCTGGTGCAGCCAGTGGCTTTTAAAACATTTGTGTCTGTTGAATAAAGACATCCACCCTACAGAGCAATAAAAATTCAAAATGTGAGTTTGTCAGACAAAGTAAGGAGTAGATACGTGAAAACATTGCTTAGTGTAAAAGTTGCTGTTGAAGTCTACAGACACTGGGGAAAAAAATTTCCAAGCCAATCAAATAGGCCTTGCAAGTGAGAACAAATGCTATTTTTCTCTTGGTTGTCACCACAAGGGTGACACTCGTTTGCATCTCTAAATATACTTTGTAGCTGCATAATACTGTAAAGTTCCTGTGTTGATGTGAAAGACACTCAGAACAAATTTAAAAAATGAATCTAGATAGAATTAAGTAAAAGCAAGAAACAACCACCAGGCCAAGGAATAGAAACCTTTGCAATGTGAAAAGTTAACAGTGAGAAGAGGTGGCCATAACTAAGATCCTTGGGAAAAAGGCAAAAGATGCATGTGATCTGAAGGAAAACCAGAGTATTCCATTTCTACTGCCTCAGTCCAATCTACCTTTAAGTCTCATCTGCTTGATTGAAACTACTGTCTTGGTATGTTGGAATCCAACTTGACTCCCTTCCAATTAATTCCCCAACCTGCCCCATAATGCATCTTTTTAAAAGTCTAATCTGATCCAGTTACTTCTCAGCTTTAAAGTCAAAGCAAAATTGGGGCACCTGGGTGGCTTAGTCAGTTAAGCATTTGGCTAAGGTGTCCTGGGATTGAATCCCATGCTGAGCCTCATGTCTGGCTCCCTGCTCAGCCGGGTCTCTGCTTCTCCCTCTCCCTCTGCTCTCTCTCTCTCTCTCAAGTAATAAAATCTTTAAAAAAGAAATAAAGTCGAAGCAAAATAAACCCCAGCAAAACATAAAGGAACAAAAAAACTTCGGTACTTCACCCTTAGCCCAACCACTGAAATCCCAGATCAGGGTTTTCCCCTACAGCCTTAGTTGCACTACTGCTACCTCAGGTACCAGCCATATTAAACTTGTAATTCCTCAAGAGTGTCATCTTTTCTCTTTCACACCCAAACCCCTGCTCGTCTCAGCCTAGGCCTTCTACGCCACCTTCTCATGCTTCCTGTCTCAGCCGCACACTTCACTTCCCCAAAAGGCACCAGTCCTCCCGACTGGGTTGGGTTGGCGTTGTGTGCTTCCAGGGTTTGCGTGGGCGCTGTTGTCTCTGCGGAAGAGGAAATGGAAGACCCGAGAGTCTGACTTGTTTGCAGAGTTTTACACACCTACAGAATGTCAGGGCCAGACCTTAAATTCAAGACTTCTGGCTTCCGTCTAGAGCTCATCCCATTATTACCCAGTAATCACTCAGATGCTTAATTTTACCTGCTCAAATATGGGTTTACGTAGAATTACTTTTGGTCCTGTGAAAGTTCTATGTGGCTTCGTTCCTCTATTCCTTTACATGTTTCCTACCTGTAGGTTTGTTTTGTGTGTGTGTCCACCTGGGAAATCTTACTCCTTTGTTAAGTCCCCACTGTAGAATGTGAAACATTATTCTTAGATCCATCGTCCTTTTCAGGCTCACTATGTTACTTAGTCCTCACCACTGTTGCAGAGCTTAAGGATTTTGATGAAAGTGTCCTATTATATGTTTAATACTCCTCTTAGAGAGTGACCTTCTTGTAGCAAAGATTTATTTGAATCATGTCTATTCCTGCTGGCACCCACTGTACTTCCTAATGCATAGTAGGTCCAGAATTTGAAGTTGAATCATGGAAGCACATGTTGGTAATACCTGTATGTCCATTTCTCATACTTTCTCTCCACGATACTATATAAATCATCCAGCTTATAACTGTAAATTGTCATCAGGTTGTAAGGTGTGACCTCTTTTTGCCTAAAAGAAGACCTTACATGACTTGTCATGGCCCAAGAGCCACATTCTTACACAAGTTCTAGCTGCTGCATGGGAGTTTGATTTCTAAGGTTTCTGTCTTCATACATTGATAATATGAGATTTCAGAGATTAATGGAGGTCTCTCACATTGCTATCTCACACACACACACACACACACACACACACACACACACACATATTTACTGACATGGTATCTCCAAATTCTTTTTCAGTCTGGGGAAGTGAGAGCTGTGTGTCTAGAGGAGGAAGGCAGAGAATGAGGAAGAGACTTTTAATTGCCTTTACAGGATGGAACAGGTTAACCAGAGTAACCTAGGTTTTGCATTTGAGCTATGGGATTTCAGAATTTTCCTTTCTTCTTTGTGCTCTTCCCAATTTCCCATCTCTGTTTTTGAGGTTGCCCTCCCATTAGGCAATGCAGTCAGAGGCAGCTGTTCTGATGGAGAAGCCACTGCAGCAGCTCTAGTGTCACGTGAGGGATATTTTCCTTCTTGTCTGGACACAGACACGCACAACTGCTCTCATCCTGATGCTTTGCAATGTGTTTTAGTAGGTTACTTTTTGCATTAGCATAAAATCAAGTTGTCATTGTATATAGTGGCACAAAAATTCTATGGCTTTAAGTCCTAGATAATCACAAACCTTTTTCCTTGCTCAGCGGGGAGCTTGCTTCTCTCTCACCTTCTGCCCTCCCCTCCACTCCTGAGCTCTCTCTCTCCCAAATAAATAAATAAAATCTATAAGAAAAATAACCACAAAACTTCTGTTGAAGTATTCTTTCAAATCTCTCTTTTCTGCCTTCTTCTTTATTCATCTACTATTGCCAATGAAGAATAAGAAAATAAATCTTTGATGTTTCCTTGGAATTGGTGGAAATAGCATGAATTAGGAGCCAGAGGATCTTGGGTTAGCATCCTGCACCATTTATTAGTGGTGTACCCTTGAATAAAATGCATCCTCATTCTGAAGCACTTTTCTCACCTGTAAAATGGACTTGATAGTGGCCACCTCACAAGTGATTAATGATGCGGACTCCTGGTGGGTCTAAGCTCAACAAGTGTTAGTTTTCCTCTCTTTCTCCTCCTTACTTTCTTCTCTTTCTTCCCACCTCTTGATTGAGTTGTTAATGGGTTGTGAAAGTCCCAAAATACATGGCATAAAGGATAGGAGAGATACAAAGTAGCTACATAATAGCTTTGTTATTCACAAGGTATGGGAAGCAGATATGCAGAATTGGGGGGGGGGATATGTTTGACAGTCTCTATAAATTTCATTGTTAAACCTTAAAACTGTTTTTTTTTTTAACTTTTATTATTATTTTTTTAATAGTTTGTGAAGCTTCATGAGTGGTTCACTCTGTCCTTTAGAAATCACTAACCCAGGGGGCACCTGGGTGGCTCAGTTTGTTAAGCGAACTCTTGATTTTGCTCAGGTCGTGATCTCAGGGTCATGATCTCAGGGTTGTGAGACCAAGCCCTGAATAAGGTACCACACTGAGCATGGAGCCTGCTAGAAATTCTTTCTCTCTGCTTCCCCTGCCACCATTCTCTCCCTCTCAAGAAAAAACAAAAAACAAAACAACAAAAAAAAACCCACCAATCCAAAGATAGAAAACTAAATTCCTTTTTAGGCCCTAAATCCATGACTCTCAGCCTTGACTGCAAATTAGAACTATCTGGAATACTTAACACACAATTACATTTTTTTTTTTTTTACTTTTTAAATTTTTTTATAAACATATATTTTTTCCCCAGGAACACCCATTACTTCAAAAAAAATCAATTAAATAATTTTTATTTTTAATTTTTAAAAAGTTTTTTTTTTTTTTTTTTTTTTTTTTTTTTGAGGGAGAAGGAGAGAGCATGAGCAAGGGGGCAGAGCAGAGGGAGAGGGAGAAGCAGACTCTTCACTGATCAGGGAGCCCAACATGGAACTCGATCCCAGGACCCTGGGATCATGACCTGAGCTGAAGGCAGACACTTAATGGACTGAGGCATCCAGGTACCCTGCACCAAATGCTTTTTAAATAATGAAATTATTTTAAAGTTTCTAAAAACATAGAGATAATGGAGTCCCAGCCTGCACTTCTTAAGTTAGGATCTCTGGGGACGAGTTCTCGGCATCAGTATTAGAACAAAGTTCTCTCAGTTATTGCAGTGATGGTTATAAACCTTGGCCTAAATCATAATGTCACTGTAATGTTCATGCATATTTGATTGGGATCATAAAATATAGTAATAGTTGCGTAGAGGGACTTTTTAAAAAGGACATAAACCAGGGGGGAAATTAAATTGACAAAATGTAGAAAAGATAAATATTATTTGAAAATATTATCCATGGCTATGACAAAATAAGATTTCTAAGGCTCCCCGGATACTATAAATATGGTAAATTCCAAAGGGAAGAGCCATTCTTTTTCTTGTGAACTCAGATGGAGTGGCTTTGGGAGGTTGCTAATTAGATTCAATGAAGGTTTGAAAATGTGCATTTTCTTTTTTAAATAAGGAAATCGGTTTTAGAAGCCACATTTCTGAGAATAAGAAACTTGAAATTAAAATATGACATGTTACATTCAAGGAAGAAGCTAAAGAGTGTATTTGATGATCTAAATGGAAATGTTAACCCCTTGGAAACTCCTGACATCTACTTAGTCAGAAATGGAAAAGAGCTATCAGATAACAGAGCCTATTCCCCCGGGAGCCTCATGGATTGTGTCTAGTGCCCAGATAGAGGATAACGTGCTCCTCCCGGCCTATAGGCCATCGTCCTAAGTACTCACTTGGCAGACATCCTGGAAAATTGTAGTGTTGTGAGGGCTAAGTTACTCTTCTCAGACATCTCTATTGGACATGATAAAGAAAAAAAAAAAAAAACCCTCAAAGCACAAAGTATACAATCCGATGTACATTTTAAAGGATGTACTAGTGAGTATTTACATAGTGGGTCAGATTTTCATTCTGTGAGATTCAAAAGAAGAAAAGAACTCTTTGAGTTGAGAATCTTATTGTTTTTAGTGATGGTGTTTAGAGACAAGTGGCCCAATAGCCACTACTTTTGAAGATCGTGATTTTATAAGCAATGGAAGTTTCAGATGTCAGTAACCCATGTTGCACTGGTTTAAGGTGATTGTCACAGTTATTTCAAAGTCCTCTAACATTGTTATTTGTAGAAAATAAATCTGACATAATAAGACTTTGATGAAAACAAAGACCTCTCTTTTCTTAATTGTCATCTATTTTTTTAAAGATTTTAGTTATTTATTTGACGGAGAGAGGGAGAGAGATCACAAGTAGGCAGAGAGGCAGGCAGAGAGAAAGGGGGGGGAAGCAGGCTCTCTGCTGAGCAGAGAGCCCAATGAGGGGCTTGATCCTAGGACCCTGAGATCATGACCTGAGCCAAAGGCAGAGGCTTAACCCTCTGAGCCACCCAGGCGCCCCTTAATTGACATCTGTTGTCAATGAGTTGACAATATAAGGCAAGACAAAAAGAACTCAGCCTTTTTCTGAGTCTCAGCTGACTGACATATCTTCAGAGTAAATACTTGTGAAATAAATATAATTATTAATTAATATTGGTTATTGCATCTTCTCAAAAAACAATCCAAATTATCTCAATGATCAATTTATTTTGGATTATTTTTCTTTTCTTTTCTTTCTTTTTTCTTTTTTCTCATAGAAACTCATCACGAATAGCAATTATTTAAAATCACATTTCCTTACAGACTCACTTTTTTTTTTTTTTGCCAAACTGGTATTATCAGGAAGATTTCAGCAATCTTTGGATTGTATACAAAATAAATTATGAGATCATTTGAGAGCCTTTGACTGCAAAATAAATTACGTCCTTTCTATGACTGGCTGTTACTGAAACCAGGTTTATATATTTTTGTTTTAGAATGATGCTGATCCTCAGTTAAAAATTTTTATTTACATGTAAGTAAATTTAAAAATCTGCCTACAAAACATTTTGCATGCTTAAAAGTTTGGAAAACTTGTAGTATTTCCTCTCCTTCATTTTTGTTCAGTATATACCTTAGATTTGTTGGCCAAGTGCAACTGTCAGCTCAAAAAGGCTTGGCTGCTGCTTGTTCTTGGTAGCTCTATTGGTTCTTCTGAGCCATGAATCAGAGGTCATTTGGTCATTTGATGGAGACTCTGCTGTCCTTCACCAAAGAGAGAGAAAAGCATTTGCCTTGAAGCATTGCCTTGCCTGTCTACCTGCCATGTCAGGATTCAGAAATAGAATGGCTATAACTTGTGTTCCAGGGGAGGATACCTGGAATGGAATACTGTACACAATTAGGATTGGCTCGAGCACCCTTGTCACAGCCCTGCATTTTAGTTTGGGTAAAGGTTGTCACTGCATGGCCAGAGCTTAGGCAATTTAGAATTCTCTAAAGGAAGGTATTCAACTTATAAAATATAGACATAAGTTCCTACTAAAATGATGATTAATTTTATTAGATACATTGACCCATAATTCATAACTTTAGTACAGTATTACCCTTCAGTTAATGACTTTGTTAGTTCTGCATTTACAAAGTGATTATTTACTTCAAAATGTACTTTAATGAACTGATTCATACTATCACTCATTTCAGAAAGGATGCCAAGTGGCTTAAAGGAAATGTCACAATGAGATAAATAAAATACAAACATGAATGGAAAAGAGGAAGGAAAAGAACAAGAAATATAAGGAAAAGAAGATGTAATGCACATAGAATAATCTACATATAAATTTAAGGTAACACTTTATTGAAATCTAAGTAAAATTAGAAAATCATATGCTTTCTCATTTTTTAATTCAGTTGCTTATGAATTGAAATTGATTCAGAGCTATTTTTATTATTTTATTATATTATTTTTATTATAATATCCCATATTTTAAATTAGATGATGTAATTGATGATGATCTTTAGTTTGTCATGCTTATGCAGGTTATGGAGAAAGTCACAGCATAGAGGATGATCATATTGGCTTAAGGTTATCAGAATTTTCTTAATGAGTTTGTTAACTATAGTCATGGTCAAAATATTTGAGAACATGGAACTGTTCTGTATTACAAATACTTTCAATATTCCAATGCATTTTTCATGTTGAAATGAAATACATGGATTCAGTATATATATTTTTATATGCTTCATATTGATTATACATGCACATATCTTGAATAACAAGATTCTGTTGGCGGCATAGAATTAAGGAGAAAATGTGACACCACCATCATAACAGATGTCTTTGGGAGCACTTTGCAAATTTGAGTGTTGCTCACAAATGAAGACAAAAACAAAAATAAAAATAAAATTATAACCAAATGACATACATGCCATCTTTATAGCTATACACATTACTTTCAGGGTTTAAAATTTATTTGTTAAATATATACAATTCTATTTCTCACTAATACCAAGAAGCAAGAATAAAACTCACCCCCAGTGGAAAAATTATAATGGAAAGAAATTCTATAAGATTTTATTTACTTGTCTGTCAGAGAGATAGAAAGAGAGAGCACAAGCAAGGAAAGCGGCTGGTAGAGGGAGAAACAGGCTCCCCGCTGAGCAGGGAGCCTGACGTGGGGCTCAATCCCACGACCCCGTGACCACAACCTGAGCAGAAGGCAGATGCTCAACTGACTGAGCCACCCAGGCATCCCAAATGGAAAGAAATTTTTAAAAGAAAGAAGGAATGAGGTTTAATTTTTTTTGTCAGATAGTTAATCTACTTATTTTCTCAGTTTAAAACACTTGACATTTGAAATCCAAAGCATTTAAGTATTGCAGTGGATGACTGCCTTAAAAAAAAAAAAGGTTAGAGGTTAGATAGAGGTTAGAGAACTAATAAAAAAACAAGCCCATGGTATACTTATTTCTGTAAGAATAGTTCTTCTGGGGAGAAATACTGTTTCAGGTCTCAAAGGAAGCCATGCAAAATCTGTGCGTGATTGTGGGAACAGGAAAGCATGGTGTCTCCATGAGCTAAGCATGTAAGGGAGAATACACAGTGTAATGACAGGCAGCTCTAGCTACCGCAGGGATCTCAGAGATCAGCACTGAGCCTGACGCTGCATGACTGGCTGAGGAGAAGAAAGGACTTGCTTTAAAAGGCTACCTTTGGTTTCAGGTATCTTATTCCTAGAATTTATACATTAAAATAAACACGTTCCTGGTAGGGACATGGGAATCAGTATGAAATAAATACCTTTCACGTTAGTCAGTGGCTGAGCAACTTTGAATTTTGTTTCACAGTAAGCTCTGATCAGAAGCTCTGTGTGTGTGTGTGTGTGTGTGTGTGTGTGTGTGTGTGAAACCAGCCATCACTAGGCACAGAAATTATAATATCAAAAGTAATTCTCTCTGAAATGTTGAATAAAGAATAGGAATAGTTAGAGCGGAGAAAGTGCAAGATTCCCAGGAAGATTTCATTTATGATTGAGAGGAAAATGAATTCATTTATTATTATTTTTTGTAAGTAAATATCTTTCAAAAGTCTAATCAGGGTTGTATTCAGGAGGTAAAATGAGAAAACGTTGATTTCAGCAGTATAAGAAAGGAACAGAGGGATCACTAGCCACTCATTTCATGAAGAAGACTAAACCTAAATCATAGGCATTTGAGAAGATGGCTTCTGAACATCACATTGTACTGCGAACATTATATGGGCAGAAGAACCTGATTTCACTAGATGTATTAATTTTAAGTAGAGATAAAAAAAACCCAGATCAATTCAGCATAAACACACAAAAAATGGCTATAATTACTTTTATGTTATAGAATATTAACTTGACAATCTAAATGTTAGGACAAACAAAAACATTTACTTCAGGTAATGCTTTACTGCTATGGCACAATTAAATGCATGGTTTACTTGAATTATAGAAAACCCACTGAGTCATGGGTTATCATTTAAAAATATCTCCAAAGCTGTTAATTGCAGTTCACTGTTTCATTATATGATAAATCTTCCTGTTGAAGATTGAGGAGGAGGATTTGTGACATTCAGAAACAGTATCTGCATGTTTGGTAAACTTGGGAAATCAGAGAAAAACATAGAAGGCTTAATTTTCAGTCATGTTTTGGGAATTTTCACTTGAAAGATATAATTTGGTCTACTTAGCCATCATACACCCATAGGAACACAAATAAATACAAACCAGCACAAAAAGCTACTAGACATAAGCATTCTCATGTTGTCTGTGCCGGCAAGAGCCTTCTGGGAAGGTGGGGGTGGGGTGGTAGTCTCTTCACCTGTGGTGGGAAAAAGCCACCTATCACATGGCATGAAGTTGTGTCTGACATGGTCCTGAGCAGTGTGGGATGCTGGTCTGAGGGAATGTTTGAGGTGGAGAATACAGCTAGTTTATTAGAACAGGCCACATGAATTCTCACCAGCAGACCATCTCGTAGTGTGGGTCTGAATAAAACTCCAATATGGGATATATATTTAATTATCAGGATGCAAGAGAAGTTAGGGGACAAAAGCACCTAGTAGTAATTCAGTTAAAGTGAGGTAGCATGGTGAAGTAAGAGGGAAAATGAATGTTTCACTTGATTCTAACACATTTAATTTGTCTTTCAACTACTACACAAAGATAATTATTTCAGACAATAGATCATTCTGTTTCAGTCTCTGATTAGTCGTTGCCATTGGATTTCTTTTTTCTCCCGAGGGTTAACAAGAATCAGTCATAGCAGTAATTTCCTATGAAAAAGAAATCCTATCAGGCTCATGTCTGGGTCTGTGGAGCTGATGGATTGCTTCTTTTTTTATAGAGCCAAATCATTTTTGCAGGAATCAGTTTTCAAGTGTATAAATTTCAGTTTGGAAATTATTTCTCGCAATATTTGCTTTCAGTAATTCTTTTTTTTTTAAAACATTAATTAGCTGAATAAATCCACCAAGGAACACAAAGTGTTTCTGCAAAATAATACGATAATTTGTATTGAGAATGTGGTTGAATACTGAGAAGAAATGAAAGAAACAAAAGGACCACAAAAGGCATAAGTCTGTTATAGTCATTCAAAATATGGAATAAAACATACTTATACTTTCTTCTGTTTGATCTAATAGATCTAATTTTTCATTCCATTTTCCCTTTCTATCCCGGTATCCTCTCTCAATTTAGACAGTGTCTCCTCTGTTTATTTGTTACAAAGATTTCAGTTGTGACTCTAGAATAAATGCTGAGAGCATTCAGAAAAAGCTTTCAGTTTACTGAGATAAGTTTCAACATTAATAAAAAGTAAGCCTTTTCTGCTAATATGGTTTTGATCAACATTAAGGGTACAGTCAATCCAACAGATTTTTATTACTGTGATGATTACATTTTGATCATTTGTATTTTTATTATGTATTTGTAGGTACGAAAATTCAGTCACAAAGAGCATGTTAAGAGAAATGTAGATATCCTTAATGAGGATATCCTTATGAAAAATGGTCTTTGCCTCCTTGAGAGGAAGTTTAATAATATTTTATATCAAGAATGAAATTCAGCTCAATTATAAATCAGGGGTACTCCTTGAGTTCTTTTGTGGTAACAGATTTTATTTTATTTATTTATTTTTTAAAAGATTTTATATATTTGTTTCCAGAGAGAGAACACAAGCAGGGGGAGGAGCAGGCAGAGGGAGAAGAAGGCTCCCTGCTGAGCTAAGAGCCTGACTGGGTGGGGGGGAGTTGGGGGCTCCATCCCAGGATGCTGAGATCATGGCCAGAGCTGAAGGCAGATATGTAACTGACTAAGCCACCCACGTGTTGCTTGTGGTAACAGATTTAATAGTGTAAATACATTAGCCGTTATATTCCATGATCAAGTGCGTTGGTGATGCACAAAAAGAACTGGGATCAAGTGGAAAAAATCCTGGCCTCTGGATTCCATGATCTTTGTTTGGATCCTACTTTGCCTCTCAGCTACTGATAAGGTCTTGTTGGAATAAATCAGTTTGTCTGTCTTAGCTCCATTCTTCTTATCTGTTTAGTGGGGATAATAATTCATACCTCATAGGTTTTTGTGTGTGTGGATTAGGTACCAGAATGCACATGATAGGATCATTATGAATTTTACCATGTGAGAGTTGAATCTGTGCCTTGTCACCCCCAAAATCTCTTCCCAAGTTTAATTAGAACACAGTGGGATGGGAAGAGAAAGCCAGTGTTGAAACTGGATTGTCAAAATGGAAATGTTAAGTTTTAAAATGTAACTTTCAGAGATTTGCCTCCAAGCTTAGCAGCAATGACAGATGCAATAGTAATAGTAATGAAGACCGAAAAATTATAGGAACTAATAGGATCGACATCTAAAAATAAATTACTGCCTTCGCTTATGAAAACAAAGAAAGAAGAAAGTCTAACTTTGTTCTGTATACATCTAATCAAAAGTTGGTAAGGAATATCTGATTTGAACTGAATTCTTGAGTTTCCTTTCATTGGAAATTATGTTTAAAGTTCTTTAAAAAAGGAAAGCTCACCTCTAAGTTTTATATAGAAAACATGTCAATAACTTCTTTAAAACTATCACTTCTTCTTCCTTTAGCACTTACTAAATTGATTTATAATTATTTCCACATGCCTAGTACTTTAATCAGAATATTAATTGTATTCTCCAGAGGTATGAATGGAAAAAAGAAGGAAAGATAGAGGGAGATCCCCTTCCTCATTAATTTAATAGACATTTATAGAGTACCCTTTAAGTGGCAGGTTTTGGGTGTGTAAAGTAACAGCAAAACAATGACCCTGATTTCAGAGAACCTAGTCTAGCAGGACATATTGGTAAACGAAATAGGAGGCAGCTAGTTCAAGGGCTAGCAGATGAAGATATATAAAGAGTGTTTGGAGAGTGCCATTTAAAAGGAATTTCCCTGGGAGGCAAAATTTGAGACAACTAATAAGTGAGCTACAATGAAGTTGGGGACTTACAGCCCAGCCAACTTAAAAAGCAGTCTAAAAGCACAGGAGCAAGAAACAAGAGCATAAGATTTATCTAGGTCAAGCTACGGAGTCTGAATTTTAGAGTTTCAAAGAAGCTCTTGAAAGAATTGGAGTTAGAGAGTGACATGATTGATATTGAATTGTCTAAAAATTAGTCTGCCATCAGAGTGGATGATAGACTGAGCGGGGTGGAAGTGGGGAGGTGTGAGGGAAGGTTAGGGGGCTAGACGGGGACTATGAGAGTACGAAATGAAATGAAGAGGCAGTAGTACAAATGGGGACTGGCATATAGATTTGGGAGTGATTAAGGAGGTAGGAAAATACGGGATGATTGGGATGACTGATGAATGATTTAAAAGAGTCTAGGATGACTACTAAGAGAAGCAAATTCAAGTAAGCCAAATTATTTATTTTATCATTTTTTTAAGTGAAGAGATTAAGTGTATCCTCTATTTTACATTTTAGCTTTATTATGCTGAAATCATTTCACAGGCACAAGTCTTTTCCACTTCAAGTTTTCAGGGAAGGTTTGTTTCTTCTTTTTAGGGTCTGATATCAATTTTTTGAAAAGTATTTTTGTTAAGAATGAAGTTGGAGCAGAGGACTAGTTAATCTAAGGGTTTCCCTATAATTTTAAAAATTTGGTATGATTTTGGACTATTTACTTTGCTTTACAGAATATAGTACTTAAAACTGCAGTGAAATCTGCCATTTTAACTACCTTAAAAGTACAATTCAGTGAAATTTAATATATTCACAATGCTGTGCAGCATCAGAAATGATATTAATTTTAGTAATAAACTACTGTGATTCTGGAGAATTTACAGTAGTTGGGATAAGGATAATAGAAAGATTACCAAGTACTGAGGGTTAGCTTTAATTGTTTTGTAGATTATTGCATACACAATTTCATATTTTTAATATATGTCAAACAATGGTGTGCATGTTTATTTTAATGTAAAAACTAATTTACAATGTATGTTTTTGTTGCAGTGAATCTTCTTGGGAATCCTGAAGTAGAGTCTTATGTCACAACCCAAATACTAGATTTCAATCTTCTTAAAATAAGTTATACAGGAGAGCGACTCATTCAAGATCCATGTTGTTATAAGACTCATACTCTGAAGGGAGGAAGACAGACAGTAAATTAAAGCTATCATGTAATTTTAGATAATGATAAGTGCTATGAGAAATAAAACGTAATCATTTGAAAATAGTGATGAGAGAGGAGATTCATGTTAAATAAGGTGTTTAGTGATGGTATTTCTTGTTGTAGAGCTAAAACCTGAATAGAACGTTCAAAAGCTTTGAACTGGGAAGAAGTTTGGTGAACTTGAAGAATAAAAAGTAGGCCAACCTGTGTGGCTGGATCACAGAGACAAATAGGAGTGAGATGGGCTGAGGCTGGAGAAATAGATGGGCCTAGGGGAGCCTGGGTGGCTCAGTGGGTTAAGCCTCTGCCTTCGGCTCAGGTCATGATCCCAGAGTCTTGGGATCGAGTCCCTCATTGGGCTCTCTGCTCATCAGGGAGCCTGCTTCCTCCTCTCTCTCTCTCTCTCTCTCTCTCTCTCTGCCTACCTCTCTACCTACTTGTGATCTCTGTCTGTGAAATAAATAAATAAAATCTTAAAAAAAAAAAAAAGAAATAGATGGGCACAGATGGTAAGAGGCCATTTAGGCAAGAAAGAGAGATGTTTGCAAATGGTTCTACATGCAAAGGGAAGCCACTGGTGAGTTTTAAGGGACTTTACATGATCTGTTTTACATTGTAGGAGGATCACTTAGATTGCTGTATGAAGGATAGATTTTAGGGGTTCTAGAGAAAAAAAAGAAGAATATCGAGAGGCTACTTCAGTACTATCAAGCAAAAGATGACAATGGCATGGACACTAGTGGTCACAGCAGAGCTGGAGGGAAGGGGACAGATAAAGAGGGTCTTTGTGGGGGAGGCAGAACTGGCCAGATGAGGAAGTATGTGTGCAGGTGATGTGGGAGGGGTCAGGGATAGAAGGAAGTCAAAGATGTCTTCCAGGAATTTTGCTTGAACACACGATTAGAAGCAACGGCCTTTGTTAGTGAGGGAAGACGAGGAGTAATTCCCTCCTAAGTAAATAGGAGAAATTCAGGAGTTCGGGATGAGAGCTCAGAGCTAGAGATTCAAAATCAGGCATCAAGGGCACAGTACACAGATAACTGGATGGAATCTCCGCGGAGAGTCTAGATAAAGATGTAAATTTAAAAAAAAAAAAAAAAAAAGGAAAGAAAGAAAGAAAGAAATGAAGGAAGCCCAGCACCGGGCGTGCAAAATAGGCCGAGAAGAGGGTCCACTTCTATGGAGAAAAATAGGGACAATGTTGTGAAATGGAATTAAAGAGAATAAGGTATTATGGGAAGGAAGGAAATTGCTGCAAGGTCAAGTCCAGTGAGGACAGAAAAGTGACCATTAGTTTCACGTCATGGACACGACTCTTCCCTTGACAAGTACAAGTTCAGTGGCTGGAGAGGAGGGGGGGGCGGGTTGAGGATACAGGTGAGATGATAAGAAGAAGTCAGTAGATCTGAGGTCATAATTGGAAGGTCATGTAAGTTCAAAAGAGGGTTTTCTTTTTTTTTTAAATTGGTTTGTATGTTTGCTGGAATTATCTAGTAGACCTAGTCTAACGATTTGTGGAGAATCACAGGGTAATCGCAGGCTTGAATTTCTTGAATATGGGAAGGGGGAACGAAATCCAGAAAGAGGAGGGGTTGGCATTTTTAGGCGCTGGGGAACTTTTTTTTTTTTTCATTGTAATAAGAGGAAGGCAGAGAATGTGGCTTTTGCTATAGATAAGTTAATAAAGTTGGTGGTGGGAAGTTGAGGGAGTTCCCATCTGATTGCTGCTCTTTTCTCAGGAAAGAATGAGGTGCGTTCATGAGCTGTGGAGGGGAGGGGGGCTTGGAGAGAAAGAAGATCTGAATCTCGTCTCAAGTGGGAAATGCAGTAGGATTCCTGGGCACTGGTGAGCATTCTTTATAAATTTAGAAAAAGATCAATCTGTGTGGTTGTCTATTTTCTTCAGGAACATTCAGCTTCTGGGGTGGAGCTGCAGAGAAGTGGACAACTGAGTTTAACCAGCACTGGCGTGTAACTAAATGGGAAAGAGGGCGAGAGAGAAAACAGATTTAAAGGCAAGTTGATGGTAACAATCCTCCATGGAATCTAGACTGGGAGAGGTGAGGACTGAGGGTGTGAGATGATGGGAATGGAAAATGCTTTGCTTTTCCCCACGCGGTTGGATAATTGCTGGCACTGGAGGTGGGAAAGGGAGGAGCAGGGAAGGGATACAGGCCTAAAAGGTGGGAGCTTGACATTGAGACTTTTTGTGCTGTGGTATACTTATTAGCCGTGCCAAGGTCCAGAGTTACAGCATTGGACGCGATGATTGGGGTTACACGAAGGAAAAGATTGAAGAGAGGTTCTAAGAACTGAGAAGGCAAGGGATTAAGAAAGTCGGTACTTTCTAAAATGCTTCCCAGCAAAATAAAAATATACTGGGGCAGTTCTGTCCAAAACTCAAACAGTCACTCTGACCACTCAGCAGAATTTTCTCTTCCCCATCGTTTTCCACAATGTCTTTCATCGTTGAGGTCAGTGCTTGGGGCTTTAGCCACGGCTTGGGGCAGTGCCATTTGAATCACGTTGCACACAGCCACGCTCAGAGCATGTGGCTTCTTCACACCCGGCCCTGCAAGAAGGCATTCCCAGTGGAAAGCCGCCAATTATAGTCCTTAAGTCTGAACAACAGGAGAGATAGTTTTAAAATTTGAAACCCTGAAGGTCCCGAGATGCACTATATAAAAATAAAGGACTGAGTGCCAATCTTCCGTTTTTCTCTAGCGTAATTATTTAAGTATTACACTGAACGTGTTCTCATTTGAGTAACTGCCAGGCTGTGGAAGTTTGTAGCAAGGGGCATTTACCAGGGCAGGCCTTGAATAGTACTGGAAAAAAAGATTTTGCTAAAATTACAGTATGAGAAGATCAAAGTTATGTGCCATTTTTGAAGGCTCTTGAGATTCTTTTTTTCTGTCTCCCAATATAAGGTAGAAAAATAAAGCGATATTTGGGCACCTGCGTGGCTCAGTGAGTTAAGCCTCTGCTTTGGGCTCCGGTCATGATTTCAGGGTCCTGGGATCGAGCCTCTCATCGGGCTCTCTGCTCAGTGAGGAACCTGCTCCCCCCCCCTCTGCCTGCCTCCCTGCCTACTTGTGATCTCTGTCCTGTCCAATAAATAAATAAATAAATAATCTTTAAAAAAAAAAAAAAAAAGAAGAAAAAGAAAAAGAAAACATATTGGAATCTGGGGAATTAGAATATTGTAGATTTAGTAGCAGTTGTTGGAAAAATGTAAATTAGAATGAGAATGTTCCCTTGTTTACCAGGAAGAGTTAATATGTCCTTTTATAGTGCTTTATCCCAACAGGAAGGATTTCAGGACCCGATAAAACTGCTTTGTGTACTCCTCACTCAGCAAATGTTTATTGCAGGCCTACTGTGGGTGAGGCATGAATAAAGCCAAAGTCCCTACCTCCTGGGCTGTACATTTTGGTGTGAGGGGGGAGACCATACCAAATATATATTTAGCATATTAAAGTGGGTAATTGCTATGAGGAAAGGAAGGAGGGTAAAGAGAAAAGGTGTGAGGTAAGAAGGGGGTGGTGTCTTTTCTCCAGGGTCTTCTGGGTGGACCTCTGATGAGGTGATGTGATGTTTGAAGAGTGACATGAAGGAAGTGAGAGAGAACACAAGCTCTAACTGGGACTTCGGAAGTTAGCATCTTCAGCTTCTGCCTGAGCTTCGTGTGTTTCTTAGGACACGTCCTGCTGTCCCACCTAAAGCTTTTCAGTGTGGCTCCCAGGGCTCTCCGTGACCCTTACTGGTCCCAAGGCAATTCCAAATCCTGTAGGGAGTCAGTTGTGACTCTCTGTTCCAGGGTGAAATTGGATTCTCCCCACCTTGCCCCTCTTTTGTACCCCTAGAAAGTTCTATTATGGAGCCTATCAAATGTTATTACTTTTGGTTTTGTGCCTTTCTTCTAACGCTAGGCTGCAACGTCCTTGAACCCACTGAGCCACCCAGGCACCCCTAGGCAGCAAAGTCCTTCAGAGGAGGAGTCGCGTCCTATTCCTCTCTGTGTCCTCGGTGCTCCTCACAGGGTCTGACCTATTATAGGTGCCACAACTTCATGTTGGGAAAAAAAAAAAAAAAAGGTACTTAGAGAATGAAAAGGAATGCACTATCAAGCCCTGAAAAGACATGGAGAAACCTTAAAAGCAGATTGTTTAGTGGAAGAAACCACTTTGAAAAGGCTACATACTGTATGATTCCAACTATATAACATTTTGGAAAAGACAAACAGAACATCAGTGGTTTCCGGGGGTTGGCACGGGGGTCTCGGGGGAAGAAGGAATGAGTCAGTGAAGCACAGGAGACTTTCACGGGGGAGACACTATTCTGTGTGGTATTAAGACAATGGATACATGTCACTATTCACTTGTTAAAACCCACAGAACTGTACAACACCAAGAGAGAACACAAATGTAAGATACGTTCTATAGTTAATAACAACAATAATAATGTGTTAGTATTGGTTCATCAATTTAAAAAAATATTTTAAAAATATATTTTTAAAAATTTTTATTAACATATAATGTATTAGTAGCCCCAGAGGTACAGGTCTGTGAATCATCAGGCTAACACACTTCACAGCACTCACCATAGCACATACCCTCCCCAATGTCCATAATGGTTCATCAGTTTGAACATATCAACCCCCTTAATACAAAATATTAAACATAAAGGAAGCTGTGTGTGGTGGTTTGGGGAATGAGGGGTTGCTATAAGGAATGTTATGTATTGTTTTCTAATTATTTTATAAATCTAAAACTGTACTTTAAAAAGTCTATATATTATTAAAAAATAAAATTTGGGGGATACTTGGGTGGCTCAGTCAGTTAAGTATCTGCCTTCAGCTCAGGTCGTGATCCCAGGGTCCTGGGATTGAGTCCTTCATCGGGCTCCCTGCTTAGCAGTGGAATCTGCTTCTCCCTCTCCCTCTGCCCCTCCCCTCTGCTTGTGCACCCTCTCTCTCTCTTTCTCTCAAATAAGTGAATAAGATCATATAAAAATAAAGATAAAATTTGGCAGTGTAAGTGTGGATTGATGTAGAACAGTAGATCGACTACTTTTTAAAGATCGCTTTTCAAAAAGGAATGCTTGATCCATTCATCTGTTGATGGACATCTAGGTTCTTTCCATAGTTTGGCTATTGTGGACATTGCTGCGGTATATATACACAATGGAATACTATGCAGCCATCAAAAGAAATGAAATCTTGCCATTTGCAACAACATGGATGGAACTAGAGCATATCATGCTTAGCGAAATAAGTCAAGCAGAGAAAGACAACTATCATATGATCTCCCTGATATGAGGAAGTGGTGATGCAACATGGGGGCTTAAGTGGGTAGGAGAAGAATAAATGAAACAAGATGGGATTGGGAGGGAGACAAACCATAAGTGACTCTTAATCTCACAAAACAAACTGAGGGTTGCTGGGGGGAGGGGGTTTGGGAGAAGGGGGGTGGGATTATGGACATTGGGGAGGGTATGTGCTTTGGTGAGTGCTGTGAAGTGTGTAAACCTGGTGATTCACAGACCTGAACCCCTGGGGATAAAAATATACGTTTATAAAAAAAAAAATATATATATATATATATATATATATGAAAAAATAACTTAAAAAAAAAAAAGGAATGCTTGACCCTGTGTTAATTATAATGGTGTGAAATACTTGATGTAATTCATGAGCAGCTACCTTCCTTCTTGGCTCCTTTCCTATCCCATGTAGAATGGAAGATGCCAGATGGGCAGAGTGTCAGAGGGTCAGTGTGCTGCAGAGAGAACATGACATTCAGGCAGACGTGGGTTCGAGTCCTACCTAGCTGTGCGATCTTGCTGAGCCTCAGTGTCCTCCATTGCACGAAGAGCATACCACTGGCCTCAGAGGGTGTGGTGAGGATTAAATGAGACACACTAAAAAATGGTAGCATAGAGACTGGTGTAAATAAAGAGTATGACTACAACAGGTTAGCTTTCTTTATTGGCCCTTTCTAGAGAATATAAAAATAAAGTAGAAGTCTGAATAAGTGACGGGAGAAATTAAGAAGAAGACAAAAGACTGATTGCGTGTTGATCTAGTACTGAATTCAAGTTTTAACCTTAAAACTGAGGACTAGCCCTAGTTTCCATTTGGTTCTGTTAGGTTCCTTTTTTTTTTTTGGTAGGATTTTATTGATTTACTTAGAGAGAGCAAGCATGAGAGGGCAAAAGGGCAAAGAGAGAAAAAGATGCAGACTCCCTGCCTAGCAGGGTTCAATCCCAGGACCCAGGGATCAGGTCCTGAGCTAAAGACAGACGTGTAAACGACTGAGCTACCCAGGCGCTCTTGTTAGTTTCCTTTTGAATAGGCACCTACGCTGCTTCTTGAGCACATTTTTATCTTTATTAAAACAACTTCTATGTAATGATAGGTGAAGTGACTTTTCTCATGTTGGCTTTTCTCAGGTAACAGGTGAGAAGTGAGAAGGTGAGAAGGTAGAATCAGCCAGTTAAGAAACATAGAAAAAGCTTAAAAGTGTCTCACTAGGGAACATTAACAATATATCATGACTTATAATTATTTGGCTACAAGTCTCACTTTCCTTACTAAGGACAAATTACCAAATTACCATGCCATGTGTTGGCTATCTTTGCATTTGTCTCTTCCACCAAGAGGCAGTGTAACACTGAGTAGTAGGTGCTCAATAAGTGTTTATTGAATATATAGCTTTTCATGAAAAAGCAGTCCTTTCTTCTTTTCTTTTTTTAAAGTACGCTCTACACCCAGCATGGATTCCAATGTGGAGCTCGAACTCATGACGGTGAGATCAAGACCTCAGTCCAGATCAAGAGTCAGACGCTCAACTGACTGAACCACCCAGGTGCCCTGAAAAAGAAGTCCTTTGTATGAGAAAAAAAGGAAGCTCAACTATTAGAATCTCATTTATCTACACATCAAAGACTGGGCTGTAGGACATATTTAACACACACACATACTCACACAGACATGCACACAGAGACACACCCACCTATATATGTAAAAGCAAAACATTAATCTGGGCACATACTTTCCATGTTTCTCTTTCTCAGCTTCTCAGTTTAGACCCCTCTGCCAAACATCTTGGGTTTAAAAGCAGTTCAAAGCAGGCTACAAAGAAAAGAAAGCCACTTAAAATATCTCAGCTGGACTCTCCTCACTCTGTACAAGGTTCAAATGTGACTTGGACACCAACACACCAGGCTAAGCTTTGTGTGAGGAAGTAAATGTCAGACTGAAATGGGAAACTGAAGGAGGTCATTCTCCTTTGTTGAGCTTCTCCTTCTTGTCAAATCACTGGGCTGCACGTTGTCGTTCTTGTTTGTCACTGATAGCCTATCACAAAGCCCCTTCTGTTAGGATGCCGTACCTGAGACTCCCACTAGCCAGCAGAGCATAAACACCAAGGTGGAGCCACCTTCCCCAAACCTCTCACACAATAGATGCTGCTGTCACAGCAGGACAATTGAGTGGATCTTATGGTGGTATATTTTTCCCCATCATATGCATGACAGAAAGTCTAATGGACCTTGTTCATTTCTTGAGTAGCTTTTAAGTCCCTATAAAATGGACTGTTATCAGTTCCATCAGTGTTCCCAAGATGTCTACCTGGATGTTAGGGAGCCCTGACAGTAGCTGTCTTTTCAGTCCTCCAATCAACAGGGAGAAGACAGTAATTAGCTGAAAAGTTAGAGAGGAAGCTTAATTTGTACCCCAGAAGAAACAGTAAATACCGATGGCATTTTGTGATAAATAAAATTCACAGCCTTTAAAAATGAAAGGATTAAATGGACTATATTATTTTGTACAAGGATTAATCATGTGCCTTAGCAAAGAAATTTGATCACTGCCCTTAGTAATAAAAATGTTAAAAACACTTGGGTGATGGACACTGGGAAGGGTATGTGCTATGCTGAGTGCTGTGAAATGTGTGTAAGTCTACTGATTCACAGGCCTGTACCCCTGGGGCAAATAATACATTATATGTTAATAAAAATAATTAAGCACAAATGTTAAACACTTGATATGATTTTATATCCCACCTTGGGGTGTATTATTCTCTAAGTACAGTGCTAATTACACCCTGGTATTGTATTGGGAACAAATATAAGAAAGTGGAGAAGAGTAGTAAAATGATATCGAGAGACACTATTTTAATTTTATTTTTTTAAAAGATTTTATTTATTTATTTGACAGACAGAGATTACAAGTAGGCGGAGAGGCAGACAGAGAGAGAGAGAGAGGAAGAAACAGTCTCCCCACTGAGCAGAGAGCCCGATGCAGGGCTCGATCCCAGGACCCTGAGATCATGACCCTAGCCGAAGGCAGAGGCTTTAACCCACTGAGCCACCCAGGTACCCCCAAAAGACACTATTTTTAAAATTACCACTTAGAATGTCTCTGTCATTTTCTAAGAATTAAATGTTGATGTAAATGGGAAAGATTTTTTGACATGCAGAAGGAAAAACTACATCTGATGCTGATATTGCCATCCATCTAATGGGTTTCCTCTAGAATTTAAACTACTTTTGTTTCTAGTAGTATGCTGGCTCCTTGAAATATTTTCTGAAATTCTTAACTGCTCCCCCCCACCCCTCCATGGCAAATACTACCTGGGACTCCTTACTAAGTATAAGGACTTAGGCTTTCCTGTTCAGTTTGTTATTGAACTTAATTCCCAGTTCATATATGCAGTTGTGCAAACTAATCTCTATGGCTCTGGGTAATTAATCTTGGTCAGCCTGTGGTGCCCTGATGTCTTGAGGGGGACGTGCTTGAGTTGGATGGGGTCACGTTGTGCAAGGCATTGGAGTAGTATGCATTTGACCAACGAATCCTTTGTCTTGAAGGTATCTTCTCTCATCCCTGCATAGGTTGCTATTCATGTAGACATCCCTGTTCCTCATGTCATGGCCCCTGTCAAACTGGGTTGCAATCCCTATCCACTTTCCACTATGCTTTGCCACGTGGTGTTTAATGTTTCTGGTACTTTAGGCTGCATGAGAATGGAAATCTGAGGCTGTTTGTGACCTATCTTCTTAAATGTTCTGTGCGGCATTTCTTCCCTGGCTTCATGGGGATCTGGCCAGGGACAGAGTGCAGGTGATTCTCTCTACCACCCATGACCCACTGCCCTCATAATCCTCTCTCTCTCTTAAATTGAAGTCTAGTTCACCCACGATGTCACTTAAGTCTCAGGTGTACAACATAGGGATTGATTCAACAAGTCTATGATATACTATGGTCATCACAAGTGTAGCTACCTTCTGTCACCACACAATGCTATACAACACCAAAAAACAATACCATTGACTACCTTCCCTATGCACTCATAACCTGTTATGTTTCATTCTCTCATGGGGAATCTTTCTAAAGTCTTGGAGAAAGTCCTCCCTATTTTGCCTTGGAGGCATCTTACATTGTCTCAATGGATACTATTTTAGGGAATCAAAGTAGTAAGATTGATTCGTAACTATTTTTTCATTATGACCCAATCTCTCTTTGGGGATAGAAGAGAATTGAGAACAGACCATCTGCTTGGAGAGGTGAAAGGGGGGCCAAAAATCATTTATAGCTCAAAAATATTTTTCTGCCAGCAGTGCTACATTGTTGTTTTTTACTCAGAATAATGCCTACACATATAATGTATAATCCATACAATGTTCATGGAGTAAATCCAGGAATTCAAGAGAGCAAATTTGTATATCCCTATCAGAATTTATTCTCCTTGATGTCAGGGAGAACTTGACTCCTTTTGGAGATGTTTCTGGAACATCATTTCTTAAATTTGTGAATGGGAATTATGATTAGGTTTCGGTGACACTGGGCTGCATGATTGTGCATAAAAAACAATTCACAAATGTTGTATGACTTCAGGTAATGAGCCAAGGAATCAAGGAGGCACAAAATATAAGACTGTGAGTTGAGTTTGGCTAGAACAGTGATTCTCAGTGTGATCTCTAGACCAACATTATGAGGAAATTACTGGAAATGCAAATACCGTAGATACGCTGAATAAGAAACTCTGAGAATGGGGTCTCCATATCCATTTGTCTCTTTGTATCTCTTTGGAATTCCGTTGCATTTTAGAGTTTTGAGAACCCCTGGATCAGGGGATGGTTAGCTTGAATCAAGTAACCTTGATTACTTGGTTACTTGAATCAAGTAAGTAGCTTCATGCTTGAGTCTCAGTTTTCTCTTTTAGAATTAAGAATTACTCCATACTTTATCTAATGAGAAGAGCATCCTTTCGTCTTACTCTTATTAGAGCAAGGTACAAACATATGCCCCAGCTAGTTTCTCTTGGTTTATTGGTTATAACATATGTCCTTGATCTTATCATTTGCCTAAGAAGAATGGGGTCATGTATGTATGTTTATATATATTACACATTCCCTAAAAGTCAATATGCAAGATGGATAATGGTACATTTTCTCTGGAAGGATAGCCTGGTGTCAGATCACCAGCCCTAACTCTTACTGGGTGACTTTCAAGAAGTTTTCAACTTCTCAGTTTCCTCATCTGTAAAATTAAGATCATGCTGTAATCCTCCCTACCCCAGAGAGGTAGAATGAGGTAATGTCACAGTGAGAATGCGACAAGACAGATGAGGCGCTCACAGCCGGACCTGGCACTGGTTAGTGCTCACTGAATGTTAGCAAGTTCTGGGTTGAGTGCAGGCTGGCTCTGTTGTAAGATCCAGAGTTGAAACAGATGCCACCTCTTCACTGAAGGAGCTTGATATTCCAGTAGGAAGAGTCAGATGCATAAACTTATAATCCCCAAAGTTATTAGAGATCTATAATAGCAGCCAGGGAAGACGAGTACATGATAATGGGACAAAGGGTCTTGAAAGGACAGTTCAAATAGAGTGAGAAGATCTATCACCATGACTGATGGGCACTCAACAGGATGATCTTCATATAATTGTAATGAAAATGCCCATAACTCAGATCAGTTAACACTTAGTACTTATCAGGCCTTGTTCGTTATCTCAATTAGTCTTTTCAGTAACATATGAAGCAGGTATTTGTATTATCATCATTTTACAAACTAAGAAACTAGGACTTAATGAAGGAAGGGGATTTAATTACAAAGGTGGGGGTTCTGACTGAGAGATCTGTATTTCTCAGGCTTTACTTATTATTAAACTTATTAACAATAAACATTAAATTGTTACCTATTAATCAATTATTTGTATATATTTATTATATAATTATTAAGTAATTTATTAATGATAAACCTATTAGAACTTATGTAAAATGTTTTCAACTCTCCCAACAATTTAATTTTTTATATTTCACAAGTTTTAAATAAGAGATTACTATCCTAAAGAAATGAAATGATTTGCCCTTAGGGCACACCCCCCCTTCCCTCCGTTATAATTTAAGGATTGCAATTTAAGACCCTGCTTTTTCTTCCCACTCCCTTCCATTTCTGCTTCACTGAACGAACCAAATTGTCATCTTCTTGCTCAAAACAAAACAAAATAAAACAAAAATCAGAAGATGATACGGAAAGAAACTGCCATTTCAAAGCACTTTATAAAGTGGGGGAATGCTTCAGAACTCGGACAGAGGGGCCCCTAAGATTGTGTGACAGTGCTGAGCTGCCTGATCCTAGCAAGCCTGAGAACTCCCCTTCTCTGAGTGTCATTCTTCCTCCCCTTTCCTGCAGGACTTCAACTCAGTCACTTAAAACTTGTCCTTGCTAATTTCACTGCAGTTTGAACAGCTTCTCACGCCGAGAGTCTCCATTACTTGAGAAATGTTAAAGAATCCCTTATTCATCACTGTATAACAAATAATCAATCTACTTGACCAATCATTTTAGCTAAGTAATTCCATTTGAACAGGAGATATGCTTTTAAAAGATGAAATTAAAAAAAAAAAAAGAGAAAGAGAAAAAAAATCATCTTGTCAGGGAGCAAAAGACAAACAAACAAACAAAACCTCCCAAAACCAAACCCTACAAACAAACAAAAAACAAACGAAAACTATTTGGCCTGTCTTGTAGATGAAACAAATCTTTCACCAGCCTTTCATAAAAGCCTTAAGTAAGGCAAAAGAATCAGTCAGGATTTATAGCTGTCAGTGAGGTACTGAAATTTATTAGCAAGTAGATGCCCCCTTCACAAGTGAACACTAAAGCGGATTGGCTTCCCTTTTGTGCCCTCAGATGAGAAATAGGTAAACACTTTGTATATTTTCCCTTGGTTTTGAGATTGGTACAATACATAGGTCAGGAGAGTCAACAACATTGAAATCGTCAAAAGATTTTTTTCTGAGTCTTCTGGGAATGGTCAAACAGGATACAGTCTTTTATTCTCATTTCCCTTCGTGAAATGTAGTCTCTTCTTTTTGGAACACATGATAGTTGCTGTGCAGACAGACAGCTCCTAACAATGCTGCTCTGACATTTAAGCATTTCACCTTCTATGCAGTACAGCCTGTTTGTCCTTTTCAACTTGGCTACTCGGCCAAATGCAAAGGAACCACTGTGTGACTTTTTGCTTATCTTCTGTACCCAAGCCTACAAAGTTAGTGCTTGAGTGTGTCAGGTATCACCTAGGGACTTAAGAACGAGGCTTTTTACAGTTAACCCAATCCCATGACCTGTACTACACTGCCTTTGATTTGAAGGCAGTTGAGTTAACTACCGAGCCTGCCCACTACATGAATCGGAATCAAGTTCACCTGAGATGTGGGCACACAATAATTCCTAGTTTTCTGCATAATGGCTTTGGGCATACTCCATTACACGCTGGAGTGCCTGCCAGTGGGAAACAGCAATGTTTTTCTTCTCGTCCATGCTGCTTCGTTCGCAGAGCTGCTTTTATATTTCTTAATTTTTAATTTGGCAATAATTTCAGAACTTCAGAAAAGTTGTAAGAATAAGTAGAGTTCAAATAACGTCCTGATATTCATTCCCCAGATTCACTTACCCCCTTTGGTTTATCGTTGGCTCAAATTCTTTCTCTCTCTCTGCACACGCATACGTGATATATTTAGAATCACTTCATGGTAAACTACATATATCATGGTCCTTTACCCCTTAATACTTCTGTTGCTCTTTCTTTTCTTTTTTTTTTTTTTAAGATGTATTTGTTTATTTCTGAAGGGGGAAGGTCAGCGAGGGAAGGAGAAGGACAAGCAGCCTCTTGAGCTGAGTCCATGACCCTGAGATCATGATCTAGCTGCAATGAAGAGTTGGATACTCAACCAACTGAACCACCCAAGGGTCCTGGATATTTCTTAATAATAGGATATTTCCTTATATAACTGTAGTTCACTTAACAACTTCAGAAATTTAAGACTGAGAGAATACCTTTTGTCAGATCTATTTTTTTTTTGTATTTTGTATTTATTTATTTATTTTATTAACATATAATGTATTATTTATCCAGGGGTACAGGTCTATGAATCATCAGGCTTACCCATTTCACAGCACTCACCATAGCACATATCCTCCTCAGTGTCCATAACAGATCCATTATTTTTATAATTTCAATTTTCGGAGCTGCTTCAATACCTTTTTCGACTTTAGGTAAGGGGCCACTCTAGAGTATGGTATTATATTTAGTTATCATGTCTTTGTAGTCGTTTTATTTATTTGTTAGTTGTTTTTATAAGATTTTATTTATTTATTCATGAGAGACAGAGAGAGACAGAGAGAGAGATTGAGAGAGAGGCAGAGGCAGAGGGAGAAGCAGGCTCCCCAGGGAGCAGGGAGCCCGGTGCGGGACTACATCCTAGGACCCTGGGATCATGACCTCAGCTGAAGATAGATGCTTAATTAGCTGAGCCACTCAGGTGCCCCATTTGTTGTCTTTTTAAATCCAGAACATTTCCACAATCTTTGTCTTTTACAACATTGACATTTTTAAAGACTACAATCTCCCATTTTTTTAAGGAATGTTTGTTGCACTTGGCATTTATTTAATATCAACTTATGCTTGGATTTTCATTATATATTTTTGTTCAGAATACTACATGGTGATATTATGGCTTTCTCAGGAGAGCTCGTCTGAATGCACACTATGTCCATACGCTCCTCTTGATAATGTTAATTTAGATCACCCAGCCAATGTATTATTTGATTTCTCCACTCTATAAGTACCATTTTTCCCTTGCAACTAATGAGCAATCTGTGGAGAGATACTTTCAGACTATGCAAATGGTGTGCTCTTCATCAAAACTTTTCCCCAGGTACATTATCCATTGATGATTCTTGTATGATCCAGTTGTAAGTATGATGATTACAAATGCTGATTTTCCAACTCTTGTACTCCCTTCTCATTTGCCAGTTGGCATCTAACATTTTAATATAATCTAATATAATTTCCTTTCCCATTTATTTATTTCTTTTTTAAAAAATTTATTTCTTATTAATATGAATTCCAGTTTTTTGGAATTCTTTATCATGTTAATGTGTTCAAGTTATCCTTAATGTGACCAGTGCCTACCTCAAGCTGTCTCCTGAGTCTTGTAACATGGTTCATTATTTACTTATTTTAAAAGATTTTATTTATTTCTTTATTATTTATATTTTATATTTATTTATGTATAAAATATTTATATTTATTGATAATTAATTAAATTTTATTTATTCACTTGACAGACATATCACAGTAGACAGAGAGGCAGGCAGAGAGAGAAAAGGAAGCAGGCTCCCTGCTGAGCAGAGAGCTTGATGTGGGACTCGATTCTAGGACCCTGAGATCATGATCTGAGCCGAAGGCATAGGCTTAACCCACTAAGCCATCCAGGCACCCCTTGTTTATTTATTTTGTATACCTCCTCACTTTTGGTCTGACAAAATGTTCTGGGCTTACATTGCATATTTCCTGTTCCATTTCTGGACTCAGCCATTTCCAAGGAGTCCTGATTCCTTTTAGTGGGAAATAGTATTAGAGACCAGGATCTGGACGCTAAGTATACCAAGAGGGCTATTTTATAAAAAAATATTTATTTATTTGAGATAGAGAGAAAACTCGATTGGGGGAAGAATGGAGAGAAGTAGGTCCTTCACTGATCGGGGAACCTCATGTGGGGCTTAATGCCAGCCTAGGATCATCACCTGCGCTGAAGGCGGATGCTTAGCAGTCTGAGCCACCCAAGGTGCCCCCCAAGATGGCTATTTTAAAAGACTCATAAGATGGAAGATATTGTGAGATTTCACTTACTGAGCTGTAATATCATTAAATCATTTTAACTTGATTATTCTAAATGTATAAAAAAGACTTAAAGCTTAGATTTTAAAATACTGAAGTAGAAATAAATGTATAGCTAGTTTAGATAGCTTTTTGATTATTTTGTTTAACGCCTTATAAAGCAGGGTAAGAGAAAGAGCTTAGCAGTGACACCCCGGATTTGATTCATTGTAATGGTACAGCCATCATTGGGACGCTCAGTGGTATTGTAAAGTTATTGGTTTGGTTTGTAACAATGTCCACGGATGTCGGGCATCTTCAGAAACAATGACACACAGGATTCTGCCTTGCATGGCATGTAGGAGTGGCCTATCAGCAGGGCAGGACATCCTGTAGTGTTGAGAACGCTCAGAGGGTGAACAGGATTCTCTCAGGGTTACTTCACCTGCTCCTTGGTCTAATTTGACTTTCAAATACATATTGCCTTTTTTTTTCTGGCCAAAGCTCTTTAATTTGATTCTTAGAAAAGTCTGCTTTCAGTAGTAGATTTTCTTCTCTGGAGAGGCATTTCAGTAGCTTTCTAGGAGAACTTGGCTTATTTTCAATTTGACTGTGTATTAAAGTGAATGATAAAGAAAGGGCCTTTCTACCTCTAGTAATAAGCCAGAGTTTTATATCTGCATTATGGCAATGCCTTGCCTTGTGTTAACAGTGTTGATCATTTAAGTAAATTCATACAAATTCAGAGCACGACAAAATTATAAATGCCACTCTGGGTTACTAAAACCAAATAGATATTGATTTTATTTTATTTTATTTTTTTTAGATATTGATTTTAATATGAAGTGTTATTTTATAAATACTATAACATGGATAGAAGTACAAAGTGTAAGGATCAATTTGCCGTACAAACATAATGCAAAGTTAATGATTTAAAGTAAAATACTTCAAATATGAATACATTCACAGAACCACAATGGATATACACACCCATAATCTCTCAGGAAACACAATTATTTAGCTTTCTATCATGTGGACAATTTTCCTTCAAGAAATAGTTGAGTTCTCCAATGGGCTGTAAATCATTGGAAAAAAGACCAGGCCACATTATATGCTACACCAGGAAAGGAGTGTAGAAAATGAGATGACATTAGCTTGGGCTTTGTACTATTGGGATTGAATTGGGGAACTTCTCACATTAGCCCAAAAATCAAGTATTACCTTAACTAAAACCCGTAAAGTTGTATTAAATATTAAAGAGAAACACATAACTAAGAAATAACTCAAAATTGTGTAAGTTTTAGAAGAGGCATGATTTAGCTATCAAAGATTTTGCATCTCAAAAACTTAGCAGATCCTCATTAATAGCTGACATATTTAAAAAAAATATATTGACATTAGAAGTTTTAAGAATTCTTTTTTAAAATTTTTATTTATTTATTTTTAAAGATTTTATTTATTTATTTGAGAGAGAGACAGTGAGAGAGAGCATGAGTGAGGAGAAGGTCAGAGAGAGAAGCAGACTCCCCGTGGAGCTGGGAGCCCGATGCAGGACTCGATCTCGGGACCCCGGGATCATGACCTGAGCCGGAGGCAGTCGTCCAACCAACTGAGCCACCCAGGCATCCCAGAAGTTTTAAGAATTCTTGCCTGCTGAGTGTTTTTAATCACCACCCATTTAGCATTTCAAAATAAAATTTTTGTCATAGGAATAGGGTTTTTTTGGTTGTTGTTTTTCAATAACAATTTAAGATTTATGCCAGTGCTGATCTGCTTCCCCTAAGCACAGTATGACTGATTAGACATATTAGACAGCTATCAGGAATTATGGCATTTTTCAAAGATGGCCACAAAAATATCATCCATTCAACTGCCCTTCTGTACTACTGCTATTCCACTATCAAGATGTAGTATTTACTTCTCTATCTCCTTAAATCTGGGCAGTTTTCATGGCTGTTTTGGCCATTACAGCATTGTAGAATGACACAGTTCCAGGTCCTGGTGTAGTCTTAATTGTCTGCCAGTTTCTGCTTCCTGCCTCTTCGAAAACCATCCACCATGTAAGAAGTGTAACACTGAGACACCATGGTGTGGAAACCTGTATCTCATGGAGCGGCCCTGAAGGATGAGAACTTATGAGGAGAGAGACAGACAAAGACAGAGATAGAGAGATTGAGAGAGAGAGAGAGAAGAGAGAAGGAAATACAGAAAAAGAGGAAGGAAGGAAAGGAGGGAGGAAGGGACAGAGAGTGCAAATTGCTGCAAGGTACTGAAAATGTGAATAAAGAAGGTATTCTGGAAGAGGATTCTCTGGCCTCAGTCCCCAGAGCTGTTGATGAAGCCATGTGAAACAGACATGAATTATCCTGCCAAGCCTTTTCCAAATTTGTGAACTACAAAACTAAGTTTTCAGTTAACTTCTTAAGCAACAATAGATAACCAAAACATAAATACCGAGTAAATTTAAATTTATTAGGGAGCCTCCACACTAAAGTTTGCTTTGCCTTTTTCCTATGTCATGGTGCAAGGCAATGTTCTGGCTACTGGTGATAAAAATGGAAAAGATAAATGTTATCTGGGCCTTGCTATCCGGTAAGAGATACACAAAAACAATTACCTATAATAAATGTGACACATGCAATAATAAAGTAATAAGAGAAGATAGAAGGAATAATTAATTCATCTTTCCTCAGAAGTTAGGCATCACAATGGCAGGAATCTTCATCTGCTCGGCTCAGACCAAATACACAGGTGTCTGATGCATGATGGATGCCCCAAAAATATTTGTTGAGTAAACAAATGGTTAAACTCATGAAAGAGGTGATGGGAATATGAATGGTAAAGTTTGGAAATGACTCCTGAAAGAATTGAGAAAAGCCATATCTTGAAGAATGCCTAGAATTTTGTTAGGAGGGGTAGCAGAAGACAGGAGGTAGGATATGAGAGGTGACTAGAACAGTCTACCATATACCCTTGTGGGCCACTTTGTGGCTGGCAACTTAGGCAGTGGGAGCAGTGAGAATGGTCTAGCATTAGTCAGGCCCTAATCTAAAAATCTTGGCATCCTACCCCAAATTAATCTTAAGGAATACTGGGGGTTTCAGTGGGATTAATTCCCAGACTGAGGTACTCTTCCAACACATCCAGAATCCCATATGTCTCTCAGACCCAGGAGTTCTAGACCCAGAACTGGTTCTTTGAAGAAACTGGTCACATTTCACTGAAGTCCTTGGACTTGTTTTATGATCCATACAGTTTCTAGGTTGGGAATAAGTGGAAACTTCACCTTGCTTATCAATTTCCTTTGAGCTATAAGGTAATGTAATACTTATATTTCATTTTATATTTGAGGAGGCCAGAAAGTTTTAATGACTAGAAAGTCTTAGTTTGCATTAATTGGCTCAATTTATAGAAATTGGAACTCTCCTTTCTGTCCTCATGCATTAATTCATTACTTATTCATACTTGCTGGGCAATATCTGAAAAAATGGCGAAGTATTATCAATTCTTTAGGTAAAGGCCTCTATCCCTGTAATAATAACAACAACAATAATAGTAATAATAATAATAAATAAAGTAGGAAATTAAATTACTTAAGACATTAAAGACATCTTCCATCTTTTTTTTTTTTTTTTTTTTTGAAGAGCGAGATTGAGAAAGTGAGCAGGGGTTGGGGGTGAGGGGCAGAAGGAGAGGGAGACAGAGAATGCCAAGCAGTTTCCATACCCAGTGCAGAGCCCCACACAAGGCTCAATCTGTGACCCTGAGATCATGACCTGAGCTGAAATCAAGAGCCGGGAGTTTAACTGACTGAGTCACCCAGGTGTCCCAAAGATCTCTTGATCTTTTAATGGATCTTAGACAAGCTTATCCTTTGTTATGTTCTTGAGAACATAGTATGCCATATTTAAGTGTTTTGGAAGAGCACTGTACCACGTACTGAGGAAATAGGGAAAAAAAGGTGGAAAACATCAATTCTGTCCATAGCAAATTTAAAGGAAAATAGTAGACTCGGTGTAAGCCCAAGTAAATACCTGTAATCACAAGTGAAATAAATACATATTAAATGACCTGCAAATGTACCTACCAAGATAGTGTTAACTTTCAGCTATTTCTGCACCACTCATAGGATTGTCTTAGGAGGGAAGCGTGTTTTTTAAGATAGTCATGGCACTCCACCCGGAAATAGTGAAAGGATTGTCTACTTCAGCCACTTTTTAGGAAGTGGTTAAGGACAAAAAGGGATATACTAGTCCAGAAGTGCCAATATTTCCAAATAAATCTTAGGCACAATGTTGGCAAATTAATACCAGATGTTGAAAGAAAGTTAATACAATTTAAGTAAGATATTTACTGTAAATTTTTGTTTCAACCTTCACTGTTAAAAGATACGATCTTCCTATTTTTAAAACATTTCTGACAAGCTCTCTTTGCTATGAATTGTGACTTTCTGACAATAGTCATATTCTCTCCTCTGCCTTGCTTAAAAGTCCTTATGACCTAGGTATCATCGAATTTTAGTTTTCTTTTTATGGGCCAAGATTCAATAAAAATTGATGGCACTTAACCCCTAATATTGAAACACTACGAGGTATCATTGCTAAAATGTCCTCAAGCAAGACTAGGAAAGCAATATACACACGATGTCATATCATAATAGATAATCACTAACATTAAATTTTATATCACTCTTATGAATGGCTATTATAGTCAGCAGGTGACTTTGTTGAATTCTTAAGCAGGTCTAGACTGTAGAATCAACTGTCTTATGACTCTGATGGCTGTTTAGGGTGGTTACTCATTCATTGATTTCTGGTATGAGTCCCATTGCTGTTAGGCAACAGGTGTTGGTTCTCTAATCTCTGCACAAGAGTAAACTTTCTTATTTGGTTTTATCACAGCCAGTAGGTTCCTTGGCTGGATAAAACTTTATAATAGTCTTGATACTAACTGGAAAGCATTAGGGCATTTATGAACATATATTTCCAATAAGAATAGCTGACATTTCTTGGGTATATACTGTATGTCATTGTTCTAGGCATTTATAAATGGCATCTGGTTTAATCTTTATAGCTACCTATAAACATTATTATTATCTCTGCTTTATAGAAGAGAAACTGAGGCACAGTCGCACAGCTATTAACTATATAAGCAGAATTTCAAAGTCAGGTTTGGCTCCAGAGCACCTATTGTTTTAACCACTATGCTGACATCAACCAGTGGAAAAACATCAGTGTGGTGTTTTTATGATATTAGAACAACATATGATATGAACTTCTTGTTGGGTATTAGATCTTAGTGATACAATTAATGGAGGTTGAATGGATAGGGGAAAAATGAGAATTCTTTGTTGTGATTTGAATCTTATAATTATAAACAAGCTAACCTTGATAGACCCTGAAAACACATGTTGGGATCACCTATTCTAAGCACATGACTATAAAATACAGAAATTCTATCACATTTACAACAATTGTTTCAAATAATGAAACGCCACAAAAACTCACCAAGAATAGGTAATTACCAATGAATCAGAATTTTGTTTTTTAAGTTAACAATATTAGTATGAAGAAGCTGGATGGACTTGGAAAAAAGAACATGCTCCAAAAAATAAAAAGAGCAGTACAATTCAAATATCTGAATGAGATTATCTGGTAATGGGCAATTTCAAATGAAATTATCTTGACATAATGGTTAACTGTAAAGAAATTTAGGAAGCTGGTTATAAAATTAAAAGCATTGTAAACATGAATTAAATATTTTCTAACGCCAGATACAAAAGTATAAATCCATATATGATCTGATTTATTATAAAAGCTTACAGTGTGACACCAATAAAACCGTTCTATATCAAAAGGGACAAACCCTAGTACTTTCCCCATATGGCATGTGTTACAGGCAGTTTCATGCACCTGTTGTGGGTGTGTTTTCAGCACTAAAAAAATTAGTGTGTTGGAAAGTCATTATAGATACAAATTATCCGGAATTAAAAGATTTTTGAATACATATGTCTGGTATAAATCAAGATAACATAAGCCAAAACAAGAATGCTAAACAGAAGACAAAAAAGGTTGCAACTTTTGAAAGAATCAGAAGAACAGTTTTATTAGCATCATATAGAAATTTATGATTTTATGTATGCAAATCTCAGACATTAATAGATGGTGAGAAGTTTTGATAATACCCAATAGTTCCATTTACCTTCATGGGAAATACAAATGCATGGATTTAGGTGAAAATTTGTAACAATAAACCTTGCAATACATGAAGATAAGTAACATCTTTTTATGTGTAAAAAAATAATATGTCAAAACTTTATTAAACTAGGTACATTATTATGTAAATTAAAAATAGAAACCTATGGAGAAATAGTAAAATGCTAAGAAAATGTTTAAGACCTGCCAACAATGAGCAGTACTACTTCGCATTACTGTAAAGTAATGTGGGTCGTAATCCTACTCCCCTTTCTGACATGACCCCGACAAGAAATTCAGCTTTTCAAATGTTCCTTTTAGCCATTAGAAGATGAAATAAAAATTGCTTACTTCTCAATTGGAGTTGTTAAAAAGAATTTCTCACAATTCTTCTAAAATGTTATAATGAATATTCCTGTTTTTAACAGTATTTGAATATTGATTAGTTTTATAAATATAAATAATAAAAATTTCTATTATTCCTTTAAGTTCAGATCTGAATAATCTCCTTGAAATTGGGAAAGGACAGATCCAATACAGACTTTTCAGCTGTGGAAGAATTATTTGAAATGTCAACCCTCCTCCCCGAAAGAAAGCGATTGTCATTGTTTTTTTCTCCCCATCTCTTGCTCTTTGGGGACCGTTTCTCTTTTAATTTATTGCTCTGTGTTCTAAAAAGTGGAGAGAGATTACAAACCACGTTTAAAAAGTGTATTAAATATAACTTATGGTAAATTAGTAATACCTCTTGAAAAACCCTGCTATGATCTCTCCCATGGTGCTTCCTTTGGGGGACGATAACTCAATTGTGTTGATTTAAAGGTTCTGTCTAGTTCTTTTAAACATTCCTTTGATGTTGTATTGCTCTGCTTGTAATAGACTGTTATTGCCCTATATTGAGTTTGCAGAGTGAAGGTAAATCTTTTGTGATGTGATTGTGCCACCACAAACTCAATATTGTTCATGGGGCCTTTATAACTCTCAGCTATATGGTAGCAGAGCAGCACACATTTTCATTTTTACCTTTTTAGACTTGTATTCTTTGTTCTGAGGCTGAAACCACGTGTGCTCACATGCACTCTATAGTGCTTGCTCTGTGAAATGGTAACTCATAAGCAAAGAGAACATTGTCAGGTGGGTTTTCTTCTTTTTCGAAATTGTCAATTTCATTGTTGATCTTTTTTCATTATGTTCCATTAGGCACTCTACTGTGTTATTGAAAAAGCACTGCTATTGGGAAAAGCTCAGTTTAAATAGCTCTCCAGGTTTCTAGTTTGAAATGTTTTCTAAGGGTACATAACGACCCTAGTAAAGGAGATTCTCCTGAGGAACCCTACCCCACCTGGGAATAGATGAATGTGATGGTCCCTGGTGGCAGATCGTACCCATAAGATGTATGTGATCAGAAGTATTAGTCTAGATCATTCAATATTAACATTGGCCTGTTTGATTGAAAGTAAAAACTTTCTTTAGGTAATTCTTGTTTGCTTATTTTGTAAATTTCTTGCAAAACTTAGACCCAAGATTTTTCACTGGCTCCGTGTTCAACTCAGTTTAAGATTGCTTGTAAAATAAGACAGCACTGAGGCTACTTCTTAGGCATTCGTTTTACTTCTTGACTTGTGCCCTGTTACCATTATCCTTTTTCCTGTTGTGTTAAAGGATGTGACCACACAGTTTTTGAGAAGTAACTAGTGGATAAGCAATTTTGAGAAAATGAAAAAAAAATAGCCACAAATATAAGGGGATATTTTGTCCATTACAGTATGCTGAATATTGAATAACCATACAAATTGGGTATATTATTTGTTAAGATAGCTAATAATTATTACTCCAGAAAAGTCAACACTTCCTCAACGACAGGTATTTTTCATTGTCATTTCCTTGTTAGTAAAAAGAAACAAAAACAGTAGTCTTCAATCTTCGAGATGGATAAAGATTCATTGCACTGGTAACTGTCTACAGCCTTGGCATTTCTGATCTTTCTGTGTCCCCCTTCTTGTCCCTTCTTTTCACTCTAAGCCTTTTGCAAATGAAAGTCTTAAGAGCTCTATAGTTCTTTTTGAAGAGACTTAAGGACGCACAATTCATAGGAAGAAAATTTCTGAGGTAATGCTTAGCAGGCATAATTCTAAAAGATGAATGTGTATTATTCCATGAGAATGGAGTTTACTATTGAAACTAGAATTGCTTGGATAGGACCTTGGGAAAGCATCTCCTAGAAGTTGCAAGTAGCTGGCCATTGGGCCATTATATGGGCTATTGATGTGTTTTTTTTTTTTGATTCACACATGGCTTTAGTTATGTTTTTACTTTTTAAAATTAGTTGCTAACATTTTAAAATAGAAGTTTTTACCTTAGAACATGGATTTTCACCTTCTTTTGAACAACTGGAAGCTTTAGTAACACCGGCCAACAGTCTCACCAAGGACACCATCTGATGAGGCTTGTGTATTATTCTTTTGTTGGCTGAAGTCCCCATGTGGGCTGCTTCATTTGCCATACTGCTGGCCCCTATGTGATCTGAGTTTTTGATATCTGCTTCTAGTCTAATTCCAGCAAGTTCTTCAACCTCTTCACTCTGCTCACTCTGGCCTCTTTTCTCGCCACGCCCCTCACTCAGTTTCCATCTGTCAGAATCCTCACACCTCAAAGAGCATTTCCTCCCCATGGCTCTCTTCACTCACTCATCATCGCCTCCTAGAAGTCTCTTCTCCTCCAATTCTTCCTTTGCCCTTTGTTAATTGCACACAATCTGCCTTGAGTCATATTGATTGTATTTTCATTTTGCCTCCTAATAATTGTGAACACTTGAAAGGCAGGGACCATCTTTACACCACACACAGTGACTTCCTGAATGACGCCTTGCATGGAGTATGCACTCCATAGATATACAGTAATGCAGATACATAGTACTTTAATATATATATATTTTATCTGTGAAATCATTGAAATCAGTATTTGGGAAATTAAAATTTCCTATCCAAGGGGTCAAAGAAATAAAAGTAGGAGGAACAAATAACAAAATTTTCTAAAAGGATAACAGAGTGGATTTTACTACAACTATCATTCACCTCAGTAATTGTAAGCATAGGCTGTTCAATCACAGGTCAAGCCTCTTTGGACGGTATCACTGGGACAAAATGTGCCTCAATCCTACACATTATCTGTTAGGAACTTAACATAATTTCCCCTCTTCTATGTTCTCTTTTGTTGGGGGTGGAGTGGCAAGACACGTGAGGACTACACTCCCAGAATCTCTGACACCACGTTCTGTGTTAGGAGCCTCTAGGAGATGCGTTCACATCGGATCTGTGAGGTGCTAGAGAAGCGGGAGCCAAGTTTTCCTTGGGGGGCAACCGGCAGGCACATGGGCTTTTACAGATGAGAGATTTTGCAATGGTCTCCTCTGAGCAACACCCCCCGCCCCCAAGAATGACCTGTTTCCTTATTGAAATACTTCGAGGTGTTTCTGCTTTCCCATTTCCCATTCTGATTTCCTGGATGAAACTCCTACTGACACATTTTGAGAAGGAAATAGGCAACAGGGTACCTTATAGTAAATTCATTTCTGGCTTTGATGTAGTCAAATATTTAAAATTAGAGTTTCACCAATTAGAAGATGATATGAATGAGTATCTTCAGAATAGAAGGAAGAAATCCTCCCCCATAAAAGAAGGAGAAAGATGATGATATCTCAGGTTTTCATTAGGTGACTTAGAAGAAGAATGTATTTTCTTTTTATACAAGAAATTATTTGCAAGACAAATAATGTTTGTTTTGTTTTGTTTTCATTATTTATTTATTTGTTATAAACATATAATATATTTTTATCCCCAGGGGTACAGGTCTGTGAATTGCCAGGTTTACACACTTCACAGCACTCACCAAAGCACATACCTTCCCCAATGTCCATAACCCCACCCCCTTCTCCCAACCCCCCCTCCCCCCAACAACCCTCAGTTACAAATAATGTTTTTAAACACAACCTAGGCTATGTTGAACTGAAAAAATATACTGATAAAAATATTTAAAAGTATTTGAAACCATAAATATTTCCTACCCTCAACCTAAATTCAATAGCTAGCAGTGTTCTGTGTATCATATTTAGTAAATGTTTACTGATTTAACTGTAAAGAAAAAATAAAAAGCGCCTTGCTTCTTTTCAGTGAGTTCTGGTGTGTGTGAAATAATTTAGAAGGTGTTTCTTATTTGGTTTGTGGAGCATAATCAATGCACTGAGCACTATGACATATCTAGAAATGGCCTTGGTTCCTATTCATTAGGTAAGGAAAATGGCATATTACGATTTTTTTTTTAAGATTTTATTTATTTATTTGACAGAGAGAGATCACAAGTAGGCAGAGTGGCAGGCAGAGAGAGAGAGAGGGGAAAGCAGCCTCCCTGCTGAGCAGAGAGCCCGATGCAGGACTCGATACCAGGACCCTGAGATCATAACCTGAGCCGAAGGCAGCAGCTTAACCCACTGAGCCACCCAGGCGCCCCATATTTTGATTTCTTTTTGCTTTAGATTAGCTAGGATTTCAGTAAAATTGCTGCTGCAAACTTACTTTAAATAGCTTGAAACACAATAAGCGATTTGACTATGGCTTAGTCAGAGCCCTGCGGTATAGAAGGCTAGTGCATTGAGTTGCAGCATGGTGAGTTAGAGGGTTAGTAATACTCCCATGAGCCCACCCCTCAAAATCACCCCTCAGTCTACAAGACAGAGCTGTCTTGATTGGAATTCAAAGTAACTCTTCTTTGAAAAGATGGTTAGTTACAGCTGATTGCATGCTTTTTCTTTGCTATATTTCTATTTGTGCTTGGTTTTTGTTGCCTGTTAGATTTCTTACATCAGGTACTTTGACTCTTTCTTCTCAAGGGTGGACAGCAAGTAGAGTTTGTACAGGTAAAGTTTTTCTGGGAGATGCTGCTCTATCCTGGTGAACATAGTCTGTCGGCCATGTACCTTGCTTTTTACATAACAGTATTTTTGAGGTGAACTGAAAAAAGTTGAGAAAACAGTCTCTTTCTTATGGGTAGTAAAGATGAGGCTTGTTTAAAAAAAAGAACAATAATACACAATAAACATATTTGGATGTTTGGTGAAAGTAATCGGTAATTTGGGGGTATTTAATGTATATTTGTGACAGTGAGGATCATTTTTGAGAATAAAGTGGCACTAGACATGAAGTCTTTCCTCAGCATCCCTATAGCAACATATTGGAAAATGAACATGTAGAACTAAAAGCAGTGGAACAAAATCTTGATTTACTTCAATCCAACTAATAAGGAGTCTGGAAAATGCAATTGACTTAAAAAACCTTATAAAATTTAAATTGTTGCAACTAGATTTTCTTTCAATTTTCTGAGAGCCACAGAGTATTATTACATAACAGAATTTTATATTAAGAGAAATATGCAGGCTGTCTCTAGTGATCAGTCTTGATTCAAAGTCTTGTGGCTTTTATTTAAAATTTTATTTATTTTTTATTTTTTTTACAGTCTACCACTGTAATCATTTGAAAATCCAGAGAATCAAAGTCCTAAAATTTGATTCCAATTTGTTAAAAATAAAAACCTTTTTCTTATCAAAACAAGATTTACTAGTATATATTCTAATATATAAAAATTATGTATAGTTTAATTTATAAATATGCATATACTAATATAAATACTTTGCCAAAGTAAAAGCAGAAACTATTTCTGACAATCAAATGTATTTTTAAAAATATGAAGTAGTATTTATTAGTGGAAAATTCTAAACAGTTAGAAGTGTATAAAACACAGTCCCTTTTCTTAATCCCTTGGACTATAAATAATGCCAATAATTTGACATACATTTTCCCAGTTTTCTCCCATATATTATAAACAAACATATATGTTTATAGTCCTGAATGGGATAACACTAATCATACTATTTTATAACCTGCTTTTTTTGGCTCAATAATACATTGTGGACATCTTTCTATATCAATATTTAAAGACTATAAAATGATTTTATTTTATTTTATTATTTTTTTAAATAGACTCCATGCCCAGCGTGGGGCTTGAATTCACAACTGTGAGCTCAGAGTGGCCTGTTCTTTGATTGAGTCAGCCAGGCACCCCAGGACTGTAAAATAGTTCTATAAATAAAATAATTAAGAAGTTAAAATAATTGCAAACAATTATTTTGTTGGCAAAATATTATAATACAATATTTTGTATTTCATAACCTTGATGAGCTTTAAATTATTTGCAACTTATTGGTAAATTGGATGCTTATTAATATATTGTTGAAAACATTTTCTTAAAAATGATAAAGTTTAAAACTTTTATTTTCGCTTACTTTAGAACAATATATCAACTGAGTATTTAAAATAATTGTAGAGGTATCTTGTTAATGAACAAATGTAAGGTTAATGTAATATTTAATTATGTTTTATGATGATCTGTAAAGAAATCATTCATAAGGTTGATAACCTGAAAGTCTCATATCAAAAGTTCATTCATCTTTGTGCCTCAATGAAAACAGGGATGCACTATTAGTTATAGGTAGGAGAAAAGGAACTAAGAGTTTAGGAATAAACTCACTAGGAGAGTTGGGCAAGAATAGGATAATGTTATAAGAAATTTAGAACTATCTGGATGTTTGGTAATTAGATGACTTGCTGCTTTTTTTCCTTCTGACTTAGTGTTCCTGTGTGAGATAAGATATAAATGAGGTCAGACCACCCTCAAGATTATTATGGCATCTGGATTATGTTGGATCAAAACAAGTCCTCCATTTTTGACATGCCTAACTGAAAATTTAATTGCTTGGGAGAAGGGAATGAGGAATTACCAGTGTGACCCAGGATCACGTTGCTAAATTCAATGGTCAATGCTTATTTCTCATTTTGCTTGTCCATTAGCATGATTTGAAATATCTGTATTCTTTTTTTTAACATAGTGACTTTAAAAAAAATTTTATTTTATTTCTTTTCAGTGTTTCAAGATTTATTGTTTATGCACCACACCCAGTGCTCCATGTAATACGTGCCCTCCATAATACCCACCACCAGGCTCACCCAACCCTCACCCCCCTCCCCTCCCAAACCCTCAGTTTGTTTCTCAGAGTCCACAGTCTCCCGTGGTTCGTTTCCTCGTCCAATTTCCCCAACTCACTTCTCTCCATCTCCTAGCATTAGTGACTTTTAAAATTTTTTTATTTTTGTTTTCCCCAGCTTAATTGAGATATAATTGATACCTAACATTGTGCAAGTTTAAAGTGTGTTGATTTGATACACTTACATATTGCAGAATGATTACCACAATAACTTTAGCTAATTCCCCCATTGTGACACGTAATTATCATTTCTTTTTTTGTGGCGAGAACATCTCCCCACAAAAGTGGTGCTCTTTAGCAACTTGCAGGTATATAATACAATATTATTACTATGCTGTGCATTAAATTCCTGGAACTTATTCATCTTACAACTTGAAGTTTGTACTCTTTGACCAAATATTTCTCATTTCCCCTTATGTCTAAGCACCTTCATAGACCACCAGGCTAGTCGCTTGAGACAGATGTTTTCTATTTTTAAATTTTTAAATATGTAAATCAATGATACCATTCTCACTATTTGTTGTTTTGGGAAATATAACTCGTTTTTAAAAAGATTAAAGAAGATTATTTATTATTATTTAACTCATTTAAAAGATTATTTATTTATTATTGATTCTTACAAGGCTCTGCCCTTATTTTTGACAATGCCTAAGATTTTCTGGTGTCCCATAAGCTGCATTCAACTGTTTTGAAATTTTATCATTCATTGCCACCCTGATTTTTGCACCTCAATTTATAATTCATCACTGATTTTAATTAACCTCAAATAACATACAAAATCCAGCTGACTGAGCCACAAACTGAGTGACAGCTGGGGAGAGAGAGAGAGAAGAGAGAGAGGAGAGAGAGAGAGAGAATCTCAAACCTGTAATACAATATTATATGTATTGTAATACACTGAACAGGGCTCAGTCCCATGACCATGAAATCATGATCTGAGCCGAAATCAAGAATCAGATGCTTAACCAACTGAGTCACCCCAGTGCCCCAAGTATTGCTCATTTTTATTAAAATAATTATATATGTTAACATATAAAGGGTTTATTGCTATGTTTAAAAGAATGAATATATAAATATTTCTCAGTTTTAATTTCTAATATTGTAAATATGGATAGATAGAGCTCACATAGTCAAAAGATCTTTGAGATCATCAATGCTTTTTAAGAGCATAAAGAGGTCCTAAGTTCAAAAACATTGTGAAATGCTGGACTAAATTGAAGGAGAAAATAGATTAAAATAAGATAGAAAGATAAAACAATAATTTTACCATTAAACCTGGGGAACCCCAAGAATAATAAAGATCAGAACACTCTTACTTCAAAGGCATAATTTTTGATATGCCATTCAAAGTTAAGGATTTTGATTTAATGTGTAAATTGAACTGTTTAAAAAGGTAACTTCAAAAAGAAAATGTAAATTAAATATGGAAAACCAATTAAAGTACTGTTAAAATAAACGAACAAACAAACAAACAAACAGAGACCAGCCTTGAAAATTCCCTGAGCAGACAAAACCAGTTGACTAATAGAAACAAAGCTTAGTTTAGTTTATTTTGCAAGCCTAACTTGATGTGGGTCTTTTCTTGCTTATGCTTTTGAAAATCATAAGCAAAAAAACTGTTTTCCAAGGTTGATATGAGATAACCACTGATCATTCCCTATCATTTAAGAAATTCTACAGTAATTAGTCACTGCGAAGAATAAGCAATCACTCCTTTTTCACTATGTAAGTTGCTTTATAACCAATATACTTGAGCCTCATTCCATGTCTTGGTTTGAGTACTAGCACTTTGTAAACTGTCTTCTCAGTGTATTCACAATCAATTTCTACTGATTACTACTTCGGTGATTTACAGGTCTTACTTCTGTTATTTCTGCAGTTTTGACAATAGTGTACATTTTTTTTTAGTTTTCTTCTCCATCCATGTTTAAAACATCTCCTGAAGTAATTATAGAAAACCTACCTTTAAGTCTTTAGACCTAATTATTAATACAAATTATTTTTTATTTTCGAGAGAGAGGGGGAGAGTATGCACGAGCAGGGGGAGGAGCAGAGGTAGAGAATCTCAAGTGAACTCCAGGCTGAGTGTGAAGCTGGACATGGGGCTTCATCTCCTGACCCTGAGATCACCACATGAGCTGAAATCAGGAGTCTGTGGCTCAACTGACTGAGCCACCCAGATGGCCCAAGACTTAATTTTAATTAAATCTTGAAAAAACAAAATAAACGTGGAACAGGAGTCAAAGCCTAACAACTCAAAAACAAAAAGCAAGCAAAAAAATTTGGAAATGTTTGCATCATTTTTAAAAAAGATCTTTAAAATTAATTAATTAATATATTTATTTATTTGAGAGAAAGAGAGAGAGAGCATGTGCATGTTCTTGCGGGCGTGCACATGCAGAGGGGAGGGAGAGGGATAGAGCGAGAGAATCCCAAGTGGACTCCATGCTGAGTGGAGAGGTGGGTGTGGGGCTGGGTCCCACCACCCTGAGACCATGACCTGAGCTTAAATCAAGAGTTGCATGCTTACCTGACTGAGCCACCCATGTGTCCTGGGTACATTCTTTAAAAAGGTTTTGTGATGAAAATAAATCCCAAAATACAAGTAAAAATCAAGTTAACTATGTCTCTCGGTGAAAATAAATGAAGAAGATAAATCAGAGAGATGGGATCATGACCCTAGCTGAAGACAGGTGCTTAACTGACTGCGCCACCCAGATGTCCCTTGAATTTACCTGATATACTGGCACGGATGAGTGTGAGGGAGACCAAGCCAGATAGCCGAGTTCAGTGACTGAGGGGGAGTGCTCAGAAGACAGACTAGCTGACTGGTACGAGCCTGAAAACTGCTGACCCTGTTATGGTTTTATGTCCTTTTTAAAAAGAAAGCAGAGGAGGAATGGTCCAAAAGTGTTATCAGGGGAGGAAGAGATACCAGTCCTAATTCTCAGGTATAGGACATGTGAAAGATTAAAAATCCACAGCTGGTTGTGGTGGCTGTGAGGATGTGCCTTGCAGACTTGAGTCCAGGGAGGTTCACTGACCAAGGGCCCATGCTGCTGGCTCTGACACCTGGGCCATGCTTCCCACGTGCTGCCCCCAACAGCAAGGGAGGCAGGAATGCTAAGGCAAGATGGCTCTCTGGAGACATGGGTCCACTTTGACGGCTGCTTTTGCCTCAGGGACTCCTGGAAGAGGTCACCCCATCCTTGGGTGACCTTACTTGACTGCACAACAGTCAAGTAAGCTTGCCTCTCCTCCCCCTTCACTCACATCAGACCTGTGTCACAGTCCCATGACTCTCCCTGCCTTTTCTGGCTCCTTCCTCATTTTCTTTTACTTGGGGCATTGTCCCTAGGAAAATCTTCATACCTTTATTTCTGTCGTAGGTTTGCTTCTCAGAAGAAGACATTCATAGGAACGGACTCCAAAAGGAGGGGCTTTAGTTCAAGCAGCGACCTGCAGAGCCCGCACAGAGATTAAGGCCCAGGGGGGTTTGCTGGTGATGGCCGAATGGTCCTCAATAGCGGAGAGGAAGGGATTGAAGGAAGCACATTCTTCAAAAATGGCAGCTTTCGAGTCATTTTTAAAAAGGTTGTCTTTGTACATACTGACAAGTATGAAGACTATGAGAAAAAGATGGTATAAAAACAGATACTGTGAAACATGCCTGAGAGTCATGAAAAGTGTGTAGCTTTTTTTTTTTTAAAGAGTCCCCATCATGGACAAGTGGGGAAAATCCTTTTTTCACCAGGCAGCACCCCTAAATTCATTCTTCCCTTCCCTTGAGGTAGAGCAGAGGTAAAGCTCACCCCGCTCTCCCACCCCGTGCTGCTGTTCAGTGATTCTGCTATGAGATCTCAAGTCCATTGATGTGTGGGCTGATGCCCAGGACCAGACGAGGCACACCTGAAGGGTAAAGCTTAAGGGGGCAGGTTCAGAGGGCATCTCCTCCACCCTTAAACTTGCAGAGGCTTAAGAGTGAGTGCCTCCTCATTTGCCTCACCCTAATCCTGGCACACTGTAGGCTATCCAAGGACTCAGAGTGGGTACAGAATTTACTTGTAGGAATTTTTTTTAAATTAATTTTTTATTTTTTATAAACATATATTTTTATCCCCAGGGGTACAGGTCTGTGAATCACCAGGTTTACACACTTCACAGCACTCACCAAAGCACATACCCTCCCCAATGTCCATAATCCCACCCCCTTCTCCCAAACCCCCTCCCCCCGGCAACCCTCAGTTTGTTTTGTGAGATTAAGGAGTTTTTAGCCGGAAGAATTAAGGCAATCCAAAGCTTTCACTCCTCTTGTTCAGGCTCCAGGAGACAAACACTCAGGGTCTTTCACTGATGGGAGAGCAGAGGCAAATCCTGCCTGAAGCTACTTGCTCTTCTTCTCTTTGGCTATCAGGAATTTTCTAGATATATCTATGTGAAAAGACTCAAGGGTATTGTGTCCTAGCACAGTAGAGAAATTGGAGATGATTTTTTATGTAGGAGTCTCAGTGCTTTTCCCACGAATGATCAGTAAAAACTACTTTCTTATCTCACGCCACCAGCTTCCCTGAGTTGTTAGCCTTTGCAAAGATTTCAGTTCTCCAATGCAATAGGTTTGGAGATGATTGTTCAAAATTTTTAAAGACTGGTCTGTTGGGTAATATAAATATAAACAGTGTGTGCTGACTTGGAATCATTTGGAAAATTCCAATGCCAATATTTGATCAAAAAGACAGCTGAGAAGGCATGTTGAGTAGCAAGAAGAAAGTTAATAAAGATAACGAGATCAGAGTGAGAACAACAATGAAAATCCAACTACATATGAGTATTATTTTTAAACAGGATCAAAAATTTCTAATTCACTTTCAGGTTGGTAGGGACTTACACCTTGTAGTTGTCTGTGGCTTTTACAATAGGCCACAACAATTGTGGTGAATCAGAAAAAGACTAGGTCCAGTAGGGGCACCTCCGTGGCTCATTGGGTTAAGCCTTTGATGTCAGCTCAGGTCATGATCTCAGGGTCCTGGGATCGAGCCCCACATTGGGCTCTCTGCTTGGCGGGGAGCCTGCTTCCCTCCACTTTCTCTGCTTGCCTGTCTGCCTGTTTGTGATTTCTCTCTCTCTCTCTCTGTCAAATAAATAAATAAAATCTTAAAAAAAAAAAAAAAAGAATGGGTCAGCTAAATTTGATCGACCTTTCTGGAGAACCAGCTTCAGCATCATAGGGCTTATTAAGAACCTTCTTAGATGCGCACATTTCATAGATCAGTAAACAGTTTTCAATCTATAAAAAGGAAGTGGAGAAGAGTATGGACATGGATTTACCAAGTATTTTAAGTAAGGGCATTTAAAAAACCAGCTATTGTCTATTACCATAATGGTTTGACTCTCCTAGAGTAGGAATGGCAAAATCCCAGAGGAACATAGGGTCTTACCCCAGGAAAGGAAGGTTGGCATTTTACAAACATCTCTCTCTCTCTCACTCACTCTACTTTTGTCCTTAATATTATTTTCTCTTTTCAATATTGACCAAGTCTTTGCCATAGACTAACCCTATTCCAGGGATAAACAGTTGTGAACTACAGATTTTCCAACCTATTTTTTATTTTTTATTTATTTATTTAGTTATTTTTATTTTTCTAGATATTCTAGAAAGGTAGATGTGTATTTCACTCCTTAAAATCTATGAGTACTTTAAAAAGTACTTTAAAAAGAGAAAGAGTGAGCATGAGCAGGAGGAGGGACAGAGGGACAAGCTGACTCCCCACTGAGTATAGAGCCTGCAGCAGGAAGGTTCCTTCCCAGGACCCTGAGATCATGACCTGAGCTGAAGTCCAATGCTTGACCGACTGGGCCACCCCGGTGCTCCAGAAATGTAATACTATTCTGACTGCAGGGATTTTTTTTAAAAAATTCGGCTCAGGTCATGATTCCAGGTTCCTGGGATTGAGTCCCACAGTGGGCTCTCTTCTCAGCAGGGAGCCTACTTCCATTCCTCTCTCTCTGGCTGCCTCTCTGCCTTCCTGTGATCTCTGTCAAGTAAATAAATAAAATTTTTTTAAAAACAAAAAAAAAAAAAAAAAAAAAAAAAAAAAAAAAAAAAAAAAAAAATTCCCATCAAACACTGCCTATTTTACTTTTATAATCTCTTAGAGTAAAAGACTAAGACTTGCCTAAGCTCTTATTGCCAGAGGCCAAATACCTTAAAATTCTTATATTTCTTGAATAAGTATTTTATTTATAAAATTTTCAAATCTTTGTTTTGGGAGAAATGGAGGTGGAACACTTGCTGACTCTCTTATCTTAAAGAGCTCAATGCCTCATCTAGTGCGACATCAGACAAAAGTTTTCCGTGACCGTTTTTGTAGAGTTCAGATGTCAGAACATGACTCATGAAGTGAACTGCGAGAATAAAGCATAGAGGAACATCAACAGTCATCATTCAAACCAAGTCATTTATGGTTCTCTTCTATAACACACCTGCTACTCCAGATGAAATTCTGCTGCTCCATGACGTACCCTAATTTGCATGGACTTTTAGTGACCTATCTGTAAGCACACAGCAAGCATACGCCTGCCTGAAAGGCTGGGCCCTCTTTTTTACTTACTACGGGAAAGTATAATAAAGCAAGAAGGCATAGATTAAAAATTATAGGCATTAAAGAGGAAATAGGAATAGCAAATGATCAGATTAAGTACTAACAGTGTGATAGAGAAAGGATAAGAAAGAACCAAGGATCAAGTGAATTGATTTATATATCCAGGAAATTCTCTGCGGTCTCTGACAGTTTCTTTCATGAGGTTGAAACACAGCAAGGTATAATTTCTTTCATTCATATGTCTTGCATAATAATGAACTCAATTTGTTGGAGAAAACTTGAGGGCAATGGAGCTTTAGCCTCTGAATGGACAGTTGGCTTACAGGGTTATGATAGAACCTAGGTCCACAGAGATACAATGAGTGCAGGCAGCTCTCAGGGCTTCTGACAACCCACGAGGACACCCTTCTTACTCTGCATGGTGCCTTCAGATCTTGGCTGAGAAATATGAAGGTGGTAGGTACATCTTTTCAATGCATTTTTGTAAGGCAGTTTTAGGAAATAATTCATGTTTCCTTGAAACAAGATTGGTTCTACTACATAATGGGAGTCCAAATGGGAACTACACCACGGGAAGGTGGGCAAAACAGATAGGGGGAGTCAGGAAGCCTGGGTTCTGAGCTTAACTTGGCTGAACACTATCAATGTGTTGCTAAGGGGAGACTACAACTATGTCTAGACTTTGTCCTCACCTGTAAAATAAAACTTTTAGATTTGATCTTTAAAAGTTCTTTTCAGGGGCGCTTGGGTGGCTCAATGAGTTAAAGCCTCTGCCTTCAACTCAGGTCATGATCCCAGGGTCCTGGGACTGAGCCCCCAATCAGGTTCTCTGCTCATCGGGGAGCCTGCCTCCCTTCCTCTCTCTCTCTGCCTGCTTCTCTGCCTACTTGTGATCTCTGTCTTTCAAATAAGTAAATAAAATCTTTAAAAAATAATAAAAATTAAAAGTTATTTTCAATTCTAAAATGTTATGATGCATGATGTGTCTTCTATCTCCCGAGGAACCTCTTTCATAAATGTTAACTTTATTGCGGTGTTCTTTCCTGTTAGAGATTTTCAGACTAAAATCAATATACAACACTGCTCATTGTTAAAACATTCCAAAGAGTTAATCAAAGTGATCTTGAAGAAAATACGTCATACTACCTCCTATAGGTATGCCAGAATAAAGACACTACTGTATAGATAAACCAAAACGAAAATAAAAATTAGTATGGTTAACTAGAAAAAACAGATTACACCTGTCATGGTTACAGATAAAATCATCTTAAAGAGGTTCTTCTCACACAACCTGTTTGGGTTTCTTTGTTTTTGTTTTTCACATTTTCTTGCTAAAACATTTTTTCCTAAAAGTGTATTGGATTAATCCTGTAATTCATCACAGCTGGAAGATTTTTACTGAAGCTATAGTCAGGAAGAAAGTCTTAGCCACAGGAAATTGACTTCCTGTGCACTGAAGACTGCAGTTCAGGCTCTCTTGGCTTTCTCACTCCTCCTATAGTGATTTTCCTTTCAATATCTCAGTTGGTCATGCATCTGCTAACCCCACCATCAATTTTCTTTTTGTTTTTGCCTTGATCTGTGCCCTAGGCCAGTGAAAGAGGAGGTTCTTGTTCTCAAAGGTAGTGGCACTAAACTCATTCAGGCTTCTGGAAGGGTTTGGCTACCAGAGACAGGGCAGAAAATAAATGGACAGTAGGAGAAGGTCAGGTTATTTCTTCCCTCCCCTCTGGCTTTGGCTCTGCGGCTGTGTCCCTCTCATAGAGATGGCTTCTCACTTGGTCTGGAAACACTGTTTCTTCCCCTTGCCCAAAAGCCTTACAGTGATAATGGGTTCCTGCTGTTGCTACCTCCTGGCTGACTCACCATCTATTACTGGTTCCTTTAATCCTACATTCAATTCTGAGAATAGTACCTTTATTTAATTCTCTTCACGATCCCAGTGAGAGTGTCTCCTTCTGACTAGTATGCCATCTTTCAGGAGTTTTTAAAGCCTTCCTCTCAGAGAATCAGTAAAAGTACATTTACATCCCCAAAGGCATACTTTGATTTTAAAGTTTAATTTTAATAGCTCCTGTGAATTTTAAAAAATAAAGATATTACACAAAAGGAAACAGATTTCTTTGTAGTTGTAGTAAGCTTTTTAATTACTTTGGTCCATAATCAGGACAACCTGCTCATGGCCAATACTGACAGAGTTGACAATGGAACAATCTCCATTATGCCTTTTTCATTCTCTTAGACCTTCCTTCTCACCCCACTGAAAACGAAGTCAATCTCTTTCGCGCCTCCCCCCTCCAAAAAAAGAAAAAAGAAACCTACCCAAATCTTTTTGGATACATTAATTCTTATCAGTGCCACTTTATACCTGAGAGAACAACTATTTCTATTTTGTGATTTTTTTTTTCCAGCCTCCTTAATGTTTATGTGGCAATCACTGGTCTAAGATTGACTTTCCAGTGTTACCACACAACACATCATAAGGCATCCACAAAAGACCAAAGATACTAGAATAAGCCAACTGATAACTGAGCTTTGATATACTAAGCTGCCATCATCTCTCTTTTCACTTAACGAATTCTTTGAAAGGAAGTTGGAAATAAAAGGCAAGGAGCAAAATGCCCAGTTGCCCAACAGAGATTTCTTTAAACTAAAGATCACCTAACACATTTGTTTCTCCTTCCTTTTTTCTTGTTAACTATGTCTGAGCCTGCCATACAGGTGCTGGGTTGATACATTTTCCTTGTGCTGCTTCTCTTTTTTTCTTCCACCTTTAACTCTTCCTGGATTCAGAATATTTATGAAAAGATTTTGTCAAAGAACTAAAGTCTTGAACTGAGACTTAGACTCTCCAATCACAGAACAAAACTAAAAGGCAACGACATTTTGTAAACTCCTAATTAAATTCTAGCACTGTGACATTTGGCATGGGCTATCGTATGTAGCAAGAAAACTGCTTTACTCCTGGTGGACAGATTTTGGTCATTTGCCCATACTCCAAACTGTGGAGCTTGTTACTGGGATAACAGAACATCTCAAAAATCCATGAAATCAATGCCTGTGGTATGCTCCCTGAATTTTTCCCCTCCCCTGTCCCACTCCTTTTGCTTTTTCCTTTTTTTTAAGGGTTAAACTGGGTGGTTTTCAGAGTTTTACAAGAGAACTATTAGTGAAAAACAATCTGATACATTCAACTTACTAAGGCCCTACTCTTTCCCTCTAATCTTTCAGCAGGACCCAAGGGAGGCTAAAGTTTAGATCAGTCTATTCTCCACAAGAACTTTGATTCACTATTAAATTCCGTCTAATGAAGATGACTTTGCCATCCCACGGCCATCAGCAGGCTACGTGTGGGACAATGCAAAACCCACCTTGTATAGAGGAACATTGTTCTTTCTTCTTAGTTACCCCAGTTGAATAGAATCTCATGGAAATTCACATGCACAAGAGACCTGTGAAATCACTAAGAGTATTAATCTCTAGGGTGCCTTGGTGAGTCAAGTTAAGGAAATAACTATTTTGCTTAAGTACACACTTGTTCATGTCTTACAGCATGTCATGTTTATGATAAGAGCAAACAGCTGAGATAGAGACACGGAGAGGAGAGGGAGGGAGAAAAAGGGATTGTGTTTTTCCATGATAAAAGTTAAGGTCATAACATGAAAAATAATGTAACTATTTGCAGAGAATGTGCTAATCAGCTTGAATCTAATTTCTTGCCTTCTTGCCTTGCAGATAAGAAACAACAGAAAAGGAGAATGTACAAGTTCTTTAAGCAATAACGAATTTTTGATAAGTCAGTCATACATACTGAAATCACAGATTATGAAATAAACTTTGATTCTGAAATTAAGCTCCTCTATTTAATAAAATTCTGTACTTACATTTTTTACTTCTATTTACTATTAACTTCACATGATGCATTGAAAATAAGGCAAAATTAGACACATGTAACTATGTAAATAACACTATTTTTGTGGTAATGATCCAAGCTGGTGCCAAAGACAAAGACGAGTATTTTTAAGAAGCAGTACAGCATAAGAGTTATATGTGTGGGTTCTTTCATTCCCCTATATACTGCCTGTGTAACTTGTGTACTTTACTTAAGCTCCTTGGGTCTCTGTTTACTCATTTGTAAAATGAGAATTACTCATCTATAAAGCTACCGTGGAAGTTGTACGTAATAAAATTCACCGAGGTAATATATATAAAGAACTTAGAGGGATATTTGAAACATTAAATAATAAATGTGTTCCTATTATTAATATTTTACTCATCAGATACCATGCACGCAAGAACTTCAAAGCAATGAAGTAGAAATGCTTAGCATATTAGAGAGCAAGTAACAGTCTTAAATATAATATAATTATATACATTATTCAACATGAAGCAAAATGTTAACCCTTAATAATTCTTTTTCATTAAAGTAGTTGGAAAAAAATGCATATATATCATAATTTCTTTATTCATCCATCCATCAGTGGAGACTCATTTCCATATCTTGGCTGTTGTAAATCATGTTGTAATGAACCTGGGGTGCAGACCTTTTTTCAAGTTAGTATTTTCATTTTTGGGGGGTAAATAACCAGAAGTAGAACTGCTGGATCATATGGTATTCTATTTTTAATTTTTTGAGAAAACTTCCTAATGTTTTCCCAAGGTGGCTATACCAATTCACATTTCTACTAGCAGTGCACAAGAACTCCTTGCCTTTTCTCCACATCTCCGCTAACACTTATTTCTTGTCTTTTTGATAGATAACCATAGGTGAAAGAAGAACTCATCAGTGAATTTAGGAAATATTTCATTTTATCTTATTTTTTTAAAAAGATTTTATTAATTTATTTGACAGAGAGCACAAGCAGGGGAAGCAGGAGAGGGAGAAGCAGGCTTCCTGTTGAGCAGGGAGTCCGAAGCAGGGCTCAATTCCAGGATTCTGGGATCATGACCTGAGCTGAAGGCAGATGCTTAACCGACTGCGCCACCCAAGCACCCTGGAAATATTTTAAACTAATAAAGAAAACACAAAGTTACAAAAATGGTGCGATGCAGCCAAAGTGCTTAGAGGGAAATCTATAGATTGCAAGTGTTCATATGAAAAAAAAAGTTTAATATCAACGAAAGTGGAGACACAGTTGAGAAATTTAACAATCTTAAAAGAACAACAAAACGGATAAGCTCCTACCAAGAGAAAACAAGAAATGAAGAGAGGGAACATAAATTATATGTATAATAGGAATAAAGAGGAAATATCACTACAGATCCTATGAAGACATTAAAAAGAAAATAAGAGAATATATGAACAACTTTATGTCAATTCATCTAACAACTTAGATGAAGTGGATAATTTTTTTATTATTAATATATAATGTATTATTTGTTTCGGGGTACAGCTTTGTGATTTTTCAGTCTTACGTAATACACAAAGCCCTGCACAACACATAAGCTCCCCGATGCCCATCCCCCAGCCACCCCATTTCTCCCACCCCCCTGCCCTCTCCAGCAACCCTCAGTTTGTTTCCTGAGATTAAGATCTTCTTATGGTTTGTCTCCCTCTCTGGTTTCATCTTGTTTCATTTTTTCCCTCTTTTCTCCTATGATCCTCTGGTACATAACAGTGAGATCATATGATAATTGTCTTTCTCTGATTGATTTATTTTGCTTAGCGTAATACACTCTAGTTCCATCCATGTCATTGCAAATGGCAAGATTTCATTTTGTTTGATGGCTGTATAGTATTCCATTGTGTGTGTGTGTGTGTGTGTGTGTACCACATCTTCTAAAGTGGATAAATTTTTTGAAAAATGCAACTTACCAAAACTTATACAAGATAAAACGGAAAATCTGAAGAGCCCTACATTTTTATGAATTTATCAATTGATTACAAAAATAACATTTTTCCTCTTTTAATTTCATACTTCATATTTTATCAGAGAGTCTTGATGTATTTGTGTATGCCATGGACCCCTTCTGTCTGTTTGGGCTGCTAGAGCAAAATACCACAGCCTGGGTAGCCTATAAAAAACAGAAATTTATTTCTCACTGTTCTGAGGTTGGAAGCCAAAGACCAGGGTGCCTGGGCATCTGGGTGGCTCAGTTGGTTAAGCAGCTGGTGCTTGATTTCAGCTCAGGTCATGATCTCAGGATCATGAGATTGAGCACCCAGTCAGGCTTCACACCCTGTGTGGAGCCTACTTTGGCGGGGGGGTGGGGGGGGAGGACTGCTTTTCATGAAGAGCTATATATATTCTCAACTGAACCGTATTGGCAGCCCCGTGTGAGGCTCTGAACTCAGCAGGGAGCCTGAGATTCTCTCTCCCTCTGACTGCCTCCAATCAAGTAAATAAATAAATCCTTAAAAAAAAAAAAATCAGAGTGCCAATGAGATTTTGGTGAGGACTCTCTTTTGGGTTGCAGACTTCCCATTGTATCCTCACAAGGAAGGGTAAGGTATCTCTCTCTGGGGGTCTCTTACAAAGATACTAATCCCACGGGCGCCTGGGTGGCTCAGTGGGTTAAGGCCTCTGCCTTCGGCTCAGGTCATGATCCCAGGGTCCTGGGATCGAGCCCCACATCGGGCTCTCTGCTCTGTGGGGAGCCTGCTTCCTCCTCTCTCTCTCTGCCTTGCCTCTCTGCCTACTTGTGATCTCTCTCTGTCAAATAAATAAATAAAATCTTAAAAAAAAAAAGATACTAATCCCATTCATGAAGTGTTTACCCACATAAACTGTCTGCCAAAGGTCCTACCTCCTGATACTATTAGACTAGGCAATAGGATTTCAACATATGAATTTTGGAGGGACACAAATGTTCAGAGGATAGCACCTTCTTTGGCAGTGAAGAGAAGCCATTCTTTTCAGAATAATGCATAAGAATGCATTTATGCATAAAGCAAAAATATACAAGATTACAGTGGGAAATTATTACATTGAACACTATTATTAAAGTATTTGTTATAGTATTTTATGAGCTTCCTTATTAACACCTTAAATGACCAGATCTATTGGTAGATCTAAGAACTATCATTATTTCCGAGTAATGTTGAGTATAAGTGCTATTTTGAGATATCTGAAATAACAGTATTAGAATATCAAAATATCTGATTTTGATACATTTGGGTTTTTTTTTTTCATTTATTACTTAAATATGTTGTTCACTATGAATGCTTCAGGTATGCAAATTATATAAATAAAGATCTTACCCATACTGATGCTTAGTAACCATTATTATTTTTTACTTTATCTTATTGGTTTGCTCCTAAAATAGTGGTGGAAATTAGGTCTGCATAAGATTACTAAACAGTTGGGCACCTGGGTGGCTCAGTTGTTAAGCGTCTGCCTTCCGCTGAGGTCCCACATCGGGCTCCCTGCTCAGTAGGGAGCCTGCTTCTCTCTCTCTCCCACTTCCCTTGCTTGTGTTCCCTCTCTGGCTGTCTCTCTCTGTCAAATAAATAAATAAAAATCTTAAAAAAAAAGATTACTAAACTGTTGTTGGAGTTTCAGAAGGTTGCATCTGGGGATTGTGCTTTTATTTCACATAAGGAATTTAGGCCTGTTTGAAAAGCAGGAACAGATTTATGTTCTGGAATAGGAAAGTTGGGTGAATTAAGTATATCAAGTTGCTATTATTTGCATTTTGTAGAGAAATCTTTGAATGAGGAATAAAGTAGGATGGATGAAACTGCTCGAAGAGGAAGAAGACAAAAGATAAAAAAGATGAAAAATGGCACAGGAGATACACAAAACATGAGTCAATCAAAGGTTGGATTTTTTAACATCTTATTCCAATGGAAGAAAACCCCTCTAGAATGGGGTTTTGGAATACATCAAAGGAAAATGTGTTCTCCTTTCTATAATTTGTTTATTACATAATTAATCAAGGGATTTGCTTTGTACAGATATGTGGGGTCTTTGTTTTCCCTAGATATGCCTCTTTTGAAGAAGGTCAGTTTTCCTCTTTTTCAGGTTATTGGTTATTTCAGGTTATTTCAAGTCTGCCAGGGCAGGGGCCTGAATGCTTGTAAGGAAGTCAGGGGAAGAAAAGATGTAACATTGATGGATTGTATTTGAATATAAAACAGAAAATAAACAATAAAATAAAAGGTATAGCTGAACTCAAGTTCAGTTAAAAAACACCAAGAAGATCTTTGAGCTGATTTTCTATTAGCTTAGGGAAAAAGGAAGAGATGAGATCAAATCAGGTAGAATGTCCTACCAGATTTTGATGCTCTCTGACTTGGCATAACTGTATGCAGAGCAATAGCTACATGACCTTCTTTATTTAATTGAGTCTATAGATACCTTCACACATAGGAATTTTCCTAGTCAAAATGTATATATATATATATATATATATATATTTTTAAAGATTTTATTATTTATTTGTCAGAGAGAGAGGAGCAAGAGTGAGCACAGGCAGACAGAGTGGCAGGCAGAGGCAGGCTCCCTGCCAAGCAAGGAGCCCGATGTGGGACTCGATCCCAGAACCCTGGGATCATAACCTGAGCTGAAGGCAGCTGCTTAACCAACTGAGCCACCCAGGTGTCCCCAAAATGTATATGTTAACAAAAGATTACACAACCCTGTTTCTATTGAAGAGAGTTTGTAGCTACCATTGAAAGTGGAGAAGAGAATATAAAAAAATAAAGAACATAGGCTCTATTATTTAGTGAGATAAAATTAGAGGGTTTAAATGAAAGCAAAATAAGTAGCAAATGAAAAGGGGAGTTTTCAGAAGTTAATTTTTCTTCTTAGATTTTTTAAAAATATATTTTATTTATTTATTTGACAGAGATCACAAGTAGGCAGAGAGGCAGGGAGAGAGGGGTAAGCAGGCTCTCCACTGAGCAGAGAGCCTGATGTGGGGCTCGATCTCAGGACCCTGGGATCATGACCTGAGCTGAAGACAGAGGCTTTAATCCACTCAGGTGCCCCAGATTTTTTTTTTTTTTTTAAATCAAGCACACAGAAGAAATCTGAAAGTGACTTTTCTCTTTTCCCCCATCACCTCTGTCATATCCTATTGGTTAGAAGCAAGCACTCACATTCAAGGAGAAATGATTTACAGGATGTCAACATGGGGGTCCCTTGGGTCTCTCCACTATAATTGTCCCCTTGACTTCCAATAATTCATGTCCTTCTCATATTTATTTATTTATTTATTTATTTATTTATTTAAAAGATTTTATTTATTTATTTGACAGAGAGAGATCACAGGTAGGCAGAGAGGCTGGCAGAGAGAGAGAGAGAGAGAGAGAAGCAGGCTCCCCGCTGAGCAGAGAGCCCAATGTAGGACTCGATCCCAGGACCCTGAGATCATGACCTGAGCTGAAGGCAGCGGCCTAACCCACTGAGCCACCCAGGCACCCTCCTTCTCATATTTAAAGTACATCCACTCTCATCCAAGTTTCCCAAGAATCTCATCCCATTATGTCTTCAACTCAAAGTCCAGAGAATTTAGGTGCAGGTATGGCTGACCGGGGTGATCCATTAAGTACATACAGTTCCTGGGCATAATTCTTCTCCAGCTGTGGGACTGTGAAACTACAGACACAATCATGTTATCTGCCTTGGGCACTCCAAACATACAATGGTGGCATGAGCATAGCTAACAACTGAAGACATTCCAGTTCAAAAAAAAAGGCCATGGAGGTAAAAAGGAGACATGGTCAAAGCAGCACTGAAATCCAGACAGCCAAATTCCAGCCAGATTTCCTTCATTAAGGCTTCAAGATTTGGGTTTCCAGACCTCCTTGGCTCTTGGCTCCATCCTATGGTTTCTTGGTCCTGCCCTTTGAATAAGTCATTTTTCATGACAGGTCGCACATGTTTGTAGCTGAGTTGTTTTATCATCCTACTTTGTGGCAGGAGGATTCAAGGAATCTAACAGCCTCCTTTTGTTTTGTACTTTCTGTCCCTTTTTGTCTAAGCTGGAAGTGTTTCTGCTTAAATACTTTTCTCAAGAACTTAGCGGGTCTTCTCTAGATCTTAAAGGAGTTCTCTCCACTAAACACAGGTCATATCTACAGATCTTTTTCAGATAATCTTTTCTCTACCTCCTATGCCTATGGTCAAGGGACAAGGGCCTTAAGCTTCCTAGAGACCATATGGTCAGAGAGGTTCTGTATGGGATACCATACAGTAATTTCTTGAAATAGCCTTTAGCATGACTGAATAACTATGATTTTTTGATCTGAGGTTTTTGGCAAAACGTTGTAGAGTCAGAACCTTAGCTTTTTTTCCCTAGAACATGCTTTCCCGACAGTGAAAATTTTAGCACCTTTTGCAATCCAGAGAGGTTGAAAATTTCAAATCATCCAGACCTGGTTCCTTTTTGTTCACACTTCTTTCTTCAATCTATCTCTTTTCTCTTACTCCAAGTAGTAAGAAGAAACCAGCTACTATCCTCAACAGTCTGTTGGAAAGTCTCCCTCACTATATAACCAAATTTACTACTTGTAATTCCTGTTTTCCATATAATTACAGAGACATTATCACTAAATAACTAATCACTATGTAACACAGATTCTCCCTCTCTCCAGTTTGCAAGGACATCACTGCCTAGTTCCAAAGCAAGCCACTCCGCTGTGTTGGGTATTTCTAATAGCATTGTACTTCCAGGTATCAATTTTCTATACTGGGTAACAAATTATGATAGGCTGATAGCTTAAAACAGTACATATCTCTTCCTTCATAGTATCCAGGGATTAGGAGTTCAGGGAGAGCACAGCCAGAGCCTCTACTCTGGGTTCTACCAAGCTGGAATCCATCTGTTGACCAGAGCTGCAGTCTTACCACAGGCTCGACTAAGCAAAGATCCACTCCAAGCTCCCTCAGGTTGTGGGTGGGATTTTTGTCCTCGTGCCTGTGGACTTCCCTGTTTTCCTACTGGTGCCTCAGGCTGCTTTCAGTTCCTAGAGGCTGCCCACAGTACCTGGCCCTCCAGCCCTTTCCTTAGGAAAGTTTAAGATAGTTTATTTCTCAAGGCTCACGAAAACCCTCTCTATTCTCTCTCAAATAACATTATTTTCCCCATTATTTGGGTGACAATACCGGAATATCCTAAAACAGAATGGATTGCTTACTGTTTGCTAATAATGCATCTTTTGAATAGCTATACTGGGTATGCTCCCATTAAGTATTAGGAAATGAATATGCAATTAGAGCATGGAGTTTCCTTATTTATTAATAAATAATGACAAGAATAACTACAATTATCTGAATTATTTCAGTTGGTAATAGTTTGTTCAGTAGAAGAAATTCATTAGAAACTAATAGATGTTCCTGGATATTATCACCAGTTCCATGAGTCCTAACCATTTACAGTGAAGGACTCCGTTTGCTCATCTTTAGTTGATGCATGGAGTCCATTGCTACCACTATGTCTGTGAAGAAAAAGGGAGCTCTACCTACAGGGAGCCTATCTTTGAATGGTTCTCGCTGATGGCAACCAAATACAGTCTTGTTACTTTTTATTCTTTCTTACATTTTCAACTTCCATCAGACTCTATGTTAGTTCTTGGCACCAGTTTAGGCAGTTAATCCAATTTCAGGACTGAGATGATTCTGAATGGAGCAGCAATTGCCCCTTGAAAATGTATGGGTTTGTGGTTTGCCTTTCATTCTAGAGTGCCTCTTTTCCAGATGAGGACCTCTTTTTTGTTCACTGGGATGACTATAATTGGTCCACATCTTGAAAATTTTCGAACACCTGTTCGTCTTTCCTGTAGACTTTTTTTTCCATCACCAACATGGTTGTTCTTCTTAAAAACAACAGCAAGGACCACCACCAAAACTTTATTCTCCTGCCATGAAGACTTTTTCCAAAGTTCACCAAACATCTGTGTGGTAAGCTCCAAACTTATAATTAGAGCAGGAAAGACTTCCTGGCTTCACTCTACCTTCTTTTAGTCACTCTTTCCCATGCACTTGCTACATCAAATCTCTCATTAGTTCTCGATTACTGCAAATATTTTCATGATTACCTTGCTTCATTCTTGCTTACCAAAGTCTGCCAACTTCTATTCTCTCCTCCACCAGGGAAAAGCTAACTTGTCCTTCAAGTCTCTTCTTCAATTGTCACCACTTTAGTGATATGTTCCTTGATCATTCTTCCTATCAAGGCATAAATACTTTCTTCTTTACTCCTGTATCATCTTAGATGTTTGGCAAGGTACTTTTCACAGCCTGCTGTAAATGTTTACGAGTCTATCATCTTATGGCAAGCACCATGCCTTTTTTTTTTTCAAAGGTTTGTGGAGGAATCTGAAAAATTAAGTAGAACATGTCTCTAACCTAGGTGAGACTCTATAATTCTGCTAGAATCGGTAGATTTTCTGCTAGAAAAGTAGCTGTTCTCTATCTTTAGCACACAATCAAAATTATTGTCATCCATGATCAGGCAAGTTGATATCATACTCCTCCTGATATGATGCACTGAGAACGGCCCAACATCACTCCTTTGGTACTCTTACCAAAATGAATATTCTGGATTTAGTCATGAGGAAAAAACATCAGGGAAATCCCAGTTAAGCAATGTTCTAAGAAACAACTGGCTAACATTCTTACAAGTATCCAGTTCATGAAAGGCGAAGAAAGACTAAGGAACTGTTCCAGATTATGGGAGAGTAAAATGACATGACAACTAATTGCATCTTGTAATGGTGGATTAGATCCTCAAGGCTTAAAGAACATTTGTGGGTAAATTGATAATATTTGAATGAGTTCTATAAGTTAGATAATAGTCTTACCTAATATTAAAGCTAATATTTAACATTGATTTCTTAATTTCGATGATAGTGCTATGGTTATATAAGACATTTATAAAATATAGGTAAAGGGTGTATGGGAATTCTTTGTCCTACTTTTGCAACTATTTTGTAAATCTAGCATTTTAAAGTGAAAGTTTTAAAAATTCTCAAATTTCAATTTAACAGAAGTTTAACAGAAAAGTAGGTCTTGCACTTGGCTTATTCCCCTCAGCCAGTCTACAATTATTTATGGAATATTTACTCTCTTTCAGTTATTATGGTAAGTTAGATGCAGACACAGTCTCTGTGCTTCTGAAGTTTACATTCTGTGGGGAGGGGGGAGACATTTATTAAAAAATTAGAAGAATGCAAACAGATTTTTCTGCCACTAAAAGCTCTTTACCATGAACTAGGCTGCTGGGGCAGAATTTAAAAGTACTGCAATTTTGGTTCTAATCTTATAAGTTTAAGTTCTAATACTCTAATTTTAAATCCTAAGTCTACCAATTCACTCTGCATTCATTACCCTTTATTTACCTCCTCATTTTTAGGTTACAAGGGCATCTCCCCAAACAGGCCAGTAAGAGATGACGTGAGTTTTCTCTTCTGTCTTTACATCTTCCCCTGCTTTGCACCTAGTGCACAAAAAATGTTAAATAATTATTCGTTTATTATAGACTTAAACTCCTTAAAATTTGTCCATGTATTTTGAAAGTAATAAAATAAGAGAGTCCTAAATGCTCCCTAAAATGAATATGAATTTTTCAGAATAAGAAACAATTTGCAAATTTGCATACGTGTATGGATATTGCTGTAGACATCAGACAGTATTAGATGTCAATGGCCTATTATTTAATTTCTATTTTATTTTTTTAATTTCTATTTTTTAAAGATTAATTAATTAATTAATTAATTTGATAGACAGAAATCACAAGTAGGTGGAGAGGCAGGCAGAGAGAGAGGAGGAAGCAGGCTCCCTGGTGAGCAGGGAGCCCGATGTGGGGCTCAATCCCAGGACACTGGGATCATGACGTGAGCTGAAGGCAGAGGCTTTAGCCCACTGAACCACCCAGGCACCCCTAATTTCTATTTTAATTATAAGTAAATTAAAAAAAAATAAATATCAAGTGATAAGACTGTGTCTCTTCTTTACAGAAACTATTCTATCCTTCTCTGAAGGGAACACATTGGTCAAATAATTTGCCTTTGTTTGCTGTTAGCAAGTTAGTACAACAGTTTTGGAAAAAGTGTTTGAAGTTCAAAAAACATAATGAAGTATTTGCACTCTTGTTTGATTTTCTGGTCTAAGTAATAAATGACACTATATGTACAGGATTTCTTCAACTTGAACAGATCAACATTATTTGTTTATCACAGGCCTCAAAGTACAAACTCTTATGGATGAACATTTTAGTTTTCCAGCGATGATCTAAATCTTCACATTTTAAAACTTTGGATCAATTGCTCACTGTGCAAGAAATGTTTTCTTCCACTTTTCATTAAGCTTTCAAAATCCTTGTTATGAATAGACTTTTTCTCTCTCTCAGGGCCTTTTAATTTTTAATCACTTGTATCAAATGCTGATCATATTTCTGAGAAATTACTTTATGTAAAAAATGGAGCAAGATAGAGTTGCCAGATACCTTTTTATCTTTTCTGTGAAATTATTTGGACCTACAGTTGTGGTGACAAGGTTGCTTCTAATAGGCTCTGTTGCCATGGAAGCTGGCTGTTGAAAAGAGCAAGACTCAAGGCCTCAAAGGCTTTGCATGTTTATACCAATCCTCATAAATATACAAACCTTCATTTTAGATGGCAAAATATATAAAATAGCACTTGTGGACCATGCAATATTTTTCAAGAACAAATGTTATAGATACTGATATAGCAGAGTGGACCTTGTTTATAATCAGGATTCTTTTACAAAATAACTTGGTGATCTGAAATAAATCCCTAAAAATATTTTTAGGAAATAGAAATTATCACTTAAGATCTGAAATGAAAGAAAAAAAATGGAAGTAAGGAAGGAAAGAAGGAAGAAAGAGAGAAAAAATAGCCAACTTTTACTCATGGAGCACACACACATACTTGGTGCCTGTGTTCCCTAAGAACAAGATCAATATCGACCATACTTTCTTTTGTATTCTCCTTGCTTAGCCTAGTGCATCACACATAATAGCTGCTCAGTAAGTATTTGTTGAGCGAATGAAGACATGGGGGAACAGATGGTAATGTCGGTAGCGAAGAGATTTGGCTAACTGTGGAGTGAGGACTCCTAGAGGAAAGTAGTGTCCCTCAGAGTGTCATGTACATGAAACCAGCCAGACTCAGCTAGATCCTCCTATTAAGGTGACACAGGTGCTTGGGCAACACACCAATGGAAGAGTTACAGAACACAAAAGGCATGGTGTTCAAGAGCTCTTGGCCATTGTAGGACTTGGCAAATAGTCAACAGTAGGAGATTAAATGGAGTAATACAACCATCCAACATGTGGTTAGACTGAGAGCTACTTGGAATCCAGGCAGGCAGTTAGTCCGTCCATGGGTGATCCAACAACTCTTAACAAAATTCATGCCACAGGAATGGTATAAGCAGTCATGGGAGGATTTCTAGACAAAGATACAGGTGTCTTTTTCTAACTCTTGCAGTGCTGTATAGGGATTTACTTTTGGTATCTTCACTCTTTTCCTAATCGTAAATATATATATTTTAATAGACATCAAAAGAAAAAAATACATAAATTCTTTAAAAATTTTGAAATATTTGACTTTGAAATAATTTTAGACAAAGTTGCAAAAGCAGTACAGAGTTCCTATATAACCTTTGCTCAACTTCCCTCAATGGAAACATCTTACATAAACACAGTGGAATGATCTAAACCAGGAAGTGACAGTACGCTAGTGTTAACTAAACTAAAAGCCTTAGTTAAATGTCCCCATTTTTTTTTTATCAATACCCTTTTCCTGTTCCAATTATATATTCTAGATCCCGTGTTGTATTTAGTACTCACATCTCCTTAGTAACCTTCAACCAGAAGTCAAAACTTCTTACAGAAAAGAAAATTTTTACTCTGCATTAGAATAAAATGTGAAAAGTTAAATTTCAACTACTATCATTGGTATTTCTTGGGTCCTCTCCCACTTTTAGAGCGTGGCCAAGGAAAGGAAATAAGAGTCTGTGTTTAATTGAAGAGACGACTTGCAGCTCTTTTTCCTGGGCTTCTCTAATTATTACCTCAGATTGTTCAGCTTTGTAGTTTCTGCAGAATTGGGGGGAATCATTCAAAAATCACTGGACCACTCACTTGTTAGTTACCCAGTTGTAGCAATTATAAACTAGAGTAGAAGAGAGGAGAGGAGTAGAATAGAGAAGAAACCAGATGGGCTTCATTCAGCAGTACATTCTGCCGCTGAGAACTAGAAAATATATTTTAGGAATCAAATACCAGCCGAGGGACAGAGATGAGGACAGACCACATTGGCTCCAGTGCTAGACAAATATAAACAAGTGGAGTGGGTATCCCCAAAAGAAGACTATATGATGATCAAAAACACAGTTTGTGATGAAAATGGCAAGTGTCCCTCTGGCTGAAAGTCTAGAATGAAACACGGTGTGGGGACCCAGAGTATATACACCATGTTGAAAGAGTGTAGCTGGTATTTACCTCTGCTTGTTATTTATAACCAGAACGTGCGCTCGGTGTTGCTCGGTGTTGCAGGGCCTCAAGAGCACTTTCTTTTCTCCAAGAGAATTTTATGTGAAAACTCTTATTTTTAAGTGTTAGTAATGAATCAGTCTCTCTGCACCAATTCAAGCGTTCCTCTCACAGCTCCTTCTATTCTTGAGTTGTCCAAGAATTCCCAGGCTGCCTTCCCAATCAGAGCTCGGTCCTCTTCCAGATGTTGTTAAGGAGGAAAAGTTGGTGTCTGATCAGTCTTCTCTTGCTTTTACTTCTTCTTGCCATAGAACGGTCATTGTTAAAGATGGGTTTGAACAGGTGCGGGTCCACTGCTGTCGGGTGGTCCTTGCTGATCCAGATCTTCCCAGGCCATTGTTGTCACATTGAACTTCAATATGGCAACTCAACAGTCCCACATTCAGCCATTGTTCTGTTCTGCCCGGAAACCATGCTAGACTATGTCCAGCGAAGCCACCAATATCATCCAGAAGTGCTTCCCATCATAGATTTTTCTTGACAAAGTCTTTGGCCATTTTGTGGAGCTCTGGTCTTTGGTCCAGAATCCTGCTTTTCTCAGTGTAAATTTATTTTACTTGATTCATTCATCAGTCTTACAGCTAGGCCATCCTCTATGCCACTGTGGTATATTCTCTACCAGCAAGACTCCTCAACTCTGAATTTTGAGAAGAGGGACAGGAGGAGTTGAAACTTCATTTTTTTTTCCTGTCCCAAGAAGCTAAAACCTCTTCACACAAATTCATTTACATCTTTCTAGTAACCACTCTACTGAGGTAGCTTTGGCCTAAAACACTAAGTGAGCAAATAGTTTGGTTACAACAGTCCTGGAGGATAAAATGTAGGGTCACACTGTACTCAATGTGCCATTCAAATGTCTCAACCCAAAACAAAGAAGGTCTGGTCAAATGTGATCCCCAGTTCTCATCCTTAGACATAAGAGAGGCTGCTCTGATGTGGTGCATAAACAACGAACCTTGGAACACTGAAAAAATTAAATTAAATTAAAAAAAAAAGAGAGAGAGAGAAGCTGCTCTAAATTTAAAATTTCTCCCTTAACTAGCACTTAATATAATCTTCACCTTAATAGACACTCTGTTACCCTGATTTGAACAGTTTGATAAACTTGAAGCCATTTTTTTAATATGAAGTCAATATAGGAAATAAAAGTAAAGAAATACAGAATTGTTAGTTAGATATAATAATTTGACAGAAAAATCTTACTTCCCCATTCTTTTTTTTTTTTTTTAAGATTTTATATATTTGTTTGACAGAGAGAGAGAAAGAGAACACAAGCAGGGGGAGAGGCAGAGAGAGAGGAAGAAGCAGGCTCCCTGCAGAGCAGGGGAAGCCCGATGTGGGACTCAATCCCAGGACTCTGGGATCATGACCTGAGCCTAAGGCAGGGTCTTAACCAACTGAGCCACCCAGGTGCCCCTTACTTCCACATTCTGAAGCTGATATTGGAACTGAAAGTAAGCAAACCAATAACAAATCTTTGGTAGGCTGTAAGTGCAAGCCATATACCTGTCTTAATATGTGTATTCAGATATTTGCCAGAAAATTTCAACAACCACCTATATATTCATGTGTAGATGCAGGTTTGTTGCTGGTTAGATCTTTCACTTCACCTTCTGCATAAAGTGAACAGCCAAGGAATGCTACAGCCCTCAGTGAGTTGCAGTGATTCACCCTCTGTGGATTTTTAGCAAGAAGTAGCCTGGATACCACTGATGGCAAGGTTACAAACGATTCTGTCTATGAGAGTCTGTGTTTCAAAGGTTCTTTGGTACTGAATTTCCTTCTTGATCAGGAACAATACTTTATTTTGCTTTTCTTTGCTTCTCCTTTTTCCTGAGGGACCTGAGAATTGTTTCAAACGTGTACTCTGTATTAACTTTCTGGTTAAACCTTAGCAAGCACATGAGCTCTGAGGAAACAAAGCTTAGGGAAAAGCTCCCGGACTTGTGGGAGGGTTCAGGGAGCTTGCTTTTATCTCCAGAGCACTGAGAGACGCCCCCAACTCACTGGTAATAGCAGAAAATAACATTGGCTCTGTGGGCCTCACAAGACTGTGTGAGAAATAAATGAGATAAAAGATCGTTATTTGATAAGTCCAGAAAGTACAAGTATAAAACATGAGAACAGGGTGGAAAACTGTGTAAGTTTCAAGGTGAAAAAGTTACTGCTGATCTAATTAAAAAGCCAATATGCATTTTTCACTAGTATACTCATAATTTTATCAATGACAGGAAAAAAAATCACATCATATGGCTCAATTGTTCATACTGATGACCTATCTATTTATATATTCTTTAAGAAAACCATAAAATACTGCTCTTTAACATGACAAGCATGGGTCAAAATGTTAATACGAGGCACCTTTATTACTTTTTTTCCTGAAAAAATAATTGCAACATGAAACAGATCTCTGGATAAAATAGGTCCTGGACACAAATTCCAATTTGTGGCTTACATTCCCTCAGTCTTATGCCCATTTGGAGCATGAAATTCTCTAATTGTTGATTTTTTTCCTTTGAAGGTTTACATTTGCATTTGTATGCAGATATTTCGAGAACCTGTTTTTGAAAAGTAGACAGGTGCCGTGGATTTGCAAAGACCATGAGGAATCAGTGATCCATTAAGCAAAAAACAAATGTTACCACCCACATGGTGTTGTCACAGCCTTTTTAATGGAAAAGAAATATATCTTCAGAGCAAATTAACTCAGGGCCTCTCCAAGATTTCTTCATGCAGCTAAGCCTCTTTAGAAAGGTTTGGTCTCCCGTCCTAGTAACTAACCAGGTCTGACCATGCTTAGCTTCTGAGGTCAGATGAGATCTGGTGTGACCAGGGTGATAGAGAGAGGCAAACCAAGAAACAGGTTCTTCACTACAGAGAACAAATTGATGGTATTAGAAGGGAAGTTGTGGGGGGATGGGATAGATAGGTGATGGGGTTTAAGGAGGGCATTGTAGTGAGCACCCAGTGCTGTATGGAAGTGTCGAATCACTATATTGTACGCCTGAACCCAATATTACACTGTAAGTTAACTGACTGGAATTTAAATACAAATTTTTTAAAAAAGGAAATACTTGGACTTTTTGTTTTAATTGGTATTTCACATTAATCACCTGGCATTCGTAAAGGCCAGAAGTCAGGGCCATTTGACTGAGCTCAGTTACCCATGAGAACTAAACTTCAAGATTTGATAAAGAAGATGTGTTATATATACACAATGGAATATGATGCAGCCATCAAAAAAAATGAAATCTTGCCATTTGCAACAACGTGGATGGAACTAGAGGGTATCACGCTTAGTGAAATAAGTCAGTTGGAGAAAGACAACTATCATATGATCTCCCTGATATGAGGAAGTGGAGATGCAAGATGGAGGGTTAAGGGGGTAGGAGAAGAATAAATGAAACAAGATGGGATTGGGAGGGAGACAAACCATTAGTGATTCATAATCTCACAAAACAGAGGGTTGCTGGGGGGAGGGGGGTTGGGAGAGGGGTGTGGGGTTATGGAAATTGGGGAGGGTATGTGCTAAGGTGAGTGCTATGAAGTGTGTAAACCTGGTGATTCACAGACCTGTACCCCTGGGGATAAAAATATATTATATGTTTATAAAAAATAAAAAAATATATATATAAAAATAAAGTGAAAAAAAAAGAATACTAGGAATGATGGGCCAAAATTATTGCCATGATACTAAGGGCAGACCATACACATCCAACATGGCTTTAGGTACTTCTCTGAATGCCACACCAATAGTACCACTTTCCAAAAGAGCTTATTGCCAAAGTTTTCCCATGACCAGCAATTAATTCTACTGGCTCTTAAAATATGTAGCTCATGGATAAAAATGGGGAGTATACAAAATGGCTCATTTTAAAATAGATTCAGACAATTTTCCAGGCCAAAGTCTTCTCCCTCAAGCATAAGGATGGCTCTTAAGTGAAATTTACTTGTGTCCAAAAAACAGTATTATAAAAAAGGTCATATCACACACATAGCATGACCTTTTGTATCCACAGAAAGAAACACACACACAAGCACATACACATACTTTTACTTGCCATGTTATATAGCTTTTAGCATGGTATGTCTATACTACCTTTGTAAGACTTTTTGAAAAAGGTGTAATTGAAGAATAACCCAAAGTGAAAAATACAAATTCAGGAGCAAAATTTTGGAAAGATTATTCTTCTTTTAAGAGGTTGCTTTAGACTTTTGGTACTATGACAGGCATTTTGGGGTAATATTTTGATAATGTTACATTATACTTTAAAATATTTTCTTTCTTTCTTTCTTTTTTTTTTTTTAAAGATTTATTTATTTATTTATTTGACAGAGAGAAATCACAAGTAGATGGAGAGGCAGGCAGAGAGAGAGAGAGAGAGGGAAGCAGGCTCCCTGCTGAGCAGAGAGCGGGACTCGATTCCAGGACCCCGAGATCATGACCTGAGCCGAAGGCAGCGGCTTAACCCACTGAGCCACCCAGGCGCCCTTTAAAATATTTTCATACGGGTTTCTCTTGGAGTACTATTTGTAGAAGATTAGTGTATTGGAAAATATAGAAATATGGAAATATGTAACAGACTAGAAGAGATTTTCATATAAGGAAAGGTTATAGATTTGAGTTCTCACAGCCATTTCCTTCCTAGCCAGCCTATGGAGAGGTGGGAAAGGTATACAAAGGGATAAAGGGTATGCAAAGGAGAGAGGTGGGAAAGAGCTATGCAAAGACTGCTTTCTGATAAATTGCCTTATTTAATTGACCTCTCATTCAGCTGTTCCTCTTCTGCTCCTGGCACTGAATCTGGCCCAAGGAAGCTCCTGTCACCAGCCCACATACTCCCTCTTCCCACTCTTAGGAAAAGGGATAAGATTTTGGATCTTGGAGTAGGTCTTTCAGCTTTGAGAAAGCTCTACAGGAACAGCCCTGCTGAGAGCATGCCATAGGTTCCTCTTCTCTGAAGTCCCTTCCTTATTTGATTGTCACTGCTTTCTGCAGACTTTCTATCAGTTTTGTGATTTGGAGTGCCTACTGTTTAGTTCATAGAGATGGGTTTTCTCTTTCACATCCTTCTTGTTACTTTTGAGCTATGTACAGGAGAGGAAGGAATGACAAAATAAAAGCTGATATCTTCAAACAAGAATCCCTTCCAGTACATTTAATATGAAGTGCTTTGATTCTAGTTTGGTTATGACTCTATTAAAAATTTCATTTTGATATTCTATTTAGTGTGTTGATTTTTAGAGGTTTTTAACATTTCTGAATGTAAAGGATTCTTTTTTGGGGAGTGTGTGTGTGTGTTGGCTTGTGAAGGGAGGCTATGGGTTTTTATTTTTTTTTTTAAGATATATTTATTTATTTGGAAGGGGGTGGGGACAAAGGGAACAGAAAATAGAGGGTCTCAAGCAGACTCCCTGCCAGACTGAGTGTGGACCCTGATGCAGGACTTGATCTCATGACCCTGATATCATGACCTGAGCCCAAATCAAGAGGCACCAGTTTAACCTACTGAGCCACCTAGGCACCCTTACCTTTTGTTTTTATTTCTAATTGCATTAGCTTTTGGATTTGCTGAGTATTTTTTTTCTTTTTAAGATCATGTCATTTATTTATAAAGTACAGAAATTAGAAATATTTTCATTCTACAAAAATAAATGGCTAATATATGATACCATACATCCATATGATGGACTCTTATGCAGACATTTTTAAAAAATCAAAGTTTCAGAAAGTATTTAATGACAGGCACCATGTTGTCACTTAGAGAACTGTCAACTTGCAGTATGATTCTAATTTAGAGGAGGGAATACATCAATATGTATGTGTACCTTTTATTTTATTTAAGTTTTTACTTAAACTCCAGTTAGTTAACATACACTGTGATATTAATTTCAGGTGTACAATATAGTGATTCAACTTCCATACATGACCTCATGCTCCACACAAGTGTGCTCCTTAATCCCCATCACTTATTTAACCCCCCCCCCCCTCCGCCCACCTTCCTTCTGGTAATATCGGTGTGTTCTCTACAGTTAAGAGTCTGCTTCTTGGTATGCCTCTCTCTCTCTCTTTCTCTCTTTTCCCCTTGCTCATTTGTTTTGTTTCTTAGATTCCATAGATGAGTAAAATCATATGGTCTTTTTCTTTCTCTGACTGACTTATTTTTCTTAGCATTATACACTTTAGCTCCATTCACATCATTGCAAATGGCAAGATTTCATTCTTTTTATGGCTGAGTATGTATATATATCACAACTTCTTTATCCATTTATCAGTTTGGGACATTTGGGTTGTTTGCCTAATTTGGCTCTTGTAGATAATGCTGCTATAAACACCAGGGAACATGGATCCCTTTGAGTTGGTATTTTTGTATTTTTGGGTAATGTATGTGTACATTTTAGAAAACTAGAACATTGTGTGAGGGATTCATCTTCTCTTTTATGCCTTTTCTCTATTTTCCAAATTATTTAATCAAAAGAAAATAAGTATTAAACTAAGTTTTCTAAGGATAATGTAGCTTGATTTTAGTTGGTTTACATTTTCTAGTCTAACACATGGACAATCTTTACAAATGTTCTATTAGTGTTTGAAAAAGTTCTACATATACATTAGATTAAGCTTAGTAAATATCTTATTAAAATCACCATTTTTTTAGTGCAAAAAAATCACCAATTTTTATAGTACAATTGGTTTTTGAAGGAGAGGTAGTCATATTTTCCACCATAATTGTGGACTCAGCAATTTCTCTTTGAGATTCTATGGGATTTTTGTTTGTTTGTTTTCTATGTTTTTAAGCTACATTATTAGGTAAATAAATCTCAAGGGCTGATGTTCAAGTAGACTCAAATTTACATTGCAAGTTTTTCTTCAAAGCAAAGGGGTGGTTAGATTGGCAGGTGGAAGTCACAAAAGCAGCTGCTAACTTATGACCAGAAACATTTATATGATGCATGAGCTTGTAATCTTAGATGAAGGTAACTAGCAGATTTCTTCATGATCTCCCAGATTTTTCACTATTATAAACAATTCTTAAATAAATATCCTTTGAGGTGATTTTTCTCCCCCATTGCTCCAAATTCCCAAGATTAATTACTAGCTCAACTAACATGATTATTTTTGAGGATTTTGGTAAACATCGCCAAGTTGTTTTTCAGAAAGATTGCATCACATAACCTTCCGCCATGAATAAGCTTCTGCATGTGCTCATTTCAGCTCACATTTGCTAACGTGGAATACTATCATTTGGGGATATTTGTTTGAATTATGAAAAATAGCATCTCAGTGAGTCAAGGCAGTCAGTGACCACCCAAGTCCTTTCTTCCCTACTTCCGCAGCAGGGATCCATACTTCCCTCTTGGACACATGACGGCTCAGCTACGGGCCTCATTATCCCAACCGCCTGCAGTGGGGTTTCCCTCTGTGGCTAAACTCTCAGCATTGTGAGCACGACATGGGCCACTTACGGATTTTGGCCTTAAAATATCGAATGCCTGCTTTCCCATATTTTATTTCCCTGTCTTTGAGCTGGAGCAGGAACAAACTTGTGGTGATATAATTGGCAATGGCAGAGCTACAAGATGGAAAGAAATGGGGTTTCTGAGTGGTAATGTGAAACAAAGCTATGAGGCCCACTTGAGAATACTCACCCATGACTCCCGTGAAAGAGAAAAATGAACTATGTTCTTTAAACCACTGTATTTTGGGGCCTGTTTATTATAGCAGCCTGGCCTTTACCCTGATTTATACATTCATTTTATTTTGAGTTATTTGCTGAATTTATATTGCAAAGTTATTCTTTTGTGCAAAATGGGTTTGAAATTACTCCTTATACATTAAATCTAATAGTCCTTTGTTGTATATAATTTCACTTGCCTTCAAATTCTGCTTAGGCAATTAAATTTCTTAATCATATCAGCACCATAACCCAGCATTCATTCAGTTTACTCCATAAAACATTATATGATAATATGTATAATGCCATTAATGAGAGTCCTTACACTAATATTCTTTCTGCTTCTGCCACTCATTCATCTGTAAAATTAATTTCCAAGTCACATCTAGTCCATGATTCAAAATAGCTTTTATACTTGGGAACTAATAGGGACACAAAAATCCAAAATCTACAACTTTAAACCGTAAGGAGAAATTTGTAAGTATTGGAGACTATTTTTGCCATTTCCATTGTTTTGCTGTATTCTTGAGAGATTAACCACCTCTTCCTCTTTCTTCCAAAACCCTTGAATTAGTTCAAAGTTCAGAAAAATATTAAAACAAAAGACAAAAGAATTTGAGATGGCACAGTAACACAGGGGACATTTCAATAAAGTTTTGGAAGGTAGAAATTGGGTGGAGGCATAGTAATTGAACTGCTGAGTTACCATCTAAATAATTATAGTTGGGGTTCTACTGATGTAGCTAATCCCCATGCAGAACCTATAAGAGCTTCATCAACTAAAGGTACAGAGTATTATGGAGGATATCAATAAACCCTTTCTCATGTCTCAGGAGATGAGAGTTTTATTCAATACTCTTGTCATTTAAGAATTATAGGGGTGAGATGTAGGGTTGAAAACATAGTATTTAGTGAAAGTTCAAACCAAACTATGGGGTCCTTCATCATCTTTTTCATTTCTAGACCTTCTGAAAGAATGTATAAAGGAAACTCTGAATGACTCTTAAGAAAACATTTTGAAGTAGTGAAATTTTAATTTCTTTCCAAGCAGAGTGCTTACCATCATGAAAATCCATATCATGCTATATCGTCATAAACTTTCAGAATAGGAATAAGGAAAAAAAAAGTCCTAAAGGCTTCCTTAAAGTAAAACAGGTCATGGAATAAAAGATGAGAATGGCATTAAGCACCTCAAGGGTAAAACTGAAATTTAAAGGAAATAGGGCCATCCCCACACAATTAAAGAAAAGTAAATTCCCACTCAGCTAAGTGTGAGTATAAAGATATTTGCAAACTTTCAGGATCTCAAAAAGTGACCTCCCATTTATCCCTCCCACCCATGGGGAATTGATTCGAGTATCTGTTCCACTAAAATGAGAAAATAGACCAAGAAAAAGGAAGAGGCAGAATCCTGAAAAGAGGGGAAGACATTGTGAATTGAATTATCAGGATGATGGTTGTGTACCAGATTCCGAGAGCATCCAGACTGCTGGAACAGGAGAATGGTGGGGAGAGCTGACGGACATCCCCAGGACAGAGTCTCCGAAGTACTAGAAAATTCAGATTTTTTTTTTCTAGGTCTGTCTGAATCTGGGGAAAATTGGAGATAGGCACATAATAGGCCAACTCAAAATAAATAAATAAATAAATGAATAAGCAGTAAACTACTAACTAGGAAAAAGAATTCTGTGAAATACCAGTGTAATTGTGGTATACTTGGCAACAAACAATATTTACAAAGTCACAATACTGTAAACCTTGACTGATTTCACAGAACAATTGTAGAATCAACATATTGGAAAGGAGGAGTTAGGGTGGGATATGTGTCTATGAGATTGCTGAATCTTCAACTGTCTCCATTGTTTTTTTTATTTTTAAACAATGAGTGTTGATTTCTTAATAAAATAAAAATTAATTTTAAGCATGAATATTCATACTTTGCATTGAATTTCCAGAAATTTCCTTGAAATAATCTTTTTAATTTAAAACTACTGTGTTTTCAGAACCGATCACTGCAATGCTGATCCAATTATAAGAGGAACAGCAAAACAGCTGTATTTTTAAGATACCATAAATGGACATTAAACCTTCAAAAGAATTCATCTTTGGCCAAACTCCAGTTCTTGTTTTGTCCAAAACTTTGTCAATGTTTGCATATCCTTTTACCCACTTGTTTTCAATGAACGCTGAAACCAACTAAAATCCCATGGAATCCTTGGTAACAGGCCTCCTACTCCCACATAAAATGGAAAATAGGTGATTTGATGAATAAGGGTCGACGCTAAACAGAACAAAAGGGAGTTACTTGTTCATTTTTATTTGGGCTCAAGTTTTATATCTTTAAGCACTCAAATTACTTGCTTTCTTCTAACCCTTTGTTCTCTGAAGGTCTTGGCCATGCACTCTGAATAGGATATCCTTCTTACTACTCATTTCTGGATCCATATTTGTGCCTCTATCAAACATCTAGTTAAAATAAATCTTCTTCATCAAGCCCACTTGAATAGTTCTACTCCACACTGATCATTCCATTATTCCATTTCTCTTAGCGCTGATGTTTTGTGTTACATTAATTTGTACCTGTTTTCATGTCATCTTTGCATGTGTTGTTATATCTTTTCATCTGCATTTTGTTCCCCTATTATATTGTAAATTTCCTGAGAATGAGAACAATGTCTTTAACTTCATTTGCATATCTCCATGACATCCACTTGAGAATGCCATTTGAAGACAGCACTCATTAAATCACATTTTCACTGACAAAATCATGTCTAGCTTTGGAAAATATGGTTTACAAAGCACTCGATGTAGTTGTCGTATATATTTTCTCTCAGAAAGTCTTTAGGAAATATATAGATACAATATTATGCACATGATACGTGCTAAGTGGTTTCAAAAAAAACTTACAACACAATGTGTTGAAATAAAATTTTAAAAAATGTTTTGGATGGCATGTAACACAATACCCTTGATTGATATATATAAATGCACAAGTTGGACAGATAATATTAAGTAGTCCACTCTAATAGTCAAAATAAACTACGTAATTTTATATTATGTTCTTAAACAGTAGGCAGTCTGACTTTATATGCTTATATAAAAATGTATATTAGGAATTATAGAATTTCTATCAGAATTTGTCTTTCTATAGGTTCCAAAATACATACAACCTCTTAGGCTTAATTTTTTTGGTTCACTTGTTTATTTTTTAGTAAACTCTATACCCAATGTGGGGCTTGAACTCATACCCCAGGATCAAGAGTAAAGTTGGTTTTAGCTTGGTTTTATTTTATAAACCTGCCTCAACCTCCTTTTTTAATCTCATCAAAATTGTGTCAGATTTTCAGTTCCAGCATTCTGCTTATGATTCCCCAAACATAAAATCTGAAAATATCAAAGGACTCATTAAATTTTAACAATATCCAAATAAGATTACAGACCCCTTCCTAGCAGTTATCACCTACAAAGTAGGGCCTAGAAATCTATTAATTTAACAAGTTCCCTACTTACTCCTGATGCATTAGCAAATCAGTGATGTAGCCTAGTTTCATTGCAGACATAAATAAATGAAGACATTATACATAAATATGTGCATGTGTATGTACATGCTTACTGTATTGTAAGTGTCATGCAGTTCCTCAAATCTGGAATTCTATTTCATAATGCCTCCTTAATCTCCATCCCATGTCCCCATGGCATACTTCCACCTATATCCATCGGGCAGTTCCATCTTCAAGGTTTGGCCTATACTATCCTACCTGGAAGGTCCTCTCCTTTCCTTTCTATGAGATCATTCTTTATGGTACATATCTATTATGATGCCTTCCCCCATCACACATTCACGAAGTCATCTTTCTTCACTTAATTCTTTGTTGAATTCTTTTATTTTTTAATTTTTTTATTGTTTAATTCATTTATTTGAGAAATACAGAGAGAGCAAGAGAGTGGCAGAGGGAGAGGGAGAAGGCTCCCTCAGAGAAGAGGAAGGTGCAGAGATCCTGATGTGGGGCTCGATCCCAGGACCCTGAAATCTTGACCTGAGCTGAAGACAGTTGCTTAACTGACTGAGCCTCCAGGGTGCCCCCTTTGTTGAATTCTTTGTTGGACCATTTATCTGATGTTGAATCAGATGCCACTAGCATGAAGATCAACTGTGCATAATACTGAATTCTATTCTGGCTTGTGTTCCAATTAAGCCTATTAGAAATTCCACCATTGGGAAAAATTCTATCCCTGGGAAAATACATGTTATTAATGGCAATAAATACTTATTTAGGAAAGCATTTTAACTATCAGAAAACCACATCAATTATCTGATATAATCTGGAAATACCATGTTATTTCACTTTATTAAAAAATGATTCTCAAACTTTATGCACAGACGAATCACTTGCAGTTGGAGTCTCTATGTTTGGTCTGATGGTATTTTAATAAACACATATTATGTTACTACTTAGCTTTTGATTTTATATCCTCTCTCATTAAATTTCAAATCTGACAAAGATTCTTTTTTTTTTTTTAAAGATTTTATTTATTTATTTGATAGAGAGAGAGATCACAAATAGGCAGAGAGACAGACAGAGAGAGAGATGAGGAGAAGCAGGCTCCCTGCTGAGCAGAGAGCCCCATGCGGGACTCGATCCCAGGCCCCTGGGATCATGACCTGAGCCGAAGGTAGAGGCTTAACCCACTGAGCCACCCAGGCGCCCCAAATCTGACAAAGATTCTATCTTCTCCGCATCCCCCATAGCATCTGTGTATCATTTACATTATAAGTGATTAAAAATACTTGAATAAATTAACTAAATTTGTTAAAGACTGCTATCTTTCTTTCTTTCTCTCTTGCTCTCTCTGTATTTCTCAAATAAATGAATTAAACAATAAAAAGATTAAAAAATAAAAGAATTCAACAAAGAATTAAGTGAAGAAAGATGACTTCGTGAATGTGTGATGGGGGAAGGCATCATAATAGATATGTACCATAAAGAATGATCTCATAGAAAGGAAAGGAGAGGACCTTCCAGGTAGGATAGTATAGGCCAAACCTTGAAGATGGAACTGCCCGATGGATATAGGTGGAAGTATGCCATGGGGACATGGGATGGAGATTAAGGAGGCATTATGAAATAGAATTCCAGATTTGAGGAACTGCATGACACTTACAATACAGTAAGCATGTACATACACATGCACATATTTATGTATAATGTCTTCATTTATTTATGTCTGCAATGAAACTAGGCTACATCACTGATTTGCTAATGCATCAGGAGTAAGTAGGGAACTTGTTAAATTAATAGATTTCTAGGCCCTACTTTGTAGGTGAGAGAGCATGTGAGCGTACAAGGGAGAGAGAGAATCTTAAGCAGGCTCTACACCCAGTGCCACGCCCCATGCAGTGCTTGATCTCATGACCCTGAGATCATGACCGGATTGGAAATCAAGAGTCCCGTGCTTAACTGACTAAGCCACCCAGCTGCAAGTGATTTAAACAAGGAATTTAAAATCAGAAAGTTAGGGACACCTGGGTAGCTCAGTTAGTAGCTCAATTCACATAACCAGATACATGAAACTTGCAAATTAAATTACCTTTTTCTTCCTCCCTTGCTCCCTCCCCTCCCTTCCTCTCTTTCTCTCATTCTTTCTTTACAAAATCAGCTGTGCTAGATTTGGGGGTTTAGAAATCATACTCACATAGAAATGATTAATAGCTGTTAGGATAAATATTCCTGTCCCAACTGGCTTGAGATTTTAATGAAAAAATCAGAGCGGCTGTTCCTCAAGGAAAAGCTTTGACAGAAGCAGTTGTAGAGGACACATTCCTTATTGTCATGTTGCTAATCAACTTACATATTTTCTGCAAGCTTCTAAATGCCCTATGTGACTCTGAAATTTAATGGATCACCGAATTGTTCAGTTGAGGATTCCACCTGACAAGGATGCAGGTTTTTTTTTTTTTTTGAATTTTTTATTTTTTATAAACATAGATTTTTATCCCCAGGGGTACAGGTCTGTGAATCACCAGGTTTACACACTTCACAGCACTCACCAAAGCACACACCCTCCCCAATGTCCATAATCCCACCCCCCCACCCCCCCACCATGCAGGGTTTTAAAACTTTTGTAGTAAGTAGTAGAAGACAATGAACTTCAGACTCTCGTTCCTATGCCTGTCCCTGAAGTAAATATTTCTGGAGGTGCACACATGTTTTCAGATCTCTAGGACTCATTTTAACCTAGTGGCTGTCAAACTTTTACCAAGAATTTCTCCTTTTGGATTAAGGCTCAAATTTTCAATTATTATAATAATAAACTTTATTATTCTGTTTATGAATGTATGTCTGTATCAGTGTAATATAATACATTTAGCAATATTCTGCATATCACTTGAAATGCATATGGGGAAAAAAAAACCCAGATGTTACAGTTATATATTTTTTAAAAATTTGCCTTGGCTCCTCATTAAAATGGAAAAGTATTAATTTTGCTCACAGATTTTATTATTATCAGGAGACATCTACTTTTGGACTTATTAGAGAACTTCTTTCCTTGGCTTATAATCATTTTATTAGTTACTATGGACAGTATCTCTGAGATATAGGTTGGTTTTGTTATCTTAATTTTATGGTTACTACATTTGATCTATTTTATGCTTATCTCTGGTCTCCAGTTCAGGGCAATATACAACCTGGCAAAAAGTATCTGCAACTTTCCCACATTCCTGTGATGTAACCCAAGCACTTTGTCCCATATTCGACAAGAGCAGCCTCCTCTGAGCCATATGTTTTTGCACAGGCATGGGGATTTCTGCAGGTCTTCTAGATGCAGAGTTATAGCATGCATTTATTGCCTCAAGTAAGTGTTAGCAACAGGCTGTGGCTGAAAGGACCCTGAGTGGGAGTTTATTCTTTCGGATTCAAAGGAGAATCGGTGGGTGCTCACCTGGCTCTATCAAAGACTTTTAATCTCATTTGCTCCCCTCTCCCCATTTTCTTTTCCATGCTCTGACCTAGAAGTCCTCATTTGCTCGTAAATGAACCTGAGTTCACAAATGCAGAGAAGAGCAGCAAAAGGAAAAGTAGGGGACCTGAGAAGCACCACGGAGAAGGGTTCAGAGCCCATCTTCTGTAGCCAGATGGCCTGAGTAGTTTTCGACTTGGCCATTAATGGCTGGGTATCTTGGGAAAGTTACCTTACCTTATTGTGTCTCAGTTTCTCCACCTGTAAGAGGGGGATTCAGAGAGAGTTTATTTTATGGAAGTGTTCTAAAGATTAGATATGTTAGCATTTGTAAAGCACTTAACAAAGATGCATAGCACAGAGAGTGATGCATAAATAGATAAACAACAGGTGTTGGGGTGATCGAAATGGATGATGGAGAAATAACTGTTGACAGTTGTAGGATTTTATATTACCTTAAGAACTGGAATAATTTTCATATTGAAATTTCAATATAGAAATCAACTAACACAGAAATCAATTTAATATAGAAAAATCAAGGTTCCTATATTACATACACTTCATTCCTTTATTGCTTTAGGCCATTAATTAGACAGTGGCAAAGAGATCACAATGGTTAAGTTTGATATTTTGGAATGGTTACTATAAGAGACAAATACTCTTCTTGCCAGGAGATAACTAAGTCCATCTTGTAAGTAAACATGGAAATAATGCTTACTACTTGCTCTAGGAATCTTCTGGGCAATTCTACAAAGTTCTCTGCCTGTAAATACCTATAAATAAGTTGCTAACAATTTGCTAATGAGTGAGTCATTATGTACATTAGCAATCTTTACCTACCTAAGGGGAACACCCTTTTCCCAAAACTCCTTCTTCCCTTAGGTGTGGCAAGGCCTAAAATATTTGTCCAAACATTTAATTTGCATTCTGTCTTTCAGATATTTTATAACCACTTGAATTGGGTTTCTAAACCAGTAAAATCTCTAGACAAGTATTTTTTGAACAAAAATACCACATCTGTGTCAAAAGGCAAAGACAGAGTGTACCAGAGTTAAGCTACCTTTTTCATCCTCTCATTATGGCCCTGCATAATAGGTCGTGAAATATCTGTTTGCATGAAAACAAACAAACTATGCTTAAATTTAAATCTCTTATGAAAAAAAGCATGGCTATGAAGCCAATGAAGTCTGAAAATATATTTTAAAAATAGTCAATACCAAAACAATTGTATTCCGATTCATGAAAAATAGAACTTGAAAGTGTAAATTTCAATTCCTCTCTTAGCAAAGTCAAGCCCATCTGTACTACTTAATTTTCCATAAATATCGTTCCCAAAATACTAGAAATGCTGAAGATCACTGGCTAGTTAATGATTTTTCACTTTTGAAACAGGCATTCAATTTTTTTTTTTTTTTTAATTTGAATGTGCAGCACTGTAGTAATGAAATCCTTCCATTTATAGGCTTGGGCATTTATACAGTGATGAGACAGATGACTAATATCATCTAATGTATATTTTAAATTTGTTTGTGGTGCTTTGAAGGACAACATATGTCTTCTATCTATGTATAACGTATGAACATCATTACTTTTTTATGTCAACATCATAAGCTGGGGGATGAAATCTCTTAGCCAGTCCAATGAAGACATCAGTACTCTCTAACAGCAAATAATCCTTGACTCTACAGGCCTCAGTTTAGCCCTCAGAGATCAGAGCTTGGTATATCCATCTGTTAAAAATGTACACATTAAAAGAGATTACATGAAGGATTGGCATACTGCCATGAAGCAGGTCAGAGAAATTCCACAATGACAAGATGTTAAGCTGAATTACCAAGGGCATCAAGCCTCCGCTGCTTTTTGACCGAAGTCTACAGGCAACTAAACCAATGACAGACTCCCCACACGATCAAGGAAAAGCCTAGGAACCTACTGGGAACAAGTCCAATTGTACACACCTGGAAAATGAACACACTCAAAGAAACACACACACACAAAAACCCCTACTGCTTTTGTGAAAGAAACTAGAAGCCTAATTTCCAACTGGTTATTTTTTAAAATGCCAACATCTATGCTAAGTTGCTGAGTTTACAGTTAAATGAAGGGCTCAAACTAGCATTCAAACTCTTGAGGTGTTGTAGAGAAGCTACAGTAAAACCTCATAAATTATAACAAGTGATTCTTTCAAAATACAACTGTTTATTGAGGTGATAGAAAATATAGGTAACACAAAAAATAAATAGGGTGTTTGAAAACCTCACTGTTGGGCGCCTGGGTGGCTCAGTGGGTTAAGCCGCTGCCTTTGGCTCAGGTCATGATCTCAGGGTCCTGGGATCGAGTCCCGCATCGGGCTCTCTGCTCAGCAGGGAGCCTGCTTCTCTCTCTCTCTCTCTCTCTCTCTCTCTGCCTGCCTCTCTCTCCATCTACTTGTGATCTCTCTCTGTCAAATAAATAAATAAAAATTAAAAAAAAAAAAAAAAAAAAAAAAAAAAAGAAAACCTCACTGTTTACTTGTGTATTGGAATACACTATGCAGGGCGCCTGGGTGGCTCAGTGGGTTAAGCCGCTGCCTTCGGCTCAGGTCATGATCTCAGGGTCCTGGGATCGAGTCCCGCATCAGGCTCTCTGCTCGGCAGGGAGCCTGCTTCCCTCTCTCTCTCTCTCTGCCTGCCTCTCCATCTACTTGTGATTTCTCTCTGTCAAATAAATAAATAAAATCTTAAAAAAAAATACCCTTGGAATACACTATGCAGAGGTAATTTACACTTGATAGTAAGAGTGTTCAGTGTAGATGTTTGTTAAATGTTCTGACATACGAGACAATTTGGATGATTCAGCCACGAGATTAACTGAAAAAAAAAAAAAAAGATGGCTTATTGGAAGTTTAAAATGCTCATCTTTCATCCAAATAAATTATTTAAATCTAAATCTGTGAGAATGTGTGCCTTTATTTTAATAAACATGTTATAAAATATCAGTATATTTCCTTAATTAAAATGGTATAGTCTCCTAAAGAGCACATCTATTAATTACAATTATGAAGTTAACTTGCTGTTCTGTTTAACTGCCTACATCATGGAGCTCAATATGATCAGAGTATGACAATTATTCAGAAGAAACTCATCTTTGTTGATGTGAGATTTAATTGCTGAAATTGAAGAGCCCAAATCACCAGGCATGTTTTATATTATCAAACTACAGATGCTGTCTGTGTCATACCCTGTGGCAACTTTGTAGGCATTCCATATGGCTAGCAGAACTACTAACAAGTACATACAAAAAGTTGCGGGATGAAGTAAAACCAAATAACTCAAACAATTGATTTATGTGCGATAAGTGTCACTCAAGAAATTTTATATTATTTCAGTTAAATAGCTATATGGTGAATTTTCATTCCAGTTGTATAAGTCATTGAATGATTGTAATTTTGAAATTAGGTTAAGAAACATAAAAATACACAGTCTTCCAGAAATTATATATGTATTTAGACCTTAGGCTGGTAAATAAGCTCTAATTCTGAGTTACGCAGGTAGGTACTTGTTAATATAAATAGAGCATGATATTAAGCTGATAATTTTATATAATAAAGAGTTAAGGAAATTCAGATAATTGTGCCAGTCTTGTCAAATACAATCTGTGAAATAAAAAATTTGAATAGATCAATATACGTGTAGTCAGAAGTCCTGGTATGTTTGGAAAAGAGCACGGGACTTGAAAGCAGAGGCACTGAGGTTTGGGATCTGTTCACTCAGTTGGCATTAAACCTGAAACCAATTATTTTGCCTTTTGAAGCCTCAATTTCTTTCTTGTGGAAATTTGGAAATGGGTTGCCTGATTTTTAAATTCCACTCGGCTTTATGCTTTTCTGATTCTGTTCACCTCCTATTTTGTACGTGTATCTCCTCAAGAGAAAGGATGAAGATGGGAACAAGAAGGTTGTGCTGGATGAGAGGCTGTCATAGAGAAATAGGAGGCTCTGAATGCCCTTAACTCTTGCTGGCCCAGACAAGCTTCTCAGATTCTAGAACTATTATGAATGATCTGTGAATAAAAGTAGAAAACATACATGATACCGGGCGAATAGCCTTCCATTATTCCATCCAGAGGAAAGAAAGTAGCTGTCAGATACAGATGGAGATACTTGTTCAAGATTCTGGGGAAACCAGGACACATCCTGCCCTCGGGTCCCATAAGCCAAATGGAATCCTTCCTTCGAAGTGTTTTCTGTATTTAAACTGGGACTCAGGGGGGTTGTTGCTTGCAGCTGAAAATATTTGGTCAAAGACTCTTAATAGCAAAGTGGATGAACAACTGAATAGGTCTTTTACAACTGAGAAAAGAGACACAGGGAATTAAATACATTCTATCTCACTAAAACATAAAGAAGTGCAATGGAAACCATGCGAAATCCTTCTTTTGCCTATCAGACTGGCAAAGATCAAAATGTTATTCCAAGATTTTGCAAGACAGAGAAATATGAGTCTGTTGATGGATATATAAATTACCATAAACAATATGGAGGGAAATTAGGCAACATATATAAAAATATAAATTGTGCATATCATTTGAGCTAGCATCTCACTTCTAGAACTTTATATTAAGGGGTTAATTGTGCGAGTTCAAAAAAGATTTTTGCTAAGGAATCTTGATTGCAGCCTTCAATAAAACAGAGAATATTTTGAAATAACAATTATCAATAGAGGGAAGATGATACATTGTAGACTACCATATGATGAAATAGTTTGTTATTACCTTAAATAATATGATACATTTTATTCATCTATTTATTATTGTCTGTCTCACCTCACTACCATTTAATCTTCATAAGGCCGAGATTTGTCATTTAAGTATTTTCCCACACCTGTAACAGAGGCTTTATAAATGTGGTTGAATGACTGAATGAATTGAAAAGGACAGAGTCTAGATGTGAAAATATACTCATGATCTTCTGTTGAAAGAAGAAAAATAACAAAAGAAACTTCCAGCCAGTAATTGAGAATCATGAAAATAAAGATGAAACAAAAAAATTAAAAATAGAAAAATAGTTAACAGAATTTCAAAATTTCCACCAAAGTTTGTTTTTGGATTTTAACAATGGGATTCTACAATTTATCTGAGAAAACAATTGTGTGGTGCTACCTATGAGATTTTGGAAAAGAAGATTAGCTGGAATTATTTGTGAGTGTGGGAAGAAGGGAGAAAGGCTTACTCCACAAGCTATATGACATATTATCAAGTTAAAGTGATTTATGTGTTAGGCTGGCTCAAAAACCAAACAGAATGGAACAGAATACAAATGATAGATCAATGGAACAGAATAGACTGTCCAATTATTTATATATCCACAGGACTCTGAATCAGCAGGGAAAAAATGGAATTGAGATTATCAGAAAGCACCATATTAACTTTATTATGTAATGCATTTCAGATCAATCAAATGTTAACTGTAAAAATATGTCACAAACTAGAGTAGATGTGCCTATAGGATCCCTGGGTTGGCAAAGTCTTCCTAAAGCCCAAAGGAAAGGAAGACTTTATGAAAGCAGAAAAGAAATTTTACTGCAATAAGTAAGCCTTTGAATTTGAAAATAATTAAAAATAAGAGACAAAGTACCAAATAAGAAAACCATTTGTAATGAAGTAATAGAGGTACCAGAAACCTAACATGTAAATGAGCAGATATGTCAATGTAACTCATCAAATAACATTATTCATTCATTCACATTGTTCTTTAAAAGTATATTACACAAGTATTATCAAACTTATTAAACTGTCAAAATGCATTCAAAAAATGCAGAAAAGATGGAAGTTCTTCTATTCCATTTTATCCTCCTTTTCAGTAAAGTACAATGAGACTTAATGTGTTTTTCTATAAGTCGCTTTTACTGAAATTCCTATGTAAATGGAAAAACACATTGGTTTTGAGCACTTTTTTGTTTAGTGGAATACATATGTATATACATACACATTTTATTATTGTATATATTATATATTATTATAATTAATAAGTATGTGTGTATGTGTGTATACACACACATACACACATACTTAGGTTGACCAACTTATTTGGCTAACAAACCACCACTCAAGTCTCTGGTTTCACATGTGAAAGTATATTCTTTCCTGTGCACAGCCGTGCATCCCAACAGTGATGCGTAGATTAAGACTTCTATCCTACAACTATGGCATCTGGAACACAAATGTTTCAGGTTTGTGATGCAAGGAAAGAATGAGATCGAGGGCCATGCAGTGACTCAGAATGCTTTAGCTCAGAATTGGCAAGCATTAATTCTACTCCTAGCTCGTTGGTCAAAAGTAGTCATACAGATCCATGAGCAGACATGTTAGTTGGGGAATGTGGTGGAACATACAGATATTTGGTATAAATAGTATTTGTAGTCAGTATTTCTGCTCTAATAGTGTATGTGTTGTTTCCTTCACAGAATGGAAGTCTCAAGGTTGTTGGAGTGGTGGCTGGCTTCCTAGAGTCCAAGCAGAGGATGCAAGCTGCTTTGGACCTACCATGTCAGTAAGATGTCATCATGATGTGAATCAGCAGTTCTCAATGGGACAATTAGATGATCAAGTTCTCTTTTTGACAAAGATCTGAAGAGTGGGTAAAGGCCAGCATTAGATATCTAAAATGCACTGGCTTCAATGTCAGGTGAAAATAAATTGCTTTTGCTTATCTCAGTTATCAGAGAACAGAAAAAACACATTTTCCAAATTATAGTTAGATCGATAACAATCCATTGTCATTCACCAAAACCCCTACGTCTTCTGCACAGGACAAGCAGGAAAGTTACATGGAGGAAGGGGGAAGAACTATCATTCTGACATTTTTCAGTTTTTTTTGTTTGTTTGTTTTGTTTTGTTTTGTTTTTGATGGCGACACTACTGCTTGCAATTTCCATGGATAAGTTATGTCCTTGAATTTCTCTTTTGGTACAAATATGTAAATATAGAGGCTTCCAACTGGACTTTCCATTCTCATAACCAGTGTGGCTTCTGTGAATCACCCAGTAACTTAGAAAGGAGTCCTTAGATGACCAAGCCTGAAACAGAAAAAAAGGGAAAATGACCAGAAAGGAAGGGAGAATTGTCGAGTTTCTTACAGCGTACACAAAGATAAATTCAAAATGGATAAAAGGCCTCAATGTGAGATAGGAATCCATCAGAATCCTAGAGGAGAACATAGGCAGTAATCTCTTCGATATCAGCCACAGCAACTTCTTTCAAGATATGTCTCCAAAGGCAAAGGAAACAAAAGCGAAAATAAACTTTTGGGACTTCATCAAAATCAAAAGCTTCTGCACAGCAAAGGAAACAGTCAAAAAAAACAAAGAGGCAACCCACAGAATGGGAGAAGATATTTGCAAATGACAGTACAGACAAAAGGTTGATATCCAGGATCTATAATGAACTCCTCAAACTGAACACACATAAAACAGGCAAACATATCAAAAAATGGGCAGAAGATATGAACAGACACTTCTCCAATGAAGACATACAAATGGCTATCAGACACATAAAAAAATGTTCATCATCACTAGCCCTCAGGGAGATTCAAATTAAAACCACATTGAGATATCACCTTACACCAGTTAGAATGGCCAAAATTAACCAAACAGGAAACAACATGTGTTGGAGAGGATGTGGAGAAAGGGGAACCTTCTTCCACTGTTGGTGGGAATGCAAGTTGGTGCAACCTCTTTGGAGAACAGTGTGGAGATTCCTCAAGAAATTAAAAATAGAACTTCCCTATGACCCTGCTATTGCACTCCTAGGTATTTACCCCAAAGATACAGATGTCGTGAAAAGAAGGGCCATCTGTACCCCAATGTTTATAGCAGCAATGGCCATGGTCGCCAAACTATGGGAAGAACCAAGATGCCCTTCAACGGACGAATGGATAAGGAAATGTGGTCCATATACACTATGGAGTATTATGCCTCCATCAGAAAGGATGAATACCCAACTTTTGTAGCAACATGGACCGGACTGGAAGAGATTATGCTGAGTGAAATAACTCAAGCAGAGAGACTGAACTATCATATGGTTTCACTTATTTGTGGAGCATAACAAATATCATGGAAAACAAGGGGTCTTAGAGAGGAGAAGGGGGTTGGGGTAAATTGGAAGGGGAGGTGAATCATGAGAGACTATGGACTCTGAAAAACAACTGAGAGGTTTGAAGTGGTGGGGGGGTGGGATGTTGGGGTACCAGGTGGTGGATATTATAGAGGGCACAGATTGCATGGAGCACTGGGTGTGGTGAAAAAATAATGAATACTGTTTTTCTGAAAATAAGTAATTTAATTAAAAAAAAAAAAAGAAAGGAAGGGAGAACCGAGAGCAAAGGGAGTATTACCCGCCCAGCCACAGCTTCTGCTGCTGCTGCTTCTGCTCTTCCTGCTGTTCTGCATTGTCTTCATTCTGAGTCAACTTCAAAGTTGCAGAAAAATTACAAGCCCAGAGCAAGGGGCCTTTCTTCTGCCTGAGTTAGCTGCAAGGAAATTGCCAGCATAATGTCCATTACTCTTTTTTTTTTTCTTTTTTAAAGATTTTATTTATGTATTTGACAGACAGAGATCACAAGCAGGCAGAGAGAGAGAGGAGGAAGCAGGCTCCCTGCTGCACAGAGAGCCCGACACGGGGCTCAGTCACGGGGCTCAATCCCAGGACCCTGAGATCATGACCTGAGTGGATGGCAGAGGCTTTAACCCACTGAGCCACCCAGGCGCCCCAGTTACTCTTAAACGCTACTGTGTACTTCCCACCAATGAGAAGTGCTCTATAACCAGAACACAACCATCCAAACCAGAAAAGAGTCATTGCAGGTATATCGCTGCCGTCTAATCTTGAGAGGCCATTCTGTGACGCCAGCCTTTCCCACGGCTTTAACCTTCAGACAGAAAGTGTCTGGTTTGCCCTCTCCTGTTGCCTGAAGTCACCAGGTTTCTGTCCTCCTTCAGTTCGGAGTAGCCCCCCAGTCTTTCTTTGATGTTCATGGCTGTGACATTCTTGAATGTATCTGTATTTCTATATCTACATATAAAGCTTCAATTCAGATTATACATCTTCTGTAGGAATATCACAGAAGTGACACTGTGTTCTTTTTATTGCGTCTTAACAAATGGTGCACATTTTTGTTTGTTGGTTGTGGGTTTTTTTGTTTGTTTTGTTTTGTATAATGTATCCTTATTTTATTATTTATTTATTTACTTTAAAAATGGTGCGCAACTTTATTGGTGAGGTTGATTCTGATCACCTGATTTAAAGGGTGCCTGTCAATCTTTTCCAGATATAAAGTTTACATTTTTACACTTCATAATTAAGTATTTTGTTTTCAGTTTCTTTGAGATAATGTAATTGTTCTGTTCCTCGTCAAATTAAAAATGTTTTCCTTTATGTGTTCTATCAGCCTAGGCTCTGGGTTTGTTTTATTTAAGGGGTTATAATTCATCACTGTTATTTATTTTGTTGCTAAAGTTGTGCTAGAGTTAGCCAGTGTTATGTACATTCAAGTTGGCTTCTGTGACTTGGTAAAACATCATTTCTTTTAAAGAACGTCTTTACTTTTTGGCACAGCAAGATGTTCTAGGTTTGTCTTGTGCTTTCTTGGTCCCCCTTCTCCCCGTGCATTGGCCATTTTTCCAAAGAGGACTGCCTTCTTATAGTGAAGAAGGATATTTATAAAGCAGTATCTGGGCCCTATGTGTACATTTTGCTATTGGAGGGCTGTATCTCCTAGGGTCTCTCAGTGGCCAGAGCTAGAAAACACACACACATGCATACACACACACACACACACACACATACATACATGCATATATGTGTTCATATGATATCTGTATTTCTATATCTACATATAAAGCTTCAAAGTCATGATTTCATCCCTGTATTTCCAATTTCAATCCAATATCATAGAGTTTAATCTAGCTTTTTATATCTGTAACTCCCATCTCTGACAGTGAGAAAGCTGGCTCCCATCATCCATGTGTTTGCTTGAGCAATCTACTTGTCTCTAAGTGACTTATGTTACTGGTCCGTCCTGCTCTGTGCCCTCCCCCACCGTGTGCTTTCTCAGTGCTGGCTCCAGGTCTCTCCTCTGGGCCACATGGACCCCCTTCTTCCTCCCCAGGCTCTCCTCCATCCCTCCCAGTGTAAATGCATATCTTCCTCAGACCCAGGGAATGGCTTTTGGATTGAATTGCTCAGGAAGAGAAGAAAGAGAAACAGAAGGGAAGGGAGTAGGAGGGGAAATGGGAAAGAAAGGGAGAAGAGTGAAAGGTGGGAACAGAAAACACAGGGAAAGAGGAAAAAGAAGCTGGATGCTCTACCATTTTCTGGCCCAATGATTGCTTGTCCCGCTAGACACTGTCGGAGAGCTGTGTAAACAGCTGCAAAGCTGAACACTGTTCATTCAGAGGGAGGAAGAACTGCTTCTTATCTTCTGCCTCCCATTGGGCAAGGCCTCCCCCCGCATTCACTACCCTGTGCTTCCAGTTACCTCGCCTGGCTTTTGCAGGAACTTGGTAGGGAAGCTAGAAGCCCCACAGATCTGGGCAGGCGGCAGTGGCGCTCTCTCTGTTAGGAGGCCCTCATCTCAAACCGAAGAGGTGGCAATAGCAGCAGCAACTGATGGGCTCAATGACACACAAACCACAGCTAAAACCGTGCTGATGGGAAATGAAGCAAATGTGTGAATCTAGAGTAGTCATTAAACTGAACTAGTACACTCCATCCCTTTCTTGAGAGCAAAATGCGAGTCCAATTCTTCAAGCTTATGGCCAGTTGTCATTTCCCAGAATATTAGCAAATCACGCTACAGCTCAGAGTTGTAATTATTGGTTGGTATCTTCTTCCTGCCCCACCTAGTCTAGGTTTCTCTTTTCCACTAATCCTGGATTGCTTGCAGTGGAGTGACCCAGACTTGTGTCCTCAAGTGGTTTGAGCCCTTGGTTCTCCTTTTCTAAAGGGCCAGTGTTTCTGGTATTGCCTGTTTGCAGTTCTCTGGTCATGGAAGTATGAAGAGAGCCCACAGTGCCTCCTCTGGGTTCCTCCTGGTAATCAAATTTGGTTATCCCAGGTTCTGCTTGCCGGTCTTCTGACATGAGGAGTCTGCTACTGTCTACTTGCAGCAGCCTTTGGGCGTGAAAATCTCAAGGGTGAATCCTAGGTTTACGTCTTGGCTTTTCAGACTTCTGTGTTCCAGTTATTGGGAATAGAGCATCACTTACCAGCCACTGGTTTAGTGTATATATGCATCCTGGAGGAAAGACCCCAAACCCAGAAGGCATGTTCCTTAGGCTGGCACCTGATTGGAGTCCTCAACTGTCATTCCTTCTTATTCCTCTTGTGCATGGTTGATGTAAAAACAACAGATGACTTTAGAAGCCAAATATAAAATAAGGCAGAGCCTCTTGATAAAAAGGAACTGAAACACCCCCATAAAGGGGATCACTTACCTATCAGGAATATCCATTTTGGATTTTATACAAGCAAATAAACCCCTTTTACTGTGCTTTAATCATTGTAGATCTGGGACATTATTTGTCAAATTAGCTAGTGTTACTAGTAATGCACTGTTTCCTTGGGCCAAAGCTCTGAGTTAAACTGCCACTTTTATAGAAATTCAAAATCATCATTACATGAAAATTAAGTCACAGAAAATTAAGCACCTTTGCTGATATGGACCTGGTCCTAGATTATTCACAACTGATTTTAAAGTTGTAATGTCAAATCATAACATGGCTGGCCCTGCAGTGGGTATAATGATATAGTTTTAATCACATAGCCCATTCTATCCTGAATTTGCTAAAATTATCATTCCGCTCATTATCAACAATGGCAGTCGTATTCGTGTGCCACATCTCAGAGTGCTCTGCTGTGATTGGTGCAGAATGAAATCCTAAGTGCCTTCCATCTTTGGTGGGGGTTGTTATCAAGTAGTTTCTCCTGACATAAAGAGAAAAGTCCAATTTCATTTGTAATGGTGATGTATGGTGTGCAAAATAAAATAATGTATATACTGCATATATTGAACTACTTTCCTAAACAGTTTTCACAGGCAACTTTGACTTTGAAGGAATGTGGCGGTAAAAAGTGATTATTCTTCATGACTTAGATGGGTGGTTCTTAATGGAGGTCATTTTGTCCTCAGGAGACATTTAGCAATTCAGTCCAAAATATCCATAGTATTGGTGATGATAGATATTTTTAAGATTTTATTTATTTGAGAGAGAGAGAGATAGAATGAGGGAATACACAGAAGGAAGGGAAGAGGGGAGGGAGGGGGGAGGGAGAGGGACAAGCAGACTCTGTGAAGAGCACAGAGCCCCAGTCAGGGCTGGATCTCATGACCCTGAGATCATGACCTGACTTGAAACCAAGAGTCAGAAGCTTAACCCAACTGAACCACCAAGAAGCTCCTACGTGATGATATCTTAAGCTTCCTTCTTTAATGTAGCTTAATTTATAGTTTATATCTAAACCAAAGCAAACCAAAATAAAACAACTAAAACCACATGGTGGAAATAAAACAAACCAAAGTGTAATTTGCAGTAATACTATCCTGATACCAAAATGCCATGAAAGAGATGTAACACTCTCCTATGTACAAGATCTGTTAGAACCATAAAGCCAACCTAATTGTTACAATCATTCTGAACACTTATATACCCCAGTTTTGGTTTTCTTGGTATCCAGAATGTGACATCTAGTGCCAGATGTCTCCCAGGTTTGCACATCCTCACGGACTTCATTATCAAGGGTAAGAAGAATGCAGAAATCTGCTCCTAGCAAAGGAAAATCCCCTGAACATATGCATGAATAGAGAGTCTGGAGGGCAGGGGTGATCACAAGCACACATGACAACAAGAGTGGGTAGGAAGAAATCTAAAGTGCCTCGGTGTCCTGCAATCTTCCCAAGCATTCACAGCTGTTTTGGAGAAGCCCCGCACACCCACAGGTTTCCTCGGAGCTTCTCTGGGCCTAGAGAACAGACTGGTGTGAAAGTGTAAACTCACAATGGAACACATCCTTTCTGCCTTAATGTAGACTCTGAAGACACTACAGGTCCTCATCCTCGCCTCACAAACCTGGCAAACAAACAAAAAAACCCCTCAAAACATCCTGGCTCACCTGGTGTTTTTCTTTCTTTTCTTTATTTTTTTTTTTCCTCTTCTCTCAAGTATATTCAAGTTTTGGGAGGTGATTCAGACTTGTCAGTCAGGGGAAAAAAATAGGTTGTATCCCTTGTGCTCAAGGCAATGGAACTGACACAAGAAACCTACAGGCATTTGAGGACTATGTGCGAGATGGCTGATCTGAAGGAGAAGGAGAAAAGAAACATAAAATAAATGTATTCCTACTTGGAATACTTCTTCTTCTTCTTTTTTTTTTTTATAAACATGTATTTTTATCCCCAGGGGTACAGGTCTGTGAATCAGCACTCACCAAAACACATACCCTCTGGAATACTTCTTGAATAACCAAGTGGTTCTATTTAAAAGCTTAGCGTTTGTAGATGTAGTTAAGCATCACTGATGTAGACTAATTATAGGCAAGGCCCATAACAAATTAAAGAAATACTTGAAGAAAAGCAGTGCTCTAACTTTTAGGTATTTATAGTAATTTGTAATCATGCTAATAAACTCTTCCTAAAGAAGGATCCCTCTAGAAAATTGTTTTGTTTTGAGGTATAAGCAGCAACATCTTAATTAATTAACTAAATTAATTAATTATTATTATTATTATTGTTTTGCCAGAAAGGTGATTTTATTGAAGCATGGGGTCAGGAGCTGTGGGCAGAAAGAGCTGCTGCCAGCATTATCTTAATTTAAAAAGTTAATGTTAATGTCATTAGAATAGTTCGTGGTAATTAAGTAGGTATAAAATGTCTTTAGATGTGGTATTTCTACTACTAATTTGCTCACCAAACCTTTTTTTGTAGCTTGGATGAAGGAAACTTAGCTCAGATGAAGGCAATTGGTAAGAATTTCAAATTAGAAGAGTTGTAAATGAGTGAGACATATTACATTATGCCAGAGAGAAGTTCCACTGGAAATAAGATGTTGAACTCCGCACGTCAGGAGTTAGGATAACTTTACGGGACAAGGAAGAGAACCTGCAGTGAGTGGGATTTAAGGGAGAGGAAATCGAGGAGGCAAGTCATAGTGAGACCTGAGATAGAGACGGAAAATGTTGGCCAATGATGACCATGAGTTTCTCTCTGGGGGACAAAGCTCCACAACTTAGAGCTGATGACAGTTGTCAAAGTCCAGAAGAGTCATTTTTTGTAGAGAACATGAAAGAGAGCTGGCTGGGGAAATTGAAGTGTTGCTGGTTCAGGTTGAAAATCATAAGGTCACAACAACCAAAAAGGACCAATGACAGGAAGTCGAAAACAAATAAAAAAATTATGTTAACACATCTGGGATCTGTCCCTGTTAAGGCAAGCCCTTGACTCAAATCTTGTTCCCTCTGTCCCGTTTTAACAATCTTCTCCAAAAACCTAGTCAGTGGCTTTCTTCTACTTCAGCATGTTGGGCGAGGTGGCCCCTGTCTCAGTGGTCAGCAGCAGACGCCAGTCTTGTCTTCTAAGAATGAGTTGCACAGCAACCTTGGCAGCCATAGCCCTTGCTTGATAGGACAATTCATTGTTCAGACTCCAAACTTTAAATCAGCTCTTGATGAACTAAATATTAGTTTTATATTATTTTATATTATTTAAATATTAATTAACTAAAATAGGAGTTAAATATTTGTGATTAGCTGTGATTGGACAAACACAAGATTTGGTGAGGGGGAGAGGGAAAGGATATGAATAAAAGGAGGAAAATACATATATGAAATTAACCAGATGAGGTGTTTTGTGTGAGCGGGGGAAAAAACCATTCATTTTCATCTGATCTTGGTCAAAGGGACATTGTTTTCTTACTACAGTGTAACTGCCTATTTAAAACAAGATCTTGTTGAGCCAAGATCCGTTAACTGGTATGTTCAGATTTGTACTGGATTTAAATATCTTTTAGGTATCAATGAAGAAAGGTTATGTTAAGACACATAAATAAGATTAAAGAATGAGTATTTATTTGCGAAAGTAAAATACTTTTAACATCTCTGCAAGAATTCCATAGGCATTTCTAGCATACAAACTGATAAGCCGGTTGGAAAGAGTCAAAAAGTCTGGCACACCAAAGTCCTGTGTTCAGCTGGAGATAACAGCGATGCATCTTGTCAGTTTCATCTCCTCCAAGGTGTTTCACACACTGAATGCAGTAGACTCCATAGTGCTGAGATTCAAAACCACGGCAGCTTCTTTGTATGACCGACCTAGCTATTTTTAAGTGCTATTCTCTAGAGATTCTAATTTAATTGTTGGAAGTGAGGTGGGCTTACATATTTCTTAGTTTTAAGATCTCCCTGAATGGTTTCAATGGGCCCAAGAACGCTATGTTAGTAAATTATGACCAAACTACTTGTTTCATGAGCAGCATTTTAAAAATGAAATACAATATGTTTGCAGTAAGGGTAATTTTTTTTTTTTAAAGATTTCATTTATTTATTTGTCAGAGAGAGAGAGGGGCAAGAGTGGGCACAGGCAGACAGAGTGGCAGACAGAGGCAGAGGGAGAAGCAGGCTCCCCGCCAAGCAAGGAGCCTGATGTGAGACTCGATCCCAGGACGCCGGGATCATGACGAGCCAAAAGCAGCCGCCTAACCAACTGAGCCACCCAGGCGTCCTAGCAGTAAGAGTAATCTTAAATCATGAAACTTCTGTTCTGGCTATGTTGGTGTCAGTGTGTAGATATGGGTATTTACTTGATTGCTGTAAAATACGTTTTTGTTTCTGGAATATGCTTATCACTGAAACTGGTCTTCTACTCACAAACAATGAATGAAGTTTCTATAAAATTATTTTTCTATGCATAAGGACCTTCCTGTGAAACCAGATTGACTTTCAGTGTATAGAGGTTGGGAACAGAGATTCTAAATTAACTGGGTTTGAATCCACTAACTGCCACTAACTGACCTTATGGTTGTGGGCAAATTGCTCAATCTCTCTGACCTCAAATTCTTCAACTGGAAAGGAGAGAAAATAGGAGTTGCTACCTGATAGTGTTGTTACCAGGATACAACAAGTGTGTATAGCATTACAGCAGAACAATATAATTGGTAATATGTAAGCATAAATACATTTTTATTAAGTAAATAAAATGAAAAGAATTCATTTGGACCTTCATTCAAAGAAACAGCCCAACTTTATTCTAGGTCACAATACATTTCAATATCAAAAGAACAGAGTCAAAGCCAGAGAATTATAACCAATACTTTGCTGGAGAAGGAGCTGCAAAAGTCACATCTAACTTCTTCTTAAACTGGTTGGGAGACAAGGTCCTAGAAATGGAATGAATATGTTTTCAGTTGATACCTATTCAAAAAACATTTAAATTCACTTGTATCTTTTACTTTAGCACATTGAACACCTTAATATTTAATAATGAAATTACTTCTGTCTGTATTTCAGCCAAAATTTGATAGGGTTCACGGCCTTTCAAACATTGTATGTACATCTTATAATCTTTTAATGCACCTATTCTCCCAATAAAATGAAGTTTCCCTGGAAGATATTTTCTTTAGCACTTTTTGGTGTTTCAAGTTAAGCACAGGAGTAGGAGCAGGGAAAAAAAATTTCCGTTTCTGTAGTCACTGGGGTAGATGTCAATTTTGGATTAGGAAAATTATAGGCTCCATGATAAATATTTCAGGCTGCTGACTACAATGAAAAGTAATTAAAGCAGCTATGACAACAGGTGCTGTATGGGGGAAATGGTGCCTTTTATCATGAGGTTGTGGGTGCATGTGTTAACTGTGCTCATCATTTTCTCTTTTCTATTCTTCACTGAATACCCTGGGGAGATTATTCTATTGCCAGCATTTATAGGATATAATGAAACCACATTAAATATGTATCTGATTGCTACCAACTGTGTGGAAAGCGTATGCTAACTATGGCTATGCACGGCGAGGTGGAGTCAGGGACCAGTGAAGTTCAACTTCACTGTGACTTCTTTGTGCTTGACCCACAGGCCTTCACTGTTTCATTGACCTTTAATTTAAGCATCAGATATCTTTTTGTTTGTTTGTTTGCTGAATGAAAACTTGAAGAGGGTTGTAGTAAGATATATACTTCTTTTAGGCCCAAGTGTTTCCATAAAAGGAACCCCTTAACATATGGCATGTGAACAGCCACAATGGAAAATGATTTTAATCTTATCAGTTTTAATTACATATTTCTTTGGAATATTAAGCACAGAGTTTCACCACACATCTCGTTTTAACTCCCGTCAAACTTGTAGGCTTCTTCTTAAATACAAGTAAGAGAGGGGTCTTAAATAATGTGGTTCAATTTTGGTCAATAAGGAATTATGTTCATATTAAGGGTTTAGAATGGGGAGATGAATAAGAGTGTTTTGTAAAATAAAATGCTCAACTTATGATAATGCTTTTTAAAAACTTCCTTTTCCTAAGGTCAACAAAGATAAAGTTTTCTAGTCTTTTGCTTTCCATTTATATAGAAGATGATTATAGTTGGATGGTAATCAAACTCCTGCTTTAAATGTAGAATTGGCTTTTTTTTAAAAAAGATTTTATTTATTTATTTGACAGAGAGTAATCACAAGTAGATGGAGAGGCAGGCAAAGAGAGAGAGAGAGGGAAGCAGGCTCCCTGCCGAGCAGGAGAGCCCGATGCGGGACTCGATCCTAGGACCCTGAGATCATGACCTGAGCCGAAGGCAGTGGCTTAACCCACTGAGCCACCCAGGTGCCCTCAAAAGTCACTTCTATGTATATGTAGATCAGGACTTGTTCATAGATACAACTTTATAGTGGATAGTTAGGTTTAGTGACCTCAGAAGAAAACAAAAACAAATTTGATACTGCGTAGTAATCTTTAATTACTTTGCTTATATCTAATGTCACAAATTTGAAGGTTAAATGTCTTAAATTTGCATACACTGTTGACTATTGATTATATTCTTGCAATATTTCAAATAAATTTCTATCAGAATACCTGAGAACTTCAGAGATGTCACATATGAGAAACCGTATCTTCTATACATTGTGGCTTTGTGAATATAGGAAGATAAGAAATATTTCAAAAGTTTTATGAAAAAGTTTGAATCTATTCTGAGATTGAAATCATTTATTTAGAGAAACAGTTTGTAGTTGAGTGCCTATTCATGCGTAGCTCTGGTTCAAGCATTTAAGACAACCAGGCTCAGTAAGGGCACTATCGTAGAGCCAAACACTTAGGAACACGTATGGTTTTGTTTTGTTTTGTTTTGTTTTTTCAGAGTGAGAGTTGAGGGGCTATCTTCCTAAGGCTCTCGTGTTTAGAATTACTGATCTGAAAGGCTAAGATTCTCTATGCATGTAGATTTGTTTCTTAGAGAATTCCCTGGCATATGCTTTAGACTCAATGAGTCTCACAGGTAAGCAGGTATGGAACCACTGAGAAAAAAAGGAAATTTTTAACTAAAATTGACCTAGAACTTCCTGATGCTTATAGGCATCATAGGAGAATTCTGCAATCTATATAATCAATAGCACTCCTGCCTTCAGGCTGATGAGAGGTTATCTTCATTCATTTATTTGAAACCTTTTTATTCATGTATTGGGCAATGTGCTGGGCAGTGGGGTTAAAAGAGAGTGAGAGAGACACCATTTCTGCCCTTGTGGAGTTTATACACATCTTGGAAGACAGCTAGGAGAGCGGCGAGTATGATATAGCATGGCGACGGCCGTGGGAACACAGCGGCAGGGTGTCTAGCTCAGTCTTGAGAGGGGTAGTGGTGAGTACTCAGTAAAGCCGGTCTTGAGGAATTAATAGCTGAACAAAGACGTGTAAGAAGAAGTTAGGGAATTGTGTGGGTAGGGGAGAATGGAGGAAAGTGTCCTATACTAACAGAAGAGCAAACAGTCTCTAGGAAGGACTGAAGGTGAGGAACTCATGAATCAAGGAAAGGATCTGTTTGTCTGGACCTCAGGGAGTGAGGCTGGAGGCAGAATTAGGGATTTGTAATTTGTGTTCAGAGTTAAAACTTTGGGGATGCCTGGGTGGCTCAATTCATTAAGCTGTTGCCTTCAGCTCAGGTCATGATCCCAGGGTCTTGGGATCAAGTCCAGCATCAGGCTCCCTGCTAATCGGGGAGCCTGCTTCTCCCTCTGCCTACTGCTCTCCCTCCTTGAGTGCTCTCTTGCTCTTTCTTTGACAAATAAATAAATAAAAATTTTAAAAATACTAAAAAAGAGTTAGAACTTCATCCTAAGGGCAATGCAGAGCCGTCTCATTGTATTGAGCAGTGCCAAGACTAAAACAATCATGATAATAATAAAAAAAGGGAAAAAGAGAGGCCGCAGAGAGACACTAGTAGGAGAATGTGGCAATAATCTAGGTGAGAGACTTTTGAAGAGGTTACTGGAGTGTAGCATCAATGAGCATTAAATGAAAGTTAAGTGACTGTTTAGGAATTAGTGCAGGAAGAATTCCATACGGCGCATGTGAATGAGCGACAGGGAAGAATCAAAGAGGACTTCCAGATTTCTAGTTGAGGTAACGACGTGGATAGTCGTGTCATTCCTTGATACAAGAGGGGCACAGGAGAGAAATCGTGCTTATGAAGTTGGTTTGGAAATACTGAGCTCAAAGTACTTCTGCAATATACTAGAAATAACCGGACTGGAGCCATCAGTGATCAGTGAAGCAACGAGAATGGGCACAGGAGCTTACTTAGAAAGAGTGTGCAGAGGGAGGCCAGAAGAAAAAGGCCTGAACTATAACAAAATAAAAACATACGTAAATGCAGAGGAGCCTTAAACTGAGTTTCAGAATAGTCAAAAAACCAGAAAGTGAGCCATCCAGGTTCAGGGTGATGGAAGCCAGCAGCACAGTTTCAAAAGGAGGAAGTGACAGTCGGCATCCTGGGTGGCTGAGGGGCCAAATAAGATCAGTATGAGTATTTACACTTGTTCGTTTGATTAAGACAGAATATTTTGTCAGTTTGCTAAGGACATATCTAATTTCTGTATTACGTGTTAGGTGGAGCAGCATTTTTGCTGTTCTAATGCCATGATATTCTAAGTACTCACTCAGGGAGTGAGGTTGGAGGCAGAATTAGGGATTAGTAATTTGTGTTAAGAGTTAAGACTTTGGGGATGCCTGGGTGGCTCAATTCATTAAGCTGTTGCCTTCAGCTCAGGTCATGATCCCAGGGTCTTGGGTTCGAGTCCAGCATCAGGCTCCCTGCTTATCGGGGAGCCTGCTTCTCCCTCTGCCTACTGCTCTCCCTCCTTGTGTTGATATTCTAAGTACTGCATTTTAGGTTATGTTAGTTTCTATGATTTTCACAATATCCCTATGATCTGGTATGTTATATCAACTTTACACACAAGGGAGTCAAGCTTACGAAACTCGTTTTGAGCCACAGATACTAATTCTTGGGATGCAGGTTTGCTTTTTTGGCCTATACCACACTGCCTTGTGGGAGTTCTGACCCAATACCTGAGGATGTGGCATCAGGTCATACACATTTCAAAGGGATCCCTGATCTCTTTTGGGTCAAGTTTGTGCCAGCACCTGGTTCCCACCTTATAACCCCAATTTTGACTTCAGTGTTACCGTTCTGTGTCCAAGTTTTGTCTTGGAAATCTGCCTAGAGCAGAGTTTCTAAACAGCACTGCTATTAAAATTTTGAGCCAGATCACTGTTTGTTGTGGGGGCCTACCCAGTGCATGGTGGGAAGTTTAGCAGCAACCCTGGCTTCTATGCATTAGATGCCGACTGCGTGCCCCACCCCCACACGGTGACAAGAAAAACATCTCCACACATTTCCAAATGCTCCTGGGGGCAAAATGGCTCTGAGTTAAGAACCACAAGCCTAGAGCCACAATCCATTTAAGACTGATGCTCTGCTGGGGCCCCGGGTGGCTCAGTAGGTTAAGAGGTCGACTCTTGAATTCGGCTCACGTCATGATCTCAGGATCCTGGGCTCAAGCCCCATGTTGGGAATCTCTGCTCAGCAGGGAGTCTGCTTCTTCCTCTCTCTCTCCCTCTGTTCTCTCTCTCTCTCACTCATATAAATAAATAAAATCTTAAAAAAAAAAAAAAAAGACTCATGCTCTGTCTTACGCTTACCAGCCTTTTCTCTCTTCCTCTTTCACACCACTAAGAAACTGGAATTGAGTTCCTGACCACTGGGCAAGTTGTTATGATCCGATCACCCCTGGCCCCTGATTTAGATTCTAAATAGGTTTCTCCTGGATATACTGCCACTGGGTCCCTTCTGCCTACGGAGAGAAGTGTGTTACACCGCCAGAAACCTCCCGCCTGGTGGCCTTTGCCACATTTGTGTCGACCCCGTCCTGCTGCTCAACTGCACTTCCTCTTTGTTCCTACAGCCAGGTGACTGCCTCTGTAAAGTCCAGTTTAAGGTCTTAAGTCCCCGCTTTCTGTTTCTTCTGCTATAGTTAACTAGGTAGTTGTCCATATTCTAAGACGTGAGTCTTGGGAACAGTAATAATGACCCAAAAACATGTTTCAGAGGGAGGGGATAACACCCCTCAAGGCAATTTCCAAAGCATCTCTACTTTCCTTTAAAAAAAATCACATTATGGGCTCCTGGGTGGTTCAGTCTTTAAGTGTCTGCCTTCGGCTTAGGTCATGATCCCAGGGTCCTGGGATCAAGGCCTGCATCCTGCATGGCTCCCTGCTCAATGGGAAGCCTGCTTCTCCCTCCCCCACTCCCGCACTTGTGGTCCCTTTCTCACTGTGTTTCTCGCTATTAAATAAATAGATAAAATCTTTTTTAAAAAGTCACTTTGTATGTCTAACATCCATCAGTTCCTTTAAATCCTCTTCCAAAGTTTATTTTCTGTGTTATCCCTTGGGACAATGTACCAAGTAAAGTAGTACTTTATTTATTATTTAATATGCATTAGAGTGCATATTAAACAGTTTAGTGAAATATTCAATTGTTGTAGTTAATATTAGTTTATGGCAAACTCCCTCTTCTACATCAAATAATTTATTTTGCTAATTTACACAATGAACTATATCAGTATGTCCCATTTTTAGATGTATGTATTTCTAAAATGAACATCCGTCACCCAGCTATGGCTTGTAAGATTATATTCTCATTATTAGGCCTGATCTCTCTTGAAAAGGTATAATTCTGGGTGTCAGCCACCCAATAAATCTAAGGTATAATGGATTTAGAGAGGGGAGGGAATCCTAGTGAGTATTCTTGAGGTTTTACTCTCTTAAACCCAGATGTGATGAATCTAAGAATGCTACGGAGAATCCCTGGATATTAGGAATTAAGAGTATAAATAACACTAGCCATAACAATCATTCCTATGAGTGAGGCAGATGAGAAATTTATTTAATTTAATCTTCACAGCGACCATATAATGCAGGTGGGCACTGTATTATTATCCCTACTTTGTAGCTGGAGCTTCTAGCTTAAACAAAATATCCAAAGTCACTGGGATAGTAAGTGGAAAACTGGGCTGTCAACTCAGGTTTACTTAAATTAAAAATCCCCAAAGCCAATATACTCCTGGAAGTTTCTGCAATCGTGACAAGCTAGCAGGAAGGCAGAAACCTTATTAGAACATTTCCTTAGAGGACTGTCCAATAGAAATACCGTACAAATAACACATGTGATTCAAAATTTTCTAGGAGCCACTGGAGACAAGAGTAAAAAGAAACAGATAAAAATCGTTTATTTATTGGGGTGCCTGGGTGGCTCAGTGGGTTAAGCCTCTACCTTCGGCTCAGGTCATGATCCCAGAGGCCTGGAATCGAGTCCCGCATAGGGCTCTCTGCTCAGCAGGGAGCCTGCTTCTCCTCATCTCTCTCTCTGTTTGTCTCTCTGCCTATTTGTGATCTCTCTCTCTGTCAAATAAATAAAATCTTAAAAAAAAAACCATTTATTTATTTATTTATTTTTTAGGTAAAAATAATTTTGTTGATTTATCTTTAGCTTACCTAATATGTCAAAAGTATCATTTTAATATGTAATCAATATAAAATTACTTTTTAACCAATATAAAACTATTAATGTTTTTTACACTCGTTTTGTGAACTCCACAATTTGTTCGATGTTTGCAGCACATCAGTTGGGACTGTGCATATTTCTTTTTTTTTTTTTTAATAATTTTTTATTTTTTATAAACATATATTTTTATCCCCAGGGGTACAGGTCTGTGAATCACCAGGTTTACACACTTCAGGACTGTGCATATTTCAAGGGCTTAATAGTCACCTGAGGCTAATGGCTACTGTATTAGATAGCATGGCTCGAAAGATCTCAAAACTGGATTTGGGTAATTTATATTTTATTTTTTTTATTTATTTATTTTTTTATTTATTTTTATTTATTTTTTTTTTAAAGATTTTATTTATTTATCAGAGAGAGAGAGGAGGAGAGAGCGAGCACAGACAGACAGAATGGCAGGCAGAGGCAGAGGGAGAAGCAGGCTCCCTGCTGAGCAAGGAGCCTGATGTGGGACTCGATCCCAGGACGCTGGGATCATGACCTGAGCCGAAGGCAGCTGCTTAACCAACTGAGCCACCCAGGCGTCCCAAGGGTAATTTATATTTTAAAGATCATCTTGTGTGGTGCCATTTTATCTCCTGTTGAGGATTTTTCTAGCCTTGAGTAACTTAATGTTTGAATGATTGTTCTCTCAATCCTGTTGTGAGGAATTAAGAGGCTGGCGAGGATCAGTAACCCACCCTACTTCTACTAGTAGCCTTTGTAATGGGGGCAGGTGAAATTAGGAAGGAATTCCCAGGGGAAAGGAAAATCAAGGGATAAAAATAGAATTTTATTTTATTTTTTTAAATTTTTATTTTTTTATTTTTTTATTTTATTTTTTTTTTTTAAAGATTTTATTTATTTATTTGTCAGAGAGAGAGCAAGCGAGAGCGAGCACAGGCAGACAGAGTAGAAGGCAGAGTCAGAGGGAGAAGCAGGCTCCCCGCAGAGCAAGGAGCCTGATGTGGGACTCGATCCCAGGACGCTGGGATCATGACCTGAGCCGAAGGCAGCTGCTTAACCAACTGAGCCACCCAGGCGTCCCTTTTTTTTTTTTTTTTTTTTTTTTAAAGATTTTATTTATTTATTTGTCAGAGAGAGAGCAAGCGAGAGCGAGCACAGGCAGACAGAGTAGAAGGCAGAGTCAGAGGGAGAAGCAGGCTCCCCGCAGAGCAAGGAGCCTGATGTGGGACTCGATCCCAGGACGCTGGGATCATGACCTGAGCCGAAGGCAGCTGCTTAACCAACTGAGCCACCCAGGCGTCCCAAGGGTAATTTATATTTTAAAGATCATCTTGTGTGGTGCCATTTTATCTCCTGTTGAGGATTTTTCTAGCCTTGAGTAACTTAATGTTTGAATGATTGTTCTCTCAATCCTGTTGTGAGGAATTAAGAGGCTGGCGAGGATCAGTAACCCACCCTACTTCTACTAGTAGCCTTTGTAATGGGGGCAGGTGAAATTAGGAAGGAATTCCCAGGGGAAAGGAAAATCAAGGGATAAAAATAGAATTTTATTTTATTTTTTTAAATTTTTAAATTTTTATTTTTATTTTTTTAAAAATATTTCATTTATTTATTTGACAGATCACAAATAGGCAGAGAGGCAGGCAGTGAAAGAGAGGGAAGCAGGCTCCCCACTGAGCAGAGAGCCCAATGTGGGGCTCAATCCCAGAACCCTGAGATCATGACCCGAGTTGAAGGCAGAGGCTTAACCCACTGAGCCACCCAGGTGCCCCAAAAATTGGATTTTAAATCTAGCTATTCCTCCTCCACCCTGGAATTTTCTTTTTTTTTTTTTTTTTAGAAGTTAGTGATTGCTGGGGTGCCTGGGTGCATGTTGGTTATATGCTAACTCTTGGTTTTGGCTCAGGTCATGGTCTCAGGGTCATGAGATTGAGCTTTGCATTGGGCTCCACACTCAGCACAGAGTCTGCTTGAGATAATTTCCCTCTCCCTTTACCTCTCTTCCTGCTTAAGGTCTCTCTTTCTTGCTCTTTCTCTAAAATAAAAGAAATAAAACCTTAGAAAAAAGTGAAGTTAGTGATTGCCTTAAATTTGATATAATAGTTTAGAATCTGAGCACTTGTGATTTTCTAGTTATACTAGTCTTTCACCTTCTTTTCTTGACTAATATCTTTTTATTTATCTGGTGAATTTGCAAACAAGTTGCTTGCTGGAAAGTGTAGACATGGCCTGAGGATCAATCTGGTGAGTAAACTGATGCCAGAAATGCAACAGTGTAGGTAGCAACCAACTCCCAATCCCATTGGTATGCAATGGTCTCTTCTACTTAAAATTTGGAGGGTATGTGCTTTGGTGAGTGCTGTGAAGTGTGTAAACCTGGTGATTCACAGACCTGTACCCCTGGGGATTAAAAATATATGTTTATAAAAAATAAAAAAATTAAAAAAAAAAACTAAAAAAATTTCCAGACCACTGTAGTTTAAATCCAAATTAATAATAACAGACAAATGGTAAAGAAAGCCTCTTGTAGCTGCTGACATGACTTTATGAGCAAGAACTGGTTCATAAAATGGGCAAAAAAGTGTGCTGTAAAACACAAAGCAACTAGATACTTACAATGAAGAGCTTGGGTAAGGGGTAATTTTACCTGTAAGATATTTCAGGACAGTTGTGATGTAATCATGGGAAACTAAGTAAAGGATAATAATTATAAACTATGTGATAAATGAAAGATTTTGAATCTTGTACCTGTTGAAATTCCATTACAAATGGAATTTTCTGGAGAACCCTAGATTTTACCAACTGAACTAAAACAATTTGCAGCAACATGGTACACATGGCAATGTATACAGCAAAATATCCTCAATAATCATCCTCACCTGCTGATGGAATTTTAAAGATTTCCCCCCTTTCTTCATTCGTCCTTGTTCACATATGTGTATGACTCAAGGTAGTTGTGAGTTTAAAGGAGATAAGCAGCGTGCGGAATAGGTCTACGTTTGAGGGCTCTTGAGACAATTGAAGCAGGTATTATGACTTGGCGACAAATGAAAAGCCCGACAAGGACAGTGGAGAGGACCTATAAGATAAAACAAGTATGATTTGATTAGGCACACATTGGACTCTGTGCTTTGTACCAAGCAAGCAACTTGAATTTAGAGCCCCATCTTTTCACTATTTCTTCAACAGACTTGAAAATGGAAAGGAGTTAGTCATAAAGTGATAAAGTTACTCACTCATTCTCTTCACTCTCTGCATGCAACCTTATCTTCTAAGACCAAAGCAGATGTTAATCTGGGAAGCACTTCAGCTTAATTTCTAAGCATGTAAGGTGTTCTGTTCAAATTTCCCTAATTTGTCACGATGTGTATCACTGAGACTAGGTCCTGAACAAAACCACAGCAACAACCAAAAGGACAATGGGAAATGCAAGTGGAGATCAGAGACATTTGTCTTTTATCAGAGTGAGTGGTACTGCTCCCCCGGCCCCCTCTCTCTCTCAGTGAAAAGACTGTGAAGCCCAAAGAAATAGAAATAGATTTTAAGTCTTTCTTACAGTTCAAAGACTTGAATTTAGCCCAGTTCCTGATCACTTAAAAAAAAATTTATTATCGTTCAGGAAATTTAAGCATAAATGTCTTGGAACTAAGAGACCTTACAGGGAAGCAAAAAATGGTGAGCTCTGCATGGAAGAATCATTCCTCTTTTTACTACCTTTATTTCTTCAAATAAAGAAGACTATAATGGAAGATTTTTAAAAAATATATTTTATTTATTTATTTATTTGACAGACAGAGATCACAAGTAGGCAGAGAGAGAGGGGGAAGCAGGCTCCCTGCTGAGCAGAGAGAGCCCGATGTGGGGCTCGATCCCAGGACCCTGAGATCATGACCTGAGCTGAAGGCAGAGGCCCCAAGCCACCCAGGCGCCCCAATAATGGAAGATTTTTACTGATTCCCCTTGTGATATTGTCTTTAAGAAAATCACAAGGTGAAAAAAAAATCACAAGGTGTTTTTTGTTTCATTTTGTTTTGTTTTTCTACTATCATGAAAAGTTATTTAAAAATCGTATTTAGCAGTCAGGTTAGTTTCTCAGTTCTTTGAATAACAGCTTTTTGCGTAGACTCTTAGACATCTCATGGGGAAAATATTTTGCGTCTATTGAAGAAGGAACCTGATTTTACCTGGATAATTCATCCCTTGCCCTGGGCAGACAGCAAAAGGGGCAAGCTCTCCATATGCTGAACAGCATTCCACAATGGCATAAACAAACAGACAGGTTTTGTGGCTGTTACTACTTGTTCCTATGTCAGGGAATTTTTCATTTCTCAAAACTTTCCTGCTTTTTTTCCCTTTTCTATACAGATTTTACTGATCTATAGCAACATACCAATACCAGTTTAGTAGGATTCAACTAGTATTTATAAAGACATGAAATCTCTTTCTAGCTACCTGCAAGGTCCTTTCTTAAAAAAAAAAAAAAAAAAAAAAAAAAAATTCTTCAAATGGTACTACATCTGAAGTCCTGTGGGATCCTTATTTTATTTTTTCTTAAACAATTCACTTATCAATTTTTTAGGTAAACTCTATGGACAATGTGGGCCTTGAACTCATGAGACCAAGATCAAGAGTTGCATGCTTTACCAACTGAGCCAGCCAGGTACCCCTGTGAAATCCTTATTTTAATCAGTCAACCTGGGTGCATCAAATTTCACAATCACATAATTGAATAAACTTCTGTTTTTAAATAATTTAAATTCTGGGGCGCCTGGGTGGCTCCGTCTGTTAACCTTCCAACTCTTGATTTCAGCTCAGGTTGTGATCTCAGGGTCCTGAGATTAAGCCCCTCATGGGGCTCTGTCCTCAGTGGGGAGTCTGCTTGAGATTCTCTTCTCCCTCTCCCTCTGCCCCTCCCCCACCTCTAACATAAATAAATAAATCTTTTTTTTTTTTAAGATTTTATTTATTTGACAGATCACAAGAAGGCAGAGAGGCAGGCAGAGAGAGAGGAGCCCTATGTGAGCAGAGAGCAGAGAGCCCTATGTGAGGCTCAATCGCAGGACCCTGGGATCATGACCTGAGAGGAAGGCAGAGGCTTTAACCCACTGAGCCGCCCAGGCGCCCCATAAATAAATAAATCTTAAAAAAAATAAAAAAAGAAATGGCATAAATTCTCCCTTACAAGGTATGAATTGCCAGTTGGCCCAAACACTAGTATACTCCAAAATCCTTCTCATTGATCTGCTTGCCAGAAAAAAATTCTTGTTATTAAATCCTTTGTTTCATTTAGCCTCTGTAGGAGAGATGTTGTCTACACTATGCTGCTATTTAAAGGGAACCATAGCCTGTATATAAGATAATACAGAGTAAATAAATTTTTCTCAAATGTGTCAATTGATCTTTGATCTCCCCTGTGTGGTCTAATAGTGAGTGTTTTGGGGTTTGAAACATGTATTCATTTCTGTGCCCAACTAATCATCCTCTCTACCAAGCATTAAGACAGAGCTAGTTTTCTAAGTAGAGGCTAAAAGGCAGAAAGATTGCCATGCCCAGCTCCCCACTGACTATCTGATTCTACTAAAATCAAGGAATCAGAGGACTGGAGAATTATTGGTTCACTTGCACACCAACCCACCTTTCTGCTTTCCTGAGGAGATAAGAAATTGCCCTATTTGTATATAAAGTCTTTCAAAGGAAAACTTCTGACAGCAACTCGTGCATAATGCACATTCCTGATGGGGAAAAAATCTTTCCTACTTCCTAATTAAGTTTACAACCACTGCAAAAATACCTTAAAATGGATTATAGAGAAGTTAAGACCCACGGGAAAAAAATTCCCTGTAAGTTAAGAAAGCCCAGTTAAAATATTTTCTGGATGGCAAAATCATAACCAGAATTTCTTGAAACTGAGTAATGAAAAGTTTACATATTTTCAAATTAGCATATCCTTGAATATAATCTGTAACAGTGACATCTGGTGGCTTTTATTATAATGCTGTGGCATCTTTTGTGCCGAGCCATGCCATAATTAAATAGAATTGTAACATAGCTTTGTGCTTTACGCATGACGAAACAAACATGCACATTAACTTTTACCTATAAGTATTCCTTATAGACTAGGTATAACGAAATATCAAGTATCTTTGCAAGTTCACAAGTTTGAAACTTTCAGATAAGAGTATGCAAATTAGTATTTTTACCCTAAACTTTTTGGTCACATTATCTTGAACTTGCTGGCTTTGAATTTACGTGTATTTAACTTCCTTTAATTTACTTGAGTTGATGGGAATACAGGCTTAGATTGGTATATTCTTTCGTAGCTGCTTCCAACACCAGGCTGTCACTCATGGTAGCTAAAACCCCAGGCCGTCTGGAATAAATTTAATTCATTGCCTTCTTGAGCTCCACCAGGGCTAACTGGAGAGGGAAGGGTGAATAGGTGAATCTCAATCTTTCTCTCGGGGTGTTAAATGCTAATGATGACCTTGATTTGTCCATGTGCACTTCTTCTCTCCTCCACTTCCTGATATCTACAACCCATACTCTGCAAACTTTCCAAACACAGTGAAAAACTAGGAGAATATATATTAGTACCACAGAGTCTTTTAGAAAATGATGATTTAACTCTATATAGTTTTTAAATACAATCTTTTCATTTTCATTTTTTCCAACTGGTTGAAAAGCAATCAGTAGACTGGTCTCTGGCAGTTTCCATCTCTTAAATTTTTTTTTATAGTTGGACTCTGTAAGTTTTGGCTGATGCAGAATTCCCATGCTGACGTTCTACCATAAAGGGACTTTTAACCCGTGATTTCTGTAGATTAGGCACTCATAATTTACATTAGGTAATCTGCTTTAACTTGCACTGTTGAGTCTAGAAAAGAAATATGGCTCAGAAAGCCATACTTGCACTTGTGTGTGCAAGTTGAAAGTAATCTAAGCATCAGGCCAATTGTACTGTGCTCTGATTAAGTGTGTAATAAACTAAGCCATTGGCTCACTTCAGTAACCTGCAACTTCTGTCTTCTTTCTTTCTGTCAGGCGTGTAATTTGTGGTACATAACAGCACTTATCAAGAGAAATACCTTACTAGAGAGTCAGAGAAACAAACTGTATTCAAGCAAGATTTTCTTCAAGTAACTGAATTGCATTAACAACAATTTACTGTTTCCACAATACCAAATTGTGAATATACCCAGGCAAAGAGAACAGTAGATACAGACACCATTTTGTAAATAGGCAATGCTGTAAAGTGATCAATTCAAAGAATAAATAGGTGCGAATAAGTCCATTTTATTATCTCTTAATCCTTCATGGGGAAAAGGAATTCTTCTTCCAAGTATGTCTAATCTGTGAAATGATAAATCAGGATTAGTATCAGTCTCCATGACTGTTCATGTCCGTAGCCATATAGAGCAGAAGATTCCCTGATATAGGTTCCCAGTCTGGTGAACCATCTAAATACTGAAAACTCCCAAATTGCTAACTCCATGTTTCTACTAACCACCAGACTATAGAAGCTCTTATTTAACTGGATGTTTAGGAGACACCTGAAACTTAACATGTCCAAAGAATTTCTGGTCTCTTCCCAAAGTGTCTTCTCCCACAGTATCCACCATTGGAATAAATGGCACCTTCGTTCTTTTAGAAGCTCACTCTAAAATTCAGTGAGTCATATCTGACTCTTTCCTTCTCTCATACCCTGTATCCATTCCAATCCATTAGTAAATCTGTTGGTTTTTTACTATCAAAATACATCCTTATTCAATCACTCCTCACCACTCTGCCATTATTATATTTGTCCACGTCACTATTTTCATTTGCCTGATGACTCCACTCTTTGCTGTACTGTATATTATTCCAGTAGCCAGCAGAATCCTTTTAAATCTAAGCTATATCATGCCATCATTTAAAAATAAAATCATATTATCCTTCTGCTCAAACTTTTCTAAAAGATTCATTTGTCATACAGAGTAAATTCTTATAATTGCTTGGAAGACCCTAGAAAGTTCTGGTTCCTTCTCTTTTTCCTTTATTACGGTCTTCTTTGCTTAAGCTCTGACAACCTGCCCTTGCTTTTAGTAGACTACATCATATCTGTTGCTCTGAGACCTCTGCACTTTCTGCTCCCTCTGTCTAGATCCTTTACTCGGGTAATTTCTTTGCTGGTTTTCTCACTTCCTTCAGGTTTTTGTTGAGATTTGATCAGCTCACGGAGGCTTCCTATTCCCACCTTGTATGTCATTATCTCCCTCTATCCATCCTCATGTTCCCTATCTTCCTTCTCTGGTATTTCCCCCCATTGATCACCAATTAATATAAATGCCAAGAGGAGACGAATGTCTGTTTTGTTCACTATTGTAATCTCACCACATACAACAGTGAATGCCTGGAACATAACAAAAACTTGATAAAATGTTTATTGATTGAATGAATGGATTGTTCATCTATAGTTGCATCTCATAAACACATTTACTAAAAGAAAAAAACTTTCTCCCAGGACAACCAGGTGTGTAATGTCACATTTCTGATTAATCTGCCCTAAAAGGCTATTGTTGGTATCTTAGACCTTCAAACCTACAAAATTCACTACTCCTTACTTCTTCAGTGATTGAAGACGAGCCTCATGAATCTCAATTGGGGAAAGGCTTGGCAAGGCTTGGCAGAGAGAGCTTGTCTCTGCCACTCTTAGCCCCATCAAGAGGGCTTAAAGGCTGGGGCTGCATTGATCAGAAGGTCACAGTGGCTGTTGCCAGTGGGATAATTTGGGCTTTCTTCCCAGATGGCGATTGGTAAGCATTGGTAAGAATTCCCCTGGGAGAAGATCAGGTAGAAACCATATCACCTTTGGTAAACCAGCCTTAGGAACCATACAGTGTCACTCTTGCTGCATTCTTTTTGTCAAGACCACCACAAATGCCTGTCCAATTATAAGGCAAGAGGACATGTCTACCTCCTGATGGCGAAATGGCAAGATTCTGCAAGAGCGGGTGAGACAAGAAATATTATTATGGTCATTTTGGAAAATGCAGTGTACCATAGCCACTACAAGGTATCTGAGGTGATCTGAGCTCTAATTAATTAAAGTGATATTCTATTGATAAAACTCATGGTAAGGGTCTAGGATTCCCATGTTATCTCTCAAATGATCCATGTATTGCTATCCTACAGAGGGTAGTATTAAAATATGTATACAAATCTTTTACAATTTTCCTGTCAAGAAGTGGCCACTCCTCCTTTCTTTAAATCTGGGTTGGACTTACAGACTCCACTATAAGCAATACAATGCAGCAGAAGTGGCATTGTTTGAATTCCAAGGTGGTTTTCACCTTTGTTACTGAAACACTTCTGTTTGGGAACTATGAGCTGCTGTGTAAGGAGTCCAACTCTCCTTAGACCTCCATGCTGTGGGGAAGCCCAGGCCATGTTCAAGAGGCCAGCAACGGGTGTCCTGGTTGACAGTGTAACTGAGAACCCAGCTGACAGTCAGCATCAAGTGCCAGCTATGAGATGAGAATGAGGCACCTTAGATGTCCAGCTCAGGAGAGCTTGAAAACTGTTGGCCCCACCCGCATCTGACTGCAACCATCAGAATGCAACTGTATCTGACTGGGAAGAGACCAGTCAAACCCTCCCAGAACTGCTGACTCGCAGAGTCATGAACAAAATAAAATGACTGTTTTAAGCCACTAAGTTTGGAAGTAGGTTGTTATTCCTCAAATATAAGCAAACAGGTAGAGGTAATGGCCAAGAAGGTCTAATTTTTGTTTGAGCTAAAATTTATAGTCTTCAGTTCTGCATTTGTTATAAAGCACAAGTTGGTTTCAAGGGCTAAACCCTTTATTATTACTTTGCAATAAAATAATTTTTAAAACTGAGTAAAAACCCTTCAAATTCTTGACCTATCAAACCTAAGCCTTTTACAGGATTGAGAACATGCTACTCTGTGCGCAAACACACATGAGTAAACCTTAAGCAGGTTTTACTCAAGTCACTTTATAGTTGGAGAGTATCACCAAAGTGTATTGAGTTTATGATTATAAAGCTCATTGCTTAATATTTTGATCTTTTTATTGTAACAAATATATGTGACTATTTAGTTACTATAACTTTCCTATAAATGTACACTTTATTATACTATTTTAATATAATTTTTATATTGGAAGTCAACCTTCCATTACATCTTTTAAGAAAAGTTAGGATGTTAGTAAACGCCAAAGAGCTTTTAAAAATGACACTCCTCACACATGAAACAGCAACAATGAAATGCATCTTGAAGTTAGAGGAATATTGGAGCGGTAAATTGAAAGTAGTGGGACAAATAATTAAAGAGGAAAATGAAAGTAAGAATTAGTTTCAAAAGTTGATCTGGTTCTTTCTGCTGATGAAGATTTACCGAAAAATCATAGTAGCAACATACATATTTACTCTTTTTCATTGTTTCTCATTCAGAGCTCTACGGCTAAGACTTCAAAAAATTTTTTTCCAAGTACAAACTTAGCTTTAATTACTTAACTTTTTTACCTTGATAGAATGGAAACGAAGGGTGTGACTGGAGATCACTGTAATTAAGAGAACACCTTGCTCCTGAAGTGCTGGCAAATCCTCCTGCGTCCTAAGAATTATAGTTTAGGTGCGTCTAGAGCCAATGTCAATTGTTACAGTTATTAAAAATAAAATCAAGTATCTAATGATCCAGTTGTCTGCAAACAGGAGAACAACTATATATATTTGAGTTTAAAAAGATGATAGCGCAGTAAGACTCAAAGAAGGTAAATGCTCACCTTTCATCTGTTTTTATTTTACTGTTTTTGATTTTTCATGTAGGAATTTATTTGAGCCTCCCATTCTCCCAAAAGACTTTCTTTTTAGACTTTGAGACATAAAACACAGCTTTTTGAGAACTTGGGATCATTTTGTTACCTTGGGACATAGCTAAGACGGTTTTCAATTTCAAACAGCTTCGAATCTCAATCGTGTGTGTCTCTGTGTGTGCCTGCACCCGCACGCCTGCCTGTGTGGGTGAATGAGGCATGCCAGGAAGCATCAGACTTTCGCTGCAGAGAGGTCCTGAATCTGGTTTGGCAAATCAGGATGCCACTGGGTATGAGGGTTTTACTTACACGAGCGGCAGCTGTTCTTGTGACTAACGTTAAGCACACTAGCTAAGTATATTCTGAAGCCAGTGATAAACAAGTGTCTCAAAGATACATCCATACAACAGCACATGTTTCGTCTTTTATGCACGACAATGGGTGTCCCACATCAGCTTTCTTCTTCTTCAGGTTTCCTGCCGTCCCCCCCACACCCCCCGCCCCGACTGTCCCTGTCACCCAGTGCCAGATGGGAAGTGAGAGCTCAGCTGATCCACCTCTTTGTGGTGGAAACCCCCAGAGCTTCAGCTCCGGGCTACAGGTTACCGAAGCCATCATGAAAAATTCAGAGCTGATATTAACAAGTCTGCTGAAAGTAAAGCGCGTGTCACATTATCCACCCTGCTTTTCAGTTAATACTAAAGCTACTGTCGCCAAAAGAAGAAACGCATCCTTGCTGTGTTCGTGTTGGAAACTATTTGGGTTGTACTGTGGAGATTCAGAGCTAAGAAGAAACACGTGAGAAAACAGAAGGGAGAGAGGTCAGACAGTTGAATTACCGAGAGTCCCAGAGAATGACTTTGAAGTAGAAGAGCAAGTTGGAAGCAAGGGGCCTCCTAGTACTTGGAATGAAATAAGGAAATATTTTGTGTTAAGTTCCAGTTCTGTAGCTTCATTAAATAAATGTTTACACTTGTTTTATATATACATGTTGCTTCTACTTTTTTCCAGGAATAAATGAATTTGAAAAAATTTTTTTAAAAAGAAAATTCTACAGAAAAAATTTTGAGATATCAAAAAGTTAATTACCAGTTGTAATTTATTGAGTCTTTGCGATGTCCCAAGCACTGTTCTAAGCACTATTGTGTATTACCTCATTTACTTCACATAAGCTAGTAAGGTAGGTACTATTTATTATTAATACCATTTTATAGATTAGGAAACTGAGGCACAGGAAGGTTGAATGACTTGCCCCTAGTCATGTAGTATGTGGCCGATTAAAATCCAGCCAGTCTCTCTACGGATCCCAAACACTTCACTACTACTCTGTCACTACTAGTGATTCACAGTGTTTCAAAGAATAAGAGAAATTCACAGGAGATCATACTACTCAACTCCTCAAATAAATAAAGATTTGGTGACTTAAAAAAAAAAAAAAGAAACAGCATTTTACAGAAGATGTTAAAGTTTTCTTTGACAACAACCACAGTCTAATACCCTTGACTCTTCCCCAGAAGCAACTATTTGGTGTGTATCTTTAAATATAATTTTATGTGAATATATATATGTACATGTATATATATAGTATGATTTCACACTGTAAATCTATTTCTACAACTTTCTTTTTTTTTTTTTTTTTTTTTTTTTTTTTCTTTTTTTCCCCAACGTTTGTTTTTTGAGATCTATTTATATTAAGTATAAAACTTTAAAAGAAAGCCTAGAGGACCATGTGAGTTTGTGCAAATTTAATGGGGAGGAAAAAAAACTGCAATAACCCAGCTATAGGCTACAGTACATATATTACCTCATGAGCTGAATGGGATTTAATGGGAGCACATAGGAGGTCTTAGCATGAATGCAATGATTTAGTAGCTAGACATACACATCAACCAACTGTCAACCTCCTTTGATTCCCACTCCCCATTCTAATGAAATGAGGGAGCCATACCTCATCAGAAACCTTAAAGAAAATACATCAAATCTCTTTACAATTAAGACATTACAGCTTTTTCTTTCCTTTCAAAATATATTCATTTATGTTACTGTCAGATCATAAAGTCATCCTTGAAATTTCATCTGGAAGAAAAGAGTCTCTTAACTCTAATGTTAGAGTATATACAATTTAAAGAAATAAGACTAAGTTATTGTGAAACTTTCATAGTGAAGTTCCCAAACAGCCAAGAATGTAGGCAAGTTTCCACTTTCCTTCTAACAGATGGAAGCTAACCTATGTCAAGGAAAAAAACACAAAGAGAATTGACTATATATGATTTGACTAGAACCCAGCGCTCTTTGGCAATCTAAGCAATGACTATTTAGCTGTGAAAGCCCAGAACATTATCTGGTGCTCCTTCTTTTTAGTCCAAACCTATCACTACTCTAAAACAGTTTTTAAAGAAGGGAGGAAGGATGGTAAGCATCAACAGGTAATATGACTATATTTTTCTCTAGCACATGTGCATTTTATAAGTATAAACAACTGGTGTAAGAGTGTAATGAAATATTTCGCCAGGAAACCAGCATTAGCCTTATTATGGCTGTTTTTGCCATTTATTCAAAATTCACTTGAAGGCCAAGAGTAAGATTCACCTGCATTGACACTGAAATTTCACTTATATTTAACCACAGCACAATTTTAACCTCAAAATAAAAAGATTAGCTGTAATATTTTCAACTTAAAGAGGATAATTATAAAAGCCAATAATGCAATAAGAAGATAATTCAAGAGCCAAATAGATTGCTTGGTAGTCCTCACTGTAGCCATAGTTTGCCAAAAATGAAATAAGCCATGATACCCAAATTCCAAATGAATGAAACAAAATTCTAATGTTTTATTGTCATTGTGTGAACTTTTACCTCATTTGTCAACATTTATACTTTATGACAGTGCCCCAGTGTGCAGTGTCATTGAAGTGCAATCTAAAACTGTAATAAGTAAGTGGAAAAGCAGAACCTCTTCCTTCTTTTTTCTCTTATGCATAGTTCCAGTTACTCTAACACTGAGAAAAGTTGGCAGGATAGTCATTTTAACTATCACTCGAAAATACGCTAAGTGGAATGTAACTTCTCCTCCCTGAATCTGTCAGCTCAAAGTTCCTGGACACCGTCTAACTTCCGGAGGTGGAGGGGAGGTTAACTTAAAAACATAACCCCCACTTCTAAGACTTAACATTTGAAGATCTTTCTAACCCATATCTAGTACTATTTATGGTCAACATTATTTTTTCTTTTTATGACAGCCAACACAAGAACCGTTTTAAAAAAGATTTAATTACTTTATTTATCTATTTATCTATTTTTTTTTAAAGATTTATTTATTTATTTTATAGAGAGAAAAAGAGAGTGCACATAAACAGGAGGGGCAAAGGGAGAAAGAGAGTGCGGAGCCCTAGCGGGGGCTTGATCTCATGACCCAGAGATCACAACCTAAGCCAAAACCAAGATTTGGGCACTTAACTGACTGTACCACCCAGGAGGCCCTCAAGGTTTTATTTTTAAGGAATCTTCAGAGGCAATGTGAGGCTTGAACTCATAGCCCTCAGATCAAGTGTTGCATGCTCCACCAACTGGGCCAGTCAGGATTCCCTTTGAGCATTCAATAGTCTCACTATTCCATGAGATGATTAATTGCCTGAAGACAGCCTGGTACACTGCTGCTTTTACACAAAGTAAGTGCTCAATAAATTTTTATATTTCAGTAAACTATATTGGTTTGATCCAGAATTCAAATTTAAGTTTATAGGGACTTTGCATTTTAAATCAGCACTAATAGCTGTGTAATTTTCAAATAAAAATTTCTGCAATTGTTTTCCAGACTTTGGAGTTTTTCTAGCTTTCGCATAACCAACTTAGAATAAATAGGTAGGCAACGTTCACAGTCTTATGTGATAAATAACAAACCTTAAACATAATCAGTTCTTCCTTAGAATCTGGGTTTGCAAATATCAGCTCTTATTACCCTAATGGCAGCTCTATGAAGAACAGGGAAGGATTTTCTTCTTTTCAGGTGGAAAGTGAACAGCAGAGAAGTTTAGTGACTTGTTTAATAACACGTTTGTCATTCCCTCAGAACCTATATCTTCTGTTTTTCTACACAGATCTAATTTTAAGATGTCTTAGCTCCTATTCATGTACAGAGCTGGATTATATCTCCAACATACATAAAAATGTGAACTTCAGAGAAATATGTTCTTACTTAGGCAGAGTTTTATTATCAATAATACAGTTGCCTGGTTTTATTACTAAAATAGACTATTGAAATAATCATCTGGGTAAACAATACACTTCTTCATTCCTTTTTTTTTTTTTCCTGTGAAGGCAGCTTTTTATTATAATTCTTAAGCTCTGGAAGTTACCTTTCTAACCTGACTATGGTTGTGCCAACATGTTTGTAACATAAAGTGCAATTTGTGGAGGAAAAGGCAAATTAGAATCCATAGCAGGGTAAAATGAAACAGAGATCTGTTTTGCAGCAGTTTGACATTGAGAGACCAGGATCAAATCAGGTTTTCTGATGTTACTTCCTTCCAAAAGAGGTTGGAAACAAAAATGTTATTTTATAGGTCTAGCCCCATATTCTTGCATGTGCCATATTCTTACATGTGAACAGGATTGTATTATCCTATGGTTGGTTGTCAGAATCTTGGTAGAAGATTATAGCTACTAAGAATTCATAGAAAATGTGACAAAACTTCCACAAAGTTGGAAATTCTTTTATTCAACTTTGTAAAAAAAAATGAGCTACTTAGCTTAAAAAGAATTTATACACATGCCCACATGCACACACACACACACATACACACATACACACACATATATATGACCTGATAGAAATGAACCTGAAAATCCCTACAGTGAAGAACTTGACCAAAAATATTGATGCTGTCTCCAATATTTTATAGAACTATATTAACAAAAATATATTTTAAGATTTAACTTATTTATTTGTCAGAGAGAGAAAGAGAGAGAGCACTGAGACAGAGGGAGAAGCAGGCTTCCTGCTGAGTAAGGAGCCCAAAGTGGGACTCAATCCTGGGACCCTGGGATCATGACCTGGCCTGAAGTCAGACATTTAACCAACTGAGCCACACAGGCATTTTTAAAATATATTTTTAAAAGATTTTATTTATTTACTTGACAGACAGAGATCACAAGTAGGCAGAGAGTCAGGCAGAGAGAGAGGGGGAAGCAGGCTCCCCACCGAGCAGAGAGCCCAACTCGGGGCTTGATCCCAGGACACTGGGATCATGACTCGAGCCGAAGGCAGAGGCTTCAACTCACTGAGCCACCCAGGTGCCCTAAAATATTTTTAAAATGCATTTTAGTGACAACATTCATGGCAGAGATCATTATTTTCATCCTCATGAAAACATGAGCTGAAAGAAAAGGTTGCCATTGAAGTTTTTCCCTTTTAACTAAACTAATCTTACATACTTTTTCTTATAGACATGTCTAGTCTTTTTAAAAGCATTTAAAATGTTACCTTAGAATAATCTCTTTGATAACGAGACTGTTGAGTCTAAATGCAATGGATGTGTCACAAAAGGTTATTAAACTTTTATTTTTCTAAAATTTTCCATGATTCCTTTCACATTCTGTTGTCAAATGTTGACACAATTATCTTAATGACACCAATTAATAATTCACTGACTTGTAAATATGAGCCTGTGGTAATTATGAACGACACTCATTTTTTGTTTCTCAATTTTCTAAGTCTTTATTTCCTTCTTACCTAATTTTGTACTTTGTGGTCCTTACAACTTTTATACTCCTTTATTGTTTACTGAATAAATAATTGAAGGCCAAGCCAGAAAACTTCCTTTCCCAGTTTTACTGCCTTTTCAGCTCTTTCACTGCCTTAAATCTACATCCTGAGGATAAAGTATAAGTTTGGGAAAAAGAAACAAGTGGATAAAGAAAAATAAACTGCAGTTAATATTCTAGTTGATGCTTTTATCTTCTTAAAAATTTAGTTACCAGGGTGCCTGGTGGGTTAAGCCTCTGCCTTCAGCCCAGGTCATGATCTCAGGGTCCTGGGATCGAGTCCCACACTGGGCTCTCTGCTCAGCGGGGAGCCTGCTTCCCTCTCTCTCTCTGCCTGCCTCTCTGCCTACTTGTGATCTCTGTCAAATAAATAAAATCTTTAAAAAAATTTTTGGTTACCTATGTATTTCCTACCAAACATACATTTCATCTTTCCCTTTTATTCAAAAAGGAACATAATTACAACAATAATATATGCCTCACTGTGCATTTACTTATTTTGCTTTTCAAATTATCCCAGAGTACAAGTAAAAAAATGAGCATGCTAAAAATAAGTAAAATATCAGCAGCTTAAAACTAACAACTTAAAGTGATTTGAATAATACTTTGTGCTATTTGTTGGGGCACCTGGGTGGCGCAGTGGGTTAAGCCTCTGCCTTCAGCTCAGGTCATGATTTCAGGGTCCTGGGATTGAGGCCCGCATCAGGCTCTCAGCTCAGTGGGAGCCTACTTCTCCTTCTCTCTCTGCCTGCCTCTCTGCCTTTCTCTCTGTGTCAAATAAATAAATAAAATCTTCAAAAAAATATTTTGTGCTATTTGAGAAAACAAAATGGAATAAATAGCCAAATATATATAGAATTTATGTATGGAATTAAAAAAAACTCAACAATTCATATTGTGGATTCTTTGGTATTTTATTTTATTTTTTATTGTTAGTCACCAAACTAACATACTAACAGACACCATTAGTTTTTGATGTGGTGTTCCATGATTCATTGTTTATGTATAGCACCCAGTGCTCCATACAATACGTGCCCTTTTTAATACCCACCACCAGACTCACCCATCCTCCCATCACCCTCCTCTCTAAAACCCTCAGCTTATTCTTTGGAGTCCACAGTCTCTCATGGCTCATCTCCCCCTCTGATTTCTCCCCCTTCACTTTTCCTTCCTTTCTCATAATGTCCTCCATATTATGCAAAAGTTGGGTATTCATCCTTTCTGATGGCTGAGTAATACTCCATTGTATATATGGGCCACAAGTTCTTTATCCATTCACCAGTTGAAGGGCATCTTGGCTCCTTCCACAGTTTGTCTATTGTGGACATTGCTGCTATGAACATTGGGGTGCATATGGCCCTTCTTTTAACTACATCTGTATCTTTGTATTTTAAATAATCTTTTATCATCTCCACAATCCCTGGCATGTGTGTTTATTTAGTAAACATTACCTAAATAGAGGAATGCTTGAATTAAAATTTCACCATCAAAGGAACATTTCAGAAAGAAATTACCCTTTATTAATTACAAGCAAGTAATAATTCAAGGAAATACATGCTCTTCCTTTGATGAAACCCTTATATTTTACACCTGTTTGGAAACCTCTATGGAAGTGGAGATTCTAGGGATTCATTTTATGATTTGCTGAGTAATAGCCCATTATTCCCTCTTTGCTTGGTTAAAGTTGGGAAGAATCACCTACCGTAAAGAATACTGCTCTTCAAACAGGGTGATAGGACTTGCTGTACTTTTCTACTGGCATAGTCAAAAAATAATGTCTTAGCTTTCCAGTTACTAGACTTAGGGAATTCTGAAAAGTTCTTGTGTCTTTGGAGTTAAAATATTAGAGAGAAGAAGAGCCAGACAGCACCTGTTTCCATCTGCCAACAGCCTCTTGATCTTGAAATTTCCTCATGCATTTTTGAATTTTGTTTACAGCTTCCTTTCTAGTAAAAGTTTCTTGACGATGGGTACTTTGGATGAGGAACTCTGTTCTATTTCATTGACTTGTTGATTCCTATCAGAGCTACCTGGTTTTATATATTCTAGTTTTGTATTTTAATATTTGGTAAGAGTAGTTCCTTCTCCTTGCTCACTAAAGGATCTGTAAGAAAAAAAGCAAATTGTTCAAACTTCATTTTGGTTGATTTTAGGATGGACATAGAGGGGACAAAATTACAGAGAGAGAAAAGTAGTTAGCATGTTTCAGTAGTCTGAGAAATGTTAAAACTGGAGTTGAAGCAGAGATGGTTAGAAATAAGAGGAGGGGTTTAAGAAGAAATAACCAAAATAGCAGGATTTGATAACTGATTAAATGATGGGCTTTTTTAAATTTTTATTTTTTTAAATTTTTTATTTTTTATAAACATATATTTTTATCCCCAGGGGTACAGGTCTGTGAATCACCAGGTTTACACACTTCACAGCACTCACCAAAGCACATACCCTCCCCAATGTCCATAATCCCACCCCCTTCTCCCAAACCCCATCCCCCCAGCAACCCTCAGTTTGTTTTGTGAGATTAAGAGTCACTTATGGTTTGTCTCCCTCCCAATCCCATCTTACAGGACGTCTGGGTGGCACAGTCGGTGAAGCATCTGACTCTTCCTTTTGGCTCAGGTCCTGATCTCAGGGTCATGAGATCAAGCCCTGTGTCAGGCTCCACACTCAGTGGGGAGTCTGCTTGAGATTTTCTCCCCCTCCCTTTTTCCCCCTCCCCTCTGCACTCCCTTTTTTTCTCTCAAATAAAGAAATCTTAAAAAAAAAAAATAATGATGGGCTTTTTCATCACCTGAAATAAAGAAGACTGGGTCAGGTTGTGTAGGTGGTGGAGCAAATAAAGATTAGATCAGTTTGAACATGCTGAATTCATAGTGTCTTTGTGAAAAAAAAAATAGATGAAGTTGTCCACCAGACAACTAAAATTTGAGAGAGTATTGGACTGTAAATACAGACTTGGAAGCCAATAGATTTAATTGTAGCCATGCTATCACCTAGAAGATTCTGAAGACTGAAAAGAAGGTCCAAGAATGAAACTTTGCAAGATGCTATAAATAAATAAAGAGGTTGTTAGAGATAAAGATCCAACAAATGTTGGACAGGGTGGTGGTGAACAGAGAGATGAGAGATCACATCAGTATGAGCTACCATGGGAATCAGCAGCTGGAGAAAATAATCAGTAGTGTCAAATGATGGTACTCACTAGTATCAAATGCAATAATTAAAGGGTTGAAATGTTCTTTGGATTTGGCATTTAAGGAGACTCTAGTGACATGTGTTAGAGTTGTGAGGACTGAAGCCAAATTATGGTGGGCTGAAAATGAATGATTTTGTTGAGAACGTAAAAAACATATTTGTTAACTACTCTTTGAAGAATTTGGATGAGAAGGGAAGAGCAGTGAAGAGTGACATTCTGGGTAAAGTAAGCATGTTTTATGATGATAGAAACTTCATTACAAACCAAAGCAAGGAGAGAAAGAGAAGAGATAATTGGTGGGTAATGAGCTGGGTAGGTATGGTTAAAAATTAAAATTGCCCCCAAAATCAATATGACTAGTGGAACAATAGTGTTCATGATCAAACAAAAGTTTCCAACCATGCAGTGATGGATAAAAGGCTAAGAAGGGACTCTGAAAGACTAGAAGAAAATGGTAAAAGCAAAGGACTTTCACCATAAAGGTTTTTTTTTTTTGTCATATAAGATCAGTCAATAGGTATAAAGAGATAAAAAGTTTGAAAAATTAAAAATAAAACTAACTTCTGACCTAAGAATTATATTACTAGGTATTTATCTAAAGGATATGAAAATACTGATTTGAAGGGATACACGCACCCCAATATTTACAGCAACATTATCTACAATAGTCGAATTACGGAAATAGCCCAAGTGTCCATTGACAAATGAAATCTTGCCATTTGCAACAACATGGATGGAGCCAGAGTGTATTATGCTAAGTGAAATAAGTTAGTCAGAAATATATAAATCTTGATAATTACTTGCCTGAAATTACACATCTAGTAAGTGCCAGATTTGGGATTCTTACTCAGACCGTCTGCCTCAGATCTTTCAATTTTAACTACTATAGAGTATGAAACTTTATGCAGGAATGAGGCACTCATGCTATGATATGAACAATGGGCAGTCAGCAGAAGGAAAATCACCTCCTGGTCCTGTTGCTCATGGGAGATAAAAAAATGAGCTACTACAGAAGGATGCCATGTGAGACATGCTCTCAATGCAGTTATATTCCAGTTAGGTCTTTGTGCAAAAAATATGGATAAAATCAGGGAACTTTTTTTCTGCAGTGGAAGGAGGGTTAAGAGAAGGTTTTAAAAAGAGTTAGAGGGAGGGATTTCACAATTACAAGAAAAGGTAGAGTAGACTATGCTACTTTGTTTTCTCATGAAATTGAACAGGGGAAAAATAAACAGAACAAAAGAGGAAAGGGGAAAGGAGAGAGCAGAAAGGCAGGTGCAAGGAAGAAGGGAGAATAAGGTACATTCTGTGCTGTCCACAGGAATACAGACTTAAAATAAACCGAAACACAAATGTATTTTATCTGAATATTTGAACATCTTTTTCCCCCCACCCCTGAGCTGTCAGAGGACACCTGAGAACTCTTGTCTTGGCACTTGGTTAGCTGGTATACCACCTCCACAGCATTTGCAGTCCAACAGTAACACACAATTCAAAACTTGGAGATTTGCATATAGTACATGATTAGTACTCCATAATATTTGAATCCAAATACCATATGATTTAACTCTTTGTTTATTCCTTTTTAGAGAAACCAGAATAATGAGGTGGTAGTGGAAAGGGGGTAGACAGTTAATGAAGAGTATGGAAAATGAAAGGAAAGACTGAAGCTCATGGTGACTGATTTCCACCTGACTCTGAGGCACACCATGTCCACCTGAAGCCTGGAACAATTAGACTCGAAAAAAAAAAAATCTAGACATAGACATTAGAATGATTGAAAAAAAAAATCTAGACATAGACATTAGAATGATCTAATACATCCAATACAATCTCATTCAGCACAATATTCCTTGGGTGAAAATTCTGGTTTTCAGAAAGATAATAAGAATGTGTTTCCTATTCCTGGTTGAATGTCCATTTATGTGAAATATAGAGGGCGAGTGGAAGTGCAGTGCTAAGAAAGTATCACATGTTTCTAGAATGTCCACTATGTGGCTTCTCTACCCACTCCCTTTCTCTTATAGAGTTCCTTTGAAGCCATTTTTCTCCTTTGCTGCTGGGAACAGGACTTCTCTTTATTATGAGGGAGCTATTCCATGACATTTAGGTGGAGTAGACTTCTTTCCAGAAAGGTGGGCATATGATCCAGCTTGGCTGGCTAACTGGAGCAGGCCCTTCCTTTGTTCACAGGGATTGGTTCAACAGTCAAGTAATCCACGAAGAGCCACACAAGACCTCCCAGGGCTTTGTGGAGTAAGCGGGATCTTCTTTTCTCTGGGATTATTAATTTAAGAGAGATATAAATCTGAAGCTGCCCATGGCCATTTAGAGAATGGAAAGTATTTTGAAGAGGTAAAAAAGAAAGGGTGAAAACTTAGAGAAACAGAAATGAGCATGGAAATATAGGGTTCTGATTAATTATAAAGAATTTATGTGACAGAGATTGAGGTCTCCTTGCAGGCAAAAAGATGTCAACAATGACTTAAGCAGGTTTGGGGACACAAAAACATGGCACTATGGTCTCTCTATCTTTCATTTTTGAAAATTATTATGTCATTAAGTGTGAAGATAGTTAGAAATACAAAGAGACAAAAGAAATAGACCAATTCAATGACCAAAGCAATTTTCTCTACAATAAATAATAATGGTATGGACTGTGGTATTGACAATGGTACTCGATAAAGTTAAGACTATATTTGTCATAGAATTAATAGGGTTTCAGTGCTCTAATGAACATTACATTTGAGGGAGATGGAAGATTCAAGGATCACTCACAATTTTGTACTTTAGAACATTATAAACATGTAAACCATTAACAGAAGATTGAGGATAGAAGAAGTTGAAAAGTCTTTGAAGAGAGTTGAGGACAAATAATGAAATCTTGGAAGCATGATGAAAACATCATAAGTCTGAAATGCAGGAATAATCGTGGGGTACACTTATAGAAGTGGGAGTTATCAGCATATGGAATGATTAGTAGTCACTGATATAAATGAGAATGCCTAGAGAGAATAGAAGTGAAGACTGACCGGGAAATGAGAAGTTGTTATGGAGGATGAAGAAAACCAAGGAGAGAGTGTTAGTTACACGGAAACCTAGAAAGAGAGGATTTCAATAACCGTTAGAAGGTTAAGGAATTTAAGAATTAGACAGTATCCATTAATTTTGTCACTGAGGTTGTTACCTTGACATTAGCGTAAACCTTCAGTGCAGTGATAGGGTGAAGTCACATTGCGTTGGTTTGCAGTGAATTAGTGGTGGAGGGAAGTTAAGAGTACAGATTATTGAGACTTAGGTCTAGAGGAAAAGCAGGGTAGTATACAGAAGATAACAAGAATGTGTGTGTGTGTGTGTGTGTGTGTTTATTTGTTTAGTTTTTAAGATGTGGACTTTAAGGGAAGAGACAATAACGGATGGATTAATCTCTGAAAAACTGAGATGAGATCTAGAACACAGGTAGAAAGATTTAAATTAATTTATTCTTTAATTTTCCCCCTTAACCACGTTTAATCTTCTCTTAATGCCTTTGTTACTATGGCTAGGCTCTTACCGAATTTTATCTTCTAAAAAATAGGTAAGTTTGAAAAGATCTTTTTGAGAAAATCTAATTTTCAATGACCATTTTATAGCTTTTAGACATGACTATAGCAGATAAAAAAGAATTATATATATTCTCAAACACCCTTTCTCAAATTCACATACACAGTAATATAATTTTAATGAAACCATAGGAAACTAATGTAATATATTATTTCAAAAACTAAATTATAGGTTCTTTATATTTTCATTCTTGTTTCACCTATTTGTTTATATATCTTTTAAAATCAGACTTTCCTCCTAGGGGTATTAGTAGCCTGCATCTTTAATCCCAAGTTTTGGGTTTTAATTTATATTTATTATCCTTGGTCATTTTGGGCTTTGTTATTAAACCTATAAAGAATCAAAGAGTTTCATTCCTAAAATCTATGGTAGACATTTAGTTTCATTAATAGGAATATTTTTTGTTAAGCTTCATTGACTAGCTGAGATCTCAAACAAAAATCTGTATTTGGGGCGCCTGGGTGGCTCAGTGGGTTACAGCCTCTGCCTTCGGCTCAGGCCATGATCCCGGGGTCCTGGGATCGAGCCCCAAATGGGGCTCTCTGCTCAGCAGGGAGCCTGCTTCTCCTCCTTCTCTCTCTGCCTGCCTCTCTGCCTGTTTGTGGTCTCTGTCTGTCAAATAAATAAAAATCTTTAAAAAAAAAATCTGTTTTTGTTACTAATCTTTTGTTAAAAAATTTCCTTTTAATTTAATTTTCATAAAATTTATTTTGTTTTTCGCTTCAGGTGTAATACATATGATGGAAAATATATGTAATATATCATGGAATCATATATATAACATATATGATGCAATGAATAGTGTATGAAGTAATCCTGGCCTACATAATGTAAGAACATATTCTTGACATTTCCTTCAATCAAAATGCAATTTATCTTTGTGGCAATTTAAATATTGAGTCAAATTACATTGGGTATATAATGACTCCATTAAATTTATTAATTAAAATGGACTTACATAAATTTAAGAAAAAAGGAAATAAATATGAAATTAACATGCATGTATGTCTTTAAAGATAGTTTTCACAGATTGCATGCGTTCAGTTAATTTTATTAACTTGCACTTTGTTGATGTTCAAAAAAGTCAACAGGTGCACCTTTAAAGTTTACCTACTGATATAAATACAAATAATGTTTTGTTCCTGGCATAAACCCACAAGATATAATACAGATATGGTAAATTTATGTCAAATGACAGTCACATTGAGATCATTGGACAAAAACAAAGACAACCCCAAACTGAAACTGGTGTCTATTGAAATAATCTTATCTAAATTGCAGAAACAAAGATTAGTTTACAGTGTTCACTTTACATAAGGAGTTGAAGTCATCCCTAATCTAACCAACAGTGAAAAAGCTCTTGACTGAGGGTGTGCTTTGTTCCTACTCTCCCTTCCTTCTCTGCTCCTTTGGTGCCTGAACATGTAAGAAATCATGATTAAAAAAAAAAAAAAAGCACAGATCATTTAATGTCCAGGAACTGAAATGATGTTAAGCACTGGAGGGTCCTCCTTGAAGTTTTCCTGATGCTGGTGGTTGTTTAATCTCAGAACAGTTCCTATGGGGACAGGATTGAATGGGAGCACACAGGGTTACAAAATATAAGAAAAAACTAAATGCTTTTATAATTGCGCTCTTAAAAGCACAAAACCAACACATAATTACCTTTTCTTGTAATAAACAAGAAATACGAGGAGACCGAATTCAAAATACACATGAGAACTCTGGAACAACTTGGACTAGTGATCTTAAAATCCAAGAGTTGTCTTTGTTCTTTAATTGACTCCTTCACGGATGAGGGGAAGCTCAGCCTCTCATCCCTGCTGTTTGACACCTCCGTGAGCTTTTGTGCCTTTTAGCAATGTTCTTACAACGCTGGCAGGAAAACTGAGCAACCCTCAGTTAAAGAAGAAACTAAATTTCTGCATCCCCTCTCTCCCACAGATGAGCAATAGATGCGTACACAATGAATGTGGCTTGGGGTCTAAATCAATGGTGTGGTTTCCAATTAATATCCCTCACTCTGAATATCGATCTTCTCAGGACGACAGATGAAGCTGCCTTTTCTTTATTTCAGTCCTTACATTTCAGGGTGGGTTCAGGGTGGAGATTTTCAGAAACAGCAGGGAAAAAGACCGTGAGTTTTCAAGGCAATGATATTTTCCTGCTTGTCTGCAATGTAAAATGGAACTACAACTCATGGTTCTGGTAAAGGAGGATTAAATTTAAGCCTTTTAAAGATGAGTGGGATTATGTAATTTTTAAGCACTATAAACTTCTAGTGAAGAATGGAAAGGTTTCCAATCTTAAAGAAATCATTTTACATATAAGACAACATTCCAGTTTAATTGTAAGGCTAAATTTAACTAACTAAAATAGATATAGTGTTTTACAGTTTACAAAGTATTTTTACGTACATGACCCCATTTAGTCTTTAAAAATACTGTTGTAATGTAGTTAAAGCTAGGATTATTATCCCGATTTAACATAAGAGAAAACTGAGGTTCTGAGAGATTCAGTAATCTGCTAGAGAACATTCAGCCAGTAAATGTGTATCATAAATTTAGGAACTTAAACCCAGGTCTCTGTCTCCAAGTCAATGCTATTCCCCCTCTTTTTTTTTTTTTTAAGTTTTATTTTCTTTTTTCAGTGTTCCAAGATTCATTGTTTATGCACCACAATATGTGCCCTCCATAATACCCACCACAAGGGTCTCCCAAACCCCCACTCCCTTCCCCTCCAAAACCCTCAGGTTGTTTCTCAGAGTCCACAGTCTCTCAGGGTTCATCTCCCCCTCCAATTTCCCTCAACTCACATCTCCTCTTCTTCTCCCAATGTCCTCCATGTTATTCCTTATGCTCCACAAGTAAGTGAAACCATATGATAGTTGAATCTCTCTGCTTGACTTATTTCACTCAGCATAATTTCCTCCACTCCCATCCATGTTGATACAAAAGTTGGGTATTTATCCTTCCTGATGGATGCATAATACTCCATTGTATGTATGGACCGTATATTCTTCATCCATTCGTCTGTGAAGGGCATTTTGGCTCTTTCCACAGTTTGGCGACTGTCTTCTACCTCTTTTGATGTCTTCTAAAATGATTTATTTCATCCCATTTTTATGACATGATCTCTCTTAATTCATATGATTCTTACTTGTCCTCAAGTTGAAACATAGCAGTTTCTTTAAGAGAGACAAATGTCTAGCTTACATTTTAGAAAATGATGCTCATATGGAGTTCTATATTGGGGGCACCAGGGATGCAGTATACAACATCCTCAACAACACTAGTGTAAGAGGGAACTTGAATTCAAGCTGTTTAGACAAAAAGGGAATTTATTGGCTTATGTAGGCAAATGGTATAAAGTTCAGGAATGTCTGGAAATGAAGATTTGAATGTCATTATGATTCTCTCTCTCTCTCTATATATATATAGATAGATATAGATATATCTGTATTTTTCTACATGTTGGCTTCACTCTCTGATTTCCTTCTTATATGGGGGACATAGCCATCGACAGCCTTGAAGCTCATGTTCTTACCTACTTCTTCCTGCAAGAAGAAAGAACTCCAAGCAAGACTCACTACCCTATTTTTAGTAGGTGGGGAAGAATCATGACTTGGATTCTTCTAGCTTTTGTCATATGCCCATCTCTGAGACAAATCACCATGAGATGGCATTTAACTCCTGCCATTAGTCCAGTTTGAGTCAGGTGCTTGCCTCTGAACCAATAATGGAAGTCAAGAGATGGAGTGGTATAAAATTAGGGCAATTCCTATTTTAATCATGGAATTTGTGGTGGGCAAGTGCAGTGGAGTAGAAGTTTCCTTTCTCCTCCAAATGGAAGAAAGGATTATTGGGAAAGAAAATAATAGATGTTCCACTACAAGTCTTCATAGTATTCCCAAATGGTTTTTTCTCAGTGGTGTTCACACAGAACAAGCATGTTACTTGTTCCAACGTTTTTAGCTTTATGTTCCTTAACTTAGGGAACACTTAGTTATTTGTTAATCCCCCCCCCCCTTTTATTGTCCCTAGAAAGATCTAGGGATATACTATGGATAACTTACCCTCAGAAAACAGGAAATCCTGAATCAGAAGCTGGTTTGTGTTAGTAGGAAAAGAATGGACTCTGCAATGAGGCTGTCCAAATTCAAATCCTGGCAGTCACTTGCCAGATATTTTGGCCTCAGACAAATTATTTACCTTCTCAGTACTTTAGTCATCTTTTCTGGGAAATGGAGTAACTTGGTAGAAACTTCCTCAGAAAACTGTTGTAAGGGTTATGTGAGATTATGCCATAAATTTGTTAGAATAAGGAGGCATAGAAAGTGCTCAGTAAATACCCACTGCTATTATTATTATTAAAAGGAAAGAGGTAAAAACCTCAACTTCTCCCTTGGGACAGAACTTGATATTGGCGGATTTCTTTTCTTTTCGGCAATGCCAAGCCTTCTGAGTTGTGATATCTAGGGCCCACTGCCATTCTGAGAAGATGCAAACTTGAAAATCACACTGGGAACTCAAGCCTCACTTTGTCTCCAACATCTTTAGGTAGTTAAATTTTATCAAGGTTTGCAGAGATGGAAGAAATACAATTCCAACCCCATCCTCAGGTTGCATATAAATTGATTACATGCATATCATGCATATTCAGTTTTGGTCATTTTTTCATCTTTAAAAAAAAAAAAAACAACATATTCCTTACTGGCTGCCTTCCCAAAGCACTGTCCAGGTGCGCTCAATGTGGTCAAAATCCTGTCTGGTTTCCTGCCTCACTTCTTCTCAAGAAGGTGAATGTAGACAAGCTGTAATCAACTTCAAATATGGTTGCAATCCTATTATTGAACTCAAAATCTAGCAGTTCGTTTTAATAAGTCATTTCATAATAATAAAATGGCTGCCCATGAATTTACATATGTCAACAATCAATCAATACTAGTTAATGCCCCTGCTTTCATTTTCAAGTGTTTCTGAATATTCCTATTTGTCAGATGAACACATTTACTTCTTCCACTGTACTGTTATTGCCTCTACCTCTGCTCTACACCCACAAGAGATAATGATATTTAAAATATTTAAGTTGTTGACCAAGTACAGTCCTAAGAATTTCACATACCATATTTCAACTAAGTCTCATTATAACTCCATGAAGTAAGCGTTATTGTTCCCATTTATGGAGGCTCAGAGAGGTTAAATGACTTTGCAAAAGTCAGAGATAACAACTGGAAAATCGAGAACACAAAACACATGTTTGTTCCTAAAGACTATATTTCATGCATGCACATATCTGATTACATAAAACACCTGCCTATTATATTTGCAAGTGACATAAATCTAGGTGGTCTGGATAACCTAGTGGTGGCTAAATGAAAAACTTTTAGATTGCAAAGAAGGACTGAAACCAATGGAAGCAATAAACTGGGCTGAAATAAAAAATCTTACACTGATATTTAATAAAGAATTCACATGAATAAAATATAGAAGACCTAACTTAGCCATACAATATATTTCTTAAAAATGCTCTGAACCATTTGATCTGACTGAAAGGTCAACTTAAGTCAACAGTGTAACTAAGATCTTAAGAAAGCAGTGTAAATGTTGACTGCTTTAATGGCGTATTACTTAGGTCAATAAAGTCAACAAAAGTAAAACTCCATTATACCAGGCAGAATCATGACAATTCTGGATGCTGCATTTTAAGAAGAATATTGGTAAATTAAGATGCATACAAAGAGTACAGCAAAGGGTCAAGAAACAATATCAAATGAGAGATTATTCAGCAAACTGGGACTTTTTGGTGCAGGGAAGAGATTGGGGAAGAAAGGATGTGGAAGAGAGGTTTGACAGGTGTCTTTACCCTTGGAAGAACTAGACTTTGTATTATTTCCTAGAATGGAAAAAAAATCTAATAGGCATAAAATATAGTAAAATTCAGCCCATTGTGATTCATAACTAACATATTCAGTTGCTTAACAGGGAAAAGAAAGAGGTGCCACACACAAAATAATGCGTTTTGTTTGTTGTGTTCAGAAATGTGTTCAAAGGAAGTCTGGATGGCTTTTTAAAGGATTCTCTCAAGAGTGATTATTGAAATCCAGCCAGAAGATTGCCTTATACAAGGAAATTGAACCAAATGATTTCTAAATAGCCTTCCCAACTTTAAGACAGTATAATTTTTTTCTTTCTTGCCCAATTATATTTCCCCCGATAAATTCTAATGAGTGCTATATACATTCCTCATCTTTATACAACATCCCTTTTCTCCATCGAAATTGCATGAAAACAGCAGTATTTCTGTAACATTTTTCCAAGCTCTGTCAACCAGGTTTCATCCATTCTTACCACTCCTTTATTCCCATCAATGTCTCCAAGTGTTTCTTTTATCATTTCAACCCCAGGGTGTACCACTCTTTCAAAAATGTTATTTGCTTCACATGTTTCCATAGCTTGGGTTGAAAAAGATTTGAGAATGAGTGTTAACTTCTAAAGTTCCAGCAAACAACTGATTGCTCGTAGTAACGTTTTTCTGTATTTGCCTTTATTATTAAATATTAAGTTTGTGGAAAGTAATGGTTTCATTTTAAAATGAATCCAATGATGAAATATATTTTATTCATCTCAAAAAATTTTGTGGATAAAATCCATTAATATGCATATCATGAAAACACCCCAAAGATAATCCCAAGTTTTTAGAGCACATTTACTCTTGAAAATATTCCTCTCAGATTTGTTTTGCTAGTTAAGCGGAAAATATACCCTCTTGAGGAGTTCTTCCACAGATTTTTTTTTCCCCTAGAATTTCTCCTATAGTTTGAGGTTAGGATTTGTAATGGATGAAAATGTTTGCATAGTGAGGCGTTGTTAGTTTCTAATGAACCACATCTTGCTCCGGGAAAAACACAGAGTTGAACCATTTTGACTACTTCTGGAAGCTGGAGGTTAATGTTTAAAATAACTAAAGGGAAGGTGGAGCTTCTTTCAAAGCCATAAAAAAGAATAATTGCGATGACACACCACAGTATGCATTTTATACTGTTGAATGATGGCAGCTTCGCTGTTGGCTCCCTGCCCCAGAGGCCTAGCACACCCAGGGAGCATTGTAAAAGCTGCCGAACGCACACCCTGGCATGCGTGTGCCCACTTTTATAGCCAGCAATAATTTTAAAGGAACATACAGTCCCTACTAGGAGGCTTTTTCAGAAGATAAGCTGGAAATCAATGAGTGCAAACCCTTTGTAGAGTATTATTCCTAACAAGTGAATAAAAACAACTTTGTTCAGGAATGCTTAGTCAAGTGATTATTATAAATCATGTTAGACCCTTGATTGAAATATCTAGACTCTAAACCTATTCTGAGGATGACAAGATCATAAATATTTGAATACCCTCATGAATCATCATCAAGTCTTAAAAATGGCTCTCTACTACTTTTTTGTCTAAAGTCACTCAATTGCCATATGTGGTACCTCATTTTTACAGTGAGAATGAGTGAACTACTCTTTTGACTGTGTCATACCAATTGTAGTAGAATTGCTAAGACTTCTTACTGTTAATCTTTTTCCCAACCAGGGTACTATCAAACATGGTAAAATCCCCACATTATAGCAAAATAAATAATCCTTTTAAATTCTAGCAGTCATTTTGGCACTTAATTTGACTTCATAAACAAGAAATCTGATTATCTTAGACAACTCTTAATCTTTTGTGACTGGATCAACTGTCAACAACATTCGTAAGAATTAACCATCCATCAGGGTAGATATAGACTTCAGATAGCCTTAAATTTGCACAACCAAGAGAGTTTGGGAGTTGCCTCTTTAAAAACATAAATACAAAATTAGCCAAGAAGTGAATAGTTAGGATGGAAAAATCAGAGTGAAATATTGGGGACTTGGAGAGTTAGCCTATTGTCTTCTGAGATGTCCTTAGCTGATTTATCAGAAAAGCTCATATAAAAATGCTTCTTGATTGCAGCCTGGACTTCTTTCCCTACCTGGAATGCTCCACAACTCCCAACAACTCCAAGTGCTCAAGGTACCGTGCAAGAGAGGGCCTTGAATTTTGAGCTCCACTAGTTTGACAGTGACCCTGCCCCTGCTGTCCATGTGTAATATTGGTGGAAATAAGGGGTAAGAAGTATGGTTTCCAACCCTGCTCCCTTCAGAGTTAATATTTCTAGGTTTAACCTAAGACTGTGGGTAAAAGTTGGATGAAGATGAAGAGTTCACTCCAGGGAAACCGTTAAATGTATAATCTTAATTATATTTCACTCCTTTGCATTCTATCACCTCAGAGAGATTAACACTGAGAAATGGAAGTTCTGACTCTGAAGCAAAAATATGAACTAGGAATCTTGGAAACATTTTTATTCTCAGCTACCCACAGTGAACATATTCATGTATAATTTCATAATTATATTAACACAATAATACACAATAATAAGTGGTTTGTAATTCCTGGCAATAAATCCTTTAAGAAACCAATTGCCATGTTGATGTTACACACACATTAAGAAAGGATTAAACAAATCCCTGTGACGATTTTAATAAAATAGACCCACAGGGGGCGCCTAGGTGGCTCAGTGGGTTAAAGCCTCTGCCTTCCTCTCAGGTCACTATCCCAGAATCCTGGGATCGAGCCCTGCATTGTGCTCTCTGCTCAGCAGGGAGCCTGCTTCCTCCTCTCTCTCTGCCTGTGTCTCTACCTACTTGTGATCTCTGTCAAATAAATAAATAAATAAAATCTTAAAAAAAAAAAAATAGACCACAAGACTGCGGCCTTCCCTAAGGAGACTTAAGATTTAGCTCTTCATTACAGGGCATGTTTGGAGGGGTTCAAGACTGGATCACAGGAGTAACAAGAAGTTAAAATATGTAGGGCCTGGCTCCATTATAGTAACTTTAGGTTTACTCCAAGCAAACAACAACGATGACAACAACAAACAAACTCTGTTAGAGGATTTTGAACAGAGGGGTGGTATGATCCAACTTATGTTTTAAAAGGATCACCTGCTGCTGTGTTGACAATAGACTGGAAGAGGCAAGGGCACGGCCAGGGAGAGGTTTTAGTATAATTCAGGCAAGAGATGATGGCAAGTGGTTGTATTCCAGATATATTTTAAAAGGGAAGCAAATAGGATTTGTTTGATGGGTTGTGTGTGAGATGTGAAAGAAAAAGAAGAGTTACAGATGACTACAAGATTTTTAATCTGGACAGTTGGAGAGATTGCCTACAAGAGGAAAGATTGCATATACAGCCTGTGTAGGAAAGGGCCATCGGGAAGTCAGTTTTTGACCTGTTAGCTTTGAGATGTCTATTGGTCATCCAAATGAAGAGATCAAGTGGAAAGTTCTATGGATGAGGCTGGACTTTGGGGAGGGGATCCAGGTTGGAGGTATCAGAATATGAATAGTATTTAAAGTCATGTAGTTGGAGGAGCTGGGACACTCTGATGTTTAGAAATCAGGTAGATAATTAGGAATGAACAAAGAAGATTGAAATAGCATTGCCAAAATGTGGGAGGAAAAGTAGAAGAAAGGGTACTGAGCAAGCAAGGGTGGCATGATTTGACCCCCATCACCCCCCCACCCACCAACCCACACATTAACCTGGAAAAACACTTATTGGGGGGAAACTAGAGGAAGATACAGTTGGTTTCCATCACACTCTGGGTAGTGCCCAGGGACCTAAGTGGGCTGAGTATTGTATTCCAGATAAAGAATCCCACCCTTCAGTCTGTAGATCTGAAAAGTTGCATCACCCCCGTGATGTAATCCGAGCCTAAGGTCCCATCTGAAAAACAGGGCAAGGGCCTCAATTCATTCCTGGGTACAATTAACCAGGAAGAGTTCTCAGGGAGAAAAGTAGTAGCAGTCCACATGGAAATGGAAGAAAGGTGGCAACCATGAAGTACCATAAGAAAGAAGAAGCCAAGACGAATGTGTGTGTGTGTGTGTGTGTGTGTGTGTGTGTCTGTGTGTTTCCTGTGTTTTCTCATGGTCATATTTCAGAAGCAAGAATTAAGAAGCAAGAACAGAAGCTTTCCATTCCCATATGGAAATGTACTTGGGGATTGTATCTTCCATCCCTCATTCCAGCACCTCTAGGAGAATTCAGCAATGGGTAACTATCCCATAACGTCATTGCTATCCTGCTAATTCCCGAGTTTTATACATCAGGCCAGGAGCTAAGCATTTCTCATATACTGCTCCCATTTAATCCTTGCAAATGCCTTAGGAAATAGATACTATTAACTTTCCCCAGTTTTTCTGTTGGGGAAATTAAGATTAGAGAGAATCTTCCCTAAATCACAGTGACAGTTTATGGAGAACCCCAATAAGGTTTTTCTGACTCCACAGTTCTCTTTCCTATTCACTCTGTTCTATGTTTCCTTTATTTTTTTAAAAATTTATTTGACGGAGAGAGAGAGAGAGAGAGCGTGAGACAGAGTAGCACAAGCAAAGTCTGCTTCTCCCTTCTCTAGGGAGAAGCAGACTCCCCACTGAATAGGGAGCCTGATGTGGGGCTTGATCACAGGACCCTGGGATCAGGACCTGAGCTGAAGGCAGATGCTTAATCATCTAAGCCACCCAGGACTCCCTATGTTGCTTTTTCTGTTACTACTTTTTTCATATCCAGCACTAAGGATTGTATTTGGTTGTTAAGTGGATCTGATGAGTTGACTATACAGTCTAAACTTACCAAGTAGGTACACAAATTTCTATTTGCTTCAATACAGTTCAGAAACTACCAGTGTCATTAACCCTTACTTTATAGAGTTTAGGTAAAATTTTTAATACTAAATATTCCATATCAAAACTTTTCTGATTATAAGTATTTTCTGTAAACCAAATTTAGCTGAGGATGATCCATGTTTCTTTCAAAACTAATGACAGCACTGTTGTTATATATATGTTTATATATATATATATATATATATATATGCAATTCTTTTCAATTTTTATATCCAAGGTAGAAAAGAATGCATAAGAATAAGATTAATATTGGATACTTTCAGTTACTTATCACAGAAATTTTGTGAGTGTTTTATTTCTCCAATAAAAGAGAGCGAGGAATCTGTTGATCAATAAGTTGTAAAATAGATTTTTAAAAAGAGTGAAAATCTTATTATAATTTTACCTTATTTTTTAAAGATTTATTTATTTATTTTAGTGGGGGGATGGGAATGGGGAGAGAGAGAGAGAATCTTAAGCAGACTCCATGCCCAGCAGGGATTCCAGTGCAGGGCTCAACCTCACAACCCTGAGATCATACTTGAGTTGAAATCAAGAGTCAGACACTTAACCCACTGAGCCACCCTGGTAACACCACCTTATATTTTAAATGCATACAAAGTAACTCTTTGTAAGAAGAATTATCATTTTGTGAATTTTTCTTTATGAAAACATGGACTTCATTAAAAACTTTCCTGGTTTTTTTTCCTCAGACTGAAAAAGCCAATTAAATTAAATTTACAAATTTAATAGTTAAAAAAATATTTTTTGGCTCCGTACTCTATGCACAATTTTTCTATGAACCTAAAAATGCTTTAAAAACTAAAGTCTATTAACTTTTTGAAACAATAATTTTGGAATATCTTTAGTATTTTTTTTAACTTATAGTTCAATTAAGTTGTCTCAGTTTAACAATTTGCTTTATTTAGCTCAGTGGTTCTCAACCCCCTCTATATGAGTATTAGAACTCTTGGGAAGCATTAAAAACATAGGTACCCCAACTCTGTAAATGTACTAAGTATAAATTTAAGTGAGTGAACTTTATAACATGTGAATTATATCTCAATAATGGTATTTTTTAAAAATGTTGGGGCCCAGTTCTCACTCTAGACTAATTAAATCAGAGTTACTTGAGGATAGGTCAAGGCACCCAGGTTATTTTAATGTGAAACTAGGGGTTTAAACTAGTGTTTTAGCTTGTCCTATTTAGTTAAAAATAGTTGTTAGCACTCTGGGTGACTCGGTTAAGCACTTGACTCGGGATTTTAGCTGATGTCAGGATCTCAGGATCTTGAGATTGGGCTCTGCATTGGGCTCCATGCTGAGTATAGAGCCTGTTTGAGACTCTCTCTCAGAGTATGTACCCCTCTGCCCTCACTTTGCATTCTCGCTGCTCTCTTGTTCTCTCTCTAAAAATAAATAAATAAATAGTTGTTAGCATTCTTCATTTTAAGGCTTTATTCTGGCAAATGAAGTGTTTAAAAGCAGAATGGTTTCAATATCTAACTTGGTTTAGGTTGATTGATCATAAGTCTTCAAGATTGAGGTTATAAGGGTGAAATTCTTTGGAAATAATGGAAAGCAACCTATGCTTTTTTTTGGTGGGGGGGGGATTGGAGGACTTTTTCCTTTATTTTACTGAAGTATAATTACATAGAGTAGTAAGTATAGACTTTGAGTGTACAGTTGAGTGAATCTTAACGAATGCCTATGTTCATGTTATCAGTGTCCAAAGAAAGCTATAACACACTGCCTTTGAAATTTTCCTTACCTCTTTTCCCAGTCAATTTCTCTTCTGAAAGGAACAGGTATGCTTTTTATTTTATCCCCATAGCTTAGGGGTTTTTTAAAATATATTTTTTATTTTTAAAATTTCTTTCCAGTGTACTAGAATTCATTGTTTATGCACCACATCCAGTGCTCCATGCAATAGGTGCCCTCCACAATACCCACCACCAGGCAGGCCCAACTTCCCACCCCCTACCCCTTCAAAACCCTCAGATTGTTTTTCAGAGTCCATAGTCTCTCATGGTTCATCTCCCCCTCCAATTTCCCTCAACTCCCTTCTCCTCTCCATCTCCCCATGTCCTCTGTGTTATTTCTTATCCTTGTTTTTAACTAACTTCAATGTGATATAAGAATGTGCTCATTTCAGACTAGAAGAAAGGCAGAGTTCTGGCAGAATTATATTCAGAACCAAGGAGACACCTCTTTTGGAGAGAGGTTGTGGGGTAGTGGTGGTGATTTCCATCGCTGTGCAGAGGATTAGCAAAATCTACCAGAGGGGTCTGAACTGAACTGGTAAGTGAAACTTCTCTGTAGATGCAGATGACACAGATTTTCAATGACCCAGCAAAATCACCAAATGAAATAAGATCATTACGTTGAGAATGTGGCAGATTGTGTCTCTGACAGGAATTTACATCTAGAAAGGGAAGAGTCCTGTAGTGGGATATGCTGTTTGCAGAATTCTTCTTTTCTTCTTTTATGGCCAAGAGGTTTACTGTCTTTAGGAGATACCCAGTAAGACAGGACTTATCTCTAAAATAATATGCTCCAGGTCTACCCTTAGTTAGTGTCCCAGCTCGCACTTGTCTATGAAAGTCTGTCATGAGGTCTACACATTAAACACGGCGGTTGTCTCACCTATATTCGACCTCTTCCCATGGTAGCGGAGATGGGCTCTGGGATTTAAGTCATTCAAAGTAATATCATTTCTCTTGGTGTAATGACGGGTTCAAGGGTAAATATATGTGTTCTAATTTAGTCCAAAGAGAGTACAGTTTAAGACTTCTGTTTTATTATTGGGGGGGAAAAAGACCCTTTTCCCCTCAGGATATGAATGAGGAAGGATGTAGCACAGTCAGCGACTGAAAGCTCTGTTGTTTACGTTAGTGAAGCCAAGCTGAGGGCAAAGTCAACCCACGTTGGTAGACAGAGCTGAGAAAATTGCAGAGGATAGGTGAGGATGATAATGTGAAAATCTGGATCAAATCAGCCCACACCCTCACAGATGACCCTAGAGCTTATCTGTTAGGTGAGCCAGTAAGTTCCCTGTGCTTATTATTCATTTTGAAGGAGGTTTTCAGTTCCTTGCATACAAAAACATGTTAGCGGATTTGGCTATTATAAGTGACTTCTTTTAATTAGTTAGTTCTAAACAAGTGGAATTAAGGGTCAGTATAATATTTTGGCTTCAGAACAACCTTCTCAGGGTATTTGGATTTAAATAGGGAAATATCTAACACCAAAGTAATTCATTTAAAAACAAATAACAAATTGAATGGCCCACTATTAGGGTTGGGATGCCAGAGAGAGAGCCTTCTCCCATCAAAATACTTTGAAAGGAGACCACCTGGCTTCTATTTTGTGTCCAACAGAATCTGCCTTTCTTTGGATAACTGTTTCTGTTACTTCTGAGTGGGGCCTACTTCTTCACGGACCAGCATGGCCTAGATCATCATCAAATAAATCTCCCATCTCTGCCTCTCTCAAGCTGTCTTCACTTCTCTCTCTCCCCATGTTGTTTCTCCTTTTTATTCTAACCCTCACGGTTGCTCCAAGAACTGGATTAATTTAAGCCTTTCCTTTTAGCTCTGGAGTGTCATCCCTTCAGAACACTAAATAACTAATAAATTAATCCAAGTCAATATTCTAATGGCTTAGATGGGCTTTCCCAGATTATAGATTAATTTTTAAACATGCCTCAGGATCTTCTTTGATAATCTAAAAATTATTCTTAATGGTGGTAACTTGGTGAGAGAAAGGACCAAGAGAAGAATGGGGAAGCTTTTGAGAAGGCCCTTAGAGCTGATGTGACCAGGAGATTGGACTAGGATATTCTAGAAGAATGGAAGTGGAATACAGGCTAGAGGGAACTTGGTATTCAAGTGTGTGACATGGATAATGAAAGGAGAGAGAATGTGTTTCTAAACTGAGTAGAGGTACAGAAAAAATTTTGCTCATTGGTGAAGAGTATAGGAAAGTGGCTTATGTCATGGTCTCCAAAAATCAGCACTCAGACTCAAACCCTACAGAAATGCAACCAAAAGTTTAATTATAATTTTTACATCTAAACATAACACAAAAAGGTAGAACAAAACCATGTAAAAAATTGGGGTGCTAGCAGAAGCCATCACTAGGTGTGATTGATCAAACACAGCTATTAAAACAAAGGGCAACAAATAAATTTAGAACAGGTAGGTTACTACTAATTTTTACCTTTTAACTTCTCCATCCCTGACTCTTTCTTTGCATGGACATATCTTTTTTCTCTGCCAGATACTAGAATGAGAGTTTTATCTTTATGCTTTTTATGATGATTTTTTTTTACGACTGTTTAGAATCTTTCTATGGAAGGGCCACATCCTTGAGAACACCTGCTCTTGCTGTTAACTGATTATTATTAAGCAAGAGCAAATGACATGAAGTCAGTTACAATAAAGTGTAAATAAAAAAAGTTTATGGCAGGGTGTGTAAAGCAAAAAAAAAAAAAAAAAATGGAAAAAAGAAAGAAAGAAAATTAATCATCCAGGAGGCAAAGTGAGGACAGATTCAAAGGTCATTTTTTTCTTCACTTAAATACTTCATTAATTGATTAAAATCTGTGTTGATTTTAATTGTGTTTAATTGATTAAAAATTGTGTTCATATTTCAAAATTTTTAACTTGTTGGGATTTAAAATGATTAACATTTGTGTGACTTCTAGCGAACCAATTATATTCACCTTCAAAATAAAATCTTTATAATAAGCTTTTCTCTATAAGGCACTTGAACAGTAAATGTCAGCCCAGAATATTTTATTTATTTATATATTTTAAGTAGGCTCCACACCTAGTGTGGAGCCCAACATGGGGCTTCAACTCACAACCCTGAGATCAAGTCCAGAGTTGAGATCTAGAGTTGGACATCTAACAAACTGAGCCACCCAGGCACCTCTCAGATCAGAGTATTTTAAATTCTTAAGATATTGTGCAGATTTGCATTTGGAATTTTTTTCAAGGACATGGAAAATTCAATTTTCTGTATTCACCTTAAATAATATTTTTGTTTCATTGAGAAGCAGAGTTATTCTAACAATTTAGTAAAGGGGCACCTGGGTGGCTCAGTGGGTTAGGCCTCTGACTTTGGCTCAGGTCATGATCTCAGGGTCCTGGGATCCAGCCCTGTATCGGGCTCTCTGCTCAGCAGGGAGCCTGCTTCCTCCTCTCTCTCTGCCTGCTTCTCTGCCTATTTGTGATCTCTCTGTCTCTATCAAGTAAATAAATAAAATCTTAAAAAAAAAAAAGCAGTCTTGTCAGACATTTGTCTGGTGCTTTGTTAAAAAAAAAAAAAAAAGAATTTAGTACAAGGGATAAAATTATTCTTTGACCTTTTAACATTTTCTACACTCTATCTCAAATGACCTGACTTCCTCCAAGAATTGAGGAGACCACTTAGAACTGGAGGAAGGTTGCCATTCAATTTCAGTTAAACCACATTTACTAAGCTCTTACTAAGTACTGGTCAGTATGCGCAGGGTTTCAGTGGGTACAAGTGCACAATATATTTCTTATCATTGACTGTGTCAGTGTCTGGTTAGGGTGTGGTTCAATCCACCACAATCTCTATTCTTTACCATCACTAATCTCAAATAAGCACACTATCTAAGGAAAAACATTGTTTCTAATATTTTAAAGTAACTTCTGTACATTGCCCTATTAGGAGCACTCCACCTCTACCTCATACTCTTAATAAGATTGCCATCGTGACGACTCTTCTATCTTGGCTCCCAGTACTCGAGAACCTTAGCTCTGATAAGGGAGGAAAGAGCACGTACACATATACACGCACCTCAGAATCTTTGATATGAAGGCATAATTATAGAAAGTGCCTTTCCACCTTTCTTGTTTTCTAACTACCATCTGGATACTTTTCTTCTAAACCTACCCTTTGTTCTCCACATCCTTTTAAATCATAGCGCTCTTGGTAAAATCTATTTTCTTAGAGCTTGTATGTTAAATCACACTAGTGTATGGTTTGGTCAATTTATTTTTAAAATCTAGAGTCTTCCAACCAGTGTCAACCTCAAGATTAATAAGCATAGTGTCCTAAATTTTTATTCCATTCTTTGTTCTCTCTCAGGGGGTCTTAGCTATATTAATTAAGTCATTGCATGTGACTTATAACTTCTCTTTAGTATCCATAGTATAAATATTTTTTTAAGATTTTATTTATTTATTTGTCAGAGAGAGGGAAAGAGAGACAGAGAGAGCACAAGCAGGGGGAGCAGCAGGCAGAGGGAGAAGTGGGCTCCCTGCTGAGCAAGGAGCCCGATGTGCTACTCAATGCCAGGACCCTGGGATCATTGATCTGTGCTGAAGGCAGACACTTAACCAACTGAGCAACATAGGCATCCCCATAGTATAAACGTTTTGAGCCACGAACATGAGTTCCTTCCATCTCTCCCCATTTACTTTCTCTAGTAAATGATTTTATTTTTCTAGAATCACGATGACTATTTTTAAAAGTACTTCTTTTATTTTATTTTTAAATGAACAAGGAGCAAGACTGACTTTTTTTGGGTGTACATTTCTGTGAATCTTAACACATGTATGAATTCATGTAACCATTTCCACAGTCAGGATACAGAATAATTCCCTTGCAATCATCATTTTTAATTGTTTCTTTTCTCATTCTGGGGTCTTGAGAGTTCCTTATGTATTCTGTACAAATAAACTTCACTGCATGTAAGATTTGCAAGCACTTTCTTCCAGGTTTTACATTGCCTTTTCATTCTTTTTTTTTTTTTTTTTTAAGATTTTATTTATTTACTTCAGAGAGAGAGAGAGAGCATGAGAGGGGAGAGGATCAGAGGGAGAAGCAGACTCTCCGCTGAGCAGGGAGCCTGATGTGGGACTCGATCCTGACCTGAGGTGAAGGCAGTCGCTTAACCAACTGAGCCACCCAGGTGCCCTATCTTCTCATTCTTTTAACAGTGTCTTTTGCAGAGCAAAACTTCTTTGATTACTTCCAATTTATCAATTTGTTTTTTCTTATGGGTCATGCTTTTGGTGTTGATTCTATGAATACTTTGCCTAACTCCAAGTCATGATGACTTCGTACTGTTTTCTTCTAAAAATTTGATAGTTTTATGTGTTAGATTTATAGCTCTGAACCACTTTGAGTTAGTTTTGACATAAGATACATAGTTTAGGCCAAGGTTCTTCTTTTGTTTTTAACATATGAATGTCCAATTGTTCTGACATGATTTGTTGAAGAGACTATTTTTTCCCAACTAGATTAACTTTGCATCAATAAACTGTAAATATGCGGGCCTATTTCTGGGTGCTGTATTCTGCTTCATTGATCTGTAGGCCATCCTTTCACCTAACGGTTTATTTATTTACTAATTTATGTGTTAATTTTTTGATTAATGTAATATTATAGCGATTCTTAAAATTGGGTAGTATAAGTCTTGTAATTTTTGTTCTTCTATTTAAAAATTCTTTTGGCTATCCAAATTCCTTTGGCTTTTTATATAGATCTAGAATCAGTTTCTCTATATCTGCACAATTTCCTACTTGGATTTTGACTGGTACCGTGTTAAATCAACATCGATTTGAGGAGAAGTGACACGTTGAATGTATTGAGTCTTCCGATCCATGAACAGGGTATGCCTCTGAATTTATTTAGGTTTTCTTTGATTTCTTTAATCAGTGTTTTGAAGTTGTTAGGTTTATTCCTAAAGATTTCACTTTTTTGGAATTATTGTGGATGCTATTTTTTTAAAAGTTGAGTTTCAACTCTTCACTGCAAGTATAAACAAATATGATTGCTTTTTGTGTATTGAACTTGTAACCTACAACCTTGCTAAACTCACATAATATTTCTTAGAACTTTTAAGTTTTTACATATATGAGCACATCATCTGTAATTAAGACAGATTAATTCTTTTTTTTTCCCCAATTTGTTGTCTTGTCTTATTGTATTGGCCAGGATTTCAGGTTTGATGTTGAACTGAGTGGTGAACATGAGCAGTTGTGCCTTACTCTCTATCTCATGGAGAGAGCATTAATCATTTCACCATGAAGCATGATGTTAGCTATAGGTATCTTGTAGATACCTTTTATCAGATTAAGGAAATTTCTCCCCTGTTCCTAGTTTACTGTGCATTTTTTATTATAAAGAGATGCTAAATTTTATCAAATGCCCTTTCTGCTTCAACTGATATGATCATATGGATTTTCTTCTATTGTCTGTTAGTATGGTGGATTACATTTGCCGATTTTCAAATATTGAATGAGGTTTGAATTCCCTGGACAAAATTCCCTTGGTTATAGTGGATTACTCTTTGTAACTATTTATAGGTTGATATGTTAACACACTGTTGATTGTTTTGCTGTCTATATTCATGAGGGATATTAGTCTGTAGTTTTATTTTCTAGTACTGTCTTTGGTTTTGGCATTAGGGTAATGCTGGATATTATCTATTTTAATGACAATCCTATGTGTATTTGAGAAAGACATTTAGTCTACTTTTGTTGGGTTGGACATTCCATAAAAGTTAATTAGATCCAATTGGTTAATAGTGCTGTTAAATACTACTATTCTTACTATTTTATTGTTTATATGTTCTTCAATTATGGAGAATGAAATGTTGAAGTTCCTCAGTGTAATTGCAGATTTGTGTATTTTTCCTTTCAGTTTCATCAGTTTTGACTTTACATATTTTGAAGGTTGGGATTTTTAAAATGTCTTCCTGTAAATTTACTTTTATTATGAACATGTAATGTCACTCTTAACCCCTAGTAATTTTCCTAGTAGTTTTCCTTGCTTTATAGTCAACTATGTCTGACGTTAATATAGCCACTCAAGCTTTCTTTTGATTAGTGTTTGCATGGTGTACCTTCTTCAATTCTTGTATATTTAACCTCCTAATATCATATTCAAGATAGGTTCTTATAGATAGTATATAGTTGAACCTTTTAAAAAATCATTCTGACAATGTTTTTTAGTTGTTCTTTTTGAATTATTCATATTTAATAAAATTATTGATATGTTTAGTATTCGGTCCATCATTTTTTATCTATTTTCTTTTTATTCCCTCTTTATTTTCTTCGTCTATTTCCCTTTTACTGTTTTCTTTGGGTTATTTCAATATTTTTTATTACTCCAATTTATCTATTTAGTTTTAACTGTTTCTTTGTATAGCTTTTTTAATGGTTGTTGTAAAAATTATAACATACTTAGAATCATATTACTGTATGCTTAGAATTAATATTTTACCAATTCAAGAAGAATGTAGAAAAGTCCTATAGGTTCTTTTACTTTTCTCATTCATGGTTGTAGTTGTCAAATGTATTATTGCTACATACATTGAAAATCCAATCAAGACAATGTTTTTTGAAAGCAATAATTTTTACTTTTGACAGGCATACACACATTTGAAAGAACTTAGAGGAGAAGAATAATCCATTATATTTATCCAACTTCTACCATTTCTATTATTGTCATTCTTGAAGCTCCAGATTTCCCTCTTGTGTTATTTTTCTTCTGAGAAACTTCCTTTGGCATTTTTTAGAGCAAGTCTGTGGTGATAAATTCTACTTTTTTTTTAATCTTAAAATGTGTTTATTTTTCTTTTATCCCTAAAATATATTTTCACTAGAAACAGAATTCTGAATTGATAGTTCTTTTCCTTCTGCACTTTGTCACTTTCTGACTTCCATGGTTTCTGATGACAAACCCAGTCACACAAATCACTGTTACCCTAGAGGAGTTATATTGTTTTTCTTTGGTTGTTTCCAGGCCTTTTTCTTTGTCTTATTGTTTAGCATTTTGATTATGATGCAACTGGGTATTGAGTTCTTTAGCATTATTAAGTTTGGACTTTGTTGAGCTTCTAGACTCTGTACCTTTATGTCTTTTGTAAAATCCAGGAAGTTCCCACCCATCATTTCTTCAAATTTTTGTGCTCTGTGTTCTTTCTCATTTCTTTTTGGAGCTTTGATGACATACAAGTTAGACCTTTTGTATTGTTTTATGAGCCCCAAGGCTTTGTTGACTTTTTTTAAAAAATTCTATTTATTTATTTATTTATTTATTTATTTATCAGAGAGAGAGAGAGAGAGAGCAAGAGCACAAGCAGGCAGAGCACAGGTAGAGGCAGAGAGAGAAGCAGGCTTCCCGCTGAGCAAGGAGCCCAATATGGGACTCGATCTCAGGACCCTGGATGATGACCTGACCTGAGCCAAAGGCTCAGTGATTTAACTGACTGATCCCAGTGGCTTAACTGACTGAGCCACCCAACCCCCTTTGTTAACTTTTTTACAAACTTTTTTTTGGTCTCTGTTATTTAGGATAATTTTTATTGAACAATTTTTTTAAAGTTTATTGACTATTCTGTCATCTTGAATTTGCTGTTAGCCTGTATTGTGGCTATTTTTTACTTTATTCAGTATTTGATTTCCATAATTATATTCTGGTCTTCTTTATGTCTTGCTTTTCTTTGCTGAAATATCTCATTCATTTTAAGAATGTTCTTTCTTACTTTTAAAAACATGGTTATAATAGCTTCTTTGTAGTGTTCATTTGTTAATTCCAACATCTATACCATCAGAATATATGCTGACTGTGTTTTCCCTTGTGTGTTGACATTTTTCTGATTCTTTATAAGGCAAGTAATTTTTAATTGTATCCTGAGTTGAACAATAGGATAACTCTGGGTTTTGCTTAAATCTTAAGAAGAAAGTTGATTTTTTTTGTTTGTTTGTTTCAACAGGCAATCAACCAGTTTATGTGGAGGCTTCAAGTTCTGATTTGTTCTGTGAGGTCAGTGGTCCAAATGTCACTTGGTTTTGTAAGTGTTTATAGCACTATTAAGATCAGTACCATGGGAAAGCTACCCAGTGGCCCATCTGCGACCTAGGCAATGGTCTACCTTGTAACTCAGTTGTCAAAGCCTATAATATATTATTTCGAATCAAATTTATACATGCCTAAGAACTCACTGCAAGCTCTTAGGCCAGCCCAGGAGTACATGTACAACTTGGTGGGTTTGATTTCCTCATTTTCCTCTTCACTGTAATTTCCCTCAACATCTTGCAGCTCCCATGGGCCTTCCTTCTTTCTTTGTACAGAAAACTAGGGCTTTAGTTTCCTTTGTCTTCCATGTTCATCTCCTAATCATGTCTGCGTATACTGCCAAACAACAGGACAGAGAAAATGAAAGAGTGATGGGGATTCACTCCACACTCTTGGGTCTCTCAATATAGAGAAAGATTCCCTTCCCTCAGAGTTTTAGGTGCCTCCCTGACTGCTACCACCATCTGGGAGCTATGGCAGAAGAAACATATTTTATTTCTTTTAAATTAGATATCTCAGTAAACATCTATGGACCTATAGGTTAGGAAAACTGATAAAGCTTATAGTAAAGTAAAATGTCAAGCATTGTTTTAGGAAGCTTTGGACCAATGTTTCCTATAACTTCAAGGAAGCATATCCATATCATTTAATTTAATGACCTCCAAGTAAGTTCACTTTAAAGAATTTACTGATTTGGGCGCTTGGGTGGCTCAGTGGGTTAAGCCACTGCCTTCGGCTCAGGTCATGATCTCAGGGTACTGGGATCGAGTCCCACATCGGGCTCTCTGCTCAGCAGGGACCTGCTTCCCTTCCTCTCTCTCTGCCTGCCTCTCTGCCTACTTGTGATCTCTCTCTGCCAAATAAATAAATAAAGTTCTAAAAAAAAAAAAAAAGAAGAGTTTACTGATTTTAGTTTAATTCATGCTGCCCCTAATTCCCAGAAACCCACAGTATACTTTTATAAAGAATACTTTTTACCTATAGAGCACTTTGCCATTTGTAATTCCCCCCACCCCATAAACTATGGTGGCAGTTAATGCTATACTCCAAATAGTTCCAGTTCTTTTCCATGGTAGGTTTGTACTTTCTGATCTCTCTGTGGTTGGATGGGGCCTTGTGAATAGTTCTGGCCAGTGAATTATGAGTAGAAGTAATATGTGTCAGTTCAAATAACATGATATAATTGCCTCCAAACCCGACTTTTTCTCTGCATCTGGTTTCTGACAATGTTTGAGATGATGGCTACTGTGTCATTCTAGGTCCCTAAGTAATCACAAGCTAAACTCCTGCTGGTCTGTTACAGTTTGGTACAGATACAATGAATCAGAAATAAACTTTTGTTGTTTAAGTCACTGAGGTTTTGGCTTTATTTTTTGCCACAGCCTTACCTGGCTTAACCTGACTGACATGTATGTTAGCTTATATGATTCTTATATGTTAAGATTCTCACAACATGTGATTATATGTTGTGATTCTCACAACAACCTCTAACGTAGGAAGCTCATATTTAATTTTCTTTCTTTTTTACAGATAAGGATATTGAGGCTCAGACAGGTACACAGGTACCTGTCCTAGGTACACAGAATAAGTGAAAAACTAGAAATGAAATTTGACTTATTGACTTCACATCTACTCCTCATTTAAGCTGTAACTCTAAACATAGAGTTTTCTACTTCTAATTCTTGACAGAAGCATTTTCAAAGTTGAATATTACACATCATAATTTGTATTTAAAAATATTATGATTCACCACAACATTTTATGTTTCGCCGCCTCGGTCTTTTAAGTGATCAAAGTAGCCATGATAGGGAATACAGAAAGGTGATAAACATAACTTTTTTTTTTTTTTTTTTTTTTTTTTTTTATTTTTTTTTTTTTTATTTTTTATAAACATATATTTTTTATATACATGATTCACAGACCTGGGGATAAACATAACTTTTTAAACTACACACTTTGAACTAAAGGCTATGTTTGCATAAACATTTAAAATACTGTTTGTTCATACAAAGTAGATGCTGGATAACACTAACGTTATAGTCATAATATATCCTTATGACAGCCTCATGTTGTGAAACTCATTCTCTTGAATGAGGAAACTGGGTATCAGTTCAGCTCCCTCAGGAAAATATGTCTTAAGGTATTTCTCAATGTAAGGAAAACAAAGTGGTTTACCCTGAAATAAACTGTTTAAATAACATCATCAACAACAAAAAATCTTACTTACTATCTAGGATTTGGTGTATGAGCAGAACAGAAAAAGTTTTCAGACTCGAACTTTTCAGTAATTCTTGTTTCTGAAAGCCTACACCCTGTAAAACTATTCTGGAGCAATTAACCACACAATGAACCCGCAAGACAGCAGATGCTAGGCTTCCCTTTCCCCCCCTTTTCACCTCCTCATTCAAACATATTTGTTGAGTACATATTTATCTACTTTAAAAAAAGAAGAAAAAAAAAAAACAACCCTGTTACCTCCCTTCTAAAAGGAAGTAAGCAGGACTTCTCCTCATAGGCTATAAAAATATTGACAGTAGATAATGAGCCTGTATAAGATACTGGTGGGAAATGAGTTAATAATCACAGGATCGAACTGCAGGGAGCTTCAGATGCTGCCTAAAACCAGAATGGCAATGAATACTGTTTTTGTTAATAACTAGCTGGTGACAGAAAGCTCTTTCAATCTTGCTATACTGGAATTGGAAAACACAATGCCAGAGAGGTATACAGTAATAAGATATACCTATCTTATTTATATCCATGAATTAATTTTTCACAAATATAAGAAAGAAGTAAGCATTCTCTGCATGAGAAAATAAACCAGCTCAATAAGTTTTTCTCAATTAAAATGTGATCAGCAGTAATTAGAACTATTGGAGGACTTTTAAAAATGCTATAAGAAAGGAAGCTAACTTAGCCAAAGAGTATTACCTAATTTAACTTAGTATCAAGAGAATTTTTTCCTTTAAAAAATGTTACTGATGTCCCATATTCTTACAAGCCTTAGGTTCCAGAACTTTTCAGGAGCTTAAGAAGTTTACATACAGCCTACGAAGATCAATACAATTAAAGCACTGGAATCAGAGTTCTTTTTAGGAAGAGCTAAGGTTGTTTTATAACATAGACTGTCTATATCTACATTTCCTTAGAATTAAAGGAATCAAGTACACTCTGAAAATAACAGTTTTATCCTTCCCCTAAAGCATAAATCTTTACTGCCCTTCTGTATAAGCCAAACTGAAAAGATAGGATGCATCATTTTCTGTAATGATTAACCCCCTATTTGCCAGCTGTCTCAGCGAACACCTCTAGGCTCAGCAGACATTAGGCAACCCCAAGTCTCATGGGTGTAAATCCTTTCTGCAAGTTGGCAGTAGCAATCTCTCCCTCCCTCCTTCTCCTTCTCTCTGATTTCTAGAAGTATTATTATTTGAACCAGGTGTCCTATTTATTCATGGTTTTTAACTTACAGGGTCAAGGTTGAAATAAGTTGAAGCTTCTGCTGTCTGGGAAACATATTACCATCAGTTAGAGATGAAACAAGTTTACTGTTGAAAAATTCAGGAGGACCCAGGGAAAGGATCAATTACCTTTAAACTTCAGGACACAGTTCTGAATGGTTCATTTCATTTCCTCTATTGTTCCTTGTAAATGTCCTGCAAACCAGGTTACAAACCTGATGGGCCAAAATTATTCCCCTTGAAGACAGCCTCTTTGGGAGAATTTTATTTATTTCCTAGATGAAAATAAACTGAAAAGGGTACATGATGAAAAGAAACAAAGAATTAAGGACTGATTTTAGCAAGGCAATATTCTGAAGTTTAGTACTCAGTGGCTATTTGGTGTTGAAAGCAGAAACCCCCTTGGGTTGCAGTCAAGGAGAATTTGAAAAAGGTATTCCTCCAAGCCCAGGCAGTCCTGCAGGCTGGAGGAAGGATCCTTCTGAGCAAAGACACATTGATGAGCTCTGATGCCGATGATAATGCAAGTATTAAATGGAGGTTACTATAGCAAGATGCCTGCCTGGGGAAGAATTCTGACCGAAAAGGAAATAGAGATCTCTGACTCTTGATCAAACAGATGTGCTGATGCTGAGTTGCATCAGTAATCCCGAGTTGATTAACCGAGATTAGGAGGCGAAAGTCCACAGCACAGCCACCGAAACGCCGCTGGGTGGTTTTGTCAGGAGAGAGAGGGCAGGGTGAAAAAGAATAAGGGAGGAAAAAACGCTTCAGTTCGCTCTGACAGGAGATCCGGTTTGCTCAGCTCTCGGGGCTGCCCACCCTCACCCAAGGGCCTCCGCTCCACTCCCTGCCAGGGTTAAGGGGCCAGGCCTGAGCCCACCGTTGCTCCTAGAGGAGATTTTAATTTTTTTAATCTTTCCAAGACATTAATTTTCAAGAGCCCTTGCCTGGGCCGCTGGGTGGAAGTGGTGCTGCCTTGCTCGCCACTCCGTGAAGTGGCGGTTCAGGTCTTGCCCAGACTGTGGGAGGGGAGAGACGAATAGGGAAGAGAAGAGGGATGGGGATAGAGGTGGTTTGAGTAATGTGGTAAAAAGAAAAGACGAGAAACAAAACCGCCAGCTAAGGAGGATCAATGCTGGAAAACCAAGATCAAGGGCAAGAATAAAGAGGGGGAAGGGGCCAAGGATGTCAGGACGGGGCACATAATAGGAAGGTGGAAACTGAAGGAAGAGAATTAAGATGCAGAGGAGAGCTCATGAAGAGGAAGGGAAGATGTTGCACAGAAGGGAATAATGTGCCAGAAAATGCAGGTAGGGAGAAAAGAGGGAAGAGGCTGCAATCGCCCCTCTGCTCTCCAGGGATGGTGTGTTGTGACCTGAGCGGACAACTGGTCCTCAGGTCTGGGGTCAGCTCTGCTGAAAGCAGCTTCCTAACACAGGTGGGCGTTTATTGTTCCAGATAAACCCTGGAAGGCCATGTTGGGGATCTCTGAGCTCAAATTAAAAGTGAGTAAGACATTGCCCTGACTCTAGAAGTTCACAGAAAAGTGCTTCCAAACACAGTTATAAAGTCACTTGTAAGGATCATTGGAGCACAGAGGAGAGAGCCCTTACCTCTTCCTGAGTTCAGGGCTTAAGAAAGCAGCTAAAGTATGGGTAGAATCTGCTGGAAAGGCCTTGTAGGAATTTTTAAGACAGAAGGAGAAGTTCTGGTGTTGGCTGAAAAAAGTATCTAATTTGAAGAGAAGGTAGAGCCCACAGAAGTCTGGTGGAACTTGATTCTCACTTGTCTCTTCCATGGGCAGTAACTGCCAGCTTAAGTGACACAGTCAAATTAGATATGGGTTCAGCAATTCCCGTGGAGTATGCAGACCTTTGTATAACGTCCCATGAGAAAAGAAAAATGGTGAGTCTTCACTGGGCCTTGGAGGATGGGGGAGGTGAAGCTCCAGAAGAAGACAAACTCAGAAGTGAAAGCAGAGTATTGAGGACAACTCTTAGTTAGCAAGATTAATTATTATTTTTTTTTCCTTTATCTCCCAGGACTGTGAGGACAGAGAGGGGTCCACCAAAGGAGACCTTCATAAAAAATGCCTGGCAGCTGGAAAAGTGGTCCGGAGACTCTTGTAAAGGGACTCTACTGAATGACTCCTTTCGTGCTGGAGCTCCAGAGAAGCACTAGGCTCCCTCTTTGGCTGACTGATTATGCCTCCATGCCCCAAACCCCTCCAGTCCCTGGACACATGAGAAAACATTGAAACATAGCTAGTGCCCTTGGTCTGGGTAGATTGCACCTCTCTTTGTTGAGAACAAAAGGAATAGGGGAGAGGAACAGGAAGAGACACACTGAATAAAATATTGGAAAGTAGCCTCTGATTTGGGGGTCATTTTCAAAGTAAAGCTTTGCACTCTCTTTTTATAAATAGGAGCCATATAGATGGTCCAAAATAATGTGTGTATGGGTTGGGGGAGTGGAGTTTGGCCAGGTGTGTCATGTAGGACCACGGTTCTGGACATGTTAGGAAAGAGTCTGGGTTTAGGTCTCTGCAAAAAACGCTCTTAACTAAATCTTTAGGAGCTGTCCCAGTATGCAGAAGGAGAAATGGGGAATACATAGCCTGTGGTGATATATCTAGGCATCACCGCAAGTATGAAGTTTATCCCTTGGTCCTAAAATATGGCCTACTTGAATGGGCCTAGAGGGTATTATGCTAAATGAAATGAATGAGACAGAGAAAGACAAATACCATTTGATTTCACTTTTCTGTGGAATCCAAAACACAAAGAAACAAATAAACAAACAATAGGCAGAATCAGACCTATAAACACAGAGAACAAATTGATGTTTCCCGAGGGGAGGGGGATGGAGTGATGGACAACATGGGCTTCCAGTTATGGAATGAATAAATCACAGGGAATACAAGATACAGCATAGAGAATACTATCCAAAGTATTGTAAAAATCTTGTACAGTGACAGATGGTAGCTATACTTGCGGTGAGGACAGTATAAACTTTAGAGTTGCTGAATCACTATGTTGTACACTTGAAACTAACAGAACATTGTGTGTCAACTTTACTCAAATAAATAAAATGTAGCCTACGTAACTGCTTGTAAACTTTCCAGTTTGATTAGAAATATACTCTGCTTTTTAAATACTCCCATTCACCACTTCACTCCTTGGGAACTTGAAAGCATCTAGGTTATAAGTAATACAGAACAGATTGCCTTAAATCAATGAATAGAAGTGCTATAAAAATAGGTTATTGACTCATGGTAGGCAAAGTACAGAACTTTTCAAAATAGATATTATTGACATATTGCTAAGATAGTGATAAATGTTTACTTGGAGGAAGGTTTAAGGGAGAAAAAAAAAGCCAATAGCTCAGATGACCAAAGGAATAAAAAATGTATGTTATCACTGAATGAATCCACAGCTACAAATGTAGCAGGTTAATTTACTTCTCCCTCAGAGAGAAACAATAAAGATTGTAGCCCAGTTTCCTTAACATTCTCACAAGCATAGATTCTGGGTAACAATTCTGGGAAATGACCCGATTTCAGGCCATTACTCTTCAAGACTTTCATATAATATCCTAAAATTTAGCTTCATTCACTAACCTACATGTTTTATTTAGAATATGGATGGATTTTTTTTTTTTTTAGGTGAGAACAGAAATGAATTTCTGTACAGAGTAAGAGGCACTCATAGTCTGTATTAGTTGAATCAGAGGAGCAAAGCCAGCATTCTAAATGAAAATTATTCTCACTAGTTGTCTCTTAAATCTATCATCTGGAAATGGAGCCTGATCCATGGCCATCTTCAGAGAATTATTCCTCTCTCTGGGGCAAACGTAACATGAAGGAGTTCAGGAATCTCTATCACCCACAAGTCTGACCAAGAATAGGAGGAGCAGGTATAAGATGACTGGTGAACATATGCAACTGAGGCAGGTGGAGTGTAGTGGGAAGAACATTGACCTCAGACCTCAGACTCATAGCAGACCTGCATTTCTGTGGCCACTCTTTCTGTGGTACTGAAGCTGCATTACCTTTGGCAGGCCATTTAACCTCTCCCAGAGCCTCAGTTTCTTTAGTGTGAAATTATAACTACACTCTCAACACTTCATAAGAAGCAAAATGAAGGTTTCCTCTGAGTTCAAAAGGAAGAGATGGGGACTTGAGTTGACTTGAAGATTAGCACTGAGGATTTTTTTTTTTTTAAGATTTTATTTATTTATTTGGTAGACAGAGATCACAAGTAGGCAGAGAGGCAGGCAGATAGAGAGGGGGAAGCAGGCTCCCCACCGAGCAGAGAGCCCGATGTGGGGCTCCATCCCAGCACCCTGGGATCATGACCTGACCCAAAAGCAGAGGCTTTAACCCACTGAGCCACCCAGGCGACCTGGCACTGAGGATTTCAAACCAGTTGGAATCTCTACTACTTTTGAGAGCAGCTATGAAGACTATGAACAGGCAACGCTATGAATTAAGGAAGGAATAATCTGATGGCAAACATAGGACCTCAAGGCTGGTGGGCTTACTTGCAGCAAAAAGGCCACTCTCACCTAGGACATAAAGCTTCTTTTCTGTGTTTTACTGAGATTTGACCAAGTCATATAAAAACAGGGGCTCTGTCTTATCTCTGTGTATCTTTCATGGTGCTTAACCCCAATGCCATCTGCCATCACTACTTACTAATTGCTCATTCATTGATGAAGAGAAGGGGGAAATGGGGAGATATGAATGAGAGATGGTTGGACGAGAGTTTGGAAAGAATAAAAGAATTAGTCATCAAAGGAAGTCTTGCTGCTTCATGAGATTATTGGCATCTAAATCATAAAGTTGGCTTTCTCTGTATCTTCTGATTATCATTATCAACACAAGGGAACAACTATTCCTTCAGTCAGGTTATAGGTGGCTGACCTTTCTACTGAAGTCCATGGTCCTCTAAATGCTTCCTGCTGGAGTTCTTACAGTAATATGACTTAGCCTACCTACCTTAAACCAGCGGTATCCTGACAGCCTGATTCTGTCCTCTGTTCTCTTAGAATTTGTGTAGCATGAGAAGATTCCCATTCCCTACTTTTCTTAAGTATTCATTGGTTATGATTTGGCTTCTCTCACCGAGCCGGGGGTGAAGGTGTTGGTACCTGAATGCTGCCCTTCTACCTCCAAAGGTAGCTGGTATCACCTTAGAGTTGAGACTCCTCAGGCCTAAAGCATATTGTCTCAGGCACCAACAACCTGAAAGCAACCAGGTCAGGTTCATGGGATCCAAGAAGCTAAGTTGCCTGCTGCTCTCTTCTTGGAAAAAATGACTGAATTTTATAAAAGAAGGCAAAAGGGGATTACAGATATCTTCTGCTTTTCGAGGGGCCACGTTAGGACACCTGTTTTATGAAAGACCTACATTAGTGCTTGTTTCTGCTGTCCAGGGCAATCCAAAGAGGATTTTTGAATTTACTAGCTGTTGTGGAGCCAGCAGCACACCCCCAGCAGCAATAGTGACATTGCCTAGATCCTTCCCCAGGAATTACACAGCATCTCAGTGTCTAGCTGTCATAGTTCTGAACTGTATCTGTATCTGGGGCTTATCTCAATTTCTTTCATGTATCCATTAGCAAGATAAGAAAGGTTATTTTGGGGGCCTGGGAATGCTCAAAAACTTCTCTATGTAAATTAATGATAATTGCTTCATTGATTTATGCCATTTTGGCTTATGAAAGGTTTCACAGGAATGTTCCACTTTCAGATAGCAGGGGAAACCTGCATTAGCCAGTATCCATTTTCATAGGCAATCCCATGAAGATGTCTAACAGGGACTCCTTCAGCTCAATACTTTCATATACAGTCTTGGCTCCATTATAGTATAATCTTGGCTCCATTTGCAGTATAGTCTTGTATAATCTCCAGTATAGTCTTGGCTTCATTTGCATCAGATTCCTCTAAGAATGCTGTATGCATACTCCTGGCATTTTTCTTTGACCCAGTGAATCAACATCTCTTGGGTTATAAGAAAATGTAAAGAAAAATGTCCTGCATATTGCCACTAGGTTGTTTCCAGAAGCAGATACGTGTTATTGAAAATGAACTGACCTTCTACCTTCCTGGTCAGCTGGTGGCCGGATGTTTTCAGATTTCCCCTAGTCTTGTGGCCTTTAAGATAAAAAGACCACAAATGGTGGCTACTCCTTCCTCAAATGCTACCTCACTCCTGTCTCAGCCAGAGGATCCCTCCCAATTCAAGCCCTTTCCTCACCAGCACCCTAGTGCCAAGAGTTTGTAGGGGAAGGAAAGTAGGAACAATTGTGAGGAACAGTCTCTGGAAGAGACAAATTCGTGGCCAGTGGCCCAGAAGAGCATGGCATCTATTGGTTTGAGAAGTGCTAGGACAGCCACCTCAGGTCCTAGCTCCCACCTTCCCTCCTCATCTGACTGTAGCTGGGCCTGGTCAATGGGCTGGTCATCAGAACACCTTTCCTTTTATCAGATCTCTTATTTCTTCCAACAGAATTAAAAAAAAAAAAGTTTATAGCGGAGAGCATCTTGTTTTTCATCCCTATAGAGGCAACGTCGGGTTTCCCTGGGAAAAACTGAGAACTTGGAGTATGGGCCTGACGTCTCTGCAGATGAAGCAGCAAAAACGCTATTTCATTTGCTTGTTTGTTTCAGACCGGAGAAAGCAGGACTGAAATAGGGGGTGAAAACCTGGGATATCGAAAGGCCCCAAAATCTTTGTACAAAAATGCTTAATTTTGCTTTTCTTAAGGAGCTAAATGAAAGAGAAGTCGTACACGCACGTCCCAGCCCTGAAACAGACAATGCCCCGTGCACTCATTTCAATCAACGTGTGAATGCTAAGAACTGTAACACTATCCAGCTACGTATAGCCTGTCAAATATTTTAGAATAAGGGAAGGGCTGAAGAACTGTATCTGTGGCCAGAAAGAGGGAACGCATCTTCCGCCACAGGCTCCAGGCCTGGCAGTGGCGCGGGTTGGCGGGGATCGCGTTTGCAGGGCCCCTGGACGGGAAGATGCGCCCGCTCCTTGGTCCTGGTTCACTGCCTCAGGTGCCTCATCCCCACCCCACCCCCTCGCCCCCAGCCCAACTTTTCCTTAACAACCCCGCAACTCTCCCGCCGCCGCCTCCTCCAGCTTCCCCTCCCCTTGGCAGTGCCGGGCTTTTTCCTTTGCGCAGCTTCTTTTCTTGCCGGGCTGGTTGCTGGGAGGTGCAGTGGGCAGTGGCGGCTCCCGCTGCGAAGCTGGGGGAGGAGAGGGGCCCTGGCCAGCCACGGAAGGCGGCGAGAGTCGCTCGCTTCTGTGAGTTCTGCCGGTGGGGGGCCGAAGAAGGCTGTCGACCAGGAGAAGGCCGAGGTTGAGGAGGCCGGGGAGGGGTGATGATGGTGTTAAATGTGGCCGCGCAGCTCCCCGGGGAGCTGCCTGAAAGAAGAGTGCGCTCACCAGCTGACAGCGCGTGCTCCGCTCCAGACGCTCGGCACCGCGGCCAGGAGCCTCTGCCAGCCCCTCTATTGTCAGCCGTTCTCTAATTAAGAAACACTCACATTACGGCAAACCACCCCCACGCTTCTTGGTTCCTGTCCTTTTCTTTATCTTCCCCCGACGTCTCTCCTCCCCTAACTCTCCCCTGCGTCCCGGGATTTAACCCATTCTCCTCTCCGTTCGCCTATCCCTGTTAGAGGCCTAGCGGAAGGGAAGCCACCTCCAAGGTTGGCGTCTGGGATTCTCTGCTCAGCCCCGGGGTGAGGGTGGCTGGTGAGAGTAGAATCAAAAACAGCGAGGAAACTTACACCTTTATTACGTGCCCACGGTCCCCTTCTCCCCCAGATCTCCCGCCCCTTCCCGCAAAAACAGTTGCAAATAATGTAACTGCTAGACGTCATGTTGAACACTCACCCGTGCTACTTGCTGGGTTTCCCAGACTGCAATTGACAAGTCTAGATTGCAATTGACAAGTAGGTCTGCTACTTTTCGTTTCCAAATCTGACTGGGGTTTGAAACTGCCATGACAAAGTTGATCATCTCTTTCTTGAACTGTCAAATGAACTGAGGAGAGAAATAATTCCCAGATAGCCTTTGATAAAAGACTGCTTGCTTCGTTCAGATTTCAATCTCTAAAATCAATTGAAAGGCCTAACGAAAGCATTGGTCCTGCGTTAGTTAAGATTATGGAAACTTAACTCCCCCTCCGTTTTTCTTGTTTCACTGGACTCCCAGTTAACAATGTCCCACAGAGAACATGTTTGAACTTGCCAGTTGCCAAAAATAATCTTTCTTCAGCTTTCTACGAAATCAAGTAAGTTTCCCAAAGGGTGGTGAGCCAAAAGCCTTCACGAATGAAAGTGGTGCGGTAGAAGGCAAAGACAGGATATAAAACAAGCTGTTTAAAGGACATAAAACTCTAGAAAGCACCAAGCAGTGTCGCAAAAGACTAACCCGATTTATCTATCTTCATTACTTGAAGAAATGCTGCCTCTTTGTTTGTTTGGGTGATATTAAGCATGCTTAACTTGCACACATAGTTGATTCCTTTGCTAGTATCTTGGATACTTGGATCTGACTTTGGAAGGTAGAAGCTAATTGCTAATAATGGAGAGAAAGGAACCAGTCAGCATGGCAGGAGTGGTCTGGCATATGGGGAATGAGCGCTCAGAAATACTCAATATTCAAGTTTCCAAAATATTAATGAGATTATAGCAACCTGCAGCTATATGTTACAGCTTGTTAATGGAGTGTAAGAGAGCGGGCTGCCAAACGTTTGTTATGCAAACTCCATAGCAGAACCCTAAGATGGAAATGTGATTGTACATCTCTTTCAAAGAAATACCAGCATAAAAAGAAAGAAATAGAGTGTAGGCAAGAAAAGAGGTTAAAGTCCTCATTTGAACTTTGAGCACTCAATTTACACAAAGCGGTTTGGTTTTTTGTGCATGTCTCAATGAGAATTCACTCTCACTCTTCAATCAGAGTGGAATAGAATTTCCAATCTGATATTCTGTCATAGCTGTTTTCTCTTGAGAAGACATGTAAAATGACTTCCTTAAATGAAGTTTGCAGCATCTCTGATTCATGTATAATACCCCTAACATTTAAAAACATAAATATTTATCTTTGTGGTTCAAGAGAAAACCCTAAATATTTGCCTAGCCCTAACTCTTTTCCATGGATTTTCTTAGAGAAAAAAAGTCTGTGGGCACATTGACTTGGTGGATGGGAATAATTACAGCCAGTCTGGATATTGACACTTTGTGATTGTATGACATTGGGGCCAGTTAGGGGCAGCAGTTTCCTTATTTATAAAAGATAGGAAGGACAATGTTCTTGATGTCATTTCTATTTTGAAATTTCTGTAAGTCCATGAAAAGAAAAAGAATAGCTTTGGAGGATGATCCCCTGCCCCGGGGTCAACACAAAATGAGCATACATGGTTTTGAAAAAATGAAATATAGGTCACTTTCTTGGGAAAAAAGAATCACAACTTTAGTTTTTTTTTCCCCATCTCGACCTTACCCAACTCAGATTCATAACAGGTCAAATAATTCTAGGTCGTTTTCTATCTCTGCCTCTACACATGTATAGAAACACACCAAGCCAAATAACTATGAAAATATGTGTGCGCTCATCCTGCAAAGTTGCTGTGTGTCCATGCCTGTTGAATTTACTTACTGAGAGCGGAATGGAAATGTGTGAGAAGCAATCGCTTGATTTATTCAGCAGCCTGAAGATTCCTGATGTTTATCGTGAGCAAGGCAAACTCAGCGGTGCAAAAGGTTATCTAAGGGACGGGTGCATTGTTTCTGCCCCTGGAAAGTGTCGGGAGCTACCGTTCACTTCTCAGAGCTGGCGGAGTTTCTTGGCTTCCCTGGAGCGTCAAGCTTCGGCTTCTGCAGAAAGCCATGGAAACCCAGGTGGTCAGTCAAGAGCTAGTTCCGCAGTGCCTCACTCCAGATCAGAACTGAGCCCCTTCGCGCGTTACTTTACTGCAGAACTAGTTTGTGGCGCTCTCCCCTTTTCAAGGTGCTGGAGGGAGAGGATGATGCTGGAACGCTTAATTTAACTTTCTCTGGCTACCCTCCCACCCCCCTGCTTCCTTGTTCTCATAATTTGATATCCTAATGAAGACACAAAATATAAAAGATTTGACTTAAAATCAACTTTTCAAATTCAGCGATGTTTATCCTGTGGAAAGTCGCCCAATCTATAGTTTAACAAATAGTTCTACTCTCACGTTTGACGAATACATTTTTAAAATTCCTCTTTCTACTGTCTCTACACACGCACTATATTTGTCTTCTCAAAATCTTTGATCCTGACACCCAGAATAGGTTTTTCCTTGGTGAAGACCCAGAGGGTGAGAGTGGCTGTACCTTTTAGTTTCTGCAACTGCCTCAAAAAAAACCCAAAAAACAAAAACAAAACAAAACAAAACAAAACAAAAAACATTTTCTACATAGGAACTAATTCAGAAAGACAAAATAAAAGCAAACATTATCTTCTATAGTGGAATAAGCAGAATTGTTGGGGGGGGGAAGCAGGGGAGGGCAACAATTTCCTAGGGCTTTTAATTTTTGAATTAGGGAACCCCATGCCCTTTCCCCTTAAGTTTTGTCCATTGTTCTCTTTTTTGCTCCAGACTTCAACTTACCCATATCGCGCCACCCCCACCCCCCACCCACCGAAGGAAAGAGAGGGAGGGAGGAAAGGAAAGAAAGAGAGAGAAATTGAGAAAGCTTGCGTTGTGTGGTTTTGACCTATGGCAAAAGCCTTCAACTTGGCTAAAGTTTTTGTGAAGTGGGACTAAGCAATCTTGGTAAAGTTCTCTACTCCTGGTGAGGTCTTAGGAGATCTGAAACAGGTGCATCCCCTTGCAAAGGCTGTTGGGGCCAGCAGTGAGGAAGACTAGAAAGATCCAGGCTATCAAAGAGGTAAAATGGTTACAAATTTGGGGAAAATCTTTACCTAACAACTTACTGACAACTTACTGACGTGATCGCTCGAAGCTACAATGTTTATGATAGACTTTTTCTTCAGAACTCTTAGATTCGCATTTAAAGGAGGACTAAGTTCAAGTCTTCAAGGTCATTTCAAAACTTTTTAATGCTTATATTAGAATGGAATAAGTGACAAATACAGTTATTTCCATGTTTATTTTTATCACTTGCAAAAGAAAATACATAAAACAATGGCAGTTGGCTTTGCTAAATTAAAATAAAATGATCTCGAGTAGAAAAATGTAAAAAAAATGAATCAAGATAAGTAGAAATGGTAGCAAACAATCAATAATAAATAAGTTTCCTAACATTAACAAAGCAAAGTAAAATTGACCAAATGCTTTGACACTACTGGATTTTTTTTTTAATTTTAGTTTTTTAAACAAACATTTGCAAAGAAGTTAAGGATTATAAGTGGCCGTGTTTGAAACAACAACAACGATAACAACAACAACACAAAACTGGTCTGCAATTGGCAGTTGAGTTTGTCCTGAAGCCGCAGCAGCAGCGGCTGATAAAGTGCGTGCGTCAAGTTTCCTAAAAGACGCCAACATTATCGCTATCCGATATACATACTGGGTATGTTTATACAAGATATAAACCTAAGAGTTCCCTGTTTTCTAACGTTCCATAGTCAAAAGTTATTCACTTTGGAGCCATTAACTTTGCGTTTCATGATACATTTTGAGAAAGTATTTCGGAATACTAATTCTCCCACACGTGAGAGCGCGCAACCTACAGGGATGAATGCCCAGGGCATAAAATAAATTAAAACACAAACCAGCGACAGAGAAGAAAATGCGACGTTTTAGCAGCGTATTGGCAGCAGGGAACTAGAGAAATGATGCCATATTTGGGTACATATAATTATACCTATCTACCTACAGGGGGAGAGGGTGGGAGGAAATAACAGAACTTTAACAGCAAGTTTTCATTAATATGGATCATAGGAAGTTTGAAATAGCGGCGGCTTTTGCAAACCATCAAATATAGCTGCCATATGAAGCCAAGTCGTTGCTAAACAACGACAATCGCAGAGCAAAAATTAAAAGGGTGCGGGTATCTTTAACCATGGGGCTTTCAGCTCATTGGGCAAGGGCGATTTTGTTTCTGTCTCAGTTTTCAGGTTTCTGTCACCTTCCTAACTTGCCTCATCTGAGTCACTGTAATGGGAATGGGGGGAAAACTCCCCGTCACTTCTGTGGGATCGGGGCGAAGTTTTGCTACTTTCTTCCTGCACTGGCTGCAGGATGCCCCCCGGCAGTGAAGGCGACAGGTTCTTTTGCGCCATCATCGCCGTCAGGGCGCTGTCCTCGAAAGTCGAGAAGTGCAGAGAGTCCAGCTGCACCGAGTATCCTCCCGCAGAAGCCGGGGCGGAAAATCGAGTCCGGCAACTTCCAGGCGGCGTAGGCCGCTGGCCCCCTCCGGAGGCTGGCTGGGCCCCCGCTGCGGTCGCCGTGCCCGCGCTGCCTTCGTAGGGGGCGGCGGCGCGAAGGTGGTGATGGTCGCTCTTGCAGGATGCTGGCGGCGTTGGCGGCTGCTCCCCGCCGCTGGGCGTTTGTAGCAGCTCGGACAAGGCGTTGATGTAGATCTGGGCCATCTGCAGGGTCTCGTATTTGGACAGCTTCTTGTCGTTGTTGAAGGACGGGATAACGTTGCGCAGCTGGTCGAAGGCGTGGTTCAGCCCGTGCATCCTGCGTCGCTCCCTGGCGTTGGCCGCCAGGCGCCTTTGCTTCTGCACCCCGTTCACCTGTTTGCTGGAAGGGGCGCGCTGGCGGCTGCAGCCCAGCTCGTCCACTACCACCCCGCCTTTCAGTTTGCACAGCTGTTCCCGCACTTTCACTGGCCCAGGACTCTTGCTGCTGCTACCACCGCCGCCGCCGCCGCCGCCGCTCCTCCTCACCAGCTCCCCCCGGCCGTCTGCCTCCTCCCGGGACGCCGCAGCTTCAGAGGCACCCAACTCGGGGGAATGCAGCAAGTACTGGGCGGCGCGTGCCGTGCAGATGCCCTGCAAAGTAGGAGCCAGCCAGGCGCGTGGGTCGGTGCTGTCCAGGAGGGACAGCTCCGCCGGGTAGACGGGATGCTCTCTCGTCTGCAGTGTCGCAGGTGGCTGTGGCGGCGGCGGCTGCGGCAGGTGGTGCGGCTGGGGATGGCGATGGTGGTCCCCCAACTCCTTCACTTCAGCCCACTCCTCTGCGTGCAGCAGGCGGGACATTGCACTTCAGAAGCTCGGAGGCGCGGGGACGGAGGAGGTACTAGCAAACCAGGTCAACTACAACAAAAACCCTTCCTGGGTCCCTACTGCAATGTCTTATTTTTTTTTTCTCGTCGACCCTCCCCCACCCACACGGAGATCACACACCAGGTCGCGTGCAACGAAGCTTCTCCGGTTGCTGAAGGCGCTGCGCCCCTTTAAAAAGCGGCACGCGCCAGTGTGTCACCCCCCCCACCCCCCGCTCCTCTCCCAGCCCCCTCCTCGCGCCGGTCGCGTGTCTGCTCAGCCAATGGAGGGCGCCGGCAGGCGCGTGCGAGCAGCCAATCAAAGAGTTTTTACACCCGGAGAAAAGTTCCTGCCTACTCAAGACTCAGGGGCCTGCTCAATGTCCGCCCCACTCCCTCCTTTCTTCTACCCGCTTTTAAGTTAGTCAAATTCATATGTTAATTGGGGTGTTGTAATTCGACTCCTGTGTTGTGTCACCGCGCCAGTGGCAGGGGTGCGTGAGCGGATGCGGAGCGCACTCTTGGCTGGAACCTGAGAGAGGCTGGGCGCGCCTGGCGCTGGGAGGGCACTCCCGCCGGGGCAGAAGCCCGTCTGCCCTTTGGAACCTCCAGACTAGGATCGCAGCTCCCACCGTTTGTGCCCAAATGTGTAAAGTATCTCATGTATATCATCTATGTATGTATATATAAGTCGTTCATAATACATGTTCATAGATATAATTGCATAGATATATAATTGCTAAGTGAGACCCACTACTTAAAATCAAAGTCAGAATGGAAAAAAAAAAAAAAAAACCACACACACACACAAAACAACAAACCAACAAAACCCCCATAACTGTCTCAGAATACACTTCTTAATTTTCATCTCTCTCTCCAGATCAACTTCAGGTAACCTGGTAAAGTTGTGGTACAATGATAGAATGCACTACATTTCATATTCCCCAGTTCTCTCAGTGCCCTTCTCACAGCAACCCGGCCAAGAGGACTGTAATCTGCTGGAAACTCTGCTGAGTGGCTGGAGGGCAGGGATATTTTGCAGTTTCAACACCTACAGTCGGACTCCTTACGAAATGCGGAGCCAGGGAAAAGTGCCCAGAGAAAAATGAAAGATGGCTGTGTCCCCTGCAATTCTGAACCTTTTCAAGGTACAGAATCCCAGAGTTACCTACCCTTCTGCTTCGGGAGCCCTGGGTTTAATACGGCGCGTGGTTTCTCCCGCAAACACCCAGAAAACCACAGCCTAACGCACTACACACCCGCCTCCGCTTAGTTCTGGGTACTCTCCCCCAGCATCCGCTATTCCCAACCCCACAACCACCACCGCCAGCCACAGAGCCAAACCCCGGGAGGTCCCGGGCGAAGCTGGGACGCTGTAGCTCAGGTGAGCTTCTTGCTCCCGCCCCTTAGCCCAGACCTCTCGAATTCACAACAAAAAGCCAATCAGAAACACCCTGGTCCGGGGACCGCCCCTGCTGGTGTCTCACGACGCCACACCTCGCGGGGCGCAGGAGTGGGAAGCAGCCGGCGGGTGCCAGGGCTGCTTTCTACTTGAGCAAGGAGTTTCTTGCTCTAGAAGAGATGGTGAAAAGAAAAGCCAGAAGAGAAAGCTCACTGGAAGCTGGTTTTTCACGGCACAGAAATGACTGAAAGTTGTTCTTGCTAGTATTCGCAGGGACTCGATCTAACGTGCGATTTAGAACTCCTTGGACAGAAGAATTTCTGGGACTGGACTGGATTAGTGTGCATATGTATATATATACATATATATGTATATACACATAATGCAATGTATATATGCAATAATATAATGTATACACAGTGTATATATATATACTGTATATGTATATAATGTACACATATATGTATAATACATACATATACACACTATTTTATTTATTTATTTACTTACTTATTTAAAAAAAGATTTTATTTATTCGCAGAGAGAGCGAAAACAAGCAGGCAGAGAGGCAGGCAGGGGTTGGGCAGGCAGAGGCAGGCAGCTCTCTGCTGAGCAGAGAGCCCGATGTGGGGGGGCTCAATCCCAGGACCCTGAGATCATGACCTAACCTGAGCCCAGGGCAGAGGCTTAACCCACTGAGCCACCCAGTTGCCCCTGTATTATATTTAAATATGCCCATACATACTGTATTATGCCTACATTTCCTATACTATATACTACATACTATATTCTTATATAGCTTTGTGGAAATCATCTACGTCTATCTTCATCTCTATAAAGGTACTGAAGGGTAGAATAGAGTGCTAATTCTGTTTTTCCTTCAACCTTGTTTGCTGGTATTTAGGGACAGTTCTTGGCCGTCAGACCTTAAGAGGCAAAAGGATCAGAGCTGGATTCATATGTAAATGTTTAGATTCTGCTGAAATAAGTATGTTCAATAAGATATGCAGAAACAAAAGCAAAAACAGAAAAACCCAAACTTAATCTGAAAACAACTGCTGAGAATAAAGAAAATGTGTAAAGGGAAGGTCATCTAGCATCTTTTTTGGGAGAAAATTCTCCAATTTTTTGGTGATTGGACTGAGTACTATGGGGATCAACCAATGATGCTTTTTCTATAAATTGTACTGCCATCTAAAATGTGGTACTTCAGGGGTGCCTGGGTGGCTCAGTGGGTTAACCCCTCTGCCTTTGGCTCAGATCATGATCTCAGGGTCCTGGGATTGAGCCCCGCATCAGGCTCTCTGCTTAGCAGGGAGCCTGCTTCCTCCTTTCTCTCTCTGCCTGCCTCTCTGCCTACTTTTGATCTCTGTCTGTCAAATAAATAAATAAAATCTTAAAAAAAAATAATATGTGGTACTTAAAAAAAAATAATTGCGAATAGCTGTGGGTGCCAAATTACAACTTTCGGGAAAATGACGACCCATCTTCTATACAGGTATGGCAATGTAAGTGACTACAGCCTGGCAGGATCAGTTGTTTATATTGCATTTTATGCCTTACAGGTCCCAACTATATCAGCTGAAAGTTACTCCCTCCACATAATGTCACCACCAAATATGTAGGATGGTCCAATTTTCCCTGGACTTGCATCATCCAAACGTTTTGCTTGTCTTTAGATTTGACTACATAACCACCAAATATTCATTTCCCTCTGCGTTTAAACAGTATTATGGGCTGTAGACAAGTATTTATCAGATACATAGAATATTGATCCTAATTTGCTAGCTTTGTACATAATGATTAGCTTTAGTGCTTCTTGGAAGCAAGCCTCAACGTTTGAGTAAATTAGAGTGGTTCAACAATGTGAGAAGCTGTAAGATTTTTTTAATACGTTGTAGTGAAATACATTCTTTTGTGTTTGGAGTAAACAGGAAGCTATTTTCTTTGCTTTGCCTTGCCTTCCTTTCTCTTCCATTAGGTGAGGCTGAGGAAGCTAGGCATCTGAGCTGGGAAGGGGAACACAGGACCCAGGGCTGGGTGTGGGTGTGGGGGTTGGGGTTGGAGCCTGAGAAGTGTGAGCAGGGTGCCACTACAGAGGGTTTGTCACATATGATGTCAATCATCAAGTAAGGCAAGTGTATGTAGGGGCTGGATGGTAGTGCTTGTGTGTCCATGGACAGCCGGATTAGTGGCATAAGGAAGGATTAATGAAAAAAGTAAATATTTGGGAACAATCAGAATAAGTTTTCTCATTGTCATAGAAAGGAGTTACAAATATTGAAATGGAGAAAACTGTGGTGTTGGATTCAAATCGGAGATTTTGATATAAATTTATTGTCTTTAATATATGTAAATAGATGACAGAAATCAACAGATAGGAATATGAGGTGTGTGTTTACATATACATTTTCTAGTTCTTTTTGTTCTCAGGGCCTTGGATCAGCAATGAGCCTATCTAGTTCTCAGATTTTAGTTTTTAAATAAAATTGTCCACTAAAGGGGCACCTGGGTGGCTCAGTGGGTTAAAGGCTCTGCCTCAGCTCAGGTCATGATCGCAGGGTCCTGGGATGGAGCCCCATGTCGGGCTCTCTGCTCAGCGGGGAGCCTGCTTCCCCTTCTCTCTCCGCCTACCTCTCTGTCTACTTGTGATCTCACTCTGTCAAATAAATAAAATCTTAAAAAAAGAGAGAGAGAGACACACAGAGAGAAAGAATATCAAACAACCCAAACTGAAAGAACTTTTAGAAAATAACCTGCCTATAAATTTTGAAAGTATCAAGATCATGAAAGGCAAAATGCCCTGGGATCTATTCCAGACTAGAGGAAGATAAAGAGACATGATAATAAATCTGATGCCTATGTCGTCTCGTTTTCTAATAAAGAGCATCGTTGGGAAAATTGAGAAAATCTGAATGGTGTGTGAGAAATAGATGGCAGCAAAGTTAATTTCCTGATTTTTGATGGTTTGTTATGGTTATGTAAAAGAAGAGAAGGTTCTCCTTTTTAGGGAATACTCACTAAAATATTTGGGGATGATGGAACAGCTTACTCTCCAATAGTTTAGTAAAAAGCTTTTTTGTACTGTGCTTGCAACTTTCTTGTAAGTTTGAGATTGTCTCTAAAGAAAAGTAAAAAAAAAAGAAAAAAACCCTCAAACTAGTAGGCATATTTACTTTGTTCTTGTCTGGAGTTACTATTCATCTCAATCCAAGCATTATACCACAGTGCGTTGAGGCCTATAGTTACTGCTGATGTTTTAAGTTAAACCTGATATAGTATCCCCCCATTTCCCGTAAATAGGAGGTTGTACTGAAGCTTTGTGCTCTGCCTACCCACAGCCAAGTATGTTTCTAATGCGCTTGAAAATTCTTCGGTTTTAATGACCATTCCATTCACAAGAACTCAAAGACTATTTTCAAGAGTAGCCAAAAATTGAATATTAACTTCAAATGCATTCTCTTACAGGGTATTTAAAATAAAAATTTCCTGGTCATGATGAATTCTCCTAGGCAGTGTTCGGATCAGGTTACAAACAAACAAACAAACAAAAGAAACAAACAAATACCCCCACCCAAATGGATTGTTTTCACCATTGGTTGTAGACTTACCTTAATAATAATTGGCAATTTTGGGAAAGAATTACACATTTATCCAATCATTCTGTTATGAATGGTATTTCAGAATAATCAAAGAGTCTTACTTTAGTTCATCAGGAAAATTTCTTTTCAGAATATTTCTATCTGATAAAGTAGAAAAATAGAAAATTAAAAAAAATCAATTATTTGAAACCCCTAACAAAAATTTCTATTTAGGCAATCATTTACAGTGAAGGAGCAATTAGATCAAAGTCTGTTGGGGAATTTTACAACAGAGGAGTCCATCTGTCAGTGTGAACCCCAGTCATCAAACTTAGTAACATCGTTTAGAGTAGAAGATGCTGATATTATGTGCTTCCCGGTTTCTTCATGAATTACTAAGTACACAGACCCCTATGAAGTATTGTTTATAAAAGAAAAAAAATCTGAATTTAAGTAAAGCTTCAGTACAACCTCCTATTTACGGGAAATGGGGGAATACTATATCAGGTTAAATGACATCACAAGAATGCAAAAAGCCAAACCCTCATCATTTAACATTCTATAGAACAAATGTTCAATTTCAACAAGTGCGTGACATGAAGAAGGAAGGAGGGAGGGGAAGAAGGATTGCTCTTCATTAAGATAGTCTTACGAGGGCGCCTGGGTGGCTCAGTGGGTTAAGCCTCTGCCTTCTGCTCAAGTCATGATCTCAGGGTCCTGGGATCAAGTTCTGCATCGGGCTCTCTGCTCTGCAGGGAATCTGCTTTCTTCTCTCTCTCTCTGCCTGCCTCTCTGCCTACTTGTGATCTCTGTCTGTCAAATAAATAAATAAAATCTTAAAAAAAAAAGTTAAAAAAAAAGCTAGTCTTACAATATAGTACCAAAAGCAAGTGTGGATCTCGTTTGGATTCAGATTCAACATTAAAAGGGCTTTTTTTATCCATTCATCTGTTGATGGACATCTAGGTTCTTTCCAAAGTTTGGCTATTGTGGACATTGCTACTAGAAACATTCGGGTGCACGTGCCCCTTTGGATCACTACACTTGTATCTTTAGGGTAAATACCCAGTAGTGCAATTGCTGGGTCATAGGGCAGTTCTATTTTCAACATTTTGAGGAAACTCCATGCTGTTTTCCAGAGTGGCACAATGGAATACTATGCAGCCATCAAAAGAAATGAAATCTTGCCATTTGCGACAACATGGATGGAACTAGAATGTATCATGCTTAAGAAATAAGTCAAGCAGAGAAAGACAACTATCATATGATCTCCCTGATATGAGGAAGTGGTGATGCAACATGGGGGCTTAAGTGGGTAGGAGAAGAATCAATGAAACAAGATGGGATTGGGAGGGAGACAAACCATAAGTGACTCTTAATCTTACAAAACAAACTGAGGGAGGGGGGTTGGGAGAAGGGGGGGGTGGGGTTATGGACATTGGGGAGGGTATGTGCTTTGGTGAGTGCTGTGAAGTGTGTAAACCTGGCGATTCACAGACCTGTACCCCTGGGGATAAAAATACATGTTTACTAAAAAAAAAAAAAAAAAAAAAAAACCACAACGGCAAACACCCACAAACACAAGTTCTGACCTAGAAAAAAAAAAAAAAAAAAAGGGCTTTTTTTAAAAGACAGTTGATAAGATGTGAATTTGAATTCAGTATTATGTGATACCAACGAGTTATTGTTGCTTTTCCCCATTACGACAAAGGCAGTGTCATTTCTAAGAAGCCGTCTATGCCTTAAGAGCCACACACAGATGTTCATAGGGGTGAAATAGTGTGAGGCCTGTGATTTCCTTTCAAGTATTTCATCATCATATCAACAATATGAAAAAGGAATAATGAAGTGAACATAGAAAAATCTTAACAATTATTGGCTTTGGGTGAAGTGAAGATTCATGAGACTAGCAGCTCTATTTGCACCAGAAATATTTACAATAAAGACTTTGTAAAAATTCCAGTGACTTCTCACTATTTATTACATAACAGCCACATGGCTTAGTTCAGCTTTAAAATCCCTATTATCTGGTCCTAACCTATGTTTCTAGACTGAGAGTTTCTTCTTCCTTTTGCACAGTGTTTCTTGAACTGTATTTTAAAGATTATCTGCCTGCATGAGAATCACTTGGGGTATTTATTAAAATACTAAATCACCTTTGTCAAGGGGGCCCAGTACTTGTAAATAGATAAGCACTTTTAGGGATTGTTAGACATGTCTTGTCTTGAGAACTATTTTTCTAGAGCTTTTCCTATGTTGTATTCGGCTACTTTATTTATTTATTTATTTTATTATTTATTTTATTTTTTTAAAAGATTTTATTTATTTATTTGACAGAGAGAGATCACAAGTAGGCAGAGAGACAGGCAGAGAGAGAAAGAGGAGGAAGCAGGCTCCCCACTGAGCAAAGAGCCTGATGCAGGGCTCGATCCCAGGATCCTGGGATCATGACCTGAGCTGTAGGCAGAGGCTTTAACCCACTGAGCCACCCAGGTGCCCCTATTCGGCTACTTTATATTTCTGAGAACATGTATTGTAATTTCTGTCACCACAAATGCAATAATCTCCAGACACCCATTATTCAGTTTTACTTACTAAAGTGTAACCCAAGATTCAAAGTCTAGATCAAATGGCACCTCCTCCAGGAATTCTTCCTTTTTGTCTCTAGGTCCACCATTTGTTCTTCAGCAAGGAGGTGAAAGCTCATGTCTTTGGGTCACTTCACTCGTAGCTTGTTGGAGAAGTTCAAAATTGCCTCATTATATAATGTGCCTAAATATACCCAAGGGTCTTTGACCACCAAGAATGGTCAACTCCTTCACAACTGTACAATATCTGTATTTGTTATCTATTGCTGAGTAATAAATTCCCCCAAACTTAATGATTGAACAACAAACATTTATTATATCACGGTCAGTGGGTAAGAGATTCTGATGCTGCTTAGCTAAGAGGTTCTGGCTCAAGGTCTTTCATGAGGTTTTAGTCAAGATATCAGCTCAGGCTGTAGTCTGAAGGCTTGACTGGCACTGGAGGATCCACATGACTCATTGACACGGCTGGAAAGTTAGCCCTGGCTGTTGGCAGGTAGCTTGTTTCTCACCATGTGGATTTCTCCATAGGTCGGTTTGAGTGTCCTCAAAGAATCCCTAAAAGTGCTTATCTATTTAGCAACTGCCGTATGCTAGAGGAAGTGACTGAAGGGAGAGAGATTCAAGCTACACTATATTTTGCATCTACATCCCAAAAGCATGCTGTGTCATTTCTATCATATTCTAGTTATTAGAGGTGAGTTGCCAAGTCAAGACCACACTTAATGAGAGAGCAATTAAGTCCTGAATGGAAGGGAAAAAAAATCAAAGAATCCGTGAATGTGTGTTAAAATCACCATACCTTCGTTTCATGTTAATTTCTTTGTTTCCTTCTGCAAAGTTTGATTCTTCTTTATTGAACTGAGAGTGCAGAGGTATTTTGGTAAAGGGAGAAAAATCCTGTAGACTGCTTGAGAAGTTGCATGTGAAGGTTAGAGTCACTGAACAAACTGAACAAATAACAAGTGAAGAGAAATTATATACTTTCTACTACTGCAGAAATTTCAAATGGCATGTGTTTAAAGATTGTGTTTGTGACCATTTATAATGTGACAATGTTGACCATTGTCAACCCTTTAGGCTTTCCGCAGAAACCATATTATGATAGGTAATTTGCTTTTTCTCACATTTTTATGAGATCTCTCTTTATTTCAGTCTTATTTGTGACTTTGTTCTTCATTTATATGAGTATATCCTGAGCATTGCTTTATAATGGTTATTGAGATGGTCAGGGAGAGTTGTATGCTGGTAAGTGTGTAACAACTGAAAAAAATGCGAGCATGTATTGTATACCTATATAAGTTTGTTGTAAAATTTATTGATATAAAGAATGTGTAGCACAGTTTATAAATAATAATAAAATGCTCAATATTCTTTATTGCAAATACTCTATAGCTGCTGATGCTCTCATAGAATGCTTTCATTGATTTTTGCCTTTTTTTTTTTTTTGTATCCATAATTCATCAATGGATTTGATGAAAACATAGAGGACCCACTTGAATGTTGATTGATGTTTTTCAATTACTGTTAACGAATGAGATGGAAGTGAGATAACAATGAGGATGTGTGTTGGAAACACTTGAGAGTTAATGATGCGAACAGCTTTTTTGTTGAGCATAATAATAATAATTTCCCAATATTGTAAGAATATGTGCCCATTTTTTTTTTGTATATTGTAAGAATATGTGCCCTTTTTGGGGGGGGTATAATTCATAATGTAATGGCTACAAACACTGACAAACCTTTAAGTTTAATCTTCATTATTAGCATTTCACTATCACTTTCTTAAGTCTAGACAATCTATAAAACAATAAAGCAAGCCCTGATTTGGGCATTTCTAGGTTTCTGTAGGCATAAATACTCCAATTGCTAGGTCAAATGGACATTTTCCTTATCCATATCTTAACTGACTTCCTCTTCAACTTTCAACACAATCAAAAATATCTTTTTCAAAACTTTCTTTTCTCTTGATTTGGGGACGGCATGTTCTTCTCCTTTGTTTCTTCCCACTTCTCAGATTGTTCTTTCTTAACTTCTTTTGAAGAGGTTTTCTTCCCTGATTGGCTTGGTCCTATGCTCTCAGTTCCCCTTACTCTCTGTCTGCCATCGATATGCAAATGAATAATGTCTTCCCTCAAGTCCGACTCTTTTTCAGTGATTTTCACTGCTCTTAAAGTAAGCACAAGCATCAACAACCACTAGTAATTTGGGGGATTGGAGAATGTTTCCTAAGGAAGTAAAGCCTGAAAGTCGAATAGGAACCCGCTAAGGAAGGGGAGAAGACACATAGGTCTTGTAACAGCAACAGCAAAAAGGATCTTTGAGCAGAGTCCGCAAAGTCCCACTCTCTCTGGTCCCTCCCTATCGCTCCTGCTTCACCTATCCCAGTCCTCTGTGGTGCTCTACCCACATAGGTTTTTTCTTTGCTCTTAAGTGTCAGACACTTTCCCATGTCTGCCTTCACGCACACGTTGTCTGCTGTGCTCTTCCTTTCCCGGTGCCTCTTCATCTGCCTACTTCCCATTCCACTCTCAGCGCCTACTTTCTCAGGGAAGCATTTCCTGACCTCCCAGAATTCCTCATTTTACACTTTTATGGTACATTATATCTGTTCACTTTAGTATTGAAAATAATTGTTGGGGGCACCTGGGTGGCTCAGTTGGTTGGGTGTCTGCCTTTGGCTCAGGTCATGATCCCGGGGTCCTGGGATCAAGTTCTGAGTGGGGCTCCCTACTCAGTGAGTGGGCAGTCTGCTTCTCCCTCTGCCTCTGCCTCTGCCCCTCCCCCGCCCACCTCCCCGGCTCATGCTCTCTCATGAATAAATAATCTTAAGAAAATTCGTTATGTGATGATTATTTGTGTGATTGTTTATTTTATGTGTATCTCTCCTCTATCACCCTCCACTCCTGTTGGTGGGGCTATTCTGCTCAAGGGCCCATTGTGCAAGCATTGGGGCAGCTGAGGAGGGAAGCTGGCTGATTTCCAGTGGATGAGTCATTCTTGTCACCTGGTTTTTCAGTGCTTCCTCTGTGGTAGATGGCCTGTGATGGGCTTTGGGATGGGAAATAAAGATCTGGACATTTTGTGCTCACTCCAACCAGTCCGCCTACATGATTCTTTCTCATGTCTCTGCTCACGTCTGTCTTCCTCATGTCTTCCCCTTGTCTCTACTCTTCCAATGTTACTCCCTACAGGCCCCTGATTAACCAGACACTTCCCAGGAATCAATGTGTATTTGTGCTCTACACCATTTCTTTCTTCATAGAAAGCTAGTGGTCAAGTGAGCCACACAAGATTTCCCCCCAACACTATCTTTCAGCGCCTTCTCTGAGATCGGCTGTAGTGCAACAGTGGCCCATTGTCAGCTTGCAAACATATCAAGTCACCTCATCCATGAATCAGGCCTCAGTTTTTCCTTCTCTGTTAGCTCACTAAAGGTGAGGTACTGGTGTAGCTAAGTAATATAAGGGCCTGGGTCATATGTTTATATAAGTTACTTATACTCTCTGGACCTGATTGGGTCTGACCCAAAATGTACCATCTGCGTAACATGATGGCTTACTATTGTGAATCCCCTCCCCCCCACCCCACTTGTGACTTGCTGTGATGTTCAGATCAAGGTGAGTAGCTCCAGTTGTGGAGTCACTTACTATCCCTTGGCTGAGAATCTGGTCTCTACTAAAGTCCAGTAACATACCAGGACTGGCTTCTATGGCAAATAGTTTTCTGCTACAGAGGGCAGAGCCTTGCATCAAGCCTTATGGGGTCTGTGCTGGGACTCTTCTAACTGGGCTTGCAAAAGATTCTAAATGGCAGTCTTGTGTTCCACAAATACCTCTAGTGCCATGGGGTCTGCTGAGTCATATGATCTAAGGGACAAGGATGCTTATTCCACACCTTAAATCTGCTACAAAGCCCCACTCAAAACTTGCTGCTGGGAGAGTCAGCTGGTAAGTCAGAGCTATGTTCCTAAAAATGGCATGTGCTTTCTCCAAAATCCAAAGAGGACTATCCGGCATTATGGTTTTCCTAGTGGTAAAAGGTGCAAGGATATAATTCTAAAATCATCACTAGTTTAGCAGGATCTTATATATTTGTAGGGTTTATCTCCCACCGCCTGGGCCACATATGCCTCACAGGGCATTTTTTTAAAGCTACTTTCTACTTTCCAGGTCCAACTAAATGATGCCATCAGTAAAAGGATCACTATGATGTTCTGCAAAAGGTCAGGTTCCTTTATCAGTAGAATGTTAACACCATCCTTGGTTAAGATCGTGAATGCAGATCAATAGCTACATAAAAAGTGCATCAGTAGACCAGCTGCTGAGATCGGAACTCCCACCTGGTTAGGACAGCAGTCTGGTTAGGACAGCAGTCATCTACTCTCATCTGTGTCAGACTGATAGATGGAGACGACTCCTCTGGCAGCCTTTAGCATAATACTAAATCTCTATAGTTCATTCAGAATGTGGGATTTTTCTGATTTCCTATCTTGGAAAGGTTTAGAGGGCAAATGTGAGCTTTCTGACATCTGCTAATCATATTCATCTAACCTATGCACTTAGGGACTGGAGAAATGAGTGCAGTATTTGCACCTACTGGGCTCCTGTCAGATGAACAGGATTCTATTTATGATCTGGATGTCATATGCTGTCACTGTAACTAACATCTATGATAGGGTTTTGGTTCTCCTGGTCTCAGTATCAACTCACAACCTGTATCCAATAGAACCTTTATTTTTTATTTTTATTTTTTAAAGTTTTTTTTTTTTTTTTTTTTTTAATTTATGCGAGGAGAGAGAGAGAGAAAGATCACAAGTAGGCAGAGAGGCAGCCAGAGAGAGAGATGGGGAAGCAAGCTCCCTGCTGAGCAGAGCCCTAAGTGGCTCTCTGAGATGGTGATCTGAGCTGAAGGCAGAAACTTAACCCCACTGAGCCACCCAGGCGCCCCCCAATAGAACCTTTAATATTCTGTGTGTTTTCCTTTCCCAGGTATAACTAGTTTGGGTCCATTTGCAAAAGAATTGGAGGAGTGTCCTAGATACTCAGGGGCATCTAGGATCCCTTTTCATCGATTGGCCCAAACTTGCTCAAGTGTAGAATCCAGTAAAAGATTAGTGAAATGTTTCAAGACGTAATATCAATGATTGACCTACCTACTTTTGGTCATCTCTATTTATGTAGATCAAACAATACCCTTGTTGGCTACCTGTATGCATTTCCTATTATTGCTATTATAACAAATGTTTTGGTCAAGGTAGCCATGGAAACAGAATCGAAAAGAGATTCTACATAGACATTTACGTATTTTAAGGAATTGGTTCATGGGAGTGTGGGGGCTGACAAGTTTGAACTCTGAAAGCAGGCCAGCAGCCTGGTAACTCAGGCAGGAATTAATGCTGCCGGCTTTGAGCAGAATTGCTTTCTTCTATGGGAAGCCTCAATTTCTGCTCTTCAGGCCTCCAACTATTTGATTGAAGCCTACCTATATTATTGAGGGTAATATTTTTTACTTACAGTATTGTAAGCTGTATTAACCACATCTACAAAATACCTTGATTGAGTAACTGGGTACCATAGCCTAGCTGAGTTCACACATAACATTAATCATCACAACGGATTTCTACAAACTCAATGACTTTAAACCACACAAGTATATACCTTAGAGTTGTAGGGTTAAAGGTTTGGAATCCATTTCACTGGGCCCGATTAAGGGGTCAGTAAGGCCATGTTCTTTCTTAAACCTCCAAGGGAGAATGCATTTCCTTGTCTTTTCCAGCTTCTAGAGGCTGCTATCTTGGCTCAGGGCCTTTTTCTCCATCTTTGAAGCCAGTAGCATAGCATCTTTAAATCTCTCTGTTGTCACATCCCCATCTCTGACTGTGACTCTTGCCTCCTTACCTTACAGGGACTCTTGTGATTATACTGGGCACACCAAGATCATTCAGGATCATCGTCTCATCTCAAGATCCTTCATGACATTGCAAGTCTCTTTTGCCACGTAAGGGAACCTATTCACAAGTTCCAGGGGATTAGGGTGTGGGCATCATTGTGGAGGGGTTATTTAGGTTACCACATTACCCATTTATTGTGCCCTTGGAAATACTGTGGTCTATTGGCTGTCACCACAGATTCCTGTCAGGATCCCTGATTTCCATTCTGGCTGTGCTTTCTGACATAGTAATTCCAGAATACCATTATTCCATTCACACTGATGAGCTCATACCATGGCGGCTTTCCTGACTATACACCTGACTTAAAAAGGATAGAGTCGGGGCACCTGGGTGGCTCAGTGGGTTAAAGCTTCTGCCTTCGGCTCAGGTCATGATCCCAGAGTCCTGAGATCAAGCCTTGCATCGGACTCTCTGCTCAGCGGGGAGCCTGCTTCCTCCTCTCTCTCTGCCTGCCTCTCTGCCTCCTTGTGATCTCTGTCTGTGAAATAAATAAATAAATGTTAAAAAAAAAAAGAGAGAGAGAGAGAGAGAGAAAGGATAGAGTCACTGAATTGTCTCAACCTCGCGAGAGTCCTCACATTAGCACTTTTGTTTTTGATTTAGTGAAGAGCATCTTTTGGGCTCTCCTGGGAAACATAACCAACGACTTCTCTAGTCTTAAGCATAAAATCCATTCAAGCATATGTTCTTCTAAAACTGACAAAACTGTTTTCTGGCATTTTCACTGCATTTACTATGGGTCAGTGATTCTCTCAAGTTTAAGAAACCCATCTCAGCATAATATCTGAACTTGTAGAGTATTAATTCTTGAGTTGTGGAAGTTCCCCTATGTACTGCAGTACTTTTGGTGAATAGTTTCTTTGCATCCAAAAAGAACAGTACTTCCCCAAATGGCCCATGCTGAAACTTGGCCCTAGCTTTATGCCTATAAACTATGAGAAAGGTGGGCCAAATCTTGGAGGAAGACCAGTATTATCTTGTGAGGCATAGTAGCATAGTACTATGTAGGCAGCCTTCTGTGTGATTGTGCTATGCTCACAATCAAACCTGGTTTTCAGCCTGGACTGCCCTCTGGTGCAGTTAAGGAAATGTCATAGACATTTCCTAAATTTTATGTTGTGTCCTGAGCTGGTGGTTGGCTGACTTGAGCCCATCAGTTTCTTCCAGGGGTACATCTACAGTGCTGCACAATGCCCTACTGTATCTGCAGTTTTTCATGACAACCATTGCTGTTGTATCTCTCAAATGGTAGAGCTATAACATAAACCCAATATATCCCCTTCCTCTCACATGCCATCTTAATTCATGATGGAAGAGACTCTTAGTAATAGTGACCCTGAATCATGGTAGGAGTTATCACAACCCACTTATCTTCATTACTGTCTGGCCAGTAGGGGACCCAATCCCAGAAATCCATCTTAAGTTACACTTCCTAGACCATTTCCATAAGACTGATTTTAATTCAGATTCTCCCAGAAGTAAATTTTTAGACAAGGATTTAGGATACGGTAGAATGAATATTTGCTTTTCAATTATTTGTTAAATTGTACCTAACTACAGGTGTACATTTCATTTATTTGATGGTGTACATGTTATATTTCTCAATTATTTTTTAAAATCTCTCCTTGTTCTACATGAAAAAAAAATCCAGATAACTTAACAGTTAAATATAAAAACATGAAACTATAGACAATGTGAAGACACAAAAGTGTCTTCCTGACATCAGGCTAAGTAAGGGTTTTCTATGCATAAAATCACTAAAGATGTAATAATTCAACAATTAATTTAAAATTAATAATACTTTTTAATAATGAAAGTTTTACAAACTGTAGTACATAAAAATTAAAAGAATCCTTTCCATGTACAAAAATCATAAAAGTTAAAAGTAAATGACAAACTGGAAAAAATATTTGCAACAAATTTTACACACGGTAAGTTAACAGACATAATATAAAGAGGAACTATTAAAATTGATAAGAAAATGACTAGTTTCTGAAAGAAAAACAGCCAAAAGATAAGAACAGGTAGTTCATGAAGGAGCAATAGAAATGGTCCATAAAGATGAAAAACATATTCAACCAGGAAACGCAAATTAAAACAATAAGAAAATTCCAGTTAATTATTTCAGATTAAACACACAGAAGTCCTCCTCAAACATAATTAATAAGACAAATTTTAAAAAAAGGACACAAAAGGCATAAACCCACAGAACAAAGAGAATGGCTGAGGAGACCATAACAAATGAAAGATGGCAACAAATTCTTACAAAATGGAGGCAGATGGACAAGTGAGCACTGATTTAGCAGAACTGAGAAAGCCTGCACCTTAGTCTTCAGGGGGACCCAAGATCCCCGCACAGGGGACTCTCTGAAGGCAAGGGTGAAGGAAGGGTCCAGGGAGGAGAGATTGCAACCTAACTTTGCTATTGGTGTGCATGTGGCTGGCCATAGCACTTGTCTTTCCAAAGCTCCTTTATTTCCTCTTTACATCCCAAGTTGAACCTTTGCCCCTTGTGGAGCAGTAAATACTAATGATCCCTTCACTTACTGTCATAAAAGCTTCCAAAATATTGTCATCTGTACTATGGCTAGTGGGGACAGTTTTTGGATCGGTTTAAAAGCTGGAATTCCTTCTTGCACACAGGAGGGGATGCAGTGAGGATACTCTTGGCACCGCTGGAATGTAGAGCTCAGAATGCCTCCTGACGCGGAAGGTTTGGAGTAATGGGTTCTGATAATTCAATTTAGGATAACGTAATGACAGTTCTCTAGGATCTTTTGTGGAGAGATCAGAAAACCTTCCTGAATTCACTCAGTGTGTCTATATTGAATACTCTCTCCATGTACAACACAAAACAAAATTTCAAGATATGGCTTTCCGAAAAACCTGCAACACTTTTGAATTCTGTTAGGCTGTAGACTGAGTTCCTTCGTGTGGCCTCGAAGACTGTCTCCTTTGATAAACACCCACATTTATAACTCAATGCCTACCCCTCTTACCTTCGTTTCCAGGGCTCCAGTCCCGTGGACCTACTGCTGATTCTCCCAGTCATCGGCATTTTCAGTTCTCAGATGAGTTTTCTCTCACTGAAGAACCACTCCCTGCTGTCCCTCCGTCTGAAATGCTTTCTACTCCCTACCTCTCCTCCTCTCCACCTCAAAGTCTACTCATTGTTCTTACTTTAGCTTGAGATTTTTATTTCTTTCAGTAAGCCTTCCAAACTAGGTTAGGGTTCTTTGTGATATACTCTTAAGGTATCTTGTTCCTTTCCTTAGGGAATTAATCTCAGTTGGCAATTACACATTCATTGGTATGATTATTTATTTAATATCATTCTCTGACCCCAGAGTACGGACTCCATGATTTTGCCCACAATGTTAGACACATTGCTTAACACAGCATCTGGAAAATGAATGGTCCTCAATCAACATACGTGAGAAGAGAGAATACTTAAAAGCAGTTTAACTTTGTTTTATTAGTTCCTTCAAATAGTGGTTTAGTTACTGTCACATTTTGTGTCTAGTAAAAATGTAATACTCTCTGTTTAGATTTTCAGCTCACAGAAATTTAGTTTTGTTTGTGGGTGAGTGGAAGACAGGAAATTTGGGATTGTATTTACACTAGGGGTTGCTGTAATAGAAGTTATTAAGTTTTCCTGATGTACTTTATACATATTCAGTTTAAAATAGATTTTATTAAGTAAAGAATTGATGCTTATTTGGCGGGGCCATTCTAGAATACTGCTGGCAGTTATCAGTGTCTGCGTCATACAGAAACAAGTGCCCTGTTAACTCTGAAAGTTCCTAATAAATTCTGGACTTTATAAATACCATGAAAAGACTCAATATAGAAGAATTGAACTCACACAAAAGATAAGAACCATTTGCAATTTACTAGGCAATCAGGTTAAGCATAACTGTATACACAGCATTTTGGAAAGGACACAACCAACCATGCTCCTCTGTTAGCAACTTCCAGTGTCTCCTGTTAGGGAGTTTGTGGATCTCTTTCTCCTGGTACCATTCAGATTATCTTCTTTATTCTTAACCCAAGGACTGTAATCCACCGATTTCCTTTATTTTCATACTTATTCATGATTTACCAGGTTCAGTAAGAACATTCACTTAAACAAAATCAGTTCCTTGTTGCCAACAGTACAGAGCTCTTCATCTACTTGGAAGTGTGCTGGGTTCGGTCTTTAATTACAGAATCTGTCCCACTGTCCCCACTGTTGTTGTCTACTGGCTTGGTTCCACGTACTGCTGCAACTTCTAATGTGATTTCTATGAAAAACCTGGCACTCTTGCCAGGCATGGGGAGTGGCTGGTCTCTGCATCCAGCTACCTCCTTCTGCAAAATGCTGTCTGCATGATTCTTTTCTACCCTGTCTGTCTGTCTGTCTTTCTCTTGGCAGTTTCTGTGTCCTGATGAGGCAGTGGGAGAGTTGATCACCTGTGACTTTTGAGAGAGAGGTACAATTTGCAGATTAAGGTTAAGCTATGTGTTGCTATCAGACATCCCTTTGTCTACCCTTGCCTGGTGTTTCACTGTAATTGTTTCCAGTTCATTCACTTACATGTAATCTATGTTAGAACCTTCTTTCCCTCTTGCAAAGTCTTGGCTATGCAAGGGCAGGCAAACTGTTAATTAAACTTGTAATCAACAAAGAAGGAATTGGAATTCCACCAGGGAAATTATTTATTGAGTTATTATTTATTTTTTAATTGATAAAATCAATTATCAAAGACTTATGAAAAAAAATAAAAATCTCTGAAAAAGAAAATTGTATCAACGAAGACAGCAAAAGCTATGTCTGTTGGTAAGGAAAGCATTCTATTTTGGGCTGGTTCTGTAAGTGACATCAGCGATACTGAGGGTTTTGCTTCTGAAAAACTAGGCTATAATATTGGGTCTCACAGGAAAAGCTGCTGTAAGACAGACAACATGTGGCCAAGATGCCTCCTTCTCCTGCCCAGCTGTATTCGTCCCGATACATACTCCAACATCTTAATCTGCTTCCCAATTTGGATCTGTCTATTCTTCTTTCTCAACTACCATGACCTGGAGATCATCTTATTTCATATGCTTGGTCTGTCATTTCAGCAACAGCTTTTCTTCTTGGCTTGGGCCTCTCGTTGCTGGGTCCTTTGGCTCAGTGCCTCTGACCTTGGGTGGCTGGTGTTCTGAGTCTCTCTGGCTCCCTTCCCACAACAAGTCGTGATTGTAAACTCTAAGACACTGTTTTAATTTTTTTTTAAATTAAAATATTGAAAATGAAAATTTAATATTATAGAAAAGATTTGGGAACTTCTCAGCTCACTGAGTTGGTATATTAGATCAGCTGTTCTGACATACAGCAAAGAGGATATTGTGAATTATTATATCATTATATCTAAAAACATTTTGAAAACTGATATAAACATTGAATCGACATTTTTGTTCTCCTTTTGTTTCCTCTTTCCTTTTTCCAGAAAACTGAAGACTGGATTATGACTGAACTTATATATTTTAGGCTTATGAGCTTACTCCAGAGTTTGTGGGATGCCAGTCCTGTCTGATCTTTGGGTACATAATCATCATTCTCTTCACTCAGGAGATCTATTACAGAAACTTCATGCTATTTCTGGAGGTACATTCTAATATGTTCTTAGTGTTGGAGCAAGTGGTGTATTTGAAGTAGAAGGCAAAAATCAATTTTTTTCCTTAAAGGATTTCTGGGTATCAATGGCTCCATAGGTACTCTATTTAAACTGCAACCCAGGACTGAAATATAGTCAGCATTCCAACTTGGGTTAGACTGTTCCAGTGAGACTGAACTCAAATTAGATTAGCCAGCCCAGAATCCATTTTGACTCACCAGAAGTAGGAGGTCAGGTTAGGGCTTGGCTATGGGGCTTGCATAGGAAACTGTGTAGGATTCCTCACTAGGGTGTGTGTGTGTGTGTGTGTGTGTGTGTGAGGAACATATAAGACTTGCAAGCCCCTGAGTACCTCTTAGCACATGTCTGTTAGACGGGGAACAGACAAGTCAAAATCAGAAAGCCAAGAGCCAGGTTGGCTTGAGGGAAAAACTGTGCTTAGAGAAGAAATGTGTCACCAAATCTTTGCTTTAAATGAATGCCTAGGACTTTCTCTCGCCAGCCCAACTAGAGTAGGTCAGGTAGTAAGGATGGCTTGTATTTTGTTTAATTGAGTCAGTGTCTCCTTTTACCAAGTCTTCTCGCTCTATCTTGGGAGGTATGTTCCCCACTGGACTGGCTGGTGATTCCTTTGGCAGCTAGAGCCCATGTGATTCCCTGAATTATTGTTGTCTGGTTAGTTCACTGGGGCCAAGAGTAGGTTCTCTACAATAGGTTCTGGGGAAAGCCTTCCACGAAGAGGGCTGACTGGTGGCTGGCTCCAGTGAAGTGGTAAGAGTGGAATGTCTATACGGCTGTAGGACCCTGGCTTTGGTCCTATGGCTTCTCTACTTGCCATCTTGTGAGGTATCAGAATTCTCATACTGAAACCAGATATCCAGGAGGGCCTGTACTTCATCTTCTTTGTGTCATTCACTTGCCTGGGGGGCTGGTGTCATAGCACATCCTTCTGGTAAGTTGTAGCATTGTATTTGGTAGGGGGAAGGAAGAACCCATGAGAAATGGGGTGATCAAAAATAACAAAGTTTGCAAAGTGCTTTCATATACATTTTCACTCGATTCTCACAACAACCCTGTGAGGTAGGTCTAGTTTATAATGTTTTTATTCTCATTTTGCAAAGAAAGACACCAAAGACCAAAGAGTTTATGTGATTTGCCTGCAGTCATAATAAGTGCCAGGACCCAAACTTGAAGCCACATTTTCCAGCTTTACAAACTGATTCCACCCATGAGCAGCTACAATCTGATGGCTAGCAGTTTGGTGACATGATGGGAAGGCGCTTAGTAAGTGAGCATCTACCTTGTTTAAAAGTCAGGTGGTTTAGAAATAATACATTAGTAACCAGAATCCATAGGATCGCCATTTGCAGGGGGTCCCTTGGGGACACCACTTGTTGGCTTGAATCTTGTGGGTTGCTTTGGCATATTAGAAGATCATCTGTGAGTCAGCCTGGGCAACTAGGAGCTCCTTGGGTGGTCAAAAAACAGATGAGGGAATTCTCATGGCCATCATTACAATGCTCTAGCACTCACCATGCTGTTAAGTTGTCTGACATCCTCACTGGAATATACACTTCTTAGGGGCAAGCACTATGACTCACCCATTGTCGTAGTCTCAGAATTTAATACAGTGCTGGGCACATGATAGGTCCTCAATAAAAACTGGTCAAATTCAAGAGGGATTGGGATGTTCTATGGGGTGCTTCCACGTTTTACTTGTAAGAGAATGATTTGCACGGAAGAGGTATTATAGATGAATAGGGAACTGGGTATAGGGAATACTCAGTTATTTTGGTGGTAGGGAGTGTACACAGGCACTGCTGTTCCAGAGCGTAATCTCATGATCCAAGGTCTTTATCTACAATGACAAATCTACTAGATGTAGATTCAAATGGGAGGCTCTACAATAGCCAGGGATCCATGCCGAATGCAGATATCTGATGGCCACTGGGGGTGAAGGCAATGTCCCTCGCATAGAGAAAAGTGGATCATTTGGGCAAATGTGAAGACAACGTTTTAGTACTATGGAGAGAGCTCTGTGAGAAAATTCCCCAAAGATGATTCATCCCAATCACCAGTTTTTCAGTAGGGTTGGAAGAGGCCTGTGTCTTTTTCTGCTTCAATGCTGCCAAGGCACATCCTCCTTAGTCCTCCATGTCTTCCTGAACACTTGGCCATCAGAAGTCCCAAGACCCACAGCTGAGACTGGAGTGTGTCTGAAACAGGCAGAAGCTGGAGGACAAAGCTGCTATGGTACAGACTTGGACCTCAGCGTGAGTGCTCCTGGCCAGGACACATAGGTAAGAAGTCCACTGCATAGAAGCACCCCTCCAAGGCTAATGGGCTGGCTTGGGTGAGACCCATCACCTTTGGTTGAAAATGGCAGTCCTGTTGTTGCTCTTCTCTAAGTGGATTACAACAAAGATTTTTGGGTGTCACGATCTGGTGAGTTTGACTTCCTTGAACTGAATAAGAATTTTTAACACAGAATATAGTACATCAGCTCACCAGTTTTGGGTATTCAGGAACTACTGGGTCCTGAAGTCAGTAGATGGGAAAGAGATCAGTAGCTGTGATGCTGGCTGAGGTTACGGATCATCCAGAGGACCTCCCAGTTGTGATGATTGGTGCAGGCCATGAGTGGATGCCTGGCTTCTCCAGGTATTGGAGCCAAGTTTCAAACATGGCCTCAATGGCCAAGGATTCCTTCTTTCAGATGTTGTAGTTTCATTCTGCAGGGACGGAGCCTGTGGGAAAATAAAGCATAGGGTCATGTCAAGGCTGATTTCAGACAAGACTTGGCTTTCCATGATTCTACCACTACTTACACGGCATTGGCTCCACTTTAAAAGTCCATTGAAAACAAAGGGGCATGATTACAGCCATTGCAAACCTCCCATGTTGGGCTTTGTGGGTTTTCTGGACTCCCGGAAGCCATCAGAAAGCAGGGACTACTAACTGCTGGTTCACTAGAACTTGTTTAAAGGAGGACCTTGGGATTTAGCCAGGTCTGGTTTAGGACCATGGTGGGTTACACTGGATGAGGCCTTGGATAGCTGCACCTGAGGACAACATCAGTATCACCTTCACACCGAGCCCAAGTTGGTGTGGACATAAAATTACAAGGAATATCCTGCAACCTGTTTCTTTAGATCTGGGCTTTTAGTTATTAGTTGAGACCACACAGAAGCTGTTACAACTAATAATGATCATTCTATAAGTCCTACGAAAGTCAGAATCACTAACTGGGATTGATATTGTTATGTACATTTGAACCTACCTTTTTATTTATTTATTTACTTATTTTTTAAAGATTTTATTTATTTATTTGACAGACAGAGATCATAAGTAGGCAGAGAGGCAGGCAGAGAGAGAGAGGGGCAAGAAGGCTCCCCGCTGAGCACAGAGCCAGATGCGGGGCTCGATCTCAGGACCCTGAGATCATGACCTGAGTGGAAGGTAGAGGCTTTAACCCACCAGGCCACCCAGGCGCCCCTGAACCTACCTTTTAAAATATGCATTCTTTCTTTTAAAAAGTTGAAGTATAGTTAACACACAATGTTACATTAGTGAAAGCGTACTCCATGGTGATTCAACAACCTTAGACATCCTGTGACGCTCACCACAAGTGTAACTGCCATCTGTCACCACACAACACTCACAATACCATTGACTATATTCCCCATGTTGTACCTTCCATTTTCATGACTTAGTCATTCTCTAATGGGAGGCCTGTACCTCCCACTCCCTTTCACCCATTTTGCCCATCCCTCCATGCTCCCTCCCCTCTGGCAACCATCAGTTTCTTCTCTGTCTTTATGGGTCTGGTCCCATTTTTCGTTTGTTTTGTTTTTAGACTCCACATAGGAACAAAATCATATAGTATTTGCCTTTCTCTATCTGACTTATTTCACTTAGTATAATACCCTCCAGGTCCATCTGTTGTTGCAAATGGCAATATATTTTTTCCTGTGGCTAATAATCCATTGTATGTATATCTATATATTTATGTTACATCTTCTATATCCATTCATCTATCAATGATTAAAATGTTCTCTTAAATAAGGAACTTTGAAACCTAAGGTGTAGATCTCATAATTCAGCCATTAAATAAGGAATCATAAAAATTTACATTGATAACAGGAGCCTTGAATGTAGGCACAAATCATGATTTTGCCTTGGCCATCTTTCTGAAGGTATTAGTGTAATTCTTGGCTCTATGTCTTTGTTAGGAAGACATAGTTTCAAAGTTTTATGTTTATCAAAATCTTTGCTTAACTTATCAAACTTAAAGAAACCTAAGGATTTTTAATAGCATTAGTGAATACTAACACTTACCAGTTAAATAAATTAAATAACCAATTATTTAAGTTATACAAATGGTTTGACTGGGCTAAATATAGAAATCAGCTCCATAGAGTTCACACAACATCAAAATTCCTCAAAGTGAACTCTGTGAACACTAATTCCAAGAAGTGGGTTTTGTCATTAGTGGATTTGGGAAACACTGCTTAATATTTACTGTTCTTGAAGCCTTTAATTATATAAGTTATAAAGCTCTAGGAAGTCTTATTTAACTTATTTAACTATTTTTTAACTCAGTAATGCCCTAATACTTTAATATGAGTTGAATTTTTGAGTAATATTTATTAGCATTGTATAGAACTAATGCTACATAGCATAAATTTTAGGAAATGTGAACTAGAAAAAAAGCGAAAAAAATAGTCATTTAAAAATACACATTTTAGGGCACCTGGGTGGCTCAGTGGGTTAAAGCCTCTGCCTTCCACTTAGGTCATGATCTCAGGGTCCTGGGATCGAGCCCTGCATCAGGCTCTCTGCTCAGCAGGAAGCCTGCTTCCCCCCACTCTCTGCCTACTTGTGATCTCTGTCTGTCAAATAAATAAATAAAAATCTTTTAAAAAATAAAAAATACACATTTTTCCCACAAAAATAAATATATTAACCAATTATTAGTTATTTATTACTATAGTTGCCTTATTACTTTATTACTATAGTTGTCTTAGAATTAAGTTAGATTCTTTGGGAAACAAGAAATGCACTGGTATATGACATGAATTCTTCCCTTAATAGCTGGTATCTCAGGGAAATGTCATATACAAAACAGTATCCAACACCTGAATATTCCATATAATCAACCACTAAGTTAAATAATACAGACTTAGAGTATCTCCAGAGAAAAGATCAAGTACCGGAATAATGAAGGAAGAAAGGATGAGGAGGTAGGACTGGTTTTGTGGGGATGGCTCGAATTCTGATAGATAGGTTGAGAGCATTTTTAATTAAGGGCAAAAGACACAAGCAAGATTCCTAGAAGCAAGAAATAGTGTAGCAAATAATACTTTGCTATTTTGTAATAATTTCATTCTAAGACATCTTGAGACCTTCCCACCTAAAGACAAAACCTTACAGTGAAGTTTTCTTTTCTTTGTCCTATACTTCTTTACTGGTGTATTACAATGAGTTGTTTAATTGTCTAGTGTCTGTGATAGTCTCATTGATGGCAGGGAGAAAATTATATTTATTTTTATATCCTTGGAAACTTATCTTTGCACCCCTAGCATCTGATCCCTGGTAAGCTCTCCAGAAATATTTGTTGAGGGGCGCCTGTGTGGCTCAGTGGGTTAAAGCCTCTGCCTTTGGCTCAGGTCATGATCCCAGAGTCCTGGGATAGAGCCCTGCATTGGGCTCTCTGCTCAGCAGGGGGACTGCTTCCTCCTCTCTCTCTGCCTGCCTCTTTGCCTACTTGTGATCTCTGTCTCTCAAATAAATAAATAAAATCTTAAAAAAAAAAAAGAAATATTTGTTGACTGTGTGAAGGTATCATTGATAAGAACTATATGGCAGAAAATTGTCTATAGCAAACTGATTCTTCCATTAGGGAATAATGAGTAGATGGAGCAGAATCCGAATGTGTAGACTCTTGAAGGCAGAGGAGTAGCAAAGAGGAAATCAATGAAAACTTTTAAAAGCAGTAGACAGAACTGCTGAAAGCATTACTTACGAAAACTCAAACTGGCAGTGACATATATGTTGGAATAAATTAAAAATGGATTAGGGGATCCACTGAAATTATTATTAAAGCAGTCTAGTTATGAGGAGATAAGGATCTAGAACCAAGCACTAAGAATGTATGGGGAAAAGGCACAAATGCCAAGTGAATGACTCTCTGGAGTTGGCTATGTCAAGAATCAAGAAGCATGAATCCACAATTATTTTGTAAGTGTAATAACAATTAAAATGTATTGAATCACAGTTACAGTTTGCATCAGTCACCTTGATTTAATTTCTAATTCAATCTCATTTATTCTCCACAACAATTGTATCAGATAAGAAATATTATCATCTCTATTGTACTGATAGGGAAATAGTTGAGAGAAGTTTAGAAATTTGTTCAAGGGCACACTGCTAGCAAGTAGCAGCCCCACCTCAGAGCCTATGCCCCTAGTCCATGCCACCTCTGGAGTCAGGACAAATGTTCTTTAGACAGATAGAAACATCAGTAGAATACAAGAGACTGCTTTTGGGTATCTGAATTTTATATATCACTGGAAAGACTCACATTGTATCTTGGAGAGCTTGGAGATTGCTTTAATAAATGATCAGTCCTTTAAATGGTCTGTTAATGGACCACTTAAAATGCAGTCCCATCAGTAAGGTAGAAGAGGCTTTCCCCCTGAGAGGACAGGGTGCCGTAGGAAGCCAGTCAATGCCCTCTGAGGGCACAGCCAAGACAGTGCCGGGGAGCTGTTACCCAAGGCAAGTTGCTGCCTGCTAAAAACACCATGACCTGGGGGTCAAGACTGACTGACCTTCCGCCTTGTAAAGCCTGCAGTTAGAGTGAATTATTTGACCCACAGAATTCGGAGGGCCACGTAAAAGCTGTGATGTGCTTTTCTTCTTTTTATCTTTGACCAGCTCACTGAGGCTCTAGGGGTTCTTCAGCCTGGAAACATCACACACGACCCCTGGGCTTTGGCTATGATGTGGTGGTTGTTGTGTTTTCTGTTGTTTTTGTTTTTAAGCTTTAGGCAAGTCTTCTGTCTGCTTTGTCCATTGTTGCATTTACACTCTGTGGTGGTTTACATGCTAGTCTCAAAGCAAAAAAAAAAGTGTAACCACATAAAACCATATAGTGAATTTGGGTGATACATTTAAAAAGGGGCTGGTTTTGAAGGCTGAAAAAAACTGGGACCAGAACTAAAACATTCAGAATTATAACTTATGTTTTTTTAATTAATTTATTTATTTTTATTACTTCTGTTTCTCTCTCTTGTTCTCTCTCCGAATAGACTTTCTGGATAATTCACTGTAGAAATAAGACTGAGATCCCATAACTTTATTTTGTTATTACTGAGGTATTAGAGTTGAACATGATTGCTTCAGCTTTTCATGTTTAAAAATTTAAAGCATTTTATTTGCTTAAGAAAATGAAAGAAAGCTGAAACTGAGAAAGAGTCTGTAAATGAGTTTGTCTTTCTTCCCCTCTGAAATTTAGAGCCCCATATACCCTTGCCTCTGTGCAGGAGCTGGTTGGCTCCCAGTTACTATTTTCCATAAGTTCATAAAAATAATTTAGGATTGGTCAGTACACATTTTTTTTCCTTGTTATCTAATCATTTGATTTGATTGTAAATGAGTTTGTAAGATCACCTTAGTTAAGGACATACATAATTCTGCTGTGTATAAATAGGGATTTGGGGGCACAGGATTTTACCTTTTCCTTCCAGACTGCCGGATAACTGAAACCCTTTGTTCAAACAAGGCCAGCAGAGCAATGCTTGACACAGTTCGCTAAGCAAACCTGACACACTCACCTAAATGCACTTACGTCCTTTTGCAAAAATCCTTTAAAGATATTTTTAGTTTTTGTATTGAATACCAAAGCAACATGTGAGAATTACAATGATGATTAATCTGTTGTCTTGAGACATAAAAATAATGCAGACACAGTAAAGTAGAAATTAGGAAGCCTCAGGTAAGCAACAAATTAAAATACGTATGATAATACTGGTAGGTCCACACTACAACTCAGTTGATCTGTGTTAGGAAATCAATACCAGCACATTGGATTATAGCTTCCTATGCATGGAAAACAATCTTGAATCTACTATTTATAATGGTCATTCTTGATAACAAAAACTTGTGCTGAAGTTTTAAATGTGCCTCTTATGTAATGTTTTTAAATCTTTCTAGTAAGTCTTTTTGATAGTACTTTCTCTCTCTCCCCCCTATCTCTCTCTCTTTTTTTTGCAGGTTCGTCTCTTCCCATTCACTGATAATTTACTTACTGTCAATTTACTTACTGTCAAGACACCAAAATTTAAAGGCCATTTTCCATTACATAACTATAGTGTAAGCAAACCTGATGTTACACTTTCTAGCTCCAGAAAATTTGTGCAGACATTTGAGAATGTGATCCCACTGGGATAGTAAAATTTGTCTGAAGGGTTTTATCAACTGGCATATACTTTTAAACAACATAGAGAGTCAGAATTTGGGGGCATTAATTTTAAAGATGAAATTAGCATCGACTCAGAAAAGATTTGTTTATTTTTCAGTTTTTCTGACCATTTATATTTTAATTTTGTTTTTTATTTATCATATGGAATGTATCTGGTTGCAGAGATTTTGACCATGAGCTCTGGCCCTGAAAACTAAACATTTAAAAAAACACTGCAAGTAGAAATGGAAAATCTCACATGCTTTATGATACCAAGCACAATATTAATACTGCAGTGAAAGATGTTAAAGCAATGCACAATTAGGAAATTTTGATATTAACACTATGCATTCATTAAATGCAAAACCAGGCTAAACGTATTTCCTTAGGGCTTTGATGATCTGTGTTTTTAAACGTTGTCTTTTCAGTTCCTGTGAGGTAACAGTGATACCTCATGAAATCTGTTCCTTTTTATATACAAGACACACACACACACACACACATTCATTCACACATAGAGTCAAAGTCAATGGCAGTGGGTGGTTTGTGTCAGGGCAGTTTTGACGCCCCTCTCCCAGAACAAGATAAATGTAAGTGACGAAGAGCTCCTGGGGTTGGTTGAACTCATTTTGTATTCAACACTCTGCCTGGCCCCTTTCTCTTCTCTTTCTCCCTCTCTTTGTATGTTCAAGCCTACTTGAGTTTCTTTTTTCTTTTGTAGAACTTGGTTCTTTTGATGTGTTTCAGGGCACGCCCTGTGGCAAAGAGAACTTCCCAGGAATCGGAAACATAAGCCCACGGGGCTGAGGCAGCTCCTGTGCCACGCTCAGGCCCAGGAGCTGGATTTTCTGTCTCCGAAACAGCATCTAGATGAACAGAAGAGCAGGGGCAGGCTTGCAATATATTCCACAGATATTCTTTACTAGGGATGTACATTATAAAATTTAATAGTAAGGGAGGCCCTTTGGGGAGATTTGTGATGAGACTTGGAACCTGAGATATGTTTAGATGCATTTGTCTGTTTGTTAGTTTAGCCACATTCCCCTGTAATTTATAAATTAATTTGTTTCCATCTTGCTGCTCTTAGGGCATCAACATAGCTGAGATTTTCAAGGACACGTGGCCCTGTGCGTTGAAATATGAGGTGAGAATGTGCAGTGCTTTAACCTTCTATTTACTTATGCATGAAGTTGAAAGAAATGCTGCTGTTAAGTATTGTCAAACTAGTGTTAGAAGGCAAGATCTATATTATTACTAGAAAGTCTAGATAGGAGGAGGAGTTAATTGTTTTATATCCCATATCAGTATTTCTATTTTCATAAATTAAAAAAATATTTAATAAGATGGTGTTATGTCTTATTTAAAATATCTGTTTACTCACTTATTATACCTTATGTGGCAAATCTTTCAGGACTATGTCACTGAATTAGAACTTGGAACTGAAAATAAAACAAAACAAAACAGAAAATAAGGAAAAATGGACCAGTTTCAGTTTACACATACACAAACTTACCACTTGAAGGTGTCCAGATAATAGTTAAATTCAATTTTTTACCCAAGTTTCTAAAAGAAACATTTTATTTTTAAAACCAAACAAGTGAGAAAGCACAGTGGCTACAAATTTAGTAATTATCTGGTTTGTTCAATTGGTTTAGAGAACCAGTTTATATTCATTAGGTGTATAGTTTACTTTTGCATAAATGAGTTCACTCTTGTGCTGCTAGGCCTCCTGAAAAATAATATGCTAGCGGCTGAATAATCTAGGGAAAAAAAGGTAATTTGATAGGCAAATGCTTGATTATTTTCGATTAAATTAAATTCAGTTTAGTAAATGTATTGAGCACTATTTATGTTTGTGCAAATAACATTATGTGTTAACTCATAGGAAAATAAGCAGTGGTATCATTGAATCCATTCAGCATTTTCCAACATATTTTATGCTCAGATAACAAGTCAACCAGCTAAATGCCCCAATGTTTTTTTTTAACTTTGGCTTCTATGTCTGCAGCTTAAAAGAAAGACAGAAAATGATTTCTGATATAACCCAGTTATGCAAATATTGGTCAAATACATGTTTTTAGCAATAACACGAGAGGATTATTTCGACAAATTGGGAATAACCATAAGAAAACTTTTATAATCTTTAAAAGAAATAAAAAGAAAACTTTTATAACTACAGTGTCTCTTGAGTTTCTTCCATATGTATCTGAGTTACTAATTAATGAAACTTTGTGCAAATATCTATATGTAACATAAGAAAAATTTTTCTGATATGAGAAAAGGCTGGGGATTCACCATACTCATTTAAATGTTACCTAGAGGGGCGCTTGGGTGGCTTAGTGGGTTAAGCCTCTGCCTTTGGGTTGGGTCATGATCTCAGGGTCCTGGGATCGAGTCTCCCATTGGGTTCTCTGCTCAATGGGGAGCCTGCTCCACACCCCCCCCCGCCCCACCTGCCTCTCTGCCTACTTGTGATCTCTTTCTGTCAAATAAATAAATAAAATCTTAAAAAAAAAATGTTATCTAGAAAGTTTAATGGGTCTGTTTTACTTACACAAAAAACATATCCCTCATACAAGTACGCAGAGAAGAGTAAGAAAGAAGTATGTTTATCTTTCCGATGCCATGTAAACTGATCCTATGTCCGTCGTTCATGTTAAATAGTGTTTCTAGATACTGAACGCTTCCAAATCATTTGATCATAAATTCGATAAGATATGCAGGTGCCTATCGGACTTTGCAATGTTTTTCTGCATTAGGCAGTGACTGTGTGCAAAGGATCATGTAATGTTCTCATCCTGTTTATAAATGTCAGTGAAAGCTTCAGTTCTGAAGGAGCGATGAGCACTGGACCTCCTGGTTTGCACAGGATCACGGCTGGGTGTCACACTTCCCTCGCCAATTGTCATGTCATATATTTTCATGGTGCTAGAAATCTTGTCTTGCTATGCTTCCAGGGGTTTTCTACCTTTTCCTTCTTTTCTGCAGAGCTGTTATCTTTAACCCACGAAATGACATCAAAATTTGGCGTGACAACTATCAGACGAACACATTCTCTACATATTAATCCGAACCCTGGAAATACAAGAGCTTTTATTTTTTTAAACTATGCAAAATTTAAGAGAAAATAAGCCTTTTAAGGTAGAGTGAGAAGTTCTAGACCTAGCAATGCTTCCATTTATTTGAATAATCACTAAAATAAGATTTGGTGTCTCATCGGAAAGTGTAACAGCCATGTAGAGAAACGTCTTGGGAAAACAGATACCTATGGATTTTTTCAAGTATTTTTCTTTTTCTTTTCTTTTTTTGTTTTTAACATTTTGTTTATTTATTTGACAGACAGAGATCACAAGTAGGCAGAGAGGTAGACAAGGAGAGAGGGGGAAGCAGGCTCCCCACTGAGCAGATGCAGGACTTGGTCCTAGGACCTTGAGATCATGACCTGAGCTGAAGGCAGAGGCTTAACCCACTGAGCCACCCAGGTGCTCCGCAAGTATTTTTCTTTTTAAACAAAAGCAAAACGTAACAATTGGGTTAGAAAATAGTTGACTGAATTCAGAGTTTCAAGTAAACTTTTTATTACATCAAGAGTAAAAGGGTATATACTTGAAATACCACTTCTATCTAAAATAGCACATCTAGGGCGCCTGGGTGGCTCAGTGGGTTAAGCCACTGCCTTCAGCTCAGGTCATGATCTCAGGGTCCTGGGATCGAGTCCCGCATCGGGCTCTCTGCTCAGCAGGGAGCCTGCTTCCTCCTCTCTCTCTGCCTTCCTCTCTGCCTACTTGTGATCTCTCTCTGTCGAATAAATAAATAAAATCTTAAAAAAATAAAATAAAATAAAATAGCACATCTATCCAAATAATCCTATTCATTTACTTTTATTGATTAAGTTTATCAGCTTAGTTACATATCCTTTATTTCACTACTGGAACTGTGAAATGATTCAATTTTTCAGAATTTTAGTTATTAGCTGACTTCCAAAAATTTTATTTATTTTAAAAATAGTTGCTTGGCAAACCATAAGTGATTCTTAATCTCATAAAACAAACTGAGGGCTGCTGGAGGGAGGGGGGTTTGGAGAAGGGGGGTGGGGTTATTGACATTGGGGAGGGTATGTGCTATGGTGAGTGCTGTGAAGTGTATAAACCTGGTGATTCACAGACCTGTACCCCGGGGGATAAAAATATATTATATGTTTATAGAAAATTAAAAATTAAAAAAAATAGTTGTTTGGCTTAATTTAATATTGTTTGTCCTTTTGTATCTAATTCTTCCCCTCTCCCTTCTGTGTCTGCGTGGATGTGACCTAAATATTTTTCTAAAGAACAATGGGGTGGTATTTTGTACAGTTTCCCCTCGAGCTCACTACCCATTCTGAGGGACTTTAAGGATCATCTATTCCAAATTTCTCATCCACACAGGAGGAAGACTTGGAGAGATGACATGAATTTTTTCCCTCAGATATAGCATTCTAGTAATTCCTCAGTAGAGATGATTTGACTGGAAAAATCCACATGGAGTTACAGAAATACAGCACCACAGGACTGAAGACATTGCTGCACTGTGACTCATTTACAATAATAAACTTCCATAAACACTATCTTATAACCACAACAGCACCATGAGGTGAGAATCATTAATGGTAGATATCATTTAATGGGTGAGATAAGTTCAGGATCATTCCGTGGTTTTCCCAAGATCAGACGGCTAAAGCATCTGAGCTTAACTTTGAACTCCTGTTTTCTGATTCCTGAGCCTTGGTGAGTAACCACTGTGTGTACTGCATATAACTGCTTTTCTCTCTCTTGTCTTTCTCCATTCTTAGACAAAAAGCAGGAACTGTTGTTATTCACCTTTGTAAGTCCAGAACACTTGGATAATGAGGGGCATTCAATAAAAGACTGAAAACAAATAAACCCAGGGCTCTGGCTGACTGGTTCAGCTCTGTATCTTCTATACCACCCCTCCATTCAGAGGGCAGGAGGAGGCATTTGAGAAGGTGGAGGAAGGCTGTAATGTCATAGGTACAGAAATGCTTCAAAGCAAAACTTACTCTGTGTTGTCAATAACATAAGTAAGATCAATTCTGCCACCTGAGGACAGAATTCAGTTCCCTGACACACCTGATACCTAAGTCCTCCATGTGAGGTGCACAAGGCACAGTCTGTAAACTCACCTGTGATTTAAACTCGACTCACCGTCCTTAGTGAGGTTCTCCTTCCCCTCCCCACACACGCACGCCCTCAAATTGGTTTGGCCCAACGTCCCGGGTGTTCAAACACCAACTACTGTTTCTAGAGGTTTCTCTAGTCATGGGTTCACACTGGTTTTCTACGAGATGCTCATGTCCCAGGCTGAGCGAAGAATCTCTTTCAAGTCCAAAGGCTTTGTTGCTTCACTGACAGCCACTTCTTCCCCAAACCATCCATCCCCCTTTCCTTCCTTTTTTTTTTTTTTTTTTTAAATTCTGGGGGACATGTTTGCCCCTCTTAGCTTGATGCTTCCAGAATAGCTCTCTGGCATTTCTGCATCTCTAGATCTTCTAATATCATCTCTGGTAACTTTAAGTTTGTGATACGGGCAGGAAAAGTACCTGCCAGCTCTGCTTTCCACTTCGTAAAATCCCCCAGGCACAAACCACAAAGGTTTTGGGAGTAGGAAGGAGGGAAAACTGTAGAAAACAGAACACAGAACCGTGTTTCAAAAATATCCTACCACAGATGTTTTTTGAATTAATGCATGAGTGGTTCTGACACAGTCACCCTGATGAAATTATAATTGTTAGTTTGTAGGGGGTTTTCTTTTTGTCTTTCCAAGGGCAAACTGCCTTGGCATCTCCCCACCAATTGCTATTGAGACATTTCTCTGCGGGGTCTCTAGGAAAGGCAGCTCACAGCTCAAACACACCACAAACTCTCTGTCCTGGAGGAACTGAATTAGAGCGTCTAGAAAAAAGAAATTTTATTTTTAAACATGCATTAGACATAGGAATTGCTTTGTTATCAAAATCTCAAAAAGCAGGTACTTTGACATATCAGTGGACGTATAACAATATTATAATAAAACTTTGAATTTGAAATTTGAATAGTGACACAATACCCTTTTGGAACTGCATTCCCACAAAGGCCCATTCTTTGCCCTGCGAGTCTCAGATCAAATATTACTGCCCCAGGGAGGCCTTTCCTGCCCACTCTATCTATCTCCTACTTTATTTCCTTCACAACCGTTTCACTATCTGTAATTAGCTTTTGTGCAAAGCAGAATTCTAAGATGGCCCTCAAAGTTCCCACATGCTGCTAGATGAGTTCTGTATAATCCTCTCCCCTCGAGTGTAGGCAGGACCTGTGAGTATGATGGACTATCACTCCTGTGATTAGGTTACTAATCAGTTAACTCTGAGTTAATCACAAGTCAGAGGAGCTGGTTGAGCCTGACCTCATCAGGCAAGCCCCTAAAAGGGACGGGGCCTTTCCCTAAGTCGGAGATTTGAAGCACTAGAGGGCTTATGAAAACGGCCAATTGGAGAGGGTCTGTGAGGGGCCCCTGACCGACCAAACATCAGCGGAAGAGAAGAGGGGATGCGGAACCTATGACTACAAGGAATGGAGTTCTTTCAACACCCAATGAACTTAGAAGAGACTCCCTGGCTCCAGGAATGGATACAAGTCAGCCGACAGCTTTATTCCAGCCTTGTGGGGAACACCCCCCCATCCCCCAGGCAGAGAACAAACTTGGGTCCCTCCAAGCGCTCCCTGAACTCTTACTCTTTCCCCCGCCTGCTGGGCCACACTGTTACCTCAAAGTTCGCTCATAAAGTCAAAACAATCTACACAGTTTCTACATGAACTACTTGCCATTAATACTCGCTTTTAAGACGCAACTGACTGCGTCATACACATATTCCCATGCAGTCGTATTATTTTTAGATCTCAAGGTTAATAATATTTATAGAAACCAAAGAGCAGCTTGTCCTGATCCACCTGGTTATAAGAATGGTAATAAAAACAAAAATAAGATGTTAGAAATATACAGTAATTTTGATTAAAAAATGACATCGAGGGGCACCTGGGTGGCTCATTGGGTTAAAGCCTCTGACTTCAGCTCAGGTCATGATCCCAGGGTCTTGGGATTGAGCCCCACATCAGGCTGTCTGCTCAGTGGGGAGCCTGCTTCCACCTCTCTGCCTACTTGTGATCTCTGTCTGTCAAATAAATAAATAAAATCTTAAAAAAAAAATGACATCGAGCACTAAAAGTAAATTTGAAATGTTAATTATGGATTTGTTGACACTTATTTAAATAAGTAACAAGTTTAAGTTTAAATTGTAGGAACAAGTCCTTTAGCAAAATGGATGCTAGCAGCTTTTCGTGTTATTTTCTCCTGGTTTTTTTTTTTTTTTTTTTTTTTTTTTTGCTACTTTTCACATCATTAAAACCTGTCATCAAAGTGGAAATTAAGTGAATGGCTTACGATTGATATGTAGTACTACCATAAGGTAATAGCGTTTTATGAAAAGAAAAAGGTTATTTTTAGGAGACTGTTCAAAGCAACTAGGATTAAATATATCCTAACTAAGTGATTCTGTTCATTTTTTTTTCATGTTTCTATCTCGATGCTACGAATATCTTACATGAAAAATGTTACTGATATTTTCAACTTAAAATGAAACATGGTTATCCGTTCTGATCTCATAGGCCATTAGTATTCGCTTTCTAGAGTAAATAAGAAAGTAATAATAGTCAAGAGCTGTAGAGGCGTGCTCAAATGTGACGGACGAACTGGGGAATGCGACAATTATGAGTTCTTCTCCTCTTTCTCTACTGAGTCTTCCATTCGAGAAGAATATCCTAGTGGAACAACAGATGCCAAGAATCATGAGGAAAGGAGGGGGATAGGGCAAAAAAGAAAAGAAGCTGGCCAGGCGCGATTTAAATCCTGAGGGCATGTGGCCATGTTACTTAATTTGAGCAGCATTATGCAAAACAAAACAAGAATTATCTGCGAGTTGGCAAAGCCTGCTTGAAAGTGCAGGCGAGGGAGAAACCAAGTTAGAGTGCAGCAGATCTAAGACACGCTCACTGAGGTGCTTTGAAGAAAGCCAGCCGCACGACCCCCATCCCCAAACATAAATAAACTCCAAACAGACTCATTTGCCATGAAGGATGAAATGTGGAGGTGCCGTGGCGCCTGGGTCTCTGCCTCTCCGTGGCTCCTTTCCCCAAGTCGTTCTGGTGGGTTTTTGTGTCCCAAAGTTGTCCCTATGCAAACAACAGGTTGAATATTGTAGGTATGGGTTATTAAAGTGTCCCTGGGACAATGGCAGTCTGTGTCCCATTTGTAACGCTTGGATTAATCTTTGGAAAGTGCACACAAAATGTGACATGATGTTGGCTTCCAACATTATTCAGTCTGCATAGCAGCAAATCCTGCCCTGTCTCCCTGGAAATAAAACTCCACAGACCTATCACCGCCATCTAAAAAGGAACCTATCATTTATGCTCCAAAGTAGAGACACCCTGATAGAAATTCGGTTAGGGGTTTGATTTTATAGTTTGGAGAAGCATTTATGATGGAAACAAATTGCATTCTATCAACTTATTCAGTCTCTAGGAAGAAAGTCTGCAATCAGGTGAATCATATATATGCGTACATATGTACATAATGGCTATAGATGGGGAAAGTAAGAAAGCCTTTTTCTTTCAAAGAGAATTCCACTTTAGGTTAAATTGATAACCCACAACTGGTCCCTGATAACAGGCAGGGTTCTTGACATTATCCTTCTTGCCACCTCATTTTCCCCTTTTGATTTTTATAAAGCTCTAGAGGAGAGAGCCAAGATGCGAAAACTGGCTGAGGGAGGCGCGCTGAGGAGACAGGGTGCCCCTCTCATTTCCTTTCCTTTTTCCTCCATCTGAAGAGCTTCTGAAGCTTTGAGAGTCAGCCTCACCTCATCATTCATCAGAAAATTCTACTGAACGTAGGCGTCTTGCGCCCAAAAGGACTAAGCGGCATTGTGGAATTCAGGAAGATGTTTTCTCAAACTCTTTGGTCTTAAGTACATCTCAATATTACAAGGACTATTGAAATAGAGGGGAAAAAGCATGTTAAATTATAGACAGCCATTGGCAATGGTTGGAATTCCCACAGAACCAAGTTGGAAACCAACTCCACACATAGGAAGAATTGAAAGTTGCCTAATGAAATGGGACTGGGGCTGGGAGTGGTGAGTCAGGGCATTGTTCCAGAACAGGGCTTTTAAAGCATGTTATATAGATCAATGTCTTTATCTTCATTATTAGAATCCAATTATTTCCAGTGTAATCTTTTTTGTCTCATAGGGAAATAAGCCATCATCAAAGCAGGTTAGGAATGGCTTCCCTCAAATTCTATGGTACAGATCCATTCTATAGTAATTTTGCATGTGGGCCCATTAAAAGACCAAAGTAAGCAGAATCTCAGTCTTTGGTCTAGAATGGCCACCCATTTTCTTCTTTTATTGCTATTCGGTAAGTAAATTTCATAAATTTTAAGCTGTGGGGTAAATATGTTTTTAAAATACTTTAATCTGTTTGGCATATTGGTCATTGACCTAGGGTTTTGTTTGGAAAAGAACATAGTTTCCATTGAAAAAGTAATTACAGGGGCGCCTGGGTGGCTTAGTGGATTAAAGCCTCTGCCTTCGGCTCAGGTCATGGTCCCAAGGTCCTGGGATCGAACCCCGCATCAGGCTCTCTGCCCAGCAGGGAGCCTGCTTCCTTTCCTCTCTCTCTGCCTGCCTCTCTGCCTACCTGTGATCTCTGTCTGTCAAATAAAGAAATAAAATCTTAAAAAAGAAAAGAAAAGAAAAGAAAAAGTAATTACAGAGGGCTGCAGCTACATCGCATGGATGGATCCTGTTTCCCAAGTTATCTAGAAGAGGTGGGAAAATCCTTGAAATCTGAAGTTTCATGCTTCAGGGACCTCCCTGGAGCAGTAGCTGCAGCGTCAGGCAGAGGAACAGGTGTCCCTCCAGCTGGGGCACCGTGCCTACCATGAATCCTTCTCTCCACCCCCACTCATTCAGCAAGATAGTGTAGTGATATTCAGACTGCACCTTGGTTACAGGAGCTCTTGGTATACAGATTTTCAAAGTGCATGTTGCCCTTTCCTGATCTTTCTTCTTGGGCTTTATTTTTCACCTGTGATATGTCTACTTGGATATATTCTGATAGTCGCATTGTTTTCTGTGTTGTTTGCACATTCACTTTATTTGGAGTTCAAAGTGGGGCAGAAGGAAGTATGGTTGGATTTCCCAAAGTGATTTTTGTTCAGCTTGGACCAAAGGTAAAAGGGGAAGAATATTGGCAGCAATGTGGATGGGGAAGAAAATGACCCAATTCATAATTATGCATCAACCAACTCGGTTTTCAATTTTTATCTTTGTGGTATAAATCAGATAAAACCCAGACTTACAAAAAGGTGATTTAATGAGATCCACAGAGAAAGAAAGAGTCAAGATAATTAGAGGCATCGCCAGATAAACCTTATAATACCACTTTCAAGAGAAACAAGCATTTTCACCAATTGTTGAGAGAGTTGAGAGAGGACTGGGATTAAAACTGAATTTACTTTTGGGGCACCTTGGTGGTTCAGTCAGTTCAATGTCTGTCTTAGGCTCAGGTCATGATCATAGGGTCTTGGGATGGAGCTCTGTTGGGCTCCCTGCTCAGTGGGGAGTCTGCTTCTCCCTCTCCCTCTACCACTCCCCCTGCTTGTGTTCTCTCCCTCTGAAATAAAATAAATGAAATCCTAAAAACCAAACCCAACCCAACCCTGAGCTTACCTTTGCTGAGAAAAGTCTTTAATTTTTTTTTTTTTTTTCCGAAGATCTGGGTAGTGGGTCAGGGTTAGGAGGTGTCATAGGACTTTATATATAAATTAAGGATATTTGAAAACAATGTGGACAAAATATAATCACTTGTTATTTTTATTTCCATGGGCTAAGAAAAAAAACAATAACATGAAATGCTACAACCTTTCAATCTTTTAGAAAGTGTAAGTTAACTATATGTATAGGTTTTAGATACATCTTTGTAAAGAGAGTAAACATTAAAATAACCATAAGGACTTAAATGGTGGGCTCATTTACCACTAAAAAGAAGAATAACGTGTGTTTAATATTTTTTTTTCAAAAGAGGGCTTGACTTTTCACAAAATGCTATTGCTTACAGAAGCCCCAGGGAATTGAAGCTAAAATCTCGACAAATGGTACCACAGCGCCACCGTCTGGCTTTGTAAAAGAGAGCAGGGAGTCCGAACAGAGGAGGACGAAAACTTAATGTTCTTCTCTTCCCTAAAGAGAGATTGGAGGAAACAAACAAACAAACAAACAAGGAAACAAGGGACTCTGTCAGCCCTTGTATTTCCCTCAGCGCTGTAGCCTTGCGTTTGTCACTATTTCAGCTAACATCAAATACTGGTGGCGTCAGAAATTGTCCTGATCTCTTCTTCTGTCTCCACTTTAATTTGAAGAATGAACACATTTTTAGTGGGTAAAATCTTTTATTTAAAGATTTCATTTATTTATTTAACAGAGAGAGATCACAAGTAGACAGAGAGGCAGGCAGAGAGAGAGGGAAGCAGGCTCTCCGCTAAGCAGAGAGCCCATACAGGACTTGATTCCAGGACCCTGAGATCATGACCTGAGCCAAATGCAGAGGCTTAACCCACTAAGCCACTCAGGCGCTCAGGTAAAATCTTTTAAAAAAGGAAATCTAATGTTAGCAATCTTCCTCTTTAATTTTTTTTTTTTTTTGGACAGAAAATAGAAAGTTTTTCTTTTTAATATTAAAAGACTAATTTTCATGTTAGTCTGTAGAGTTTTTTTTTTTTTTTTTTAAATATTTTTATTTATTTATTTGACAGAGAGAGAGTGAACAAACAGCAGGGGGAGCAGCAGGCAGAATGAGAAGCAGGCTCCCTGCTGAGCAAGGAGCCCTATGTGGGGCTCACTGGGATCATGATCAGAGCCTAACTAAGGCAGCTTAACTGACTGAGCCACCCAGGCACCCTGGAGTGTCTAGAAAAGATTTACCTCACTGTTTTCCACCTTGCCTTTGGGTATGATAATGTTGCAGAAGTGTCTTTGCATTTTTTTGTTTTTATTTATTTATTCCTTCTTTACATTCCTAAACCTCAGAGATATTTAGGCTGCAACAAATTCTAATACATGATCAGAAGTACAATTTTGACCCTGAAAGGATGGTGAAGTAGTTTTATTGCATATTTAACAGTCTACTTTCTTTGGAAAAAAAATTTATACTTCTAAAATTTGAATGCTTTTTTTTTTTTTTTTACTTTATATTGCAAAGTTTCACAACTGTCCAAACTTACTAAGTATTAGAGTGGCAAATGCATCTATTTTCACTTGCACATCATTTTCAATGAAGACCTTAAAGTTGGCTTGAAAGATAAAATGTTAGCTTTTACCATATTTTGCACTCTTGCAGCATCTATATTTGATTAATTCCTGAATTTTACTAAACACTAGTGTGCAGAATGATATCATTATAACACTGTTTGGGGCCTCCTGTGAACAAAGAACTATTTTAAGGGCCTTGAACTTAATGTTTTTTTTTTTTTTTTTTTTTTAAAGATTTTATTTATTTATTTGACAGAGAGAAATCACAAGTAGACGGAGAGGCAGGCAGAGAGAGGAAGGGAAGCAGGCTCCCTGCTGAGCAGAGAGCCCAATGTGGGACTCGATCCCAGGACCCCGAGATCATGACCTGAGCCGAAGGCAGCGGCTTAACCCACTGAGCCACCCAGGCGCCCCGGGCCTTGAACTTAATGTTAAGGCATGAAGTCTTTTCAACAAAACTAAGGAGTGTCTTATTTTTATTTCTATTTCATGGATGAGGAAAATGAAATATAGAGACATTGAATAACTTGCCTAGGGTAGCTGACCTGACAAACAATGGATATGAAAGCTGTCCTTTAGACTCCATGTTCTTGATGATAACACTAAAACTATTTTCTCAGTGTACAGTGTTCTAAAATATTTAAAATGTTATGCTTTCTCATATTGCTGTATTTTCTTTGTGTAAGAACCTAGTGTAAAAATATTGCATTTAAATCATCTTATGGGAAATATTTTAATTGTGTTAATTGTTAAACAACATTTTTTGAAAGCTAACCTAAAAAGCAACCATTATGTATATCCCCACCCTTACCCCCCACCCCAAGAAATACACCATGTGCTCAAAATAAGTGACTTATAAATGAACTTCTAGAAATGAGAACTTTTTGTAAATTGAGGATTTTTTATTTTACATTATTTTCAATTTTAGAGTCTAAGTAATCATTTTAGAAAATTATACTGAACTATTCACCTTATTTTATTGTAGTATATTCTAAATAGTAATTAAGAGAAACACTTGCTAATGTTTTAGCTATATACAGAGAAGCCCTTCAGTTTTTTTCTATTTGTTAAAATGTTCAGAGTTTTCTAAAATTCTCTAGAGATTCAGACACTTCTGAAACTTACACTCTATCAATTTTAAAGAGTCTGTGGATATTTGAGTCTTATGTAACAACTGCTCTCCAAAACTACTCATAAATTGATCTTACTGGAATTTTTTTTCAAATACAGTATAGTGTGTCCCATGTTAATCTAACGGAGATAGAACAAAGTGAGGCTATGTAGGATATTTTACTATAATTTCTGTTAATGTTTTATAAAGAAAAAATGTGACACCAAGAATATCCTAAAATGTACTTTTTGGTGCTGAATTGGAAAATTGATGTTGACAATGTTGGGGGGGTCACTGGCTAAGTTCATTTTTGTGTATTAGATAGGAGGAAGCATTAGCTGAATATAAGGCTATGAGTCTATAGAGTGAAGTCATAAATGGAGTATTAGCAATTTCTTTATTTAAAAACTAATTATTAGTTGGTATGGAGCTTGGACAATGTCTTCAATATTTCTAAATATTTTTACATATATAGCGATAGCATTAGTGTTTTTCCTTATTTCCAATTAAATTTCAGAATAGTTAATTTAGATAAGATTCAAAACTGTAAAAATAGCAATTTAAAATAGCAATTAAAAATCATTTCTATGTTTATTTACTGAAAATTTGAATCATTAAAAAAAACCTTTTGGCCATCTAACTAGCATTTGTATTTGTTATTAATTTAGACTATTGTCAGCATACTAATTATCCATGGTTAAACTCTTACTTTGGGGTAGGATGAATATGAAGAAGAGAAAGATTGTGAAGGGAAAAAATTTATTTCTCTTTTCTCCGAAGATGCAGTTACGGAATAATAAAATTATTTGTTCTCCATCATGCGGCCAAGGAACAGTGCAATTCAGACTCCAGGGGTAAGCCTGGTCCTACCTAGAGCCACCACACGAGGGCGTTGGCGGGGATCATTTTCAACAGGAGAACAGTCAATAAATAAGCTTTAGATTTCCCTTATGTTTATGTATATGGTGCCCTTCCTATAAAGGTACTGATATTGACTTACGTGGTGAAGTAGATATTTTCTTATAAGAATATTTTTTGACAGAATTAAGTTGCAAATTTTTTTTTTTTTTAATATCCAGGAGGAAGCCACTAGATTAATTATCCTTCAACGTCCTTAGATTGTGAAATTTCCTGCTCAGAATGTCCATTGCCCATCAACTAGCTTTCCATCTTCTCATGAGGCTTTTCTCTTCTTATCCTGAGACTTCAATTCTGAAAGTTCTGGCTAAACCTAGCTTCTGCCTTTCCAGTGTGTTGCTGAATATATCTACCTGGATATTTTACCTTCATTTCAAATACGATGGAATGAATTTTTTTGTTTGTTTGTTGTTTTCTTTTCTTTCTTAGAAAGAGAGTGTGTGTGTGAGGACAGGAGCAGGAGGGGGGTGGCGAGGGTGAGAGAGAATCCTAAGCAGGCTCCTTGCTCAGGGCAGAGCCGGATACAGGTCTCCATCTTGTGACCCTGAGATCATGACCTAGCCATAATCAGAAGTCGTTGGCTTAACTGACTGTGCCACCCAGAAGCCTCTCAAATATGATATTTTAAAAACCAAATATCATCCTCCACTCCACTTAAAAACTAATCTCCCTGAGTCTACAGTTTCTTCGAATATCCAACCTCAAATTTCTGTCATGATGTTTGTGTGTTCCTTCTCTTTCTACAGCTAAGCCAGCATTAGTAAATATGTGCATGTATTTCCCATTTTAACTTGAGCTCACCATAACAAACCTCGTTTATCTCATGACACTCAATCATTCCGCAAGTAATGGCTCAATAACTTACCACTTTTGAATACCCCACTTGCTGCTGTACTCTCAACACTGACCTCACTACCTGTACCTTCCTGTTGTATTTAACTGTGCTCAAGTCTCTCATGGCTTTGAAACAGACACCCTTCCCAGATCTCATTCTGTTCTTTTTTCTCCTCTCTTTCATCCCTGCGTTCCTTGGAAGAGCAGCATATAAGCCTTTCCACTTCCTCCACCACCTACAGTCTGGCTCACGCATCCACCATTCTTCTCCACGCTGTTCTTGCCAAGATCTGGAAGACCTTCCTTATGCTGGTTGTAATGGGTGCTTTTCCCTCTGAGAGTACCGTTGACAACACTGACCGCTCTCTATCGAAATACTCTTCCCTTGACTTCTGAGACTCCTCGCTCCTCAAATTTTCTTCCTCATTTTCTTTTAGCCAGAATACTCCTCTGTCCTGTGATCAAGTGTTGATCTTTCTCAGGGTTCTGTGTCCAGATCTTATTTCTGCTAAATAGGCTTCTTATTCTTTGGATGATTTTGTTGCCTCTCATGATTTCACTTACACTAAGAACTTTAGAAAAGGCCCCAAACTTAGACCCAGACCCCATTCCCACCAAAGCTCCCCCTAGAATCTTGTCACCCCCTTCTTCTTCTGCAGCTACGAAATGCGACTAGGGCTTGATTGCCACACAAGTTTCCTGACTGGTCTACCTTTCTCAGATCTTGTCCTATGCAAAAGCTTTCTCCAAGGGCAGCTCTAATGATTCTTTAAAATAGGAATATGGGAAAGTCATTACTTCACTCTAAACTCTTCAATGGCTACCTCGTCATGCCTGGAAATTTATTCCTAAAAAATACACATTTTTTAATGTGGTTTATGGAGCATTTTGAGGACCGTTTTTTACCCCTTCAATTTACTCTCTTGATATTTTCTGTTCCCTCTGAGTTCCAATTTGGGGTGACTTCTTTCAGTTCCAGAAACAAATCTTGCCCTCTGGCTTTAGGTCTTTGCATATGCTCACCCCCTTCCTTTTGCCTGACCGACTCTCAATTATAGCTTGGAATCCTGGCTAGGGAGCTTTTCCTATCCCTGATCTAGGTTGCAAATCACTTTGCATTTCCATTACTATAGCACTTACCACAATTTATTGTCATTGCCTGTTAAATTGTCTGCCTTCCCCAGTAGACTGTAAACACTATCATATTACTAATATTCACAGCTGTTCAAAAATGGAATAGACTATAAAAGAGACTACACTCAAACATTAGGTAGGTGGTTGAATTTGATTTTTATAGTTCTGTCATCTTATGTTCTTACTGCTCTTCATGGGCCATATGTTGCAACCAAATTATTTGATTTTTCTCAAATGTGTTTTATGCTTTCCTTCTCTGTGAGTTGGACCATATCTTTCCTTTCGCCTAAAAATGTTTTTCCCCCTATTCTGTATCTTTGGAAATTATACTTCTTGTTAAATCTAGTTCCTATTCCATCTTCTCCACAAAGATTTTTTTACCTCCCCTGTGAAGAAAGGTCTTGCTTATCTCCAAATTCTCAAAACACTTTAGACTTCTTATAGTACTTATCATGTATCATTTAAAATCACTGTATTTTGGGGCACCTGGGCTCTCAGTCAGTTAAGTGTCTGCCTTTGGCTCAGGTCATTATCCCAGGGTCCTGGGACTGGGACTCCTTGCTCAGTGGTGAGCCTGCTACTCACTCGGTCTGCTGTTCCCCTGCTCATGTTCTCTGCCTCTGTCAAATAAATAACTCAAATCTTAAAAAAAAAACACCCAAAACATAAAATCACTGTTTTTCAATAAAAGGACACCTGGAAGAGTACCATCTCTCCCTTCAATACCTATAATATGTTGCATCCCTTTTATGGAATCCATCATGCTTTGCCTTATGTTGTAGTTATGCATATGCATGACATCTTTTCCATAATAGCTTTGAGATCTTGCATGCTTATGTCTATGTTCTGCACTGCCTAGCATCTTGGCATGTGTGGAGATATTTGTGCGTGTGTGTATATATATATGATGGACTCTGAAAATGTTACGAACTGGTTCTCACCTTATTTTCTATCTGTTTCCATAGGACCTTCTCTTTCAAGCCAAAGAGCCTTATTCTTGACCCCAAACTTGTCCATTATATTTTCCCATTTCCTCTTTGCACATAGCTGTTCGCGTGCACATTCATATTTCTCATTGTCAAAATCCTACCTCCTTGGCTCAAATATTGCTTTCTGTGAAGGCTGTCTTAGTACTTCCTGCCAGGAGAGATGCTTGGCCGAGGTGCTTCGCCATTTGTTAGCGGACCATAGAAATACCATGGGTGGGGCACGCCCCGGTGGCTCAGTGGGTTAAAGCCTCTGCTTTCGACTCGGGTCCTGATCCCAGGGTCCTGGGATCGAGCCCTATAGGGGCTCTCTACTCAGGGGGAGCCTGCTTCCTCCTCTTCTCTCTCTGCCTGACTCTCAGCCTACTTGTGATCTCTGTCTGTCAAATAAATAAATAGAATCTTAAAAAAAAAAAAATGCCATGGGGGGAAAAATGAAATCCTAGAGTGACCTGACCTGAGAAGTAATATAGTAAGATCACCTAGGAAGATGTTTAGGAGGGATATGTGCTGGGAAAGAGTGAAGTTTGTAATGTTTTCCCACAGGGGCTAGCGTGTTTAAACTTGTCTGGTAGCAGTAACGCTGGAAAAAAGGGGGTCAGGTAGGAGAGCATCATGTGAGGTGACTCGACAGGGCTTTGTTTTTCCAGTGTTTCCATTAGAAGGATGCTAAGGAAGCAGCGAAGAAGACGGAAAGCTCGCTGACATCATTGACAAGATGAAGAACCCAGCAAACCTGTTGGACTTTGAGCAGTGTCTACGGCAGATGCTCGTATGGCGGGTATCAGACTCTGTTTCTGTTTTCTAAGCGACTAAGACGCAGGCATCATTTATAGTAATCTTTTATGAATATTTTATTTACCACTTATAGTTTTTGTATCAAAAATACAGTCAGCTTGTAAGGACCAGCTGATTTTTATGGATCCGCATAGTGTTCAAATCCCCCTGCAGCAGTGAAGGCCTTTTTACCTTCCATCTCTCTTTGATGTCCGGAGCAGCCTGCTGTGATGGAAAGGGCATGAGTTTCTGAGTGAGAGTTATGTGGATTTGAATTCCATTTTGGTCACTTAATATTTGCATGACCTTGGCCAACTGACTTAACTTTCTAGAGACTGAGGTTGTGTTTTGTTTTTAAACTGTTCGATCAGTATCAGTAACAGCAAATTTACAAGTGAAACCTGTAGGTTGTTCCTAGCACTGTGTCCAGTATATGGTCAGCATGCCCTCCATCCCCAAGGTTGTTAAATTTAGGAGAACATATATATTGGCTTGTAAAGGACAAAAATTGATGCTGAAATGGGCAACTTACATCTTCAGATGAGAATGGATTAAAGCCCCTACACCTGAAATAATTCTAGCTAAATATATAGGCCATATATTTCATGCAGCACAATTCAGAAATGTGTGACTCTGCAAACTACCTTGACATTCTTACCTTGGGCAGATATTCAATACAATGTGTGTACACAGTTTGGGTGCTATCTCTTTTATAGGAAAAGAAAGAGTAGTTGTGTGTATGTGAGTGTGTGACTCATGGCTTGTATTTTAAGTGAGACCCTGGGGCAAGAGTAAATTGTAAGGGATCGTATTCTCAAACCATTTGAAAAGCAGGTTTTATCAAAGTTATTCTTGATTCAGAGAGATACATGCTACCTATTTCTTGCTTTGTATTTGATATATGACATTTTTTTTTTTTTTGGCTTGGAATTGGAAACCATCTTTGACCTTTTAAAAGTGAAACATTATCATCACCTGAGTGTTGAAAGACAGTTAAAACTGACAGACAACATCCTGAACCAAATCCCAGTAGTCTTTTTGATGGCCTGCTTGGTGAGAGCTAACCTCTTAAACTCTCAGAGGTTAAGATTGGTGATGACGAGTATTTCAGACGTACCTTTTGATTTTCTTATAGTACTCTTAACTGCGTTAGTGGATGCTTTCTGAACTCTTGAGGGGAGAGATTCAGAACTAAAAGCACACAACAGTTACAGGAACCAAACATGTTAGTTCCACAGATGTTTGATTTCACTTATAGTTCCAAATATACTGGCTTTCACATAGTGGGTGTTTGTAAGGATTGGGCTTATTTTAATCTGTTCCTTTTATTTTTTTATTTTTTATTTTTTTTAAAGACTTTATTTATTTATTTGACAGAGAGAAATCACAAGTAGATGAGAGAGAGAGAGGGAAGCAGGCTCCCTGCTGAGCAGAGAGCCCGATGCAGGACTCGATCCCAGGACCCTGAGATCATGACCTGAGCCGAAGGCAGCGGCTTAACCCACTGAGCCACCCAGGCGCCCCTAATCTGTTCCTTTTAAAAGACAAGTTCATGTTTAAATTTTTTTTTTTTTTTTTTTTTTTTTTTTTGGCTTTCTAGTCAGTATGACTGTTCCCTGGTCATTTCAGTAAAGCAAAGGGACTCTGTTCTAGCTCATCCTCTCCTTTAAGGACATTGGAGATACTGGGTGTATTTCAAGGCCAGTTATGGGATCTGAGTCAGGATCACCATATATAAGACAGGATAGTTTGGTCAATTCTGAGTATTCACTGTGTGGGAAATGGGATCAGCCTCAGGTGAGAAAAGGCGAGGAGGCTTGTTCAGCAGCATTTCAAAGAACCAGTAGGGGCAACTTTCAACACATTACAAAGACCAACCGTGAGGAAAAATAATCAAATGGACAATCAAAATTGTTGAATTCGGGGCGCTTGGGTGGCTCAGTGGGTTAGAGCCTCTGCCTTCAGCTCAGGTCATGATCCCAGAGTCCTGGAATAGAGCCCCCCGCATCAGGCTCTCTGCTCAGGGGGGAGCCTGCTTCCTCCTCTCTCTCTGCCTGCCTCTCTGCCTCCTTGTGATCTCTGTCTGTCAAATAAATAAATAAAATCTTAAAAAAAGTTGTTGAATGCGCTAATGGACTACTTTGAGAACACGTCGGAGTTGGGGTTGTGGCGGTCTGTGAGGATGTGCTATTCGAAGGTGAGGGAAATCATAACTAGAAGTGAGATATGTGAAGAGATGGAAGTGGAGCTGCTCAGACTGAGACCCAGGGAGCCTCCCCTCCGCGGCACGCCAGCCCCGTAAATCCCTAAATCCCGAGGAAAACCATCCGGAATCTGGGGAGCGAAGTTTAAAAATCATAGACTCTGGATAACCCCTCCCCCCATCTCTTCAGAGTCCCTCACTTAGACGCTCCTAATGACGGAAAGCAATTCTCAATTCTATGATTTCTTCTCCTTAACCCTCAAATGAAGAAAAAAGTAAAGAATTAAACAACCTATTCTGACTAGCACTGTTTGGTAGTTCCTTCCTTCCTTCCAGATTATTTCTGTTTTTCTAGCATCTGAATTTGAAAAATCAGTCATATTTGGTTTCTTTTTCCCTTGTACAGCCCCCAGTTAATCTTCAGTTAATTCAGTTAACTGAATTAGGTTCTCTCTATTCTCCCTTCAGAACACATCTATCATCTGTATCTTTTTTTCCTTTTTTGGGCTATTGCAGAAGTCCAGATCACGCCTGAATTATTGCACAGGCTTTTGACTGGCCTCTTTATCATCGTGTTCTATGAATTTCTACCAGCTTGATCTTTTTAAACCCCCCCTTTTAGAGCATGTTTCTCCTTTGGTAAAAATCTCCAGTGGCTCCTCCTTGCCCACGCTGGAGGTCTCCACACACTCCGTGCTTACGAGTCTCTGTGAATAGCAGCCCGGCCTCAATCTGATGGTTCAGGGCCTGAAATTCAAATGGAGGCATGGCCAGAAACGGACACTCCCCGCCACTCTCCTAGAACACTCAAGATGGTGGCAAGTATTTAGGGTCAAGGGAGGGTGGGAAAGTGGCTGCGCTTTGATCCCAAGTTTGGTTGACATCTGGCTCTGTAATCAATCTGCTGGATCTAGTAACAGGCATTTCACTTTGCTCAACTACTCCAGTGGTTTCTGGGCTCTAACAGCATCTATAAAGCCTTATTAGTTGGGCCTTGTGTTACCTTCCTGAGCTCTCTCTCTCACCCCTCATTCTGATTCAGCCACACGGATCATCCTCCTGTTCTTCAGATATGCCCAGCACACTTCTGCCTCAGAGCCCTGGTACTAGCTGCTTTCAACATCTGGAATATTCTTTCCTCAGATGGCGATCTGGCCAACTCTCTTCCTCTTTCAAAGACTTCGGTCAAATGTTAACTCATCAGTGAGGCCACTCATGGGCACCTTATTAAAATAGCAAATGCTTACTCTTACTTTAAGTTTCCCACTGCTTTTGTTTTTCTGTACAGCACTTATCAGCTATTTGACTAATATACCTCACTTGTTTATCCCATTTGCTGCCTGTCTTCTCCCAATGACTGTGAACTCCATGAGGGCAGGGAGTCTTGTTTACTGTGTATCTCCAGCATCTAGGATAGTGTTTTGCACATAGCAAGATCTCGGTGAACATCTGTCGAGTATGTGAATGAAGGAATGAATGGATGAACAGGATACAGAGCAATCTCTTGAGCCCGGCCTATCGGCTTTCCACATTCTCACCTGAGCTTTACTATCTGCTGCTTCTGGACATGAAACCCATGTTCCAGACATTGTGGGCTACTGCTCCTCCGAACATTCCCATCTTTGTGCCTTCCTTGCACTGTGCACTCCACTTGGAAGCCCTTTTGCATTCCCCCTACCTTTCCATATTCTCTGTGATTAGGCTAAATTTCCACTTATTCTGGGAAACTATCCTATGTTAGGCAGCCTTCTTCTTCTCTTCTCATTGAATATTTTTTCTATCAACTAACTTGACAATGGAATGCATTCTGCATCATGATATAATTTATATTCTAGTCTTCTGATGTTACTTAAGCTATGAATTTGTATTTAACTTTTCAAACATTTCTATTCTGTTTCTACAACTTTGGGAGCTTTCTGGAAAGGCCAGGTGTAAGTGAATAGAACTGCTCATGGATGGAATTCCAGACCAGAGGCTCATCTCAACCACCCTGGACAGGAGGGGGGTCAATACCTCAGCACCCTGGGAAACTTGTTGACTCAGGAGTGTGCCTTGGTGTGCCAGTTAGGAAATCTCTGTTCTACGGTGCCTTGCTTATAGTAGGTGCTCACAAAAGTGTTAGTCAATGGACTGATTGATCTTGTGTGGTTGTTTTATTCTTAATAATCTCTCTTCAGCTTTACTAAAGTTTATGTACATTACTAATGCTTGTTTTTTTTTTTAAAGACATAATCATGACTGTGGAGTAAGAATTAAAAATTTCATATAGTGATGATCAACAAGAAAATTAATTAAAATATATTAATTGTTGGTGATTGAACTATATTATACGACTTACCATGTTAATTGAGCACACCAAAAGTTGGAGGTTACACATGTGAGGAGTGATTTTCTATACTTGTTGCTCAGTTTATGAACAGTTTTACCATGATATTTCCATGGGGAAACCTGAGTGAGTGAACAGTAAATTTTAAAATGCTTAGTCATGCACCAGTGAGGCTTAGTTATTTTTATTTTTATTTTTAATATGTTCATTTGTAAGTAAGTACAGTAAGAAGTAATATACTCATTAAACAAGATCATACGTGAATGAGAGTTCTGTATTTAATATCGAATATCAATTATGTCAATTAGATATATGACATGGCTATTATCTATCTAGAAGTTGATGTTCAAAGCTCTCCTTAACATTGCTTATGGAAGTACTTGAACATATTAGAGATTCAATAACTCTTTCTAGAATAATAAAGTGCATTAAATGAGCTGGATAAGCGATGCCTCTATTTTCAACTTAATTTTAGTGTGTGTGTATTTTTAAAAAACATATCTTATAGATAACTTATGAAACAGATATTAATAGAGGTTTAGCATTAATTTGAAAGTCAACTGTAATGAAATTTTAGAAAGGAATTGAATGTTTAACTATAAGTGTGAAGTAGATAGAGGTGTCCCTTGCTCCAGGAAGTGGCTGATTCTGAAAAGTTTTATATAATTTAAACTTTTGCAAATTGAATCTTGTTTATTACACATTAGAGGAACTAATTCTCAAAGGTCCCCCTCATGAATCTTTTGTGTAGTGAATAAGCAAGTTGTAGTCTTTTTTGTTTTAGAATTGATGTCCAATTTTTAAAAATTAAAAATAGCCACAGATGTAGGCTACTTAATTCCCAAAAGTTTTCAGTAGAACCAATTTAAAAATTAGACATAGCGTTTTGAAAAACTAAGATGTCCCTTCTACTCACATTTCAAATCTTTTGGCAAGCAAAATATTTATTAAGAGCGCTGTTTCTCAACCCTCCCTACTTCTGATGTATCATTTTTTGATTTTGTGACATATGTTTCTCCTTCTAAAGCATCTGTTATGAAAGCTTAATTAGTTTTTAATTAATGTGAATTAATGTCATCCTGAAAATGGTGTGAATTTTCCATTTCATTGCAGATCGGTTGAGACTTTTGAAATGTTTTGCTAATTCTGAGGCAAGAACCTATAGGGTTTTTCCAAAGGGAAACCAGGCCCTCATTCCTCCTGAAGGCTAGAGAGCCATTCCTACAGCATAGGATAAGTAATGACATGTCAAAATAGCACAACCGGTTTTTTCCCCCACTCTGAGGAAATTCTAGGAAGTGTGCGAACTCAGTAAAGAGGTGTCACTTTGTCCTTTCTTGTGTGTAACAACAAGTTCAGGAAGAGCTTTTAGATAATGAAAAAAAATTTCAAAAATTTTTGCTCTGTTACTAAGATTGCATGGCAATAAAACAAATGAGAAAGATTGAAACCAGGGAAATTTGGGAAATTCAGGTGAGAAAATGAGTGACTGCTCCTTCAGTCCATTTCTATCCTCATGGAGGGGGAATCATTATGTGGTGTGTAATTGTTCTGTGCCTCTTTGGATCTCTACACAGGGAGCAAAACCATGAGGTTTCTACTCTTCTGGAAGTGTGTGTGGGTTGGGTGCTGTTTTCCTGGCTTGTCTTCCTGTAAAAACCCTATTATATACTCTTTGGGCTCATAGGTCACCCTGTATCCTGCATCTTAGGTGACAGGAAAGGTGGCCAGGGATCTTAGTTGCAATATAAATAAAAGTTTATACAAGTCGAGACGTCACCTAAAAGGGATTCACTGTGTAGTCCCTTTGAAGCAAATGTAAACAATGAGGAGCTCTATCACAAGTGATTAGACCTGCAGGGATAGAAAATAAGTTCCTGTGGTCCATATCATCCTGACATGGACATCTGAGGGTAGGCATATGTCTCTGAAAGGTACGCAGTTGTTGGTAAGGAGGAGGGGTTGGTTAAAGAGTTTGCCTGGGGCTTATGGAAATTTTCACATTTCTGTAAAGATTTCATGGTCTGGCATCTTGGGAAATCTCCAAGTCTTCTTTGTGGAGGTGATCTGGGTCAAAGCAGGTAGATTCTATTAGCCCATGAGAACTACTGGGAGGGATTGCCCCGGGGACTTGGAGTGGCCAAGGCCAAAGAGGACTGCAGGGTCTTGGGGTGTCTTGTTCCACCTCCTCAGAAAGTCTGTTAGTGGCTGCTGTATCTTGCGTGTTGATGTGGGACAAGGAAAGAGTTGGGTATTGGAACACACCCAGACCCATTTCTAAGCACATGTGTCCATCTACGCCATGTGTGACTGCTTAACACAGTGTCTTCCACAAATGGGTTTTGAGTGAACACTAAGAGAATAAAATAATAAATAAATCAACAAATGATAGAATTAAGTCTGTCAAATATAGCAAACTTTATTTCCTGATTTTTCAAGGTTAGGTAAGTCGTTTCAATCCAAGGGAGCTCATATGCTACTTGATGAGACAGTATTTACTACAGTTTGTTGAAATGATATCTATGGCCGTACTTTTTAGTCATTTATTAATATCTGATCACAAAGATTGGAAATAGGATTTGTTTTTAGGAATAAAAACATTCTAGAAAGAAGTCAGTTTTTAGTGAGAACATTATATTTTGTCAGTTATTGGGAGATGTATATAAAAGCATAAATCCTATGTTTACCAGTATGAAAGTTCTTAGCTCTGACTTATTTACTATGCTCATAGTCCCAAATGTGTTTCTCCACTCCAAATTTCTGATTATAAAATACTAATAGTTTGTTATCCGTGTGGCTTGGAAGGTATTAGGTAGGCTAAGTGATCGTCTCATCTTTTTTTTTCCTTTTTAATTGATGAACCGAAGTACCATTTAGCAAGGTCTATTTTTTGAAGTATTTATTCAGTTGACAACCAATCCCAAATTAAAGGAGATAAAAAGAACATAATTATGAAAACTACAAATTGCCTGTATGTAGCTGCATATGCATGAGGGAAGAAAGGAGGTCTTATGATTTTCTAAGGTATGACTGAGTCAAATCCTGTGCATAAGTTCTGATGTGGTTGAAAGTGACAACCAGTTCTCTTAATGATTCACCAAAGGAAAAAATTCAACTTCTGAGTAGAAGAAAATTGCATGGATATAAGGTAAATGTCTGGTTTCAAAATAGCAAGGTTGGGGTAAGTGGTGTGAACAGGTCAATGATAGGCTAAAGGAAGTAGCACTAGAGAGAAGCAGAGAGAAGCAGGATCTGGCCTGAGGTCTGCCCCACGCTCTGACATTGGGGAAGTAGCCTGAGAAGTTGATTCACGTGCTGTACTTGGCCGCAGACAGGAGGGAAGGTTCCTAGAGATTTGCAGCCTAGGCTTGGGGAGGGGGCTGGGTGGAGGCATTGTTCCTGAGCCATCCCTGCATTTAAACCCATGAGGACCTGTGGATATGACTGAAGCATGGCTGAGTTAGATAATAATAATAATTAAAAAGGACCCAGCTTTAAGTCTTAGATTGTCAAACATCTGGGCAAGCATCTTCTAGTCTCTTCTTTGCAAAACCAGAGAGAGAGTCTAGATCTATATAGTTCCTCATATTTCCAACATCTAAAAAAAAAAAAATCACTTTTAATAGAATTTTAGAGCAGCAAAGATTTTAATCTAATTAAATATATTTTCAGATATATATTCACTGAGTGAGTTAAATGCTAGACAAAAATATTGTTGCTCAAATGAGGAAAATAACACTGTATTAGAAATAATCTTGAAGTCATTAATTTTCAAATGAATAGATTCAACATGACAAATATTTCCCTAATAACAAAACAATCATTAATACATAAATTCTAAGTTTAAATACCCTTAATTTTCTTCCTTCCTTTCTTTCTCTTTCTTTCTTTTCCTTCCTTCCTCCCTTCCTTTGATGTAACAAACCATCACCCTTTTATCCTTATCATGGTTGCATTGTTTAAATGAATCAGGATAACTCTCTCCCAAAAAAAGTGCTCCCAGAGACATCACAAATAGAAATATATGTGAAGAAAAACAAATATATTGTTAGTTCTAGTTGTTTCAAAGCAGAAAGGCATTCTTTCATTGGTTTAAGACACACACAGTACTGTTTTTAGAGAGCCACTCTTTTTGGCATATATGGTTCTGCTAGTAAAACGTCATGTGTTTCATGCTTTACTTAACTCAAGATAAATTTTTAGAAAAATTCAGTTCGTTCTGTGAGAGAGTAAGCACTGTCAAATTTTATAGTTAAGACTTCAATGGTATGAGAGCAAGTTTAGAAAACATTTTTATTAGACAAATTATTTAGACAAATTATACACAGAAAGCTCTGCCACTCATAACTGAGGCCTCCAAAAAGTGTTTTGTGTATTTGTATAATAGGCAATACATCAAAATAGGCCTATTTTAAATATTGTACATGATTAACAGTTTGTTGATAGCTAAAATCACGGCAACATCTGGTATGTCCCTATATAGCTTGTTGTAAAGAATTTTTTTTTTTTTTTTTTAAATCAGAGTTGTGAATGAGATCATGAGTGTTACAAGGGAAAACAAGTCGTGCATGCACTTAGGTACTTGTTACCCTGGAAACAAAATGGTTTTTGTATGATAAGAAAATTTTCTGCCTTACACAGTAGACAATATTTGAAGATTTAGTACAAAAACAGTGACAGTACAAGATGCTCCCCAGAACAGAATTAGCATCAAAATATAATATACCTTAAGAATATACCTTTTAATTTCTCCTAAAGCAAATCACATAGGTTGATTCCTATATCAATCCTAGCTACGGAATGAATTAGATTAAAATAAGTGTATGGCTGCGTGAAAACACAGGATAAGTTCTTGCTTCCTACTTACCACATTTTAATGTAAGGGTTACAAACAAAGTTCATTCTCTATTTCTAATAGGTAAGAATGCTACTTTAAAAGGGTTGTGCACAAAGAGCCACCGTGTTTGCTGTCACCCTCCTATACACTTGGCACGAATGTAAAAAATACATAACTCCTCCAAATAGAACTGAATAAAAAGGTGGGGAGGGTTAAGTCAAAAGCCCAGTACGGTCATAACATTTTCTTCTTTAGGGTAATGTAGGACAGTAATTAAGGCCACATCAATATTTCTTAAGGGCTCCCACCTCTCCCCAACTACAGTTGTATCGATTGGCTTTCTGCTTTGGAAGAGAATTTATTAACCTTCAGCGATCTACGTTTCAACTCTTCTAGGGCTCACTCTATGTGCTGCTGTGGACGTGGTCCGGCTGATAGCATTTTCCACTTAGATAATTCATTAAAAGTAAAATTATCAAGGTTAGCTTTATACACTGCTGAGTAACAAATGCAAAACCTACTCAAAGGAGTTACATCTAGGAACAAATATTAAATCGCCCTGGATGTTTTAATAACAAAAGTATAAAATATTCTCTGTTGGCAAACGATGCGAGTCAGAAGAACATTAAAGCAACCTGCCTTTTCTAACTGAAAAGACCCCCTGCCTTATACATAGTTCCTGTATACAATGCTTTTTTTTTTTTAAACTAAAGCTTTATTAAATGAATTGCAATAGCAATGGCCGCCCTTCAATATATATACACATTATATAAGTGCATATATATGTATATATAGATGAGATACTAATTTATTTAACACAATAGAGGCTTCTGCCATATGATAAAGTTTACTGTACATAAGAAAAAACTTTTAATACTGTACAATCACATAAAGGTCATATGCACTGTTGCAGTGCGAGAGTAGTTTTAACTGTAGTCTTGACTGGCGTATTAATGGCTTTTTTTGTAATCCTACAAAATTGCATTCTCATATTATGTGGCCTGAATGGTCTTGAAGTTATCTTATAAACACTGCAGGGGTTGCCTTTGGTCCACAGTTAAAGGACACTCAACAGCAGTGGAGCGCTGTATGGATGCAGCAGAAGAATGTAAAAAGACTGAAGTTATTGCAATTATAGTTTTAAAAATAGAGAAATGTTATGTAAGAGGCCTTTATGTAAAATTAATCCTGCATATACTTTTAGTATACTCAGTGCACATTTCCTATACTTGAAGTACAGTATATGAAAAGCGGACTAATAGGATCCTAGTACACTATATTCTGGGGGAACAAGTTGAGTAATGAAAAAAAGTGGAGGGACATGTACAGAAAGAAAGGGAAAAAGAGAAAGAAATAGAAGAGAGAGAGAGAGAAGAGGGAGAAGGTGGAGAGAAGAAACTAGAATTGTTACTAATAATCCTGATTTTTTTTTTTTAAATGTTACATCCATGTTAGTCCCACAATATTACAGTTGCTCCTTGCACAGGGAGTCCTACGAAAGAAACAGTGAAGAGATTTTGATGGATGCTCATATGGAGGTGCCTCGGTCTGGGTCATTACCCAGATTGAGCCCCAGGGTAGGAGTTGGTTGATAAGGAATAGATGACATTGTTTTTATAGGACTCCTGAAAAAGCCCCCATTAGGTGCCCTGTGCCTAAAAGGGCCAGTTCGGTGCTCGGGCACGTTGCCAAAGGCGAAACCAGAGGCAGCTTTAGCTGATAGTGTGCGGCTAAGAGTCTGGATCTGCTCTGGGATAAAGGTTGTTGTGGTGATATGAGTGTTCCTGAAATCACTGATTTGCTCCAGTGCTTGTCGTGTTGGCAAAGTGTCAATGTCCAGAGGGGTCAAGTCAATTGACGAGGTGGAAAACTGTTTATGGGGGCTGTCGTCATCTGTGCACAAGCTATTTACACGTCTATGGAGGTGCTCCAGGTCAATTTCCTTGTCATCCTGGAGATGAAGAAAAAGAAGATAAGGTTCTCATCAGTACTAGCTTCCATGGTTAAAAAAAAAAAAAAAGTAGTTCAGCAAACATGATAGGTAATCAACTGAACTTTGGGATTTATGCATTTAACAAATCTCTATTGAGCACCTAGTATGAGCCAGGCATTGTGCTAGGTTCTGGGGGTACAAATATGACTTTGAAATAAGGTTTTCTATAATAAATATTTTTCTTGCACAAAAAGTTCTCTACATGTCACATGCAACTACAAAAATAGGAGAGCGATTGCCTTCTCTGAGATCAGGGACAGACCTAGGCAAAGCTGTACAAATAAAAAATATGGTTTTAACTTGCTCCCCCTCCACACCTCTTCTTTCCATGTGCTTCCTCCTTTTTCAAGGTGTCTCCCTCCAAGTTGGGTTTCTGTTCTTCTCTGTTATTCCCTCCCTAACCTTAACTTTCCATTCTTGGTGGTAAGTGATACGATATACTAGTTCACACTGAAGTGTTAGTGACTGTTAAAGGGTTATTTCTCTTCAGGCCAGAGAGATGTGAGATTATTCAGAAAGAGCAACATTCAACACAAGAGAATCCATTTCTAATTGAGGGATGTCATTACACTCAAGTTATTTAGTACCTGAATGAGGCAATATTGTGAGGTCAGTGAGACCTTCAGAGACCTCTTCGAGTCATGACCTGCGAATGACAGCTTTGGTCTAGGGCCAGGTTTATGCTAAATGGCCTCTAAATCAAAGATGCTTTGAGCTATGCTAATGGAGTCTTAGTAAGAAGGGACTTAATAAAGTAAAAGGAAGAGAAATCTCAGATTTCTGGTGTTGAAACCAATTCATAAATCCTTAGGATTTTCACTTAAAGTGAGCATTAAAGCCCAATGTTTGAAAAATAAAACTGGCAAGAAAAAAATTGTCTCTTATCAGTCATGTTTATAGCCAAGTTCAATAAATTAAATTCATGAGGATTTAAAAATACCTATTAATCATAAGAAGAGAAAATATTTATTCATAGATCTGGATTAGCTGTCATGAGTTAGAATGGAGTATGTATTTTTTTCATTGTGCTATTATAGTGCTCCTCAGTGAAAAATATTTTGATGTGCATCACTGTTTTTCCTTTTCCTTTCTCATTTTAAAATCCAATAAAAAATATCCATTAATGCAATATTATCACTGAGACTTTAGAGGGTTGAGAGATATAATTTTATGGTTCCCACAGCAACTGTAATGTACTCATCCATCAACAGATATAATAATGCAAAATTTTAATATCATATATAGTAATTCAAAATATAAGGAGCTTGGGGAGTCCTTAATTTCCAGATTTTTGAGAATATGAAATCTCAGCTATAATGTTGCACTAATGTGGTCTTTTGCATTGAATCACTGTCAATAGAGAACCCAGAAGCTTATTCCATAAAGAAAACACCACAATGAAACCTACTTTTTAGTTCATACTCCGCTAATTTAGAATATATGATCATTCAAATAGGTAAGAAGCTAAGTTTTATCTTTGGTAAGCCAAGCTTTTCCTATATACGCTGCTGATCAATTTTGCATACAAGGCAGTAGAAAGGAATTCTCAGATTACTTTAGAAAAAAATCTGTTTAAAAGAATATAAGCATGTAAAAATTCATATGAATGTGAGAAGTCATTTTTATTTGTGCATTAAAACAGATCTTCTCAGGATTTGCTCTAAGCATCAGTTAGCCAAGGTCTAGTTCCAGAAAGTTTCAAACTGTCCTTTGAAACTATGCAGCAGATCAAATCACATAACAAATTCAGGTCGTTTTCCATTTCAATTTGTGAATGAATAGGATTTCATTATTAACATTTTTTTTTTTTCACCTTTTTGGTCCAGTAGAAAAAAGATAAGTTAAAAGCAATTTATTTTAACTTCATATTTTCTCTGCTAATTTGTAAATTCCATGATTTTTGATGAAAACAAGGCACATGCTACTTTCAAAGAGATATTATGTGTAACTCTGCAATTATTCTTCCAGACCTCTGGAAAAATTTTAATTTTATTTTATTAAAAATTTAATCCTGGATGATTCTACTCTATGGATTTAATTTATTAAGCTTAGAGCCATCAAGGAACTAAACACATACAATCCCTTCTATAGGTCTACATACAGATAGAGGGAAGGAGCCACTGGGGGTAAAGAGACAAATTCTGATTATTTTCCTATGGCATTGTATAGTCTAGACTGAATCTTAGAGATACAAGTAATTTACCTGTAAGTTAAGCAACTTATTGAAATAAGATGGCAAGCATCTTTGTGGACTGGAATTCAAGGGAATCACTCTTTAAGAAAATCACTGAATGAAAGTCTACCCTGAGATTTGGCAGAATTTTAAAGCCCTTGATGGCACATGAAATGAGTCTTTTCAAACACTGCAAGTCTCTTCTTTATTTATCTGGGATGTCCTAAAATGGTCATAGGTATTGGCATTATTGGTTTTTATATTTCATCAATAATTCATTTTCAATATTCCAGGTAAGAAGAAACAAGGACCACCCCCAACCCATTATCCCCTTCCTGGTGATTACCCTCCCTGGAAAGACCACCCACTTGTTGGCTCCACTGAGCACGGAAGCACTCAATCAAGTACCTCTTTCGATGGGACCCGGGAGCCTTTCCTCTTGTTCCACCACGTCTCCAGCATGGCTATAAAGCAGGAGAGGACAATTCCAGCCGCCAGGATACAAAAGACTCCTGCAAAGCTCTTTATGTCCAGGGCACCTCCTTTCTGCTTTGTGTCCACTGAGGAGTACAGGTCACACTGGCCATTCTTGGGCCACCATTTGTGCTTCAGGATGTCCATGTCACCATTCTGCTGAAGCTCCAGGATCCTTGGGAAAAAGGACACAGCCGCGTGTTAGTGCAGACTTCGTTATTGCCTCGGCCCACAACACAACCATTTATAATCCCACCGCTGAAGGATGGCGGCTGTCAAGGGGAAATGAACGGACAGATTTAGCCTGCAGAGGGACTGACGGGACCCTGAAAACGTTACTGCTCCGACTTTAGAGACAGAGGCGTGCCGCAGGCTGTCCTCTCCCCCTTCTGTACCCTCTCTCGCTCCCTCCTTCCTTCCTGTTCTTCTTTTTAATTTTTTTGATTTTATTCTATAATTCTAAATATCCATACCCCCTCTGCCCTCTGCTTTGTTGCAATGTGTTTTGACAATTACATTTCAGAGGCACTGATTTTATGGGACTTCAAGCTGCTACAGTTCTGTGTTCCCTCCCTCCCTGCAGAAGGACGCTCTGGATCTTAACGCTTTTATGAAGAACACTTTGCTGCTTAGAGCGAGATGCTGGCAGAATGTCGCCCAGCATATGTTACGCACAAAGAAATTCAATTAAAAAGTCTTCTATTATTTAACACAGTGTGGGAGAAAGCCCTGGGACAAGTTTGAAGTTGATAAAATACATCATTTTTGGTTTTTCACACAACTGATGTAGTTTCCCTTTCAATGCCAAAGGGGAAAATAATCTTACCTTGGAGAACAAGAAGAAAAGTTGACCAGAGGCTTTTAGAAGTAGTTAAATTCAAGTCAGAAATACCCTTCTTTGTCTCCTTTTTATCCCCCTGAGTCTGGGGCCAGCTGTAAAGCTGCAGCTTTTTTAAAGTGTGATTTTTCATAGAGGTTTTATTCTCATTTCCAAATACTCTTTAGGCTTTACCCTAGACCAGCCTACCTCTGGCCCTCCCCTAGGTATGTCTCCCTCACAGGGTGAGAATGGCCAAGGCCAAGGTCATGAACTTGTCCAGAGTGTGCACCGTCCTCAGGGGTTCCTAGGATTTCCCACCAATTTCCCACCTAAATGGTCAGAGAGCTCTGTCAGGACCTGGGAAAATTTATCCCACACATTTCTTCCTGAGGGCAGATCTCATAGCCGCAAAGCCATTGCAGGTGTCTAGAGTGATGTTCAGAGAGTGTGGACTCAGTTCAGATGTACGAGCTCAGGCGTGTACATCTTCCTGTAGGTGATCCTTCACTGTGCAGGACAGAGCTGGAGGTGGAAGCGAGGGGGGCAGGGACCGTCTCGCTGGGCCACCAGGTAAGTGCAATCCTCCAAGCTAGTCACAAATTAGAAACTCAGACCTGACCTCCTATGGGCATGAAGGTATATTTGTCAAGATAAGAGGACTGAACATATTTTATCAAAGAGTCTTTAGCTCGACTTATAGTTTGCCCATAGCCTTCGGATATATGGACTTCTACTTCTCCTCTTGCCCTAGGTCTTGGGTTATTTGGGAAGACACTGCTTAAAACCTTAGAGAGAAGAACGATGTCTATTCGGAAAAAGTAAATAACTCTTTGTGTGGTGCATTGCCTGTTTACCTGTTTATGTCATCCCTATGTTAAGAATGAGTTAAAAGATAACGGCGGTCAACATTCAACCTGAGTCAGCCAGGAATAAGTCCAGCCCTGAGGGCTGTGAGGGAGAGTTGGTCTCATCCCCAGTGCCTCAGCTGACATCCTAGGATGGACATTGCACTGGAGCTTCCCTTATAACTTGGACTTCTCCTTTCTTATGATTTTGCTCTGTCTAAAGCTCTGTTGCTTCGGAGGGTTGCTCAAGAAATGCAATTAATTAGATTAATTGAATTTACCAAGATGATTATGAATATTGATGGATTATATTTCACCCTTATTCCTGCCTCTTCTCAGAGTTATTTGTATTTCCAGAATTTTTAAAAATTGTGTTCCACAGGACACTAGTTCCTAGAGGAGATTCTGCAAGAAAAGGGTTTTGTGGCATTAACTTTGAGAAACACCCGCTCAGACATTTACAAAGAAGTCAGCATATTAAAGGCTCTAAGAAGACCTGTGGAAAGGAACACTTGTATGATTTTGTTTAATTCGGCATTTCTCAAAATTACCCAACTTTCCTTCTTTTTTCATTTTTTTCTCCTGTAATAATATATAGTAATAATTCATGGAGCTGGAGTTTTGAAGAATACACTTGAGAAATAGTGCCTTCGTGGGGCACTCGGCTGGCTCAGTCAGTAAAGTATAAGATTCTTGATCTCAGGATCATGAGTGTGAGCCCCACCCCAGGCACTGAGCTCACTAAGTACATACATACATACATACATATATACATATGTCTATAGATACAGAAATAGTAGGAACATCTACTCATGGAAACCAGCAGCACTGCATTACATATTACACACATCTGTAATCTTTAATCGCAGCATCAAGGTTGCTTGCTTGGCTTATCTGCAAATACATTCAAGTCATGTTGGCTAACCCATTAGCTATTTGCATACCTAAAGGCGCTGGGGAATCAGAACACCATTGAATACCTTGAAGGGAAAATTTAGTCATCTTGAAAAAAATAATCTTCTTGGGGTGCCTGGTGGCTCATTTGATTAAGCATCTGCCTTGGGCTTAGGCCATGATCCCAGGGTCCTGGGAATGAGCGCCGCATTGGGGGCTCCCTGCTCAGCGGGGAGCCTGCTTCTCCCTCTGCCTCTGACCCTGTTCGAGCTCTCTCTTGCTTTCTTTCTCAAATACACTAAATCTTAAAAAAAGAATATTCTTGAATTTGAGATTATAGGCATACATAGAAATAAAAGGAAGCTACAGCAGCATTTGCTTAATGAGAACATACCCAGGCACAAAACGGGCACCCAAATTTCCAAGCCGGCCTCCTGCTCCCCAAACTATATAGGTCGATGTTTGTAGAAGTGGAAGAGTTTCCCTTCACAACACTTACACCATTTATAATGATTTATGGTTCCTTGATTGTCTGTTCCCCTTTCTGGAATGAGGACTCACCATCTTCCATCCTGCCTCACACAGAGCAGGGAAGTATTTATTTTTTTTTCTTTTTCTTTTTTAAAGATTTTATTTATTTATTTGACAGACAGAGATCACAAGTAGGCAGAGAAGCAGGCAGAGAGAGAAGAGGAAGCAGGCTCCCCACTGAGCAGAGAGCCCGATGTGGGGCTTGATCCCAGGACCCTGGGATCATGACCTGAGCCGAAAGCAGAGGCTTTAACCCACTGAGCCACCCAGGCGCCCCAGGAAATATTTATTGATTGGATATGTTCAACATGGTTTTGATGAAAGGATGTTGCCCTCAGATTCTACTTTTTCTTATCGCTGATGCAATTTTCTAACTTATTCCACTCCTTCTTATTAATCTATCCAGTCAATAAATATTTAGAGAGTGGTCTCATGCCGGGTATTGTTTTGGGGAGGAAATTTATGTTAAACCACACTGCACATTCAGCCAAAATGGCCTGAGCAACAGTGGGATACTGTTTCATGTTAATTTATTCTTTCATTCATTCCCATGTTCATTCAGGAACCAGTAATTGCCTACTCTATCTCCTCAGTGGCATCTGGTGTCACAACGTGTCCCTATCATTTCTATACCTGAAAAATGATTTTTTAAAAATTTTTTTATTTTTTCAATTTATTTATTTTCAGAAAAACAGTATTCATTATTTTTTCACCACACCCAGTGATCCATGCAATCCGTGCCCTCTATAATACCCACCACCTGGTACCCCAACCTCCCACACCCCCGTCACTTCAAACCCCTCAGATTGTTTTTCAGAGTCCATAGCCTCTCATGATTCACCTCCCCTTCTAATTTACCCCAACTCCCTTCTCCTCTCTAACTCCCCATGTCCTCCATGATATTTGTTATGCTCCACAAATAAGTGAAACCATATGATAATTGACTCTCTTTGCTTGATGAAAAAATGTTCATCATCATTAGCCCTCAGGGAGATTCAAATTAAAACCACATTGAGATATCACCTTACACCAGTTAGAATGATTTGGTTTTAAAAATGATTGAGGTATACACACATACTCTATGACACCCATTTTGATGCTAATAGGAGTAAAGGGCCTTAAATCCAAAGAATTCATTTAATTGTGGAACTTTTAGGTTCAGCAAGCTGGGGGGTAGGAGTTGCTGTGGGGGAAGAGTGAGCAGACTTCTCTATTTGTCCTCACACCACAAAGATGTCTTTATGTATGGTCGACCTCAGAAAGCACAGAGGCATTACACGGACACCCCATTTGGGAGGACAGGCAGAACAACTAGATTGTAGGATCTCTCAATCAAGCTCTGAGTAGCCCACAACAGAGTCTAGGAATACAGGGTTGGTGGTATAGAAATGTTGGAAGGGAATGAAAATATTTTCTAAGCTCAGAGTTCTGCCGTAAATTTTTGCTGCAGAATTTAATGCTCCTGGAAATTCCATTAGAAAAGTGTCACTACACTCTCCCTTTTGCCTTTTAACAAAAACCTATTTAAGTAAAAGATAAAAGAAGCTTAGCAAAATCTAATGCACTGCCTTAAAGACAAATTGGATGAGCCCTTATATAATAAATGAAGATATAATATATTTCAAATGTTCAAAAGCACTGGCATCTTTAAATGAAACTTGAATCATACCTAAAGGAAAGTTCTGTATTTTAATTATGAACATCACTGATGCGAGTGTGTGTGTATATGTATAACATTGCAAGAATCTAGTTGCACAGTTCTTAATGTGTGCAGATTTTTAGTTCCGTGGAATGATTGTTTTTGCTGTATTTACAATTTCCACTAGATGGCAGTCTTTGCTCACAGAGAACAATATTTCTGCCATGACAGCAAAGTGGTGGGTCTGAAAGGTGTCAAGTATAAACTTCTCAGAGCTGTAACTATTAGAAAGGAAGTTGGACATTAGGCCTTGGTGAACAATTAGATGAATGAAAACTCTTCTTGGAATGTAGTCAGAAAAATTCCTGCCATTTTCACTCCAGAGTGCTGAGAGCCATACTTTAGCACTTTTGAGAGTCGTTGTGAAAATTCATGAAGCCGAAAACAAAAGCACCTTGATCATTACTTGCCGCTTTGTAGGCTACAACAACTTGAAAGCTAGAATTATTATAATCAGGGTGTGTGACAACCATTCTTTCTTTGGACCTGTTCTGTACATATTTCTTAATGGAGAGTTATATTCCCAGAGGAATCAGTAAATGATTGATTCACTGACAAGAACATTGCATTTCCTTTTTCTGTCCAAAAGTATTAAAACATTTGTCATCCCATTGAACACAAAAACCTTAGCAGTCCATAAAAGCTAACTTCAATTTGAAAATGGCTAATAGATCAATTCTGCATGCATTGAATTCTTTATTGATATAAATGAGCAAATTTCAGGGGAAGTGAGTAGGGAAGCAGAAGAGCCTTCTTTCATATTCAAATAAAAATATTCAACAAGTTTGAGGTGTTCATCTTGAAAAGCTTTTTACTTACTTTGAAGATAAAACAACCTCATTCGTGTGTGAGAATTACTCTAATTATTGATCATTTACTATTCTTAATTGCTGCTCTGGAAATTGATTTTCAAATTAATTTATAACAAAACAGGTTACTGAAAGATGAATGCAAATTTCTGATCCCACTTAGGCAACTTTGATTTTGCCTTTAAATATCAATGTAGTCTATAGATTCTTTTCTAATTTTCTTTCTTTCTTTTTTAAAAAATTTATTTGACAGAGAAAGAGATGACAAGTAGGCAGAGAAGCAGGCAGAGAGAGAGGGGGAAGCAGGCTCCCCGCTGAGCAAGGAGCCTGATATGGGGCTCGATGTGGGCCTTGGTCCCATGACCCTGAGATCATAACCTGAGCCGAAGGCAGAGGCTTAACCCACTGAGCCACCCAGGTGCCCCTCTTTTCTAATTTTCTTACCCACAGGTAAATCTCTGCTGAACTGTAAAAACGATACTGGTTAAACTGAGAAAAATGACACCTGACTTTTTGATTGTTTCTTCCGGGAACAAATCTAGAGGTAATCAGAGGGTTTAAACACTTAAGTACAGAAATTTTTGTTTTCGGGCCATGTATGTAGGAGCTCCTGTGACACTTTCTGCAGTTGGAGTTCTTCCCCCACATTCACAGAAGCATCAACTACTAGAATAGAAATGACAGAAGACATCATCAAATCTCTCCACTCCCCCCTCCACTCATTCTATGGAGGAGAAACGGAATCATATAGGACAATAATTGCCCCAAATTATCCCATTCAACCCACAAAAAATAATTTATATATCACACTGGGGTAGCGTGAGCTGAAAGTCAGGGGGCTCCAGCCACCCCTGGCTCTGCTTCGGCTGTTTTGAAGGCTGAAGGGATCAATATTATAGTGATATTCTAGTACCTCATCTACGATACATCTGTTGGGAAGTGCTGTTGTAGAGACAAGATGACTTTTTTAGTGACTAACAGTAAATTCTCTAGTTAGGGCTAGAGTTCAGTACTGTCTTCCAACACATTCCCCTGTTACCCTACATAACCTCTAATATGTAACTATTTAGAGAAAAGCTCTCTCTTTTAGTTTCACAGATTTGTTAGACTCTAAGTAAAACTGTTATCAATAGGTTTCTTCTAAACCAAACAATGTAATTGTAGAGTGATTGCAACTTTATTCATACAACAATTTGGGTGTGCAAAGAAAATGTACTTTTTCTCCATAACTTAATTGATCTTCCTCAGGAAGACTGGGCCTGCTGAGCGGTGGGAACAAAACTAAAATTAGCTCAATATGATTTAAAATTTAATCTGATCTAATAATTTAATATGTCTCTAGCTTTAGCTCAAGAATTACTCAAGACTTCTGATTCCTTGCCTTTTCCTTGCTTTTTTCCAAGATGGCATCAGAATTTATAAAGGGTATTATACCCCCTACATTGGAGTAGGGGGTTATAAGGGGAGGCCTGTGGGGAAGGAGCTGCTGGCTTCTTGCTGGTCCTTGGATGGCTCTGGCAGTTCTCCTTTTATGTGTGATGGGTTCAGCCCTTAGATACGGATTGGTGACTATTGCTAAAGTGGGCGGAGGATTTAAGTCCCTAACGTTGGCTAATGTCTTTCTCTGTTCCCTTACGGCTTGTGGGCTCCTCTCTGTTGACCTCTGGGGCACTGTATGTCTTTCTCCGCTTCTGCCATTTTCTTCATCCAGCCCCTGACTCTTTCTCCGCCTTCAGGTACTACTGTGTTGCCACCTTGTCACACTCACTGCAGAGGGCTCCAAAAGCTGTCCAGGTGCCTTAACTCAGCGTTCACAGGTCATGGGAGCCAGAGAGGCCTGGGCCCAAAGATGGAGCCCTTGCTTTTTCCTGACTGTGCAGCTCTGACTTCTCACCATCCCAGGTCTTCTCTCCTGGGACAGAGCTTGGTGTGCCCACAGAACTCCCCTCAGAGACCTTAATGGTAAGGGAGGTATCACCCCTCTACCCTGCGTGTGCATTCTGTTCTACCCAACGCCCCTCACCCTCTCCCACCCTCTGCCCCCTGATGGAAACCTCTGGCCAGAAAGAGGCACAGCCTTCCTTTTTGTCTTCCAGAGGCCTTCTTGGTCTATCACAGTAGAAGGGAATTTTAGCTACAAAATGACAGAAACTCTATGGTCTGAGACCTCCAGGCAGTTCTTCAACCTGAAAGTCCTGAGTCAGTTTGACACTGAGATTGGCAAGGATGAAAAACATCATTTTAACATCTCAAAAACATTGATCTGATCTGTTACAAGCTTATGAGTTACATGTAACCCAAATTAAAAAGATATTTAGGATAGAGTCTCCTCACTTATTAATGTGTAACGTCACTTAAAGCTGAGAAGGAAATTCGGGAATAACTGAAAAAAAAAAAAAAGTATTTTTGACACACTGAGTGGATCTGTTTTGGCCCAGAATGCCCACATTATTAAATTCATTTGCTGGGTTCTCACAAAAATTTCCTCTCCATGGTTACTGAGAAAGAATTAATAATAGCATGCAGACAATTTTCAGAAAAATGTCAGCTCAATAGGTTGTTCATTCATTCATCATTTCTTTCATTCTGGACTTGGGAAATGTAGGTAAACTTGGACTGAGGCAAAAGCACTTATCAAAGCCTCGGATTTAGTATTCAATTAAGCACAGCAGCGCTCTGACTGGCATATCTGATATCGGGACTTCCAACATCAGAGTTGTAAAAGTAAATTATGTCCATTTGCTGTGAATCAGGCATCGGTGGCTTTTCTTTTCCTCAGCAAAATGTCTTAATGATCGGTTAGTAACATTAGATACAACAGCTACTTATCGATTACATATAATATCTCAGTAATACCAAATAACCCAAAATAGACTAGCAGAAGCTATTTCCTTTGTTGAAACTGGACTTTTAACTAATTCTTCCGGCTAGTTGATTGCTGATGCCCATTGTTTCAATACAGTCCCCGAAGATTACCCAAGATCTCACAGAGATGAATATGGTATTTCAAACAGGTTTATGAATACCATTTATTAGGTGAGAGGTTAATGAACATTTTAACTAAGCGCCTGATGGTTGATTCTTACAGGATGTTAAGGTCTCTGTGGCACCTGGTCAGCTGTGCCTTTGTGGTTACAGAAACAGGTCTGAGCTGCATTTGGCCTGCTGGCTAGCTGCTGGCCGGCTCTAGAGCCCCACAGCAAATAACTCTATGAAGTCAACAAGTTTCCATTTCGCTGACAGAGAATTGAAGTTCAGAAGGCTTAAATGACTTGGGCAAAGCTACATCATTAGAAAGCATCGGGGTCTGTTTGAAAACCAGAGATTTTGACTCTTATCCCAGTGCTTTTGAGCTTGTCTTAATAACATATAATAATTAATACGTAGTAATGCCTATTATTAATGTGTGCGCCTTTAAATGAGTACAGTGATCATATGTGGGTTTTGTATTTGATCACACTGAGAACGCATTTGAGGTACACAGCATATATTAACAATGGCAGTATAATAGGTCAAGTGAATTTTGGATTTCCTGGGTTTTCTGATTCTCCTGGAACATACTTCTGGACCTACACTCTGAGACTGGGACCTCCTATATGCCAAAAGACTGCCTGCCCTAATTATTTGAGATCAGGTGGTGTTTGTCTTCTGAGCTCTTTATTTGCTGAATCATTTTCTAGGTGATGGAAGTTTTATCTTGAAATCAGAGGGATGTGAACAAAGATTATACTAAGAGAAATTTCAGGCAGTGGCTATGATTTACTGAGAATGGGTAAGACAACTGACTGAAGCAGAAGAGGTGGGGTTCCTTTTATTATTTTTTAAAGATTTATTTATTTATTTGAGAGAGAAAGGGAGAGCAGAGTGCACACAAAAGAGAGCACAAGTGTGGGCGAGGGGCAGAGGGACTCCTGGCTGAGCAGGGAGCCTGATGTGGGGCTCGATCCCAGGAAATCCTGACTTGAGCCAAAATTGAGAATCAGACACTCAACCAACTGATCCCTCCAGATGCCCCAGGGGGGTTTCTTTTAATCAAAAGATATAAAAATGGTTTTAACCATGTGTGACTAGAAGTGCTATAAACTAACGAGAAGTTTGTTCAGGTTGGTAAAGAATTACTATGGATGCTGTATGAGAATGACAGCATGTTGGTACTAGAAGGGGTCTGGGAGATGAGATCATATTTGACTCCTGTCTAGTGAGGTGAAGTGACCTGCCCCGCTTCCCCTCCAGGGCAGACTCAACAGAACTGGAGTTAATTATACATTTAGTTATTGCTGGAAGACTGTTGTATGTCATAGACCTGCATAAGAAAGAGAAGTTCCCTGTATTGCTTCAAACCTGATATCTCACCATCAGATTTAAAAAAGATAGTCCAGTAACCCGTTTAATTGGTCGGACCTGCTTTTCTTATTAAGAAAATAGTGTCCATGTCTTTATGTACAAAGTGATGTCTTCCTAAGGCATCCATTTTTCTGTGAATGGGAAATAAACTGTAAACTTTCTCCAGACAATCTATTTCCCAAAGGAAAGGCAATAGTAAATGCATGCAAATGTCACAAAGTTTAGAAGCACTTATCAGAAACACTGCACACCATTTTATTTACTTCTTAAGATAACCTCGTGAGGGAGAATTATATTGATTGATTGATTTATTGATTGATCGCACCACTCCTCCCCCACTCCTTAGTCCTGTAAAGGGCTTTAAAAAGGCTGATGTTATTAAATTCTCATTTTAAAGCTGGGAAGATTGAGGCTAAGAGGTGAAGAAAATTTCCCAAGGCCACAAGGCTGGTAATTGATCCAGTCGGCTCTCAAACCGAGGTCTTCTGGCTTCTGCACTATTTTCTTTTCTCGAATGCATTGTCAAGGTCTTTATTATTCCCTGAAAAAAACCACTATAAATGGATGCTGCCTCTTCAGTTCCTGCTGCTATATTAACTAAGGATTTGACGACTCAAGTTTCTTGGCTAACAGGTATTCCATTGTATCCATTCACAAATGTAACACTTTGTGTAATACATCCTGATGTCTCCGGAGAGCCCCATGAATATCACATGAGTTCATTAATCTCTGTGCGATTAGAATAAACGTCAGATGAATTCATTACCATGAAGCACTCAGGGGGCTTTGCCAATATTATCAAAACAAGGCAGTGTGTTCAAAATAAGGAAGTGGTGTTTAGAAACCTTATTCTTACCCAACGTAAGTCAACATATTGTGAAGTTTCAATCTCTGTGATGCAAACTTCCATAGTTATCCCAGTGAACTTTTTCCTTAGTTTAAACAGTAACCCGTAAAAGGTAAATATTCATTAAATAGCACTTAACTATTTTGAAAGATGTGCAACATTTAAAACAATTTTTAGGTTCAACTGTTGATGAGATTTTCCTTGGCTCTAAAAAAATCATTCGACTTTATAGATGTGTCATTCTTTGACAATGAGCCTGAAACCTGGTATATGATGCCCATTCAGACTGATCCTTCAGGGTTAGAGTCAGCCCCTTTGATCACAGGTCTTGCGACGCCTAAGAGGGCAAAATCAGCCTCGTTCACAGAGAAGCAATTGCTTGAAAAATCAAATTAGCAACATGATGGATCTCAAGACTTTGGTGACTAGTGAACTTTAATTATTATATATTTTATGTGTTTATGCTGGCAGTAAAAGTCAAGCACTCATTATAGAAATGGCAGACATGATCTTTCATAAAATGAGTGCTGGGCGGCAAATGACTAGATAATCAGGATAATGAAAGCAGGCCAGAAAGATGCTAGAGAGCTGAAAAGACCCTGACGATGGCTCCCACGGAGATGGAGGGCATAATTGCAATTGGAAAGAGAACACTTTTGGTGATCTTTTAAAATGTCAGCTTCATCCTTAAGCTCAGTGTGATATTTGGGTTATAGGGTAAAGAGGAAAAATTCCTTCCTTCTTCAGTGAGAAACTGGCAGTGACCATCTCTGCTAACAGTCACTCTTCAGGCAATACGAAATCTTCTTAGGCAGACCTTTCAAACATGTTTATGAAAGAGGGCCATAAAGTCCAACTTTTTTTGCTTAGCGTGTTATACACATTCTATGGCTATTTTATATTTTATGGATATCTTTGAGTCTGACAACTAAACCTTAAAATAAGTGGGATCTTAAAGTTTGTGCTATGGGTAAGTGGATAAATATCATGATAAAGATCTTTGGCACAGCATTAGGAGAGAGAAGATTATGGAGAAGGAAACTTCCGAATGAACAAATATTCTCAGAACATCTGCGTAAGCACTGAACTTTTTATAAGTTGACTAACAGTTTAAATATGCAGAAGGAATTCATTATTCTAAGAGCTGTTAGAGTAGTAGGTACTCTACGATGAGAATTTTTAAATGATACAAACATCTTCTGGTTTGGAGGATATATATATCGACATACGTTTAAAAAAAAAACACACAAAAAAACCCCACCTTAGGGTCTATTTGTACTCAAGATGGTGGACAAAGTCAATGTAACCAATTAAAATTCTCTGGCAAGAGTTAGATCATTGATAATAGTAATAGTACAACTTTAGGAAAGTAATTTTACTACGCTTTACCTATATTTTCATAGATGGACAGTCTAAAGTCCTTTTAAAAAATTATATTCTAACTTTCCAGGTGTATTGTATTACATTTAGTATTATTCTGACTCTGCTGGAAGTATTTCCAATTTTTAAATAAAGAGTGTTAAGACAGTAACATCACATAAACTTTCCTCCAAGTGACTAGACCCATACAAAAACAGTCTGTTCACTGCAGACATTTTAAAAGGTGAATTCATCTTTCTAATTCCTTTCCATTATGAATCTGAACACGCTATAATGTTTCTATAAATGGGGGAAAAAAAAAACAGTCGTCTCTTAGATGATTATCTGTAATCGCCTTCCTGTGTAATTCTACCGTAATGTGATTCAATGTCCAGGAAGAGGCCAGGCAATGAAAGGCACTGTGCAAAAGGGTCACCAAACCTTGAATTTGGAACAAGGGACAGGTTAGGACCAGCGTTGTGGAGTGCGTGTTGTTACAGCTGCCTCTTAAAGAAACTTACCTGGCTGGAAACTTGATTTTGGACTTGCAGCCTCAGAACTGTGAGAACTAAAGGTCTGTTGCATAGGCCTCCAGTTACTGTGTGATAGTGGCCCACACAGACTCACACACATGGATTGTGAACCATAGGGCATGGAGGCAAGTGTCATGATTTGTGTAGGACTGTCATTTGTGGGTGACTTTCCTGTCCAACAGTTTTCCTGGGATTTCTCTTCTGACCTCCATCTTTCTCTCTCTGGATCATATTTGGGATAGAACTGGTCTGAGACTCAGAACCCAGAGAATTTACGTGTCATCTTCTCCCTCCCAGTAGTTAGGATGTTTTTAAAAACTAGGATACGTACAACTATAAAATTTTCCTTTTTAAGATACCACTTTATAATTTACAAGGTGTTTTACTGTCATTGCTTTACTTTTGTTACACAGTCCACAAATTAAACAAATCACTCTCTTCTTTATCATTTCCTTTAATAAGCCAAGTGTTCATTTATAAACTTCATTAATTTAACTCCTGTGATGTGTAATTTCTATATCTGGGATGTTACAGTCATATTAAGAAAACATTTGCTAATAAAAACTAATTATGCAAATGAGAACGTGGGAGAGATATTTAAACTACTTAAGAAATGAAATTGTTTTCAAGTACTTCACCTATGATAACCTGATACGGCAAACTACTGAAAGCAAAGTGATAAGTCATTATTTAACATGGGATCTCTCAAACCTTTATTTTGAATGCTGATAGTTAGCTTTCCTTTCACTGGTTAGAGCCAGTCTCCATGAAAAGTGTAATATTGTCAGATGTGTAGCATTAGTTTTTAGGCTAATAACAAACACCCACCCTTTGGGCCTTTGTTAATCAGTAGGAACATAAATTTTAAATAGAATACCTGGATTCCTTAAGTAGTTAAAAGAATAAGTCTCACTTGGAATAGAAATATTGGCTGTCTCCCCCCTTTTTTTTTTAATGAGGCAGCAAACTCTGACATAAATGGTTATTTATAAAAAAATCACAAAATGTAGTATAAAGTAGCAGTGAGACCTATCTAACTCCATGCAGAAAAGATAATTGATGTGTTACTGCTGTATTTCACCATTTAGTTTTCCCACGCATGGGAGATATGCTGGGAATTAGTCTATTCCATCTTCTTAATGAGACTTATCTATTACCTCAGATAATGTATCTATTTTCTTCACCAGCAGGACTGTGTATTGGAGTGAAGCTTTCAGCAATTATTAGAAAGAAAATTTACCAACAGATATAAAGGGAATAGTCTATTTTTCCACGTGTCTATGTGTCGAGATAAAACGAAACGGAAGGGGTGTGTTGTCGTGAAGCAGATGTTGACTCCCACAGTTCCTGTGCAAGCCCCTGCGAGCTGCTTGCAATTTTTCTGTGATAATAGCAAGAGAGCTATGCACGGCACTGTTTACTTACTTGATGATAGTATGAGAGGCTTCAGTAACTCAGAGAAGAGGCTTGATAAAAATAGAGTGTCATTTAGTCCTGATAACGACTGTCAGAGAGACTGTGTGGCTAGTTTCTTTATTCAGAAATAGGTCTGATGATACCATATGTGGTTATGGACAAAGTGGAGGCATTTGTGAAGCCTGCTATTTCACTACTTTCCCCCAAACTTGACATAATCAGCCTTTCACATCTGTTCCAAATCTTGGTGAATTAGAAATAAAAGCAACCTAGCTAAGTGGGGATCTGAAATATTTGTAAGAACTTTCATGACTACTTGTGGGAGTGCAATTTACCCATGTTTGGATAGCTAGTTATATTTGTCAGTAACTCCATTGCTCAGAATATTGGTAAATTGTAAAGAATCTTTACCTTGCATATGGCAGTAAAGAATAGTGGTTACTACACTCTACTGGTTTCTAGATAAGTAAAAGGGATAAAACCCTCTGATGAAAGTATCACTAAAGTAAAATTCAAGGTTTTTTTTTTAAGATATTATTTATTGATTTTTGCAAGAGAGCGAGAGAAATGTGAGAAAGATTATGAACTGGGGAAGAGGCAGATAGAAAGAGAGAGGCAGGCTCCCCGCTGAGCAGGGGGCCCGATGTGGGGCTTGATCCTAGAACCCTGGGATCACGACCTGAGCTGAAGGCAGATGCCTAACTGACTGAGCCACCCAGGTGCCCCAAAACTCAAGCTTTAGAGATCACTGCAAGTGACAGCATTCCATCTACAATACATTGGCATACTGCCACAGCAACAAGGGTATTGTGAGAAATAGACTCACTTTGCAGCACGAGTAACATGACTCATGTTAGCTCACTTTCTAGGAGAAGAGACTACACTCTATGAGACTATAGTGAACTGATATTCATGTAATTGTAATAATAAAAAAAGAGACTTGTGCTCTTAATCTAGTTTTTGCAGTAAGGCATGACTTGCAACATGAGTTGGAGGAAATTAAAACATAAGGAGTGCTTTTAGATTCTTTGTTACACTAAGCAGCAAGTAAGTGATTTCTCAGTGAGTCTCCGTGATGCTCCACAGGGCTCTGGAGAGCCCCCAGGATCTTTCATATATAAGAATTGTCTAAGATGCATGAACAAGATAAGCTGGTATTGGGGTGAACATCTCTAGGGATTAGAGAGGAGAGAGAGTGTTAATGCTTAATGTCACTGATCCCAGCCTGAAACCATTGGTCAGAATTCTCAAGTTTCTGAATTTTTAATTTTTTTAAACTTTGCCTTCTATTCTCCTTCAGTTCTGGGCAATGGTTGCCGGGAGCTACGCAGATGGTAAGTATGGTAACCAGTGTCCTTAGAGATGATATCTAATAACTGATGACAGGGCTCATTAAGTCTTAGCACTAACCCCCATCCCACTCCCCCCACCACCCACGAATCAATGGCAGTTGCCATTCTATCATCAGTGGCAGTTTCTCTTCTATCATCTTCTCCTACCCTGTGTTAGTTTTACCATTTTCACTTATGATGAATCAGGATATGATCCATAGAGAAAAATGAGGATACATAGGGTTGAAAGGTACAAACCCAATATACTAGGTGTTTTAGTGAGAAAAACATAGATGAAATGAATTCTACTCATGAAACTACTTTCAAATATGCAGGTGGATGAAAGGCATCATAAAATATGATCAAAGAGAAATCAAATGATGACAGTGAGGGATAGAAAAGGGTTTAGGACATGTGAAGGAGAGGAAACAGTTTAAGGACTGGGCTTTTTGGAAGAGAGTGTCACAGTAAAGAATATGAATATAGAGTTAGACCAACCTGGGTGGAATCCTTGTTTCCTTACTTCCTGAGTATGTACTGGCAAAGCAATGTGATCCCTCTGAGTTTCACTTTTTTCTAGTCCAGGAAATGAAGTAATACTGATCTTAAACTGTAGTGTGCATTCATCGTGCTCAGCATGATATTAAGTTCTCCATACCAGGCAGCTATTATTATATTCACTATAAAGACTAACATGGTGCATCCATGATGAGAGAGTAGAGTCCATTTTCTTACAGGGTTCCAGTTTCTCTTTTTGGAATTGAACACTGACATAGACAACAACTAAGTCCAAACCCATTGCGCTGCCTAAGGTCAAATGTCTGATCTGATAGTTTGGCCAAGAAAATAAATAGACTGTGAAGTATTTGAGATTGTGGGTGAGGAAGAAGGCAGCTGTGAAGCGCCTCGGAAAACAACATGAAGCTTTTAGGAGGCCAAGCCACGGGCCAGAAGACTTAGGAAGACAGAAGGGCAGCCTCAATTTCAGTGCCATCATTTACTATCTTCTTAACCATGACTTCTCACTGACCTGGGTTTAGTTTGAGGGACAGAATACAATGTGGGGTGAGGACACGACATTTCAATAGTGCTAGCTCCTTCTCCAGATTTCTTGTCAAGTTGAGACTGAGGAGGCCACTGAAGGACCTGTCACCGTACAGCAAATTCACAGCTGCCCAGGAAGCAACACAGTCAATCACTGTCCTTCCCATGAAGGCTGCAATCAATAATGCCACAGGAGCATTTCCGCCCAAGAACCAATAACCGCCTGGAACTGTGGGAGACCCATTATGACCCTGAGAATGTGATGTGGAAAAATGGGATGAATAAAAGAGTTTACTTCGCCAAAAGGAAAAATACAAGAAAAGCAACACCAACATATGCTTAATTATGAAACCTTACTCTCACCCTAGGGAAGTTCGTGGATTCTTTTTTCTTTTTAAAGATTTTTTTTTTTTAAGATTTCATTTATTTATTTGACAGAGAGAGATCACAAGTAGGCAGAGAGTCAGGCAGAGAGAGAGGGGGAAGCAGGCTCCCTGCTGCACAGAGAGCCGGATGCAGGGCCCTGAGACCCAGGATCCTGAGACCATGACCTGAGCTGAAGGCAGAGGCTTAGCCCACTGAGCCACCCAGGTGCCCCGAGTTCATGGATTCTTCAGCTAGCCACAGATCCACAGATCAGCCGAGAGTGCAATGGGTAGATCTGTTGTTATTTATGAGAATCTGACGCCTGGACGTTTCATGAGATCACATTTTAATTTTTGTACTGGGCAGAAGAAAGGATGTTGTCAGATGATACTCAGAATTTACATTACTTTTGTTTTGGATAATATTAAAAATCTACCTTTATTGATAGTATCAGTGCATTTTTATTTCTATGAGCTTTTGGGGACTTGAGAATGATCCTAACTCAGGCATTAGCTGGATTTGGAAATTCCAGTCAGGATATTGACCCTCCGTTTAATTTACCTCTCGTTTAGCCCTGTAACATATCACCATAGCAACTCTCCCAATATTCTTTACATTTCCCAAACCCTGAACTGCCCTTCCACCTGTCTTGTTCTTAGTGGAGAGTCTTATTGCCTACTTTATTGAGAAGATTACACCAATGGAAGCCTGATGGTTGTAGGATGAAACCTCAGGTTGTCTCTGGTCCCTTCATCTTAGTCCCTTATGTTTTTTAAAATGACATCACTCTCTTCTATACTAATTCTTACAAAAAGGGTGCCTACTCCAGCCCAAATTAGTTTTAACGGAAAGCCTTTATCTCCAACCATATGTAACTATTCTTGAAGTTTCCCACTTGAATGATCATCAGAATCACTTGCACTTCCTCGGCTACAGACCAGAGATTCTTGTTTACTGGTTCAGAATCTTCACCCCTGGGAATTCTCATCATCAAGCTATGGTGGAACCACGGATTTATCCATCGTTGAACTCTCTCCAGAAGTTTGCTTCTAATTTTCTAATGAGTGTTTTGTTCCTTCAACCCAGTGATCTGTTTGATCTCTTCCAAAGGATTATGATGGTAATGGTGTCGGGGATCTTTGAGGGCTCTGCAGTACTTACCGCAATAGTTTGCACAGAGGGTGACGTCGTCAATCGCTGCGCAGAGTGAAAGGCTGAGCTCAGGAGGGGAAACTAGTATGTGCTCGCTGGGGGCAGGAGGCAGGAAAAATGCCCAATATCTCCTCCTAGTTCTGGAGCACCTATCAATCTCTTCACCTGCATTATTCACTTTATGGTGATTCACTCATGTAAGTCTCAAAACCACCCTATGATTTACTGATTTTATCCCTAGTCTTATGTATTTAGAAACCCAGGAACAAGGAAATGAAGTCATTTGCGTAAGATCATAGGGCTAGAGAGTGTTGTTTTTTGGCTTGTTTTATTTTTGGCAGGGAGAGGGAGAACAAAAAGCCTGTCCAAAGAGAGCATTGTAGAGAGTCCATTACTAGTTCTGTAGAACCGGCGTGAGGTCGCTTTGGCAAAAGTGATCAAAGAAAGTGTTATAAAGGAGGCAGCTATTTGAACTAAGGCTTTGAGATAGAGTCTTAGTAGACCATTTCAGGAGCCATTTCAGGAGAAGGAACAGGACAGATGGAAGCGAAGTGGTTGGATAGAAGCTTCAGGTTGCCTCTGGTCCCTTCATCTGCTGAAGGAAGCTCAGCGCCACTAATTCTCCCTTCCCTACATACTCAGTTCCAAGAATGAGAAAAAAAAGATGATGGACAGGTGGTTCTACGAAGCATGGAAAGGAACTGTGATTGTTTTCCCATTAGTCACGGAACTTTCATTCTCCCCTTGAAAAATCATTCCAACTGCCTTTCTCCCTCCTTCCTAATCCATACTTTATTTGGCAAATGATCATTTCCCTCATATCTTGCCACTTTGATAAGCTGCATTTTAATTCATCAACCTTCTGAAAGCCCTTGTATCCTAGAGGAAACTAGTACATTTTGAACACCGAAATTTAAACTCACAAAATACAATGGAACAAAAAGGATCTTTAAAATTTTATCAATTTATCTGTCTCTCTCTGTCTCTCCCTCTCTTACCTACACATACACAATGAAGGAAGAATAAAAGGTTGGCATGCCCATCCCCATCCAATTTCCCTAACCTACTTAATAAAATGAAGAAAATAATCAGGACAAAGGTAACACTTTTTGTTGATACCAAATGTGACTCTAACTGACTCTACCTGTACTTTATCCAATTCTTGCCCTGGTTTACTTAACATTTATGACTTGGCAAGAATTCTTGACAACTACAATGAAATATGAAGATAAAATACATCTATCACAATGATCTACGTTTTCCTTTGGGCCTTATTTCTAATGTGAAAAAAAAAAAAAGCAAGAACAGTAATTCAGAGCTCCTCCTGCCTTGAGCTCTTATCTCTGTCAGCCTCCATGTCATGTGACCTTGCAAGTAGACTGGATTATTTGGCACACATTAAAGTAGGGGGTTAAACATACTAGAAGTGAAAAAAAAAAAAAAACAACTGTAGGGCACTTTGATGGAAGTATGCTTGATATCTTATGTATCTGCCTTTAACAAAACCTTGGTTTAGAGTCTTATAATCATTTAGTGCCCTTAGGCATTTTTCACACAGGCAGAAGTGGTTTTAGACTCCCATTCAAAGTCAAGTTCCAACTAATCACTCCTGGCCTCCTCCAACTCTCCAAGGAGCCATATGAATGATGGAGAGATGTTCTTATTTCTAAATTTTATCCTGCTTTTCAGTTTGTGGAGTCTCATGGAATCTTGGGGGGTAACAAATGACCAAACAAACAAAAAAACCCACATTCTACTGTTACTGCACACAGATAATTTACATATAATGAAATCACACATGAATTAACTGTTGACCACAGTTACAATTTATAGGGTTTTCAGAATGAATGTCCACGCTACTTATTTGTATATCATTTACCAAATTCTTAGATGACAACTTACTACTAGATACGGACCCATATAGCATCTCTATACAATGTCTCAACTTGGACTTCAGAATACCCTCAAACAGTTTTCAGGTGAAACTGTGATTAATTTTATAGTTCATATTTTCTTGATAAGTAATTGATGTGTTTTTGTTTTTAATACTTCTTATACTTATTAATCTTTCTAAACATTTATCTAAATTTCCTTGAGATATTAAACATTATATGCCCAAGGACACCTATTAGTCTGAAAACCAACACAGCCAAACAGTCTTTTCTTTTGAGTAGAAAACATTTTCTTTGCAGCTTAAAAAATAGTACTTACCTCATGGTGACACTGTGAGAATTAAGACATCCTAATTTTTTGAATGTCTTTAAGATAAATGATTTCAAATATTACAACCAGTAATGAATTTTTCACTTGATAATATAACAGATTAACTTTGATTATTAGTATACTATTTCTCTGAATGACTTAAAACATTTACGTATAAGAATTTGATAAACAAATATGTACAGCAGTGATTCGTCTTCATAAAAAGAATAAAACTCAGTCAAATGGTGATTACCCACTTTTTTCAAAGTGCCTCATATGGCATAACATTCACTCATTCAACAAACAATTATTGAGCAGCTACTATATGCTGGGCACTTAGCTGCTTCTGGAGAACAATAACAAGAAAGAGGAGATGATTCTTGCCCTCACCAATCACATAGCCAAGTGAGGCACATTGGCATTAATAAAATATTCACATGAATGTAATATAACAGTAGAGAGAAGAACTACACATGGGAGTTATTTGTAGCATCTATAATTATGGTATTTGATGCATTCAAAAAATTACAAGGGTCAGAACGAGATATACATGCTTTAGGACAGTTTTCCAAGTCTTTGGAAATGAATTGCTTTTATGGTGAAACTAAACAAAGCAGAATGGAAAAAGAAAAGTTACTCAAGACAGCCATTTTTAAACTTCTGATTACATGTGCTTTGAAGCAATTCCTTTGAACTTTGTTTTAGTGCAGTAACAGGGCAGAAAGTGTTATGATCAGTTCTAATTAAAGTCATGTTACAGTTTTTTTTTAAAGTATTATGTACCTTTTGCCAGGTGTAGTTTGAGATGGTTTAGCCTCTTGTCTTCTGTAGTATGTAGACATATACACAAAGAAAGTAGGAGTGAAAAATATTCTCTTCCATCTCCTTGTAAAAAAAGTCTGTGACTTTTTGTCAATACTTGCAAACATTTGCCTCCATTAAAAAGAATTGTATTTCTTGATGAATTTTCAAGTGAGAAATAAGTACAATGGAATAAGTACAATGAACATAACCACTGGACCTATAAGTCCATTTTAATGACTGGACTAAGCGAGTGAAATAGCCTCACTGTGTTACAGGAAATGTCTGAAAAGAAAGTTTAAAATGATGCCTTGCAATATACTAATTGATTGGTTTCAATAATGTTCACACCAAACATAAAACAAAATTGGCATGACTACCAAATGCTTTGGTTTTTTTTCTTCTATTCAATATTTGATAATTTTTCATAGTTTGGTAGTCTTGTTGAAACCAAATCCAGAAGTGAAAACACGCCTTGAAATAATGATTCCTGAGAAAGACTGCAACCCAAATGTTCAACTGAAGTTCAAAAATTTGTAGAAAACAATGTATATTGGCTTGTACTTATCAGGAGGGTTGACTATCCTGCTTTTGTGACAAGTATTTAACCAAGTCACCAGAGCATTCCAGCTGGGTTCCCTAAATAAAGTTTGAAATAAAGCATTTGTATGTCATAGTATTGGGGGGCTGAAATAGCCTTATGCTTTAAGAGTAAGCATTGGACTGTATTCACATTTTTGTAGCTTTTTTTTTTTTTTTTTTTTTTTTGTAGCACGAGCGCAAAGCACATTGTTACACAATACATATTTGTTATGAGTACTTGGTATCTGCCCCTTTCCACCATAAAATAATTTTTATGATTCATGACCTTGGGATATTGCTTGCCTTTTATTCTTTCACAGTTAAAAGATAGCTTTTATGGGTGCCTGGGTGGCTCAGTGGCTCTGCCTTCAGTTCGGGTCCTGATCCCGGGGTCCTCGGATCAAGCCCCGAACCGGGCACTCTGCTCAGTGGGGAGCCTGCTTCCCTTCCTGTCTCTGCCTACTTGCGATCTCTGTCAAATAGATAAATAAATAAAAATCTTAAAAAAAGAAATAGCTTTTAGAATATACCAAAATCCATATTTTACATGGAGAAATTTCTAGTTCTTTGGCACATTCTTTGAGTTCTTTGGCTCATTGTTACAGTCTGCAGTAGTTCTGTTTACATTGGGGTTTCTTGTAGAGCTAACAGAATTAGACAACCAAGGCCCTGCTGCAAACACAGGGTGAACCTAACCTACTGCAACAAGACCACTAACAATCATCGTTCAGTTTTTTTCCCTTTGCTGAAAGAAAAATTAGCTCTGTGTGCAACAACAATAACAACAACAAAGAAAAGAAAAAAGAGAAAGAACATACCATAAGTAAAGCCATTGCAATTTTCATCTTCATTATAATTGGAAATGTAATTGTTTTCATTTTTAAACAATACATTTAATTGGATAAAACTGACTCCATATTTAACTTTTGAGTCAATATACAAAAAAAAAAAAAAAGAAAGAAAAGAAAAAGAAAGCTCAAACTGACTTAGCCCATGTTTTGCATTGTTTAAGTTCAAGTGTAAATGTAAAGAGAAGTCATTTTCCAAGCTTCCTGAACTTTGGTTTCCACTCAAAGGAGTATCTGCTATTAGGATTAAGGACCCACTCACTGCCCTTTGGTAACTTTATTTCCAAAAGAAATTCCTCATGCTCACTGACATGAAAAAAAATGTTACATATTTTTATAAATGTGTATCAGTTCTGCTATATAATCTATTTTGTTAATCCTAGGAAATTAGAATTCTGTTCCTCAGGGAGGTAGTAAGCAGGAGACCACATTCTTCCTTTTCCTGACTTGACGTCTATCTTTTTCCCTGTCTTCTAAAATCTGCTGTGATTTTGCAAAGCAGATGTACTTCCAAGTGTCTATAAGGTCCACAGTAACATTTTAAAAAAGATTTATTTATTTTAGAGAGAGAGGAGAGAGAGGGAGAGAGACAGTCGGGGTGGGGGGGAGGAGGGAGCAGAGAGTCCCAGGCACACTTCGGGCTGAGCCTGATGTGGGACTCAATCTCACATCAGATCACTGAGATCATGTCCTCAATGAAAACCAAGAGTCGGGCACTTGACCAACTGTGCCACCCAGACGTTCAGACAATTACATTCTCTTAAGATGAAATGTAGTTTCATTTACTTAAGATGAAATGTAGGGTTTTTTTTCTTCCAGAAAATCCACACTGGGTCAAGCCGTTGGTCATGAAAAAATGATGATGATCACAGTAAAAGTTGTTGCAGCTTAGAATTACTGAGCACTTCTGTGATGCCAGTGCTGAGGGCTTTGCAGCATGATTTTATTTCATCCTCAGATGATGCTATAAGAAAGTTACTAACAATATATCCATTTTACAGATGAAGGGACTGAGGCTAAGAGATGCTAGGATGCTCACTCTGTGAGGGCTGGGCTTGCAGTCTTCTCTTTTGCCAGTGCCTGGATTACCACTTTGGAACCTACAGGGCACTTTTGAGTGCTCAGGAGCACTCAGTACATATACCTATAGACTAGATGAATGAATGAATTAGTAGGTGGATATATATGAGGAAAATTCAGGAAGATCCTAAGTGATGAAATTGACAATGATAAAATGTGGGGGATCAGAAATGACAGTTTCAAAAATAAACTATAGGATGGGGTGTCAGGATGGCTCAGTTGGTTAAGTGGCTGTCTTCGGCTTGGGTCATGATCCCAGGGTCCGAGCATCAAGCCCCACGTCAGGTTCCTTGCTCAGTGGAGAGTATGCGTCTTCCTCTCCCTGACCCTCCCCCTGCTTGTACTCTCTCACTTTCTTTCCCAAATAAATAAAATTTTTAAAAAATTAAAAAAACCCACCTCTAAGACTAGTAACAAAACATGCCAAATAGAGGAAATTCATACATTTCTTAATCAGTAGTTGTTTTGGACATGACTGCTCATCAGAATCCCTTGGGGGTCATCTTTGAAAAAAGTGGCATACGTTTATACTATAAGAAAAAAAAAACTGTAAAAAGGAATGTATAAATAAAAAAGTGAAACTATCACATTTCCTTTGTTCTTACTCTTCCCCAAGCCTATTTCTCATATTTGCCCACTATCAACAGTTCAACAGTTTCACACCCACATGTGAATATATACACCACTTTTTATTTTTAACGAATAAGAATATATCATAAAACTGTTGTATTATTTGATTATTTATTTATTTAGTTAGTTGACTTTTTAAAATTTAAAAATAATGTATGCTATGGATATCTGTCAATATTAACATTATATTCAACTGTATGGACAAACCATAGTTTATTTAAATCATCTCCCACTGATGGACATCTAAATGGTGTTTTTAATATAACAAAACTGAAGTAAAAATCCTTAAATGTATATCTTTCTATACCTTTTCAAGTATATTGGCAGGATAAATTTTTAGAAGTAATGTTACTAGGTCTAAGGGTAAATTGTTAACACCCACTGCCAACTTCCTTCAAAAAAGCTGTAGCATGGGGCGCCTGGGTGGCTCAGTGGGTTAAAGCCTCTGCCTTCGGCTCAGGTCACAATCCCAGGGGCCTGGGATCGAGCCCTGCGTCAGGCTCTCTGCTCAGAAGGGAGCCTGCTTCCTCCTCTCTCTCTCTCTCTGCCTCTCTTCCTACTTGTGATCTCTGCCTGCCAAATAAATAAATTAAAAAAAAAAAAAAGCTGCAGCAATTTACCTGGGGAGCTTCTACAAAATACAGTCTCCTGGGCCTATATATATGTCCACTGAATCAAAACCTTAGTAAGTCATGCCTGAGAATCTCTTTATACGTTTTAAAGCATTCTAGGTGAAACCAGTCAGATGTGAGAACCATTGATCTAGATCTCTTCTTTTTGGGCAAAGTTTGGTTGAGAAAGGAACTAAAATCAGACTTGACATAATAGATGCAATGTGTTGAAATTATGTAATCCCTCAATCATCAACAATTAGATATGAATGATAATTTTCATTGCTTCCAAAATACGTTATCTTAATTTTTTTTGAGAGATATTATCTTAATTTAGCCTTATAATCACTCCTTTTGAGTCAGTAGAAGAGAAGAGAAAAATGAACTAAAGTCCAGAAGTGTAAGACAATTCAAATAAAAAAAAATGAAAAAACCAATATTGGAATTCAGGTCCTTAAATTTTAAATTTTCTTTTCTTCCATGTCCCCTCCCATTATATTTTATAGCAAAGTGGATTATCACTGTATTGTTCTATTCTATCGGATATTTATATATAATGATTCTGTGTGAAATGTGATTTTAGATTTTAGAAGAAAGTTCAAGTATCATTTTGGGTCTTGTCTTACAGATCTATAGAAGACAATGAGAGAGCCACTTGTCTGGGGCCAGTAGGAGTAATCAACATCTGTATCTAAACAGTCTCAAAAGATCTGAGGTTGGGACTCTAGCAACTTCAGTACAGAGATTGGCCCTGATAGTATCTTTAAGTCTTTATCTTTCTTTTTTTCCTTTCTTTTTTTTTTTTTTTTTTAAAGTAATCTCTACACCTAATGTGGGGCTCAAACTTACAAACCTGAGATCAAGAGTCATGTGCTCTACAGACTAAGCCAGCTAGGAGCTCCTCTAAGTCTTTAATTCTTAAAGATAAATGATTTGGACCATAGAAATAGCCAAAGAAAGTGCCTTCTCTATGTGGATTAGAGTACTAAGCTTAACCAGAATGCACAGAATGAGGGGGTCAGCTCCCCATACCTCCCCAGGGTTCTGCCTAGTATATTGGAAGGTGGGGCTGCTATCCTGGGTGCTAAAGTATTTCAGTCAATGAAACCTCAATCAATAGTAACTTAAAAAAACTTACCTTTCAAGGAAATTCCTGCCTGAACAAAGAGTAGAATGACATTTTTCTGGAGGTGAATTTTATACAGTTATTATTACTCTTAAAGGAAATAAGGAACATGAGAATGGCCCTTATTTATAATGGGCTTAGAATTAGGAAAGTAATCAGATCAATCAGAAGCTGAGATCCAGGTTTGCAAACAGGCAGAAGAAGAAGTAACTATATTTGTTAAACTCTTGTAATTTATTAGGCATTATAACTTATCAATTACTGCCTAGATTATCACATTAGCTTTACATCTGGTCTAAGTTTCCATTATCTCTCTCTCCAGTTTGCTCTGCACACAAAATCTTGAGAGCTCTGCAAATCTAAATCCTATCAGGTCATTTCCATGCTTATATCTGTTATGTGACTTCACAGCACACTTGGTGTAAAATATAAAGTCTTCAATATGATCAACAAGCTTGTGCAATCTGACCTCCCTTCCTACCAAACTAGCCTTACCCCTCATCACTCCCCAACTGACTTTCTACACTCTAATTACACAGATGTAGAGGATTGACTTTTACCATCTCTTTCCAAAGACTTAGAGCATGCTATTTTCTCTGTGTATAATAGGTTCTCTCCATTCTTTGTTTGACAGGTTTTTGTTCAAGGCCCTTCTCTTAAAGCTTCCACCTGGAATTGACACACTCGAGTCTGTTTGTGCTTTTGGCCAAAGCAATTCATAAACTCAGGCCACTTGGGTTTAACAGGACCGAAAGGTATAATATTCCGTTAGGGATATGAACTGAATATTGGTGAATATGAATACGTCTACAACAATTAACTGCAAGAAGACTTTAAAGCTGAGTGAATGTATAAAGTTTCTTTGTTTTTTATTGGAATCATATCAACTAAACATGGGAACACTAGTGGCTTTATGTTGATAAGAAACTTGACTCTATCTGCACAGTCCTAGTCAACTTTAGTACATGAAAATGAAAACTAAATTGTTACTGTATACATTAATTTTTTTGAGAGAGAAAATTTTTCAAAACAAAGGCCAGTGGGGGCAGGAGAAACATTAGTAAATGTGACTTTGTGGGGCGAAATTTACTAATTACTGAATTAAATATTAAGAAATGTTTAATTAATTTTAATATGCTAAGGAAATTCAAATATTTACATGTGACCTGCTGGTGATAATGCCATTTTTATTTCTGTCAAAATTGAATCTAGAAGGCAGTCATGATATATATACAGAAAAATAAAAAAAAAATAAATGAATAATAAATAAATAAATAAATAAAAATTAAAAAAATAAAAAATAAAAATTCTATATATACAGAAAAAATATATATAGAAAATATGTATCTATCTTGAAGATTATAGAAAGTCACTTTTCACAAAATCTTTGGCATCTTAAAAAGTTATTTGCAGGAATTTGCAGACAGATAACGTCATTAAGTTCCCATTTTACCTGGAAATATAATTGTAGCCAAAATAGTATCTCTCTAAAGGGAAATAACATTTTTTGAGTCTTTACTATGACCTCATGTATAAAATTCTCTAAATAACCCTAAGAAATCACATTATTAACTCCGTTTTATAGCTAAGGATCATTAGGTATTGAGAAATTAAGTACGTGCCTAAAGCCACACAAAATGGTAAATGGCTCTTTCCATAGTTTGGCGACCGTGGCCATTGTTGCTATAAACATTGGGGTAGAGATGGCCCTTCTTTTCACTACATCTGTATCTTTGGGGTAAATACCCAGGAATGCAATTGCATCAGAAAGGATGAATACCCAACTTTTGTAGCAACATGGACGGGACTGGAAGAGATTATGCTGAGTGAAATAAGTCAAGCAGAGAGAGTCAAGTATCATATGGTTTCACTTATTTGTGGAGCATAACAAATAGCATGGAGGACATGGGGAGTTAGAGAGGAGAAGGAAGTTGGGGGAAATTGGAAGGGGAGGTGAACCATGAGAGACTATGGACTCTGAAAAATAATCTGAGGGGTTTGAAGTGGCGGGGGGTGGGAGGTTGGGGTACCAGGTGGGGGGTATTATTGAGGGCACGGATTGCATGGAGCACTGGGTGGGATAAAAAATAATGAATACTGTTATGCTGAAAATAAATAAATTTAATTTAAAAAAATGGTAAATGGCACAGCAAAGATATAACCCCAAATTTGTCTGACTCCAAGACTCAATCTGTTACCTCAGTGATGATGATCTGGTGGCCATTTTAAGTTCCTTAAATCAAAGTTCATCCAAAGTCCCTGTTTTGGGGCTCATTCATTTTTTGGGGGCAAATCTAGGCAATATTAAGAACCCAACCTACAGGTTTATCAGAGACACAATTTAAAAATTAGAACTATGTCTTCCCTTCAGGCTTTTATTTCTCTTAGATTTAGTGTAAATTTCCTTAACTACTAAAAAAAAAAAAAAAATCAAATATCCTTTCCACTGACAGAGAGAATCAGGTGGAAGGGAAGATAGAAATTCACTGTTATTGGGGTGCCTGGGTGGTTTAGTCCTTCAAGCCTCTGCTTTCAGCTAAGGTCATGATCCCTGGGTTCCGGGATTGAGTCCCTCATGAGAGTCCCTGCTCAGTGGGGAGGCTTCTCCCTCTCCCTTTGTATCTCCTTCTGCAGCTCCCTCTGCTCTTCCCCTGCTGTGCTTTCTCTCTGTCAAATAAATAAATAAAATCTTAAAAAAAAAAAAAAGGAAGAATTCACCATTATTTTAGAAACTCCATTAGGCTATCTCAACTTTTGAGCAACTACCAATATAACTTAAGGAACCTAATATATGTAAATCAAACTGAAATTTGAGTGATATTAAATCCTGCAAACCACCACACAGAGGTTGCATAAGTAGCATAGTTAATGGAGTTTAATGCATGGACTTGGGAACCAGAATTCCTGGTTCAAAGTCTGGCACCAATATTGTCAGTTGTGTGGGTTTGGACAAATAGTTTCTTTTGCCCTGATTTTCTCACTTGTAAGATGAAGATAATGATAGAACAAATTTGCTGGGGTTCTGGGGTTGTTACAAGGATTATGGGTTAAACTTTATAGAGTCCTTAGGGCAGTACCTAGCGCAAAGTAAGTGCTACATTAATATATTATGTCTTGAAAAATAAGCAATATTTCTATTAGGCCATGTTGACTCATCCATAGTTTATGGGTATCTACTGTGTGCTAATCATTGTCATGTGTAACTTTGGCCAAAGCAGGGAACTCCAGGAATCTCTTAAAGAGGTAATTTTTGGAAGCATAATTGTGTTTAGCAAATATGGAATTTTCCTCTAGAAAACCAATGCCTTTCAACTTTTTTTTTTTTTTAAATAGAACAAGTATGATCTCAGCATTCAGGTTATATTAAATTGCAAAATGATTTTTCTACTCAGTCTTTTTCCTACTCTCTGCTGAGTTTTGTTCTTTCCATGTATAGTACACAGAACGCTAGGAACAGGCCAGTGGATGTCACCATGAACATTAACCAAAAATAAAAGCAGAAGAAGAAAAATTTATTGTTCCTCAATACTTACTTGTGAACACAGTAACAAATTTTAAGTTTTAACTTAAAATTTTTCACTATAGTGAAAACTTAAACTTGGCGCATCTCAAACTTGTTTCTACCAAATGAGTTAATAGAGAAGAAAACCTTATTTTATTGACCAGGCAATGACAACATTGCTCGGAAGAAAATGTGCTCACATTCTCCATAGGAACCTATCATTTAATGCCTTTTATATTTTAAATCATAATTTGAGCTGGGAACATTTCCATCATTTTTATAAAGAACCCAAGTTACATTGATGAATCTAGGGAAAATCATATTTCCCGAAGAAGGAGTGTTAGTTTTTCTATACACTATGGAGTCCTAGATAAGAAATAAAAGGACTTAAATAAATGGTGATTTTGTTTCTTCTTCCAACAGTAGATTTAGTTTCTTTTTTTTTTTTTTTTTTTTTTTTAAGATTTTATTTATTTATTTGACAGAGAGAAATCACAAGTAGATGGAGAGGCAGGCAGAGAGAGAGAGAGGGAAGCAGGCTCTCTGCCAAGCAGAGAGCCCGATGCGGGACCCGATCCCAGGACCCTGAGATCATGACCTGAGCCGAAGGCAGCAGCTTAAACCACTGAGCCACCCAGGCGCCCCCAGTAGATTTAGTTTCTAAATGAAAAAAAAAAAAGCTGAATGTGGAAAGTAAATTATTGGTTGCATATCTATGACTTTCTGCAGGTTGTCTGAAATATTGGAGATTGAGATAATGACTGAAAGGCAAAGACTATATTTGAGTCATTAAGGCCCAAGCCCACTGAAAAACACAGGATGAACACAGTGACTCCTTTATGTGGCCAAAGATGTACTTAGAGAAATGGTGTCATTGTACACTGCTTCGATCTGCTTTGTCAGAGAACAACATTAATTTTTCCTTGGTTTTCTTTTATTTTTTTTTTCCTTCCCAACACGTCATTCAGCCTTTGTCCCTTACTGATTCAGCAGACCTAGCTTCTGATTTGATGTTGCTTGCTTGCGGTTGACGATGCGTCTTGGACTCAAGATGATAAGCAGGAGTATTTTATGAAGTCAGGCTTTGTTGGTATTTCCAAGAGTCAAATGCACACCTGCCTATTGTAGCATCATTGTACTTGGTTGACTATAGTGCAAAATGGATTGGTGGCAAAGACATATATTTATGTTTAGTGTTGCTTTTGGAGCCACACAAAATATTTTATTAAAAGCTTCAAATTTATTCTGGTACCTTCCAAAGGATATAAGTTTCTTTGTCCTGACAAAAATTAATGGTTTGCAATGTTTATTTTGTGGAATCTTTCTCTGAAGTTTGCCTTAAAAAAAGATTTAGAAGATACTTTTCCTGTAGAATATCCTGACATCTTTATTTGTTACAATTTGTGTTTTCTTACTAGCCTGATCTATTCTTAGCACCTAGATTAAAAAAAAAAAAAAAAGATTGGGTCATAGTCTTTTGTATGGGCTGTCAGTGATGGGATTCTCTAAGTTCATTCCTCTGCTGAAACTTGGTGAATGAATTAAAAAAATAAATATAATGTTTTGTGATTTCAAGTTTAATTTTATGTGGGAGAGACTGAGGGATTTTTACGGTAGTGATTTTATGTATATCATCAAATTTTATAACACTTGATTTGATTAAGAGAAACCAAAACCTCACCACTGACAATCTTGCAGTGTCTAGTTCAACTGTTCTTACCTTAGCAGAAAGCAAATAATTTTACACACTTTTTAAATGAGCTTCTAAAACAGATGTGCAAGTCAGGAATGAGCTTTATCTCATGACTCAAAGGAAAGAAGAGAAGAGTCAGGAATGGGGAACACCGGGGCCGGGGTGGGGGTTGGGGAGAGGTGGAAATCATTCATAAGTAACTTAGTTTCTTCCAGTTACGGAGCTGGGTGCTCTCCTATGTGTTAAATCAACTATTCTTCCCAGCTGTCCTCTGAGGGAGAACTACTATGAGTCTGGTTTTACAAATTAATGCCTTGAGATTAAGTGAGTTTGAGTAATTTGCTCACAGTTTCCTAGCAGAAACAAACAGAACTGTGATGCAAGTCTTAAGAGGTCTTAACTCTTAAGCCTATTCACATGATTAAAGAACTTTTATAGAGAGAAATTGCCTTTGGAGCAAGTTTAAAAAAAAAGAACCACCAAAAAGTGGTTTTGTGCAAAGTAAAATTTAGATGGTCATAATGGCTAACGAAAATTCACTTTGCTGCTTTCTCTGTGCGTTGGGATAGTTTTACTCCTACGTCAGCCCTAGATAGACCATGTAATTTTGAAAATCTCAGAGGGAGATGATTATTTACATTGATGAGATGTACCCGATGTCTGTCCAGAAGGCATCGACCCATCCTGTTATACTTGGAAAGTTGATGTGGGGTCGTGATCTGTGGTTGCTTATTGATCAGTATTGGCAGTTGAAGAAACATTAAAAAGGAAAAAAAAAAACCCTTCAAGCTTTGAGTTTTTTGAGATAACGGGGAAGTTCCTTTCCATGAATATATATTTATAAACAGGTAGACAGATAGGTAGGCAGGTAGATATATAGATACAGGGAGAGAGATCTATCTGAATGTCTGTTATTTCCTTAACAAGAATTTAAAGTAGAAGACATCCTCCTGTGTTTTAACAGGCAGGCTGGTCCAGGGAAAGTTTCTATATTAGAAACGAGTGTTGGTCTACCTTATGAGCAAGAAAGCCAGAGCATTTTGCAGGGTCTGATAGCAGGGCTCAGGCAGGAATGCCTCTTGTTTAGGCACATGTGGGGTGATGCATGCCAGGCGGGCTGAAGGACCCACGTGCTGATTCTGCTCTGGGCTTCTTTCAAGGGTATACCGAAGAGTAGAAAAGGATCCATCTTATGGAACAGCACAGAGCAGAATCTATACATGAATGCATATAACCGCATTACCTACCTGTGACCAATAATTCAGAGAAATAATACTATGAAACTCAAAATAAGCATTCTAGAAAACCCTCCTGGGTGACAGTTGGTGGAGTAACTGCAGTAAAACTTCTCAAGTTTTTAGCAATAATTACATTGATTCCAGCTGTAAATTGAGTAGAAATATGTTGTTAATGCTGCTAAAGCCAGTAACATCTCTCTGCAGTTTCGTGCCATGCTTTCTCTTTTATTTGTAATTTTTCTACTTTTTTTTTTTTTTTTTAAACTGGTCCCACATGTGCACAACAAAGCAAATGTTTGCTTGGGATATGTTGTTTTCCTAGCATCATTATGGAGAAAAGGTAAGAAAAGGACATTTGTACTGCAGCAGTGTGAGAAGCTATCCTTTTCAAAAGCATTTTTGCAATGTGGCCATTAGCTGCTGATGGAGTTGCCATGGTTATAAGAGGTCCACTGTGGGAGAAATCTTCATTTATTATCAGATTTTGACAGCAGCGGTCAGAATGCTTGATGTGGGGAAAAACAAGAACTACAACATAAAAGAGCCTTGGCCATTTTAGCCACACAAAGAGTTGAGTTATAACATTAAAAAAAAATATTCAACGATAAAGTCATGGGTGAGTTGAGTGCCAAGAAAAATCTTGCTTTTGAAATAAAATGTATTCCTGTAAACAGCAGAGGCAGAAAATGATAGCCTACTGAAGAAGCAGGAAAGAATGGCAACAGGCATAAACCTACTGAGTTGAACGTGATTAAATCATGTCGTTGTGATGGTTTGCCGCAGTCCTGCTTTCTCAGGCATTCCTCCTCATGCAAAAATCTGGGTGATCTAAGCTACGACTTTAAGGGTTACTGAGCTTCTGGTGTTTTGGTACTTGAGTACAAGGAAAAACCTTTGTACTAAATGTACCTGAAAGCCCTGGAAATACTATTCTCACATAAAAAGTATAAAAAATTCCATTACATGGGCCTCACCACGGTGTGGATTCACATCCTCCATGTCAGTCTGTGATACGCAAATGAGCATTCTTCTGTGGTCTTAGCGCTATGAATTCGATGTGTTTGCTTCTTTGGAATAACAACTGATTTCTCTTGATGAGGGTCAGTTTTACAGAAAAAAAAACAGTATGTCTCTAGTCTCAACAAAAGTGCAAATATGTAATAGATCGTGTAGTATTTATCTCTGGTCGGGGCAGGAGAAGGGCAGAGACAGTATCGCTGCTGGATTGCTAAGCGGACAAGAGTCTGAGATGCTTCTGTCTGATGATCAGAGGCAAAGCCTGCTTATTAGAGAAGGTGCACTGACAGGGATAAGGATAGTCATGGCTCAGGCTTTGGGGATAAAAGCTGGAAGATGCACAGAAAGAGGGCTGGTAGCAGAGGAGAGTGCATGTTCCTAGAGGCAGCATCAGGGATGAGTGAGGGAAGCCTTGGGTCCCTGGAAGGAGTCCCCCGGGGGCAGGCCCAGCGCTGACCCAGGAGCTGCCCCTCCTGCAGGACTCAATGCTGCCATCACCCACGCTGATAACGTTTTCCACTCTGATTTTCCTCGTCTTTACTCCATGGAAACTACTTTCTGGCAGTTACTAACGACTTAGTCCTCAACTGCAACAGACAGCTTTCAGCGTGACCTTCTTGACCTCTTCTCTCTCAGCCCAAAGGACCGTCCCTCCCATCCAACCCGCTCCCACGAAGCAATCACTGATGGCTAGGTCAAGCCTTTAGCTAGGTTTTTGTAACAACTCATGGGGTAGGCTTAGGTCAGGAAACGGAGATTAAGAATTCAAGGAACTTGCTTGAGGAGTCTGGCTCCTAACACTCATGAGTGACTTCTGGGGCCCACCATAGGCCATTACAAAGTCTTTGCCTGGCAGGCCAAGTGGAGGAAAGCTGCTCTCTCCACACTGGACTTAATGTGCAGCCAACAGGCGGCAGTCTCTGAGGGGAGCTGCCCTCAAGGGCTCTGGCCCCTCTGGCTGGCCATGCTCCTACCCATTTTTTGCATTCTTAGTAGAGGTGCCCTCATTTGGGCTTTTAGTAGAGGCCTTCCTCAGGCTCCTCTGGTGGAAACCTTTAAAGGAATGAAGGGAAAACGTCCATTACCAGCCCTTTCCCCTTGACCTCTTCCCAGCATCCCTCAGGTCGAAAAATCTACAGTAGCCTTCTATTTGTGGATCCCTCAGCAGTAACTTGACCTGAGTACTGTCCGTGCTGATCTAGCTGATCCTTGACCAGTGTGTCATTCCATGAGGGAAAATGGGACGTCCCCCAGGGTATGGGGGAGAAGGTAGTACTTTTTCCTCTTTAGCCTCTCGCTTATACAATTGCTGTAAGTGACTTTAAAGGCTTCACTACTTGCCTGTTACTTTCATTTCTGGTTTGTTCTTTCAACTAGCTATTTCAACAACTGGCAGCTCAACTCCCTTCCACTCGCTGAGCTCCTGGCTATCGTCTGGTTCATACAGTAAGAACTGGAGCTGGGGTTACAAGTCAGCCTGTCTGACCAAAACAATCTGAGCTCTTAACCTCCATCCAGACTGCACTCTACTTCCAGAGAAAGTTTTCTGAATTATTTTGGCGGACTCCATATCCCTTGTGTGCCTCTAGTCTTGTGCAATTTTGCTCTTCCTGGAAGATTTATTCTCTCCTATGAATTTCATCACCACCTGTAAACTGGGGACACTTCAATCTTTAGTGCCAGCCCTAAACTCTTTTCTGAGCTCAGAATGATAATCCAGGTACGAGACATATCTTCTTGGATGTTCCAGAGGCAACTCCTTCATTTATTCGTTCACTCATTCATATATTTAGTAAGCATTTCTTGAGTACTTCCAATGTACTGGGCTCTGTATTATGCCCTAGAGATACAACAGAGAGTAAGATACCACAATCTCTGCTGTAGTAGAGCTTGCCCATACACTGTTATGAGGACAGATACTGAACATGAACATGTCTCTGTTGAGCATGAGAAATCCAAGCACAGGACGCAATAGAGGCGTCCCTACCCTCACTTTGTGCTTTGGAAAATGCTTGTCTGAGAAGCTGGTTGCTAAAAGGGGTAGGGGAGGAGGAAAGAGTGTCCCAGGCAGTAAAAATGGGGTTGATTCTGGCAATATTTGGAAATCCAGAGGCCTTTTTTTTTTTTTTTTCCCCGCCCTAAACCCTAGCTTGAATGGGTAGGTTTCCAGCCTTGTCTCATCCTGGATCTCTAGCCCATATTCTGAAATCTATCGATAGATCTTGCCATTTTTAAGCCTGCTGCTGCCTAAATGTTCCCAACTTCAGCTCTCGCACGTTCGTACTGGGGATCCTAGAACAGGCTGCAGGAATGGCTTCTCTCTCCCACTGAGAATTAGACCAACAAACACTCTTCTGTCCCCACCTGTTCCTCTCTCAGTTTCTTCTTTCCTCACCTAGGCAATTACAAGGTTTTGATTAAAGGATCAATAGACAACCCAGGATGGCCTATGGAGTATAGAAATGACATATAATTTTGGATTGTTTTGATGGTTGGCAAATAATATACTTCACAAGCCAGCTACATAATCTTTTCAAAAGTAATTATTATAAAATCTTTGATACTTACAAAAGAATATGTACAACATGTATTTAAGTTAAAAAGCATAATATGTAACCACTTGTGCTCCTACCACCTGATATAAAAATTATAGGCCATCAAATCATGATTTCAGTTCTATAAGGAAGGTTGGCTACCGCGTCTGCACTCCTTCCCACTACAGGGAAGGTCTCTCCACGACCTCCAGAAGATGGCAATCAAGTTTCTGCTTGAACATTTTAACTAGCCGACATGGCTGCTTGGAAATAGCATGCGGAGGTTTAAAGTCCGGGGGTGGGGAAAATCTGCCCTTTATGAATGTTTTAGAAGTTTGAGAAGTAAATTTGGATGATAGCCAAACTTTCATAAGACCCATTTTTGTTCTATTAAAATATATCACGTCTTCATTGTTCAACCCTAACTGCTTTCACTGACAAACTACTTTTAACAAGGTGGCCTATTCTAGTAGTGAGAATGTTTATCCATTGACAGTATGTCGTGGAAGTGGTGGTAGCAAGTTTTTAAAAATGGACTCTTCTTTCAAAGAGACCAGTCCAATCAAAAAGATTATGAAGAAGTTTATTAAACATGTCTTTAATTTAATTGATACTTTGATCCATCACCTAATTTATACTTTTTTTTTGTTACTATAATCTGTCCCGTTGCATTAATTTTAAGAGCTACATGAACCATTTTGTTAGCTTCAGAAATACCACCTCAACTTGTGAAATGTATTGAGAAGGACCTCTGAAATATACATTAAAATGGTTAAGACTTAACAAAGTTTAACTGCCATCCATCATTGAAAACAAGGTCTTGGGTTCCTTGTAAGACTGCATCTGATAATGGAGTGTAATCACGATGGTCTGAACTTTTAAAAATGGGGAATAATAAAGGACTTGAAGTCTGCTTTACTGGCAGATCTCAGGATGCAAACATTACAACCTGTGCTTACCCTGTAAATCCCAGAGGATGACAGTTCACTCGGAGGGAGAAAACAATTATGCTGCTCTTGCTATGGTCTGTAAACACAGAGCGTTTGAAGAGGTCTATAAACCCATCAAAGGTATCATTTATCTCGACAGCTGTAGAGATGTCAGAAGTACCTTAAGTTTAAGGGGAATACTGTCTTAAGAGATTATTACGAAGTGGTTAAACTTTCCTCTTTTTTGTCCTTTTGACTTTGAGCCACAAAGAGAGGTCATGTTTGGCTGATTCCTATGTGGCTAAACAAAATCCTGACAGGAAAGCTTTTGGTGGTTTCTCTTGCAGGCAGGGCTAACTTAATGTGTCAGTGTGTGAAGTATCCAGATGCCTGATTCCCACGTATGCTAAATTCTCCCTACGGAGCCTGGCGCAGAGAGAAAGCATCTGGGATCATTTTCCTCGCACTTGTTCCGTATTTACTTCCTGCATTTCACTAGTTATTATTTTATTCAGAGGGTGAGCAGAGGAGATAGTGGAAGATAAAATTAAATTAGCAAATTATATGTGCTTTAGCATGTTGGGTCTAAAGTTTTGGCAGGGGAGGAGATTAATATAAGGTTTTTGGACCCTCTATGGGTTTGACTGATCCAAATCATTGTTCTCTATCCTCATTAATGCTTTACCAAAAGTAGACTGAGGCTGTCTATTATTTAGGATAAGATAGAGGCCTAGATACTAGTAGGGAATGCCTACAACAGAAAGTTCTTTTTAATGTGCTCTTTTGTCTTCTTCTTGCAGTCATTTTTGCTGGAATCTGACTCTCCAAGCCAACTATTAGACTTTGTTCTTTTGTATCATTAAAATCAAATGTTATACTCAAAAACCAGGTATACTTCCTTTCAAGAGAGTTAGTCTTTAATGATCCTGTGGTAAGACAGACTCACCAAAGAAGAATGTAGGATGGTAGGAAGTCAAACATGTGGTTTGGGGGAATAGAGATAGCAGCTGAGAGCAGGGGGAGTAATCTGAAGTTTTGAATGAGGGAGGGAAAGAGCAGCTGAGAGCAAATGGGAAACATCAGGGAGGCAATCAGACTACACAGGAATGTCCAGGAAAATATTTTTTTTCTGTCCACTGGACCTTCCCACAACATACTAAACAGTGTGTCCGGGTTAGCAACCTGACTTTTGTGTCTTACACAGATTATTAGAGCCACATGGGGGATATCCCGGGTAATATTTGTTATTAGGTCTACTGATGGATGAGTATGATGTCCTCATTACTATTACTTATGTCTGTTAAAGGTATGGTAAAACTACATCTCATGGTAGAACCTTAATCTTCTTATGGATCTGACCGATATGATATTATTCTTCATTGTCTGAAGATATATAATAACACTGCCTTATGAGGGGAACAATCCCTATTGGGAATGGAGAATGAAAACCCAATATACCATTATAGCTGTGATACAGGCAAGGAAAAAAAATATTTGCTTCATTTATAAACAGACTAGATTTTGGAGAAATTTAAAATTTATTTAAAAATAAATAAATCTCTTGGATTGAAATAAATTCTACTGTGGTCTTCTGGTTTTATTCTAAAGTAAGACTAGGAAAAAACCAACTTGTCACAACTGCATAGTCACTTAATCCACATAAATTTAATCACATTCTTCTGTTTATCTTGTCAAACTTACAAGATTGGGTTGAGTAGGTTCAACTCAATATAAATAGAATTTAGTTAGATCTACATAGAGGAAAATAAACCTAAAGCATTCTTCTCTTTATTAAGTGCTTATGTTAACCTGAAGTATTTGCAATGTATTATCGAAGTTGAAAACTTCTGGGAAAGACAAAATATTACTGGGCTGAATGGAACTGTCCTATTTTTCTTCAACACTATATAAACATTATCTGAAGGCTTTCAATGAGTTTTTATATTTCCTCACTTAATCTTCCATGATCAGGTATGATTTATCTTTGGCATAAGGTCAATTTGATGCACGAAAAGCTTGGGTAACCTTCTATGAATTTTTAAGAGTTATGAGTAGGGCTGAGAATAGATTCATCCAATTCGAGAACTGGAAATGATGTTAGTCAGATGGAGGTATTAGAGAGATTGAGTGACTTGACCATCATTTTACCAGAGGCTCTGAGCAGTGGAACCTGTGTCCTACTCCCAGTGTTCTGTTTTATCCTGTGTACCGCCCTGACTCCTACTGTGATCTGTTTTTAAGAATTCGGTCTATGACGCTGACCAGTCATCTTAGTTTTTGTTGACTGACAATGAAGCATGAATTGAAACTAAAATTCGTGCCTGGAATTCCAAAATTTGTCCACTAAGTATTTCCTGAGTACCTACTCTGAATTGGGGCTATTCTCAGTGCTTTGGATGAATAACTAGAGAAAAGGTGCTGCTGTCATGGAACTTGGACTGAAATTGAAGTAAACTCTACCATCCAGGAAGGTATCCTTGCATCAACTGAAGATTTCTGACCACTCAGTTCCTGGAACTTGTCCTGAGCATGGAGTACTGCTCAACAGTTGCTATTTTATTCAAAATGGCTCTCTCAGCAGTCTGACTGAGCAATTCCTTAACTGACATAGAACCACTGGTAGAATTCTAAATTGCCTCTTCCTTCTCCATGTCCAAACATCACTGAAAATGTCATTTGATCTCCATAACTTTATTCATGAGGCATTGAAATGCGTACAGGTGCACACACATGATCACACATCTATATGTGTTTTATTCTGAAACCTTGAAGCATTTCATGGGTCAAATACCAGACCCTGTGTTTCTGAAACACTTTGTACTCATTTTAACAACCATCATATTCTTTCTTAGATTGTACAATCACTTGCATATATATCTGTCTTTTACTCTATAATTATAACTCCCTCAAGATACCAAGTAGGAATGCCCAGAATGTTCTCACTCAATTATGGTTGAATTGTTTTAACCTTTTAACTGTCCTCCATTCTAACAATCACAAAATAACTTTTTAGGATTCCTTATTCCAGAATTTGATTCTATAATCATAATAAGTCACTTTTGCAGGGACATTTTCTGGCTAGAATATATAATTGGAATAAGGAGCCCACTGCAAACCAGATAGAACATATAATTATTATGATCTTAAATGTATGTGCTTGTGAATATAAATAGAAATAGACACAGAAAAATGAAAACAATTGTGTCAGGGAGGTAGGAAAATGACACTTTTTTCCTTCAAATTTCTTTGAACATTATGGCAAATTTATTTGTAAAAGATAGCATAATAGTGTTTAAACAGTGGTCATGAGGGGAATGCAAGGGCTCAGAAGGGTTGAGTTTCAATCCTTCACTAGTTGGTTATTCTAAAAAACTCATTATAGCATCACTATAAGCATCAGTGAAGAGATTTTCCTTTTTACATCCATTTACCCCAAAGATATTTACGATGGAAAAAGTGACAATAAGAAACTGACTTCAAAAATGAAAACTGGGAAAATATACTTCCTCCTACTCATCCATAAAGTCCCAACGGGACACGAATGAAGAAAGAGACAGTGTTGTCATTGAATTACTTATTTTCGTATTTACATCCAATATGGCAAAAACAGAATGAATAGAAACAAAGAAGGTTTCCCACTTTAATTAGAATTTTCAAAGGAAGAGATAGGAAGAACTGACTGTAAAGCAGGGCTACACAGAACATTCTCTGAATAGTTAGCAGGAAATCTTTTAATTACTGAAGCTGATAAAGCACTTTGCAAAGCTTCCTTTATCTAGCTGAGATGGAATGGTTTTCACTGCACACTTCTTAAATAGAGGCAAAGAGAACTTCATTTTTACTTTGACACTAACTAGATTAGTCATGATCTAAAGGAAAGAATTTACATTGATTCGGCAATCTTTCCATTGACTACATGTATGAAGTTCCGGTGTGTCTATGTAAATTACTGAGTTTGAGCAATACCTTTGAAATTCCTATTGAGACTGATGAGAGATTCAGTAGATGTAAGGCGTTGTAGAAAGACTAGTAATAGAGAAGGAGGGGGAGCTAACTTGTTGATATTTAAGTATGTATTTGATTTTTAAAAGGTAAAACACTCATATATCTTGTAAATAATGGCTGTTTTAAACAGGTAACTTTTAAAAACTGCATCAAGTATGGCCAGTATAAAACTGACCCCATTATTGCTTAAGTACAGAATATGGTTAGTTGACAGTAGTGTTGAAATATTTGTGTATGTGTCTGGAATATGTTAAGTGATTCGCTCAGAGATTACCAAATAACTACAGCTGACCCAGAGGAACAGTTCTGAGCTCTGGCCCCAGCTGTGTTTTGGCTCTGTAAAGATAACTCAATTTTAATAAATAGTTCCTTAGAAACACCTGGCAACATTCAGCATAATTTTTCTCTTCATTTTCTTATCTTTTATTCCTAATGCACATGTGTGTATAAAGTTCTGTCTTATGTACACAAACTTAACTCCTGTACACCCAAGTATATGCATACTTGAATAACTATACAGAATTGCATAGTACATGTGCGTGGGCACATATTTAAGAAGGAAGAAGGTTGAAAAAAATGGCAAAACATATGAATACCAACATAGATTGAGGGTTCCATATTAACTTATAAAAATACATAGATGCAGAAAATGGAATTGTGTGGAGGGGTAGAGAAAGTTAAACAAGAGCTTTGAGTGGAAAATTTCAATCTGAGTGTATAGGGACTGTTCACCAGATTGGCTCTTAGCCTTGTAAAGAAAAACAGAGTAAACCTCTTATTTGAAGGTTTACCTTTCTCTACTGACTTTATGGGTAGCCTTATCTGAAATAGCACCCTTCCTGTCACTCTCTATCCCATTACTTTGCTTACTTTTTCTTACTACCCAACATTATATAACACATTCATTTTACTTCTTTAATAACGTACTTCTCTGGAACATATAAACTCAACAGCGCATGGATTGCATTTTATTTTTTTAAGATTTTACTTATTTATTTTGAGAGAGAGAGAGAAGTAGAAGAAGAGAGAGAGAGAGAGAAAGAGAGAGAGAAAATGAGCAAGGGAGAGGGACAGAAGCAGAAGGAGAAGCAGGTTCCCCACTGAGCAGGGATTCCAGATATGGGACTCGATCCCAAGACCCTGGGATCATGGCCTGAGCTGAAGGCATACACTTAAACGAGTGAGTCACCCAGGCACCCTACCAGAGCATGGATTTTGTCTCTCTTTTTCACCATTTTGTGGTCCCTACCACTTAGAGCAATGACTGGGAAATAGTAGGTACTCATTAAATATTTGTTGAGTGAATTAATAAGTAAATGAATTCCACATCTAAAACCTCACTTTGTTAGAGTTATGAAGGCCACCTCAACTTTCCAGCTATTTTTAAAACGGAAGGCAATGAAAAAGAAGAAGCACTATCAAGGAGAGCATTTAAAATTTCTCTATTAGACAGCCCAGAAGTCCAGAAACATTAATGGGCTTCAGGCTAGAGGTAAGTAACTGGTTCTGAAATGAACTTCTATTCTTTATGGAAAAGGAAGAGATTATTGCACACTCTATTTCAAATCTAAAGAAGTAATCCCCTGGAATCATTAGAGAATCTTTTTAGCCTTATTAAAAACTTGAGGTATGAGAAATGGAAGCAATTTTAATTTAAAAACATTTCATTACTGAAATGAATTTTATTTATGTATTAATTGAAGAAGTAAGAATTCACCTAGTAGTCACTTATTTTCAACCAGGGACCATGGTGGAACTAAGCTATAGTTCTAAGTAAGAGATGGTTTATATCCTTGTGAAGTTGATAGTTTTGGTGGGGAAGCAGAGTGAAACTAGAAATTAAACAAGTAATTACATGAATAATCAATTATTTAAAATCATTTTAAATTCTAAAAAGAAAAATTACAAGGGGTTATAGTACACAAAACAGTGGGATATAACTCAGTGGTAATGGTAGAGAAATTCTGCAAATGACATGTAAGTGGAAATAAAACCTGTATTTTAAAAAAGTGATAGGATAATTTATTATCTGCACAGAAGAAACTTAAAATTGGATCGCTACCTCACACCACATACAAAAACAGGTTCTAAGTAGATTAAAGATCAGATGTGGAAAACAAACAAACATAAGAGTATTGAGAAGAAATATTTGGGATAGGGAAGGATTTCTTAAACAAGACACAACAAATACAACTTACACAAGAAAAGGTTGATAAATTCAATAAAAGAAATGGCAATAAAATTAGAACTTCTGTGCATGAAAAGATATTATGAAAAAAATGAAATGTTAAACCACGGAGATATTTGCAATACATTGAAACAAAAAAGGGAAAGTATCTCTAAAATACGAAAACAACTCTTTTCACAGGGAAATAAGAAATTAATTCAGTATAAAAATGGGTTAAGTTATTAACAAGCAATTCATAATAGAGAAAACCCAAATGGAAACAGTAACATGAAAATATGCTCAATATCAGAATAAAAACCAAAAAGTTCAGTGACACTTTTCTTTTCATTACCATGTTATTTAACACAAATAAAAAGTATGACACCAGCAAGTATTAGTGAAAATGTATGGCTTTCCCCTCAGCGCCTTTATGTCTTTGTTCAAATAGCAGTTTCTCAGTGCAGTTTTCTCTCATCTCTCTGTTTAGAATTGCATTTCTCAACCTAGTAGTCTCTATCCCTATTTCTTGCTTTATTTTTATCTATAGCACGACTCCCATCTGACATATTATATATTTTATTTATTTCTTTTCTACCACATTTGAATGCAAACTCCATTTAGGCAGAACGTCTTATATATTTGGCTTACTGTTAAATACTCAGTGTCTAGAACAGTGTCTGCCACATGGGATAAAATAGAAATGAATAATACACTTCCGTAAATCGCTAGAGGCACTACTTATTGATACACTTTGGGAAGCTATTTCCAATAATGTTGAAGATATGCTTACCATAAATTCAATATTTCCAATTCGGGTACATTCTTTCAGATAAATTCTTGTGCACTTGCCAAAGGAGATACGTACAATACTGTTCATTTCGGCATTATGGTAATGGCAAAAAGTTGGAAGCAATACAAGCACCCATCAGTCAAATTATAAGCACATTTTAATGCTTTCCTACTTTGGAATACTGCACAGCAGTTAATGCAAATGAACTAGGTCTACTTGTATTTCAACATGGATAAATTTCAAAAACATAATGCTGAGAGGAATATACAAGTTGTAGAACTATGCATACAGTTTGATATCAATTTGTAAAAGAACAAGATCCTGTTTTTGAATACATTAATAAATAGTGCAAGTTTATAAACAGCATGGAAATGAAAAGCACTGAATTCAGGATGGAGGTTACCTCTGGGGAGAGAAAGGAGAAGGAGTCAGGTTAAAATACAGTCAAGTCTTTTCATCTGTAATGTCTGATTTCTTAAGCCGACTGCCGAGTAGATGGGTATTTGTTATTTGTTTCTCTCCACATTTTGGATAGATCTGATAAATATATATGAGGTTTCAACAACAGGATTTAAGAATGGATGGGGCCAGGGAAGAGTCGGTGAATGAGATTTAGATATTCTAATTCATTCAGTTTTAGGGAAACTAAATATAGAAGTACCCAAATCAGCAATTACTATGGAAAAGAATTAAATGTTTTATGAAGAACTGAAGGCAGGATTCCTTTAAATCTAGGCATCCTTGGTGAATGGAATCTGTTCACAAGAAGTCAGTTTATATATAATAAGTTCAATTATATTGAGCAAAATCTATCTAGAGGTAAAACTTTCTGCAATGTTTATGTTCTCAGTAATCATTTGGAGAAATAAGAATTTAATAATAAAATGTCTAATAAAGCATCAGCGAGGCTCAGAATAACCGTTCTTTGGGAATAATCTAGTAAAGAATAAAGTAAAAAAAAGAATAAAGTAAATGAGCTCCATATAGAAGCTTCTTGCAGTTAGAAATTTAAGACCAAATTTTACATCAGACTCCTTAATGCATCATCTAAATATTCAAGTTGCTTTTGTGGAATATAAATTAAAAAAATGTCTTGAATTTGCGGAGTTTTTATAGTTTTGAAAGTAAAACCCATTGAGGATTTTTATTCAGAACTCGTAAAGAGAAAACAGTTAATAATCTTGAATTTAATAAAATGGTAAATTTGGAAAATTTATCTTTTCTGTGTTCAAGAAAATAAACATTATAATAATCATCATGGATCAAATTCCTGTATTCTCTTTTTTAAATCATGTCACAAAATATAAAGTTGTTTGTTAAGCATTACTCATTCTAATCTAGAAAGTGAGTTGCCGGGATAAACTGATTTTTATAAAAGGAATCAGTCTGAAATGACTTCCTTGGTGACTTTTAGTTATTATTTTTCTAGTATGTGCTCTTGAAGGGTTTGTAATTTCTTTCTTCTAGACACAACTGATTTCAAGGAAGTTCCTAGGGAAATCAGATCTTCAATCTCCTCCAGATAGCATTGTAAGCTTTAGCTCTAAGACCATTCATACTTTTTCAGAAATAAAGTTCTTGATCTCAAATCATTCCTTTTCCAATTTTCCTGGTAGACGGAAGTAGAGAAGGCATGTGGTATCACTGCTCAATGTAGCAAGGGATAAAATATATTTAATACCAATCAAATTACTTTTTATTTCTTATTCCTCTTAGCATGCATTCACTGAAGGAAGCTTCCTTTAGTGGGGATAAGTCTATATCTAAATGTCAAAATCTATAACTTTCTGTGAAGGTTGCTTATTAGGAATTTGCTATGGTTCATTTTACAATGACACCTTCATATTCAGTGGTGTCAGCGTTTGGAACAGCAATCCAGGATCAATTCATCTTGGCATTAAAAGGAGAAGAAAAAAAGCGAGAGAAAGAATTGGTAGCTTTACAAGAGCATATGGAGTCATTCAAAGATGAAACAGATTCATTATGGCGCACCCACGCAATCTCCTCCCAAACCATCCTTCCTACCCCCATCCCAAGCTGCAGGCAGCACCACACTGTCAGTATGAACTCTGAGAGCCCACAGGAATACAAAGCAGACTGAATGCCTCATTTGCTTAAGCAGCAAGACTATTTTCTATCCTCAGATCATGTGCTGAACTCTTAGATATATTTGCCTGAGGGGCATCGAGCATGGGGAGAGAAAAAGAATAGAGGAGTTGCTTCAAAAATATTTTCTTCCCAGAGTGATCTCCTTTTCAACTCTAATAAGCCTTTGCAAAGACAGTGTTAATGTAGCTTGCAGAATGAATGATGAGGTACGGAAAGAGCTACTCTTTGCGAGGCTACCCATGGCATTCCCAGATTATAATGGCCATCCTTCTTATTCAGAAGTTCTCTAAGGTGATTTTAAAAAATGACAATTAGTTGGGTTCATTGAAATATTCAAGAGTGAATTCTTTATAGAACTTGCTCAGGGATTATTAATGAAAAATTGCCAAAAAATCCATTCAAGGTTGGGATGGGTTTACTTCTATATGTACAATATGGTAACTTATATGTAGAAATCTCTCCACTTGCCTATCTGAGAAAGTCCAGGAAAAGCCCATTCAGTATTAGAGTCATTCATAATGCCACACACTTATAAAGAGTGTTCAGTTATCCACATGCAAAGTGAGACACTAGAGAATTATAATAAGAGCACAGACTTTCAATCGGTTTTGGAGAATTAAAAAAAAAAACAAACCTTGTATACCTAATCCTGTTGATTTTCTAGAGTTTTGCTGCTGAAAATCTCTTATCTCCACTGCATCATAAATTTCTGCCTGATACATTGAATACAGTAAAATAAGGTCTTATATCTAGAAAGTCACAGAACGTAAGTTGGTGAGAAGTCTAGGTTCTGAGCAGATATGTCACTTCAGAATGCATACTTAGTGGGTATTAATAATGCTGGACTCCTGGTTCACAGGGTTCTGTAGCACATTAAAAGAGATAAAGTTTGAATATCATGTAGTGGCTTGAACTTGACTTAATTAATTATAACCAATTTTTAAGAAAAATTATTTACATAAGACACAAAAGCCTTCATTTCTTCACCTTTTCATTATTTTAGGGCTTTAATTTCTCACACCCAGGGTTTTCACCTTCGGAGTTACGTTCCCAAACACAGCAGTGTAAAGTGCTGTGGCTTAGGAAAACCTGGGTTTTAATTCCAGCTTCTTCAACTGACCAGTTGTGTGACATCTGGGCAAGCAACTTGGCCATTTTGAGTCTCAGGTTTTCATTTGCAAAAGAGAGGCAGTACTATCTTACGGGACTCTCCTGAGGAATCAATGGCCTGCACAGTTCTTGCACAATAAATGCTCAGCCCCGTTTACTTCTCATAATTTCACTTCTTAAGAAACTTTGAGAAAACATATACATCTCCCTCCTTAAAGGTAGCAAATATCTTAATTAACCCATAAAAATGGGTTAAAAACATTAATGTTTTTAAAAGATTTTGTTTATTTATTATTAATTAATTAACTAATTAATTTGGGAGAGCGAGAGAGTGCATGCGAGACCGAGAGAATAGAGGGGAAGATGAGAGGGGGTGGGAAAGAATATCAAGCAGATTCCCAGCTCAGCCCAGAGCCCGAGATCGGGGTCAGTTCCATGACCCAAGCCAAAAACAAGAGTCGGGTTGCTCAACTGACTGTGCCATCCAGGCACCCCCAAAATGGTTACATCATGATTAACAATTCAATTAATTTTAACATGTCCAAATTATATGTTGAATTGTTTTTATTTTGTCCAAACAATTGAACTCACTCCAAATGCTTTAACTGTATTTTCTTTGATCTAAACATACATATATTTTTATTTTATTTTATTTTATTATTATTATTTTTTAAAGATTTTATTTATTTATTTGACAGAGAGAAATCACAAGTAGATGGAGTGTCAGGCAGAGAGAGAGAGAGAGAGAGAGAGAGAAGCAGGCTCCCTGCTGAGCAGAGAGCCCGATGCGGGCCTCGATCCCAGGACCCTGAGATCATGACCTGAGCTGAAGGCAGCGGCTTAACCCACTGAGCCACCCAGGCACCCTATATTTTTAAAAATTAATTCTCTTTACAATTGTTTTGTGAGTGGGCTTCTCAAATACTGCTTGCAATGACCGCATATCTTGTTATACTTTCAAATATTTATTGCAGTATTTCTTATAATGCAACATTTCTTTATTGATACCACATTAATAATAATAAATGACAGTAATAATAGTAGTAAATAGCAACAGATTGACAATGGTGACAGGTGTTGACAAGTTGATAAGCTAATGTTCACATGAGGGTCACTCTATTTATCACTCTACCTCCTTTCTTATGTAATTTTCATAACCACCACAAAAGTAAAAGCTCTTATGGTCCTTTATTTGTAAATGAGGAAATTAAGCCTTCCAAAGCCTTTGGACTCTAAAAATTTCCCCATAGTCACATAATAAGTGACAGAACAGGGCTTGAACCCAGCTTTGTTTGCTGCCCAAGTATTTGCTGTTGACTGATTATATCATATTACTTCTGTTAAATAGGATTCTCTTAGCACATAGTATGTGATCCTTAAATAACCTGGTGATGAGTACTTTTGTTGTTAAACAGAGTAACACAAACTGCCTTAAACGATAAATAGAAACTTTAAAATGAAAAACTGAAACTTAGCTTATTCTTTTTTTTTTTTTTAAGATTTTATTTATTTATTTGACAGAGAGAGACACACACACACACAGAGGGAACACAAGCAGGGCGAGCAGGAGAGGGAGAAGCAGGCTTCCCACCGAGCAGGGAGCCTGATGTGGGCCTCCATCCCAGGACCCTGGGATTATGACCAGAGCTGAAGGCAAATGCTTTTTTTTTTTTTTTTTTTTTTTAAAGATTTTATATATTTATTTGACAGACAGAGATCACAAGGAGGCAGAGAGGCAGGCAGAGAGAAAGGGGGAAGCAGGCTCCCCGCCGAGCAGAGAGCTCGATGCGGGGCTCGATCTTAAGATCCTGAGATCATGACCCGAGCTGAAGGCAGAGGCTTTAACCCATTGAGCCACCCAGGTGCCCCTGAAGGCAAATACTTAACGACTGAGCCATCCAGGTGCCTGAAGCTTAGCTTATTCTTAATGAGATTGGAATTTGCTATGATTAAACATTACAACTTTTTTATAATGTTTGTCTATCATTGTCTTTAAGCATAATTTAGCTTTCCTAACAGACTGATTCAGAACCTAAAAACAAAAGTGCCTTATTAAAAAAGAAGATTTTATTTGAGAGAGAGAGAGAGAGATTGAGTGAGAGAAAGAGAGAGAGAGGTAGAAAGAATCTGAAGCAGACTCTGCACTGAGCACAGAGCCTGGCATGGGACCTAATCCTACAACGGCGAAATCATGACCTAAATGAAACCAAGAGTCAGATGCTCAACCAACTGAACCACCCAGGTGCCCTAAAAGTGCCTTTTTTTTTTTTTTTAAAGATTTTATTTGTTTATTTGACAGAGAGAGAGACAGAGAGGTCACAAGTAGGCAGAGAGGCAGGCAGAGAGAGAGGGAGAAGCAGGCTCCCCGCCAAGGAGAGAGCCCGATGTGGGGCTCGATCCCAGGACCCTGGGATCATGACCTGGGCTGAAGGCAGAGGCTTAACCCACTGAGCCACCCAGGCGCCCAAGTGCCTTTGTTTTGAATGAAACTTCATTTCAAGTTATTATTCCAGTTCACACATTTCACTTCTGTGAGTGTAAATAGAACCTGTATTTACTTTTATGTGTTTATTTTCATGTACTTATTATAAAAATAATAAATATATAGTGGAGTCTCTTCTGTTTTCTCAGACACTGTGGATAAGTACAGTTTACTAAATCCTGCAGAGACAAGCTGTTGTGATGGTCTGTTAAAAATATTACATTAGTAAGCTTGAACATGCTTGTTTGTTAGTTACATGTACTAATTCTACATATTGATGGGCTGTGTGTATAAATATATAATTTAATAGAGTAAAACAAAAACACATTTAGAAATGCAAAGTGATTTATATAATCATTTGGAAGGAGGAGACAAGAAATAATTCATATGGTAGATTATAAAAGCATATGGCAAAAAGTCAAAAAGTGAACTTGGAAAATTTGACTAATTGCTTTTCTTGGGATATGTACGAGAGAGTCATAATTAAGAGTTTTAAAGGTACAGGGACCAAAAATATTTTGTAAACTTTTATAATAAGCATAGATCTAGGATAAATAAACATGGCAATTGTTAAAATGGAAAATAGAAGAAATCTGTTTCTTTTTGAAGTATTTGACTCATATTCTACAACATATGTCACTGTATCTTCCCTTTGACAGTAAATTCAAATATGGGTAGTAATTGATTTTTTGCATTGGAGAAATCCATCTTGACTTCCAAGGAAAGCACTTAGGTGTAAACGAATTCAAATTCCTGAAGTCTCAAGTGAATGTGACAGTCACTTGCTATGTCTGTCTTTTGGCACTAGGTTATAACCTGAGTTCTTAAACATTATATGAAGCCCATAAACTCTCTCTTGTCCACAAGAATCAGAATAATGAGCCTATCAATATACTTTCTTCAACCAGAGAATATAAAGGCATTTATATTTAGGACTAATAGCCAGCAAACTAAGCTACTGCTCAGAAAATAATTCTTATTGATTATGGCAACAATTATTTAATCAGTCATGAACTCATAAAAAATTCCAGAAACACTTGTATGTGCTTTCATAAAATGGTCAGATTAAAATCCTACCTCCAAACTCCATACACCCAGTTTCTTCAGACACTGAGAACTGAGTTGCTTAATATTTGCAAAACCATTGTTCGTTGTTAAGATTCGTATCTTTAAAGAAGAAGACACAGTGGATTAATGAACTCTGGCATTGGTTTTTTCTTTAAAAATCCATTCTTGAATATTCAAGTATGGAAAAAGTTTTGTTTGCACGAACTCTGCATAAGCTTGTGAAGGCAGTTTTATACACAAGTAAAATACTACAATTCTGGATATGATATATGTTGTAAAAAAGTAAAAATTTGGAATCATAGGAGAGGGAGTGACTAATGGCGACAGGAAAATCTTTGTGGATGAAGCTGACATTTGAGGAGGACCCTGAGATGTTGAGGATTTTAACAGGAGATAAGGGAAAGAATTGCACGTCTGGTTTCAAATTTGATATGAAAAGTAAATTTGGAACTTCGCAATTATTTGAAAGCTTTCACCAGCATTTTAAGACAATTTCAGAGATTTTTAGTCTTGTTCATTCTTCTGTGTGAATGTCAGTTCAGTTTTATTCATTGTTGTAAATACAAGGGTTGAGAAAGCTTCAAGAAATATCACATCCTACAGCGATGTCAAATAGCATGAGTACTAGAAAGAGAGTATTGAGGGAGACAATGAGGAAGTCATTTTTATTTTTGCAGAGAGACATTTGAGAGGTGTTAGAAGTGATGAAGTTGGTTATTGAGGGTGGAAGAAGCTGAGTGTGAGGGGAGGGAATGGGACAGCTCATGCAGAAGTGGAACGGTAGTTGGAAAGAGAAACCCAGCTAAGTGACGAGAATAAGTTGAGATTCAAGGTTGGAAGTGGGCAAGATCAGTGCCAGCTGAGGTAAAGCTTGGACAGTGTAGAAGGGTGGAGATGTGGTTAGCCTATAGATTGTACATAGGTTCTGCTCCATGAGTTGAGGAAAATGTCTGGAATACATTGCTTTTGAAAAGAATTTAATCAGCATTCGCACAGAATGGTGATGGTTATGGATTTCTATAAGGAGCCCACCTTCAGGAAGCAATGTAGAAGTATATTCTTTGTGAAATTAGAGTGCCTTCTTAGAAATCTCAGTATGTTCTCTGGCATGGAATGTGTTCAAACAGATATGGATACACCCGTTTTATGGAGTTTTGTAATTATGGGGCATTTTCAATGGCCACATAACCAGTAAAGAGGAAGATGGCATTAACACCTTCTTACACTTAAAGACAAGCTTAGTGGCTGGAGAGGTTTAATGACTTGGAAAGGATGCCCCTCTAGGTAATGGCAACTTGGGCCCTTCTCTCCTCATCTAGTGCTCTCTGGCTGCCTATGGTTTGATCCCTTCTCTCCTAACCATCTGCTGAAGAACTGACATACATAAATGCAGAAATAGAGGGAAAGAATGATAACATATTAATGACTCTCAGCAGAATCTAAAATGACATTACCCCACCTATAGAACATGGCTGAAGTTGGGTGTACTAAGCTATCTTAATTCCATTGTGGAGTCAGTACTGTTCATTTCCTTCTTCTGATTCCTCTGACATATATAAAAGCATACTTGCAGTAATTATTTGACTTGTACAGAAGTAAATGTGCTTTGACAACTGGATATATGTATTCTGGCTTCTTAGTTCTACACTTCTCAATATAAATTACTCTTCATGTATTTTGATTCACTCTATTTGGATTGTGTCAATGTTTTGCAGTCTCACACAAAATGACTGTTAGGTAAATTCTGTATGAGTTTAAAAAAACAGAACCTTGAGGCTGAATGCCTCATTTAGGAAAACTGCATCTAGGTATTTCCAACCTCCACTACCCTTCCATAGCACTCAGTCAATCTCCATTTTTGACATTACTGTCACACAAATATTTGGAGTTTGAGATCTTGGAGGTGAGCATTTCATTACAAATTCACGAGGCCATCATGTATGTGTGAGTCCTTGAGGTGAAATGAAAAGGGAGGTCATCAGATATAAGGAGATGAAGTTACTCTAAAGACTGTTTGATGGATTATCAACATTAATGTCATATAAAAAAATGGATGAGGAGAAAGAAAAATTTTGATTCAGTAATATAGCCATGAACTTTAGAATATGGAGGAATGTCAGGAAGGTGATAAGCACTGGGAAGAAACAGTAAAACGAGGTATTTGTATTTTAAGGTCATGGATTTCAAAAATTGTCAAAGCCAAGGAGGTAAGTTAGTGGAAGATTTGTAGAGGATTAGGACTGTACCTAAGAGAATTTCAGAGAAAAAGGTGTCACATATAGGAAGTAAGCTTTTAATCAGTGTGAGGAGGTGGCAGACCTACTGAAGTGAAAGATAAAGATAGATGGGACCTTGATGAAAATAAAGTAGAAGACTCCATGGGTTCTGGGGAAAGGACAAGTGAAGAAGTTGATGGGGGTATGTTCCAGGGAATCGGGCAGGTTTAAATGGGAATGAGCACACATCAGTGTATGGGAGAACAGCATCACAGAGAAGCAAGTGCAATTCAGAGGAAGGATGATGGGCTGAGTACAAAGATGAAAGATGTGTATAGTGATTGGTGAACACAGAATCAGATGTCTTGTGAATTGTTTCTTCTCTCTGAGATATTTGAATTTCAGCCCTACTCTTTTCCTTCTTTCTCCAAAGTTCCTCTTCCTTTTGACTAAATTCTCCCGGGGCTTCTCTTATCTTTCTTAGGGCATTTCTGGCCTCAATCTATACAGTTCTTTGCTCTCTGTTTTCCAATCATATTTCCTGTCTTTTTAAAAATCTATTTCTTGGATCTGCTGGGATTGATTATCTCTTAAAGGCTGACTTACAGCTGTTTTCTACCTAGCATACATATTTAAGAAGAAGTTTTCCTCTGTAGCAGGGAGGTAGTTCCACAATATTTTTTCAGGTTCTTATGGTCCCCAAATGATTGGTTGGTCCTGTCACCATACTTGCATATTATTTTGACCAATGACAAAAAAATTAAATCTCTGTTTGTTTTATAGAGCAATATAGTATTAATAATAATTTGCCACAACATTTCAATTTTTTATTGTGGAATTTTAGGCACAGAAAAAAGTATCGGCTACTACTCTTAACCATGAGCAGAACAGTACCATTAAAAAATGTATATATTCTCCTGAAAAAATTACTTAGGCTGTTTTTCCGCTTTTTGCTATATAAAGTGAAGACTTCTCTGGTGTCTAACACTTTAAGTAGAAAGCAAAACAGCTTGGTAATTTTACAGAACTACCCTTAGGGGCTATCTAGTTTTCGGGTCATAATTCTTCAACGAATTTTCATTTGAGCCAAACAGATCTGTCTCTGTCTTTTGGATTCCAACATTATATTAAGAGGGTCTAGTTGGGCGAAGCAGATGTCAAAGATGTCAAACAAATGTTCGGTGTACTTAATCCAGACAATGTTGTAAATTATACGGTTTCTAAATGCAACACTAATTTTGGCCTTGTGAGTTTTCTTTTGTGTCTGAAAGGTAATAAAAATAGGTACTCTACCTCAAAATGTTACACATATTCAGGACTATACTTTCAGAATTTCTTGTTAATGCAAAATCAACCTTTGAAACCTTTCACATGCCTATTCAAAAGAAATAGTCAAACTCGGGGACACATGGATTGATTCTTAATTCAACTAATAATTACGAATGAGCTGTCTAACATAACTGTTCTCTCTAAATGAAAAGCATCTTTTCACCATATTTATATTGCCCTAAGTAAAGACCACTTGTAGACAATTGTAAAGATTAATAAATGGGTTAATGAGGACATGAAAATTATAATCTGCCTCAGAAAACAGAGTTAACTATGGTTTAGTGAATGAGGCCAATCTGCAAAAACTGTAGGTACTGAAAAAGTAACATGTTCATTCCCTCATTCAATGAAGAAAACTCTATGAATATTTATCATATGTAAGGTATTACTGTGTGGGATATAGGAAGAATCAAGAACTGTAAATGTAGTAGGAGAGATGGAATGTGTCTTATGAGAATATGTTAATACATTCCATATGATGAAAACCAGAAATAGTTTACACAGTGGCTTATATGGCATGTGACTGAGTATATGAGTATATGGGATTCCAGTCTTTGAATAAAAGCTGAAAACTCAAAACAAATACCAAAGTATTATTTAATTATTATTAAATAAAATGACTAATGCTAAATCATTAATGGATAATAACTAAACTTTACTGAGTTCTTCTTATGCAGCAGATGCTTTCTTTGGTGTGTTACATGTACTAAACTCTGAATTCTCACAATACCTCCAGGAGGGAGTTTGGAGCCCCTCTTCCAGGCATGTCCTTACCACCGTACTTTTGCATTTGCTCTTCTCACTATCTGGAGAATTCTTAACTATCCATGTGGCTTGCTCCCTCACGCTCCAGATCATGACTTAAATGACATCTTGGTAAGGACTTCTTCCCTGATCCCTATTCTAATTGTGCAACCCACCCCCTAGCTTTTTATCCCCCCGCTTTTTTGGGTCTTTTTTTTTTTCTTCTTAGTGTCTACTACCTATTAACATACTGTATGTTTTACTCATTTGTTTTCTTATTCTTCTCATTGCCTTTCCTCCTCATTTGAATGTATGTTTTGTGAAGGTAAGAATTTTTGTCTCCTTTTTTCACTTCTTTATGCACAGTTTCTAGAACAATACTGGGGATGTAGTAAGTATCAATGAGTATTTGCTGAGTTAATGAGTACAGTCAGTGTAGAGGCCACTTTTAGACAATCAACTTGAGGAATAGAAACCTAAGTAAGGTAGAAGGGCCCACAGTGACTCCAGCCCCCCGGCTGAAAATAAGCAGGCCATTAGGTGACCTACCTCAGAATAGCCACAAGCCCTAACTGACCAATGCATTACTTACACCTGGATACAGGTACAAAAAATGAAAATTCCATATGTTCCCATACCTCCTCATCTTCCCCCTTTAACTACAGCTCCCCACCTCCGCCTCCTGCAGACATACTCTCCCTCACTGTTCTGCCTGCAGCTCCCTTGCGGTATATTCAGTAAACTTCTGTCTCCTTTGGGTGAATTCTTCCACCTCCTGCACCACTGGCCTACACCCCATGAGGCCACCATTTGGTGACTTGTATCTGATAGGACAGCCCCACAGGCAGAGCTGTTATAATCATACACACAGTTTACATGTTAATAAAAATCTTTATATTTTAATATATATTTGTAATTGATATCAATATATAAAGTTAAATAAGATACACCTCATTCCTGTGTATATATATGGACCCATGCATACATTCTCATTTTAATATTCTGGGATATATATTCTGTTATATATATCTCATATAAGATAAGATGTAATAAAAATATATCATATATCATATATCATCATTTAATTTATTTATACATATCCTTATATGCAAATGAAAATAATTTCTAGTATGTAATCAAAGGCATCAAGTTCAGGAAATAGCTATTAGGATTTATTTTTTATTTAAAAAAAATAAATGGCACACAATTTTTGGATTCAGACCTAACAATAATATCTATTTATTAATTTATTAAAGATGTATAAATTACAATGGAAAAATCATGGCAATGATTTTCCTTACTTATTTAAGAGGTGAGAAATACCAAAACTTAGCAAAATTAAATAACTTGTTTTAGGTCACAAAGCTGGGATTTGCACTCGTGTTTGTTGGTAGCCAAACTGTCTTCACTATACCTTGCTACCCTCCTTGGTTTAACATTTAAAATGTAATTATATATATATATATATATATATATATTTTTTTTTTAACTATTTTCTGGGCTTTTTTTTAAGCTTCTGTATCCAGACCTATTGACCACATTAAAGCAAAAACAGAACACTCATAAAATGGTTTGAATTTTCTGATAATTATCTTTTGAGAAAACAAACAAACAAAAACCCATTTAGTTGTCTTTATTTCATGCTCTTAGTAAAATCTATCCTCATAAACTGCCATTTATCAGCATTTAAAGACAATCATTAAGTTATATTTTAGAAATTTTAAAATAAGCAGTTAAAGCACCTATGGAAACAGATATTTGGGGGCAAATTAAAGATTATACCCATTTGTATTTAACATTTGAAACTAATAAAATAACTTGATATTAAAAGTTATTGAACAAGTATTTTGTAATTGGAAAAAAAATTCACAGGCTTATTAAAAGTCAACCAGGTTAAAAAAAAGCCAAATAGGTTAAATACATATTTTTATAAAAAGCTCTTACAAGCACACATTGTGACATTTTAAAAATTAAGGCCTATTGTACATACTTAGCACATTCTATTGGAATGATGATCTAATTTAACTTTCCCAGTGAGAGAAAAGACTGGAAAGAGTTAAGGGCATGTATTTAGAATTGTACTTTAATGAGTCAAGCTCATTTAAATTTATGATGAGACTATTTCTTTCTGGTTCAATTGTTTACTATTTTCCTCAAGAACTTACTCATGACAGCTCATTAGGAAAGTAATTTGCCAGTTTTTATCATAAGGCTTCAAAATGTGCAGACTTTCTGGTTTAGTAATACCTTTCTGGGATTTTATGCTGAGATAATAGTTTGAAATTTAGGAAGAGTTTTATACACAAATGTGATCACTGCAGTGTTGTTATTTTATTTTAAGATATTTTAAATTACAGAAATAAAGTATAGTCCTTAAATAATGCAGTATATATAGCAAAGAGTTATAGGGTTTCTTCTCAAAAGCCCCTTCATCCCCACCCTTCCTCAGAAGGTACAGTATCGAACTATTTGTTTTTTATTAGCCTGGAGGCATTAATTATAAGAATGTCTATTGTATATATGCATACCCATAACATAAATAGGACCATATCATATGATCAATGATTTTTATAAAAGCGCAAGGAGGAATGCTTACATGAAGTTTGGTATAGTCACTGAAAGAATTGATACAGGCTTTAAAGTGTTTGCAAAGAATTTTTAATATAAAATATGATTATTCTGTGGTACTAAAGAATAGCAAGATATAAAGTTATATGGAGAATTATAGTTATGTATACACACACATGCATACACATTCCAGAATGAAATAAATTCAAGTATTATCGATTATTTTTGAGGTTATTGGGTAGTTATTTTTGTCGTTCTGGTGTTTTTCATATTTTTCATATTTGCAATGGTGAAATACAATGTTTAGTTAGATTTTTAAAAATACGCTAATTTAGAAAAGGGGGAGAAAGAGTTCATTTCATGTCAAGAAACAGTTACTTTTATTTCTTTATCCAGAATCAGAAATTCTGAATTTTAATCTTTTAAAAGAAATCCATGTGTTTTGTTTTTAAGATTACATTTATATGAGATAACTTCATTTTGAATTTCTTGTGCAGGGGGACAAGAAAGAAATGCTAAATTGATGAGTCTGATTCATATTTTCATGATCAGTTTACAAATCGGTGAAGAATCACTCGAAAACTTTTCTCAAGTTCGGGAAGACTTGGGACAATTGAACAATTACCTTTGTTACACGAACTTAACTTGTTTGTCATGCATTTATCCCCAAACTATTTATTAAGTGCTTATTATATGGCAGGTATTATGGTGCAATTGGATTCTTTCCCAGAGGCTCCTTAAAGCAGGTCCTGATATTTGTATCTATGTATCTAACTCAACAGGTGGAAGAGAGTAGTAATCCAACAAGCATTTTTTAAATGAAAGAATAAAGAATGGAAAGATCATGTTTAATCAGCACAGTAACATTATTCTATCCATCATACAGATGAGATAACTGAGGCTAAATCACTAAGTCATGGTCTTACAGCAAGAGTAAGTGATCATGTTTCTTATACTAACTCTATAGTATAACAGGTTCATATGTTGAAGTCCCAACCCCCAACACCATAGATTGTGACTGTACTTGGAAGTAGGATCTTTAAAGAGGTAATTAAGTTAAAATGAAGTCATTAGGATGGGACCTAATCTAATATGACTGATGACTGATATTCTTATAAGAAGATGAAGTTAGGACGTCACAGAGGGAAAAACCAGATGAAGACGCAGGGAGAAGACAGTTATCTACAAGCCAAGGAGATGGGCATTAGAAGAAACCAACCCTATCAACACCTTGATCTTGAACTTTTAACTTCCCAAACTGTAAGAAAATAAATTTCTGTTGCTTAAGCCACCCTGTGTGGCTTTGTATGTGGTACTTTGTATGGCAGCTCAAGTAAACTAACACACTACCTCTCCCATTATTGAAGGACAAACCATTGTACATTTTCTACAAGGTGCCAAGATGTTGAATTACTGAGTCAATGTATTAAATTATGTTGCAAAATTAGGATAAAATAATCTACCTTTCAAGGTTATTATAAAGATTGAATGAGATAGCATATTTATAATGCTTCTTGTATTGCCAGGGATATAGAATTATTGATTAATTCCAGAAAACATCAAGCAGCAGTGGGACACATACAGGAAGAAGCAGAAGAAAGTTTCCACATGTACAAGGCACTGTTAAGAGAGCAGTTCGGGTAGATGGACAGCAGTAGTTCAGATATGGAAGCATCTGAGACAGCATCATGTGCTTAGAGGAACAGGTAATAGAACAGTGTCATTGGAGCTAGTAGCACAGAAATTAGGCTGGAAATACATGACTGGGTAAAGGAAACTCAACACAACTCTTATTGCTATTCCACCACAAGGCGAAGTACTATTCCATCCAGCTTAGCGATCTACCCTGTGGCTTTATAGACGGGGAGAAAAACCTTGCAATGGCTCCTCATGTCATTCAGCATAAAATCCAGCGTTCTTCCAGTGGCCTACAAAGCCTCACATTCTCTGGCCCATGATCGCCTCTCTGACCTTTTCCTCTCCTTTTCTCTTTCTTCGCCCTCTCCATTCCAGCTGTGATGGTCCCTTTGCCATTTCTTTGGCACACTGGTATACTCCCACCTCACTGGGTGAGTCCTCTGGGGCTTCCCGCAGATATCTGCAAGGCTCACCCCCTCATTTCCTTCGTCTTCATTCACATGCCTTCATATCAAAAAGACCTTCCCTGACTACCATTTTTAAAATTGCAAACGACCTCCCCTACTCCCTATCACCCTACTTTTTACTCCTCCTTTACACAGCATTTTATCTTCTGATGTTTTATATAATTTACTTATTTGTGCCATTCAAAATATCTTTGTTTCCTCTCCTCACTGAAATGTAAGTTCTATTAAGGATAGCATTTTCTGTTGTTGTTGTCATTTGGTTCTTGACATTAATAAGCTTTCACGTTTCCATTTTAGCACACACTTAAGAATTTTATACTTTTACAAACATGAATTTACTCAACACATTTCTTGCCATTAGGTGATTGGTGAACATAGAGAGTTAATTGATTTGTCCAAAGTCACAGGTTTTCAAGAACCATTTTCATGCCTAAGAATAAAAGTTCCATTGGTCTGTTGAATTGCTCTAGCATTAGTAGCAATCAATACTGATGAACTGTGGTGTGCAGGGTGCTGAACAATTTATTTTGAAATATGGTAACTCTTCTGTGTTGTATTCACAATCTACCTACTTCAAATTACTCTTGAATTTCAAAATACTGTCCTGTCTTAAGCTATCAAGTGCTAATAAACATTAGCATTATTCAGTTGAAGGGAGCTATTTTTCAGTGATGCGTGCAAAATATTCCAACCTCTGGTCAGGAAATGCTTTGGGGTGGAAAGCATAAGCCATTATTATTGCTTGTACAATACTGTTTTTACTTTGCAATTTAACCTTGAAAAAATGATATGTAATACATGAACAAGTGTATAATACTTAGAAGCTGAGTGAGTAATGCTTTATATGAAGTTGGAGAGGTGCCCTCCCTACCGCCCCCCCAACAGTGAAAAGTAGTCAGAATGAATTCTTTCATGACTCCCGAGAAATGGCAGAGCAGAGTAAGTAGATGTTTGAGCTATGGCTCCACTGAGCCATCCTCTGAGGATCCTCTCAGTACTATTGCTATCCTTATCCATGAGAAGAGAGGGTAGTAATAATACTTATTTCAGAGGGTGGCTGTGCAAATTAAATTCCTACAGAAGAAGCACTTAGAAGAGTATCTAATACATAGTAAGTGCTCAATAAATCTCACCTATCAGTATAACTTCAAAAGCCATATACTTTTCATGATTAAAATTCTTATGGAAAATTTACTTTTATGGTATAAGATACTCTTAATAACTGCTAGCCACAAATTATTATTATGCTTAAGTGATTATCAGGTGATAGGCTGTCCATTAAAAAACTATTAGATAATGTGATATAATTTTAGTTATTTAAGTCAAGGTCCTTTCCAAGTTACTCTAGACTTCATTTCCTTCTCTAAGCAATTTAGTGCCCTTGGTCTGTAGGAGGAAAATACTCACTCACACACACACTCACACACAGACAACATGCAATAGGTCCACGTTATTTGAGATGCTTAAAAAAGTTGAAAAACTAGTCAAAAATCTCTTTGATGGGGCTCTTGGGTGGCTCAGTCAGTTAAGCATCTGCCTTCAGCTCAGGTTATGATCTGGGATCCTGGGTCCTGGATCGAGTTCCGCATTGGGCTCCTTATTCAGCGGGGAGCCTGCTTTTCTCTTTCTCTCTCCCTCTGCCTCTGCCCCTGCCCATGCTCTCTCTCTCTCAAATAAATAAATAAAATATTTAAAAAATCACTTTGACTTTATTACTTATATTTCATGTATATAAGTCCCCTTGTTATCATTCATAATAAGGTAATAGATAAGTCCCATGTGCAGTAATAAATATACCGACAAACTGAGATAAATCTATGGATCTGTCCCTCCATCCAACCATCTATCCTCAATGTTGCTTGAGAAGTTTTCAGCATAAAAAACTCTAATTATGTAGGAGATAGGGTATATAGCTGAATATTTTTTAAAAATGGAAAATTCAGTTTTTAGATCCCTAATGGGATTATAATCTTTCTTTGAAGATTATCAAGACATCATTTGAACTTTTTTCTTGAAGTGAACTAAATTTCTTATATAAGAAAAGATAACAGTAAGGTGACCTATTGTGCCTCATAATATTTAAAGGAATTTGAAAAAAAACTCTCATTTTTTTTACCCTGAAAGGTCAAATGTGATCACTCTGTTTATAATCCGTGATGGGAGAGTTTAAATTCAACTCGAAACAGGGAATGAAATGTTAATGAGTTCTTATGCATTCATACTGATCACTGATTACAGAAGAAGGGTTTGGAGTCTGAAATGGAGCAAATTTTGTGGCCAGGATTTTTTTCTCTTTTAAAGAAAAAGGATCTGGGGTGCCTAGATGGCTAGGTCATTAAGTATCTCCCTTCAGCTCAGATCATGATCTCAGTGTCCTGAGAGCGAGCCATGCACTGGGCTCCTGGCTCAATGGGAAGCCTGCTTCTCCCTCTCCCACTCTGCCTGCTTGTTTTCCTTCTCTCGCTCTCTCTCTCTCTCTCTCTGTTAAATAAATGAATAAATAAATAAGGATCAATCTTGGAGATTTTAGACCATTGTATTTCACTGCTATACACTAAAATACATAATTCAAACATGGCCTGGCATTTAAATATGAGTAATCGAAAATAAACTTGAACACTTAAATTAGTGATATATTTTAATTAGGTTTGTAATGATCTCTCTCTCTCGCAAGTGTGGGTGGAGGACAGGGATCAGAGCAAAGGGCAGACCCACCATAGGTGCCTATAGCTAAGACAGATAAAATTAATTTTGAGTCTGTACTTCAGAGGGCAACAGCTAGGAGCAAAAGCAGGAACATAGCTAGAGGACTCCTGCAAACTCCATTGGAAAGTTAGAGTGAAAGTGTCAAAGCTATAGAAGCCAAATATTCCATGACTCCAAGGAGGAATTCTGGCACCCAAATGGAAGATAAAGTCAAAAGCCAAGAGTTTGAAAACAAATCCAGGGTTGAAGCAGAAGGTGTAGAAGAAAAGCAGGAACAAGGACAGCTGCGGGGGTAGGGTTACTAGGGTTACTAGTTGGTGCTCTGAAGGGTGTGTATTACTCACAGAATTTTAAAAAGAAGTGTAACTAGGCAAAATGGAGTCTGGTCACATAAAAAGAGCCTAGGAAGAGCCTAGGATTTTATGGTGTACTTAATAAATGTTAACTGCTACTCTTTGATGTCATTTGAGTTTGCAACCCGCTGGGGAATATTGCATATCCAAGGCTATTTTGAGCTGAATGTCTGTGGCTTGTTTCATGTATGGCTTGGACTTACTTACAGGACAGCTTTGGGGTTTGGACACAAAAATATCTGTTTATATTCATCAGAATTATTTGGGGGGTGGGACACCTGGGTGGCTCAGTCGGTTAAATAACTCAGTCTTGATTTCAGCTCAGGTCATGATCTCAGGGTCTCGAGATGGAGCCCCCTGTTGGGCTCTGAACTTAGCAGGAGTCTGCTTGGGATTCTCTTCCTCTCCCTCTGCTCTTCTACCAACTTGCATTTATATGTGTGTGCACATGCTCTTTCTCTAGAGACAGAGATATACATATATACATATAAAATATGTAAATTTATAAAAAGGAAAGAAAAGAATTATTTGGAATGGCTCAGCTGTCAAAGAATAATGGATAAAAAGAAAAGAGAAGATGGTTAGTGACAACAGTAAGGTGACTGAGATATTTATGTTAAGAGTTCCTCAACATAGGGCTATCACGGTGCAAAAAATGAGAAAAGGGGTGTGAAAGCAAAATCTTGGAATAAAGGGCTCTCTGCAAATACAGGATACAGCAGTTACGGTGATGTTTTTGCAGGAGATGGGAAGGTATTTAAGGTTTTGACATAATCCTTTAAGTTAACTTAAATAATAGATAACTAAAATATTTTTGCCGAACATAAAATATTTATAGTAGATTTTCTGCTTTCCCTGGGTGCTTGTAGTACATACAGGACTTCCCGATGTAGGGAAGTACTGAAGAATAAAAATGATAGTCCCAACGTTAAAGAAGGAAGCTGCCGAACAGACATCCTGCTCTGTTTACTATCTCATGTTAGAGTCTGGATGACGAATACAGGTAGAGGGGTGTTGCTGCTGTTTGCCCAGGCACCGATGGTGCAAATGCTGGTGTGTAGTGCACTTCAGTCTCCTCATAGTTGTCATCAAAGCTGAAAGGAGGGGCACCGGGATGGCTCAGTTGGTTAAAAGCATCTGCCTTCGTCTCCTGTCAGGACCTCAGGGTCCTGTCATGGAGCCCCCGCATCTCAAGAAGCCTGCTTTTCCCTCTCCCTCTGCCTCCCACACATTCTTGCTTTCTCTCTCAAATAAATAAATAAACAAATAAAATCTTAAAAAAAAAAAAAGCTGAAAGTAATTTTGACCAGCTCTTCTGCTGATATATAGTATCCTATACTATTTATGGTATTATACAAAGTTTTTACAGAGATTCCATACAGAGACAATTTCTACTATGAAGCTTCAACTATGTAATCTCCTTATCATCCTTTTGCATTCAACATGTAACATTTTATAAAGGGTTTACTTTTGGCTATCAAAGAAAAAAAGGGATTATAGTTTCTTATGCTTCAAGATCATGTGAGAAGGGGATTGTGCCCATCAGGCTACACTGTCCTGGGCTGAAACAGAGAATGTGTAGGAACTGGTGAGGCAGCCACAGTGAACACAGGAGTGCAGTGGGGGCATAATAATGGAGAAATGGTGGGATTTTGTCCAGGGTAAGGAACTCAAAAAAGATTTCTGTACACAGTAGGCTATTTTCTTCTCCAGGGTAAAATATTTAACAATTATTAGTCCTAAAATTAGAAAAAAAATATTTGTGGGAATAAGTTGCAAATCCACAGAATGATTCCTGATAGCAACTGTGTAACAGTTAATATTTGTGTGGCCTCAGGCAAAAGTAGAAACTGATGGCTGGTGTATTGCATTTCTAAATATTTGAAGATATAAGTCAAGCTATCAAATTATAAAATAAAATATGTTCTTCAATCATGCCTGCATGACTCTCTTTCTTTTTCCACTTTCAGCTTTTTCCTGCACTTTGAGGGCCTTTGCCAATATGCATGTGACATGCTGGGGGCACATTCACACTCCATCCATACTCTCACAGACAGCTTTCTCTTAGCTCCCCTTGGGCCTAGGTAGTTGTACCAGTGGTATGGAGAATGAAGTGTGGATAAGTGGCCTCCAGGCCCAGAAGACAGGACCTTGGAATATGGTGCACTAGTTCATGGTGGACATGACTGTTGGACTCTGAAAACTCCCCAGTGGGTTAGAAAGGAAGGAGCACAAAGAAGGCCAGGAGGGGAACTTGAAAGAGCAGAGCTCAGGGCAGGAGTCTCTCCTGCTTACATTTAAGGATGGTACTGCTCTGATAATCTTAAGAGCTAATGTACATAGTGCTTTCTATTCACAGTTAGCTGCCGTGTTCCTAATCTCATTTAACTTTGCCAAACATCTCTGTGAGATAGAAAGAAATTATTACTATAATTTTACAGTTGGGGGAACTGAGTCTCAGAGAGATTAAATGATGTATCAAGACCCCACAACCAGTCAAAAACAGTGGCTAAATGCATACCCAGGTATTCTTAGGGTAGGTCTGTCTTTCCTTCTTTCTTTCTTTGGAAAATGGTGTTTATTATGAGTTATAACATCAGGTAATAACTTATTTTTTAACTGAATAAAGTTTAGAAAATTAATGCAGGTTGATTTTAATCATCAAAGCTTTGCTAATGGTCTCAACAGTTTATTCAAGCAAATCAGTGTAGGATTTTTCCACTGTACTGTCCCAGGCAGACACTGGCCAAGTTTGCCATGGGTTCAATACCATACAGTCGATGCAGAGCTCATGTCTTAAAATTTCTGAATGTTTCACATGGGGGTAAATGTCTTTGATAACACATTTAACTTTCCTAGGCTGTCAGAATTAAGGAAAAATCCTTCCATACACACCAAATTGTCTAAGTCTAAAGTTTGGACCCAGACCTTTCTCTTCAATATGGAGGGTTTTATTTATTTATTTATTTGTTTGTTTGTTTATCTATCTATTTATTTATTTACTATTATTTTTAAAAATTTTATTTATTTATTTGAAAGAAAGATAGCAACAGAGATAGTGAGACAGAGAGAGCACAAGTGGGGAGGAGAGGGAAGAGCAGGCTCCCTTGCAAGCAGGAGCCCAATGTGGGAATTGATCCCAGGACCCTAGGATCATGACCTGAGCCAAGGGCCAATGCTTAACGCACTGAACTCCTCCCAGGTGCCCCAACATACAGAGTTTTAAAAAATCGTTCTACTCCGTGTTTTCCGCCTTGCCTCAGTGAAACATAGAGGGGCACTCTGGACCCAGTTCTATTATGCCTCCTTGCCAAAGTCTCAGCATCTTCCCTGTTAAATTACACCAAAGTATAGTTTCAGATTTGGGGTGTATTTTCCTTAGATACTTTGATTCCCTCCCTATAAGTTTCTAGAACAAAACCAGACCCCAAACCAAAACAAAACTACCTTGTTTTCCTATCTTATTGATGTCTCTCAGGTCTTAGCACTTGTAAATTCATACATACTCTTACAGGATATTTGCTTATAAGATAAATATACATGGGACTGCTTTCATCAAAGCTTGATTTCCCTTAAAGGTTTTGATTCATAGTGTTTCTTTTCATATTGTTTCTTCTAAAACATGGTGGCATTGGATGGACTCAGCGATTTTCAAATGATATTAGTATCATTTCAAATGAAACCTATTTGGAAAATAAGTACATCTAAAATAAATATGAATAGACTTGTTTTTAGTAGAAACATGGGGATGAATGCCTAGAACTTGGTGTAGCCATCTCTAGTGATTAATTTTATCTGTCAACTTGACTGGCCACAGAGTCAGATTGAGCATCATTTCTCAGTATCTCTGTGTGTTTCTGGATGATATTAGCCTTTGAATCGGTGGACTCTAGTAAAGTAGACTGCCGTCCCCAATGTGGGTAGGCATCATCCAATGCACTGGAGGTTTGAATAGAACAAAAAAGCAAATGAAAGGAATTTGCCTTGTTTCCTACCTCATTGCTTGAGCAGGGGCCTCTCATCCTTGCCTGGCATTGGACTGAAATTTATGTCTTCCCTAGTTCTCAGGCCTTTGAACTTGGACTGAGTTTTACACTGGCTTTCCTGGATCTCCAGCTTGAAGTGGCAGATACTGGGGCTCCTCAGTTTCCATAATTGTGAGGGCTAATTCCTCATTTATCTCCCTCCCCTCCCCCACTTTCTACACACACACACACATACACACACACACAATTAGTTCTGTTTCTCTGGAAAATCCTGAGTAATACACCGTACCTTTCCTTGCTTCTACCTTGTATCAGCGGGGCAGACACTGATACATCCTAGAACTCTTCTGAATATTGTGTAAAAGTATGTATCTATGTAGCCCACTTATTATACAAACAAGTAATTCAACATCTGGACATTCAAACTTTTTGTTTTGATACATCATACAGCTAGGTTTTATGGGGTCAGGATTTTTTGTGATGGGCAAGTAAGGTTTGGTTATGACTTGGCCACTACTGATGGTTGCTATTCTCTTCATCAATATATTAGAGGCCATATGTCTTTTGCTAGTCTCTCTTGGGTCTCTGTTATTGTATAGGAAACAGTAAGCTTAAAGACATGAATTTATTATAAGATTTTAGTTTCCTTAAATTCAGCTTAGTATCACCTTAAGTTTCAGGGTTCATAGAAATGGTATCCTGAAATAATCAGATATCAATGCTGTGAAGTTCAAAACCATAACATCATTGGCTCCAAAAAATAATTGTTCCAGAACTGTAACTGGCTCAGGGGAAGAATGACTTAATGATAATTGTTGTAAAAGTGAAAAATCATTACTTTGGGCAAACTTTCCTGGTTTATATGCAAAAACTCTGTATGACTCTAATCACTAAGGTCACATTTTGCCACTAATTTATCCTGGGGAGTTCATCAAAAACTTATACTTCTAGAAAGTAGATGTTTCAAGGTATATCAATGGGATTTGAAAATAGTCACAATAGCCAATTAGTAACTAGTGCTTTGAAAAAGTTCCAGTCCCAAAGCATCTTCAGATTTTATAGTATGATTTTCTTATGAGCATGTGTAAAAGAGGTGGTTCAGGAAAAGTAGGATTCCAGTGGAAGAAATATGGAGTACAAATATAAAAATTTTGATAAAGAAGACTTCCTACTATACATATGACCTGGAGAAACAGATGTGTACCTTCTCTATCTATTCCCTTTAAAATCATTACATGAAGCAAAAGATGTACTTGGGAGTATGTTATGAGAGTATTATGGAAGGGAATGGGCAAAGTAGACAGAAGTCTGACCTTGAGGTTAAACTGAAATTCAGCAAGCTGAAAGACTGACTATATTACAGTTTATTTTCTTACTTTACTGACATTAGTGTAATTAATTTCATGTGTATCACTAAAACTTTTTTCCTGAATGTAGGAATTTCAGTATTTCCAAAATAAAGCTGGTGGCATATTATTTTTAATGATAATGATAATAATACTAAGTAACCAATATTTACTATACTATGCACTGTGCTAAGAATGTTAAATATGAGAAGACAATAAATGTGTTTGCTACTAGAAATTTTTGGTAAGTTGACTATTTAATGCTCAGGGACATATTTTCCATGCATGATTATAAGGTTTACATACAAAATTCCATCATAAGCACAGACTACCTCATCCAGAAACCATATTTAGAAATATGACCTCACATTAATTCAAAGGCTATCTGTATATCTAATACTATTTTTGAATATTTTCATTAGGAAATACTAACTAATAATGCAAGGGTAGTAGTGATAAAACATGATGTACTATAAGAAAACGTAATATGACATGATACAACATAAATTCTCATAGTAAATGCATTAACATTTCACTCATAGGGATGTAACTCATTAAACACTTAAACCATTTTATATTTGCTATAGAAACAGAAAGTTAGCAAAATAAGACCCTAAGTGGTTAAAACAGATGTCACAAGTAAATATGCAAAACTCATATACTAGGATAATGTCCTTGGTCTTACTAAGAGTAATTTCTTCTTATTTTAGACAAAATTTTTACCAATGTGTTTGTATTTTATAACATATATTTTTCTTCATGAAAGATGCATTACAAACAGCTCTGTTCTGAATTCTGCCCTAATCCACTGATGCTGAGCCTGTCAATCCTACCTCAGGCCATACCACAGGGGCAAAGCCAGGGAAAAGTGAAACACATTGCCCGTAGAATAAAATCCTATTTGTCACAATTAACACAGAATTGTAATCACTTTTTTATACCTCTATTTCTTTTTTGCTTGATAGTTCTTTAAAGGCTGAGACCTTATTTTGTTTATCATTTAACTCCTCGCAGTTAGTAGAGTGACTAATACATAGTATATCCTCAATTAATATCTGCTTAAACAAGTTTCACTTGAAACAGCATTTCATAAAAGGGAGCACTGAGGGGAGACGATGATAGCAATTACAGAATTGAAAGCAAACTGTCAGATAGCAAAGAAAAAGACGCAATATGAAAATCAGATAAAAGAACTCAAAGGTCATCAAATGTAGAAGAAGATATGCACATTTCAGTAATGCCTAATGGCATCATAATATAAAGACCCATTAAAGGAATACATTTTCATAATGATCATCCCAGATTAAAATAGTCTGTAAAGACAGGGAAGGATAGAATATTTGAAGGGAAAGTTTTAGGTATATGGAAAGTAGGTCAGATTACTTGAAGGTGACAGAAAACCTAAAACAACAGGAAGCTTTTAGCCATAGTTAGTACATAACAATCTTTGTGTCCTTGGATTGTATGAAGACAAAATGCTAATTTTTAAAGCACCCAAAGTTTAAAGAAACATCTTAAAGACAATAAAGGTTAAAGGCATGCTACACTGATCATCTTGAAAAGAAATAGTGCTACAGTGGACCACTGTCGTTCAATTTCTCAGTAAGAAATTGTTGGTATGCATCTCAAGGTACTGTGTTGGTCCTACCCTGTATTCTGTTAAGTGTTGGGTCACAGGGTGAATTTAAACAAAAGAAACGATGGTTCTGTGGCTCAATAAATTCAGTTGCTTGATCTCATCTTTATCAGAGAATAAAAGTTCTTATGATATTTATAGGAGAACTTTGTAAATTTTAAGGCTAAAACTTTAATCAGTATATTAATGCAAACCCTCATAAAAGCATACATTTTTTTTTGGAAATAGAAGTAACACTCATTTATTTTCATGACACATTTGTGACAAGACAAGATGGTTTAACCTGGGACTTGCGACCCTTAAAACCACTGCTCTCTACTAATCCCTCTCAGCAGACTTCTCTTTTGATCATGTAAACCCATAAAAGGTACTTCATGTTAGAATTATGCTTCTTCAAAGGCAGTGGAGATAAGCCCGCTACAAAGGTGGTACCTCCTGGTTATCACTAAGACCAGAAAGAGCATAAATTTTAGAAAGAAAGAAAGAAGAAGAAAATCTTTTATAATGTGAATCTACGTGCATTTGGTCAAATGCTTCTACTCTCTTATAGTTATGCCATGTTAGCCTTTGCCTTTCAAAATCAGTTTCAACACACCATTCTTTCAAGAAGCCCCCTTTGCTTTCCAGTCTGATTTAGATCTTTTTCTCTGTTCTTTTTAAAAACCAAAATATACCTCAAACTTAACCTTTCCTGTGATTTACTGAATTGTTCTAATTATTTATTTCTTAGCTGAAATAAACCAGTTGGAGATAAGAATCATCTTACTTGTCTTTGTATCTCTGGATCCTAGGAAAGAAACCATCACCTAATAGGCTTTCAATAGATGTTTGTTCAATGAGCAAGTAAATTACTAACTGATGAATGAAAAGTTTTTATTTCATTATAATTAAAATTACCAACCTGAAATTTGACAATCATTTGAAGAAGTGTTCTAATTAAAAATAAAATTCATAATAGTTTTGTTTCCTTCTTAAATTAATGTTATAGGTCCATTCTTAAAGGTAGCTATGTCTTTTAAGGAAGATTCTTGAAACTACTGTTAGGAAGCCATCTTAATAATCTGGAAAATCACTTGGTCTCATTCTTTTCATCACCTTATGTGAGACCCAGGGAGTCCTCCGATGAGGATACAATTTACTGAAAGCTGTGGTCTACGGTGAGGCAGGAAAATTGTATCAACATCATAATGTATTTATGGTCCCTTCCTAGTAGCCAAGCCTGGGTGCTGTCCTTTAAACTTCCATTCTAGCTGCTACCATATAATTAATTCAACAAACAACGTTGACTGAGTGCCTTGCATATGCAAAGCACTGTTTTAGGTGCTTAAAATATTTATTTTATTGCTCAGTTGGCCAAACCCCACATAACAACATCCAAGGCCATCTTCCTCGGAAACTCTTTAGGTGCTTAAATACCACTCTGAAAACTATCACTACCATCCCAATATACATGATGCATAATACTTTAATTATTTACTTATCAATTGTCAGCACATATCATGTCATATATTAATTATTTACTTGCCAGTTTTTCCTTCTATATTGTAAGCTCCTCTGTGAAAGGAATTACACATTAATCCATACATTCCTAAGTCCAAATTCATTAGAAGTCGTATAAAAACTCCAAACTGTTGAATTCATAAAACCATTCAGCAGCATAAAACTGACTTGGACTGTCAGTTATGCTAGAACAACGCTGACAATGAAGACATAGCAGATAAAAAAAAATGACAATATTAAGAAAAGAAGTGTATTATTTCAACAGACACTTGCAGACCATTTATTACTTTCAAGGCATTTTGGGAAGAGAAATATAAGCCATTTATTGTGCCTGCCCCACAGGGTCTTATGGTCAATTGAGGACATGCACACAAGTACTCTGTTATAAGATTTTCAGTGACGAGTGCAGTAGGGATGAGTCAGTGTAGAATGAAGTGACTTCAAGGAAGAAGCGATATTAGAACTGAATCTCGGAAAATGAGTAAAATTTCACATGGGTGAGGAATCGAGATATTTTAGGAAGGCAGTAGCAAAAAATATGATGACATGGCAATTCAGGGTTTCTTCAGGAATACTGAATGTCCTCCAAAAGTGGAGTCAGCATTGGAATCAGTGTGGCCATGGTGGTAAATGGTGCCGGGAATTTAAGAGGGGGATTTTCCAAGAAGATACACAAAGATGTGGTACCTTCAAACAACTCAGTAAGTGTGAAACTCGGAACACTGAGTTATCAAAATAGGCTTTAAAATGTATTTTAATGGGACCTGACCGAGGTGCCAAGTGTAACAACAAATAACCTGTTTTGAGGAGACAGAGCACACCGGAAGTGAAACAATCCTTATTGCTGTTTGTGGACCAGATTTGTGACAAGAATGGGAGACGAGTGTATATAAAAGCCCTACCTCTAAGTGGGCTGAAACATGTCACATCAACAAGCAGGAAGGACGACTGAAGAAAAGACAGAGTGAAGGGCAATTTGAAGAAACCCGTGTCTAGGAACAGTAGGCAAGCTGACAGGCCCTGGTGCTGGCAGTGGAATGACTGGTTGGAATCAAACCCTGCTGTTGCCCCCCAGGGGAATACATCAGGTCAGTCTGTTCTGAGAACAAAGATGTCTGTTTGGTCTTTCATGCAGGCCAGTTATACCAGACACTACCCCAGTTGTAATAATAATCTGATAGGAGTAAACAAGGGGTTTAGAAAGCAGAGTCAGAATTAGTAATTTTGGAGAACAACATGAGGCATATAAATCAGAATAGTATTTTGATGGCTTGATGATCTGAGGCATTACATAAATTCCCAAAGAATAAAACCAACAGAGTATCTGCCAGTTTGTACGTCAGTCTCCACCAAACTGGCTGATGCTTTTGCTTTCTGGATGAGAAAACAATAAAACATCTGTGAAAGAGCACAGAATACTGATGATAGTAAAACCAGAAAAGGAGTTAAAAAGTAAAGGACCAGTTGCTATGGTGAACATAGAAACAGTTTCTATGTTCACCATAGCAACTGGACGATATAGGATGAGGATCCCCTTTCTTATGTGTTTAGTTAGAATCCATCTCTTTAAAACCCAATCTTGGAGAATTTTCTGCGAATAGTTCTCATAACGCTCGAAGAAACCTCACACCTAATCTCATGAAGGAGATTAGGATAAATAACACTTATTAGTCACTTATATATACTTAGTTTTGTTTCATTTTAGCTTCTATTACAACTTTGTTTTATATACTTGACACTGCCCCTAGTTTGAATCCTCCCAACTCTACCCTACACATTGGGTTCTGTCATCCTTATGACACAGATAAGGAAACTGAGGCTCCGAAGAACTGAGTTAATGTCAGAGACTGTATAGCTAACCAGCTGCAGAGCAAGGCGCTCTAACCCAAATCAGGTAAACTCCCAAACCCCAGAGGTCTCATTTTCCAGATCCGATCTTCCAATTTTTACATCCCCACCCACCCTACCGTATTCTTCCTGTGGGTCTACCATCTCATTCAGTGACAACTCTATTTTTCCAGTTTTTCATACCAACAGCCTCAGGCTCATGTTTGACTCCTCTCTCTCTTTCAAATCCCATAACCACTCAGCAAATTCTCTTATTTATTCAGAATTGAGCACTGCACATATCCCTCCCTTCTACCATTATGGACAAATCACCATGATGTATTGCAGGAGCCTCCAAGCAGGTCTCCCTCCTTCAACTTTGTCCACTTTAGTATGCTCACACCAAAGCATTCACTGTGAGGTTTTTTTTTTAAAAGATTTTATTTATTTATTTGAGAGAGAGACAGTGAGAGAGAGCATGAGCGAGGAGAAGGTCAGAGGGAGAAGCAGACTCCCCATGGAGCTGGGAGCCCAATGTGGGACTCGATCCCGGGACTCCGGGATCATGACCTGAGCCGAAGGCAGTCGTCCAACCTACTGAGCCACACAGGCATCCCTCACTGTGAGGTTTTTAAGCCTGTATTCAGATAGCTCCATTTTTCTGCTCAGAACTATTTAATGTCTTTCTGTCTCACTTAAATTAAAAGTGAAGTCCTGACAAAGTCCTCATAAAGTTGTGTATGATCTGACCCCACGCTACCTCTTTGACTTCAACTTCTACCAGTGTCCCTCTTGTTCATTTTGTTCTACTTCCTTCCTTTACCTTGCGCACGCCAATCACTCCCCAACTCAGGCACTTTGCATGACTAGTCCTTCTACCTCGAATGCTCTTCCCCACATACCTGAATGGCTTGCTCCTTCACTGCCTTCATTTTTCTGTTCATATGTCATCTAGAGAGTCTATATCTTTGATCACTATAAATAAATTAGTAATCACTGACTCACAACCCACCCCAATTGTTTTTTTCTTTACCTTTCATTATTGTTCTCTATAGCACTAGAATGGGTTCTATAAATGCAGGATATTTTTGAGCAGAAACATATGATTAAACTAGGTGACTATGAAAAAGGCTACTCCAAATAGCATAAACCAAGGCATAGACTCTAATATCTTCTCAGTGAGACACCATATGTAACTACTTTCTATATGAGAAAAATTTTCAAGAGAGTCCAGTAATATATTAAAGTTTTTGATTGCCTCCTTGAAATCCAGGAATCAGGAGAACAGAAGAAAAGTATTTTGTAGCCATGGATTAAATGGTAAGAATGATGATACATATGGACTGCCCATGGACTAAAGTCTATGTAAAGGCTCCTTCCACCATGAGGTCTTCCCGTATAAAGTCCTCTATCTCCTCCATATTCCAGGAGCATCTTGTATCTTATGGCTCTTACCCTAGGGCCATTTTATAGTTATATACATGTATGTATGTATGTATGTATGCGTGCTTCTGACTTTGCCAAAGTGCATTCCTGTTTGAGGTCTTTACACAGAAAGGTTGCCAGCAGCAGTCAGAAGTGCTGCTCTCACAAAGTGTCCAAGTCTGACCTAGCTCAGGAGAGTAGAATTCTCACTTGGGCTGTAGCATGGCTTGGGCCTCTGAAGGACTGTGGGAAAACTGGCTCTGCTCTCGCTCTCAGTGGTCTGCGCCCTAGACGTGGGTGTGTGTTTTTATGATGGATCTTAAGCAGTGAAGATGCTTCTCTCAGGTGGTTTTGATGGACATGAGCAGGTAGAAAATCTTGAGAGAATTCTTTATGCGCACCCGAAATAACCCACATATAATAATGATGTGAAACCCTGAAGGGAGGCTGTTCTATAGGGAATGAACCAGTGAATCTGAATGTTTGAGAGATGATGTGGCCCTGTTTGCACTCCCCAGTTAGTGAGGCTTGGAGACATTTAGATTAAAACAGCATGAGGAAACCACCTGATGGTGAAACTCGGAATCAGAGTTAACACCAAACAAAATGGTCTGTTTCAAAGTTTGCTTGGTGTTTGTTCCATGTATCTGTGGTTGTCTGTGGCAACACGTTACAGCACAGTGAGTTCTGTAGTTCTCTTGCTATCCATTTAGGTGCAGAGAGAGACATGCTTGCAGGGGACCTGCCTTCTATTAATGGAGATTGTTTCTTTCTTTAGGAATTAAACAAGCCATGTGTTCTCAGCTAGTTAAATGAAACCATTCATGTTCTCTGGGCAGTTTAGCTAGACTCTAATTGTTTTGTTTTCTAAAGAAAAAGCACTCTTTTAAGAAATTATAGAGATACAGCACATTTGTAAGTAAGGAGGGTTTTGAAAAATGTCATTGTTATTTTGATAGGCTAGTATCAACTCTCAGGCTACTGAAAACATTGTCAATGGAAAAAAATGAAAAGATTTTCCACTCCTCTCTTTCCAAGACAGTTTGAAAATGCTCTGCTACCTTTTCCTTGTAAGCTTTCTAGCCTTGCTGAACCTGATTTTCAAGCTCTGTCTCTCTCAATGCTTAGTTATTTGTTTTGAAGAAATGTTCTCAGGAGCTTTCTTTGGAAGCAGATTCAGGTAGAGTTTATAGTACTGCAAAGAAAAGTCACTGAAAAGTCCAAGGGGTTTGGAAATTTCATTTATTCAACCAATATCTATTAATAATCTATTATCAGGCAGGTACTCTTCTAGGTTCTGGGTATATGGTCATCAATAAAACAGCAATAATCCCTTCATATTGTGGGAAGGATACAGATAAACATATAGATACTATTTATGCTATGTCAGGTGGTGGTGATATTATGGAAAACAACAAATCAGGGATGGGTGACGGGGTGTCTGAGGGTTGGGAGGGACAGGTTTGAGACTTTAATAGTTTGGTCAGTGATAGCCTCCATGAGAAAGTGACAGTTTAGCATAGACCTTTTAGCAAAGACAGTTTAGCAAAGCGATGAGGAAATAAGTCATTGAGATATTTGGAAAAAGAAAGAGAGCTCTGTAAGTAGAGGAAAAATAAAGGCAGGGGCCTTGAGGCAGGAACCTGCCTGGAGTGTTCCATAAATAGCAAGGAAGCCAGGGTGGTCAGAGCAGAAAAGGGAGAGACAGTGGAGGAAGCTGAGACCAGAGGCCACAGAGGCAAGACGGGGAGCTCAGATCCTGTAGACCACTTTCTTTCTTTCTTTTTTTTTTTTTTTAAATTCTGAGATAGGAAAGTCATTGGAGATCTCAGAGCAGAGCTGAGCCATGATTACACTTAAGTTTTATAAGGCTCACTCTTGCTGTTTTGTTGCTGACAGGCCATGAGGGAACAGGAGCGGAAGCTGGGTTGCTGTCATTACAGTTGATTCTCATTATTCATGGCAGCGATGCTGTGTAGATTTGCTGCATACACCGAATTTGTGCCTACTGAATCATTGCTCCTAGGGGACATTTGGGGTCACGTTCCTGTGAGTCTTTAGTAATCATGTTTTCCTAAACATATCAACATGTAACCTTATTTTATAACTGTTTCTGTTTAATGACATTGTACATAATGTATATTTTTGATTCACTAACTTTTTTTTTATAATTTGTTTTTTAAGATTTTATTTATTTATTTGACAGAGAGAGATCACAAGTAGGCAGAGAGGCAGGCAGAGAGAGAGAGAGAGAGAGGAGGAAGCAGGCTCCCTGCTGAGCAGAGAGCCCGATGCGGGACTCGATCCCAGGACCCTGAGATCATGACCTGAGCCGAAGGCAGTGGCCTAACCCACTGAGCCACCCAGGCGCCCCGATTCACTAACTTTTTAAAAAAAAAAAAAGATTTATTTGACAGACAGAGATCACAAGTAGGCAGAGAGTCAAACAGAGAGATAGGGAGAATCAGGCTTCCTGCTAAGCAGAGAGCCCAATGAGGGGCTCGATCGCAGGACCCTGAGATCACGACCTGAGTTGAAGGCAGAGGCTTAAACCACTGAGCCACCCAGGTGCCCTGATTCACTAACTTTTTAAAAAAATATTTTATATATAATAAATTTGAGAGAGAGAGAGAACATGAGGTGGGGCAGAGGCAGAGGGAGAGGCAGACTCCCCACTGAGCTGGGAACCCATATGGACCTTAGGATCATGACCTGAGTCTAAGGCTTGACTGACTAAGCCACCCAAGCGTCCTTTGATTCACTGACTTTTTAAACTCACGGCCAGTAGCATTGTAACTTGAGCCTGAATGAAGCTTGTTTAACACCACCATTTTCTCCTTATGATGCACCACAGCCTTCCTACACTTAGGAAAACTAGACAGTATGTCAGCAGTATTCGGAACCATTTTAAATAGCAAAATACCCCTTCCCACCCACCAAAGAACACAAAAATGCAAACAACATGACACATAGAAGATGACAGAAAAAGCACCTGTATGCGAGCTAAAACAAGAAGGCAGTGAATTCTTTGTTTGGCTCGAACAAAGGAGCTTGAGTGTCCAGGCAGCTCTGCACATGTCTGCAAATGTCTGAAAGTTCTGCCAGCATTGATTTTAGGGTCACAAATAAATGTCAGTGATAAATGAATTCTCAAATACAGAATTGTAAATACTGAGGTTCTACTACAAGACAATATTTTACACTATTGTAATAGTTTGGTGAGGAGTAATTCTCCATTTGTTTGCACACGCCCTGTTAACAGCTTCTGTCCTTGGCTCTTGTCCAGGATGTTTGCCTAGCAAACAGGCTTGGGGGAGAGAGGAAGATTTTTTTCCTGACTGGATAATAGAGTTAATGCCTCCATCTTGAGCAAAGTTTGGGCAGGTTTTCTAGCAGACCCTGTGTAACACCAGGACTTCCTAACCCCACTTTAAGAAGGATTCATGTGGGTCTGTCTCTGTACTAGTTCCATTGGACTTGGGAGCAGGGAAAACTTGAAAGCATGCAGCTTGTGCTGTTCATCCCACCGTGAGTAATAAAATCCTTCACTTCTGATCCACAAGTCTCGCGTCTTCTGCCAGCATCGGTGAAACTGTGGCAGGCTAGGTTTGTACCTGCAAGTAGTATAAAGTCTCAGACCCTTCGTAATTCTTGACATAGTCTTAACTTAAAAATTTGATCATTACATCTCTTAGAACTGTTGCTTACACATTGGGGGTGCTGGTGCATGTCTCATTTAATGAGTGTTTCTCACATTTCTTGATAGGAGCTCCAACCAAAATAATAAAATAAATTATTTCATCCACAATCATTTCTTTTTTTTTCTTTTTCTTCTCCTCCTCCTTCTTCTTCTTAACACAGAGAGAGATCACAAGTCGGCAGAAAGGGAGGCAGAGAAAGAGATGGGGAAGCAGGCTCCCTGCTGAGTAGAGAGCCCAATGTGGGGCTCGATCCCAGGACTCTGAGATCATGACCTGAGCTGAAGGCAGAGGCTTAACCCACTCAGCCACCCAGGCACCCCCAATCATTTCTAATACAATCATTTCTAATACCGTCATTTCTAATACAAACATCCACTTGAGTTAAATAGTCTCCCTTTTACTTTTTTTCTTCCTCACTACAAAATTATGGAAAATGTTCTTTTTCCTTAAAGCACTGTCTTGGAATATAAAACTCCTTTAGGTGACTACATGTGTCTACTGGTAAGTCAAAATAACACTATTTAAATGTAGTTTCACTTGAAGAAAAAAAAAAACAGTATAATTTGAGAAATAACCATAATTTTACATATATAGAAGCTATTTTGACTGGGATAGCAGTCTAACTGACATTAAAACACTGAGTAAATGCAGCTGGAAATATAGGATTCCCCTGTTTCTCACATGAGAATACTCTTTGTTAGAAATAATCCATATGGATAATGTTCTAAAATTCAACTCTAATTATTCCAGAGTTGTTTTTTTTTTTTTTTGGTTAGAAAGACTTCCAACTATAGATCAGAAAAAAGAAAAAAAATCACTGATAATGCTTTATTTTTGACACCATTATCGTAACAATGCAGATAATGTAAATGTGAAATAAGGAATCCTATATTAAAGCTGCTTTTTTAGTAAATCAGAGATTCTATTATGAAAAGAGGCCATTAAAACTTTAATTTAAAATCATATAGTACAAAAGGTCAAATTTCATATCTTGACAAGATTTTCAATTTGAGAACTAGCTCTTACATCCCTAGTACTGAGTCCTTTTAACAGTAAAGTCTAATTTAAAATTTAAAAGAGAATGAGGAAGGAATAGAAATTCTCACTGATGATTCAGCTGTGTTTAGGTCTGCAATCTGCCTACTTTATATCTCCTCTTCCTGATGTCTTACTCTCGTCTGCCAATCATCTAGTGCAGAGAAATTTATGGCAAAACGCAAACTCTAAAAAGTCTAAAAAATGGAATGCAAGCTTGCAGTCATCACCCCTTCTTAAAGTATGACATCTATCAAGTAAAAGTTTTTTCTTTTCAAGTCAAAACTTTCTATCTGACAAATTGAATCTCAGTGTGTATAATATTTTTTATTAAATAATTAAATAAATAGATAAATAAGTAGGATAACCATATCCCCCAAATATACAAAAAAGATTATTAATGATTTGTGGGTTAATATGTAGTCAGTTGTTTTAGCTTATATCCGTCCACCTTACTTCCCTTACACCCAGCAAGGAAGGTGTGATGACCTTTTTGGATTCAAGCAGGATTCATCTTGTTCATCCTCCAACTTCTTTGTTTCTTTTCAGTTAGTTTTGGGAACAGCCTGTGAAAGTTCTTTAAGACCTCTTGGACTTTGAGCTGCCATGTGGCCCTTTTCCTCCAGGTCTCCAGTTCTTGGCACATTTTGCCCGATCCGATGGCCTGCAGAACCATGGACGTCTAAAGAATGTGCTTCCTTCACCCTGTTCTTGCTGCCAGGGCTGGGGTCCCAGTTGCTGTGCGTCTTCAAGAACGTCTTCCTGCTGCCAGTGCTGCTACAGATGCCAGGCGGGTGCAGCCTTACACCTGCTCGGCCCCCGTTACAGGGCATACTCCAGTGCCCCCGTGTCTCCGTAGGAGTGTGGAAGATAATCTGATCCATTGTGCGTCTGTGTTAACTAGTCACAGAGCTTTAACATGTGTTCCCACGTTCTTGCACAAATTCTGGGTAAAAATAGTTATTTCACTTGCTTTGTTCAGTTTTTCTATCCAAGAAAAACTCACTCAAGATGGGGCAAGATGACCCACATCGGGTTCTCTGCTCAGCAGGGAGCCTGCTTCCCTTCCTCTCTCTCTGCCTGCCTCTCTGCCTGCTTGTGATCTCTGTCGAATAAATAAATAAAATCTTTAAAAAAAAAAAAAAGATGGGGCATGATGGAATACTAAAATTGCTCTTGCCCCCTGATGGCGAAGATGCTATTCAGGTGAACATCCTCACCCCTTACGACTAATTCTTTCCCTAGAGGTAACTCAGAATCTGAAGGCACTGTAATCTAGGTGGCCCATCTCACTAGCCCTCCAGACTGGTAATAGAGTCTAGCAGGTAAAAGCGTGGACTCTGGAGCCAGACTTTCAAGGTCTGAATCCAGATCCATCACTTGCTACTCCCAGGATCTCCGGCAGGTAATGTAACCTCTTTGTAATCTCCAGTATTTTTTGTTCTGCAAATAAGATAGTTGTGAAGATAAACATGGTAAAACATGTGAAGGTCTTAGAATAGTACCTGCTATAGTAGGCCCTATATAGGTTTTTGCTATTAAAATTATTAGAGTGGTATTATTTCTATACTCAATAAAAACACCACTTTAAAATTTGCTAACGTTTCTGTAATTTTATACCAACTTCTATTGACCAGGTGCCAGATACATCTATTTAATTTTTGTCTCCCTTCTCCACTTCTGAAAACTTTGATTCACCACAGCGTACCATCATCATGTTTCAATTACCTACCAAGTGAAGGTGTTAGAATCAGTTCAATAGGTTCAAGTTCAAAATGATAAGGTTTATCTTATGCTCCAAGAGTAATCAAAAACCACATATAGATATCACCCTAAGATACAAGTGGTAAACATAAAGCCTTGTTTTCCACTTCTGAAGATCCCCATCACTATTAGTAGAAGGTAAGAGCAATAACCTTTTTGTACAGGTTCCCAAAGGAAGTAGGAATGAATGGTCCATTTCAGCTCAATACTCATTTTGAAAATGATTCAGGTCACTGACTCAGTACAAATGAAGTTCCTCTCTGCTTCAACTCAATTACTAATGAACATCCTGATTGCCCTCAAAAGTAAATTGGCAGCTGTATTAGGTTCTACAAGAAATTTGTACCTTAGGCGATCCAAGTATAGATTTCTGCCTTCAGTGTAGTTTCCAGATAGTCCCCCAAGGAAAGACTTAACTAGAAACATTTTGCTTTCTGAATATGAGTGCTGGGTAATATTGTTTGTTTGTTTGTTTGTCTAAGTCTTTAGTAGTTTGCTAAATTTAACACCAAAGTGAATCTTACAACTGCATAGCCACATGCAAGGGTCAATTCTATTCCATAAATACTTTCAAAAGTTTACTAGATATGCAGTACTTTCTAAGTGAGGTTATCTCAAGGAAAATGACCAAGAACATGTTTTGACATGCATCATATTACAAACCATAAAGACTGATTGGCTATATCAAATGTATGAAGTCTACAAAATACTGAACTGAAGAGCTTGGTTAATTTAACATTTGACTCCAGAAAGATGATGATGGTATTTTACAAATTCTGGTTGATAGTCACATTCCTGTTACAATATTGTTAAGAACAGTAAAATTAAATGTTAGCAGAACTTATAAGAAGACTTATTCTTTATCAGGATATAAAAGCATTTAATACATATAAGCTGGAGTTAATGAAATATCAGCATATGGTGAAAAGCCATATAAAATTAAACTTGGAATGTTTAGGACTTAGTGGTATTTCTACCCAAAATAATAATACTTAGAGGAAAAGAGCAGAAGTTCAGATATTTATTCATTCATTCAAAAGAGTGTTAGTTGGAGGCACATGCTAAGACTACAATAGTGAATCAACAGATGTCTCTATTCTTCTAGGCCTACATTCTAGTGGGAATGAAAGGATATGGGAAGTGAATGGGAGAAAAAGGATAAAAATATGAATGATATTTTACCTGAAGGTAGGAATAGCTAAGTAAAAATTTATCCTTAAAGAAGTATCTCATCAATTTATTGATAGGTAGAATTACTCAGATATAGACTCCTATACACATCACAGGCCCAAAACATAACAATTGATACAATACTGATATCTCCCCCCCCCCCCCCGCAGGGCAATAAAACATCTATGAGAAAAGTCACACTTTCAAAACTATCTATACAAAGAACTTGATTGTATAAGCTTTTCCAAAACAGTGGGTAGTATAAAAAGGAGGTCCAAGAAACACTGACCTTCTTATGGGATATTTTATTGAAATGACAGCTAGAATTGGTTGTCTCCTTGGCATTCTGGGTATGGTAATTATCAATCAAATATGGGGATGGAAGTGCATGACTGAGAGTGTGAATGATTGAGCTGTGTGTTTGTGTGTGCACATATGCACACACGTGTGTGTGTGTGAAAGAGGGTATATGAGTTTGTGTAAAGTGTATTATGTATATGCAGATGAGGAATTTAATTTTGTAATGAGAAAATCTGCTGGGGCACCTGGGTGGTTCAGTGGGTTAAAGCCTCTGCCTTTGGCTCAGGTCATGATCCCAGGGTCCTGGGATCGAGTCCCACATCAGGCTCTCTGCTCAGTGGGGAGACTGCCTCCTCCTCTCTCTCTCTCTGCCTGCTTCTCTGCCTACTTGTCTGTCAAATAAATAAAATCTTTTTTTTTTTTTTTAAAAGAAAATCTGCTAAAAATGTCAATTCTGGTTTTTTTGGGATTTATTTTAAAATTTCCACTATGTAATCTACTCTACATATACTTTACTTAATAAAGGTACTTATATGTTAGTGAACAGCCTAAATTTATTTTATTTGGCAACTTAAACATAATTATCTATAGTAATTCTAAGCTGACACAGCTTAGTATTTTCAAAAATACTAACTGGGTTAATTAATATAAGTAAATTACTTAATACATATTAGGGTTTTTTTGGTCCTCGAATCCTCACACTTTATGGCATTTGTTATTTTTAATGTCTCCAAACACTGGGAAATACAATTAAGGTTGAAATACTTACTTCTTCAATGAAAAATAAATTTAAATTGTCCTCACATAGCTAGAATATATTTATCTCTTCTAACACATTAATTAGGAAGAAAAACACTTCCTTAGAATGACTACTGACTCCAGTAAACAATTCTTTTTTCCTCAGAGAGCAGTAACTGACTCCTAGAAACAATTATTTTTGTTCTTCTAAAATAAAATTTATATTTTAGTAAAATTCTTAATGTTTTAAATTTCTTTGGATGCAGTGAAGATATGTATTTAAAATATTTTTGTGATACATTTTGCATACCTTCTGAGTCATAATGATTTTATAACAAAAAAACTCAAGAGTTATTTTAATATTCTACAGAGTATTCTTTTAATAGAAAACTTGTTTATAAGTATTGAAGTTATGCTAATAAACATGCCTCAAATTTTTCTGAATTCCATCCATATATATTTCACTGTAATGACTTTTTTGCCTATAAATCTAGAGTTATGTGAACGATCAGATGGTCCATGAAGAATCAATAAATACCAAAAACTATTAAATATTTGTAAAAAGTTCATAACAATGAGTAGGTGAGATGACAAGTAACTTAGAAAAATCTGATCTGGGATGCCTGGGTGGCTCAGTTGGTTAAGCAGCTTCCTTCGGCTCAGGTCATGATCCCAGCATCCTGGGATTGAGTCCCACATCAGGCTCCTTGCTCAGCAGGGAGCCTGCTTCTCCCCTCTGTGTCTGCCTGCCATTCTGTCTGCCTGTGCTCGTTCTCTCTCCCTCTCTCTTACAAATAAATAAAATCTTAAAAAAAAAAAATCTGATCTGCCTAGAGTTCTCCAAATGTAATTTTGACATTTCATTATGAGGATTCGAGTAAAATTAAAGCAACAATCCCTCATTGAAGAGCTTTATAATATTCACATTGAAAATAATTTCTTTAGAGGGAATTAAATCTTATTTCTGGAGACAGAGTAAATAAGTAAGTAAAGTAAGTAAGTAAGTATATGACTTCAATCTTTTGGCTTTTAGAGAAAGGGCTTTATAATATCTTCCAAACTGTGGGTTTGTTAGAGGTTTTCAACATCCTCCATAATTTCTTGAGTATTATTTTAGAAAAATATGTTGAGGAATATATGGGCTGAGAAAAAAATTACAAAGTTACATAAGTGCCCCAAAGAAAAGAACAATACAAATATGCTTTTTCTGTTTTTCTCACCTATGACATTAATAAAAATGCTTTAGATTATATATTTTATTAATTTACTTTTAAGAAGAGATTTATCAAACTAATTATTATGGTTTATTTCATTTTCTTATCTTATGCTTTATGCAAGACTTGAGATTTAAATAATTCTAAAGGAGATCCATCCCTATCGACACTAATGTACTCTGACTCTAAAATAAACTTTTCTGATGCTTCCTGAGTGTGCAGTTCTGAAATAGGGTTATGTTCAAAAGGTGGAGCAAAGAGCTGGCTAATGGGACACAGGTCTTCCGTTGGGTGACAAGCTCAAGAAAAAAGGTGTAATGGGTCTGAAGTTCTGGTTATTTCCTTAGAGCTTTCATTAAGTTTATTTTTGGTCAAAGCCTGTGTTTTTACTATATTCACTGTTGTTCAGTTGTGGATTTCATGCTAGAATTCAATGACAGCATCCATTAGCAGAGGCTACTTAAATCTCTGATTACTGGAAAGGAAGTATGCAATATAAACTTATTTGCTGACACTAGGGGCAGTGGAATTTTCAGTTGGCTCCTTATCTTCGGCAAAAAAAAAAAATATATATATATATATTACATTTTTCTTCATGGGTTTTTGAATTCTCTATGCCTATTTTGTAATCCTACATTTTGCTGGTCTTCTAAAGCATCCATTTATATGCATTTATTCTATTTTTATTCTCTTGTATCTATTGTTTTATCAGGCAGTTTTAATATTCTGGTACTACATATGCTTTTTCTCTTTACTCAGGCACTGTAGTCTATAATAATAGCAATCAAGGCAGTTCATTCTGACAAATGTGTGTCAGAAAAAGCCTGCTGTGACTTTGAAATATTGAAAGTGACTGATAACATAATGTGTGAAGCGGAATAAATGCATACAAATGGAAGTTTTAGCTGAGCAGTCAAAGAATGAACTAAATACAGTGTCAGAACTCGGCCCTGAAAGCTCTGGGTGTCAGTGGTTACAATGGCAAATTACTAAATGCACTTTGCAAAGTGTTTTATGAATAAAGCAGGGGCTGGACCTTTATCATTTCTCTTTGTGCTTGGGCTTCTGCAGGAAGCACAACCAAGTGATGTTCCCTTAAAAACTTTCTGGTTTGGGAAGTCACACGGTGTTTAAAAAGAAGACAAAGGCACTAGCCGGCAGTTGGGAAATATGATAAGAGAGAGGATGTGATCACTAAATGTAGAACATGAAAACCTGGCTTCTGGACGGACAGACATCTGGGCTACAATAAATCCACTTATGAAGAAACACCCGGGACATAGAAGAATAAATCTTGATTGGCAATTTGCTAAAACCTGTCCTTATTTTTGAAAAGCACACTGACATTTAAAATGGAGTGCTTTGAAGAGAGGGATAATGAAAATAAATCCTCCCATTATTTGAACATGGCATAGACGGCAAATAGAGTTTTCTCATGTGTGAGTCTCATCGACTTTCCTTATTCCTTGCTAACCCCTGCTTGCCGGAGAGCAGAGGGCCTCACGAAACCAGACACATTGACTTCATATGGATTCAGCAGGGATTGGACCCTCATCCAAGAGGGGAAACTCATTCTTTTGCGCTACAAGTAGATTCTTTAGAGAAAGAGATTGGCTAAGCAGTCAAACTAGTGGGGGAAAAAAACCAATCTCTCTCGCTTTCCCTCCACCTCCCCTCCTTCCTTCTTGTTTCCTCTCCCACTGCTTTCTCTTAGCTAACTATATTTAGCAAGCAGTTTATTCTTCCTCAGGGATGTCAAGGCTGGAGGTACAAGTTAAGAGGGTCTGTGAGTAGTCTGTTGGCAATTTTCACACATACAAAATAGAACACTTCTGGGGGAGTGTTATAAATATAGGTATTAGAGAATATGCCTCAATCCATAGTCTTTTTAGAAGTGTGAATAAATTTACTGTTCTTGAGTCTCAGAGTTCAAGAGGATAAGCCTGAGATACACTGGTGTTGGCAGGTGCCTTAGGAGATGTTGCCAACTGTATTAGCTAATAAAAATGGAGTTTGCTTTCTCTGCCATTATAAATGTGACTACTTTGATAAGGCTAACCACTGGGGTAGAAATGTGACAGTGTGGGGGAGGCTCAGAGATGGTCCGAACAACTTTGTTTTCATCTTCTGTTCTACAGCCTTTTTTGTTTATTTTGTTCCACATTGTTCTTTCGTGTCTCAAGTTTACTTTTTTTTTTTTTTTTTCTCATTTCCACTGTATTTTAGGTTGCTGTCATTTCTCATCTGGATTATTGCCATAAATTTCTGATTGGTCTCTCAGCTACTAAAGTCTTGCTTTAAGATAATTGATAATCAACACTACAGGCAGAGAAAACTTTATATAATGTAAACTTTTACTGCGTAATCTCACTTAAATCTCTGACGGTGCCCTCTTGCCCTCAGGGTCAAGTGTGAATGTGGTGACCTGGTATCCTGCAGGAAAGCTCTGTGTTCCTCCCTAGCCTCTTTTGCTGCCACTTCCTGCTTCATACTCAGAGCCACATGGTGACTTCTCCTCCTGTTCCTTCTGTTGAGAAAGTACTTTATTGACTGAATGAGTCTGTAAGAGGGGCCATAGCAAAGTACCACAGACTGGATGGCTTAAACAACAGAAATTTATTTCCTCATGGTTCTGAAGGCTACATGTCATTGATCAAGAGGTCGGCAGGGCTGGGCTGATTTCTCCTGCAACCCCTCTCCCCTTGGCTTGTAGATGGCTGTCCTCTCCCTGTGTACTCACGTGGTCTTTCCTGTATGTGTCTGAGTCCTATTTTCTCGTCTTATGAGGACATGAATCGGACTGAATCGGGCTTTCCCTACTGACCTCATTTAATCTTAATTGCTTCATTAAAGACCCTGTCTCCAATTCACATTCGGAGGTACTGCGGGTTAGAACTGCAGCATATGAATTTTGGGGGACACAATTCAGCCCATAACAGCAATCAACTTCGACTGTTAAATTATCTGTTCAGATCCATTCCACTAGGAAGCCTTCCGGTACTTTTCTTATGAGTTCCACACTGATTCCCTGTGCTCCCTAAATACTTCTTGCACAGAATAGGAAGTCACCTATTCATTCATTTATCTTTCCTCCCAGAGACTAAGCAGGGTGAAGGCTGGGGTTGTATGTGGTTCACTGCTCTAAAGCCACTGACTGACAGACGGTCCAGCACATAGTATGTGGTAAAAAAATACTTGTTGAGTGAGATGAAGTATTGCCTCATTTTTTTTCCTTCCCTTTCAAATCTATTTGCACTAACTTGAAACATAGTAAGTACATGGTATCTGGTTGATTACACTGGTTTCAGTATAAATTTTCCTTTGAGGTTGACTATAAAATTTTTACTACATTTTTAAACTTATTTTTCATATTAGCTCTGTAGTGTGACTGTTTCAAAACAGGTATACAAGTGGGAATATTGAGGTGATGTAAGGCCCCACATTACATGTTCTGCCTAAGAGCAGCTGCATGGATTTCCAGAGGGTAAAACTGGAGAAGAAAGGAAAGCTTACGAATGCAAATACACTCTTTACCAGGTGTTTCATTGTGGAACCTATCTGTTGTGTACAGTATAAGCTGCACCAAGTGACCAAATCCTTTTGGAACAATTCCTGTGCAATTCAACAGTTCTGAATTTGAAATCTTGAGTTATCAAGAGAATGGATCCCTTGTGCTGCTTGTAGTACTGGTTGTGCACATGAGGTCATTTTTGGTGGAGAAAAAAGGAATATTCTAAGCTGTGGGAACACATCAATTGGTTGTTAAGATAGATTTTCAGTGTTGGCAAAGCATGTGAGAAACTCTGAAAGTGGTATGCAATGGTCCGTTGTTACTTAAATCTTTCCTAAAGGGATTCTCTACCTATCTTTTGTAAGATTATGCAGAATCTGTGTCCTAGAGGTAGCCAGTTTTCAGAGAAATGATTTTACAGATGGTGGTCACAATGGCTATTTGAGACCTCAGATGGTCACCTTCCCATCGGAGTAAGACACAGGGTCTGACCATTCTTGTAATGAGTAAGCAGGCTCGACCAGCTTTTTTTTCCGAATATACATTTTTGGCATTATATATAAAAAAGGTTTGAGGGACGACTCCTTTTAAACTTTCGATTTGTTACTTTTTATTTTAACCAATGATAACACAGAAAAGCTCTGCTAGAACATTTGTTTAAAAGCTTCTCTTTGAATATGCCACTTTCTCATTTATTTTTTACATTTTTCTACATGCACAGAAGGTCAAAAAAGTTCTTAAAGTAGGACATAGAATTTTGCATAAACCATCCCAAAGGACTTATTTTTTCTAATGTAAAGAATGTGAAAGCAGAGTCAAGGGCATCAGCTCAGAAACCCCAGTGTTTCAAACTCTACACCAAGCACTTACTTGCTTAAAGAAGGAAGCAAGAGAGAGGGTCTTCTCCAGCAAATTGCTGACATACCCATGTTTCTTGATTCCTTCTCCCCTTTTCACTTCTTCACAGTAATTCTGAACAAGGGATATGCAATTCCAGGACTTTCAGAATTTAGGAAGAGAAAAACATATTTAGGGGTTTTGATCAAGATGGCTCAATTTTTATTTCCCGAAGGAAGGACATTAAGCAATCTGTGCTCATTTCCTGAATGAAAAGATATTTAATTCTCCAAATGTAAGATGGATACCAAGTCAGAACAAAATATAGTTCTTTGAACTGAGTTCATTGAGTTAATATCTGACTACATTGTCCTTATTTTTATTTCCTTTCTCAATTCACAGCCTTCTTGGAGCAGGTATCTGTGGAAAGGCATTGGCAGCTGGCAGTAACAGTGACTGGATTTCTCCTTATGGGGAAGACTGTTTAGACTGAGGCGGGAAGTTGAGCAGAAGTTAGCCAGAGGAAACGTGAATGCAAGAATAAAGGCCCTGAGGCAGAAGAAGGCACCAGGAGCAGACCAATGCCTTGGGATGCAGCTCATGGGGAAGTGTAGCAAAATGAGGTGGGTAGGGAGAGGCAGAAAAAAAAAAGTCTCAGGGAGCCTTTTAGCTTTTCTTTTTTTCTTTTTGTTGTTATGATGTCTGATTCAAAATTCATATACTGCACGTCTGGCTGGCTCAGTTGAAGTGTCTGTCTTCAGCTCAGGTCATGATCCTAGCGTCCTGGGATAGAGTCCCGAGTCAGGGAAGGGTATGTGTGGGGGTAATCTCTGCTCCTTGCGGAGTCTTGCTTCTCCCTCTGCCTCTGCCTCTGCTTTTTCTCTCTCTCTCAAATAAATAAATAAATAAAATATTTAGAAAAAAAGATACCTGGCATCTAAAAAAAAATTCACATATCTCCTTCAATTTTGGACATCTTAGAATTTAGGAGCTGCTCTAAGATTTTAGGGTTATTAATCTATGAGATAGAAGGAAGTAACACAAGACAGATAGTAGGGAAATATGGACTTTTCTGTAATACAAACTCTGCCAGGTATAACTATGTGATTATAGCTCATCAGATCTCCTCTCCGGTGTGGTGTTTCCTCACAGTAACTTGGATAAGGATGGGTAGAAAACAAGTGACAAATTATCACTGAGTTTCAAGAATCTATTGTTCTCTGATTTTAAGTTAACTTAAGTTCTATAGACTTTATAATGTAAGGTAAAGGGGTAAAAAAAAGCCCATTAAAAATATAGCCCTGAGAATACAGGAGGAAACATGATTCCTTTTTTAAGCAAAACCAAGCCAAAACAATAAACAAAATTTATTAGTAAATTTTTCTTCACCTTCCATGAAAACCAAAGAAGATTTTGTGACAATGAAATCAATTGTCATGGGACAATAATCCCTCTCAAGGGATTATTTTGCTAAATAATGATATTTTACTAGTATAAGGACCATGGCTAAGTAGAAGGTAGGTTTAGCTAACAATCTGGAAGACTTCTATTTAATACACCAGTTAATACCATTTTTTGAAGTCCCTATAGGCAAAGAACTGTGCGAGACTTCATCAGGTCATGGAAAACCTGATGGAAAAACGAACTGATTTAATTGCAAGGATTCTAAGAGGACAAAAAGAACAACTACGACCACAAAAGGATTCGAAAGATTATGATTCGAAAGTTATGAAAAGTGCTGTTGGCTGTTGAAGAAGATGTCTGGGCTGATGAGGCAGAAGAAATCAAACAAGTGCAATTGAAGATGAAGTGTGAAGGGACTTAATAACTTTAACTCCTTACCCCTGTATAATTTAGTATTATAGAGTCAACACTTAAGTGTTTTTTCCCTTATGTTTTCCAAACCTTAATTTCTTAATCTATAGAAGAGGCACAATAATCTTTCCTTTAATGATGTTTTGTAAGAATTAAATAAGGTGATATAGATAGGGAATGATCTGTACGTGATGAAGGGGAAGGTCAAAATACTCAAGACAAGGGCAAGAAGCAGAAAACAGGTGCCAGGGAGAGCGCCAGAGGGAACAGTAAGGGAGTCAGGAGCGCGTGTTAGAGCAGCAGCTCTCCAAATGTGGACTCCCAATCAGCAGCATCCAGCCTCATCTGGAACTTGTTTGAAAAACAGATCACGTTTACATAATCAGCAACTCGGGCTGGGGCCTAGCGATCTGTTTTAGCCTTCCTGCCCGGGAATGCTGATGCTTGCTCAAGTTTGAGAACCATGGAGATCGAGTCAGCCGCAGGATAGCTGGGGGGAGTTTGGAGTAGCAGTTCATGAATTCTTTTAAGACATCGCTGTCACAAAAAAACAGATAAACAACAATAAGAGAAATAGCTGTCAAGTACCAGCTCTGTGGCGAGGATGGCTCTAGATCTTGAGGATAGAAAAATTGAGTAATTTACTGTCGTTACCCGTGCACTCTTCCAGTCCCTTCTGTCCTAGTGGCTCTTCCTGTATTTCCTCTAATTCCAGTCCTTGTTGCTGGGTTTTCTTTTTGCTGCACATATTTTCTCTTGATTTCCCCCACCCCTTGTTGCTTTGTAATGATAACTCCTACATCTGTAGCTCTCTCCCCTGTCTAACCCACTCTCCTGTCTCATATTTCCAACAGTTTTCAGACACACCTCCTCTTGATGTCACTACAAATTCGGCACAGGCAAAACCAACAGCATGCGCTCCCTTTCCATAACGTCCCCTTCCCACATTCCTATTTACAACTTCTCAACTGAGTATTTGCTATCATCTCTCTTTCAGTTTTCCCCCTTTAGCCGGAGTGTATTGGTTAAGAGAGTGATCTCTGGAGTGAGGGTTGAAATCCCAGTTTAGCCATTTATTAACTGTAACTTGAGCAGTTTACTTAATAGCACATTTCTCTTAGGGTGTTGTGAGGATGAAAGGAGTTAGTCCATGGAAAACCTTTAGAGAAGTAACACAAATAAATGTGCAATAAATTATTGTATTATACTGAGTATTATTAATTCATTCTTCTTCGTTCCTTACATTCTCTAATACCTATTAATTCTTTCTTCAGATTTGTTGTCAGGGACATTCTAGTTGACTCTTCAGGGTCTCGTCCATCCCATTAGACAGGGAGTCTAAGCTATAAATACATATTCTTGTGGGGACCTGCTCAGTCCAGTGGTAAACACATGACCTACCATGAACTAATTAACCCAAAGGGATAGATTTGTATTCATGCTTGAGAGGAGAGAGTTCTCATTTTCTTCCCTTGAAAGGAAACGGGGGAGCATGTTACCCCTGCTGCTGCTAGAAGCATCCTCTGTCACCAGGCAGGTCAGCCTGAGGACAGTCCTATCTCACTCACCAAGGATGGATGGCTAGAGACGTGGAAGGAGCTTGGTCTTTGGTCAGAGTCCTTCAACCAGGGCCTATGTCTTTTATAACCTCCTACCTATCAAATTGTAATTCACAGTATTTTGTTTTCTCTCCGAAATTTCACATTGATATATTTAAGTTTCTAATAAAAATGTGAGTTTACCAAACCCAAGGCCAAAGTCTTAATTCCTCTGGCTTGTAACCTACTTCTGGCCCATGCTTGACCAACTCCGGCAGTGGAACCAACCACTGTACACTTACTTGTTCAGAAGAAAAGGTTATCTTGGTTCCTCTGTTTACCTCAGCCATCATGACCATACCATTTGCTAGTCCTATTAGTTTTATAGCTATGATGGATTGGAACCTGTCACTTCTTACCATCTTAATTTTATCACCCTCCACTTAGCCATTGCTGCCTCTCTCCTGGATTACTGTACTAGCTTCCTAACTGATCTTCCTACTCTTCCTACTCTTCTTACTCTCGCTCACTGCCTCTGTTGCTCTCCCTCTTTCTACTGTATTTCCTTCTTTACCTGAACAGCTAGAGGTAAGAAACACTCCTCTTTTTAAAACTTGTAATAGCTTGCCTTTGTTTTTTGGAAACAAACAAACAAACTGTAGTTTTTATTATGCTTTTCTAGGTTCTGTAATACATCTGGGCCTAACTCTTTAATTTCCTTTCATACTACCCTCTTGTCTGTTTGTCCTGCCATGCTGAACTCCTTGCCCTTCTTTAAATACTCCAAGCCGGTTCTCACTTCAGAGCCTTTGCCTTTCTTGTTGTTTATACATGGAATACTCTTCCTGCACATTTTACATTCAAGGTTGTAATCGAAGGTTGCTTCCTCAGAAATATCTTCTGTGACCCATCTCAACATTGATCTGTTTTTATTCTCTGTCCCAGGTATGTTTTCTTTATAGCATGTTTTCCAATGTGAAATTACCTTATTTGTTGTCTAATTTATTATGTTTTCTCCTCCAACTCTTTAGTATAATGTAAGCTCCAGGAAAGCAATAACCTTGTCAATCTTGCCTGCTATTTTTTTAATCTAGAAAAACAGAACTGTATGAGGCACTAAGTAGTTTCTCAACAAATATTTACTGACTGAATAAATAAACATGAATCCTACTCTCTAATACGTTGTTTGCCTTAGTAATCACAAGTGAGAATAGGATTCTTTCCCCCTCAAACATTATTTAACAAGAATTTATTGAATACCTAATAAGGATATATTTCCTAATCGTAGAAGATTAGAAAAAGAAGGAATAAGAGGTTTTGCTATTCTTTTCAAGCTAAGAATTTAGAACATATTGGAAATGTCAATGTATAAACACAATAAATGAACACAAAAGTGACATATGTGGTACAGAAAAGATAAAATACAGAAACAGGATGAAGGGTCTGATAAGAGCTGAATTTGCTAGGGAGGACTTATGCTGAGGATGGATTATGAGCTGGAACGCACAGCTGGAACCTGTGTAAGATCTGAGTAGGTTTAAAAAGAAAGGAGTAACTGTGTTCCTAGGCACAATATGCTAAGATTCAATTATGTTTGTGACTGTGGAATGGAAAGGAGAGGAAAGCAAAAAAAGGGACATTTGAAAGCAATTTGCCTCAACCTTTTCTTATTTATGTCTATGCTCTTTCCATAAGCTACATCTCTGTCTTCATTATCTTAATAGGGAATGTGCCCAAGTCTATATCCATCTCTCTACCCTCTCCCTCAAGTTTCCACCCTGCATTGTCATTTGTCCATCATTGTCTGTACATTTCCCTATATAAAAACATCATCTTCTGGTGCCTCCAACTCAACATGTCAAGCCCGAAATTAGCTCAAAATTAGTTCATCAGTACAACTGGCTTTACTCTTAAGCCAGCTTCCCCTCCTGGCTTCTCTTCTGTGATTTCCCCATTTCCCAGCCAGCAAGGCTAATGATTTCATTTATGTTCAGTCCCCCTTCGCCCCCTCTTTCTGTCTAGTTAATAGCCAACATTACCTTTACAATATCTTTCTTCTTCCCTTCATTTCCACTATCTTCAGTCTACTTCAGGCATTTCACTTTTTCTAAAAGATTCATTCACCCATTCATTCAGTTAATACTTTTCAAATATCTACTATGTGATAGGCTTTCTTCTAGAGGCTTGTATTACATCTCTTAATAAAGCAGAGAAGAACCCCTGCCTTCTTGGAGTTTATGTCATGGATATAATAATGGCTTCCTAACTGGTAGCCTCCCTTCTAGTCAATTCCTCCTTTACTTCATTGTATACATTCTTCCAGACTGGCCAAAAAGCATACTACTGATTATGACTTGTCTTCCCAAATTCTTCAGTGACTTCCCATGTCCTAAATCCACAATGCTTAGCTTAATATTCAGGAACCCCGGGTTTTATGCTCTTCTATCTCAACAATCTTAAAGAAGTATTCACTGCCACTCTACTGAATACATTCTGGTTGGGAGGTAAATTGTTTGACAAATTTCTCTGGTTGCTGAAAAAATAGAAAAGAAGAAATTCATATTAGTAAAATTCAAAGACCATGAGAGTTTGCTTAGAAGGACCATGCTTATTTTTATGGGGAATGCTAGAGCTATCTTGGTTAATTGCTGCAAAAAAGCCTCCAGAAAATTGATAAAAATCCTAAGAACAAAAATGTACCTATAGAGAATATTATTTTGGAAAGAGAGAGAAAACCTTATCAGAACAGGGAGCCTATCATGTTTTCTTCAGTTTGCTGGTTCCTCCCATCTTATCTCCACGTCTGACCCCTGAAATATTGGTAAGAATATTGCAGGGGGGGCGCCTGGGTGGCTCAGTGGGTTAAGCCGCTGCCTTCGGCTCAGGTCATGATCTCAGGGTCCTGGGATTGAGTCCCGCATCAGGCTCTCTGCTCAGCAGGGAGCCTGCTTCCCTCTCTCTCTCTCTGCCTGCCTCTCCATCTGCTTGTGATTTCTGTCTGTCAAATAAATATATTAAAAAAAAAAAAAGAAAAAAAAAGAATATTGCAGGGAGCACTCGGTGTGGTGCATAAACAATGAATTTTGGAACACTGAAAAAAATTAAATTAAATTAAAAAGAATAAATAAATCTTATAAAAAGAATATCATGTAGCATGGAGGACATGGGGAGTTAGAGAGGAGAAGGGATTTGTGGGTCATTGGAAGGGGAGGTGAACCATGAGAGACTATGGACTCTGAAAAACAATCTGAGGGGTCTGAACTGGCGGGTGGATGGGAGGTTGGGGTACCAGGTGGTGGGTATTAGAGAGGGCATGGATTGCATGGAGCACTGGGTGTGGTGAAAAAATAATGAATACTGTTATATCGAAAATAAATAAAAAATAAATTAAAAAAAAAGAATATCACGAAGGCATAATTTTTATATACATACACTGAGATCAGTTATATATAAAATAAAAATGTTGGATTTCAATAGTTTTCAGTAGTTATTAACATTATTTCAAACATAAATAGCTTCATACAATGATAGTTGTAAAATGGATTATTAAGGAAAAGAATGTACACTTTGAGGTATATCTATCTAACTCTTTTTGAAGTTGGTGCTAAAGCAGGAAATTGTGTTCATTAAGATAAAAATCATTAGTGCCTCCATTAGATTTGTCATTTTGGACTACATGAACTTATAAATGTCATTCCATATGGAAATCATGTTTTTTAAATTTAGCCATACTTTAGTTTTAGAAATAGTCATTTCTATTTCATATTAGTAAACATTTGATATGTGCATAGACAATCTGACCAATTACGATGTTAGTTTTTTTTTTTTTTTTTTTTTTTTTAAAGATTTATTTATTTATTTGACAGAGAGAGATTACAAGTAGGCAGAGAGGCAGGCAGAGAGAGAGAGGAGGAAGCAGGCTCCCTGCTGAGCAGAGAGCCCGATGCGGGACTCGATCCCAGGACCCTGAGATCATGACCTGAGCCGAAGGCAGCGGCTTAACCCACTGAGCCACCCAGGCGCCCACGATGTTAGTTTTTTGAGCTGCTCAAAGAACTGTGACATGGGATAGTAAGAGGTGATTACGGAGCTCACCAAACAAAAAGTCATGTAGAATGAAAACTTCTATGAAGGAAGAATTGAAGTTTTGGCCTAGTAGAGTCTTAAGCCGTTTGTGACAAAAGAAGATAAGAGAGGGAAAATAACAATAGTATCCTTCATAGCCTTCTATTTTTAGAAGAGCCAGGTTTGAACAATACTTTTATTGTTTCCTTCTGATCAGCTGACAAGACAGCTTCAGTTTCAAGTGGATCTTCCCCCACTCAAGGAGGACTTTTGCTGCTGGCATGCTGTTTAATCTCTGGAAATCACCCGTAGGCATTTTAGTGTGCAAGAAGGTGGCTGCTTCCACAGGCATGAGGAATATTATTCTTATTAATATTATTTGGATGCTTATTATTCCGGTGCATGCAGGCGCATGTGCTTAGACCTACGGTATTAGGATCTCTGGTGGCATTGTGTTGGACAGCATGGGTTCAAACCTGGCTCTACTACTTATTAGCTTTATGAACTTGAAACTGGAAATATTTCCTTGACTCAGTTTCCTCCTCTGTAAAATGTGACTATTCATAGTATTCACCTCATAAGTTTATTGTGAAGATTAAATGACTTAACACGGTGAGGGCACTTGGAACAGTACCTGGCACATAGGAAGTCTTCAGTGATTATTAACTATTATTTTAAGCTACAGGACAATTTCTCTCTAAGTTTAGGGATAACACAATCCACAGCACCTTATCCATTATTTGTGTTACTTTTTCTGTATGTCTATAAAGTAATAACAATTTTTAAACAGATGTTCTATTTACGTTTATGACCCTGTTAAACATTATTTGCTGATACTCCTGTTCCTTTATAGTAGACATAACTACGCTTCTGAAAAATTTATTTTACTAGTAAATTCTAGGGATACAAAACTGATTTTTTTAAACAAAGAGAATGGCAGGACAGGAGGAACCCTGGACTGGGAACCTGGATTTGAGATCCCCAGAGCGTGTTCTGACCTAAGTTGTTTGTTTTTTGACCTAAGTTTAAACTCTGGGCAGGGGACCCCACTTCCCCTCTCGGTTTTACATTTGTAAAATTAGGGAATTCATCTAAATGCATGCCAAAGTCACATTCTTGTCTCATCGTCTACGGTTGTTCCCTCTATCAACATAATTACCATGCAAGCCCAGTGCTTATTCCCATGCTGTTACCCTTCTTACAGTATTTTAAGAGTCTATTAAAAAAGAGCCACATTCTCTGATTATCCTCAAAGCCATCTAATTTTCCCTTTAAAAAGCAGGTTGGGCTAAGTCCCATGAGTAAAGATGAGTGTTTTGGATAGAAAAATGCGATTTAAGTAAAATAGAATTAGAATAGAGTTCTATAGTATTTTTTTTAAATTTTTTATTTTTTATAAACATACATCTTTATCCCCAGGGATACAGGTCTGTGAATCGCCAGGTTTATAGTATTTTTGAGAGAAGCTTATAATTGACTCTCAGGCATGTGTGTGTGTGCACATGTGTATTTTCAAGTGCAATGCACACTTGCAGTTTTAAGCTCTGAAAAGTTTTGTTAAAAACAGCCTTCAGGGATGCCTGGGTGGCTCAGTTGGTTAAGCAGCTGCCTTCGGCTCAGGTCATGATCCCAGCATCCTGGGATTGAGTCCCACATCAGGCTCCTTGCTCAGCAGGGAGCCTGCTTCTCCCTCTGCCTCTGCCTGCCTCTCTGTCTGCCTGTGCTCGCTCTCTTTCCCTCTCTCTCTCTGACAAATAAATAAAATCTTAAAAAAAAAGAAAAGAAAAGAAAAACTCAGCCTTCAGTCACACCTACTTTATACCACTATCATAACCATGTTTTTTTGTAAAACAACCACTTTTTGAATGAAATCATACTTACTAAGCTTTAGAACAGCCCAAATCTTGTAAAATAATGAAAGGCCGATCCAACTTCTTGCCAAGCGGCTTGGTCTAATGTCATGGGCTTATTACTCAGCTGAAATACTGCTCCGCACTTCGCACTAGTCATTTATCTTCCCTGTACCTCAGTACTTATTTCCAGAAAATCTAATAAAGATGTTTGTTTATAAAAGGTACTCTTGTACCTTGGATGAAGTATTCCCCAAATGCTGTGTGATGCAAGTGCAAGGAAAACAGAATCTTGTAACACTTTGAAATCTGCTCCATGGGGTTGCATTGTCTGATGGTTGGGATTGTGTTCGGCATTGAGAATGCTGTCTGCCCCTTGACAGCAAAGCCTGGCAATTTTCGTAAAATTTGGCTACTGCTTTACAAGATTAATAGAACTAATCTCAAATCCAATCATATAGTGCCATTTGATAAATATTTTTGAAATATTTGAAATATCACCAATTGTACTTATACTCCCATTTAATTAGGCCGAATGCTGAAACAAATGCAAATTATGTAGATTCTCCATCAGAAGCAGCAGTCAGGGTGATGGGTAAAATCCATAGAATATTAGGCATAAGGATAGCTTCATGAGAATTCAGGAAACAGAAAAATGACTGACTAATAAGCTACTTCATATTTTTTTCTCTTTTGTTGTAGTTCCCTAAATTCAAAATTCTAAAATTGGAATTTTAAAACAAATGTTTTAAAAGAAACCGCTCTGAAATAGTTATGATATATTACTTAATGGCCTCCAGAAGCTAATCCTTATTTAATATATGCATATGATATGAAAAAAGAAAATAATTTCTTTTAACACTTTATAGGTTAAGAATGTTATTTTAAATAAAAATATAGGGGTAGGGTACCTGGGTGGCTCAGTGGGTTGAGCCTCTGCCTTTTGCTGGGGTCATGATCTCAGGGTCCTGGGATTGAGTCCCACATTGGGCTCTCTGCTCGCATGGAGCCTGCTTTCCCTTCTCTCTCTGCTTGCCTCTCTGTCCACTTGTGATCTCTCTCTGTCAAATAAATAAAACCTTAAAAAAAAATATAGGGGCACCTGGGTGGCTCAGTGGATTAGGCCACTGCCTTTGGCTCAGGTCATGATCCCAGGGTCCTGGAATCGAGTCCCGCATCGGGCTCTCTGTTCAGCGGGGAGCCTGCTTCCCCCTCTCTCTGCCCCCGCCTGACTCTCTGCCTACTGGTCATCTTTCTCTCTCTGTCAAATAAATAAAATCTTAAAAAAAATTAAATAAAAATATATATACAAATATATATTATTTTATTTTACTCCAATCTCTATTTGAAAGTGAATCTTTCATGTCCTCTTGCTTTCTTTTTCAAGTCCTGAAACATTTTTTCTTTACTATTTTATATACACATGACCATCTAAACTATCTTGTTTTCTTGATCCAGAACAGAAAACCAAAAGATTTCAGTGGTGTGTGTGTGTGTGCGTGTGCTTTCTAAAATTTATTTACTTATTTATTTTTAAAAATAGTATCTGATGTGTGAGACAGAATACCACTAGGGATACATTAATGTAATTTGAGCAACTATGGAACAAAAGTCTGTAAGCTGAAAAATCATTTGAAATAAATAACCCCTGGGTAGTGCATTACATTTTTTTTAAAGATTTTATTTATTTTTTATCTCAGAGAGAGAGAGAGAGAGCACGCACGCAGGTGGAGAGGCAGGCAGAGAAGGCAGAGGGAAAAGCAGGCTCCCAGCCGAGCAAGGAGCCCCATGTGGGACTGGATCCCAGGACTCTGGGATCATGACCTGAGCCGAAGGCAGTGGATTAATCAACTGAGCCACCCAGGTGTCCCAATGAATTACATTTTTAAAAGATCATCACCACTTTTCTAGAAATCATTTTCCAGTTGTTTTTCTCCCTGGAGGTGAAATTGAGCTGATGCAACACTTCAAAAATGACCAAAAAGGAAAAAAAAAAAAAATGAGAGTTGTAAGGAGAATGCAAGAGAAAGCTGTTGTGAGCACTTGAATCTGAACATCCTTTCCCTACAGCTTCCTGGATCCTCTGATTGCCACCAAATCCTCTCTATCCCTCCTCAAATGGTACCTTTTTTCTAATAATTTCTCAATCTCATTGAGAACATTCTCACCACTTCACAGTTGGAATACCACAAGGGCCTTGTAATGGCTTTTCTCAATTAAATTCTGTCTTGTTTAACCCAGTACCTTGGATTTCTCAAATGCTCCTGTGTCCAATGTTCTCCTCAGAGCCTCGCAAAGCTGGTGTGGGGTCCTGAGTCAGGACACAAACCCCGTTTGGGTTTGAGTCCTAGCTCCACTTGTCATTACTGTGTGACTTTGGTAAGATACTTAGCTCTGAGTCTCAGTTTCCTTAAATTTTTAAAACACAATGAATAAGTGACCACTTTACAGACTTGTGGCAAGTACTACATGAAATATTTCACATGTTCAGCACTGTGGGTACCTAATAAGTAGCAGCTATCAGTACCCTGGTCACATTTAATTTTAGCTTCTCTACCTATATTCACCTGCCACATAGTTCCTTCTCATTGTCCTTTCAACACAAGGTAACTTTTTGTTTTGATGACTTCCTCATGTTTTCTTGAGCACCTCACCCGGACCAATACCCAAATTCTACTTACCTCGAAGCTTTCTAGCTCAAGTCTGAGAGAAATCTTTCTATTCTACTCAGCAATGACTTCCTTTCCTCAAAATGTTTCCAGCATTTATTATCCAAACCAGTTTAATGGATAAGTTCAGATTGCTTAATGTTTACATAACTATCTTGATAATGTCACTCCTGTTCTCAGAGCGGAGGGACTGCATGTATTTTGTATACCTAAAGAGAAAACAATTATTTAACTTCTGTTTATAAGCATCTACATGAGAGCTCCTTCCAGCTGACTGAGAACAGAGGTCAAGCCAGTTGTTGACTGATTTTGGAACTGCTAACTGGGCAATCCGTTTCTTTCACTTCCTGAAGAGGCAAGAAAGTGGTTTAAAAGCACTTCATTCTTATTGGTGAGTAAAAGGATTAGGGCTCTGTGCTTTCAAGTTAAAGGAATCTTTCCTACCTTCCTTTTGGGCATGAAAGCATAAAAGTTCTTACAGCAGGGAGCTGGAAAGAAAGGTAGACATGTGCTGTGTTTTTTTTTTTTTTCCTGAGTTTTTATTATTCATTATATAAAAAAATTGGAGAAACTAAGAAAGAAAAAATTGTCATGTAAGAGAAAATAGAAGACTTTTTCTTTTTTTACTAACAAGCACAAAGAATAGGTATTTAATTTATTGGGATATAAGTAAACGGGATGATCTTTGATCTAAAAGTTGGGTAGATCTTTTTTCATCAAATATTTATTGAATGCTTACTCTGTGCAGGCACAGAGGTAGCCACTAGAGATGTAGAGATGCACATCTGAACTCAAGGGGCTTACCAACATTAGGCAGGACCCAAGAATAAACTGTAAGAAGTCTTAAGACAGAAATAGAGGAAAAGATCTCATGTGCTTTTTCTGAATCCAGACAATAATCAGACAAGGAAAAGACAAAAGAAGCCTTCAAATTGGTATAGCAGATGACATAAAACTATTTACAGAAGACCCTAAAGATTCCACCAAAAAACTGATTAGAACTAGTAAATGCAGTCAGAGGATACAAAATAAACATACAAAAATATTTCGCATTTCTATACACTAATAATGAACTAGCAAAAAAAAAATTAAGAAAACAATTCTATTTACAATTGCACCAAGAAGAGTAAAATACCTAGAAATAAATTTAACCAAGGAGGTGAAAGACCTATTCTCTGAAAACTGTAAGACATTGATGAAAGAAATCGAAGACTAAAGATGGCACATACAGAAAGATACACCACGAACAGGGATTGGAAAATTAATATTGTTAAAATATTCATACTATACCCAAAAGAGTGTATAGATTCGATGTAAACTCTACCAAAATGCTGAGAGCATTTTTCACAGAACAAATAATCCTAAAACTTATAAGGCATCGCGAAAGACCCCAAATAGCCAAACCAGTCTTGAGAAAAAAGAACGAGCCTGGAGGTATCACACGCCCAGATCTCAAACTATACTGTAGGCCTATAGTAATCAAAACAGTATGGTGCTGGCACTCAAATAGACATACAAAACAGTGCCTGTGCTTGTCTGGTCAATTAATCTACAACAAAAGGGGAAAGCATATACAATGGGAATATACAATTTTTTTTTAATCAGCAGAAAAGTTTTCTTTCTTCTAAAGACAAACAATTTAACCACATCCAAAGACTTAACTTACGGATGCATGTCAGTAGCCATTTAAAGCATTAGCTATTGAGGTACAATACATAATTTGGGGGAAAACGCTTCACCATCTGAAGCTTATACCAAACATTGCTGAGTTGATGGCTGAGCTCTGCTAGAGCTTGGGTGTGGCTGAGGGGAAGAGCATATCTGCAGAACCAAAGGAGAACAGCTGTGTTCCATAAGTATGGAAGCATTTTGGACTGCATTTGTTGGGGTAGGTTTCACACAGAAGGAAGAGAGGGGGAAAAGAAGGCTACGTTTCCCCCTACACCCCCGGGGCAATAAATGGTGAAGGAACACTGGACAGCTACATGCATAACAATGAAACTTGACCATTTTCTCATACCATAAACAAAAATAAACTCAAAATGGATTAGAAAATTAAATGTGAGAACTCACAAAAATCCTGAAAGAAAAACATAGGCAGTAAACTCTTGGACATCACTCTTAGCAATTTTTTTTTTTTTTAATATCTCCTCAAGCAAGGGCAACAAAAGTGAAAATAAACAATTGGAACTATAGTAAACTAAAAGACTTTGCAGTGGAGGAAATTATCAACAAAACAAAAAGGCAGTCTACTAAATGGGAAAAGATACTTGCCAATGATAGAGCTGATAAGGGGTGAATATTGAAAATATGCAAAGAACCCATATGCAAAGAACAATTCAACACCAAATAATTTGATTAAAAAATGGGCTGAGAACCTGAACGGAAACTTTTTGTTTTAAAGAAGACATACATGGGGTGCCTGGGTGGCTCAGTGGGTTAAAGCCTCTGCCTTCAGCTTGGGTCATGATCCCAGGGTCCTGGGATCGAGCCCCGCGTGGAGCTCTCTACTCAGCATGGAGCCTGCTTCCACCTCTGTCTCTCTGCCTGCCTCTCTGCCTACTTGTGATCTCTGCCTGTCAAATGGATAAATAGAACCTTAAAAAAAAAAAAAAAGACATACAGATGGCCAACGGATAAGAAAAGGTGCTCAACATCACTCATCATCAGGGAAAATGCAAACCAAAACCACAATGAAATATCACTTCACACCTATCAGAGAGGCCAGTAGCAAAATGTCAAGAAATAACAAATGCCAAAGAGGATGTGGAGAAAAGGGAATTCTCATGCACTGTTGGTGGGAATGTAAGTTAGTGCAGCCACTATGGAAAACAGCATGGGGGAACCTCAAAAAAGTAAAAATAGAAATACCCTATAACTTAGCAATTCCACTTCTGGATATTTAACCAAATAAACCGAAACCATTAATTCAAAAACACACCCCTATGTTCATTACAGCATTATTTAAAATAGCCAAGATGTGGAAGCAACCTAAGTGTCCACTGACAGATGAAAAGGTAAAGATGGGGCATTTATATAATGGGATATTACCCAGCCATAAAAAAGAATGAAATCTTGCCGTTTGTGACAACATGGATGGACCTAGAGGGTATTAATCAAAGAGAGGTAAGTCAGACAGAGAGAGAAAAATGCCATATGCCTTCACTTATATGTGGAATCAGAAACAGAAACAGATGCATAAATACACAGAATTGGTGATTATTAGAGGGGAGGTAGGTGGAGGGATGGGACAAATAGGTAGAGGGGATAGAAAGGCACAATCTTTCAGATATAAAATAAATAAGTCATGGGGATATCAATGTAATAGCATAGGAAATATAGTGAATAATATTGTAATAACTGTATGGTGACAGATGGTAATTATACTCACTGTGGTAAACATTTTATAATGTAAATAAACACTAAATCTTTATTAATATATCTGAAACTAATATAATATTATATGTCAACTAAACTATACTTCAATTAAAAACAAAAAAAACAACAAAAAACGCATGCCTGGCCCATCCAGGTTATTCTGGAAATTAAGGCCTTGGAAATTCAAAAACAAAGTAGAGCATAGGTATTCTAACAGTTAACCATGCAAAGGGAAGAAACAACAACAGAACAGACTATATTCAAGGAATTTAAAAGTAATAAAATAAAAGTATTCATTTGTGGACCAAAAATGAAAGTATTTCATATGTCAAGGATTACGATGAATTCTATTCTGTGCCCCTAAGAGGGAGTGGGAGGGGGAGAGAGAGAGAAGGGCAATCCCCAAGTATTTATTTGAAATACAGATTGTTAAAAGTGTATGACAATTTTTGGAACCATACTGTCTGGATTTGAGTCTCAGCTCTAATACTCAGTAGCTTTGTGAACTGGGACAAATTGCTCATTGTGTCTCAGATTCTTTGTCTATAAAATGAGGGTAAAAATAGGACCTCTCTCATAGACTATCAAATGTAAGAACTCAAAATCGGGCACACAGTAAACATGATATAGTCTTTAAAAAAAAAAAAGATTTTATTTACTTATTTTTGAGAGAAAGAGAAGGGGAGAGCAAGTGCGAGAGAGAGCATGAATGTGGGCGGGTAGGGGCAGAGGGAGAAACAGACTCCATGCCAAGCTGGGAGCCCCTCCTGGGACTTGATCCTAGGGCTCTGAGATCATGACATGAGCCAAAGGCAGATGATCAACCAACTAAGCCATCCAGGCACCCTATATAGTCTGTTTAATATGATTCATATATGCCTTTAAAAGAAAGCTGTGAGAAGACAGGGTGCATGATGATGAGAAAACAACATGGAGTGAACTCTTGAAAATTTTCCACTTTTATTGTTTTTTTATGATTCTAAGTAATTTATCCCTTTGGACTAGTTCTATCCCTGATAGTAAGGGAAGTATTGATCATTCCATTTTTAAAAATTCTGAAAATCCGTGACTAAATTGAAATACTATTTTTGCAACTGTACCAATATCATGAATCCAACATGAATCCATTCAGTTTGAAGTATGCCCTTGTTTTTGTGACTAGGTGGTTCATTCTTGAAGTTTAAGGACAGAAGCCAATAAGCAAAAAGGGACGTTTTTATTGATGAAGTATAAATTTAAACTCATGAATTAATTATTCCTTGATATCCACTAAGATTTAAGAATGCTCAATAAATATTTTTTTAATTACATTTTTAGTTTTATGAATAGTTAAGATTCTAAAATCAACACAGGAGTTTATTTTATTAAAAGCATAATGAGGTTACTGAAATAAGTCAACTGGAGAAAGACAACTATCATATGATCTCCCTGGTATGAGGAAGTGGAGATGCAACGTGAGGGGTGTGGGGGGTAGGAAAAGAATAAACGAAACAAGATTGGGGGGAGACAAACCGTAAGAGACTCTTAATGTCACAAAACAAACTGAGGGGGGCTGGGGGAAGGGGGGTAGGGAGAGGGTGGTGGGGTTATGGACATTAGGGAGGGTATGTGCTATGGTGAGTGCTGTAAAGTGTGTAAACCTGGCGATTCACGGACCTGTACCGTGAATATAATACATTATATGTTTATACATTAATACATTATATGTTTATAAAAAAATTAAAAAATTAAAAAACACATAATGATATCACTGAAAAATTCAGCTCTCTTCTACTCTTAAATGTTTTTAATGTAACAACTTTTGACTAAATAATTTTTGAAAACAAAGAACTATTAAAAGACAAGGGCCACATAAACATTTAATGAACCGTGCTGGAGAATTCACTGCAAACATTACTCACCACCGTAGAACTCTGACCTATCGGATGAGATTGTAGAAAAACTTTACCTTCTGCTGCCAAGTTACCTTGTATTTACGCAGACCAAAGAAACAAAATTCCTCTATCCAAATCTATGATTATATATACTATAGCACTTACTGGTCTTTAAAAGTCATCCCTGCGTGCAGAAGTGTAAAAATGAATATATCCCTACAGCCCATGTTTCTGATGCCTAACCTAATGCTTGCCAAAGCTCAGGCCCTCTACTCAGTGTATACATTTGTAGTATAATAGTTGTGCTCTAATATGCAAGTGCGTAATAGGCAAATGTACAACATTTCATATAATTGTTTTGGAGTGTCATTAAAGTATACAAGCATATAAGATACTGGGCAGATAGCTACTATATCCACATATAACATTTACTTTATGTATTAATATTTATTACATATTTAAATACTTTAATGTCTTTTAAGTTGTGGTATAGATAAATAGTCACCTGAGAAATAATTAGTGATTACTACATAAAAATCCTGTGGGGGCACCTGGGTGGCTCAGTCGGTTAGGCATTTCGTTTTGGCTCAGGTCATGATCTCTGGATTGTGAGACTGAGTCAGGCACTGGACTATACTCAGCACAGAGTCTGCTTGAGATTCTCTCTCTCCCTCTGCTATTCCCCCTGTTCCTGCTCTCTCTAAATAAATAAATAAAATCTCTAATTAAAAAAATCACCCTGAATACTTTCATTTTCATCAAATGCAATTACAGTAGCAATCGGTGATCTAGTGTAATCAAGGGCCTAGGATTAGTTGATGTATTAAAGTTATTTATAGTAATTTCTAAGGTGTACTACAATGATTAAATTTTATGGTCTGTATAATTTTTTAAGATCAGTTAATAAAAAAGAGATCTCTTTTCTCTAATAGCTATAGCACAGGAAAATGAAAGCAGATATTTTCTGAATTCAGGAGGAGAGTCTGGGTAATGACTGCGGCACTCGTGTGAAACAAGATGAGTTGTGTATCAACAATTGCCAGATCATTTCTCTTTCCTGGATCTCTCTTCTTCCAGGTGCCCAGGGAACCAGAATGTAGATGTCATTATTAAGGAACTCCACAGAGAGGGACAATTTAAATTGTCTGTCTCCATAATGCAAATCAAAGGAAAAAGAATGCTCAATGTTTAATATTATTTTTCAGCAGTTCACTGGAGTGGACTTCCTCAGAATTAAAATCTCTCTTAGGTAGGGCACCAAAGGGAACACTTCATGTGATTTATTAAACGTTTCTTTAATTGCTATTACATCTGCGTATTGATTTTATTGGGTTCTTCTTTTGCATATAAGATCTAGAAATCAGGTCTGGAAACGACAACAACAAAAATCTGTAGTGAAGCAAAACCCAATTAACCACAACTAAGGAATAAAGAATCTTTTTTTCAACAACATGGTTCATGTTCAGTATCCATTAGACTTTTCTGCTGGTCTTTCTCCATGGACCTTGACATCCTCTTCATTCTATTATGCTTTCCACCCAACCTCTAAGTTAATGAAATCAATGCTGTGCTTCTTTGTCTAGAAGTGTCTCCTCTGTCTGTTCCTTCCTTCTCATTCCCCATTGCCCAGTTCTGAACTCAGTCTTCCTTCTCTTATGCTTCTAGGTTTGCTCTAGTCTTTGCCAATCCTAATCCATCCTTCTTCTCAAAGCTAGATTAACCCTCCCTTAAATACTGTCTTCTAATTTTACTCCTGGGCTCCAGAATGGAAATAAGCCCTCACAGGTATTGGTGGTTTACTGTATGATTCCCAAACTTTAAATTTCCCCTCAAATTAGCTTGCCACCCTTATTGCTCTTCGACGTGTTCTGCTTTCTCCAACTTCAATCCTGCCGTCTTCATCATTTCTCCAAGATAAATCTCTTTTATCCTTTCAGCTTGACTATTCTCTACTCATCCTTCAGGATCAAATTCAGGGCTCACCTTCTCTGGAGAGCTTTCATTCATGTTTCCTTTAACTCCTTATTCCATTCAGTATTCAATTCTTTTAATATCTCAACTACACAATTTAACCCAATATAAATAAATCATACTGATTTTGTATATACATAAATATCAGCACACATTTATAGAAATGTTTGCATTATTCATTGTTTCATGTGCATGGGCCACATATCTGCAACTAGACTGCAAGTGTCTTCCAGGTAAATTACTACCAGGTATTCTTTCAGGCATAACTGATTTTCCAGTTTGTTCCTCTTAGAACATACTCCTCAATAAGTGTGTTTTGAATGATTTTGAATGATACTTTACTTCCCAATTTATGCTTGTTTCATTTTTTGTCATTGTAGATTTTTAAATTTTATTTCATTTTTTGTCATTTTAGATTTTTAAATTTTATTTATTTATTTATTTATTTATTTTAAGAATTTATGTATTTATTCATCAAAGAGAGAGAACGCAAGCCCAAGCTGGGGGAGTGGCAGGCAGAGGGAGAAGCAGGCTCCCCACTGAGGAGGGATGAAGCTGAGGAGGGAGCTTCATCCCAGGACAGATCATGACCTGAGCTGAAGCCAGATGCTTAACCAACCGAGCCACCAAGGCACCCCTATTTTGGTCATTTTTAGATTTTTTTAGATCCATAAGGGACCACTGGTAAATTGTATTATCGTTCATAATTATTTGCTCCCTTCTTCCCTTTATGTGCATTACAGTTCCTCGCTCTATCGATTTGGGCTTGACCATGAGACTCCCTTTCATTAGTGGTTTATGGGCAGATGTGACATATGTCACATCCATGCCAGAAGCACAAGAAACACTGCAGGCTTCTGGCAGCCCCTTCTGTAACTTCTCACTGCCTTGAGGACAGCTTGTCTCAGGGCCGCTTTTCCAGCCTGGCCCTGGAATGAGAAGCGGCCCAGGAAGACCCGTAGGTGACCTGCAGCTTGCTGCACAACTTCGCCAAGTCACAGCCCTACGTACACTTCACGAATGCAAAAAAGGCATGGATGTTTTGGGGTTATTTGCTACACAGAAAGGCCAACTAATATAAGACCTTGGGGTTAATCTAACTTCCACTTCTGCAGACAAGCAGAGAGGCCTAGATTTTTTTGCTAGCTCTGGAAGAGTTTTAACATAAATTCTGGATGTAGTCCAGAATTTAGGTGTTTGTTTTTTGTTTGTTTTTATTTTTGTTTTGTTTAACACAAAATACCTAACTTTTTGCTGTCTTAAAATTTGGAGGAATGCAGCTCAAATAGTTTGAAATTTGGGGCTTACTGTTACCTGGTACTGACCTCTTGATCTGGCATTAGCTTTTAGAGAATAGATAGAAAAATTTCTAGAAAATAAACAACATACATTATCACTGTGAAATGAAATATACTCCTGCCTGAAAGATACTACTCTCCGTTAGGCCCACACTTGTTTGGTAGTAGATAGAATGAAATGCAGTGATCGTTGGGAGTGCCTCGCAGACCCAAGTTTTTCTTTTGTTTTTGTTTTTTTTATATTTATTTATTTATTTTTTAAAAATTTTTAAAAGATTTTTTGTTTATATTTTTGACAGGCAGAGATCACAAGTAGGCAGAGAGGCAGGCAGAGAGAGAAGAGGAAGCAGGCTTCCCACTGAGCAGAGAGCCCAATGCGGGACTCTATCCCAGGACTCTGGGACCATGACCTGAGCCGAAGGCAGAGGCCTTAACCCAGTGAGATACCCAGGCGCCCCAGCCCAAGTCTTTCATATACATTGTTCATCTAAAGTGTACATTTCAAAACCTTTTTTTTCTTAAAAAAATCATATAAGAAAATTCTCATTTGGGAGGGGTGTAATTTCTTAATAAACCATCCCCTTAATTCCATGACGAAGTCTCACGTACTTTGACACTACATGAAAAACTTTAAAACTCTTTTTTTTTTTTTAAGATTATTTATCTATTTATTTGACACAGAGAGAGAGATCACAAGTAGGCAGAGAGGCAGGCAGAGAGAGTGGGGAAGCAGGTTTCCTGCTGAACAGAGCCTGATGCATGGCTTGATCTCAGGACCCTGGGATCACAACCTGAGCCCAAGGCAGAGGCTTAGCCCACTGAGCCACTCAGGTGCCCCAGGACTCTAAAATTCTTATCCTTTTCCTTTGCAAAATTCAGAAGGAAACATTCCTATCGTTATGTGCCTTAGTACATCAGAACTTTGACTTGGACCTGAAGTTTATTTTATGCTTTGATGTTCTTGAAATGAACTAATTTTTCTATGATATTTAAAATTCAGAAAGTAAACTGCTAATTAAGTTCTAAAGAAATTATGAACATACTACTTCCTTTTTTATATTAATTTTTAAAAAGTAAAACCAGTTTATATAGCACTATTTTTCCCTTTTTATGGAAAAACAATATTTCAGTACATGCGTTAGGAATTGAATGTCTTACTAAATAACATTTATAATCTTTTATTGTTTTTTACTATGCTTTTCTAAACAAAGAAAATAAAATATAATAAAAACTACATGCATAACCAAGGGATTTTCTTTTTCTGTTTTTTTTTTTTTTTTTTTTTTTTTTTTTTGTCTCTCCTTATTTGGAGCACACACAAATCTTACCTTTGTGAAAAAACATCCCTGTAAGGACTGCCATGTTGCAGTGCGATTCCATATCCTCGATCAGCAACCGTGTTCCCGATGGTGTAAAATGAGCAATCTGGGTCATTGATAGCCACGTATTCCAACACGGCTGCATCCCACACAAAAGCATAATTTCCATATTTTACCTGTAAAATATGGAAAACAAAAGAAGAAAATAGGATTTAAGTTTGGAATTTTAAGTTATACAGTTAGGGTAAGACATATTACAGTTGTGTATATTTAATTGGATAAAAGGTCATAGGACCTATCTTTTTAAATATCTATTTTTTGAGAATTTGGCATTTGGTTAATTTATAGCTCTCTTATGGAAATGTGATAAAGTTAGAATGTTAAATATGTTTCCAGGCAACAAAGTTTATTGTAAAATGACCCCTGAGTGGTAAATGTCACCTGGACTGGGAAAATAATAAATGTATGGAAAGAAGCCATGTCTTTGAGCTTCTCTGAGTGTAGTCATTCCTGTAATTAGACCGTTGTCTTTGGGGACCTGGAAGTAAAGCTTTTTTTTTTTTTTTTCCTCTTAAGATTTTATTCATTTATTTGACAGAAAGAGAAATCACAAGTAAGCAGAGAGACAGGCAGAGAGAGAGGAGGAAGCAGCCTCCTTGCTGAGCAAAGAGCTCAATGTGGGGCTCCATCCCAGGACCCTGAGATCATGACCTGAGGCGAAGGCAGAGGCTTAACCCACTGAGCTACCCAGGTGTCTCTTACTTTTGAAGTTGTTACAAGAGATACTGGCTCCTTTAGGTTACTAGGCTTCTAAGCTAGGTAGGCTTCTGTACCCACACAATATAGGTATGATCTCCTTGAATGTTACCTATGTTCCAAATGAATGCTGCAAGTCCAAGTCACACTGAAGAAAAATAATCAACACTACCCTGTTGGCAAGATACATTTCCTAACTTCTGTTATTCTGAGGTAATCTGTTGCCAAGTGTGGTCTATGGCAATTTTGCATATTTTGCCCACCTTTTGGTGGTCATTGCAATGAAGAACAAAGAATTATACAATCTTCTCTATCATTATTTAGGGAACATAACTTCATTCTGAGTTGTTTACCTTTTAATGATTGTCTTTTATTTACAAGTGTGACTTCTTCCCCTAAACTACAAAGGTATCAAAAATAAAAAGCAATCTTAATAAAATTAATTAAAAAATATTATATAGGGGAGCCAGGTGGCTCAGTTGGTTGAGTGCCCAATTCTTGGTTTCAGCTCAGGTGGTGATCTCAGGGCTCATGAGTTCAGGGCTACATAGTGCTCCCTGACCATCGGGAAGTCTGCTTGGGGATTTTCTCCCTCTATCCCTCCCCCCCACTCTAGTGCACACATTCTCTTTTTCCTCTATCTCAGATAAATAGATCTTTAAAAAATATTATCTGTAAATATAGAATTTAATGAGTTCATAAAAATAAACAGAACTAAAATTAAATCAAATATCCTGTTTGTTAGCTAGTTTGTTTATTTATTTGAGGAGAAAGAAATTTCCTGGTAAATCTGATGAGGGGAAAGAGAAAAATTTCTTTTCAGAGAGTTCATTGTTTGTGTATAGCAATGCTACTGATTTTTGTATGCTGATTTTGTCCTCTGCAACTTAACTGAGTTTACTTATCAGTTCTAGAAGGGTTTTTTTTGGTTTGTTTGTTTAATCTTTAAGATTTTCTGTATATATGATCTTATCATCTGCAAAGAGAGATAATTTGATATCTTCCTTTCTGATTTGGATATTTTTATTTTTTTTTCCTGTCTAATTGCTTTGTCTGGGACTTCTGGCACTATGTTGAACGGAAGTGGTAAGAATGGGCATAATTCTTTTGTACATTTGTAGCCTCAGAATTAAGTCTTCAGGGTATAGGCTGCTTTCAGCAGGAATGTAGACAGAACAACCGATGGTTGACCAAGCACTGAGATATAGCCTGCTCTTAAAATCATTCTTTTTTTTTTTTTTAAGAGAGAGAGAGAAAGGGGGAAGGAGGAGTAGAATGAGAGGGAGAGAGAGACTCTTAAGCAGGTTCAATGCCCTGTATGGAGCCCGATGTGGGGCTTGATTTCAAGACCCTGAGATCATGACCTGTGTTGAAATCAGCAGTTGGATGCTTAAGTGACTGAGTGACTGATGCGCCTCTTGAAAACACTCTTATTCAGTCTTAGATTCTGCCTGGATTTCACAACTAGGATTCTGAAGTTCTCACAAAAGGTATTTTGTTCATGGATGGCTGTCAAATTGTTGTTCTGTGAGAGGACCTCCTATTCCCTCATGCTGCTGATACTACTTCCTCTATCTGTAATCATATGTAAAATTTTTATCAACATGTATGTCTCATGTATACATGGGAGATACCCTGGGAAAAATGAGTAATTCAAAGAAGTGGCTTTAAAATTCACGATTAAAAGCCATCTAGTTTGGAAAGTTAAGGGATGAGGGAAGTAGGCCTCTTAGGGGAGAGTAAATCATATTTATGAAAGATGAATGGCCTTTGGTAGAATACATGGGAGTTGTGGTATTTTGTGACAAAGTTTGTCTGAATGTGTGCCTCACTTCTAGTCTCTTCTCCTGGGATGAGGGTCATTCCCTGTTGATGAAACTCCCAGGGAGAGGATTTATGACACTTGAGGTCCTTTTAGAGGATTTGTGTTTAGGTCAATAAGAGTTATTTAGAGAAAACCTCTCCCTGCATTTGCTGTTTTTCAAGTGCTTCCAGCTCAAAATCATCAATATACCAAAGCAGCATATTTTGGGGTAGCATATTCTATTACCCTTAATCACTAACTTTCATATTTGCTTTTAGCCTCTTGAGTCTAAACCTATAGTAACGGAGAGATAGCAGTGACCCTGAAGCTTCCTCTAACAACCTACTTTGGTTTTTTGCTATTCTCTTCTTTCAAACAGCCACTCTGGACTTCTGGATCCCCTTGGACTTCTATAGCCCTCAAGGGACCTTCCCAGTTGGGGACATATTGCTTTGCTGTTAGCAAAGTGTTCTAGCATTGCTGTTACTGCTTTGTGAACTGTAAAGCTCTATTTAAATGTATATTAACATCATCATTGCCATTATATACATATTTCTAATAATTCTAATGTTACAAAGCATTATGAATTCATTTTTAAAAGGAGAACCATTAAAATAGTATGATTATAGCCTGTAGCAATATCAATGAAATGTTGCATAATAACCCAAACTATTTTAGCTTTTAAAAATATCCCTGGTTTTTCCTTTTTTCTCCAACAACTAAAATATACAATCATTGTCTTTTGGATAGTTTTTAACTATTAGATTAAAACTATCTAGAAAATACTCATCAATAAAACCTAACATCACTCTCCAACAGAATAACAATTGAAGGCTTGAAATTTTCAATCCATCTGAGTAGGTGAGGGATATTATTTAAAAATTGCAACTAGTCTTTGCTCTTGAAGTCATATTTGGGTAAGGAGCTACATTGTGGGGGTGCCTGGGTAGCTCAGTGGGTTAAGCCTCTGCCTTCGGCTCAGGTCATGATCCCAGGGTCCCAGGATTGAGCCCTGCATCGGGCTCTCTGCTCAGTGGGGAGCCTGCTTCCTCCTTTCTCTCTGCCTGTCTTTCTGCCTCCTTGTGATCTCTGTCTGTCAAATAAATAAATAAAATATTTTTTAAAAAAGGAGCTACATTATGGGCCATTAACTTATTAACAGTGGATTCCATGCCAACTGAGTGCTTCTAGCAGGTTAGACAGAGGGCAAAAGTACACCGGAAGCTTTATGTCATCATATTCCAGCCTCCATTTATGAGAAAGGCAAAGAATTCCTAAATGGCATCTAACTCCAATATTATCAATGTCTAGTTCCTAAAATAGAGATACCAGAATGCTGTGGTGATTAATGGATGATGGTAGCTGCTAATACTTAACACCTGTGTCCTTATAATAGAGCTGAGATGCCAGTAGCCTTGATGGATTTCTCATTGCTGAGATAACTCAAGACTTTGTTTCATTTCCACAATATAATTACAGGAATCTTTCTTTGAATTCCATTTTACCCACAATCATTATGCATTAATCTAAAGATCCTAAAGGGATCTGTAAGGAACATAAAGGTAAGACTTGGGTTCCTTCCCTCAAGCTGCTTACAACTCAGTAGTGGAGGTAAGTCAAGTACTACTTGCTATAACATAAAACACATTATGGTAAGTACCATGCAAAAAGCTTGAAATGTTAAAGTGGTTTAAAGAAAGGGAAACTTAATTTTCATTGGAGGAATCAGGACAGCCTGCTTGAATATTTTGGTAAATGAAATAGTTGCACAAAAAACCCCCAAATACTTACATTCCTTATCTCTAGTGCTTGATTAAACACAAATACTCTTTGGAAATCTTCTAGTTTTCTGTAATTCTCCATTAGGTGAATAGCTATAAACATTCAATATTGTTTTCTTAAATATTTGCATCTCCTGCCAAGTAAGTGAAGGATGGGAAAATGTATTTTCAAAACCTGCACCTGTGCTCCTCACCAGGTTATGGATTACATCATATTTCCTTTCCTTTGTGGAATCCTCTTGTCCTGAATACCCCTGCTCTGACACCTCTATCATAACCTAATGCTAAAAGCATTTTTCTTTTCAATTCATTAGGCAAGCATCTTCTGAGAAAATTGCAGAAGCCTACAACACAGACAAAAAGACTTTCATTAAAGTTATCACAAGGACTTCGGTTTTAATTGAGAAGCCACATTCTTTCTCACACAAATCTTTAATTTAGCAAATTCCTTAAAAGCTCACTTCAAAATCTATAGCTGCAGAGATACATCAATGATAATCCTTTTTTTACTAAAAAAAAAAAAACCCAGTGGGACAATTATAGAAAGATTTCATTTAAACAGAAGAGATATCCCTTCACTGAAGAAAGATTATCCTGCCTCTGTCTTCCATTTCTTCCTCATGATAATAGCTAATATTTATAAAGCATTTTTTCCATTCTTAAAAAATGCCCTTTACACATAAATTTATTTGCTCTTTACAACACTGTGGGGCAGCTGATATTTTGATGCCTAACTCACAGATATAGTAATAGAATCTGTTCTAAGTCATACCAATGACTAGTGGTAGATGTGAAGCTTGAACTCAACGTCATCTTCTAGGCTTTTTTCACTGCACTAAAGATCAAATTCTGGGAGATACTTGCTATAGGAATATAAAAATACGTGGAATATGGTAGTCTTTGCCTTTAAGGCATACCGAATCTAGTCTGAAAAATAATATTTATATAAATAAAAATAATGCAACATATTATAAGGCAAGAGCCAAAGAGAAGAATGCAACTTCTTTAATGCAATGTGATCACATTATTAAAATAAAGTTAAGCTTTTAAAAAACAAGTTGCTTATTACTCAGCCATAAAAAAGAATGAAATCTTGCCATTTGCAATGACATAGATGGAGCTAAGGAGTATAGTGCTAAGTGAAATAAGTCAGCCAGAGAAAGACAAATACCATAGGATTTCACTCATATGTGGAATTTAAGAAACAAAACAGATGAACATAGGGGCAGAAAAAAGAGAAGCAAACCATAAAGCAGACTTACCTACAGAGAACAAACTGAGGGTTGCTGGAGGGGAGGAAGGTGGGAGGATGGGCTACATGTATGATGGGTATTAAGGAGGGCACGTGTGATGAGCACTGGGTATTGTATGTATGTGATAAATCACTAAATCCTACACCTGAAACTAATATTACAGTGTATGTTAACTAACTGGAATTTAAATAAAAATTGGGAAGAAAAAATAAAACTTGTTTTAACTAAAAAAAAAATTGGAATGAATGAATATCTGATTTATATGATTTTTGGACCCCTGAAGCCTGTTGATTTTGTCACCATTGCTATCTGTTTCAGGTTTTCAGGATTAAAACCAAAACAAAGCTTTATAAAATTCAAGTAAAGACTGCAGTATGGAAATTTACTATTTTTGCCCACAAAATAAAACCCAAAAGGCCTGAGAATAACGTGGGAGAAATAAATTCTAACTTTGCACACTAAGCTGCTAACTTCTTTACAACTTAAACTAATGGTCAGGAGGGGATAAAGTGATAGTGAATTACAGGCACAAAGAGTTATGATTAACCCAGAATCGATCTACAGTGGTCCTTATAATTCATTACCCACATAAGTCCTTAAGATGGGATGGCTTTAATATTTATGACATATGGTTGTAGGTGGTGGCCTCTCCCACTTTGAACAAATTAATAATTTAGCATCATTCATCAATTCTTCTGAATTTATCTAGCAAAGTAAATCATGCTCAAGTCCATACTTTAGTGCTTAAGACTGACTTTTAAAATATATATGGCTTTGTTTACTGCTATCTTAATTGTTGGCCTACCATATTTTACCTGCTATTATTTTGAAATTTGAATTTGTGCAGCAAGATAGTCATCACAGGACACAAATTTCACAAGGAAGATATGAATGTTTTAAAAATAAATATCAGTTATTTATAAAATATTTTCTTTTAACCTAGAAAAGAAGCAGTATATCTATCTCTAAATTTTATCTTTGCCTCTATTTTTTGACTGTATTGGAATACCATTTTTGTAAAGTTTATTAAAGCATTTTGGGAATGTGGAAAACTAAGCACAACTACCTTACCCTCTACTGACAACTTTCTCTTGAAACAAATGGCCGTTAGGGTCTAGAATACAGAAAGATAGCAAGGCCTGGAGTTCTGGATAGTTCTGTGTGGGGAAAAAACTGGTAAATCCCTCCTTCAGGGAGGATGAGTGCCTAAAAACAAAACAAAACAAAACAAACCCCCCAAAAAACAAAACAAATCAAAACAAAAAACAAAAACAGTTGCTCCTCCAGGAAAGTTTGGGGGAATGCTTGTTTCACAATTTGGATCTCAAAATATTTCTGCTCTCCTTCCTTAGATATTTGTTCCCATGAATATATCTCTTCTGTTGCCTTTAAATTGACTAGAAAGGAATTGAATAGGTGGGCAAAGATCTCCCGTCATGGACCCTGGGACAGACAAGAAGACTAGGAGAGCCCCAACTTCCTCCAATTTCCTCAAGGGGGAGATATGTGAATTACTTTTTTCTATACCACTAGCCCACAAGGAGAGAACCCCCAGGATAACCCAACAATCAGAGTTGAGTTCCCATAAACTAACAAAGAAAAATGACAACTCACAGAGTAAGTGCCACACTTAGAAAGATGAATCAGAACAAGTAGAACATATTCTGGGAAAATAGCATTGTGGTATTAGTAAGACTCTAACTAAAAAAAACCAAAAACCAAAAAACAGTATCCTTAAGCAGATTCAGTTGTGAATCTAAAAAGATCTATGCGACTACCAGCTGATACACCTACCTCAATTTCTCAACCAAGAAATTGAACAGATGAATTGAAGGAGAAAGTGCTCATATGTCCCACAGGCTCAAATGGAAAGACTAGGATGACAACTGTCCCAATTGGGCTGGGAGACCCGAGTCGTAGCACTGGAACCTCTACATCAAGGAGAACTTCCAGGTGTTTGGCAATGGGTGCAGATGGTTGTTATTGGTGGTGGGGTACAAAATCCATACCACAGCTTGAAAGATAGGGACTGAGAGTGACAATTTTTGTAGTAGGTGGATATGACATAGCTTATCTGCCTTCGGCAGTTGCCATCAACATTTCTCCCCCTGACCACGCACGTTAGCAATTGTGACTTGCTGTTCGCGATCATCAGTCATTCATTGTTATATCATTGCAAGTGCTGAGATGTAAGTGCGCCACTTAAGTGCACGGTCATCATGATTGCTAACAGCCCTCTGCCTGTGGATTGATTGTTGTTCTTGGCATCAAGATGATGTTAATTTAATTTTTAACATTGTGAATACTGAGATGATTTTTTCTAAGAGTACAGATGATGAAGATGAGAGTGATTGTAATACTAATACCCGCACGATCCAAACATCTATGAAAAAGAAAGCTAAGTGACTGTTTTTTATTACAGATGGTAGGACACAAATAACTGGAGTAGTGAGATGCATAACCGAAGCAGCATACTGCATAATACGGAGAAAAGAATTTGGAATTGAGCATGATGGAAAAGGAAATGAGAAAGCGCATAACAGAGACTGAATCTTACAAGTTGGGGCTGAGACAGGTAATGGTACTAAATCGTTCAAAAGTTTTTAGGTCTCCTAAAAGGCGCCAATGCTCAGTTGAAGGTAGCAGCGACTAAATTAGTTTGGGCATACCACAGTGAACAAACACACATTATCATATTGTTCCCCTCATAGCTCTCTGTTTCTTGATTCTGAGGTTCCTTTTTCTTTTTAAAATTGTTTGTTTATTTATTTATTATGTTCAAGCATCCAGCATATAGTACATCATTAGTTTTTGACTGTAGTGTTCAATGATTGATCAGTTGCATGTAACACCCAGTGCTCATCACTACTCATGCCCTCCTTAATACCCATCATCCAGTTACCCCATCCCCCCACTCCCTTCCTTCTGTAACCCTCAGTTTGGTTCCCAGAGTCCAGAGTCTTTCATGGTTTCTCTCCCTCTCTGATACCTTCCCATTCAGTTTTCCCTCCCTTCCCCTGTGGTCCTTTTTGCTATTCCTTATGTTCCACATAGGAGTAAAACCATTTGATAATTGTCTTTCTCTGTTTGAATTTTTTCATTTGGCATAATTCCCTCCAATTAATCCATCTCGATGCAAATAGTGAGTGTTATCCTTTCTGATGGTTGAGTAATATTCCATTGTATATATAACTACATCTTTTTTTTTTTTTTTGACTATGGAGGCATTTATTTACAAATTCAGCTTTCAGGACTTACTGGGTACATAGCCATTTTTTACAACTATGTCAGTAGTTAGATGAGTGCTGGGTATGAAGTCATTATCACACAAAGACTTACTGTTGCCTCTAACCAGAAGATTCAGATTCTTGTCCTTTGTTTTCCCAAGAAGGATCATAGGAAGGAAGGATTCTTCAGAACTGATTGTTTTACTGTCAAATAATAGTCATTATGTTGGTGATTGGTTCAAGAGTGAGTTATGGAAACCTCTGTAGTGCCCCCTGAGGGCTGTGGGTCAGGATAGCATCAGGGAAGCCCTAGGTCATCTTTCCAGGCACCAATTGTGTGCCAGCACTGAGAATTATTCAGAAGCTGTCTGCCCCATTTTTCCCCTTTTCATTCTCAACATACTTAAGGAGATAAGTTTGCCCAGAGCCTATGGGGTCCTTAAAAAAAATAAACAAAAAAAACCTCTTCATTTTTAGGAACTTTAGTATCACTACCACAGTCTCAAGGAAATAATTCTACAAGGAGAAAGTGGTTGGAAAGTAAAATTCAGTGCCACTGAGTCCTCTAGCTATAGAGCAAATTTTTCCATATAACTCAACAATTTTTCCTGTGAAGACTTACATTCTTCTAAATTGATAGTAGACAGAGAGACTTAATGCTTCTCTTGAGTTTCTCCATTGACACATGTAAGTCCTTGGTCATATTTTCCAGGGATGGGTCATCCACCCCAAAGTCAGTCAGGTAGAGGTTTAAGGTTTCCTTTAGCTCCTCCATATCCTTGTCATTGATCAAACCCTCAAAAGGCACAGGGACTGTAGCTGATGCTCCAGCCTTCAGGGCCTCCAGCCAGATCTGTTTCAGATAATTCTTCTTTTGGTCAGTAACAGCCTAGGTAGCTTTAAGGGTGTATTGCCTGAACATGTGGAGACTGGGGACTGAGAAGTTTCTCAGAAGGGTGGTCTCCAGGCTTTAGAAATCATAGGCAGACACATTGATGTTGGAGACTAAGATTTGAAGGTCACTCAATTGTTTTTTAGCAGGCATCTCACACAGTCATCATGGATCATTTGCAGGGTTGTATCCTTATGGAATGTCTTAGGTTTACACATCTGTAAATTACATAAATCACTGGCCACTTTAGTTTGAATGAAGCAGAACTTCTTCCCAATTTTTCTAATTGCTGTAGCCAGTTGCACAACAGTTAGTGTACCACATCCATCAGAGAGAATAATAAACATGTCATAGTCACTCAATTTCATTTTCTCCAGATAATTCTCTGTTGGAAAGATCTCTATACCAGGCAGGTCCCATAATGTCATATCGGGAAATTTTGGATGGTTATATGGAGTTCTCCTGAGGGTTGTCTCCTATACCCCAGTCGGAGCAACCTTTTCTTCCTCATACCCCATCCCCTACAGGACATTGATGAAGCTGGACTTCCCTGACCCAGGCGCCCCAGTCACAGCAATGTTCACTCCGACATTCTTAGTGTTCCTCAATGCATTACTGATGGCAGAAACTGTTTCCTCATGGTCCCCCTTCTCCAGATGTGATTCAGCAATCTTGAGAATTTCCTGAGAGAGGATACTGCTTTCCATATTAATGTCTTTAAAAAACTCAGCGATGGAGTTGAAATCATCATGCTTTGCATTAGAGGTTGTGGAAGAGGAGGACTGACATGTGGGCTGGAGCCCCCATGACACAATTTTGCACCAAAGCTCAGAGTCCAAATGTAAAGACTCACAGCCCCAAATGATGAAGATCTAGAATATATGTGAGGTTTGGTGGGGTGAGGTCCAGAGTGGATGACCAAGAATGAATTCTTGAGACATCTTTGGTGCAAAATGGTGGTTTATTAAAGCACAGGGGCAGGACCCATGGGCAGGAAGAGATGCTGCCCATATCTTCTTTATCCATTCATCTGCTGAAGAACATCTTGGTTTTTTCCACAGTTTGGCTATTGTGGGCCTTGCTGCTATGAACATTGGGGTACATGTGCCCTTTTAACTACATCTGTAGTTAAATAACTAGTAGTGTAATTGCTGAGTCATAGGGTAGTTCTATTTTTAACATCTTGAGGAACCTCTATACTGTTTTCCAGAGTGGTTGTACCAGCTTGCATTTCCACTGACAGCTTAAGAGGGTTCCCCTTTCTCCACATCCTTGCCAATACTTGTTGTTTCCTGCCTTGTTAATTTTTGCCATTCTAACTGGTGTAAGGTGGTATCTTAACTGTATAAAGTGGCTTTGATTCTGAGATTTCAAATAAAATATGCTGTGGTAAACAAAAGGATGAAATTTTGTTAACAGATGAGTTGATCCTTTATAGTGTACAGCTGATTCTTTCAGAATTAACCTGAATGATCATGTTTTCTATAATAAAGTGAGGTGTCCCATAATGACAATGATAAAAAAATGTTCACCCTAGGTCTTAGATATTTTGATTTAAAAAATGTAGTAACACGAGAGACTCTTAATTATGGTAAAGAAACCGAGGGTTTCTAGAGGGGTGATGTGTGTGTGGAGGTAACTGGGTGATGGGCATTAAGGAGGGCACGTGTAGTAATGAAAGCTCAGTGTGATATGCAGCTGAGGAATTAGTGAACTCTACATTCGAAACTAAGGATGTACTATATGTTGACTTATTGAATTCAAATGTAGTGTCAAATCATCTTGATTTCTATGAAGATTTTAATAAAACTGTGTAAAGCATAGAACAAAATCAACTGATAATTTATCCAAATACAGAGACCTTAAATCATCTATCTGCATATTCTGCAGATATTGCAAATGTAAATTTTGTCAAATTTCATTCAGTAGGTAAACATCAAAGAAAATTAAAAGATCTTATCTGCAAAATATTCTGTACACCTTGTATGTAACACAGAGAAAGGGGCATGATTTGCTTACCTGGGATAGTGAAGCTTTCTTTATTTAAAATTTTGATCATTTTTCAGTTTTGTCAAAATGTGAGATGCTGCATTTGTGAGAGTTTACTTAATAGAAATGGAAGGAGATATTAATTTTTCAAATATTGGATTTCTATAGAATCACATTTTCAAAATGTGAAACAAGAACGATGAATGTTTTTCTCTAATTTGGAAATATATTGATGATAATAGTGAAGCAAAAGATTTCAGTAAAACAGAAATTTATGTATTTGTTCCAAAACTGATGATTTTTTAAAAAGAAACCACAGTGTGTGGAAAAAGATGAACTGACTGCACCTGAGTTGTTCCATTTTATGTGTAGATTATGACAAAAACTCATAGGGAAAAAATGACACGTTTTTTGAAACAAGACCACTTCAGAATAATAATAAAAAAATTGAAAGTTACCAGGAAACAGAAAAGGCAGCCAAGTTAGAGAGGATTTTCTCAATCTCCTTATGAAAACTGTCACTTCTGGAATTCAGCATTGATATCACACATTCAAATTACCTCTGTGCTTTAAAATCATTTTGTTAAGAAATAGAACTTTAACTTAGGATGACATCCCATGTGCTTCAGAGTGTTTAAAGATGATAGACATCCACATAGATTTATAGATGCAAAGGTTATGATTGGCGAAAAGCTGGTCTTTTCAAAGCAAGCTTGTAGAGCCAAGGTGTATGGGAAGCTAGAACATAATTCCTACAAGTTAACATACCTGCTATTGCCAATAAATAAGTTTGTGTGCTCAGACATTTTGTTAAGAGCATATTTAGCTTGATATCACACTGGAATGACACCAGAATCAGTGTCATTCTGGGTTACAAGTCAAGCACAGCGTTACAAGTCAAAGTGAATTTTATGTTTAATTATATTTGGTTTCACCACTGTATAAAAGAAGGATGTTCTCAAGGTTGCAGGCGATTTAGAGAAGTATTTTTGGAAAGGGAGATAGAAAGAGTAAAATTATTATACAGTATTATGGGACAGAAAGAAACGTGCCATTGTTGTTATTAAATATACTTAGTGTTTAATTATATGTTTAAATTTACTTATGTTTAATTAGTATTTTTGTATTTATTTCCCTTTTAAAAGTCTTATCATAATGCATCTTAAATATAGCCTAAAATTTAATACAGAATTTAAATAACTGCTTTGTTAGAGGACAAAAAGAAACCTTGTTAAAATATTGTTATATTTTAATACACATATCATTAAATTAATAACACTATAGTGATATATAAATATTTATATATAAAATATGGTATATAATTATTACTATTTGACAGCTAACTAGTCCTATTGTTTTGTTTAAACAATAGCATTTTTTAATAAGAAATGAATAATACATAATTCCAAATAAATGCCTAGTTTCATGTTTTTATGTTAAAGTAAAAATGCATGTATATAATTCTTTATCACATACATATTACTATGTTTTTGAAGTAGTGTAGCTGTGTTCTGGGTTGTCTCTCTAAAAATTTGTTCAGTATATTAGGAAATATTGTTGGCATAATTAGCTATTTGTGAGAAAATAAAATCAAACTTCTTTCTAGCTCCTCCCAAAATAATTTCCATTTGAAGTAAGTTCAAAATAAAATAGTAATAGCCCTGTAAGAAAAACTAGGGGAGCGTATGCGATACATGTAAAGAAAGACTTTATAAGTAACATATGAAATCCAGAAAATATATAGGCAAAGCAAATTTTTTTACATGAAACAATGTAAAGTACTTTTGTATGGCAAGACATATATGTACAAAGTGAAGACCAATGTATTTACCAAAAAAAAAAAAAAAAAAAGAAGTTGGCACACAGGAGACAGAGTTAATATTTATAAATATGCAGGTGTTCCTCTAACTAAGCATCCTCTATTAGAATAGAGGATGCAAAAGAATAATAGATAAAGCATCTGAAGAAGAAATTCTAAATAGAACAAAGATGTCCAACAATCATATTAAAACACCCAAACTCATTAGAGATTAGGATAATACAAAATAAAATAACAATAGGCTACTACTTTCTATCTATTGCTCTGAAAACATGTAACATATATTGCTGGCAGAGATACATCGAAAAGTGTGTTCTTATACATTACTAGTGGAAATGAGAAAATGTCATGGCCTAGTTCAAAAGTAACATCTGTTCAAATTGAAAAAATATAGATGACTTTGGCCCAGAAATTTCATTCCCAGGAATGTATCCAAGAGAAATAGAAATTTTAGATTAATGTACAAGGGTTCTCTATGTATTACTTATTGTGGCACCAAATTAAAAAAAAGGGGGCTAATGTTCATTAATCATAGAATGATGATGCATTTCTTCCATGAAACACTATTGAAACATTAAGAGGAATTTATTAGAGAAATCCAAGTTATCATGGAAGAATTTCTTTATTTTTTTTAAGATTTTATTTATTTATTTAGAGAGGGAACTACTGAGCCTCTCAGCCTCAGTCGGAGCATGTAAATCGAAAATTAATAAGAGGTCCTGCTCCAAAGTTGAGTATTCAGTAAACTAATAACATACAAAGTGCTTAGAAAAGGGTGTGGCATGTGGTAAATTGTACAGAGAGAGTACGAGTGAGCAGGGGGAGGGGCAGCAGCAGAGGGAAAGAGAGAATCTCAAGTAGACTCTGTGCTGAGCACAGAGCCTAATGTGGGGCTCAATCTCATGATCCTGAGATCATGACTTGAGACAAAATCAAAAGTTGGTCACCCAGATGACTGAGCCACCCAGGCGCCCCTCATGGAAGGATGTCTATGATATACTTGCAGAATGAAAAAGCGCAAGGTGCAGAAATTATTTATAGTGCAATCTCATTTTAAAATCAACAATGACCCCCAAATTATATAACTATGTGGGACAATATATAGACATACTATATTAATAGAAGTGTTTAGAGAAAAATATGGAATGATACAACATATCATGTTGTTTATCTGTCAAGGGTAGAAAAATTTATGGGTGGAGGTAGAGAAGGAGAGAAGAATGGGAGAAAGTCAAGCTGAAAAGTAAAAGGAAACCTAATGTTCTAAAAATGACACGTGTAGTTACATTTATACTTTTATGAAAATTATATACATGTATAAATATGTAATTAAAGAAGTCTTTTTTAAAAGTCAGGTTTATTGAGATCTAACTTACATATAGTCACGTTTACCATTTTTAGGTATTCAGTAAAAAATACTGAATTAAAAAAACCTCAATTTTTTTATGTTTAGAATTTTTAAATGGAATCATTAACATATATAGTAAAACACTAGCCTTTGAAATGTATGATGATTTATACATTTTTAAGTACTAGGGTACTCATAAATACATACTCCAGTCGCTCTCCTTTAATAACTGATTTATTTCTATTCATGAAGGGGGAGCCATAGGCATACACTTAACTTTAAACAACATGTTGATAAAAGATCAGAACTATATGTTAATACAAAATGATAAAGGCAGAGGTTTGGAAGAAATCCAACATGCATTTGCTAGAATTGCTAGGTCTTGCCAACTCTATGTCTACAGTTTCCTTCCCAAACCATGCTCTCAACCAGTTTGTGTGTACATGATCTGAAAGTACATTAGGTAGAAAATTTACTTTTGAAACTACATTGTAAAATAAAATAAATCCTAAAATGTGCATCCCAACTTTCGTAACAAGTCAACTTTATCTCCATTTGAGTTCATTTTTTGGGATTCAGCTCTGATTTCTAATGCTTGTAGTTTCTTAAATGGCTTATATATGCTTTCTTGCCCGTGGTTCATTCATACTCATTTTCTTTTGCTGGGAATGTTTTCCTATCCACTCTTTTCTTTCAGTCTTACTTTGTCCTAACTGCTTTAATTTGTACTAATCCTTTCAAAATTGAGGTCAATTTAGATGTCACTTATTCCTGGAAGTTTCTGACTTCCAGGCTTAGGTTAGTGTCCCTCCTATATGACCTCATTACACCTTGTATGTATTCCTGTAACAGTCCTTTAGAGCACTGGATTATAATTGCCTCTTTATTTTGCTCAAGCCCATGGAAATGGAAACTCCTGGAGGGTTGGGACTGCATCCTCACCCAAGTCCCATTGTCTCCCCTATGCCTAGCATAGGCATATTATCAGGAGCAAGCACCTGATACATACTTCTTATTTATGTAAAATTGCTTCATTTCCTTTCTTTGGGTCACTAAGACCACCATACTTTGAACTCCTTATTCATTTAACAATTACTATATTCTAATTCTCCAATATTGATGAGAAGGACCAAATAAGGACAGAAAGTTGTCACAGCTCAAAATTTCTGCCATATACAAATAGATCATAGTGTTCTCTCAAGATAAAGGTGTACAAGTAATGTAACATTATTACATTACACCAACTTCTGTGAAGTGTATAACTCCAGACTCATCAAGTTATAGGTATGACTCAGATATCACTGTTCAATAGAATGCTTTGAAATATTGGCAGTGTTCTACATCTCTATTGTCCAATATGGTAGTCACACTAGCCACATATGGCTACTGAGCACTTGAATTGTGGCTAGTGTGACTAAGAAACGGAATTTTAAATTTTATTTAATTTTAATTCACTAACATGTAAATAACCATATGGCTGGTGTCTATAATAATGATACCAGTAATAGGAAGGTATTTGCTTCTATGAAGGAGTATGACTTTGCATCCTCCTAAAATCACTAGGGAAACAGCCATTTTCGGCATTTAACCATAGATGGCCTCAGATTTCTACTTAACTCCTTCATATGTATATGTTATGATTCCCAATTTCATCAAAATCACCTTGAAGGCAGAGAATTTTTTTTCTAGACTCACTGTACAGACAATACTTAACTGAATTAGTTGCTTCAAGAAGGAATATTTATTTGAGAGTTAAGGAAAAAATGTAGCACTTGGCTATTACTTAATACTAAAAAGTCCTGTGTAATGTCATAAACCTCCCTAAAAACCAAATGGGAAGATTTTCTTATAAAATGAAGTGGAAAATGAGTAAACTAACTCTTAGATTAAGACTTGGTGCTGGTGATATCACTCACTGCTCATGGCAGATTTTAAATTACTAAATTCAGCATTTTCACATTATTTCTTTGTCATGTTGTGGAAACATGATGACATTTCAAGATGATGGTAGTTCACAGTCTATTACACATTACAGAAGAGCATTAAAAAGGAATTTTATATGGTGATCAGTTGTCACAACTCGGTATCACACCAACCTCTTGGGCCAGCAGTGAGAAAAATAAAGCTATAATATAACAGGCTTATTCTTAACAATTTGGTTACCCAAAAAAGAATAGAGTTTTTTTTTTTTTTTTTTTTTAAGAGAAGGCAGAGAGTTTTTTCATCAATTTGGATCAAACTCTATAAAGTGGCTTGATGAAAAAATTATCATCATAAAGATTTACAGAGAGGCAAACAAAGAAAGAGCACAAATTTTGGTCAGAAATGAAACAGAGGGACGCCTGGATGGCTCAGTGGGTTAAGCCACTGTCTTCGGCTCAGGTCATGATCCCAGGGTCCTGGGATCGAGCCCCAAATCAGGCTCTCTGCTCAGCAGGGAGCCTGCTTCCTCCTCTCTCTCTGCCTGCCTCTCTGCCTGCTTGTCATCTCTCTCTGTCAAATAAATAAATAAAATCTTAAAAAAAAAAGAAAGAAATGACTTATTTCGCTAAGCATGATACGCTCTAGTTCCATCCATGTTGTCGCAAATGGCAAGATTTCATCACAAAACAAACTGAGGGTTGCCGGGGGGGAGGGGGTTTGGGAGAAGGGGGTGGGATTGTGGACATTGGGGAGGGTATGTGATTTGGTGAGTGCTGTGAAGTGTGTAAACCTGGTGATTCACAGACCTGTACCCCTGGGGATAAAAATATATGTTTATAAAAAATAAAAAATTAAAAAAAAAAAAAAAGAAATGCTAGTTGGTTAAGAAAAAAAAAAAAAAAAAAAAAAAAAAAAAAAAAAAAGAAAGAAATGAAACAGAATCCAGGTAAGCATTTTATAAAAAATACTTTTGAAGTTTCACTGAAGCTTAAAAAATACAGCCAAAACTCATGCTTTGGTTGGTTTAATCTTGTACAGATTCAATTACTGTTCTTTCTTGTAGATGAACTTTTGGAAACTACCAGCATGTAAAAACAATTCAGCACTGGGATCGGTGTTACAGGGATGCCTTAGCTAAAAATGGTCCTCAGTTTTTGGAGCAGTTCCCAATTTATGAAAAAGGTAAAGAAGGAGGAAAGGAAATAAGCTTAAGGAATAGAAATGAAGAAAAAGGCATGAAAATGCGACATGTTCTAGGACACCCACATTTCTATGGTATGATAATATGATGATAGAATGATGTGCATGTGGGGGGGGTGCTGAGTCAAGAACTCCCTAGAATAGGTATATTCTCTGTCTTTAATTCTTACAATCTGGCTATGCTAGATTTAATCCAAATCATTTAATCCTACCCAAACCAAAATCATGCTATATTTAACCCAAATCCAATCCAAATACCATAGTACAAACAACTCTAACATTTTTATTGACATAAAATTTACATATCATGAAAAACACAAATCTTAAATGGCTAATTGAGTAAGTTTTGATTAAAAATACACATGTGAATCCACCATCCCAATTAAGCTATAGAACATTTCCATCACCCTAGGAATTTTCCTCTTTAAAAAAAATTTAAAAGATTTTTTCTTTTATTTAATTCATTTTAATTTATTTTTCAGTGTTCCAAGAGTCATTGTTTATGCAACACACCCAGTGCTCCATGCAATATGTGCCCTCCTTAATACCCACCACCAGGCTCACCCAACCCCCCAACCCCATCCTTTCCAAAACTCTCAGTTTGTTTCTCAGAGTCCACAGTCTCTCATGGTTTGTCTCCCCCTTTGATTTCCCCCAACTCACTTCTCTTCTTCATCTCCCAGTGTTCTCTGTGTTATTCCTTATGCTCCACAAGTAAGTGAAACCATATGTTTTAAAGATTTACTTATTTATTTGAGAGAGAGAGAATATACACAAATGGGGGTGGGGGAGAGACAGGGAGAGAGGAATAGAGAGAGAGAGAACCCTCAAGCAAACTCCTTGCTGAGTGCCGAGCCTGACATGGGCTCCATCCCAGGACCCTGAGATCATGACCTGAGCCAGCTGGTGAATCAAACGGAGTCTCCCAGGTGCCCCTTCTTTGCCCTCTTCCAGTCAAACTTCACCACTGTTTGGATTTGTATCCTCATAATAGATTAGCTTTGCCAGTTCTTGAAATTCATACAAATAAACCAAAGGGTTGTACTCTTCTGTCTCTGGCTTCTTTCAACAATACAGTGCTTTTGAGATATATCCATATTTGTTTGTGATAAATAGTTCTTTGATTGATTATTTCTTGTAATATTGTGGCCTGAATAGATCACAACTTGTTTGCCTATTGTCCTGTTGTTGGATATTTGGATTGCTTCCTGCTTGGAGCTATTACAATAAAGCTGCTGTAAACATGATTGTATGTCTTTTATGGATGACAGTTTTAATCTCTCCTGGGTAAATACCTAAGATTGGAACTGCTGGGTGATAACTGACTCTCTCTGCTTGACTTTTTTCACTCAGCATAATCTCTTCCAGTCCCATCCATGTTAATACAAAAGTGGGTATTCATCCTTTCTGATGGAGGCATAATAGTCCATAGTACATGTGGACCATATCTTCTTTATCCATTCATCTGTTGAAGGACATCTTATTTCTTTCCACAGTTTGGTCACTGTGGCCATTGCTGCTATGAACATTGGGGTACAGATGGCCCTTCTTTTCACTACATCTGTATCTTTGGGGTAAATACCCAATAGTGCAATTGCAGGGTCATAAGGAAGCTCTATTTTTAATTTCTTAAAGAATCTCCACACTGTTTTCCAAACTGTCTGCACCAAATTGCATTCCTACCAACAGTGTAAGAGGGTTTCCTTTTCTCCACATCCTCTCCAACACTTGTTGTTTACTGTCTTGTTAATTTTGGTCATTCTAACTAGTGTAAGGTGGTATCTCAACACGGTTTTGATTTGAATCTCCCTGATGGCTAATGATGATGAACATTTTTTCATGTGTTTATTAGCCATTTGTATGTCCTCTTTGGAGAAGTGTCTGTTCATGTCTTCTGATCATTTTTTGACATGATTAACTGTTTTGTGTGTGTTGAATTTGAGGAGTTCTTTATAGATCTTGGATATCAGCCCTTTGTCTGCACTGTCATTTGTGAATATCTTCTTCCACTCCGTGGGTTGCCCCTTTGTTTGTATGTAGATATTGTGGCTCTTCCTTCTGTGGCTCTTCTCTCTGAGATTCCCTCTTAATTTTCAGCTATCTTGGCAGCCCTGAACTCCATCTTATGATACTGCAAGTCTATAAAACTGAAACTTTTTTCTTGAGTTTTAGCTGCCCTGGAAATGTGCTCAGGGAGAAAGCCATATAAATGTGAATCTCTTTTTGTTCAGTTGCCTTCTTTCAAAGGTCATATCCTTTACAGTTTCTGTCAGCATTTGTGAGAGAGTTAGTCTGATATAAGATACTCGGCTAATACTGGAATTGGAGTTTAACTTTATTTTTTATGTCAATAATCACATTGTTTCCCAGCAGACTGATGGAAGCAAACAGAAGCCATAGTTTTAGGATTATTTTATCACAATCTTAAGTGGAAGTGAAATTTACTTAGGAGAAAATTACATGGAGTTTCAATGATGATAAAATTAGTTTCATGAGACTTATGTAATCATCTAAAAGCTTTTTTCACTTAAAGAAATGCCTGCAATTTACTTGTAATCTTTTTACTTGAAGTACACCTGAAGTGACTGGTCTAACTCTACATTTTAGGTGAAACACTTTTAACTCTTCTTACTCATACAAGTGCCCATTAGTGACACAACTTTAAATTTTTTTTTCTTTTCCAGATCTACTTCTGTTGAGTTTTCTTGTGGAATAGATGCTGAACTCTTAAACAGAATGATGCAGGCAATTCACTTTCAATCCAATCCAATAATATTTGCTGAACATGGACTGTGTAACAATAGTCTGTAAGGTGGTAGATCAGAAGTGGAAAAAAAATAATATCATGAAAATCCTGGAATTAAATTAGGAATAACATTTTGTAGCAATGTTTAACCCAGTATGATTTTTGTAGTCAAAATTATATATATAGTCATTGATAAATGAAAATGATCAGAAAGGGTTAGAGTTATTTAGTGACAGATTGGAGTGAGTCTTGTTCTAGACCTTCATAAAATATAACTAAAAAAAGACAAAATATATACTCATTGCGAAGCTACATTTCATCCAGTTTTGCTGCATCTTTTCTCTAAACACACATATATACATGCAAACACACATGTCTCCATTATTTTTTCTGAATAAGACATAAACAAAAGCTAGGGAACTATTAAAGAAGATAAAGAAGACAGAAGTTAGATTTAGCTTGTATCTAGAGGTACATAATATTACCCTGCCTTCAAGGAGAATGCATTTTAGTAGAAACAGCAAAAATGTTTAAAGTCCATATTAAAATGCAAATGTAAATAATAATTATAATTATGCCCATACAAGAAAAAATGCTTAGGATTAGGTTAGATCTTTAAATAAGCAAAAGTAATCAGGAGAAATCAGGTTGAAAAGAAGCAACAGAGCAGCAACTTAAAAGAGAGAAAGGCTATTATTTATTGTTGTCTCAATAAGAAACTAATTATAAACCTCTTAGAGACTACAATTTAAGAAAAATATCCTTCTGTGCTAAGCAGAGCAAAATAAACATTGAAAAGGTTGAATTAGGGAGGAAGGATGAAAAAGAACAAGTGCTTGAGGGAAAGAGAGAAAGAATGAGAGATGGCAGCTGGTAGGGATTAAATAATTTCATAAGGTTGTGGAATAATGTAGAGTGGAAGCTATAAAAATAAGTAATATTGTTTGATATCTGAGGAAATAGTCTAGAGTGAGACCACTTGGCAGGAAGTGTGAAACCTGATATTCCTCTCATTGGACTCTGGTAACTTTCACGAGATTCAGTTTCCACAGAGTTGATGATAATCCTTAACTCAGTTGTCAGGTAGGTCATACAAGAGAATGTATATAGCACATAATAATCGTCTTTTCACAGTTAACCATCCATGCTTTTTAGTCTTTCCTATCAGTATTAGTAAGGAATAAGCTTCAGTCCATTAGTCTGGGCTAACTACTAGAAGGCTTCCAATGAAACAGGTTTTTTGTTTTCGTTTTTGTTTTTGTTGTTGTTGTTTTTTAATTCAGGGATATCTCTCTTTGAAGGGAAAGTAGGCAAAAAATATTGTAACGCAAGAGAAGGAAATTTAGGATCAAAACACAGAATATAACAAGAATATAACTAAGTGACTAAAATATGGTTGTAAAGAATAAGTACCTATGCAAGGACTTTCACTGAAGCAGAAAGACATATTTGGTTTCAAAACAGTGGAAGAAGCAGTCAAACCTACAAGGTAAGAAATTTGGAAGCCAAAAGAGAATAGACAATGAAGAGTGTCTTGGGATTGCTGTGCTGTGTGATAGATTTACTAGAGTGACTGCTTTCATAAGGATGATGAACAATGAATATGGCTGTGAGGGAATTACAGGAAGTTCCTTCCTAGGAAAGAGAAACCACAAGCAAGCAAGTGAGCATTAAAATTCATTCTATGGGTGAGTCAGGCAAAACAATCTTATACTTAGGCTTAAAATATATCGACTCCTATTGCTTCCTTGGAGAAGCTAGTGAGTTTCTTGCATCCTGTTTTCCTATCAACAAGATCAGAAAACATTCATCATGATGTTTTAGAGCTGTAGATTTTCAAGATGGAAACACACAGAAACCACAAATAGAAATATGTTTACTTCAAGTGACAGCTGATCAGGAATACATAAATTAGTTCCTATTGCATAAGAAGAGGTTCAATAAAGTAGATGACTATTTCATTTGTTTAAAAAAACAGTTGAGGGACGCCTGGGTGGCTCAGTTGGTTAAGCAGCTGCCTTCGGCTCAGGTCATGATCCCAGCGTCCTGGGATCGAGTCCCACATCAGGTTCCTTGCTCCGCAGGGAGCCTGCTTCTCCCTCTGACTCTGCCTTCCACTCTGTCTGCCTGTGCTCGCTCTCGCTCGCTCGCTCTCTGACAAATAAATAAAATAAAATCTTAAAAAAAAACAAAAAAAAAACAAAAAACAGTTGACTTTGGGAGGCCTTCTATGCCTACTCTTCTTTGTTGTTTAATTAAATGAAGCTAAGAAACCTATGTACAACTAAACAAAACAAACATCTCTTTGAAACATATTTTCACTTTAGATTACTACTGTAAATATGTGTATTTCTGAATAATAATACATCTGTTTACTGTTTACTAATAATCTTTTATAATTTTCTGCATAGCCATGAGCAATATATTTCTTATCAAATTATATACTTAAACAGTGAACCAAAATGCTGAATATCAAACCAAGCATATTAAATACTGAGACAGATATGTTTTTAAACTAAATGCACTAGCAATAAACCAGATCAATATTCAATTAATTATGTTGTATGTACAACAGCTTCATAAATGTCCATGCGATACATTAAATCTGAGACTAATATCCAAATATGAGACAAATCACTTTTTTTCACCAGCAATAATACCTAACTGACATGTCAAATTGGATACTTATTAAACAAAACATTGAGTACCACTTAAGACTATAAAAACAAAACAAGTTCAATTTTTACTTCCATCTAGAAAATCATCTTAGAATATTACCTTGGGCCTTCTTCAATCTCCTTTATATTTTAGGAGATCCAAACTGGGGTAAGAGGAGTGTTAGTAGTGTCCTAAATTTCCTTAGTATACTAAGGAGAATTTACTATACAGTAAACATACTCTTTTAAAATATTTCTAGAAATTACATTTATTGGGGCCTATTCACCTCGAATGGCTCAATACTGACCTAGATAATGAACACAAAAGTAATGAGTGGGCAGCGTGTAGGTTTTGGAGATAGATTTAATCTCAAACTTAGTGCTGCCAAACAGATGTTGAAAGAACACCCATCATTTCTTTAACTACCTGGGACTTCAGTCTTTTTATTTGTAAAATAAGTGTCATGATACCCTCCTTGTAGATTTTGAACCTTGGTGATAAGGCAAGGAAAACAAACAGCTAGCGCAGTGTCTGCCACACTACAGGTGATCAATAAAGTTGTAGGTAGAAGTCTTTGATATTAACGTCCCTCTGAATAGCAAATGATGATCTGCACAATTTATCGCATTGTATATGGTCTTAAAATGGAAATATAGGTGATACAATAACAAAGGAATCTTAGAATATTAGGAGAATATTTTATGGTTATATTATTTACCAGAAAGAATTGAGAAAGTTAGCTGTGCAAACTTGAGGGCAGTAAAAGGTGTACAAGTAAAAAGAACTCCAGATTAAGTCACTGAACTTGAGATTAAGTTCTCAAGAGAATGACCAGGTAGAGGAATAATAATAATACAGACATTTTTGCTTAGTTCGTACTGTATCCTAGTCACTGGAATTCTCGTTTTACACATATTGGAACTGAGTGAAGCTTAGAGCCAGTCAATATTTCCCCCAAACTTATGCTGCAAGTAAATGTCATGCTGGGCTTTGCTCCTAAATCACAGACAGCTGAACTTGTTCCAGTTGTGAAAACGTTATGTGATGAGTGAAAAGAAGGCAAAAATAATTATATGCATCCATGAAAAGTTAAACATTTGATTATATCTCAAGATACCCACAACAGGGCTGTTCTAAGAGATACCATAAGCAACTGCTATAGGGTTGTGTGGACACGGATGGATGGCTAGGTATGTATCAGAATGAGAGCCTTAGCTGATGGCAACAGAAAAAAAAATGGACACTTGCTTTGAAGTTTGATGTATCTTCTGGTTGCTTCTTCCTTGAATAGTTACAGTAAAGCAGAATGATATGAAGAGTAGTCAGTCACCTGTCATTTAGAAGGCACACAGTTGATCAGCTAGATTGGCTGTCAGCACTGGCTGACAGGTTAACCATAGCTCTGCTCCCTTGTCTTTTGTACTTCTATATGATACCATGAGAATTAAAGGCAATGAAAACATTTAAAACATAATGAACACATATAAAGAACTTGTCATTACAAAGGCAAATGAGATTCCAATCTGACTGCGTGCATTTTATTTAGTTTGGTAAATGCTTTTTAGTCTACTCTTTAAAAGCAACATCCCTCCCTAACCCACTTCTTCCTCCCCCCACCCCATCTTCTTTTCTCCTCCATGAGGCTGTAGTTTCTATTTGGAGAAATCACCTCTTAACCATTTGCTGCATAACATACCAGTATAATTCTATTGCGGAGTACTTGGTGATTTTTTTTATTTGTTTGTAGTATTCATGAGTTTCATGTAGTTTCATAGAGATATTATCATTTCCAATTTAAACAACTACTGAATTGTTTCACAGACTAAACATAAAATAATAGCAAAGGTTAAATTAGGATTATAGTTTCTGGATTTTAGGATCTTCTCTGGCTTTATTTAATCTTTTACAAAGAATGATTATCTAATAACCACTTTTACTGATATGCAAAATGTTCCTTAATACCATTCCAATTAAGGAGTCTATGTTCACCTCACTGCAGTTTCTCTCTCTCTCTCTCTTTTGGAAACTTTGGGTGATTAAATGCATTCACCTGTAATTTCCTCATTACTTTAGACATGAAATTTTAGCAGGGCATAAAAAATAGAAAAAAAGGATTATAATGAATATGATAAATTCCCTTCACCGGGGAATAAAATATCTAAATAGACAGCCAATCCTAGGACACAGTATAAAAAGACAGAAGAGCTGGAAAGTATGAGAGAAAATGTAAGAAACATTGATGATAGTAAAAAATTCTAAAATCCCAGTAACAATAACATAAGGTTATGAATAGATTTCAAGGTGTCCTTGGAAAGGAAAATAAATACACTTTTTTCCCAATAAACTCTAACTGAAATGTAATATTTTCTTCAATTAGGAAAATAGAGGAAAAAAATCACAGCAGTATTGGCAGAACAAATGACATTACTACCTGGAAATTACAGGTATTTTTCACATGACAGTACATATTGCTGCAGGTATCTCAAAATATAATTTCTGTTCATCACTACTTCAGAATTTAGATACCTATTAAATCTGTTGTTAGATAATTTTATGGGTACGCTCATAAAGAATAAAATTACATATCATACTTTATAGTATTTTGATAACTGAATTTTAATAGAATCTGCTTCTTTTGTAATTCTATGTATGTAATTTTGCACAATTTTAAGTGTAGTTCCATCAGCTTTACCAAATCATCAGAACAGACTATAGCATAGAGATTGTTCTATAGGAGTTCCAGAGGGAGAGATCAGAGTTAATAAAAAGAAATAATAGAAGGAAACATCTCAGAAAAGAGGAGACACTAATCTTTAGATCAAATGGATTCATAGTCAAAACATAGTGTGAAAGGTGATTAGCTTTCTTGGGCAGAGACTAAGACTGTGTAGAAGAATTTATTCTAATTATTTTTTCTTTATTTGAAAAATCAAAAACCTGAATGTATTCTTGTATAATTATAAAAAAATGTACATAAATATGAAGTTAAAAAAGAGAAGAAAGAAAGAAAAGGAAATACCAAATACCTTGGTATTGCTCAGCAGCTGGTGTTCTAGATCTTCAAAGAGCCTCATGTGCTAGTTTCATGAATATTAATTCAGCAACAGATTCGGTAGAACAGAAGGCTTCACAGCCAGGTCTTTCTAGGATTGAACACTGGCTCAACACTAGCTGGGCTTACTAGTCTTGGGCAAGTCATCTGGGCTTTCTGAACATCAGTTCTTCCATTTATAAAATTAGAGTAATATCCATCTTATGAAATTAATGTCAGATGAGAGCTAATGCAAAGATATGAATGTTATGTGTCTAGAATAGTATTTGAGATATAATAAACAAAAAAATGGCAATCAATCATCATTATTATTGATCTTAAGTTGAAAGTTAGGGCAGACCACTGAAAGATTTCAGTTTTATGAAACCATATGACAATGGAAACCGGAGTTTAGGCATAGAGCTATTACAATGTAGATGAACAGAGGAAATGAAGATAAGCAGAATGGAATGGGAAATGTTTAGAAGACAGATTTCTCCAGACTTGGTGACCAGTTAAGTCCTGACTATGAAGAAAATACCTGGGATGACCCCCATATGTCTGAACTGTTTGAATGGGAGGTTAGAGGTACCATCTACAAGAGGGTCAGGTTTGGGGTAAAGGACGATATGTTTAGGTTTGGATATGTGGCAATTAAGATGACCAAGGACATCGAGGTGGTCCAAATGGTCCAGTATAATGGGTGGTTTGGTATAAGTAAGATCCTCAGGAGTAAGATCTCTGCTGGAGAGCAGCTTTGGCTATCAGCCATTCAACAGATGTTAGTAATACTCATGGGTTGTTCTGAAATCACCAAGGGACAGGGTGAAAAATGAGTGGAGGATTCAGGATTGAGTCCTACATGAATGATTAAGCAAGAGAACCTTTTATTTATTCAGTAATAAAGATGGATATTCTACACATATTCCCTGACTCCTTGTTTTACTGTATTCTCTTACAAAATGAGGACAAACTTATAATTGGAAAATAATAGGTCACTTAAAAAAAAAGGAAGAATTCCTTATATAAATGAGTAAAATTTTGAATCAGTGGGAGAAATATAAAATAGTAAAAAAAGAAGAAACATTTAAAAAAGTTCTTTTTAAATGAAATGCTAACCAAAGGTAGAGCTGTCCAGTTGCTGATCCTATCAATACCCCAAATACCTTCCCATTTAATCACAAGTATTTGAGAGGTTTATTTTTTCCAGTTTTGTCTAGCAACAAACATGGTAACAATATTATTTTCTATTTTCATTAGTTTGTTTACTTACAAAATTACCTCACAAGATAAAGAGCCTTTAAAGGTCAAGCACCTTCTATTTTTTCTTTTCTTTTTTTTTTTTTAAAGATTTTGTATTTACATATTTGAGAGAGTGAGATAGAGCAAGCATGATGTTGAGGGGGAAGGGGCTGAGGGTCTGGGAGAGGGACAAGCAGACTCCCTGCTAAGGCAGAAGGTGTGTGGGGGGGAATGGTAGGGGTCTCTATCCCAGGGCCCTGAGATCCTGACCTGAGCTGAAGTTGGATGCTTCACTGACAGAGACACCCAGGTGCACCAAGCACCTTCTATTAAAAGCACATTTTTTCCCCAAAGTGAGGTCATATAGTAAGTCAAGGAATTTTTGGATAATTTACTTTACTCACAAACAGTTGTGTTTTCCTGAAACTGTTTTTGTTTCATTTGTGATTTAAGACCAGAATCCTAAAATCCTCTCTAATTTAATAGACAATGTTTTTTCTCAATGTCTCAAGAAATGTTTCAGCATTTCCCATCTGCTTCCTGTGGTTCCCAAATCCAATAACATGGTTTATGAACATGTTGTTTGTTGGCTGATTTGTTTTCTCCTTTTTATCACTACTCTTCAGACTCTTGAAGCTGTAGTAGTTGCTATAGATTGCTTGCACAAAGTTTGAAGGCTATGTATTAATGGTCAGTTGCTGGTGCATAAGCCTGGAGGTGAATTCAAAAGTGTGAAGTGAAGAAGAATGATTGTGTTTGGGAAACAAATGGAGACAGAATGGACCTTGTGATGAGGATTCTGCAGGACTGGAAAAGAAGAAATATTCTGTTATTAAGGTCTGATTCTGACCTCTTCCACCTCCTACATGTGTAATGTTGGCTAAATTATTGAACTTTTTTGAACAACATTTTTTTTCATTGTAAGAGAAGAATAATAAAACCACCTGGTTGTCGTGGAGTTGAATGTAAAGTATCAAGAACTACACCAGGAATGTAGTAAAAAACATCCAATGAAAATCATTATTATCTTCCTTCTTCTTATTATTACTTAGCATTGACAGAATTTCTAAGAACAAGGCCAATATTAATAACTGATAGGAGAAGGGCCCATAGTATTGAGGAAGAAGAAGGTTAATTATTTGTTATTTACCTTTTAAAGCAAGGACAAGTGGGGGAAAAAAAACCACATACCAGTTAATTCTACAGAATAAATCTTTAGTATGTATTTATATCTGCAGTGGGTTGAATAGTGTTCTCCTAAAATTCATGTCTATCCGGAACCCCAGAATGTGATCTTACTCGGAAATGTGGTCTTTGCAGGTGTAATTAAGGTAAGGATGCATTCTAAATCCAATTACAGAGTCCTATAAGAGACAAAAAAGGACACAAGGCAACATAAAGAAAGTAATGAGAAGCTGGGGTTAGAGATTGGAGTGGTGCCACAAGCAAAGGGCCGGGAGCCAGCACAGACTGGAGGAGGCAAGGAAAGATTCTTCCTGGGAGACTCCAGCAACTTGATTTCAAATTTCTGGCTGCCAGAACAATGACAGAATAAATTCCCATTGTTCTGAGGTAGCATGTTTGTGGTAATCTGTTATGGCAGTTCTAAGTAACTAATACAATATCATATAAATGCTTTTCTAATTTGGCGGGGAGTTGTTTCTGTTACCCTTTGAAGAATCTAGGAGTTCTCTATTCTTACAAGCTAAGTATTATCTCATGATTTCGTTTCTTTTATTTTTTTTCTCCTTATTTTTTTCCTACAAAAAATAAACATATAGGGGCACGTGGGTGGCTCAGTCAATTAAGCATCTGCCTTTGGCTCAGGTCATTATCCAGGATCCTGAGATGGAGCCCTGCATCAGGCTCCCTGCTCAGCAGGGAGTCTATTTCTCTCTTCTCTCTGCCTCCCCCCTTCTCATGCTCTCTTTCTCTCGTTTGCTCTCTCACTCAAATAAATAAATAAAATATTTAAACAAACAAAAACTGTTGGAGGCCACGGCACAGTTGGAGTCGAGGACCAAACCAGGCCCTGACTTGTGTCTCCTTCAAAGTCTGGACACCTTGAAAAGGTTAAGGACAAGAAAGTTGAGTGCACTGAGAAAGGGTCTGTGCTATGTGTCATGATTTCCCACACACTCTCCCTGCAGTAGGGAACAATGTGGCCAGAGTCCTGAGTTCTTAATTAGTCCTTGTTGTTCCTGTACCTCCCATAACCCACTCCCTGGTTGATTGTTTTGCTAATGGCTTTAGCCCGAAACTGCCTGGCATCATGAGGTTTGCTTGTAGTAAATGTAAACTTGTTATAGGAACTTGCGGTCATCTGACTAGGTACTAATGTATTACTCCTCCTATTCTCTGGTCTGCCTTATAAATGCTTGTAAGATGTGGAATAAATTTGACACTGTTGGACATCATCTTCAGTGTCTCTCCTGCCTCCATCTCTTTGTCTCTTAACTTTTTTTTCATCATCCTCTTAGCTCTCATGGTTACCCTGATCGATTTGTCGTGCTGGCCGTGATAAACAACAAAAACCCCAAAAATAAGTATATAGAAAGTGAGGCCTCCATTATAAGAATAGAGTATGATACTCTATTTTTAGTAAGAGTAGTAAATCTATCTTTTAAGTGGTGAAAACTATAAATATTTATTTGGGACAAGCTTCTGGAAAAACAACTACTTATTGATTCTATTTCTGATAAACCCAAAGAAACTAAAAACTAAAGCAAAATACAATGAAGAACAATTTAAACAGTAATTTTTAGTTAAGCAGGCAGTGTGATAAGCAGAATAATGTCCCCTTCCGCAGAAAAAGAAACATGACAACATGCTAATCCCTGGAACCGGCAAACATGCTGCTTCACATGACAGATTCCGTAGATGAGAGTGTTAGGATTCTGAGATGAGGAGATGATCTGGGATTATCCAGTTGAAACTAATGTAATCACAAGAGTCTCTCTCTCTCTCTCTCTCTTTTTTTTTTTTAAAGAGGGAGTTAAGAGAGTTAGAGACTGACAGAGACTGGAAGACATTATGCTAATGGAAGAAGAGGTTATTAGCCAAGAAATGTAGGTGGCTTCTAGAATCCAGAAAAGACAAGGGAATGGACTCTTCCCAAGAACCTCCAGGAAGAATACACCCGCCTAACATTTTAATTTTAGTCTGTAAGACCTATGTCAAACTCCCACTCTACAGAATTATGAGATAACACATTTTGTGTGTTGTTTAAAGCCACTGCTTGTGATGACTTGGTAAAAGCAGCTGAGGGGAAACCAATACCAGTAGCTCAAAAACATGCAGAGGAGTTATGTAGGGTTTTATGGAAAATTTCAACCACCAAATCTCAGAGTTTTCAAGAGTTGATATTTCTATATTCATCCACTATGAGCAACAGAAAATATGGTGCCAACTGCAAACAGGAATTTCTGCGGAAATCAGATGCCCTGCTCAGTCTAATTCATAAGCTGAGTTGTCATTTCCCACAAAGTTAGTCATCATTGCAGAACTGATAAAGATATTTCAGGGGTAAAAGTCTTAGACTTAAAGTAGATGTAGAATTTAGTTCTGACCATCACTAGAAGGTTGTAGGCTCAGGACAGTTCATTTCGCTTTTTTTTGATGTCTGTTTCCTCATCTATAAACAAGTAGGTTGGACATTTGGTCTTTTCCAACATAAATTATACAACAAAAACAGAGTTAATAGGATTGCTTCTATTACTCTGTAATGCTGACCTTTCATTACATGGCCAATTTAAAATCTTTTATATTTCCAGATTTATTATAACATATTTATGGATATATTGGATTGACCCCTGACTAGAACCCAGAGGCTCTGGCTATACGTTGAATTCTGGTTTATTAGACACGTAACTCACTTTCCACTTTCCTCACTTCTGGCTTTCTCATAGTTAACCACTCAGTGCTATGCAGAGGGTTTTTAAACTGTGCCAAGGAAAGTAGTGATGTTCCATTTAAAATATGGCGTTACTACAAGTGAAAGTAAAAGCTGCCTAAAACATTTGTGCCTTGTGTAACAGAATAGTAAACTGGCTCACATTATCTTGTAAGCTTTACTCCATACTATAGTTAATTAAAGATATGTGACTGCAGTACAAGCTGGAAAAAAAAAATAGGGGCTCTTTCTCAAAATGCTCAGAAGGAAACAATAACTGTGCAGTCAGTGGATACTCTTAACTCATCATATTCCCACACCTATTAGCATGGTGCAAAACTGGGAAGGAGAATAGAGGAGTCAGTTTGATGGTTGAATGAAAGCTTCCCGCCACCTTCTGCATATTCCAACATCTTGGTGATAAGGCTGTATTATGTTTCATTTAACATTCTAGAGACTGTGCTGAGTAAACGTTGGCAGCACTTTCCTGAAAAGTCTCACCATCACACACACCAGAGAAGGAGTGTTTTGATCAATATTCACTGAAGTCACCGGCACTCATTCTCTTTCATATTCACTGTGCATCTCAGTTCTGTTATGTGTCTTCCATGAAAATAAAGTAAAAAAAGAAGAAACACAGCTGAAATCTCAGAGATGTAAGCTTAGCCCATTCTCCAAAATAATTTTTGGAAAGCCTTGATAACAAGAACAAAGATCAGAGCACTGGAGAGGGTCCAAATGACGCATGCACATTTTTTCAGCTCCTCTGTCTTATCTGCCTCAAGATCTGTTGGTCCTTGGTCTGATAAAGAGGAAACACAGCTAAGGGAAATAAAGGTGGGATGGCGCTGGGATCCTTGAGAGGAATGTTTAGTGAATCTTACAAGATGCTGGCTCTCTTTTGGGCCAGACTGAGTCTAAGGGAGTCTGGTGTGCAAAGGTTGTTTATCACAAGCAGAAGCAGATTCACAGTGAAGCTAGCGGAGCTCAAGTGTCAGGATCCCTTACTTGTTCAGCAAAATTAATACATTTTATCAATCAGTCTGGACCCCTGTGGCTTCCTATAATGACTTTCCTTGGTCAGGGCATAATGGAGCACTCTGGGTGCCTCTTGCTTTAGACTAAGAGGAAGTTGACTTTGGTATAATTTAAATAAACAAACACAGCAATAAAAATTTAGGTGATACACACTCATTTTCATAGAGGGTTATGTTATAGCTATCAGGCCTGAAATACTCCAACTATGTGGCTGACATGGTAAGCTTTCTGACAAAAAGGTGCAGGGATAGATGGTGTACTATGACATGATGGTGTCCCCTGGCGCTTGACCCTGTACAGTGTGAGTGGTTGAGGAGGAAACCAGGGTGAAACTCTCAGAGCCAAAAACCAGTCTGTGAAGTGTTCTTCCAAATCTGACAGTTCGTATATGAAATAAACTTGACAAAGGATTTCCCCAAGTTTGCAACTGTTCAAAGAATTTTTATGTCATAATCAATAGGGAGTCATGAAGCTGAAAAAAGCTATTTCAGAAAGTCACTAATTAAAAAAAATGATTTCGATCAACATGCTAGTAGAAAGACTGAGTTATCTTCTAAACTCTCTGCAGAAAATGATCTTATAAAGTCCTTTGTAAAAAGGAAATCAATGAATATATATGCAGGAAATTATAGGGAAAAACTATTATAGAAGTGTCTCTGACAGTTAATTAAAGCAACGCAAGGTTATTTTTCTGGGTTTTAATGATACCTATGGTGTTTATCAGCTCTCTTAAATTTGTAATGGGATGTAACTTATTTTATTCTAGTATATATTCATTTTGTATCTAATTCTGAAACTGTAATTTTGTATTCTCTTTTAAAGTACCATTTTCTTCTCCAATTGTATGAGCTTCAATGTCCCATAAAATCTGGAAATGCTCCTTGGACAAGGCAATCGAAATTCATGCAGCAGGCTAAAAAACGATCATGATTGTCTCTCAAAATACTCACTTTGCTTCCCCAGGAAAGCATTTTAAAAAATATACCCATCTGACGAATTGGGAATGCTCTCTAGCATGTGTAGGAGCAGTCCTGCGAAAGTAAGACAGACCTTCTCCTGAATGTTGACAGCAGCGTGGGCTAGCCCTGCTGGTGTTGCCATGGCAGTACGATGAAACCACAGAGGAGCAGATCAAACATCCTTCCGTGTAGCACCAGACTTTCTCTTTGCAGGGAAAGGAGCTCTCAAACAGCAGCCAGCCCTGAATCAAACCTGCTCCACAGACATCCAGAGAGCGATCACTGGAAAAACGCCATCTCCGTGCAAATCTCTATCTGCCTCTGTAATTTTCTTGGCATAAACACTCCCTTCTAAATAATTGTGCCCATTTTATTGTTATTACCAATCACATTTTCTTGTTAAAGTCAAAACAGAAAACAATATGACCTGAGTTAAGTAGATATTAAATGCAAATTCGCTTCCTAATGATATTAGGACATCTCCAGAAAGCTGACAAGACTGCTTGCACAGTTTATAAAGCACATAGGAGCTTTTATGGTCTGTGCCACTGGATTTCGTAAGTCATTGGATTTTGTAAAGGGACTACAAAAGACTTGAGGTGAATATTTGGTTCAGGCTCACTCCAAGTCCTATGAGGGCAGGGACTGGTTTTTTCCCTATCATTTCATACCCAGTAATTCCCACGGGGGTGGGGGTGGTGGGGATGGCAAGTGGGAAGGAGCCACATGAAGATTGTTGGATGGATAAAGATGCACCAAATTAGGCTTTTTTTTTATTTAAATTTTTTATTTTTTATAAACATATATTTTTATCCCCAGGGGTACAGGTCTGTGAATCACCAGGTTTACACACTTCACAGCACTCACCAAAGCACATACCCTCCCCAATGTCCATAATCCCACCCCCTTCTCCCAAACCCCCTCCCCCCAGCAACCCTCAGTTTGTTTTGTGAGATTAAGAGTCACTTATGGTTTGTCTCCCTCCCAATCCCATCTTGTTTCATTGATTCTTCTCCTACCCACTTAAGCCCCCATGTTGCATCACCACTTCCTCATATCAGGGAGATCATATGATAGTTGTCTTTCTCTGCTTGACTTATTTCGCTAAGCATGATACGCTCTAGTTCCATCCATGTTGTCGCAAATGGCAAGATTTCATTTCTTTTGATGGCTGCATAGTATTCCATTGTGTATATATACCACATCTTCTTGATCCATTCATCTGTTGATGGACATCTAGGTTCTTTCCATAGTTTGGCTATTGTAGACATTGCTGCTATAAACATTCGGGTGCATGTGCCCCTTTGGATCACTACATTTGTATCTTTAGGGTAAATACCCAATAGTGCAATTGCTGGGTCATAGGGCAGTTCTATTTTCAACATTTTGAGGAACCTCCATGCTGTTTTCCAGAGTGGCTGCACCAGCTTGCATTCCCACCAACAGTGTAGGAGGGTTCCCCTTTCTCCGCATCCTCGCCAGCATCTGTCATTTCCTGACTTGTTGATTTTAGCCATTCTGACTGGTGTGAGGTGATATCTCATTGTGGTTTTGATTTGTATTTCCCTGATACTGAGTGATATGGAGCACTTTTTCATGTGTCTGTTGGCCATCTGGATGTCTTCTTTGCAGAAATGTCTGTTCATGTCCTCTGCCCATTTCTTGATTGGATTATTTGTTCTTTGAGTGTTGAGTTTGCTAAGTTCTTTATAGATTCTGGACACTAGTCCTTTATCTGATATGTTGTTTGCAAATATCTTCTCCCATTCTGTCAGTTGTCTTTTGATTTTGTTAACTGTTTCCTTTGCTGTGCAAAAGCTTTTGATCTTGATGAAATCCCAATAGTTCATTTTTTCCCTTGCTTCCCTTGCCTTTTGCGTCGTTCCTAGGAAGATGTTGCTGCGGCAGAGGTCGAAGAGGTTGCTGCCCGTGTTCTCCTCAAGGATTTTGATGGATTCCTTTTGCACATTGAGGTCCTTCATCCATTTGGAGTCTATTTTTGTGTGTGGTGTAAGGAAATGGTCCAATTTCATTTTTCTGCATGTGGCTGTCCAATTTTCCCAGCACCATTTATTGAAGAGGCTGTCTTTTTTCCATTGGACATTCTTTAAATTAGGCTTTTTTTAACTAGGTTTTTTTTCCTCCACAAAATTAGAAAACATTTCCTGGTAACATTTCAAATATACCTTGATAAATGTGTGAAAAGTGTATTTTTAGTTCTTGTCTTTAATGTTATATATCTTGATTTAATCAGGGGAAAATTATCATCTTGCTTTCTCTTTGCTTAACTCAACACTTTTCTATTTTTCCTATTTTTGTGCTAAAAGGATCCCTTAACCAAAAGGTAAATTTAGGGACTACCTTTGAATTTTAAAGTGTTTTGTCTTCTCCAAATGTTTTCATGACAAATCTCTGCTGCCCACCTCACTCTGCAAAGCACAGGCACTCATCCAGAGATCTGTAACTGTTTTTGCCACTTACTCATTTGTATTTCTGTCTGTCGTACCAGGCTTTAAGATATTTAAGAGTGTGTATAACCAGCAAACAGTATCCATTAGATAAATGTTTAAAATTAGCACAGAAATGGCACAGGTTCATTGTATATACTAAATCAAATAATGGTTAAGTAATGTATTTTAGAGGGAAATACAAACAATCTTCTGATTTATATGCTTTTTCTTGTATATTAATAACATAAGCCTAGACAATGTGAATATACTTTTAAACTATTTTTGCTAGATCATTAAAAAAAAAAACAGAAATAATCTTTCTGTTTCACCATTTTTCTTTCTTTTTCATACTGTAGTCATCAGGAACATTATGCCTCTCTTCTTTCCTTGCCACTTTTCCACCTGTTCTTCTGTCTTCTAACCCATGCATGGATCACATGAATGTCTATTGAACACTGAAACACATACCTGTTCTTTTTCTTTTTCTTTATGTATTTTTTATTTTTTGAGAAAGAGAGAGAGAGGGAGGGCGTGCACGCAAGTGGTAGAGAGGCAAAGGGGGAAGAGAGAGAATCTTGAGCAGTTCCACACCCAGCGCAGAGCCCGAGTGGGGCTGGGTCCCACAACCTTGAGATTGTGACCTGTGCCAAAACCAAGAGTTGGACACTTACATAACTGAGCCACCCCTGCACTCTTTACGTGTCCTTTTGTTTCCAGAAAACACATGTCTTAAAGAAAATGCTTCGATCAAGATTAAAAAATGAAAGGAGATAAACATATATCAAATGACTAACAATATCGGTCCATTAAAAAGTCAAGGAAGGCAAATGTGTTTGCAAACTCCTCACATGGGAGTTATACCTCACAGGGGAAACATTCCCTATATGTGAAAAATGTGGGGAGAATTTAGTATCTTAATACATAAGAGCAAAGCAATACTTTTTAAAGGATTTTAGGTACGTAGGATGTAATTTGAAAAAAGACCAAATGTTAATTAAGATATTATTTACAAAATAAATTTATCTAATATTTCAACTTCTTAATTGTTCTGACCCTCACCATAGTGACAACTTGTGGTCTAATCTCTCCTATCCTCTTCCAAAGAGAAGCTATTTTCTTTTGTCAGCAGACCTCTGTTTGCGGTTGTGAGGAGGAAAGAAGTGGTGTGAACTAGAGGGTACAAGTGTTGTTACCCAAAGGCAATAAAATTCATTGGGTGGAGAAGAGGGAATGTGAGTAGAAAATTGATAGCTTGATGCTGCCGGCTGCATACCCTTGCTCAAAAGTAATCCTGTTAAATTCTAGACAGGGTGGCACAGTGGCAGGAATAACTTGAATATAATTCAGAGCATCCTTAGGTCTTGATACACACACGAAAATTTTTACATGTAAACAATGTTAAAATATTCTTGCTCACTTTGTATCATGGGGCATTATAGGTAAGTGAAATCTATTAAAAATTTAGTAAATGTCATTAGATTCTCAAGTATAATATCTTAGCATAACTACTTTAATACATATTGAACTCAAATTACCAAGGAAGACTACTCAAACTCAAAAAGCTTAGGGATATAAACAAAATAGTTTCCTCCTTTTTTAAGTGGGAAAAAATGTTGAACAGATATATTAAGCAAGGCCTTAACTATATTATCAGAATGTGATGTTCAAAATAGAATTGATTTTATTTTATCTCTAAATGTTTCTCATTTTTTTTAAGGCTGTAAACTATTTTTGTATTAAGTACTCCAGACGTCCATCCTTTTATGAGGTGTTGGAATGGGGCTCAGGGATGAGAAACTGGACCCAAATACAGCAAGTACATCAGGTTCTCCTTGTATCAAAAAAAATATTATACCACTAATGTTCAAAGCTTATTCTGGGCCAGGAATTGTTCTTTCCCCCTTATATTAAACTCATTTAATCATCATAACAATCACGTAAGGGAAGAGATTATTATTACCTCCATTTTGTGGGCTCAGAGAAGCTAGGTACCTTGACTAAGATTGCATAGCTGATGAGTGGCAGACTTAGAAAGAATTTGCAAAGAGTATGCAAAGTTGCCAAAGCCAACATACTCTAAAATACCATAAAGAAATCACATAAAGGCAAAGGCAAAATGCATCCACCTTAGAAAAATACAGAAGTCCAGCAGCAGAAATGTAAAGGATGGTTTCTGCTTTCTTAAGTAGAAGGAGATTTGTAGGACTAGAAAATAACACTAGAGCAGAGTCACACTTACCCAAGAACTTAAAATCTTCTCAGAAAGAGATGAGGAGACACACCATACGTTTAAAAAAAAAAAAAAAAAGCGGGGGGTGGGGAGAATGTGAAGCCTGCATATGAAAAACGATAGGAGTGAAGTGAGATTACTGCTTATGTTGGTGTGTACACTGTCACACCTGTGGTTACTAATATAGAATAGCTCCCAGGGTTCATGTCCATGTGTGTTCACCTCACACACTGACTGGGGGACTAGCCCTGTAGCTTGCTCTGATTAATACAACATTAATAAGCATGACACAAGCAGAGGCATGATGAGGTTGTCTTCCTGAAACATGCTCCTTGGATCCCCTAACCACCATACAGAAAGAACACTAGTAATAGACACACTCAGCTGAGGTGGGCTGTTCCAGGCACGTCAGCTAACACACCAGACTGGTGAGGGAATGAGCCAGCCTCAGACACCTCTTTGAGCTGAAAGGATTGCCCGGCTGATCACATCCCAGACTTCAGAACTGAGAGAAATATAGAATCATTATTGTTTTAACCCACTGATTTCTGGTGGTTGATTTGTTACATAACTGTAGATAGGACAACTAGCATGGCACTTAAAAGTCTGTAACATCTTGCATGTTTTATCTTACTTAATTCTCAATACAACCCCACAATCATTTTAATAAGAAGGAAATTAAAGCTCAGAAACTTGAAGTGACTTGCTCGAAGTCATAGAGTGAATAACGAACAAAATTGCTATTTAGCACAGGCTGACATGCAGTGGCAATGCAGTTCCCACTATAGGAAGAACGTGTGATGTTAGATGGTGTAGCCCCAGAAAGTAAAATCTGACTTAAGCCTTGGAAGAAAGTTAGGCATTAAGTCGGCGCTATGAATTTAAGACATAATACAAAAGTCCTCCTTTTGTACATATGGTGAAGAGGGCAGTATAAATTTAAAGATGAAATATTACCATTTCCTACTCTGACCCTCTTCCAACTGTTACTGTATCATTGATGGGGTACCTGCTATGTTCATAGGGGCTGCCTATGATATCTCCAATTCTTGCAATTAGTTCTGAAAAAATTCTCCTACTTTATAGGTAAATAAGGCTCAATGTGTAAGTTTAGCTTGTAGAGTTGTAATTCAAATCTTATGCGTTTGGCTTCAAACCCTGAACTGTTTCCACAATGCCTTCTCTACTCATGGAACTCTAACCTGCTATAGTCCAGTGCTACATTAATGTTATAAAGCTCCCGAAAGAGTGTGTTTTGTTCAGAAGGAGATATATAGTTTCCTATGTAGCATAATATTCCAAAGTTAGCACCCTTGTTCTTAGAAATCACATAAAGGGAAACTGCAACTCCTTTAGAAAAATAAAGGAGTCCAACAGCAGAAAGGTAAAAGATGGCTTCTGCTTTCTTAAGCAAGATCTGGCAGAAGGATTCCCATAGATGTCCTGCTCATTTTTCAAATTAGGCTTTATCCTTAAATAGATTCATGGCTACCTTGCAGCAAATTTTTGCAGCTGACCCAATTACTGGTAGCTTTGTTCTGAAGATAGAGGGAAGATAGTGTTGGGGTGCATCGGACCAACTTCAGTCTGCCCAGTATAATGCAATTGCACACGTTCCCACATCCAACACTGTGCCCAGCACATAATGGGCACTCAATCAACACTGGTTTTCCTTCTCTTGTTTCACATAGAAGGGAAATAAGAAAAGATACTTCAAAATTCCAATCTTACCATAAAATAATTGAGCAACAGGAGCCTATTGATAAAGGGTATGGTTATATGAGCACAACCATAGAGGTTGAAAAGAGAAATCGGAACACAGAGTCAATCGAGCACATTCCCGCCTTGCAACAGCAGACCTGCCTATGACATGATTTATTTATGCACGCATGCATGCTCAGGGCATGTCCTGTGAGGTGCTAAGGACAGTTCTAGGTACATGAGAAACACCGGTGAACAAAACCAACCAAGAGCTGAGACTTTGCTGGAGCTTGCATTCTAGAGGCAAAAATATATTTCCTCATGAAACATTAGGACTCGGAGGTACTGAAAATTTGTACAGTGATACTGTTCTGAGAAAACCAGTGAAAGGCTCCAATTTAATAAATGTATTGTGGGCTGTTATATCTCAGGATCCAACATGCCATCCGCTCTCTCCGTAATCTGGTCTGGAAAGGGATTATATTCATTGGAATGCTACTGTAGGTACGGTGATGTGCCTGAGGTGTAGCCCATGCAAACCAGGTGCTGAGTACATTAATTCCACTTTAAACTCTCTTCTCCTAAAATGAGTCTATCTATCATATTTACCATGCACACGTCATTAGAATTGTTGCATTTTTTTCAGATCTAGTTAAAATAAGATGTTAGATATATGTCAGTCAGATGGCTGGCAGACTCATTATTATTTGTATTCAAATAGGAAAGACGTAAATTTAAAAAAATGGGACAGAGAGGACAAAATGATAACATAATGAGGTCTCTAAAATTATACTGAATTATATATACGTCTAAAAAGAGAAGAAAATGATTGAAAAACAAATTCTTACCCAAAAGGCCCATAGTGGAACTCAGGGCATATTGTGGAAAGTGTTACAGCAAAAGCTCACACACCTAAACTACTTTTACTTACCTTAACATTACCTTAATAGGCTAAATGCAAAGCTTCATATCTTGTCTTCTAAATCATTACAATCTTCGAGAATATGAATTGTTACCAGTTTTTGCATTTTTTACATATGTATTAAGTGTTTCAAGATTTTTATCAACATCTTTTTACCATTTTCTAAAATTTGACACATGAATAAGTTCTGAGTAAAATGAAAACCTCCCATTTCATAGCCCAGGTCAAATGATCTTCCAAAAACTGTAACTTCAGCTTTTACCAGACAGGAAGGCCAAGCAACAACTGTTGGTTTCTTACTGGCTTTCTGATGTTTAATTCACTTAAAATTAGCTTTAAAAATCTTTCTACTTCCAAATACCATAAAATCTTTTCTGCTAGTAAGCCTGATCCTTCCACTATCCTTTTGTCCGTTCACCAGCAATCTAGAAGTTTAACAAGTTCTTAACCTAGATTCCTCGAAAATTCGCTTGTTGCCTCCTTATTGTCCACCTCGTTGACCCTTGTCTTGTAACACATTGAGTCATTCCCCTTTGGGTCTCTTGTTAAGTTTTCCTTTCACTTTTCATTTTATACCGTCCTATAGTGAGCTAATCATTGCTTTTTCCTCAGAACAAACAGAAACCCAACAAAACCCCCCAACTAGTTTTGAAAAATGTTTATTTTGAACTCGACTTAAACATTTCTTCCATAATAAGTTTATGATAAGCAAAATTGTATTACATATGATGTGATGTTCTTAAGCTTCACTAGTCTGAATGACTACCTGGAAATCCTCATGAAATTTTCAATTTAAGGCTTTAAAATTTGAGATTGGAGCTATGAAGGGCACAACTTTTCCTATGTGATTCTTGAAATAACATGTCCAAGTTCTCTTTAATGTAAATCTAGACTACTTAAGTGAAGGTTACATTATAATTACATTAATTATGTAATAATGTGCATAATTACATGTGTTATATAAATTATATATATATATATCTTTCACAAATGTCATGGGGAGAGTGCCAGAAGAAAAGAAATTGTATATTATTGTTAGAGATGACATGTCAAGGTGAAACTTGGGAAAGAAGGCATATTTCATGCTCCTTTTTTCAGGACCTTCATCCCTGCCATCTGCTTGAAATATTCCTTCCCCATCTTCTTTCTCACTTTTTTTTTAAGGCTTATTTATTTTATTTTGAGAGACGGAGACAGAGAGAGAGAGAGAATGCATAAGTGGGGGGCAGGAGGAAGGACAAAGGGAGGGGGAGAGAGAAAATCACTACCAGGCTCCATGTTTAGTGTGTAGCCCCAGGTGGCATTTGATCCAATGATCCTAGATCATGACCTGAGTGGAGATTAAGAGTTGGTCACATAACTGACTGAGCCTCCTAGGCACACCTCCCCATTTTATTTCTATTTTCTTTCTTTTTTTTTTTTTTACTTTAGTCTACTCAAGGCATACTAAACAGTAGCACTAGTTAATTCCTACTCCTCTTTCTGAACTCAGCTTAAAGTTCTTCAAAGAATCTTCTCTTGATATCCTAGATAAGATTATACACTCTCACTCTCTCTGTTGGGTATTTAATAAATAGCTGTTAAAACAATGAAAAAAATGAATGAATGAGAGAGTGAATGAATGGGGTCTTTGCCTGGTTTTGAGATCACGGTAATGCTGGTCTTATGGAAAGCGTCTGGAAGTTTTTCTTCTGTTTCTATTTTTTGAAACAGTTTCAGGAGAATAGGTATTATTTCTTCTTTGAATGTTTGGGGGAAATCAGAGGGGGAGACAAAACATGAGAGACTATGGACCCTGGGAAAGAAACTGAGGGTTTTAGAGGTGAAAGGGGTAGGGGTTAGCCCAGTGATGGGTATTAAGACAGGCACGTATTGCATGGCGCACTGGGTGTTGCACGCAAACAATGAATCATGGAACCATGCATCAAAAACTAATGATGTACTGTATGGTGACTAACATAACATAATAAAAATAAAAAAATTTAAAAAGTGGATGAATGAAAGAAAGGCAGAAAGAGAGGAAAGCAGTTTTCTTTTGGCATGCTGTGTCTCCCATTTGACATTCCATAAATCTATGTGAATCCATGATGAGGAGAATTCAGGGACCATTTACTTCATGCTCAGACATCTACAGCTGCCAAAAGCAGGCTCCCAGAATATCAAAGAAAACCCATAACATATCTATTGTATGTTTTATATAATATATTAACTCTATTCTTTAATTTTAATTGTATTATAATTAATTTTTCTGCAAATACTCTTCTTTTTGATATTTTCAAAATATCCAAAATATTTTTGATATTCCAAAGGTATCCAAAATATCTTTTTGATATTTTCCTCCTTTAAATTCCCATATTACTTTATTTGTACTTTTTGGGGCATATCTTAATTTCTATTTGCATTAAAACTGTTTACATCTGATTTTCTCTACTTTGTTGAATGTGTATCTTATTATTCATAGTATAGTCTTTTGCATTACCTAATTCATGCTTTTTACAGTAAACTATATTCTTCAAAGCAATCATTTTCCTCAATAACTTTTCACCAAATTCTGTGCCAATACTTTCTTCCATTTTTCTCCAACTGTTTTACTTATCCTTGCTATTTTTCTCTTTCTCCAATCTCAGCAACAAAGAAATCCCACTTGAGCACAGTTGTTGTGTTGATTCTAAAGGAAAAGTTCCATGGGACTGGGAGCAGGGTCTGTGAGACTGGAAATGATCAGAGCTCTTGAGCCAAACAAACTTCAGAAACACAGGAAAGCAGTGTAATGTGATAAGGAGCTCCACTGAGTTCTACTTCTGCCACTTACTCTCATGTGACCTTGGACAACTGACTTAATATTTGGAACCTATTTTCCTCATCTCATACATGGGAAATCATTCATATTTAATTTATTTAACAAATATTAGTGGAACGTTTATGGGCCAGGTACTGAAGACATTGATGATACAATACAGACAAGGTCTCTTGTCTCAAGAATTTAAATTCTGATGCCATAGAGAGAAAATATACAAGCAAACAAATAAACAAGTTAATTTCACATAACAGATCTAGAGAAAATAAGTGCAGTAATAAATGATAGAAAGTGACTAGAGGATACACAATTCTATTTTGGATTGAGTAGTCAGAGTGGGTTTCTTTGAAGAACTATTTGAGTTGAGGAGAATGAGGAGAAAATCTGAGAGAGCAGTGCAATTGGAGAGAAGAGCAAAGCACAAAGTCTGAAAGGTGAAATACGCATGAAAGAAAAAAAATGAACACCAGCGTGGCTAAAGCAACATTAGTAAAGACAGAATGTACGAGGAAACATCTTTGAAGAAGGAGGTAGGGACCTGATAATGCAAGCAATAAATTTAGTAAGGTGCTTGGATTTTGTTCTAAGAGCAAAAGAAACTAACTGTAAGAGTTTTAAGTGGGAGCATGACATAATCTGGTTTACATTAAAAAAAAAAAAATCACTCAGGAGATGCAGAAAATGGATTGGGGTAGTTAAAAGGCAACTGTGGGGGTCCAGATAAAATGATGGTAGCTTCGACCTGACTGCAGCACTAGCTATGATAATAAATGGATGAATTTAAGATGTAATTTGGAGGGGGAGCCAAAGGATGTGTGTGGAAAGGAAATTGTAGGTATCTTAGGATTCCCCAGAGGGCTTAACTGAGACAAAGTTTCATGTGCACGTGATTTATTAAGGAAGTGTCTGCATAATAAATTGCCAAGGCAGTAATGCAAGCAGGACCAGGAAGGGGAGAGGGAAGTGTGGGTGTGATCTAGGGCAAAGGCTGGAAGAGAGGCGCTTCAAGCTCCATCCTGCAAGGGCACTCCAGGTAAGACGTACTGCTTCAGAGCTTGTCCTGCTTGGGCTTTCATACTCTCACACCTACCAGTCATTCACAGAAATCGGCTCTGGGGAGAGTGAAGCTTCCAGACACTTCCAGGGGTGGTACTGGCATTTTGGGGGAGATAATTTGTTGTTGTTGTTGCTCAGACTGTCATGTGCATTTTAGAAGCTTTAGAATCCCTGAGCATACAGTGTCAGTAGCACCCTCATCTTTTTAACAGATAATAATATCCACAGCACAGCTTTAACAATTCCTAGAGAATTGTTAAGCTCTCCTTCCTAGAGAGGCAATCCATCCCTATTTGAGATCCATGGGAACTCCTTTGGGGAAAGATTATCTCTTATTTTGTGTGCTTTTCTCTTTCTAGGGAATATAGTAGCTGACACAAATGAGATTCTTAATATAGATTTATTAAATAATGAAATATAATAACACCACTTTAGGTTTTCCATTATGCCAATTAATTTTCACAATGACCATAGTTGGAACAGGTTTCTGTTCTGCATGTGGGGAAACTGAATCTGGAGGAGGTTAAGTACATAGTCCCAAGTCACAAAGAAGAAATAGATTAAATCTATTTCTTTTTGATTCACAGACTCATGCTTTGGTAATTCACCAAGATATGTGAATAAATAAAGGATTTAGTAAGTGAATGAGTTAATTTCTGTGAAAGGCAATTTGTTGTCAGTACTATAAATTGGTATAATGAAGCACAGTAAAGGCTAATTTCCAGAAGGTGGTTCATAGACGGCCTATGCAACATTTAAATTCCAACACATTTTAATTGTTCATAGAATTAGTTTGGACTGCTTCCAAGATCCACCAGCAAAGGCTGGGAACATTGCATTGACCTCCATGAGAAGGTTTTCCATTGGAGAAGGATGGACCACTCAGTTAATGACAGGTAAAAGTTATATCCGGGGTGCCTGGGTGGCTCAGTGGGTTAAAGCCTCTGCCTTCGGCTCAGGTCATGATCCCAGGGTGCTGGGATCCAGCCCCACATTGAGCCCCGCATTGGGCTCTCTGCTTAGCAGGGAGCCTGCTTCTTCCTCTCTCTCTCTGCCTGCCTCTCTGCCTACTTATAATCTCTGTCTGTCAAATAAATAAATAAATAAATAAATAAATCTTTAAAAAAAAAAAAGTTACATCCACTGGTGCTCACAGGGTATTTGGCTCCGGAAGAGTGAAAGAGAATCTCTTAGGTCTGTCCCTTTTATTTCATAACAGAGTGCATGTATATTTTACATTATCTACTTGTCCTATATTTTGTTTTTCTTCAGAGGTGATAATCATTTCATCTTATCCTATGTAAGGGGATTTTAAGAGAGGTATGCATCTATGTCCATGCTTCTAAGACCAATTAACACTTTACTTTTTCCATTTTAATGTTTGTAAAATTTGGATATAAATTTCTTCTGATGTCAGAAGATATCTTTTACAACTTTTTGGCAGAGAAGTTGGAAATTTAATTGTTATTGCCTTGGATCAAAGTTATGAAATGCACTGGTCTTGTATACAACCCACGCTAAAACTTCAACTCGTTTAAGAGTTGGTTAATAATATGATAGTATAAGGCAACAGGATAACAACCAGTAAGTTACTGTGTGCATAAGAAAATGGAGAAACAAAGATATCAGATTTAAATATACCATAAGTGAAGTGTGTACTTATTGTTAGAAAGATGACCATACTTCTTAATTTTATTATAAAACGATACTGCCTTTAAAACTAACAAACTCTTTTTAAAAGAGTTTGTTGGAACACAGATTCCCAGGTGCTACCCTTAGGTATTCTGACTCTGAAGGTCTACATCGGGTAGCAAGAAGAGGGGACAGGAAAATGTTTCTAAATGCCTCAGCTTCTGCTGCTCTGCAGATCACACTTTACAGTGATTGAGAAGGGAAGAGACATTTGCAGATATTTCTTAAATATACTTCTGATTATCTAACCTTGAATCTATCTAACCTTGAAAGTTGAGGTAGAAAGCATAAGCAAGTATTAAAATATTCCAAGTCAGGTTTATTAATGTATAATTTATATAAAATAAAAGTCACCCTTCTTAATTGTACAGTTTGATGAGTCTTAATAGTGCATACAATCATGCAATCATGACCACAATCAAGCTATAAAAATTTTCTATCACCTTCAAAGATTCTCTTACTCCCTTGTAGTTGATCCCTTCCTCTCACCTCTAGTTTTTAGCAACTACTGATATCTCACTTTGGTTTTGCATTTTCCTAGAATGTATTATAAATGGAGTCCTATATATGTGAACTTTGAGTCTGGGTTTTTTTTTTTTTTAAGATTTATATATTTTAGAGAGAGAGATCATGAGCAGAGGCAGGGGCAGAGAGGGAGACAAGCAGACTCCCTACTGAGAAGGGAGCCCAGTGTGGGGCTGATTGCAGGACACTGAGGTCATGATCTAAGCTGAAACCAAGAGCTGGACACTTAACTGACTGAGCCACCCAGGTGTCCCAAGCTCTTTTGAGATTTAGCTATGGTATTGCATGTTGTATGTAGAAATAATTTGTTTCTTTTGGCCACTGAGTATTATTCTGTTATTTACTTGGGTTTGTTTTTTTCTTTTCCCATTCTCTAAAAGATGGGTATTTGGGTTGTTTTAGTTTTTCACTACTATGATTGAAATTGCTATAAATATCTCCATACGTTTTTGTGTGATATTAAATTTTGAATAAAAATCTAAAAAATATTTTTATTCCATTACAAAAAATATCCAGAATTAGATAGTGAATATGTATTCTTTCAAGTGCATCAGGAATTGCAAAGAAACTATGCACTGGTCAGAAGAATACTCTTCTAAAAGTAAAACAAGTAGTTGAGAGGATATTAGTTATACCCTCTATCTTCTGCTTGGGTTTAATATGAGGTAAATCATTAAGAAAGAAGCTCCAATTATTTAACAAATACACAAATGATAACTCACTTAAACCTCTTAACAACTCTATGAACTGGGTATTAATATGTATTTCCACATTTCACATGAGGAAGTTGAGGTACATCAGACATTAAATACCTTGCCCAAGTCACCCAGCTAAAGGGCAAAAGCTGAGATCTGAACCCAAGCAGTCCAACTTTAGAATATAGGTACTTAACCCTTCTCCTATGCTGTCATCTCTATCCCTGACACTCAAACATACAGAGAAAATGCATGACCAAGAAGTGGGATCTGCTCTGAAAATCAGAACTTAAGAGAGGTGCTCTAAGGATCCTGTGAACTGATAACAGACCAGAGCTGCTACAGGTAGTCTTAAATCCATCTCATCACCAGGTCCTAAGCTGAATTCCTTTGACACTCCCTGTCAGGAACAATAGGGAACAAATAAAATGAACTATAGTCCTGCAGGAATCATCAATATTGTACCCATTGTTAGCCACACCCAACCTGAGAGGCAACATGTCTAGATCAATAAGAATTACCAGGTCTGAGAACAGATTTCCGCAGGGGGAGGCAACGATAATGGGTGCTATTTCCATTATGTCCTTGAAAATACACAGCCAGTTTAATTTTAAATGTGCTATGAAAAGAGTGCCTAGTTCGGTTGAACCACATTAATGAACTAGAAAAATTCACAAGATACTGAATATAGCAACATATACCTATGTATAAATGTGTGTTTTTGCTATGATATAGCATATATAAAAGAGTTCTTTGGTTACATGAGCAAAAAGAATTGACCATCACATGTCAGGCAAATATAAAGAAAGGTAGATTAAGTGGTTCCTGAAATAAGGCAGAGAATCATCAAAGCTAGTACAGATTGGTATGATTTATTCACATGTCAGAAGGAAGTGTCATTTTTCCAATAAATATCTGTTTATCAATATCTTATGTCTGAATTTCTAGAGCAATTGCGTATATTGCAGAGATATAGAATTCCATCAAAAACTAACTGAAAAAAAAAAAGCCAACTGAGATTTTAACCTATAAAAAATGCAGATGAAACTGTTATTTGTTCTCCCTTCCCCCCCAATCTGGTTCCATTTCCTTTGAGGCACAGAGCTCAAGTATATTGTCTAACCTCCCTTGGTGAGTCCCATAATACTGAGTTCTTGCCATGTTGATATGGTTGGAAGCAATTTACACCACTGTCAGGTTTGCCTCCCAAATCTTCTTGACTACCTCCCTTCCCACCATTACCTTTTCAGCTAGGTGTGGGAATAAAGAAGAGGATACTTGTGCCCTAGAAAAAAGATAAATCAGCTGAAGGAAAAAAACCTGGTTCCCTGAATGACTGTGTGGGGCAAAGCCCCTCACCACTATATTGAGCTCTGAGATGAGCTGGGAAAAGCCAGCAAGGTTTGCTTCTTTTAACTAATGGGGTGTTTTTTTGTTTTTGTTTTTGTTTTGTTTTGTTTTGTTTTGTTTTTGTTTTAATTTATTTTCAGCTATTTTTGCACCACATTGCTCCATGCAATCCGTGCCCTCTCTAATACCCACCACCTGGTATCCCAACCTCCCACCCCCCTGCCACTTCAAACCCCTCAGATTGTTTTTCAGAGTCCATAGTCTCTCATGGTTCACCTCCACTTCCAATTTTCCCCAACTCCCTTCTCCTCTCTAACTCTCCATGTCCTCCATGCTATTTGTTATGTTCCACAAATAAGTGAAACCATATGATAATTGATTCTCTCTGCTTGACTTATTTCACTCAGCATAATCTCTTCCAGTCCTGTCCATGTTGCTACAAAAGTTGGGCATCCTTTCTGATGGAGGCATAATACTCCATCGTGTATATGGACCACATCTTCCTTATTCATTCATCCGTTGAAGGGCATCTTGGTTCTTTCCACAGTTTGGTGACCGTGGCCATTGCTGCTATAAACATTGGGGTACAGATGTCCCTTCTTTTCACTACATCTGTATCTTTGGGGTAAAATTAGAGAATAGATTCCATTTACTATAGCACCAAGAACCATAAGATACCTGGGAATAAACCTAACCAAAGAGGTAAAGGATCTGTATTCGAGGAACTACAGACACTCATGAAAGAAACTGAAGAAGACACAAAGAGATGGAAGACCATTCCATGCTCTTGGATCAGAAGAAAAAACATTGTTAAAATGTCTATACTGCCTAGAGCAATCTATACTTTTAATGCCATTCTGATCAAAATTCCACCGATATTCTTCAAAGAGCTGGAGCAAATAATCCAAAAATTTGTATGGAATTAGCAGAGACCCTGAGTTGCTAAGGAAATGTTGAAAAACAAAAATAAAACTGGGGGCATCGTGCTACCTGATTTCAAGCTTTACTACAAAGCTGTGATCACCAAGACAGCATGGTACTGGCATAAAAACAGACACATAGACCAGTGGAACAGCGTAGAGAGCCCAGATATGGACCCTCAACTCTATGGGCAAATAATCTTCGACAAAACAGGAAAAAATATAGTGGAAAAAAGACAGTCTCTTCAATAAATGGTGCTGGGAAAACTGGGCAGCTATATGTAGAAGAATGAAACTCGACCATTCTCTTACACCATACACAAAGATAAACTCAAAATGGATAAAAGACCTCAATGTGAGACAGGAATCCATCAGAATACTAGAGGAGAACATAGGCAGTAATCTCTTCGATATCAGCCACAGCAACTTCTTTCAAGATATGTCTCCAAAGGCAAAGGAAACTAAAGCGAAAATAAACTTTTGGGACTTCATCAAAATCAAAAGCTTCTGCACAGCAAAGGAAACAGTCAACAAAACAAAGAGGCAACCCATGGAATGGGAGAAGATATTTGCAAATGACAGATGATATCAAAAGGTTGATATCCAGGATCTATAAAGAACTCCTCAAACTCAACACACACAAAACAGACAATCATATCAAAAAATGGGCAGAAGACATGAACAGACACTTCTCCAATGAAGACATAAAAATGGCTATCAGACACATGAAAAAATGTTCATCATCACTAGCCCTCAGGAAGATTCAAATTAAAACCACATTGAGATATCACCTTACACCAGTTAGAATGGCCAAAATTAGCAAGACAGGAAACAACACGTGTTGGAGGGGATGTGGAGAAAGGGGAACCCTCTTACACTGTTGGTGGGAATGCAAGTTGGTGCAGCCACTTTGGAGAACAGTGTGGAGATTCCTCAAGAAATTAAAAATAGAACTTCCCTATGACCTTGCCATTGCACTACTGGGTATTTACCCCTAATAGGGTGTTTTAAAGTGATACTGTCAGTCCTAAAAAGGGCAAGATTATGAGTGTGATTGTGTGAAGGAGCATTTTAAGCTGATGCTATAGATAACTGCTCATAGGTAAATTGATCTCTAAAAATTCTGTGAGTAAAGCTTAGTGTCAAGGCAAGGGAGTGATATCAGTGAAGAAAAAGGACAGTTGTATGCTAGGATATAATAGCAGTAGTCACTATATGCTTAAAAAGATTTTTTCTTCTTTTATGAATGTGAATTATAATTTTCGTTGAGTAATTTGCTTACTCCCGAATATTTTCCTATTGATTTTGTTAGGCATTGATTTACCCTCAAATTTGGTTCACATTTAAAATTTTTTCCTCTTATTTTTAATGAAATTGAGTTGTTTGTTTATAAAATAGATGTGAGAAAGATTGACCATATTTTGTTACCTGAAAATTTAAGATTATACCAACTAAAAATGTAGATTTTTTCTTTTTAATTAAAATTTTTGTAGATAATTGTAGATTCACATGCAGCTATAAGAAATAATACAGCTAGATCCTTTGTATGCTTTGTCCAGTTTCTCCCAATGGTGACATTTTGTAAAACTATAGCACAGCATTCACAACTAGGATATTGATTCAATGACTCATTTCTTAAAGATTATTCATAATCCTTATTGCTGTTATTTAACTTCAAGAAATTATTTATGAAATAGCATCTCTCAATAGAGAAACATTTATATGAAGTTCTAGAGTTCCCCAGTATCACTTGTTTCCTTTTAATCATTTAAATTCAAGAACATTTAAATATAATACTCTTAAAATAAATGAATAAAAATAATTAAATAAATAATGCATTTTAAATCTCAGGCCATGGATGCATTATAGAGGGATCTGCATTAAGTAATCCTTGTGCAGTTTATAATTAGGTATGTTATATATCAGCATCAACTTTTATACTTATTGTAAAAACTATATAATATTTCCATTTTAGAATGCATGTATTTACATATTTTATCATTTTAAGAGATAAAGTAGAATATGTATTTGGCTTAAATATTCTTATAGGATGCTAAAATCTAGATGATAAGATGAACAGTTATAAATTGGTTTAGATATAAATTAAGGCAACAGAAGCATATGCTTGTAATTTGGTAGCTGTATTTTCCTGAAGTCCTACTGTATCAGGTTCACAAGCCCTTATCCATCCCCCATTTACTTGCTGCAAAAGCTACCTCATCTTTGTTATGCAGAAAGACACTGATTTATAAGAGCTGTATTTTCTAACCAGACAACTGTGGTGTCTACTTCTAATACATACAGTACAGAATGGCAGGTTAAATAAAGAGAAGATGCCCCCAAAAGTACACTCATTATTCTTTAGCCTGGGGGTACCATCCACTTATTAAATAGCAGATTTTGAGCTTTTGTGTGCTGTCTACACGTTAAGACTATCAAGTCAATGCTACTGTCAATTACCTTGCCAAATGTCATACTACTTTTGACAAATATCAATGTTGAATGCTGGAAAGTTCATTCAGTGCAACTCTAACTTTACTTCTTACTTAAGTTCTTTTGTCTAAAGAAGAACACTGAACCTATAGAATAGAATAAACCTTTCAAGTACAGGAAAGGAAAGGAAACAACAGAAACAAATAAAAGGACAACCATCAGGTGCAATCTTGTACCAAGTGTTCATTTTTTCCCTTAAAGAATGACAGTCATGCAAAGCAAAGTCAAGGAAGTTTAGACTGACAATTTTTTATGGAACAGTTTTAAATTTATACAGATAAAAAAAAAGCCCTATCTCCACGATTAGTCTATCTGGCTTGCTAAAGTTTTCTATATTTAAATTAATTTCTGAAAAGATAGTAGCTGAGTAGGTTAGGTTTCAATATATTTATTAAGCATTGTAAAATTTTATGTAAGTGTGATATGATTTATTCTCTCTGTGGCAGCGAGCCTCAGAAAATTTCCCCCGATTAAATGGACTTATGTATATATTTTTTCATTTTTTGCTTTTTCACCGTTTATTTCATGGATTTGAAATCAGTGTCACAATGTTAAAATATAATGTATCTTAAACACACTTGTTAATATTATAAGAAATGTATTATAATAAATGGTAAATTTGACTAACCTAAATCTAATAGATAAAAATAAATCTGTTTAATTCAACATAATCAAATCTTTTCCTTAGGGTACATTTTCCTTCAAATATTTAAGCTAATCTATGCACTAAGACGCTGAAAGTCTAAAGTAAAACAAACCTACAGAGAATTTCATGGTCATGTTTCCTTTCAGATAGAGCTTTGCTTTGCAAGAATGAGAATTTTTTTTTAACATAATATTGCTATGTCTCATTCAATTTATAATTAGGTGTAGGTTTTTTCCTGGAACTCAAAAACAATTTTTTAAGAAATAAAGCTATGTAATAAATATTTTCAACACTAGGACAGCTGGACCAAGTTTACTTTTGTATAGAACTGTATAGTATATTCAGTGATGATAAACTTATCTACTTTGTCCTTATAACTGAATGTTTATTTTTATAAAGGGAGTTGGTCACAACTTAGGATCAAAGTGAGGGAAACAGGTTTAAAAGAAGAGGACCAATACTGCATGCAACAAGACATACCATGCAGAAAACTAAGAAACAGATGAGTTTATGGTTAAGAATACATATATAAAATATATATAAAATCTAATAAAGACTTAAACATTTGCATATACTTACCAAAATCTTTCTATTTGTTTTTAGTGATTCAATATATTCTATTGTAAGTACCAAGGTTTATTAAAGTAGTCTGTTATGGTTGGATGTTTGCATTATTTGCATTTTTTCACTACTATGTGAATAATATGAGATACACCATGTAAGAAAAATACTGACTCATGTCCATGGTTTCTAGACATGAAATTGTCGGTTTAAATGTATACATTATTAGAACTTCTGCTAGTGCTCTCTAGAAAGCTGGTATTAATTTATCATTTCTATGGTCTGTTTTTAATTTTTCATCACAGGAAATTGTCAAACTTATGCATAAATAGAGAAAATAGTATAATGAGCCAGCATATACTTATCATTCACCTTCAACAATTATCAACAGGTAGCCAACTTTATTTATTGATTCTACCATTTGAGTCTCCCCCTACCTATTCCAGGGTATTTTGAAGTAAATCCCTAACATCACATCATTTACTCCATAAACATAAAAATATAAAAAGCGTATTTTTAAATGCTCAGAGAAAACTAAAAAGCACAAGACCAATAATTATATAAAAGATCACTCAAGAAGAATAAGAGATTCTAAAAACATTCATTCTTATAATACAAACAGAGACACTCTGTTAATTAAAGAAGAAAATAGGGAGAACATGTAAAGAAAACAATACAACAGCATAGTATAGTCATGAAGTCTATGTTTAAAAATATATGTGTAGAAAAAAAATAAAAGGACATTTAGTCAAAGGCAGAGAGAAAGGAAAGATTTGAACTTCTAAGAATATTCTCAAGTGGGCTAAAATCCAAAACATAATGAGAATTGGGATAAAAGCTAAGGGAGGGGAAAAAAAGACTTTTATAATCAAGTTTGCAATAAAGGAACAAAAAAGAGCTAGGTTCTGTTCTTGGCAGATGATGTCATGATGAACAAGAAAAAGTAATTGAGTAGATTTACAGCTTCTTTTTCTTTCTTTTTTTCTTCTACATTCTTTATTAATAGTAGTAATTCAATATAGAAATGAAAGAATAAAATCGGTACAAGGGAATTTTTTAGCTCAAGACAGACTGAGAGTAAGACTAAACCTTACACTGTAATAAGAGTTCATGTATTATATCCAAACATCCTATATCTACTAGATAAAGTCACAGAAACATCATAGTTAATATTTCAGGAATTTGTATGGGTTAATATTGGTTTCATAAGAGGTGAGACAGATGAACATTGGATCATTTTTCAAGCGGATAGTAACCACAATCTATAGTTGAATAACCATGCTATTAATACTTATAATTTCCTTGTGCTTGATAAACACATCATGCCAAAATAACTAATTTCCTTCAAAAAATGTTCTAAGCATTCTTGAGGATGTTGTAGATCCTTAGACAAACGTCCCTTAGTAAATTCGTGGATGAGAGGTTTTAAGAATGAAAGTGTTTTCTTAACCTGGGCCACCCTTCCTTAAAGAGAATTTAGTGGACTCACAACAACCTGCAGGCATTTCTGTCAGCCAAGACAAACTATTTTGTCCTCTTCTCTAGCCCACCATTTATTTTTTATTTTTTAAATTTCTTTTTCAGTGTTTCAGAATTCATTGTTTATGCACCAGACCCAGTGCTCCACAATACCCACCACCAGGCTCACCCACGCCCCACCCCCCCACCCCTCCCAAGCCCTCAGATTGTTTATTAGGATTTTGCATGGAGGTGTGGAAGCAAGTTTATTAGAATACACACAGCTGAGAGGAATAGCCAATTTCAATCTTTTCAAGATCAAAGAGAGCAAGATGAAATATATTAAAATTAAAATAAGATGGAGACCAAGCTTGACGATCCTCTCAGACAAAACCAGTTAAGCCACACAAGGAAAACACAGTCTAGCTTATTCCATGAACAAAAGTGAAGCTTAATTTAGGTAACTTCTTGCAAATACCTCTGATAACCATAAATGAAATTTAAGTCATTGTCCTAAAATGATATAAGATAATCACTTTTAAGTAATCCTCTGCTATCTGGTAATCCTCCTTCTAACAACCAATCATTGTAAAGATTAAATAACTTCTTTTTCACTTTTTAAGCCATCCTATAATGTAATGCTTCTGAGCTTCATAACAGTTTTGGGTTTAAAGTCTGTCCGTTTGCAAACCCTCTTGCTCAATAAAATATTCATATCAAGTAAAGCTGTCTGAATTTTCTTTTAACAAAAATAAAAAGCATAAATATAAACCTCTTCAAAAATCAATTATGAGAAACAGAAGAGCCTAGAATCAAATTAACAAGAATTTCCATTAAAAAACACACTTAAATACTTTAGCTGACAAGAAGCTCAATATAAGTCATCACTGTGTTGTGACTTCCAAAAAATATGACAGAATTTTTTAAATTGATGTATAATTGATATAGAATATTCCATTAGCTTCAGGTGTACAACATAGTGATTTGACATTTGTATACACTGCAAATGGTTACCACAATAGGTCTAGTCACCATCTGTCACCTTAAAAAGCTATTGATAGAATTCTAATACAAGTAAAATATGTTGTTCATAACAAGCAACATAATGATTAAGAGCTGTGGAGTTCAGTCAGAGAAAACTGGTATTAGTTCTGTCACCTCATGCAAGGTGCTTTGTTTCTTTGTGCCTCTCATGACTTTGTTTTGTCTTCATGTCTTCAAGCTCCATGTCTTCTGGCTCCTGCTTAATTCTGAATCACCCACTGACCTTGTTGAGTCTTTTCCAGAATGGTTTGCTTTCGCTAAATATTCCAAGCTCATCTCACTTTGGGCCCATTTACTCTACTTTTTCCCTAAGTCACAGAACTAGTAAATAGCATTCAAATCCAGAGTCTGCTTTTGAATCTAGCAAGTTTGTCTCTAGAGACAAAACCCTTGGCCATTATGCCATAGGAGCTCACTGTAGGTGCTAGTTGCCACTTTGTCGGATGACTAAATATAAAATTTGAACAAAATAGTACATTAAAAAGTATGCATTTCAAATATCTTAGCCAGTGCATGGCATATAACAAACGTGCAATAAATGTTCATAACAATAACATGTTTATGATTATTCAGCATTGGTAAGACATTTTTGGAATATGATATTCAGTTCTGTTTAAGAATTACTAGATTTAGTAGAGCATATCTGCTGAAGAGTGTCTCAAATGATGAAAGTTCTAGAAATTATGTCATTTGATAAAAGGCTTGTGAGCTTGGGAATTTCAGGCTGGTGAGAAGTCTTAATGTAGGCTTCTAACGTAGGCTTCATATTCTTCAAATGTCGGAACGCCCCAGAGGGCAGAAAAAAGACGTGAACACAAGTTATAAGGAACTTTATTTTCAATACCTCATAAGAATGAACTTTCTCATAAATATTGATGATCAAAGTGTCCTGGGCAGCCTTTTTAAGTAGTGATCTCTGTAAAATCCAAGTATAAGCTTAATATTAGCAAAAGCTATCTGAAATTCCGCTCTAAGAACATCTACTTTTATAGCCTTTGCCTTAGATCTATCAGATAGTGAAAGTACTTTGCTATCACAGGAGTATTTGTATCTTTTCTTTATAAAATGTACAGAAATCTTTTTAGAGTTCCAAACCTTAGAAAGAGCCAGGGAAATAAAGGATGAGTGAAGAAAGGAGCTAGCAGGTGAGGTATTTTCTCATTGTATCTTCACAACAGTCTATGAGGTAGGTGTTATTCTGATTTAATGCACAAGGTTCAGGGAATTGAATAATTTATTAAGTGGGTTGCAGAGCAAGTAAAGGTGGGTATGTAGTTTGACCACAGGTCAGTCTGATTTGAAACTTGTACTCGTTCTACCACATTGCATTATTAATATTATTTTTCCAGGAGGAATAACAAAATAAAATCCCTCATAGTCTTTACTTAAAACTGAAGTAGGTCTAACAATAGGTTGACACCTTTTGGTTTCCCTAATTACATTAATTTGTTTGGCAGAAAGTCTCCCTCCCCCATATGAACAAGAACATTAATTCAGTGTGAGAAAACACTCCTTTGAATGAATAAGATTCTGGGGAGCACACATGAAAATCCCTACTTGTGGATGTACTTACTCTAAACTTTCTCCCCAATGTGGAAATCTGACCAATGGGCACTGAACACTGATTTTTTAAAAGTCTGGTAGCTTAAATTTGAATGTAATTTTTGAACAATTCCTTTACTGATTTAGCATATAGCATATGAAGTATGACATATGAAATGCAATGATTATGTTTCAAACATGTAACCTCAGTAAATGTTTGAAATATGAAGGCTAGTGTGAAAATGTGTTTTAACAATGTCAGTGATAATGGTTACTTCTCTTCATGTATTCTTACATGCTTTATAATTATAAATTCTTGTTCTTTTATCTGGGAATGTTTTTTGCTTATGGTTATTGTGCTAATTTTCTCAAATTTGATTCTTTTCATCATGATCGTGTTCTTTAGTGTAAGTAAAAACTAGTACAACTTCTCTTTTCTATTGGTTCAGTTCTCTACCCTTTTCCCCCTTAATAAAAATACCGTGATGTTGATTTGGCATGTTTCGGTGACACTATAGCTCAGCTGTTCTCCAAGATGACCAACTGTATTTGATCAAGAAAGAGAAAAAAACAGATTTTTAATATTGTGTTGTTTAATCTATTGATTTTTGGTTGATCTTTTATTTGACAAGAAAGCTATTTTAAAAGTTCATATGAATTTCAAGGGACTTGGCATATCATATTTATAATAACTCCTACCTAGACTTTGTGAAAAAATATTTTGCTCTTTTTACTACCCTAAATCAAGAAATCAAGGTCACAATCCAGATCTGGTACTTTAATGATGTGACTCACTGTCAAGCATAACAAAGATTAATCAGAAAATAAATGAAGGCCATGTTTCAATACATTAGTTCTATTATATTTGTCTAAAGGAATACTAGCAATGAGGTAGAATATTTGCTACAAAATGGACATACTGTGAGTTTGGAAATGGGCTTTAGTGCATTATTAGAATTGAATAGTTTTGCTTTTTTAAAAAATATGGCTGTGACAAGGACAGTCAATCCTATTGAGAACTGTGTTATATAAGGACATGGAATTGTTCTTGTTATGGCTTTGATTATTTTACATACTATTACTCTTTTATCTTTATTGAGGATTGTTCTCAAGTAGCTCAAAATATTGCCACATATAATATCTCTTCCATAACAAATTTGCCCTTGGCACAAAGGAACTTCTTTCTCTGATTTTTAACTCACATATGAGAAACTGAGGTTTTAAAAATGTAAAGAACCTTGCTCAAGGTCAGGAAGGAAATTTACCACTAGAACTGGGAATCAACCTCACATGATATGGTTCCCTGTCCAGTGCTATTTCCATCCAAGTGCCTCCATTTTAAAACATTTACTAATGTGTACTTCTTGTAGGTCAGTTCACTTTTTGAATAACTCATTCTTTTCTTTAAAAAGTTTCTGCTATACTAGTGTTGCCAAGTCTTGAAATTACCAACAATTTTCAAAATGATCCTCAAAATAAATTCAGTAGTCTCTTTATATTTAGAAAGAATATTATTGTGCTAGTTAAAGGTTCAGTTTTGGCATTCCAGATAGTTCTACTATGGCTGTTTAAAAGACTAAGCCCTCAGAATTCAAGAGGCCAAAGGGGGTGGGTGGGGAATGGGGCTCCAAGGTGCTACTGCGTGGGTTTCAAGTTCAGCTTTAGTACTTTCTGGCTATGTGACTTTGGGCAAGTCATATGGCTGTTCTGAAGTTCACTCTTATGACTGGGTGACAGACGTGCTTAATTCATTAGAGTCTTTGAATATCATGAAGGTAATACATTGATAACATTTAGCATGTGGTCTGAAACAGAGTAAATACAAAAGAAGGGGAGTCCTCACTCTGTTACATTCACCTTAGGTACATCTCACTACAAGTGTATATTTCAGAGCAACGTACTATAAACTATAGTTTATAGTTTCAGAGCAAAAGTCATTCTATAAACACTATCATTTGATGAAAGAAAATCATTTAAAAAATCCAATTAATTTTTGAAAATTGGTCAAAATTTATTGGATAAATGCAGCACCAAGTTAAAAATACTTTTGGGTATATAAATGGGGAATATTAAACTTTTTAGAAACTTGAAACCTCAGGATCTTGGATGAAAGCAGGTAGATTATGCTCCTGCTCCCCATCAAAAATGTGTATAATAGCATTGACCTAAAATAGGAATTCCTAATCTACTGTAGGAGTTCCATTTACTTTAAAAACAATAACAAACCCTCTAAAATGCTGAACATATAAAATAGGATATAACAAGCAAGAATAATATTAATTTTCTCTATTGATTCTAGATGCTGAATTTTGAGAACTGGGTTGTCTTGCTAATAGCAGTTTAGCTGTGTGCCATGGCAAAGCCCTGTGTCTCTCACTTCTTTTAGGATCTGTTGAAAGCAGAACTAGGAAGACCCTTGGAAACATGATTTTTGAATTCATTTTTTTCTTATTAGGAATATTCATTCTCTAGTTTTTTCCTGTAATATATCTGAGAGGAGACAATTATTTTGGCCAGCCAGAACATCAAACAACAGCCAGAATCTCAAGACTGTTTTGAGTATATTAACAATACTCTTTATAGAATATAACAAAACTAAATAGAAAAGCGAGGAAGATGATTGTCAATATGGTCCTCTAATTGTATTCTAATAGAAAAGCCAGGTCATGACTCCATTGCAACCTTAGATCACAAAGCACTCCTAACTTTGTAAATTCTGTTTACCCTATGTATATCCTATTATGTAGGAATAATTATCCCCATTTTACAGATTAGAAAAAAGATATACAGAGCACTTTTATAACTTCTCTAAATAAGGCCTAGATTTTGTTATTTTGAATTTTTGCAGGGGTCCACTTTCAGTACACCGCACTAACTGCATCACTAGAAATAAAACACATAATGCACAGCGTCCTCCTTGGTTGTCTTTGCTGCAACTCCTCTAGCTAGTCTGGAAACACTGAAATCATCTGATTCACTTCTAGGCCCTCTGCATTCTTTCCTTGGGGCATGTCATCCACATCTGTGCTTTAAATACTCCTCTAGTATGATAATTCCCAAATTCATCTCACCTGCCCAAAACTTGGGATCTCGACTTGTCTATCTAACTGCTACTTCTACACTTGGAGCTCTGGTCAGCATCTCAAACAACTCAACAGAGGTCTTAATTCGCCCCTCTACATCTGTTTGTTTCCCCTTCCCCCCACCATGTCCATATCTACAGTAATCCTTGATTTCTCCACTTTTCTTCACTTATCACATCTGATTCACTATTAAGGCTTAGCTTACTTCTATCTCCAAAAATCCTGAATAAAATATTCTGAATATGAGAATTCATGTCTTTTTTCAGTTCGAAATTCTTCTTTTTTTTTTTTTTAAAGATTTTATTTATTTATTTGACAGAGAGAAATCACAAGTAGACGGAGAGGCAGGCAGAGAGAGAGAGAGGGAAGCAGGCTCCCTGCTGAGCAGAGAGCCCGATGCGGGCCTCGATCCCAGGACCCTGAGATCATGACCTGAGCCGAAGGCAGCGGCTTAACCCACTGAGCCACCCAGGCGCCCTCAGTTTGAAATTCTTAATTGTATTTCTTCAGATACTACTGTGCAGTTTTTTGTCTTTTAAAAACACCATTATTTTACATTGTCTTTTGAACTTTTGTTCTCATTTAAAATTTTTGTGTTGTTAATTCTGTTTTTTGTCACAGCCGATACTTACTCATATTGAATTTTTTTTGTGTGTATTTTTTTTTTCATTGTAAGCCCCTCTGTTTCTTTTTTGAAAAAAAAAGTTAAAGGAATAACATCTTAGCATAAGTCTACTTGTATGTAATTGTTGGCTCAATTAATAGTTATTTATGTATATAATTGTGTAGCTACCATCTAGATATATAACTGTATCTAGTTTTACATATAACTTGCATGTAATTTACATAGATAGGTAAACATGTATATTTGCATGTAATTTACAGAGATATGTAAGCACTCCATGATACCTTATTTCAGGCTACCAAAGGGACAACATTGAACATATTCCTGGGAGAAGATGTGCAGAGCCGTTCCAGCAACAATTAGGAAACTATCCAACTTTCTTTGAATAGCATTCAAATTCCTTACTATGACTTGCCCCCTGCCTACTTCTCCAACTTTATCATGTTCCACTTTGCCATCACTTACTCACATTACAGCCACATTGGCCTCCTTCCTATCCCTGGCATAGGACAAACCCTCCCCTATCTCTCGACCTCCCCGTCTCCAAATGTGCTTACCTCTCTGGCCCAGTTCTTCCGCTGGCTGCTCATTCCTGTCCTCCAAAATTCAGCTGTAGAATGTCACATACTCAGAAAGGCTTTTCCCTAGCCATCCAACCTAGACTGGCTTCTCCCAGTCTTAGCTTAAATTTCTATTTCCTTCTCACACAGCATTTAAGAAATCTAATTAACTTTTGACTGGAATTGCCATTAGGCTATTTTCATTGTCTAGCAAATTATTTACTATCTGCCTCTGCACTAGAGGTTAGGCTCCATGAATGCAGAGCCTTGATATTTTATTTATCACTGTATCCCAGGGTCTGGCTCAGAGCCTGACACAGAGAAGGTGCTTAGTGAATGTGTTGAGCAAATGTATGGCTGGATGGTATAGTTATCTATCAAGGAGTGAGTGAGTGATTAACTCTTCTAGGGAGTGCACTTTCTGAATGATATAAGATGGAAGTCTACCAATTTAGGTATGAAACTGAATACATTATAAGAATCTGGCAGTTCCCCTCAGTCCCTACCCCAAGTGGTGGCATTAGAGTGTTCTGGGGTCAGATAACCATGAGTTTAAATGCCAGATCTGACATTTAACCTCTCTGGGTCTAAGACTTTCTTGATTTTAAAAAAGGAAATAATGTTCTGGACTAAAATATCAGATTACAAGTAATTGATAATTGCTATTATTATCATCAAGATGTATAATCGATGGTGACCAGAATATATTATAAATACACATCACTTCCCACATTTGGTTTTATGCTTGTATATTTCAGTGTCTACTCCTATTTTAAGTTTTCACAAATTATTTCTCAAAGAGCTCAAAAAGTTCCATATCATCTTCTATACATCCTACAAAATTTGAGAACAAGCATAATGAGTTTATTTTTACTGATGAGGAAACGAAAACAGAAATGCTAGGTTCCCAACAGACACAAAACAAATCACTGGGTGAGCTGGTCTTAGAACTCAGGCGATCTATTCTCTAACTTCATGTGTTTTACTCTGAAGTGTGTCTAACACAAAAACTATCACAATAGCATTTGGTGTAACATGGTGGGTATGTAAAAATAATAAACCAGAACTTAGATATGTAGAAGTCAGTAGATGAAAGTACTAATGCTAATGGCTAAAGAACTTAAAAGACCAGCTTATAGTTTTTACATTGGTTTGTTTCCTTGGTTTGGTTCTTGTTATGGCATGTATGTAGCCTGTTCTGGTAACAAAATCAAGTTGGTTTCAAGGTCACCCAGTAACATGTCAGTCCAGAAGCTGAGACTTCTGGATGCTTCACTGTCCTAACTTCCTCATCTCCCTGTAGTCCACAAGGTGCTGCCCCATTTTCTCTCCCCCTTCCACTCCTACTCTCCCACTCTCTTGCTTTAGCTCTCCCTCTCCTTCCCAGTCCTTCTGATATTCTCACAGGTTGAAGTTACTGTCTACTGAGACATTAATACATTCTATTTTATTGTCAACTGGCTGAAACTGAATAAACAAATATTTCTAGCAATTTTATTTCCACTCACTCATGCTGACAACCTAGTTTATACTGGTATCTAGGATAATATATTTTTCCTCTTGTTTCTTCAGGGCTTTGTGTATAATGTGTTAATGCATAACAATCAGTGAGAAATAACTGAAAAATACTTCCAATGTTTACCAACTATCTAAAGTTATCTGCCTCTGTTGACATCTTAGAAAAATTTATTAAAAAAATTCAGGGTTTTTTTTAAACTATCTTTATTAAGTTTGGCAATGGAATATTCAGGTTTATTTTGTTTTCTTCTCTTCTTCCTCTCCCCTTATACCACAGGCTACAGATATCACTTTGCTCCTCAACTCTGAATTGAAAAGCTTAGAATCACAGATATATACCATCCAAATACAATTTGAGCCTTAGGAAATGTTGGTAGCAAAAGTAGCATGTTTTTTATTTCATCAAAGTATTATTTCTTCTGTTCAGTTTTCAGAAGAGACTCTGGAGAAGGGATGCAGTGACTGTCAGGAAACTGCTATGAGGAGACCACCTGAGTTTTGGTGAATATTCAGTATTAAAGCTTGAAGATCATTATAGAAATGAGGGTGCAACACTTCCAAAGGGTTGTTTGGAAATCTGTGGGAAGGCACAAAGGACCTCTAAGCTTCTGTGGCCATGCAAGCCTGGCATCAGGAAGCTAGATGGCCAAGACCAAAGCTCCTAGGAAAGGAGAAGATGCTGGGCAGAGAAGGATTTCATTTAAGCCAGAAAGAGGACACTGGTTATAAAGGAAGAAGGAAGGGCTTTTCTGCTTTCTTATTGCTTTGAAAATGAACATGGAGTTGTGGGATAGCCCAAGCTCCTCCAGTGCTCTGAGCATTCCAGCCAGGCCCACCTCCTCCCTGTCATTGGCAATGCCTCCAACCTTCATTCTTCTTTCAGTACTTTCTCTGGCGAAAGTGGAACCAGAAGAAATCATAGCTCCCCATAACTTATTGAATTCATAAGTTCACCCACTCCCTTCTTCTCTTTCCATTTCCAGTGGAAAAAGGTAGAAACAACAGGATTGAACTTTCTTATTCTATTGTATGTGTATATTGCAAATTTGTGGTTTAATACTGGCAACTAAGACTATATATTTTATCAACACTATCAGAATTGGAGACTATTTGTTGGAGTTATTGCTAGCTCCAGTAATTTCCCCCACATTTGCTCTGTCTCTTAGCAGAATCCAAGAGAAGAATTATTGACACAAGAGAAAAGCCTTCTCTTTGCTGGGGTTCAGTTCTGATGAGTCATCAAAGTCTGAATCCAAGGTATTACAATATTTCACTCAATAAATATTTATTGAGTGCTGCTAGGTATTATTCCAGGTACTTGAAACAGAGCAATGAATACAATGGAGGAGATAGACAAGGTCCCGAGTCCCCACCCCATACTCATGAGAGGAGACAGACAGTCTGAAGTTAATATAAAAATAAGTTAACTTTAATAGTTGTAAGTGAATTGAAGAAAAGTAAAGAAGATTAAGGAAGAGGTTGGGACCCAGGTTTGGCAGGATGGAGGAAACATCTGAGCTTGAACAGCAAGTTGGCATAATATGGGAGGCATTCTACTGGCTCAATTTAGGAAAGTGTAATATTCTTAAAAATTTCCTATGAAACGGTCGTTTAAAGTCCCCCATATCTATTGTACACAATGTTTTTGCAATGTAGAAGTCAGGATCATGGGAGAGCCCAAGTTAAGGACAATTTTGAGTCGTGTTATTTTATGATTTAGTACTGCTAGTATCATGAAGTGAACCATTAATTAATTTTTTGAAAGTTAATATTTAAAAGTCTTGTCTTTTGGTCCGTAAGATAGTTAAGTGTGTTACACACACCATATAGCAACTCCAGAACAGCATTACTTGGAAACTTTCCTGACAGCAGCATTAGAAAAATGAGAGATGTAGTTCCTAAGACTGGCCCAGCAAGACGGCGTGGGGTGTAAATGCCATGAAGATCTGTGAATAACTACAGAATGTTTGAGAAAATACTGGATAAAGCAGAATCATGATAGAGAGTGAAGTCTTATTCTCTTACTTGAGTTTTTTTTTTTTTTTTTTTCCATTTCCTGAGAAAGGGGAACCAACCACAGCTTGCATTTAAAGAAATTAAAAATCCCAAGTCACTTAACTCTCTCTTTCTCCATGAACAGGGTGGAATGCACTTGTACCTTGAGAGCACTGGGTCCTTATAACTTAAAGTCTGTCTCAGGGGTGTTTTGCTGGGAATCATTACAGTCATGTTGTTAACCTCTATAATTCTATAGTTCTCAAGAAAATTTCTGAATGATTTAAACAAAAGCCACACCGACACTGTGGGATTTAGTGTCTTTGTGTACTAAATGCCTTTTGGGGAAAGGTCTCTGGGATTTCATTGTCTTCCATCTGCCTTTTAAAATCTAATATACTTCTATTTCACTGAGTTAAGCTAAGTTTCCTCCATGGTACTTCTCAATGACATTTCCTTGAATTAGGTAAACGCATCCCTTTTCTCTGTCGGGCCATCATGTTCCCTTCACTTGGGCTTTGGGAACTTTAAATGATGTTAGGAACAGCATGTTTATATCCTCTCGATGTAACTGTAAATGGCAATAGAGAAATTTAGTGGTAAATATGCTAATAAGTTTATGGCTCAAGGCCTCACTTTCTTTACCAATGAAATGCAGAAGTAGACACTTAAACTGAAAATTTTGCAGTTCGGTGAAAGGCAAAGTTATAAGTTACTTATAAAAACAGAATTCACACAAAAGGTCCTAAAGCAAGTATGGATGTTGCTGTTTTGTTGGGGTGTGCGGGAGACAGCTGCAGCCGGACTTCCCTCTCGACTAACTGGATGGCTTCCATTTTTCAGCTGTAAGTTATGAAGTCTTCTGTCCTAAGGCTTTCCTTCTGGAAGGTAAAATTTAATCTCTACATCTCTTCCTTTCCTTACCATGTTCTAGATATTATGCCGTAGTTTTAACCCTATTTTTCCAATGGACCAAGTTCAATACTATGTGAGGCCTTTCACACCTGTTTTTTGTTTTGTTTTGTTTTGTTTGTTCTTTTCTATTTCCGCCTGGAGAGCTCTTTCTTTTCTCTCTTCTTATGCCTGGCTGTTTCTCAAAGCTTCCAATCAGCTTCTTAGTTCCTAACTTTTAGTTATGAGCCACCATTCAAATTTTACTAGATAGTGAAAGAAAGTTTCTGATGTGGAGTGTGACTAAAAGTCAAAAGCAAAACGCTACTTGAAAGAAACAATGTGTACATGGAAAAAATGTTAAAAATAAACTAGAAAAACAGTGATAATAACAAAATAATTATCTTTATATATTTAAAGAATTATGAGTTACTTTAATAATGAACTATTGGATACTATTGAAAATGCAATGATGAGAGAACAAAAAAGAACTGTGGAAGTTAAAAAATGTAATAGCAGACATGAAAACTAGGAATTTAGGAAGTACAGAAAATCTTCAAGAAAAAGAGCACACAAAGACTGAATAAATAAATAAATATGAATATTAGGAATTCTGGGAAAAAATAAAAACATAGAAAATGAAAGCAAGGAATTCATCTCAAAAATAACTACAGAACTCTCAGAACTGAAGAACACAAACTTGAGGATTGAAAGGGCTTATCATGTCACCAGCACATAAGCTAGAAATGGACACATGATAATAAAATTTCAGAACATGGGTGATCAAAAAATGATACCACAAACTTCCAGAGCAAAGAAAGAGACCATATATAAAGAACCAAGAGTCAGATGTGTTTCAGCTTTCTCAACAGAAATATGAGATGATACAGAAGAATGGATTAAAAATTCTGAAGGAAAAGGATTCTTCTAACCAGTCTGCAGAACAGGCATAAATGGCATAAAGATGTGTTTGCATATGCAGGTCTCAACATCAGCCAAAGAAGAGAGAAAACCAAGGAAGAATATGAAGTAAAGGTAATAAGAGACCTAATGCTGGCTGGGGTCAAAGAGAAGAATGATGAAAATTTTGTGAAAACATCTTTTACCAAATTGGTAGAAACAAATAGCATACTAGACACATTTAAACATCTTAAAAGAAGACTTAAACAGTTGGGGATAATTTTGAGGTTGAATAAGTGTTAAGTACACTAGAAATCAGACATATGAAAAATTGAGATAATTATTGAGTTCAGGGAGACAAAAGGTAAAAGAAAGGAAAAATAATTATAATTTTGTTAAGTGGATTAGCTCTGAACACAAATACCCAATATATTGTTATGAATAAACTACAATAAGAAGTTGGGTAGATGGAAAAGTTGTAAGTATACATGGCAGGAGCAGTGGAGAGGAATAAACTAAGATCTTATCTCCCACAGTCAGAAATAATAAAGCCTAAAAGAGAAATCTCAAAATTCATCTATGATATTTTAAAGAAAGTATTCTGGAGTAATTTTAGAATTGTAAAAAAGTTGCAAAAGTAGTATAGCACACTCCTATTGACTTTAATGTTAACATCTTGTGGTACATTTGTCAAAACTAAGAAACCATCATGGGTACATTTCTATTAACTAAATCCCAGATTTTATTCAGATTTTACCAGTTTTTCCATTAAAGTCTATTTTTACCCCCTGCTCCAAGACCTCATCCTAGATACTACATTGCACTTAGTTGTCAACATTCTTTAGTTTCCTCTGGACTGTGATCATTTATTTATGTTTTCTTGTTTTTGTTTATTTTTTTAAATTTTTTATTTTTTGTAAACATATATTTTTATCCCCAGGGGTACAGGTCTGTGAATCGCCAGGTTTACACACTTCCCAGCACTCACCAAAGCATATAACCTCCCCAATGTCCATAACCCCACCCCCCTTCTCCCAACCCCCCTCCCCCCAGCAACCTTCAGTTTGTTTTGTGAGATTAAGAGTCACTTATGGTTTGTCTCCCTCCCAATCCCATCTTGTTTCATTGATTCTTCTCCTACCCCCTTAAGCCCCCCTGTTCCTCATATCAGGGAGATCATATGATAGTTGTCTTTCTCTGCTTGACTTATTTCGCTAAGCATGATACTTGTTTTTTAAGATCTTAACAGTTTTAAGTATTGCTGGTCAGGTATTTTGAAGTATGTATTTCAATTTTGGTTCATCTGATGTGTTTTCTCCTTATTAGACTGGGACCATGGGTTTTTAGAAAGAACACCATGGTGGTGGAATACCCTTTGTATCACATTATATTGGGGGGTACATGGTATCCAGATGACATTCCTGATCACTTGTTTATGGTAATATTTATCAGATTTCTCACTATTTTTCTTGATCCACACACTTCTCTTTGGAAACTAGACACTAAGTCTAGCACATACTCAATGGGGAGTGGGGGAGAATAAAGCTGTAGGGAGGTAGCACCTATATATATTATCCAGAATTCTCGTGTAATGAAGGTTTGTTTCTTCTCCCCTTTCAGTTGTTTATACACTGATTTATATGATTATGGACTGTACATTTATTTTATAGTTTGAGTTTTATCCAATACTATGTTATCAATTTTGTTTCTTAAATCGTTCCAGCTTGGGCACTTGGAAGATGTTTCAGGTTGGCTCCTGTGTCCCTTTGACATACCCTGTCTCCTTTTGTGTTTTGGCACCTCTTTACTTTTTGGCATTTTACAGATTGATCTTCTATTTTCCCTGCCCCAGCTTTAAAATCAGCCATTTGTCTAAGGATCTCTGGATCTTTTTATTGAAGAACTGTATTATAAACTGAGATTTGGGTCTATAATTAAGAAGTAAAGAAATAAAAGCTTCAGAAAGACAAAGTATAGTAATGAAATAAACTTGAAGTTTAACAAAAATATCAGTTTATACAATTTCATGTTGGATAAATATTTTAGTATAAAAAATCCTTTAAGTAACCTTACCTAGGAATGATCAATATGTAAAATTTGTTTAATGACTGTGTTATGGAGAGAAAAATGAGATGAAAGAAGAATAAGAGGAGAAAGTAAGTAAATTCTGATATAACCAATGGTGGAAACAATGGGGTAAATAGTATTAAAAGATAATTTTTATGGGCTTGTCCTGCATCGTGCTTGGTCAACAAATAATGAGGATTAAAATTTTCTAATATGGATGACAAAACTAATGTAAAACAAGATGCAATAGTGACAAGAGGCATCAATTCTCCAGATACATTTTTGCAAATTCCATTCAACCAAATATAATTTGTGAATGAAATCTTGACTTGCTTTTTAGCCAGTTTTATCTCACAGAAACCAAGTAAATAATGAGGAAGGCTGTTACGTAAGATTTAATTTTTAAAGTATTAAAATAAAAATGAATTATATTTTCTTTTGTCAATTCACATAGAACTTAATCTGTGCCTTTCTTTGGTTGTAATTATCACTTTTCACAATGAATCACAGGCTTTTGTTTATGACTTGTCTTACCAGGAGCTAAAGTTCCTCGTAAATATAATCTATGTCTTACTTAATATATTTCTCAAAAGCCTGCCCAATTCAAGGCATATAATCGAACTAAATAAACACCAAATAAAAGCATAAATTAATAAGTCAAGAGATTATTATTTGGTGAGATGGAAATCACAGGAAGCTTATAGAATAAATTGTTGCTTTTGGTAATTTCTTAATGACTATGGAAAGATATATTAGGATGAGTTATTTAAACATTTCAGTTTTTAGAAGAGCATTTTTTTAAAAGATTTTATTTATTTATTTAAGAGAGAGAGAGAAATCAAAAGTAGGTAGAGAGGCAGGCAGAGGGAAAGGGGGAAGCAGGATCCCTGCCAGGCAGAGAGCACAATGTGGGGCTCGATCCCAGGACCTTGAGATCATGACCTGAGCTGAAGGCAGAGGCTTTAACCTACTGAGCCACCTAGGTGCCCCATAAATAAAATCTTTTAAAGATTAAAAAAATAAAAAGCATTAATATGATTCATGGGCAATATTTTGGGGCCGAAATGTTTCATTTCTAGATACTTAGGAAAGATAGTGGTAATTATGGGGAGCATCTCGTGTCCATTAAGAATAAGTCATGAAAAATTAATATCATTTTATTAGTAACAGGACTATTAGACTAGAAGTTATAGAGAATATAGTAGTATCCATGTATAAATTTTAATATATAACATAAATATACATAAATTCAACACTGTTTTAAATTATTTTTGTCAATAAGAATAATGTATCCTGGATAATAAGATGGAATAGGTATTAAAATAAATTAAGCATTTTATACAAAATGTTACTATTTTATGCATTCATGTCCACCTTAGGATTTTACTGGTCTCATATTTAATCTTATTCTCAAATTCAATTTTCTTTTAAGGGCTTTAATGAATATTTGTTAGCTTTACTTCACTAATTTGCATATAACTAACGCTGGAGAGAACAGAAAAAACTAAGGAGCAATTTTAGAGATATAAATCTATATACATTTTCTTTGGAGGAACTGGGTGAATAAACAATCCTATTAAGATCTAAGCATTTGAGTCTGTACTAGCTTAGTCCATGCTAACTTTGTGGTGTGGTTTTCAAGGTATACCAATACATGTCTGAATTGGTCAGACCAATGTACTGAAAGTATTGTGTTTAGTTTTGGTAATAATAATTTAAGAAAGACATTGAACAAAATTACTATTCAGAATACAACTATTCAAAGTAAATTTTCAGAAAAACATGGCATCTAAGAAACAATGAAAGAAATGCTTACTTTAGAAAGTAACAATTCAAAGTTGATGTTAAATATTTGAATGGTTTATGCTTGTTTAAAGGGCAACCAGAAGCTGTGCGTGGATGATATAGGGAGACAGATTTTGGCATAGTGTGAGAACGGCTTTTAATAACTTGATTGTTAAAAAATGAAATGAGTAGGTTTGTAAGACTGGGAAAACAGGTTTCTACACATCAGGGGACGTTAGAATCAATCACTCCTGAGGCCCTTCCTGGTTCTAATGCTCTTTGATTCACTAGTCAATCAATAAGTAGTTTTGAAAAGCCTTCTAAATCACATTTTATAGTTACCCTTCTATAAATCCTAAATAGAAGGCAGGCCTAATCACAGAACCAAACACCCAACAAAACTGTGATGCACTCAACATTTTCCACTGGCAGTGGTTTCTATAAGCCCACTTTCATTTACCATATCTCTTGGCTTTTTTGTCTAGATCCTTTAACCTGTTTTCCTTGGTCCATATCTTAACATTTAAAAAAAATATGTTTCTTTGAAAAATGGCAATATGGGCTGGGAGTAAATATGTTCTTTTAGACACCCAGCTTATTGGCCTGGGTGAGAAGGCTTTGTTTTCAAGACCTTGTTGCCTACAACCATCTGGGGTTTACTGCTGGGCTGATTTTAGATTGAAATGGGATCATATTGACTCAGATACTTGACAACCGACTAGATAACCTGATAAATAGTTCTATAATATTCCAGAGGTACACAGGCTGCCCAGCAAAGTTCTCATTGAATATGAGATTTAATAAAATAAAGTATCTATTGGAGATACTATTTTATTAGAAAACATATTGGTTAAAGAAAGATAGGTTAAGAAAACAAACAAATGACAATTATACATAAAATTAACATCCCCTCACAAATGACCTAAGTAACGATTTCTTAAGTGTGGTAACTGTTATAAATGAGTAATGAAGTGGTGGCTGGGAAAAAAAAAATAGTACCACTTTCTCAGTACTGTATATTTTGAATTCTAAAATTTAAAGACAGACAATTTGATATAATTACAATGTTTTGCCCAATAATTTTTCATTATATAAAAAGTAAATCATACAAGCTATTTGTTTTTGACCAATTCAATTTTATTTGATAATTTTCAGTATCTTTTAGGTGCAAAAAAGTATTTATTCAACAAGTACTTATTGAGAACCTTCTGTTTGAGGCACTATCTAGGTTCTTGGGATACATCAGTGAACAAAAAGGACAAAAGATTCTTGCCTTCATAAAGCTTTCATTTAGTACCAGGAAACAGCTAATCAATAAAATATGTAAGTAAATTATTAATTAAAAAGTTATGTAGGCTATGGTGAAAAAATAAAGCAGTGAAGGAGTATACGAAATGCCAAAGTATAAGGGGTATTGCATTTTTTTTTAAAGTTTTTTTTTTTTTTAAAGATTTTATTTATTTATTTGACAGAGAGAGATCACAAGTAGGCAGAGAGGCAGGCAGAGAGAGAGGGGGAAGCAGGCTCCCTGCTGAGCAGAGAGCCCGATGCGGGCCTCGATCCCAGGACCCTGAGATCATGACCTGAGCCGAAGGCAGCGGCTTAACCCACTGAGCCACCCAGGCACCCAGGGTATTGCATTTTTAAAAAATGGTTAGGGAAGGTCTCAGTGAGAAGGCGATTCCCTTCAAAATTGGTAACGAAATAAATCTCAAAGCTCTGGAGGTGGGGTGGGAGCTATGGAAGACCAATCCGGGAAGAGAATTCGTCTGGTGAAAAGCTTTTAGAGGGGGTTGTGCTTGGCATGCTTAAGAAAAAGCAAAGAGATCAGATGAACCAGTCATCAGAAAGATAACAAAATGGAAAGGCACAAATCATGTTCCACGCTGTAGGCCAATGTAAGAATTTTGGCTCTTGCCTTGAATGAGATGGGGAGTCACTGGACAGTTTTGAATAAAAGAATAACAGGTTCATTTAGAATGCTCTATTGAAAATAGACTGTGGCAGACTAAAGAAGCCGGGAGATCAGGTAGGAAGCCATTACAACAATCCAGGAAAGAGATCACGGTAATGTGGATTAGAGTAATAGCAGCAGAGATGGTGAGAAGTTGTATGTGTTCTTAAATAAAGAGCCAGTAGGATTTACTGATTACCAGACATAGTGAGAGACAGAAGTCAAGAATGACTTCAAGACCTCGGGACTCTGAAATTTAAAAGATGGATCTGCTCCTCATTGAATAAAGAAAAGATGAAAGATAGAGCAACAGTTGAGTACTGGATATAATAAGTTGAAAATCTGCATATTAAAACTGTATATGATATGCAGAGAATATCAAGTGGATAAAGATTTTTGGCCAGTTAGAGTGTTTAGTGGTTCTCACAACACATTCAACTTAAAAAATGAGCTTGCTGGTATAGATAAACACAAAAACAAAACAGTAAAGCAATTCAAAGGCTCTAGACACAGCTTCTGATTTTCAAATACTATATTATCAAAATATATACAAAAGATTGCAGACAGTTCTAAAGAATGCAGCTTTGAAAAATGAGATTTGAGTTATATATTATTGTGTATATTATGTGAAGCAATTTTGAAAAGCAGCTAGATTGACAAACTTAATTAGCTCCCCTAAGGTAGAAAAGGAATTTGTCTAAATTTGCATATAATTATTTAATACGAAGTCTCAAATGGAGAAATGATAAGTAAGACTATTGCTGTTGCTAGAATTACATAAATGTTTGTATCCTTTATGTGTTAACATGGTAAAGGAGTATATTGTTATTTTGAGCTGAAAAGCTGATAGAAGCTTCTTTTGCTTCACAACTTGAGTGCAATATTTCACTTGACTGTAATTCCTAAGTTTCCTGTAGGCTAAATATTTTATATGTGGAGTTAAGTACACAAAAGTATTAAATGCAATACATTTCTGACAGTGATATAATTTGAGGCAGAAGCTTCCCATCACATTTACATACTGCTGTGCAAATGGGGCACTCAAGATTAACATACCAGGTGAAAATCAACAGAAGCATTCTGTGGGCCTATCAGGGAAGGGAAGAGCAATGGGTGTGTGTGTGTGTGTGTTTTTTAAACAGGTAACAAACTGAAGCTCAGGGGCGTCAAAGAGAGGTATTCATTGAATTTATATTGATTCCAATTTCTTTTTAGTTTTCCATGTTTTAGCTTATATTTTTTCCCCTGTTGGGGTTAGTTACAAATTATGTACTACATTAAGGGAAATTTGCTAATAATTTCTCAGGATCATGATTGGACTTCATGGCTAGTTTGGTGGGAAGTTTTGGATGCAAACTCCGTTTCATTTCCCTCTAGAGTCTAAGCAACTGCAGCTTACATCTAATATGTTATCTTGGACTCTTCAAGAAATGTGGAAGAGAACATGGTTTGATAATTGCCAGAGATTAACAGGCAAACTCTCCTAACACTTTGCACAAAATTTTTAACTAATTCCAACAAGGAAAAAGTAAGTGTAAATATAGAAAAAATAAGAATCCAGAAACAACCTTCCTGGGCTCATCCAATGGGCACATTACATTAAAATGGTTCAGGTATGAACTATGCAATCGGCTAACAATTACATTTGTTTCTGTGTGTGTGTATTTACTGTATACAAGCACACATCATTGATTTATATCAATATTGGCAGAATCATTTATCATGCTTGTTTTTGTATGTTATCCAATATAACATTTTAAATTTAAGAATAAATTAAGAATATTCATAATGACTATCTGCTTTTGTGCCTTTCATCTTTTTTCCTTCTTTCTTTCCTATTTTGTTTTCTGTTTCCTTCTCAGGACCTAGACAAGGATGAAGTGATTAAAGTATTTGGCTTGAGTACGAAATTTAAGGGAGCACCAAACTGAATAGTTAAGTAATATCTTAATGCGATATTAAAAAAATCAGAATTAATAAAAAGTCCATAATGAATAAAATATCAAAAATTTAAATAAAGATTGGATCTGCTAGTGACATTTGGAACCATGTCTATATGTAATGATTATACAATATTTTGGCCTTTCAAATTATGCATCTGAGGTGAGTACCAAATTTACTTGACCCTAAGCTGGCCCTACTCTGCATTTCCTGCCTGCTTCTTGCCTTTTAGACAGAAAGCATAAAACAGTACATAAAACTGATCATGTTACCAACCTTAATACATGAGATTATACAGGTCAATCTCCTCTGGTCAAAGTAATAGATCTCAGTTAAATAAACATATACAATGAGACCAAGATCATTTAAATTACCTTGAAAAGTATGTGATATCTATTTTATTTATAGGACAAATTATTTTACTGAGATCTTTTTAAGATAATAAGTAACTTGTACTATCTAGAATCTAATAAAAAAGCAAAAATGTCTCATCCCTTTAAGAGCTCTCTTACGAGGACTCGGGCTTGGAAATTGGGGAGGTTGACTTCATGAGCAAACTGAAACTGACTGCTATCAAAGAGGATCTTAGTCATTTAAGCTGGAAAGAAAGACTAAGAATCAAGCTTGAAACTGAGATATTTAATTCACTAAATATTTACAGAACTACTTCTACATATGTGAGTTGCTATTGGGACATAGGGATAAACTGACAAGTCAGGTATGGCTACTGACCTCAAGTGGTATGCAATCTAGAAGGACAGATAGACACGGACAATTATTATGCTCAGGAGAAATCATATGTGGGGATGGACAAGTTATTAAGAGAGTTTAATGGAGAAGGAAAATATTTTAGGCAAGAGAATCAGGAAAAGCTTCTTGGTTATTGAGATTTTGAAAATGGATAGTTAATGGACAGAAAAGGAAGTCAGTGGGAGGAGGAGCATTCTTTTTTTTAAAAAAGAAAGAAAGAAATGAGTAATACTTGGTACGTAAGAATATTGAAGCATTTAAGAGAAAGTCAGTAACTTAGTTTGGTAGAAATATGAAGCACATAAATGAAGCAGAAAAGAAGATACCTAATGTATATTTAGTACAGGTGTTTAGTAAACAACTTTTCAACAAAAATAATGAATAAACAAAGACTGAAGGGAAGGATAATGCCAAATTGTAGAGACTTCTGAAAGCTAAGATTAACAAACTGCAATGAAGACAGAGTAGAACACTTATAGGGTTTTGGGCACAGATGGGATTGCTATCAGAACTATGCAGAGGGAAGATTAATTGGTGGGAGGGGGCCAGCCCTGGTTCTAGAGTCTAGGAGGGTAATAAAATGACACAAAATGCCAAACCAGAAGTAGAAAAGGAAAGGATCAATGAATGGAAGAGACACTGGAGAGACAGGATTGATAGTTAAAACAATTAATTGGCTCTGGGAAGAAGACGAAAAGCAATGATAATGACTCTTCAATTTCTAGCCTGGATGGCAAGGAGGGTACTGGTGTTTTTAACAGCAATAAAAAACACAAAAAGATAAGCATCAACTCACACAGAAGGATCATTAGTTCAGTGTTAGACATAAGGTGGGCAGGATGCAGGTAGAGACGTGCAGCACGCAGATAAGAGTTGTCTTGTTTCCCCAGATTAAATGCTGCCACAAGGAGAGAGGCAACATTTGCCATTTGATGTGCCCCTCACTTAACCTCTTCTTCCTGATTAATTGCATATAAGGAACAAAGATAGCAAAGGTTTTGTTCCTTAGTGTTGAAACATTCCAGAAAACCATATATACATATAAAAAAGCCTGGCAGTATCGATTAAGATGATACAAGATTTTAGATTACCTAGATGTACCCGAAGCTCTGGCTATCTAAACGTCTGGTCGGAAGGTGATAAAATAAGGTAAGTGGCTTTCTTATATTAAATGGTAGCATAGGCCAATGGTTCTCAAATTTGAGTTGCATCAGAATCACCGGAGGAGCTAGTTAATATACAATATTGCAGCCCACCCCCATGAGTCTCTGATTAGGTGTTCTGGAGTGGGATCCAAGAGTTTTCATTTCTCACAGGTAGTGTTGATGCCACCAGTCGAGTGCTCACACTTTGAGTTCAAGTGCTTTTACATAATGCCTAGAAGAGCCATTCTCACAAAATACTCTGCCAATAGCCATCAGGAACACCTGGACTGCTTGGTAAAATTTTAATTCTTGAGGTCCGACCCCTGACCCAGTGAATCTTAATATTTGGGTTTAGAGTTGGGGAATAAGCATTTTGTGCAGCTACTCTAGGTAATTCTTAGTATCCTATAAAGTCTGAGAACCACTAAAATTGTGATGCTCATTTTAATTAGCTTTGGGGGGACATTAGAGTTTTAGTTCTATAATTGTGATAGAACAAGTGAGCAGGAGTGAAGAGATGTGGGCTGTAGTTATAAATCTTGACACTAATTAGTTGTGTGGCCTGAGGTAAATTACTTAACCTTTTTAGGTATAATTTCCTCATCTATAAGATAAAATGATTAAACTGAAGGTCTCCATATTCCTTTTCAGCTGTATGATTGTGATAAATTCTTGGAATAGGAACAGGTAGTAGAGATACACATTTTCGGAGTGTGTAGGAAAATGAACACTTCTCAACTGGGGATGTCAGAATAGCATTTGTTTTGTTTTGTTGAACTATGCATTCCTCTTCTCCCATTCTAATTTGCTTCTCTTGCTACCTCCAATAGGTTGTTAAATTATTGGTCTCTCTGGCCATTGAGAGCCACTCTTGGTTGAGTCATTTTTGTGGGTTGGATTGAGTCCTACCTCTCATGAATGCTGGGCTTTATATGACTACCCAGCACAGCCTAATTTCTATCAGAATAAATGATGGAGATTATAGCAATTTGAGTTTGTTAGCCAAAATAGTGTCTCTTAAAAAATGAATATTAAAGTGGAATTTAAATTTATATGTATCACCTAACACCTATTAGGATGGCTGCCATAAAAAAAAAAAAAATCAGAATAAGTGATGTTAAGGATGTGAAGAAATTAGACCCTTGTGCATTATTGGTGGAAATGTAAAATGGTGCAACTAATACGGAAAACAATATGTATTCCTTAAATATTAAAAATAGAATTACGATATGATGCAGCAATTTCACTCCTGGGTATATTACTAAAATAATTGAGAAAAGGGACTCAAAGATATCTGCACAACCATGTTCATCAGCCCCGTTCTTCACAATAGCCAAAAGGCAGAGGAAACCTAAGTACCTATCGACAAATAAATAGTGAACAAAATGTGACAATAACAAGTCAAGAAAAAAAAGGATGAAAGAAATAATTTTGCATTATAAAGATGATGTATAGAAGTCATCCACATTTGAATGCACAACCTAGTAATTAGAAAAGTGAAAATAAAAATGAGAGACTTTTCATTCATCATTTTGGCAAAACTGAAAATATAAAAGAGTAGTAGTATTATTTACTTTTGGCAATTCCAGGCAAGCAAATGGGAAACTAGGACTCTCTTTCGTATTGAAAGTACATTTTTCAGACACTACTTTGAGAGTGGTTATTAAATTTGTAAATGCATATGTTCCTTAACTCAGAATCGTACTTTTATGACTGTATTTACAAAAGAAAATAATAAATGTATAAAAATAAATGTTCACCATAGCTGCTTATAGGAGATAAATATTTGAAAAATTCAAAGTGCTCATCAAGGTTAAACAATTTGATAAATTATGATAGTGCATAGACTATTTTGAAAGTATTACAATGATGTATAAATATATATGCTAACTTGAAAGATCTTAATGACAGAAATTGGTAAAGACAAAGGCAGAAAACATTTTATTAAAAAAAGTCAAAATGGAGGGGCACCTGGGTGGCTCAGTGGGTTAAAACCTCTGCCTTCAGCTCAGGTCATAATCCCAGGGTCCTGGGATCGAGCCCCACATTGGGCTCTCTGCTCAGCGGGGAGCCTGCTTCCTCCTCTCTCTCTGCCTGTCTCTCTGCCTACTTGTGATCTCTCTGTCAAATAAATAAATAAAATCTTAAAAAAAAAAAGTCCAAATGGAGACCGAACAAAAAACTGTAGCATATATGTGCCCATTGAATAAAGAAAGTCACGAAGACGTGCACCCTGCCATCTTTTTTTTTTTTTTTAAGATTTTATTTATTTATTTATCAGGGAGAGAGAGAGTGAACACAGGCAGACAGAATGGCAGGCAGAGGCAGAGGGAGAAGCAGGCTCCCTGTCGAGCAAGGAGCCCAATGTGGGACTCGATCCCAGGACGCTGGGATCATGACCTGAGCCGAAGGCAGCCACTTAACCAACTGAGCCACCCAGGCGTCCCTGCACCCTGCAATCTTAATGGAGGTTAACTGAGGGTAAAACCGGATGGATAGAGTGAGCTGATTTTAAAAGTATTGTGGAATTATACTTTTTAACTTTTTTGCATTTTTCCAACAGAAATGCTTAAAATGTATGAGCATTTTCCAATTTGGGAAGTAATTGTCAAGAGTAAGAATTAAACTAAGGCAATGAACCATTTACACTATTTGTCAGATAAAGAAGTTTGTGAACCTAATGGACCCACAAGGAAACAAAGATGCACCTACCTATAATTTTTCACCCTGGGGAACTACAAAGCTGGTATTCCTTTGTAGAAGGAATGCTTGAGGGACAGAATGTGTGTTAAACTAGGAGTGACAGCTGAGGCCTCTGCGGTTACCTGGGAAGTGCTCTTCTCTCATGTGGCTATTAAGTAGTTTGAAATTAGGGTCCTAAGACTTACTGAATATTAGCTCCAGAAGAATTCTCAGAATTCATCTATTTCATTTCCACAACTTCCTTTTTTTAAAAGATTTTATTTATTTGTTTGACAGACAGAGATCACAAGTAGGCAGAGAGAGAGAGAGCAAGAGAGAGAGAGAGAGAGAGAGAGAGAGGAGGAAGAAGGCTCCCCGCTGAGCAGAAAGCCTGATGCGGGGCTCCATCCCAGTATGCTGGGATCATGACCTGAGCCAAAGGCAGAGGCTTTAACCCACTGAGCCACCCAGGACCCCCTCATTTCCACAACTTTTAAGTTAAAGGAAGAAAACTGAGGTCCAAAGTGAGTATATCATTTTTCCAGTCCAGACATTTCTTTTCCAATATTTTTCATTATTCTTTTGGCACCTTCTTGCTCATTTAGTTAAAACTATACAGTTAACACCCAGTGGCAGGTTCAGATGATATGCGTCCCAGCAGGTGTCTCTGATCCACTTGCACAAACTGCTCCTCTACCCCTTTTCACTGTACGAGAGCACTGGGATAGTTAATCTATGTGTCAGCTTGACTAGGTCATGGGATTCCCAGAAACTTGGTTAAACGTGATTGCTGGGTGTGCCCATGAGTGTGTTTCCAAAGACATTAGCACTTGAATTAGTAGACTGGGTAAGGCAGATTGCCTTCCCCAAGGTAGGTGGGCATTATCTCACCCAGGGAGCAGCTGGAATAGAATAGAAAGGTAGAGGAAGTTTCTCTCCTTCTCTCTCTGCCTGACTGTTGAGCAGGGGCATCAGTCTGCTCCTTCTCTTAAACTGGGATTTATACCAGTAAAGCTCCTAGTTCTCAGGCCTTCAGAATCACACTAGAATTTAAATCATCAGCTTTCCTGCATATCCCACTTATAAACAGCCATTGGTGGGACATGTCGGCCTCCATAATTGCATGAGCCAATTCCTTATACCAAATCTCCTTTTTTATATAAACATACATCCACACATATACACACACAAATACATGAATGTAATATATGAATATATAAATTGTTCTTTTTCTACAGAAAAACTTGACCAGTATAAGCACCTATATCTAACCGTAACTGCTTTTTATTTCCTGCGTGTACTGTATTCTTACCTCCATGTTTTCGTTCAGGCTGTCTCCTTATCCCACTGACTCCTATATCTCTTTTACTTAATTAAATCCTACTTTAAGATTAACATTACTTCCTCTTGGAAGCCTCTGTGATCTGAACTAGACTCATCCCTCAGGCTATGATAAATTCCCTTTCTCTGCTTTCTTTTGGGATCTTTGTACATTTCTCTGTAGATCAGCTGCTATATTGCACTTTACTGCCCCACACTCACTAGGCTAAACAATTTCTGTATCCTCTGTGCCCATCGCACTCGGGACCACTAAATAAATGTTTGTTGATTAAACGAATGAGTGAATGAGTAGATGAATTGGAATTGAATGTAGCTAACTAAAAGAAGAATTGGAGCAGGTCTGGCTTTCATCATGGATTAAATCACTATATAAAAAAGCAATTTTAAAATTACATGCTCTGTTAATGGCAGCTTAGTACTATCATCTTTATATATAAGAAATACCACTTTATTGTTTCCACTTTGATTTACAGAGTCTATATCTATATTTATTTTTTCTGGGCATCTAGAAAAAATCTTTTCAGCTTTCAGTTTGCTTTGTGTGTTGTAACACCTAACATTCTAATTCAAGCTAAAATGCTTATGATTGTTTAAGAAGGATATAGGTTTGGACTTCATCTTTACCCTTGAGAACATAGTTAATCAAGACTAATTTTTAACTCAAACATCTATGAAGATTATTAGAAACAAAAATATGTTTTAAAAAATGTTAATAAAAGGGTGCCTGGGTAGCTCAGTTGGTTGGGCCTCTCTAATCTTGGTTTCTATTCAGTTTATGATCTTGGGGTCATGGAATTGAACTCCAAGTCAGGCTCCAGGCTCAGCAGAGTCTGCTGTATCCCTCCCCCTTCTTCTCTGCTCCTCCCACTGTTCCTGCTTTCTCTCCCTCTCTCTCTCTGTCAAATACATAAATAAATAATAGAATGTTTAAGAAAATAATAAAAACAATCAATCCCAGGCATTAAAAATGCATTGTCAAGATTTCTGGGAATGATCTCTATGAGTGTGTGTGTGTGTGTGTGTGTGTGTGTGTGTGTGTATGGGTGTGTGTGTTAAGATTTTACTTATTAATTTAGGTGGGGAGAGGCACAGAAGGAGAGAGAGAATCCAAGCTGACTCCACACTGAGCATGGATCCCAACACAGGGCTTCATCCCTGGACCCTGAGATCATGACCTGCGGTGAAACCAAGAGTTAGACTCTTAACTGACTGAGCCACTGTGGGTTTTGTTGTTGTTGTTGTTGTTTATTGTCGCACTGACTCTTTTCTTGCACTATGTTATAGCTGACATGGACTTAAAACCTTTGATTTTTGGGGAGCGGAACATATGTCAATGGGATCTGAGCTCCCAGATGCCTGCTGTAGTGCTAAAGTAAATCATATCTTATTTGTTGAAATCATCTGGCAAAGGGCAAATGTAGCAAATGTACAGTTACTTCTAAGCTCAGTGGTATGACAGTCTAGGACTTCTGGCATTTTCAAAGATCCAAAGTTGTTTAGTATTTTGTTTTGATTTTCCTCAAGTTGTGTTCAGTCTGATTATTCATTTCTGTAATGGGGCCTAACCATGATTTTAAGGTCATATACTTAGTATATTACCAAGTTATTCACTGTAGCCCAAGTTAGGTCCTATCCTCTCTCTGCTTATAACTGTCACCTACTTTGGCATCTTCACCCAATGCCACATGGTGCTATAGAGTTCAAAGAGGAAGGGAAATGGAACAACTGGAAAAGAGAATATGACCATCGTGGTTCATGGATTTGAGATGCATAAGACCAGGAATTACTGTATGTAAACCCATAACAGTTGAAAATTGTTTTCTACTCACAGCCTCTTTTCTTTTACGTAATTTGGTTCCTGCTAGCTTCATTCTCATGACCAATGAGATCATTACCTGAGCTGAAACCAAGAGTCGGATGCTTAACTGACTGAGTCACCCAGGTGCCCTCTGATGGGAGTAGTCTTGAATCACAGGGTTTTAAGAGACTGTCCTAAGCCCTGCCTATATCCTCGATCTGTTTTTTGTTTCGTTTTGAAACTTCCTTTAACCTTCTGTTGATGAGTAGAACTTGCTTTTCTTCTGCAGATACTACATTACTTTTGTTCTTCTCAAATGATAATTACTTTTCTCTTCTACAACATTCATATCACTGGGGCTGGATCATGGTTAGGTATCCTTCTTGTCCTTTGAACCACTTCTAGAGCATTGGCTTTGAAGCTCATGCTATCAGACTACACTCATTTCTACTGTAGACATCTGCTGACTCTGTGTCACTCCGACATTGCTTAAAGATTTTACCACTTGGTACTCTGTCACTCTTTCAAATTCTAGTTCTGTGGTTATTCTTGGTGATTTGATTATTCACATAGACATCCTCTTCCAGTACTTGGCTTTTTCATCTCCAAAGATTATGTCTTTCCTCCTACCTTAGCCACCCACTCCCATGTTGTATCACTTCCAATACTAGCACTCTCTTCATCATTTCAATTTCAAATGTGCCATCTTGGAACCAATTTGTATTATTTCCAATCCTGTCCTTCTGGTTCATGGACTCCTATAGTTCTTTGGTCCCACCCAAACCAACAATTCATTGTTCATGTCATCCTCTTTTTTCTTTTTTTTTTTTTTTTCAAGATTTTATTTATTTGACAGAGAGATAGAGAGCACAAGTAGGCAGAGCAGCAGGTAGAAGGAGAAGGAGAAGCAGGCTCTCCACTGAGCAGAGAGCCTGATGTGGGCCTTGATACCAGGACACTGGGTTCATGACCTGAGCTGCAGGCAGCTGCTTAAATGACTGAGCCACCCAGGCTTCCACATGTCATCCCCTTGGTATCCTCCATCTCCTCTCAGCTGAGATTCCCTCATTCATAATAACAATTCCTTTGGATATATTCTCAACGCCCTCACCTTATTGTTTTCTATCATGCTTATTTGATAAACACCAATTCTGGTGAAATCTCTTCTCTGTGAACTCCGTGTTTATGTTACAAAAAAGCCCATAATCATGCTGATTGGTTTTAGTTTATAGCCATGATGACTATTTCAAAAGAGCCGTTAGTCTTTTCTAGGAATACCATTATATTTCACTCATCTACTGTTCCTCCCATTCTCCAGAACAACAATTCCTATCTTTTCTCTCTTCAATTCTCCGGAATCTTTATCCTATTACTTATATTTTGGTGATGGCCTTGGTTCCTATTTCTCTGAGTAAATATAATCAGTCAAAAATGATTTTCCATATACTTCCATTACCATATCTTCCAATTTATCTGCATGTATGTCCATATGTTCTACCTCATCTCTTTTTGCTATGGATGGACTGTGCTCCTAAATCCAACCCCCCACTTGTGCATTAGATCTCAAGAACAAATCTCCAGCAGTTCTCTTGTCTCTCTCTTGCACCATGAATTTCCCCCTCTGTACTGTATCATCTCATTAGTATAGAGACATTGTATATATCTTTTTTCATAAAAAAATTTTCCCAAACCTCACATCCCACTCTAGAACCCTCCCCACTATTACTCAGCATTTTCTTTCAGCAAAGCACCTTTACAAAGTGCCCAGTCTAACAAAACAAATGAACAAAGAAGAAAGAAAAACAACAACAAAAAGACTCCTAAATATAGAGAACAAATGGGTGGTTGCCAGAGGAAAGGTGGGTAGAGGACAGGTGAAATAGATAAAGGGGATTAAAAGTACACTTCTGATGAGCACTGAGTAATATATAAAGTTGTCAAATCATTATATTGTACACCTGAAACTAACAAAATACTGTATGTTAATTATACTTGAATAGAAAAAAATTAAAATAAAAAAATAAAGTAAATAAAAAGTACCTAGCCTTGTAATTTCCACTGCCTCTCTTCTCATTCTTTTTCTTTCCAATCTAACTCTAATTTCTTCTCCTTTCCCTCTACCAGATCTGCTTTTGTCAAGGTCATCAGAGACTGCTGGTTGCCAATAAATCATTAATTCCCTGTCTTCACCATACTTGATCCATGAGTATCATTTGACAGAGTTGACCATTTGAATTTCCTTGAAACACTTTTTCGCTGGCTTCTAAACAAGCACTCTTGGCTTTATCCCTGTTTCCTTGGCTGATCCTTCCCTGACTTTGTTACACCTTTTTTGACTCTCGCTTTTCTAAATACTACATTGTCCCAGAATTAGTCTTTACATAGCTTTCTTTTCAAGATAGATAAACACACATTTAGTGATATCATTGAGTCTTACTACTTTAAATACAGACTCTATGCTAGTATTCTCCAATCTCCAGCTAGAACTTTCTCCTAAACACTCAACTCATATATAGAAAGCAGCTTTCTTGGCATCTATCTTGGATAATTAATAAACATTTCATATTAACTATCGTGCCAAAGGCAAATTCTCATTTGGCTTCTCAAATCTGCTCTTCCCATAATTTTCTCAACCTCAATAAAAGCCAACTTCATTCTTCCAACTACTTAGGCCAGAGACATTGGGCTCATTTCTAACTCTTTTTTTTTCATATCCCACATTCAGTCTTCTACAAAATTTTGTCAGAGTGACTTTCAAAGTATATTCAAATTCAATCACTGCTCACCACTTCCACCATAAGCACTCTGGTCCATCCATCAGCATGTTTCACTTGAATTACAACAGTAGTCTCTCCTCACTCTTCTCCTTGTTTCTAGCCTTGACCTCTCCCTATTTTTCACACAACACCATAAGTGGAGCTTTAAAAAGTAAGTCAGCTCATGTCACTCTCCTGCTCAAAACCTCAGAATTATTAAAAAGTCAGGGTCGTTTAAGTGACTCCAAGATATTATATCAGTGATTCTCAACCTTTACTGTGAATCAGAATCTCCTGAGTGGATTTAAGATATTCAAATGCTTTCTATTACCCAATTAAGATACAATGAGTAAATGAAATTGAAAGGTACAAAATTTTAGTTATAAAATACGTAAGTCATGGGGATGTAATGTACAGCATGGTGACATAGTGAATTATACTGTATTGCATTTGTAGCAGTTGCTAAGAGAATAGGTCTTGAAAGTTCTCATCACAAAAAGAAAATTTATAACAATAGTGACTGATGTTAACTAGACTTATTGTGATTTTGCAATATACACAAACATAGAATCATTATGTTTTATGCCTGAAAGTAATATAATGCTATATGTTGATTATATCTCAATTTTAAAAAAAGATACACTTGGAACTTTAGCAGGGCCCACACTTGAACATCTTTAGGCCACCATTCTAACTCCCACTGTGATCTTATTTCCTACCTCCTCTGCATATCCTGTCCACTCCCCATGAACCCTTCTCCAGCCACATTGTTCTTGACATTTCTCTATCATGCCAAGTTACCTTCTGCCTCAGGAATTTCGCAGTAATTTTCCTTCTGCCTGGAGCTCCTGTCCTCACTGTCTCCTCACCATCTTCATGGGTCATACCTGTCGTCTTTCAGGTCTCTACTCAAATGTCACTTTCTCAGGGATGCCTTCTGAGACCACTTTATATGTGATGGCAACAACCCTCTTCCTCCTCTGCTTTCTTTCATTCTTACCTTTTCAAATTTTTTTTTTTTTTCTTTAGAGCATGTATTTATGGGCTTGTCTATTTTTTTTTTTTCCTCTCTAGTACAAAATAATCTTCATTTGGGCAGGGACTTTCCTTGTTCTGTTTAATTCCTGATACCTAGAACAGTGCCTGGTAAATAGGTGCTCACTGAATATGTGTTGAATGAATAAATAAAACAATAGCTTCACTCCACCCAGTTTTTTCAGCCACAGATAAATAAAGAGGGTAGGCTTACCCCATCATTTCATAAGGTCTAGAATTTGTCTTTCTGCATCAGTCCTCAAAAATCCTCGATACTGGCCCATTTGACATGACCAATCTTTTTTCTTGGTTTTCGTTTCAATTCTCCAGTTTTCCAGCTGGCATTAGAACTGGGGCCTGCGCCCAGTGGCTTTGCTCCACACCTGGACCTTGTCAGTTTCCCTTCCCCATACTGCTCTGGGACTTGTGTGGCCTAATTAGCTTTGCAAATTGATGCTATCTTTCTGATTGAAAACTGCGGCTGCCAACACCATCCCTCACTTCCCTGTTGCCATAGTATCCATCGGATTTTTATATCCTCTTTGAGCTCTGTAGTCTGAAGTATTATGGGTAGGGATCCTCTGGCTAGGATTTTAATCCTACCAATCCTGATTTTCTTTTCTTCCTGAGTAGTCTTCATTGCTGGGGTTTTAGAATAATTTGTTCTTCACCATCTGAGTTTAATAGGCTATCAGAAAATAAATATTGCCTTCTAAATAACCAGAGACTTCTCTATTTCAGTACTACGCACAGATCCTTCATTCCTAGTCAGATCTTTACCTATGATTTGCCATAATATGAGTTTTAGCATGTTACTTTTGTTTAAACCCTTCTTAAGTTCTGTATCTTCCACAGAGTAAAAGCCCACTTAGAATGTTTTATACAGCTCTGTATTAGCATTTTCAGACTTTAGCATGCATATGAATCACCTGGGAATCTTCTTAGACCAAGATTTACATGGAGAAGGGTTTAGGTGGGGCCCACGAGTCTGCATTTCTAACAAGCTCCCAAGATGCTGATGTTGCTAGTTCACAGGATTACGCTGTAGGTAATAAGGCCCTGTATGGTATGCTTTCTCCCTACCACCTGGCCCTCTACTTCTCGGCTTTTGTTATTCTTCTGATGCTACACCTTATTTCTGAGTTACACTAGCTTCCTTCACAGTCTTAGAACATCCAGGCATACTTCCACCTTAGGGCCTTTGCATCGGCTGACCCTCTTGTCTGAAAACACGTCACCCAGATATACAACTCTTTCTCTCAAATCTGCTTCATGTCTTTTTTCCAATGTCATTTTCTTAAGCCTTCCCTGGCCATCTGATCTAATAAGGCAGATCATCCCTCTCTTGTCCCCCCTCTCCCTCTCCTATTTTTTCTCCTTAACACTTAACACTATTGAAATACAACATATTTAATTTTTTTAAATTGTCTGCTTCCTCCATTAGAATGTGAACTCTATGAAGGAATTTTGCTTTCATTCATGTTCACTCCGGTGACCAAAGTACTGACTGATATACAGCAGGTGCTCAATAAATGATTGTCGAATGAATGCACTAAATATTTCACTTATATTTTACTATACATTTTTTTCTGATTATGCAAAATGTCCTGGGAAAAGGAAGACAGAATCAGATTTGTTCTAGTTTAATTAGGCTAGCCTGATAAAGGTGAATGTCTCCCAAGAATAGCATATCAGAACTCATTTACTTAATCCTCATTTATACAGCTTTCTTTGGTATGAGCAGAATGATGTTAGAAGGGATAAAGCTCTACCTTCAAGTAAGAGAAACTTAATGAGACTAGTAATACAATTAAGAACAAATATAACCTGAGACATTAATGGTATCTATTTAAAGTTATAATTAGATTGCAAAGACTGTTTACACAGCGATGCAGGTTTTCCTGGAAGACAGTTACTATATATATGAACTCGTGTCAAAGACATTGTAGAATAAGTTTGGTCTTTTGTGGAAAATTGACCTAGAAGACCTCAAAAGTCTTTCCTGCCTGAACAAATTAGAAATCAACGACAGAGAAGAAGAAGCTGCTGTGTGAGATGTGCAAGACTAGTTACTAAAGCAAGAATCTACAACCACATTTCATGTATTACAGTTCTCAATCTTATAGACTCCCAGTGAGCTTTAGCAGGTGAGAAGGTTATTGGTTTTTGATTGGTTGGTTTTGTGCTTAAAGAGAAGCTGGCCAAGACCTTGCAAACTGAACCAAAATACATCTCATTATTATTACCTATTTTTTGATCAAATCAATTTTCAGCTGTTTCTGATTTTGGTTGAAAGAATACATATAACAAGCAAATTTCACTTTGATATTTTCCATTATGAATTCATAAGAACATTCTTCACTGTCCTTCTAGTGAATCAGAAAACTAAATAAATATGGTATAAATCTAGGTGACACGATTTGCAGTTTTTTACAAGTCATAAGCCCTCTTTATCAGTAGATTATAAGAGTAGAAATTCTTCTCTACTTCTTTTATTAATTAACCTTTTCAAATATGTTACAATTTTAACTTAACCTTAGAAGATACTATATAATAAAGCTTTGTTGTTACAAATTGCTCACCTTTACATTCTTTCAGGTAATCTTAAGGATCTTTTTATGAAGTTATTATTTAATAATATTATTTATTGATGCCTATATATATGTATGTGTATATATATGTGTGTGTGTGTGTGTGTGTGTGTGTGTGTGTATATGACAAAAAAACATGTGAAGTAGGAATTCTTATCAACATGATAAAAATCCTGGGGCCCACAGATTTTAAGTAACTAGTTACATTTAAACATTTGAGCTTAAAAAATGAACTGTATTCAAACCCATGTTGAAATGTCTTTTGCAGGCTTTTAATCCTCACACTGTGACAATCTTAGGGAGGAGGAGACTGAGTCTTAGAGAAGCCAAGTGACTTGCCCAAAGTTGTACACATAAGAACTGGAAGAACCAGGAAACAGGGTTCTTTCTGTTCTTCATAATAGACTTTTTTTTAAAAAATGTATGACATTTAATAACAGCATGAGAAACACTAGCACAGGTCGAAAGATGATGGAATGCCTACATATTTAAAGAGAAAGAAATGGCAAAACCTACAAGAATTAACTAAATTTATTAGCACACAATGCAAACTTATCAATAGCTTAGTCTAAAACACTTTTATTTCATAGAATCTCAAACTGAAATTTTCTCAGGGTAGGTTAATCTATAATTTCTTTTTACACATCCACAAATGCCAAATTAAATTCTATATGGTTAAAAGACATAAAGGTAAGAAAAAAAGAAACAGAAAATGTAGGAAACCATATGTACATGCTTTGAAAAGGAGAGGTTTTCTTAAACAATCCTGAAGACCTTGGAAGATATGTATGTATATTTTAACACATACAAGACTATTTAAAAATCAAATATCAAATGTCACTGCTATGTGACATTTGATATTCCATACCCTTGTGATTTATTTTTTATTTTGGAAATGCTAGAATATAGGAAGTATACCCAGTCTGTATTACTATAAACACTGTAAGGTATACGGGCTGTGTGTGTATGTGTGTGTGCGTAAAAACACAAGAATGAAGCAAGACCTTATCTACATGTGTTGACGTGACTGGCTACCTCTGAAATTTATAAGAGTCCCTTAGGGTCTCACTATTTCAGCTCTGTATACACTTACCAATCCCTATTGAAAGGTAATAATGAATCACCACATTCCCTTATTTTAGTAATTTTTGTTTGTTTGTTTGTTTGTTTATTTGTTTGCCATTCAAATAGAATCCAGATTTTTAATTAAGGGCAACAATGTCCTTCATGATCTATCCCCTGCCTTCCAACCTCCTTCCATGTTCTCTCATTGGGCATGTTCCATGTTGATTTTCAGCTGGTTTCTTGAATGTAACTCCATGCTTCTGCTAAGGTTGTGCTTGGTTTGGAAGCCCTGTCACCCTCTCTTGTACATAAACAGCTCCTGATCAGGCAGGTCATCACTAATATTTTATCTCCTCAGGGAACCATACTTGATCACTGTTCTGAAAGTAGGTGTTCTCTTTAATTTCTGTAAAAGAACCCAAGGTTTTTTTCCATAGCACTTATCATGATTTAAATAATTTCATTTGATCACATATTTTAGTTTTCTTTTCTCACCAGACTTTACATTTCACAGATCCAGTGATCATTTCTCTGTGGTGATCTATATATTATATATATTATATATCAGTGCCTGGTATATAATTGGCACTTAGCAAATATTGTGTGAAAAAATGAATAAATAAGTGATGAATGAGTGAATATGTATCTTTTAAAATATTTTTTGAGAATCTGTATGTCTGCCTGGAGAAAAAAAGTGAGTTTTTTCTGGGGTGCCTGGGTGACTCAGTGGGTTAAACCTCTGCCTTCAGCTCAGGTCATGATCTCAGGGTCCTGGGATCGAGCCCTGTATCGGGCTCTCTGCTCAGCAGGGAGCCTGCTTCCCCTTCTTTCTCAGCCTGCCTCTCTGCCTACTTGTGATCTCTGTCTGTCAAATAAATAAAATCTTTAAAAAAAAAAAAGCGAATTTTCTCTGGAATGATATGCTATAGAAAGAGGTTGTAAAGTATGGAGAGCTTTGGCTTCTAAAATAGAATAAAAATATAAATTGTGACTATATTTATCCCCAAGATAAATATCTTAAATATAAATATCTTAACAATTAACAATATGAAGGAAAGTAACTCTTCCCAAAATGACTTAGTATTCTTATTCTGAGGCTTAAATTCATTCACATCCCATGAGTACCTAGTAAAGCCTAAAATGTCCACCCTCCCATCTCCTCCAGACAACATATAGGTCCACTCACTCACCCACTTTCACCCCCACCCATCCTCCTAGTAATTGTTGAACTTCTAGAAGCCTGTGGATTTTAAGATCAATAGTTGGGTCCTGGGAAACTGGGGTTAATGCAATAAAGGTGATTGAGTTAGAGGCCATTGCTAACATTTCAAGGAATTCACATCCTAATGCATCATTAGGACTTAAAGGAGGTTCATATCAACATCCTCAGTTTTCAAAATAATGATGCCAACTAGGCTGACTCTAGGGAACCATAACATCAGTAGCAGCTGAAGGACATCATATGAAAAGGCACAGAATAATGCTAGAACCTGTGTCAGAATATTTTTTATAACCATCAAAACATTCTCCAACATAGTATTAGTAAGTTTGCCTTCTGAACAAGAAGCTCAGACACGGGATCCAAATTATTCTGCTGTGGAAGGTTACAGAGAAAAAGTGTATACCACGTTTGTGGTTATAATTAACGTTCATGAATGCATTCATTCATTCATCCTACAATTATTTATTGAATGTCAACCATTGTGATTTTCACTGTGCTAACCACGGGGATAATTTTAAACAAAAATCATTCAGTTCTCTCGTGCAGATTGATGGGACTTGAGGAAGAAAGAATTACTTCTGTAGAGGTGTTTATAAACCACAGCTCAGAATAAAAACTAGCTTCATGTTTTACACAAAGGACTGCTTCGTAAGCTTCCCCCCCCCCCCCGATAAAATAACTTCTAAATGATGGTTATTTAAAATAAGCTAGAAATAAAGATTTACACTTTTGGAATAGAAATAGACATTTATAGGAACCTTATTTGTTGACAAGATTAACTTTTATCCACCACATAATCATAAGTAAAGATAAAGTTTTCATCTAAAAGGAAATGCAGTATAGAAAATACCCCAAAGTCATTTGAAAGAATTGGATAACTCTAATAATATTTGGAATGGGATTCATAAAAACCTTTTCAGTCTTCATGTGCATAAGTCCCTGACCGTTCTGAACAAAATACTAGTTTATGTTTTCTAGTTTTGGAATTCTATTGGAGACAGATCCATTAGACACAGCACAGAAGGCTTTGAATTCCCTTTGCTTAAGCACTCTGCCAACTCAAAATCTCCTTTAAATCAATACGAGATATAATTTAATTGCAGACTCTGTGTCAAAGTTAAAATTTTAGAAAAGAAATAAACCAAACTCCATGTAGCAATTCGAATATAGGAGACAAAATAGCAGACTAGATTATTATAGCAGAACAATGACCAGTACCTTTTGAATGCCTGCTTGGGATTCCAGAACGTTATTCTCTGATCCATTGCTTCTGTTGATCATCCGCCACATTTGGGAATACATGCTGTCCCTTTCAAAAGGATTCATTCCCTTCATGCGGACATGTTCATATACTGCAGAGTCCAGTACTGTGCCATAAGGGATGTCCGTTTGCTTGGAGAGGTCCTGGAGAGATCTTCATGATTAGGAGAGAAGAGAGACACAAGTAAGAAATTGGAAATAAAGTTATAGGAAACAGAATAATATATGTAAATACAGATGTCAAATTGCTTTCCTATTTTGTGGTTTCTTAATATTAAAATGTAATATATAAAAAGAATTGCTGTTAGGGTTATGACACATGAATCATAAGTAGATGAAATCATTACTGAAAAAAAAAGAAAATTTCTCATGGTTCTTGTGTGTGTGTGCGTGCGTGTGTGAGCCTTCACTGTGAAAAAAACCAAAACCAAAACTAGATATAGCAATTCCAGCAAGGCAAAAACAAATTAAATTAGATTGCTGGATAACCACATAATCATTTAGTTAAAAAACAACGACATGTTATAAGCCTTAAGCCTATGTTCTTTTAGGTAGCAATGTTTAAATATATTTTAAAATAATTACATTGTGCATGAACAACCCAATTTGAGTTGAAGTGTATATTTAAAAATTAGTATTTATGATAGTCACTATTTAACAAGCGGCTACCATATACATGCCAGCAACTGACATACATTATTCTCACAGTAGTGTCCCATTTCTCAGAAGTATTTCACCCATTTCATCAATGAGAAAACTCAGATTGAGAGTATAAGCATTTGCTCAGTGTGGCACAGTCAGTGAGGGATGAGATAAGACTCAAATGTAGGCTTCAAAAGCTATAGTATTTTTACTGCAAGATACTGCCTCTTATTTGCTTTAAGTTTGTGTGTGTGCACATGCATGTGTGTGTCTGTGGGCGTGAAAGAGAGAGAAAGAGAGGAGAAAGAGAGAGACTTCTATTTGTATTCAAACAGAATAGAATTCATGTTTACAGAAAGATGAATATATTTTCAGCTCTCTCTTATGCATAATAATGATCAGGATTTTCACATCCATCTTTGAGTTATATAGATGGTATCTACTTGTCCTAGGTTATTCATCTTAAATTGGTGGTCAATTTCCTTACATTTAAGTTTCTGAGCCACTCTGTATTTTCTAACTTGGAGAACCAATTACTGCTGCACTGAAACTCATTTGAGTTTGTGTAGCTGCTCAACTCTAATGACTGAGGTTTAAGAACAAATATGTGTCTTTGGCATACTATACAAAATTAGATACTGGCATATTCAAGTTCACTAACCTCTGCGAATGGCAGCAGATGCTTTGAAACACTATACCATATTTTGAACAAGAATATTCAGAGCCCTCCACAGCCATGGGTCATGAAACTCATGTTATGTATACTTCTGACCTTTTGGTCTGTTTCTAGATGGAGTTTGCTAATGATTTCCTGGGGCCTTTGCAAACAACACTAGCATTGGGCAAGGGTATTGGAAATACTCTTGCAGGTCACCAGTTTCCATCGTGTGCAAAACTGTATTGCAAACAATAAATTATGGGCTGTGTTTGCTAGAGGAGTATTCATGCCATTTTCTAATAGTAACTTTCAGCAAAATTTAATCTACATTTTATTGAGTTTTAGGTTGTCGATGTGTATCATTTACTCTGTGGAAACTACCATGATGATTCCTTTTTGTTCTGTACTTCTGCTTAAAATGATGTGTTGAAAAATGACTATTTCCATGAGAGACTATGGACTCTGAGAAACAAACTGAGCGTTTGGGAGGGAAGGGGGGTCGGGGGGGTTGGCTGAGCCAACCGGTGGTGGGTATTAAGGAGGGCACATATTGCATGGAGCACTGGGTGAGGTGCATAAACAATGAATTATGGATTACTGAAAAAAAAATAAATTAATTTTTTAAAAAAATGACTATTTCCAAGGAAAAATTTGCTGAAATATTCTACAATTATTAAATTAATTCTACCATTTGTAAAAAGATAAAATGACAGTATGAAGAATAACAGGGCAAAAGCAGGAATAAAATCAAGCTACCCATAGCTAGGGTACAACCTCACAGGAGAGTAAAAGGGCACTTTCTCCTGGGATATCCCACAATTATCTTGTTGACAGTATAGCAATAAAAATTTTGTTCCCAAAGATCATTTACTTCTCATCCACTGCTGTTTCCAGCAATGGGATTAAAACTATTAAAAACATTAACATTTTAACATATTTCCCATTGTTTACTGGAGGACGATATAAAGTGGTAACACAGAAAAAAAAAAATGAAACATTATCAATACAGGTTATAATAGCAGTAGCAAATAGCAATTTGTTCAATACCTATTAATGCAAGGGCCTAGGCTAGGTAGTTGTATGGAGTTTGCACTTTCTAAAACCAGAAGGTCCCATGGCTGGAGAAGGCCATGTCACATTTCATCAGAGACCCTACCAGGATGGGATTGGCCACTAGCTGTTTAGAACATTTGGCAATCAACCTATATTATAACTCTCAAAAATTTTCAATTTGGTGGTGGTGAGATCATATCTTAGGGGTAAAATTTTTGTATGCCCAGACCTCTAAATATATAACCTGTTTGCCCAAATAGTCATACCAGTAAAATACTGTTAAATAAATTAACACTTCCTCTTAGCTTTTCATGAAAAGAAAACTGAAATCAAATGTTAGGATCATTAACAGAATCATTTTCTGTGGCATAACATCACCTTCAATATCAGCTTTACAACTTGAATATAGAATTGTCATACAAATAGTTTTGTTGGTGAAACTGATTTGTACATGGTAAAATTTTAAAGGAATTTCTTAATATACTGCCTGTGTGAAATTCCTGATGTCAGAAAAAAAAGGCATTTTATGTTCAACATACCTCAGATTTAGAATAGCAGAGCATTTGTAACTTAGAACAAAGACATATTTCCTCCAGCTTCATTTCTGATATCAAGTTCGGCTTATAAATTTGCCTTGAGATATGCTTGCAATAAAAATTACAGCTTGCCTGATTCAGCATCGTTCCATTATAGTACACTAAGACAGTACCAAAAGTGACAAAAATAAAATGAAGCAAATTGAAGTGAGCACAAACAGCTTATTACAGAAAGTGAAGGTTGTTTTAGGAGCCCAACACAGAAAGACAATGACCATTTTATGTGGTCATTCTGTTATTTTTCATAAGATTTTAGAGTAATATCAGCAGAAAAGGAATGGCCTATAGTATGAACCCTTAAAAGAAATCTAGTAAATTCTTCTACAAGTGGTATTCCTCAAAAAAATTGTATCTTAAATTCAACATCTGAGTATTACTTAGATATGCCAAATCACTGAAATCATTGTTTTTTTGTTTGTTTGGTTTGCCAAATCAGTTTTAAATGCAAAATAATTCTAAAATAATTAATAAGTACCTAATATATAAGTTAATTTACCATGGCAAATGTTGTCATTTTTTTTTTTTAATTTTTTAATTTTTTAATTTATTTATTTTTTTAAAAGATTTTATTTATTTATTTGACAGACAGAGATCACAAGTAGGCAGAGAAGCAGGCAGAGAGAGAGGAAGGGAAGCAGGCCCCCTGCGGAGCAGAGAGCCCGATGTGGGACTCGATCCCAGGACCCTGAGATCATGACCTGAGCCGAAGGCAGCGGCTTAACCCACTGAGCCACCCAGGTGCCCTAATTTTTTTATTTTTTATAAACATATATTTTTATCCCCAGGGGTACAGGTCTGTGAATCACCAGGTTTACACACTTCACAGCACTCACCAAATCACATGCCCTCCCCAATGTCCATAATCCCAACCCCTTCTCCCAAACCCCCTCCCCCCGGCAAGCCTCAGTTTGTTTTGTGAGATTAAGAGTCACTTATGGTTTGTCTCCCTCCCAATCCCACCTTGTTTCATTTATTCTTCTTCTACCCACTTAAGCCTCCATGTTGCATCACCACTTCCTCATATCAGGGAGATCATATGATAGTTGTCTTTCTCTGCTTGACTTATTTCGCTAAGCATGATACGCTCTAGTTCCATCCATGTTGTTGCAAATGGCAAGATTTCATTTCTTTTGATGGCTGCATAGTATTCCATTGTGTATATATACCACATCTTCTTGATCCATTCATCTGTTGATGGACATCTAGGTTCTTTCCATAGTTTGCTATTGTGGACATTGCTGCTATAAACATTCGGGTGCATGTGCCCCTTTGGATCACTACATTTGTATCTTTAGGGTAAATACCCAATAGTGCAATTGCTGGGTCATAGGGCAGTTCTATTTTCAACATTTTGAGGAACCTCCATGCTGTTTTCCAGAGTGGCTGCACCAGCTTGCATTCCCACCAACAGTGTAGGAGGGTTCCCCTTTCTCCGCATCCTCGCCAGCATCTGTCATTTCCTGACTTGTTGATTTTAGCCATTCTGACTGGTGTGAGGTGATATCTCATTGTGGTTTTGATTTGTATTTCCCTGATGCCAAGTGATATGGAGCACTTTTTCATGTGTCTGTTCGCCATCTGGATGTCTTCTTTGCAGAAATGTCTGTTCATGTCCTCTGCCCATTTCTTGATTGGATTATTTGTTCTTTGAGTGTTGAGTTTGCTAAGTTCTTTATAGATTCTGGACACTAGTCCTTTATCTGATATGTCGTTTGCAAATATCTTCTCCCATTCTGTCAGTTGTCTTTTGATTTTGTTAACTGTTTCCTTTGCTGTGCAAAAGCTTTTGATCTTGATGAAATCCCAATAGTTCATTTTTTCCCTTGCTTCCCTTGCCTTTTGCGTTGTTCCTAGGAAGATGTTGCTGCGGCAGAGGTCGAAGAGGTTGCTGCCCATGTTCTCCTCAAGGATTTTGATGGATTCCTTTCGTACATTGAGGTCCTTCATCCATTTTGAGTCTATTTTTGTGTGTGGTGTAAGGAAATGGTCCAATTTCATTTTTCTGCATGTGGCTGTCCAATTTTCCCAGCACCATTTATTGAAAAGGCTGTCTTTTTTCCATTGGACATTTTTCCTGCTTTGTCGAAGATTAGTTGACCATAGATTTGAGGGTCTATTTCTGGGCTCTCTATTCTGTTCCATTGATCTATGTGTCTGTTTTTGTGCCAGTACCATGCTGTCTTGATGATGACAGCTTTGTAATAGAGCTTGAAGTCCGGAATTGTGATGCCACCAACGTTGGCTTTCTTTTTCAATATCCCTTTGGCTATTCGAGGTCTTTTCTGGTTCCATATAAATTTTAGCATTGTTTGTTCCATTTCTTTGAAAAAGATGGATGTTACTTTGATAGGAATTGCATTAAATGTGTAGATTGCTTTAGGTAGCATAGACATTTTCACAATATTTATTCTTCCAATCCAGGAGCATGGAACATTTTTCCATTTCTTTGTGTCTTCCTCAATTTCTTTCATGAGTACTTTATAGTTTTCTGAGTATAGATTCTGTGTCTCTTTGGTTAGGTTTATTCCTAGGTATCTTATGGTTTTGGATGCAATTGTAAATGGGATTGACTCCTTAATATCTCTTTCTTCTGTCTTGCTGTTGGTGTAGAGAAATGCAACTGATTTCTGTGCATTGATTTTATATCCTGACACTTTACTGAATTCCTGTATAAGTTCTAGCAGTTTTGGAGTGGAGTCTTTTGGGTTTTCCACATATAGTATCAAATCATCTGCGAAGAGTGATAATTTGACTTCTTCTTTGCCGATTTGGATGCCTTTAATTTCCTTTTGTTGTCTGATTGCTGAGGCTAGGACCTCTAGTACGATGTTGAATAGCAGTGGTGATAATGGACATCCCTGCCGTGTTCCTGACCTTAGTGGAAAAGCTTTCAGTTTTTCTCCATTGAGAATGATATTTGCGGTGGGTTTTTCATAGATGGCTTTGATGATATTGAGGTATGTGCCCTCTATCCCTACACTTTGAAGAGTTTTGATCAGGAAGGGATGTTGTACTTTGTCAAATGCTTTTTCAGCATCTATTGAGAGTATCATATGGTTCTTGTTCTTTCTTTTATTGATGTGTTGTATCACATTGACTGATTTGCGGATGTTGAACCAACCTTGCAGCCCTGGAATAAATCCCACTTGGTCGTGGTGAATAATCTTTTTAATGTACTGTTGAATCCTATTGGCTAGTATTTTGTTGAGTATTTTCGCATCTGTGTTCATCAAGGATATCGGTCTATAGCTCTCTTTTTTGGTGGGATCCTTGTCTGGTTTTGGGATCAAGGTGATGCTGGCTTCATAAAATGAGTTTGGAAGTTGTCCTTCCATTTCTATTTTTTGGAACAGTTTCAGGAGAATAGGAATTAGTTCTTCTTTAAATGTTTGGTAGAATTCCCCCGGGAAGCCGTCTGGCCCTGGGCTTTTGTTTGTTTGGAGATTTTTAATGACTGTTTCAATCTCCTTACTGGTTATGGGTCTGTTCAGGCTTTCTATTTCTTCCTGGTTCAGTTGTGGTAGTTTATATGTTTCTAGGAATGCATCCATTTCTTCCAGATTGTCAAATTTATTGCCATAGAGTTGCTCATAGTATGTTCATATAATAGTTTGTATTTCTTTGGTGTTAGTTGTGATCTCTCCTCTTTCATTCATGATTTTATTTATTTGGGTCCTTTCTCTTTTCTTTTTGATAAGTCGGGCCAGGGGTTTATCAATTTTATTAATTCTTTCAAAGAACCAGCTCCTAGTTTCGTTGATTTGTTCTATTGTTTTTTTGGTTTCTATTTTATTGATTTCTGCTCTGATCTTTATGATTTCTCTTCTCCTGCTGGGCTTAGGGTTTCTTTCTTGTTCTTTCTCCAGCTCCTTTATGTGTAGGGTTAGGTTGTGTACCTGAGACCTTTCTTGTTTCTTGAGAAAGGCTTGTACCGCTATATATTTTCCTCTCAGGACTGCCTTTGTTGTGTCCCACAGATTTTGAACCGTTGTATTTTCATTATCATTTGTTTCCATGATTTTTTTCAATTCTTCTTTAATTTCCCGGTTGACCCATTCATTCTTTAGAAGGATACTGTTTAGTCTCCATGTATTTGGGTTCTTTCCAAACTTCCTTTTGTGGTTGAGTTCTAGCTTTAGAGCATTGTGGTCTGAAAATATGCAGGGAATGATCCCAATCTTTTGATACCGGTTGAGTCCTGATTTAGGACCGAGGATGTGATCTATTCTGGAGAATGTTCCATGTGCACTAGAGAAGAATGTGTATTCTGTTGCTTTGGGATGAAATGCTCTGAATATATCTGTGATGTCCATCTGGTCCAGTGTGTCGTTTAAGGCCTTTATTTCCTTGCTGATCTTTTGCTTGGATGACCTGTCTATTTCAGTGAGGGGAGTGTTAAAGTCCCCTACTATTATTGTATTATTGTTGATGTGTTTCTTTGATTTTGTTATTAATTGGTTTATATAGTTGGCTGCTCCCACATTGGGGGCATAGATATTTAAAATTGTTAAATCTTCTTGTTGGACAGACCCTTTGAGTATGATATAGTGTCCTTCCTCATCTCTTATTATAGTCTTTGGCTTAAAATCTAATTGATCTGATATAAGGATTGCCACTCCTGCTTTCTTCTAATGTCCATTAGCATGGTAAATTCTTTTCCACCCCCTCACTTTAAATCTGGAGCTGTCTTCGGGCTTAAAATGTGTTTCTTGGAGGCAACATATAGATGGGTTTTGTTTTTTTATCCATTCTGATACCCTGTGTCTTTTGACAGGGGCATTTAGCCCATTCACATTCAGGGTAAGTATTGAGAGATATGAATTTAGTGCCATTGTATTGCCTGTAAGGTGACTGTTACTGTATATGGTCTCTGTTCCTTTCTGATCTACCACTTGTAGGCTCTCTCTTTGCTTAGAGGACCCCTTTCAATATTTCCTGTAGAGCTGGTTTGGTATTTGCAAATTCTTTCAGTTGTTGTTTGTCCTGGAAGCTTTTAATCTCTCCTTCTATTTTCAATGATAGCTTAGCTGGATATAGTATTCTTGGCTGCATGTTTTTCTCGTTTAGTGCTCTGAAAATATCATGCCAGCTCTTTCTGGCCTGCCAGGTCTCTGTGGATAAGTCAGCTGCCAATCTAATATTTTTACCATTGTATGTTACAGACTTCTTTTCCCAGGCTGCTTTCAGGATTTTCTCTTTGTCACTGAGACTTGTAAATTTTACTATTAGGTGACGGGGTGTGGGCCTATTCTTATTGATTTTGAGGGGCTTTCTCTGCACCTCCTGAATTTTGATGCTCATTCCCTTTGCCATATTGGGGAAATTCTCCCCAATAATTCTCTCCAGTATACCTTCTGCTCCCCTCTCTCTTTCTTCTTCTTCTGGAATCCCAATTATTCTAATGTTGTTTCGTCTTATGGTGTCACTTACCTCTCGAATTCTCCCCTCGTGGTCCAGTAGCTGTTTGTCCCTCTTTTGCTCAGCTTCTTTATTCTCTGTCATTTGGTCTTCTATATCACTAATTCTTTCTTCTGCTTCATTTATCCTAGCAGTGAGAGCCTCCATTTTTGATTGCACCTCATTAATAGCTTTTTTGATTTCACCTTGGTTAGATTTTAGTTCTTTTATTTCTCCAGAAAGGGCTTTTATATCTCTCGAGAGGGTTTCTCTAATATCTTCCATGCCTTTTTGGAGCCCGGCTAGAACCTTGAGAATTGTCATTCTGAACTCTAGATCTGACATATTACCGATGTCTGTATTGATTAGGTCCCTAGCCTTCGGTACTGCCTCTTGTTTTTTTTTTTGTGTTGAATTTTTATGTCTTGTCATTTTGTCCAGATAAGTGTAAATGAAGGGGCAAGTAAAATACTAAAAGGGTGGCAACAACCCCAGGAAAATATGCTTTAACCAAATTAGAAGAGATCCAAAATCGTGAGTGGGGAGAAAGGGGATAAAAAGAGGTTCAAAAAGGAAGAAAGAAAAAAAAAACAAAAAGAAAAGAAAAAAAAAAGAAAATAAAAGAATTTTTTAAAAAAGAAAACACCTTGGGGCGCCTGGGTGGCTCAGTGGATTAAGCCGCTGCCTTCGGCTCAGGTCATGATCTCGGAGTCCTGGGATCGAGCCCCGCATCGCGCTCTCTGCTCAGCGGGGAGCCTGCTTCCCCCTCTGTCTCTGCCTGCCTCTCTGCCTACTTGTGATCTCTCTGTCAAATAAAATAAATGAAATCTTTAAAAAAAAAAAAAAAAAAAAAAGAAAACACCTAAGAAAAATGTAAAAAAGAAAAAATATATATATTAGATAAACTAGTAAAAAATCGTTAAAAAAGAAAAAGGTAACAGTTAAAAAAAAAATTTTACCCGAAGGCGAGAAAAAAAAAAAATGAAAAAGAAAAAATTAAATTAACTGCAAGACTAAAAAAAATCACAGTAAAAAAAGCCATGAGTTCCGTGTTTGGCTTTCTCCTCCTCTGGAATTCTGCTGCTCTCCTTGGTATTGAAACCGCACTCCTTGGTAGGTGAACTTGGTCTCGGCTGGATTTCTTGTTGATCTTCTGGGGGAGGGGCCTGGTGTAGTGATTCTCAAGTGTCTTTGCCCCAGGCGGAATTACACCGCCCTTACCCGGGGCCGGGTTGAGTAATCCGCTCGGGTTTGCTTTCAGGAGCTTTTGTTACCTGAGCGCTTTCCGTAGAGTTCCGGAGGTCGGGAATACAAATGGTGGCCTCCTGGTCTCCGGCCCGGAGGAGCCGAGAGCCCAGGGCCCCACTCCTCAGTGCGCCCTCAGAGAACCGCGCCCAGTTACTCCCGTCTGCCTGACCTCCGGCCGCGCTCTGAGCTCACCGAGCCTGCGACCTGTTCAAGGTAACACCGAGCTGCGAGCTTACTGTCGGCTCTGTCTCTGTAGCCGGCTTTCCCGTTCCAATACCCGCAAGCTCTGCGACACTCAGACACCCCCGATCCTTCTGTGACCCTGCGGGACCTGAGGCCACGCTGACCCCGCGTGGGCTTCGCCCCGGTTTAGCCTCTGGAGCGATGTCCCTCAGCGGAACAGACTTTTAAAAGTCCTGATTTTGTGCACGGTTGCTCCGCTGCTTGCCGGGAGCCGGCCCCTCCCCCCGGGGTCTATCTTCCCGTCGCTTTGGATTCACTTCTCCGCCGGTCCTACCTTTCAGAAAGTGGTTGTTTTTCTGTTTCCAGAATTGCTGTTCTTCTTCTCTTCGATCTGCCGATGGATTTTCAGGTGTTTGCAATCTTTAGATAAGCTATCTAGCTGATCTCTGGCTAGCTGAAGCAGTCTCAGCTTGCTACTTCTCCGCCATCTTGACTCCTCCCAATCTGTCATTTCTTTTTTAACAATTGCTGATGCATACCCAGGTCACAGAGGAAATGGAAAAATCTAGAGCATTCTAGAAAGGAGTTAACTTGGAATATACTCATACTGATATATTCCATTTCTCCACTTAATCTCACACAACTTACATTTACTACATAAAACTCAGCAAACAATCACTCTGCAGATCTATTATATCTGAATCCCCCACTCCCAACCCCACACCCCCATTCACGCACACAGAGTTAAAAAAAAAAAGTGTCTATAGCAATAAGTGGTGAATAATAAAAGAAAGCAAATGCTTTGCTACTTTAAGCCTTATTCTCCCATCATCTTTTCAAAATTCTACTTTTATTTTTCCTGGTATCCTGTACTACTAGCAACTCATGGGTACTAAAGAATACTGAGAGATGATAGGTAAGTGGTATTTACTTATTTGCATGAACATTATATGTACTAAGAAATTGTAATTTAGGGTACTTCTGTAAAGCCAGTTTCAGGAATTTGGGTGGATCTAGGTTGATTGAAAAACAAACACTTAAAACCCTTCAAACATAGAAAATTAATTTTGATACATGTGATACTCTGATATTAGGTATTAGTGATAGCAGTACCTTTGACATTGGGTAAGTTAGATTTTAAAGTCGAGCAGATAGATTATTTGTGGGCTGTGTGATGTTAACCCCTGTTAACCTGAATTTCCTCAACTATAAATGGAGAGAATAAGAGTGTCTAAGGGTGAATACAAGAGGACATGTCACATGGGTATTCAACTAACTTATCCATTGTTTTATTTTTATTTTATTTTAGTTTTTCTAAAAAGATTTATTTATTTTAGTGAAAGAGGGAGAGAGAGAGAACATGAGTGGGCAGAGGAAGAGGGAGAGAATCCTCAAGCAGACTCCCTGCTTAGCCTGGAACCTGACTTGGTGCTTGATCTCATGACCCTGAGATCACGACCTGAGCAAAAACCAAGCATCAGATGCTTAACCAACTACACCCCTCTATTGTCTTATATGGAGATTATTATTACAATGATCCATCTCTGAATAATGCCCTATTTCATAATTTCTAATGGATATTCGGTATGTGGCAGGGTGATCCCTTTATATTGTTGAAGAGGAGATTCATGAATGATATTGAATGGTCCTAACTTTGAATGTGTTGCTACTTACTTACATTTCTAAAACTGTCAACTAATTAAAAATCTAATGCCTTTCCCCTCTGTAGTGAACTTTCACTCATATTTTTACCTATTTTCCTTTAACAAGAGAATAGATTTTACCCATATAAACTTTAAAATAAGACATATAAGTCTTTCTTTTCCATCTTCATTTCCTTTCTTCTTTTGAAACATTTGAGTCTGGTTTTGTGCAATGCTCACCAACACACAGCTGTCAGCGTTAACTCTGGGGAATTGTAAGTCTAGTCCCATTTTTAATGGAATGGAACAAAGCAACTTAAGTTATCACATCGGAAGGGATTTTTCTTCAGGGTAAAAAGAAATGGAACGTGGTCGATAGGATAGGTGTTAGATCCTTCAGGCCAAGGGGCTAACAGTAGAAGGGAGACTAGCAAACGGGAATGTACTAAAAATGTCTTCCAACTCAGTTCAGGTTTTTTTTTTTTTCCTTTCTCCCACAGTTTCTTCCTCTGGATGCTGATTTCAACATCGACCAAAGGAAAAGATATTGTTATAGCTCTAAGAGCCCATCAGTAACCATGTTAAAATTCTGCCTGGTTCCCACTGCTATTCAGTGGTTGTGGCCAAGAGCTTGGTGGGTTCAGAGGCAGGTTTTCCAGAAAAAAGAAAAAAAAAAAGAAAGAAAAAGTATTCCAAAATTTAAAACCTAAAAAAACAACTAATATGCCAATAAAGTTCCACTAGACTGATATTTAGTGTTATTGAGACCTAAGAAGAAGAAATAAGTATTGAAAAACAGACTGCAGTGGTCAGGTAAGGCAGGCCTACATCTGAGAGGTACAGCCAATGGCCAGGACTGGGCAACCTCTTAGGTTCTACAAACTTGGACTTTGAAGATGGAAAGATTTGAGTTTCAATCCTTGGACAACTTATTTAATTTTCTCTAAATTGCAATCCACTTCCCTATTAAATAGGGAAAATAATAATTTTGTATTAAGTTATGTGGAGGTTTGATGTAGATATGGATATAAGACATCTTAATACTTAACAATCTATAAGGGCTCTGTTACTGGTAGTTGCAATTATAATTTTATTATTTATTACTATTATCACTTTTACTATTATTATTATTACTGTTATGTTCTGTTATAATTTTTGGAATTACTATTTCCTTATTTTTCCCACCAATTAAATTCATTTCAGATTCCTCACCATGGCCTTTCTGTTTAAATCCCCTACCCCAACTAATCTCTTACTAACTTCTGTGTATTTTACCTCCCGAATCTTACAAATCTGTCATTACCTGTGTCCTCTCATTGCTAATACTCTCAGCGTTTCTATCTAGAGAATCTTCCTTTCTTGTTTTTAAATGATTTTATTTATTTATGTATTTTAGAGAGACACAAAGAGAGAGTGCAAGCAGGAGAAGGGGCAGAGGCAGAAGGAGAGGGAGAGAGAATGCCAAGCAGGCTCCATGCTAAGCCTGGAGTTGGATGAGGGGTTCAATCCCAGGACCTTGAAGTCATGATCTGAGAGGAAATCAAGAGTCAGACACTTAACTGACTGAGCCATCCAGGAGCCCCTGGAGAATTATTTCTAAACCTTTTCCCTATCTCTCCTATCTCTAATCCATCTCCTACAACACAGCTGAAGTGTTCTTTCTGATATATAAGTCTGATCCTATCCCAGTTTTATTTAAATACTTCCTATATACCCCATTGCCCCCCAAACCTTCCAACTCCATAGCATTCAATACCTGCAAAAATTTGGCTTAAAACTGTTTTGGTTCTCAGAAACAAACTTGTGCCTCATTCATACTCCCATTATAGGACAAACAGACCATTTCATCTTTCCTGGCTTGGTAGGCATTTGCTGTGCACAAGATGTCTCCCTGTCTACCTGGTGAATTCTTTCCCTTCAAGTCAAGGTCAAACTCAGTTGCCTCTTTGTGCTCTTCTAACACTTAGAATATGTTCACATTTTAGCATTTTGTTATGAAATTTTACTTCTTTGTTTAACTCACTAGTATACATTCCACTGATACCCATAATTTTTCTTTATGTTCATCTTTGAAACTCAGACCTAGCCCAGGAAAAGGGCAGTCAGTGAAGCTCACATATTTAGGCTATGCTTTTTTACTAGAAACATGCTTTCGTCTTGGAAAGCCAGCATTCCCATTAAGCTAGTATTGCATAAAAATGGGATTTTTATTATACATTACCAGCCATTCTGTAGATGACTAATCATGGCCAGCAGTATTTTGCACTTAAAAATAACAACTAATTTTTAAGGGAGATTTGGAAATTTCTCCTGTAATAAAATCAGCTGCAAAAGCTCTATCAGACCACCAGTGAATTACTTAACAAGACATTTTGCCATGTAGGTAAAATAAATAAATTCAGAGGCAGAACAAATAAAAAGAAAACCCAAATAAATGCAACTGTAATAAAGTATTTGGAAAAGCTAAAGATATAGTCCATACTTCTGGGTCACATAGGATCTGGTACAGAGTAGAATGTGTGTTCCTGAAAGAGAGACTTACCTAAGCATTGTAGAAAGGGAGCTAATAAGTAGTGGTTCTTTTGATGAGTGATTTCTGACTAAAATTTCTGAAGCAAGCTGAAATGGTGACAAAAATTGCTCTACTAAGTCTGCTAACTGAAATGATTAAAAATGTAAAAGAACTCAATGATTATAGGAGCTAAGGAAGAGAAAAGAACTAGAACAGGGAGAGAATAGTAACCTTTGGTAATATTGAGTGTTATTACCAAAAACTATATATATATATTTTCTCTCCAGGGTTGAGTTTTTACATAAAGAGGAAGGACAGTGTGTATGCTCTGTTTATAAAAGAATGGACTAACACCACAGAAAGGTTTCCCATTCTCCAATTTGCAGCCTAAACTCAAGACCACTAGTCTTCTGAGAAACCACATTTCTGCATTTTATTAGCTCCTTCTCTTCAGTGATGTTTTCCAAACCTTCTCAGATACAGGTTTATACAGAAAATCTGATTATATATAAAGGGACCAAGGATCAAGGATGAGGCAACAAGACTCTAATTGTCAGAAGACAATTTGGATTGCTAATGGCTCAGTCCCTACTGAAGACTCAGTAAGAACTACTTTAAGTGCATGAGGGGTGACACTACTTACTGAAAACAGGCTCAGGGAGGAGATTAACGTTCTTTAGCCCAATAGTGTTAACTTCCTTCTTTTATAAAGATTAAGATCAAAGTCATATTTGTGGAGTAAATATGGTTTTCTCATTAAAGATTAGATTGTATAGCTTAAAAGTATAATTTGTGGGGCAGGGTAATTCACAAAGAACTCAGCCACAGCAATCTTTGGTGGAGTAGTATAGTGATTTTGTCATTCTTTCTCTCAAAGTGTCAGAGTTTCTTCCTTCTCAAGACAGCAGAAGCTGAGATTCTGAGGCCAACAATTCTGAATGATACCAGAGAAGTCAGAGGGCTAGGGTTTTTCATGTGTGGACACAAAGAGAGTTTCCCAAGAGAAGCCCCATGGATGGAGAGAGTGCTTCATAAAAGAGGCTGTTTGAGGACCAAGAACAGTGAGGATTTACAGAGGAGGGTCAGAGGATAAGGGTGGCTCCATGTGGGACACTCAAATAGGGCCTGGATGGTGCAGTCTTTTCCTGTTTCTCTGTTCTGTCTCCTCCATACTCTGTCCTACACACCTCACCTGCCCTCAAACCTGCCCTTATGGGCCTCAACAGAGTAAATTAGATAAAAGACAGCTTCAGGCCTTTCTGCTGTGAACTTCTTTAGAACATTTATTTAATCTTTACTTTTAAGAACATATTTATTTATTTACTTAGGTGTTGAGTTGTGCAAATTTTTTTATATAATTTGGCTATTAACCCCTGATCAGATAGATCCTTTGCAAGTTTCTTCTTCCATTCTGTAGGTTGTCTTTGTTTTGTTGGCAGTTTCCTTTGCTGTGAGAAACATTTTTCTTTTGATATAGTCCCAACGGGTTAATTTTGCTTTTGTTTTCTGTGCCTGAGAAGACATCTAGAAAAGTGTTTCTGTGGCTTATGTTTCAAGTGTGCTTGGTCTAGAAAAAGTGTAGTAGTACTCATGAAGAGGACACTTCTCCCTTCTGAATGCTGTCCCTACGTGGTGGATCTCTGGGGACCAAGATGACTCTTAAGGTCTTCCTGAGAGATTTAGAAATATTTCCTGACCTTCTCCCTTACAGAGTCGTTAGGGGCATCCCCGTCTGCAATGCACTCTAGATAAGATGGTCACAGGTCATATTGAAAATTCATATATATAGATGAGATGATAAAACTGGATATCACAAACTACTTATCTTCCTGCACTTGGAGAGACTTGTATTCCTGTAGCATGTTTAAAAGTTGATTTGGCTTGTGGATATGACAGGTCATCTTAGAGATCACAGAGGAGGATGGAAACACTCATCTTTCTTATTGCTGTTAGACATAATAAAACTGATTCTTAAATTCTCTCAAAAATGACAATGCTATACAGATGTGAGAAAATATGGAAAATCTGGTTGACTTCTCTGACTTGTTGGCCCACGTTATATTCTAGGAACTAATTTTGTCACATCATGAATCCTAAATCCTGATATGTGAAAGACACTGTATTTTTCTATCTGCTGACAGAATTGTCATTTATGAAACTGCTCTCTAATTTTAAATAATTTATTAGTTAACTAAAGTAGCATTTCATCATATATATGTAGATAATAATTCATTACAAAAGGCCCCAGTATTCTATGAATCTCGTACAAAAGGCCCCAGTATTCTATGAATTTAATTAGCCTGCAATTATCTGTATAAGGAAGATAGTATGTACAGCTTCTTCCTGAGATACCATGAAAAAGATGCAATATTTATTTATCCCAGGACACTATGAACAAATATGGAATTATCCTAAATTTGTATGGTCAGCATTCCATAATGCCATTATTGACTATAAGCTGATTATAAAATTTTTGTTAAGATGATATCCTCAAATATTTCAACAGACTTCAATAGAATAATACATTTTTATGTTTTTACATCATTGAAAATACAGGAAAGACCTAATTCCCATGAATTTCCCCGAGGATCAAAAAAATTTCTAAATGGTGTTAAGAGAGAACCCTAATAAAATCATAACATCAGAGAGTTCCTGGAGGTATCACATAATTCGATGCTATATCTTAAGGTATAAAAGCCAATCTCCAAAATGGACTTTATTCTTCTTCCTTAGGCACTTTACTGACTTAGGAAACTTAACACCAGAAAGTTCTCATTCATGCCTAACCTAAAACTTGCCTATTTCACATAAGCCTCTCATTTTCTTCTCAGTGAAAATGGACAATAGCTACTCATCACCTCCAGTACAATATTTCTTTATATAATAAAACACTTTTTCATTTTCATCTTTTAACCTTTTCCTTATTGAGTTAAGCACTAAATTCCTGTGGTTCTTACCCAAGGATCTATTACTCATTTTTTTTTACATGGTTATTAGCTAAGGCATCTTTTCCTTTTCTATGGTAATTTTTGCATAATTTATGGAGCTCATAAATAGGTCATGATAGTGCTTAAAAAGCCCTAACAACTTTTACACTGCTAGGTGACTTTGGCTATTTTGTTCATAAACACCAACAATTCATTTCAATTTGTAACTGACAGATGATTCATTCTGAAACTGTCTTCACCTCCAGTTTTAAATTTTTATAAATACACACACATAAACACACATAAACAGACACACTGCTTTTTCCATCTCTGAGTGAATTATTACATATTTGTCCCTATTAAGCTCCGTCTCACTTATAATCACCTTGTTTAATTTGCCAAAGTCTTTATGAATTCTTGCAGTGTGGTTCTAGTCAATAACCACCCCTACTCAATATAAGGTAATCTGCATGTTTAATAAGCTTACTCCCTATTCTATACTTCTAATCAACACCGAAAATGTTCCTTAGAATCAAGGCCAGTGCTGACTTATGGGAAAAACTTTATTCAATATACCCTCTAAGGCTGACACTGAACATTGATCATAACCTCACATATAGCTTGCTAACAAGCTCTGATACAATAATACATAATACTACTACACCAAAAAATGACCCAAATGAAATACAATGTAGATTCAAATGAGGAATCAATAGTAATTTGTAATTTTTTTCCCCTGTAAGTTCTTTTAAGGAGTTCAAAAACTTTAATCACATTATCAAATTATTCATAGTGGAAAGAGATATCCGAAGAGAAAGAAGTGACCAAGAATAACAGCAGGGCAAATTTAATAGCCTGTTTGAAGACCCAGTAGAACACTAATGTCAAAGTAAAGTGGAAGATCATTGTTTCAAGGAAGATTCTAATGAATCTATCTAAAAACAAAGATCCTGGCTCTTCATAACACAGAGCAGGAGACCAGGTTTCTACTGATGATTTAAAATTTCCCAAATACAAAATATATTTTTCTTCTTCCCAGTGCAATAGATCTGTGGATATATCCAAAAAAGTATTGTTTATGCTCTATTTCCAATTAGGTATAGGTTTATTAGGTTTCTTTTTTGATAAATTTTGACTCAAACTATGCACAAAATGCATGTCCTGATGTTCACAGTCAGGTCTTATTAATAGCCATTCAGATTATAAATGCCCAAAATGTTTTGGAAAGGTGTGCCCACCCCCACCCCCAATCCTTGCCCTGTTCAGCAGCAGTCCTGAGGATTATGTAGCATTGCTTTGGGAAAATGGCAGTCTTCCTCTGAAAAAGTGGCCCAGGAAGCCACCCGCAGATCTGTTCTTTATCTTCTCCATCACTTGCCATGATCTGGTGTATCTGGCAATTTTTAAACTTTTTCCTTAGGTTTAAAGATCAGGGTTTGAGAAGTAGGGGCTGTATTAGGGTGTGTGTGTAGGAGTGAAGGAGAAAGTCATTAAAAATAAATTGAATGTCTTTAGATGACAGGAGCTTGTGGAGCAGCTAAGAGGATCAGAGAACTAATGGGGTCAAACAGACACTTAGTAGAGGATGGAGGTCAGCCTGTCAAGGTTGCTGGTGTGATGGAGAAGGTAGGAAAAGAAAGGTAAGACAAGAGAAACAGAAAGAAAGAAAAAAAAAAAAAGAAGATACGGCAAGCCAAGAGTTTCCTTTCAGTTCTGCCTTACAATCTAGGATTTCTTTTATAAAAATAATATGTGAGGGGCACCTGGGTGCTCAGTCAGTTAGGTGTTTGCCTTCAACTCAGGTCATGTTCCCAGGGTGCTGAAATCAAGCCCCACATCATGCTCCCTGCTCAATGGGGAGCCTGCTTCTCCCTCTCCCTCTGCCTGCTGCTCCCCCTGTTTGTGCTCTCTTTCCGTGTCAAATGAATAAATAAAATAAAATAAATTTTAAAAACGTAAGTTTAAAAATATGTGAATATATTTTTGTCTATTATCTTGGACTTTGTTTAATAAGCTACCTCATTTGTGTGGTTGATAGAGACTTGTCTAGTTGAAGGGATCAAGGTAGGGGTTGTGGGCACTTATTAGTTTGGGGAAGTTTTCATCTTGGTGAGCTTAGTGTAAATAAGAATCTATAGTGATGCTAATACAGCCTTGTCCCTGGGAGTCACAACTAAAGTAGGAGACAACTTTTCATTAAATGCTCACTGAAGGGTGGATTTGAAAAACTCTGAGAGTTTTTATTTTTTTCAAAAAGAGAGAAAATCATGGTCTATAATATCTAGATGGCTATATGTTTATAAAACATCCATCACTGTGGTATTTAAGTGCTTTGACAAGTAAGCCATTTCAACACTAAACAATATAGAGGAAGGGGATGAATGTCTTCCTCTGTCTGTAGTGTCTGTGTACTCTGAAGCTAAGCCTATACAATTCTGTACTAAACTGAAACATAAAAGTGGTATGAATCAGGCCCAGCTCACTTCAGCGACCTTGATTTTGGCTGTTCCTAATAAAGTGTGCAATTCCCTGCTGAGAGCTATGAGGTAGCCTCCCACTGGAAGCCTGAAGTGGGTGAGACACTAAGAAAACCTCAATGGCACACCATTTGGGGGCTCCTTCTCTTACTCTGGATAATGGCGCATAAAAATGGCTTTCCTATTTCTTTCTGATTTGTTGTGAGGTTTATACACAAGTCGTGAGGTTCCACAGTCTCAGGCCAGATTCTAAGAAACCCCTTTCTGGTTCATTATTTAATGAACTGCAACTAACTATGTGCTCAGTAAATTACTATATAAGGAAGGTACTGTACAGATGCAAAGGTGATGAAACTACGTTCAAGAATATATGTTTTAACTGAGAAGGTAAAACAAGCAGAATACTGCCCCAGCACGAGGTAACTCAGGGTATAAGCCAGGTAGAGACAAAGTGGTTAAAAAAAAGGAGAGACACTGAATCTAGTTGCAAGCCCTGTGGTGAAAGCTACACAGAGAAAGTAACACATGAGCAGTGCTAGGAGAGGGCCGATGAAAGAGGAGTTAAAAGAGAAAACTTCCCTGACAACCAGATGTCCTGACCCAGGGTCAGTGCAGTCACTATCAGTAGCAGCCAGACCTTGACTGCAGTGATGGTTAATCAAGCTAAGGTGAGAACAGTGAATTATTCAGCCAGGTCCCTATTTATATTTATATTTGGATAAGGCTTCCTGACAGTTTTTTTTTTTTCTCCTCCTCCTCTTCCTCCTCCTCCTTCTTCTTTTAACAAAAAGGGACTCTACCCTGCCACATCATTCCTATGCTAATCCTACCTTCTTTCCCTCTATTCAGGAAGAGCTTTCAAAATTTTAAAAAGCTCTGCAAAGAAGATAGCCCACAGGGCAGGAAACTACTCATCAAGGTAGTATGGAAGGTGCAGGTCTAGAAAGAGAGGAGAAAGTCCTGTGTGGATGAAGTAGGGAATGGCCTGAAGCATTTCTTGGGGTTGGGGAAGCCTTTGGCATGAACTTGGTGACAGCCTGGGCTAAAAACTCCACTGGGGGTAGAACAAGCTGGTGCTGCCCATCCAGACTCCCAAGGCTAGATTTCCTGTTTGGGGGCTTGGAGGATTAAATGGTGTGACAAGAAGACAACAGCCAGGAAGATGGACTTATGGGGAAGGGCAGGGACATCTGTGCCAGAAGCCAGGGCAGCTATAACAAGGAACTTCGAGGGTTAGGGGAGCAGGTAGAGGGAATAACTGAGTGTATGGAATTGTGGACAAAATAGTAAAAGTGATAGTGATTAGCACCACCGAAAAGGGTGGAGGGAAGAACTGCCCAAGGAGTTCACAGGATCTCCTAGAGAACAAGGCGAAAAAAGGAAGCAAATGCAGGGTGCATCCGGGAACTATGCTGTTATTTATGACTCTTTGTTTCCTGTTTATTCTTTACATTAAACCTATGAAGTTGAACCCATTATCTTTTTACCCTTAGGGAGAATAAAGCTTAAAATGATTATGGAAAATGACAAGATCATTCAGCTAATAAGTGGCAAAGGATTTGGATGCAGATTTATTTAAATTCATGGTCTCCTGTGCCTGTTTCTAGGATACCACATAACTTAGAAATATCTGAAATTAACTTAGCTAAATATAATTCAGCCATTGATTCTTCCCTGCAGAACTCTTTATTTCTCAGAAAACTTACAGTGACCCTATGGTTTTCATTCACTCACTTATTCATTTGTTTATTTCATTTGATAAAGGTTTAGTGTATTTGCTAATTGTACATAATATGGTCCATTGATTAGGACAAGGTTTTTAGTGCCAGATTGCCTGGGTTTACTATCTTAACTTTTGGTTTATTGTCTTCAAAATGGAGATGAGAATAATATATCTCTTATGGGGCCATTAAGAAGATTAAATGAGAAAATCTAAACAAAGCTTATAGGGAGATGTCTGTCATATACCAAAGCACCCAGTAATGCTAGGCACTGTTATTCTTGATACCATGCACCAGGCATTCTGGGACACACTGGGCTACAAATGTGGATATGGCATAGCCCTTGCCTTTGAAGAATTTATGCTCTCAAAGAGAAGACACACGTGCAATGGCTAATTGTGTTTGTGCCAATGGATGATGCCAGAAGAGAAGGGAGATCTGGGTCATTTCAAGGAAAGGGAACAGTATGTGAGCTCCATAGATGTATGAAATGTCCTCCAAGAGTGGCTTCACTGGAGCATGAAAAAGTATGAGAATGGACTACGGTTGGTATCAGTAAAGAAATGAGCCCGGGTCAGCTTTTGAAGTGTTCCATATGCTGGGTTCTGGAGTTGCACTTTATTTTGATTGGATGTGGTAATAAATGAGGTTTCCAAACTAATTTTAAGAATGGAGGAAGGTAACCACCTGGACGCCACCCTGGATCGTAAGCTTGAATGAGAAGAGAATGCGATAGAGAGGGTCATAGTTGAAGTAAGAGGAAAAGAATAAGAAATGAAACAGTCAGCAAGGAGACTAGGGATTGTACCCTTGGGCATTTATGCCAAAGAAATGAAAACATATCAGTACAAAAACAGATATGCACATAAATGTCCTTAGCAACTTTATTTGTAATAGCCAAAAACTTAGAATCAACAATTCCATGCACACTGGTCCATCCATACCAGAGATTACTGCTTGGCAATAAAAAGCAATGAACTATTGATCCATGCAACAACTTGGATAGATCTCAAGGGCATTATGCTGAGAGGGGGAAAAAGGGCTATTTCGAAGGGCCACATACTGTATGATTCAGCTTACAGAGCACTCTTGAAAGAATAAAAATCACAGGAATGGAGGACATATTAGTTATTATTAGATTTGGGGATGGTGGAGAAGGAGGGAGTAGAATGAGGGAGATTTTTGTAATGTTAGGACAGTTCTACATCTATTGCAGTGGTGGATATACATTCTGTAGAAGTAATAAAATGGCATAGAACTACCTGCATGGATTGTATCCATGTCAATTTCCTTATTTTGATATTATACTATAATTACTTAAGATGTAACCATGGGGGAAAAACTAGGTGAAGGGTACATGGGAACTCACTATGTTCTATCTTCACAACTTCCTGTGTATATATAATTACTTCAAAATAAAATGTTAAAAAAAAAGCTTGTTTAAATATTAATAGAACATATTGCAATATGACAAACTATGGATTATTAATACTTTGTCCTTCAAAATTCATGGTATTTTCCTATTTTCTCAATGTAGTCCTGTATTACTTTGAAAATGTATTGAATTTACTAAAAATAAGTCTGATTTATTTTTTGATGGCTAGAGGCTAAAAATAATGAACAGGCAGGATACAATCCATGAATAGCAGACATTGAGATGCAGCTTTTCTGCAAAATTGCGTTTGAAAAGTCATCTAACCAGAGCGATTCTAGAATTTTCTCACATTAGTAACTCTCCTCTTCTGTACCTCTTTTGTTATGAGGTAGTCAACCACAGTTTCTCTTTAAAAATCTCAAAAAATAAAATTAGTCAATATTCCTGCATCTGCTATAAATATAACTGCTAGCCTAGAGATCCAAATTTTCTCAAGTCACATTTCTCTTAAATTTCTTTAAACCTTTGGTATTTTCAAATTAAACAGCCCTGAAACAAGAAGATATATGTAGTTCAGGTTTATATTAGATAGAAGCTTACTAGCTTCCATACACTTCTACATCTTTTCTGTACCACCCAAGCTCCTCTCCACAGATAAAGCTGTCTTTCTCAGTGATGTCACTCTCCATTATCCCCAGGAAAAATTCCAAATTCTTCAACAAGCGTCATCATGCTTTTCAGGATTTTGTTCCGCTTCCCTTTTCTATTTCATTTCCTGCCACTCTCACATCACCTATCTCAATCCAGGAAGGAAATTAACAGATTTTGAACATCTGCCCCTTGCTAGACACTCTCTTGGGAATTTCATTTCTCTATTGCTTTTGCAAATATTCTCCAGTAAGGCACCTCTTCAGTCTTTTGAAATTCATCTTTTGAGATCAAACTCTCAGATAATACCGCTCTGTTGCCTGACAGTTTTTCCCCCCATTTCCTCCCCCTTTCTCCAAGTTATTGAATTAAATCATTCATTTCCTGTGTTCACATAGCATTTCACAAATAAATCTATCATAGTTCCTATGTCATTAAATTCTATACTGCTCTGTCTCTAAATTGTGACTCAGGGATAATATCTAAATATCTTTTTAGACTCGATACCTATCATGCTGTGTATGTGTATGTGTGTGTGTGTATACATACATTTGTATATGTATGTATATTCATATATACATATATGAAATATATATTCAGTTGAATTAAATATTTATTTAGTTTTTATAGTTAGAAATATCTCCATTTTCAAAAAGCAGGATTGTAATGATCTCTGAATAGGAGCTTGCTAAATATAGTTACATAGTTTTGTAGAGGCAAAGGAAAGAAAGAAAGAATTTCATTAGAGAGCACTTGCCAGTTCTACCATTCTCTCTGCACCAAGACCTGGTGACAGATTTAGATTTCTAAACCTAGGGCTAGCTCATAGTCTGTAGTGTAGCACTGAGAAAAACAACTGCTTAAAATTTTTTTTTTCTTTTCCAAATGTGAGCAAATGTGGATACAAAAGTCCTGTTATTGGAATGCTAAGGAAAAAGGGATTTCCTCCAGTGATAAGACAGAATATGGATCTCTTTTTGCATATACTTGGAAAGAAATTTATCTTAAATTAGTTTATTCAGTGACTACATGAAGTCAATATTTGTTTAGTCCAACCTCCAACATTTTGGTGAATGAATGCTTTAAACATAAAAATATGATGGGATTTTGGGATCCCTTTGAATAGACCCAAGCTTACTTATAGCCCCAGGAATTAAAAGACCTCAAGTTTCACCACCAAAGACCAATCCGATTCTAAAGTTATTAATGACTATAATTGTACAACTGTGATTTCCCTCATAGTTCTTTTTACCTTATGTAGGAAAGAAGTAGGTTTTTGAAAACTGCGACACAACAAAGACTAATGGAACTAATGTTCATAATGTTATTACCCAGTATTTACTCTGATATTACCTTCAAAATTTCACATACTCCATAACATCATTGCCAATTTTAGCCTGGTTACCAGTAGGAAAATGTACATTTCATTTGCTAGATATCTAAAAACAATTATCTACATGTTATTATCATTCGATCAGAATGAACAAGTCCAAATGTCATTAGAGTCTTGTAGAAATTGCCTATTTTTTCCTGTAGAAACTGAACTGTATACCTCAATATTACCCATTCCAACTTATCATCATCTGTCATATGACATCATATCAAGCAACAGAACATAGTTATCCTTGAAGGGGTATAAAATTAAACTTGGGAATTACTTTTTCAGGGAAAATCCACTCTCAAATTTTAATTAATGGCAAGTGCCAACTAGAAGGTTAGATGTGGATAAATATTTAATTTTGAAAAAGGGATAAATTTTGTAAAATGTATTCAGTTTTCCCAGAATAAATCTATTGGATTTCTCTTACCAAACTGTAAGTTTATTTCCAATATCTATTTAGAAGTAGCAGCTTTTTCCTAATTTCCCTTTCTATATTTTCATTGTTAGTGTATAAGAAAACAACTGATGTCTTATTGCTGTTGCTGGGATTTCTAGTATTATGTTGAACAACAGTGGCGAGAGTGGACATCCTTGTCGTGCTCCTGATCTCAAAGGGAAGGCTGTCAGCTTTACCCCATTGAGGATGATATTCACTCTGGGTTTTTCATGGATAGATTTTATGAAGTTGAGGAATGTTCCCTCTATCCCTATCCTTTGAAGCATTTTAATCAGGAACGGATACTGTATCTTGCGAAATGATTTTTCTGCATCAGTTGAGAGGACCGTGTGGTTCTTCTCTCTTCTCTTATTGATTTGTTCTATCACATTGATTGATTTGCGAATGTTGAATCACCCTTGTATCCCATGGTAAATCCCACCTGGTCATGGTGGATAATCTTTTTAATGTACTGTTGGATCCTATTAGCTAAGATCTTGTTGAGAATCTTGGCATCCATATTCATCAGGAATATTGGTCTGAAATTCCCCTTTTTGGTGGAGTCTTTGTCTGATTTTGGAGTCAGGGTAATGCTGTCTTCATAGAAAGAGTCTGGAAGTTTTCCTTCTGTTTCTATTTTTTGAAACAGCTTCAGGAGAATAGGTATTATTTCTTCTTTGAATGTTTGGTAGAATTCTCCAGGGAACCTGTCAGGTCCTTGACTCTTGTTTTTTAGGAGGTTTTTGATCTTGAATTTTTTATCTTGATTTGATCTTGATTTTTAGGAGGTTTTGATTGATCACCTCAATATTTTTACCAGATATTGGTCTATTCAAGTTGTCAGTTTCTTCCCAATTCAGTTTTGGAAGTTAATAGGTTTCCAGGAATGTCTCCATTTTGTCTAGGTTGTTTAACTTATTGGCATATAACTGTTGATAATAATTTCTGATGATTGTTTTTATTTCCTTGGTGTTAGTCGTGATCTCTCCCTTTTTATCCATAATTTTATTAATTTGGGTCCTCTCTCTCTTTTTTTTTTGGATTAGTTTGGCCAATGGTTTATCGATCTTATTGATTCTTCAAAAAAACCAGCTTCTAGTTTGTTGATGCATTCTACTCCATCTCTATCTCATTGATCTCTGATTTAATCTTGATTATTTCTCTTATTGTGTGTGGGGTTGGCCTAATTTATTGTTGATTCTCCAGTTCTTTAAGGTGCAAAGAGAACTGGTGTGTTCTGGATTTCTCAGTTTTCTTGAGGGAGGATTGGATGGCTATGTACTTCTCCCTTAGGACCGCCTTTGCCATATCCCAAAGGTTTTGGACCAAAGTGTCTTCATTCTCATTGGTTTTCATGAATTGTATAAGTCCTTCTTAGATTTCCTGGCTGATCCAAACCTTCTTAAGCAGGGTGGTCTTTAGCTTCCAAGTGTTTGAATTCCTTCCAAACTTTTTCTTGTGGTTGAGTTCCAGTTTCAAAGCATTGTGGTCTGAGAACATGCAGGAAATAATCTCAGTCTTTTGGTATCAGTTGAGCCCTGGTTTGTGACCCAGTATGTGATCTAGTCTGGAGAAAGTTCTATGTGTGATAGAGAAGAATGAGTATTCAGTTGTTTTAGGGTGGAATGTTCTGTATGTATCTATGATGTCCATTGGTCTAATGTGTCCCATTCAATGCTCTTGTTTCTTTATTAATTTTCTGCTTGGATGATCTGTCTGTTACTGAGAGTTGTGTGTTAAGATCCCCTACTATGAATGTATTCATATCAATATGTCTCTTTATCTTGATTAACTGTTGTCTTATGTAGTTGGCTGCTCCTGTATTGGGGGCATATTTACAATTGTTAGATCTTGTTGGTGGATAGACCCTTTAAGAATGATGTAGTGTCCTTCCTTGTCTTTGACTACAGTCTTTAGTTTAAAATCTAATTTATCTGATATGAGAATCACTACCCCAGCTTTCTTTTGATGCTCATTGGCATGAAAGATGTTTCTCCATCCTTTCACTTTCAGTCTGGATGTATCCTGAGGTTCCAAATGGGTATCTTGTAGACAGCATATGGATAGGTCCTGTCATTTTCTCCAATCTGCAACCCTGTGCTGTTTTATGGGAGTGTTTAGGCCATTCATGTTGAAAGTGATTATTGAAAGATACGTTTTTATTGATATCATCTTGCCTGTGAAGTCCTTGTTTCTATAGATTGTCTCTGTATATTTCTGTTCTATGTCACTCTTGGGTTCTTTCTTCTTTTATAGAACCCTCCTTAATATATCTTGTAGTGGCAGCTTGGTGGTCACCTACTTTTCTAAACCTTGCCAGTCTTGGAAGCACTTTATCTCTCCATCCACTTTGAATGTCAACCTTGCTGGATAAAGTATTCTTGGCTGCATGTTCTTCCCATTTAGTGTCCTGAATATGTCTTGCCAGCCCTTTCTGGCTTGCCAGGTTTCTGTGGACAGGTCTGATGTTATTCTGATGGACCTTCCTCTGTATGTAAGGAATCTCTTCTCCCTAGCTGCTCTGAAAAGCTCTTGTCTAAAATTATGATTCGTCAGTCTCACAATCAATGCCTTGAGGTCTTTCCAAATTCATTGATCTTGGGAGGTGTTCTTTCTACCTCTAGGACATGAACGCTGTTTACATTCCCCAGACTGCGAAAATTTTCATCCCCAATTTGTTCAACTATATCTTCTAGTCTTCTCTTTTTCTCCACCCCCTCAGGGATCCCAATATTTCTGATGCTGGAACGTCATGGCATCATTTATTTCCCTAATTCTGTTTTCATGGCTTCTAAGCTGTTTCTTTCACGCCTCTTCCTGATCCTTTTTCTCTATCAGTTTGTCCTCTAGATCACTAATTCTATCTTCTACCTTGATTACCCTAGATGTTAGAGTATTTAGATTAGATTGGATCTCATTGATAGCATTTTTCAACCCTATAGTCAAACAATCTTTGACAAAGCAGGAAAAAACACACAGTGGAAAAGAGACAGTCTCTTCAATAAATGGTGCTAGGAAAATTGGACAGCTATGTATAGAAGAATGAAACTTAACCATTCTCTTACACCATACACAAAGATAAACTCGAAATGGATAAAGACCTCAATGTGAGGTAGGAATTTATCAAAATCCTAGAGAAGAACGTAGGCACTAACCTCTTTGACAACAGCCACAGCTACTTGTTCTAAGATATGTCTCCAAAGAGAAAGGAAACAAAAGCAAAATTGAACGTTTGGGACATCATCAAGATAAAAAGCTTCTGCACAGCAAAGGAAACAGTCAACAAAACAAAGAGGCAACCCACGGAATGGGAGAAGATAATTGCAAATGCCACTACAGACAAGGGGCTGATATCCAAGATCTATAAAGAACTCCTCAAACTCAACACATGCAAAACAGATAATCACATCAAAAAATAGGTAGAAGACATGAACAAACACTTCTCCAAAGAAGACATACAAATGGCTAACAGACACATTAAAAAATGTTCATCATCATTAGCCATCAGGGAGATTCAAATCAAAACCACACTGAGATACCACCTTACACCAGTAAAACGGCCAAAATCAACAAGACAGTAAACAAGTGTTGGAAAGGATGTGGAGAAAGGGGAACCCTCTTATACTGTTGGTGGGAATGCAAGTTGGTGCAGCCACTTTAGAAAACAGTGTGGACATTCCTTAAGAAATTAAAAATAGAGCTTTCCTATGACTCTGCAATTGCACTACTGGGTATTTATCCCCAAAATACAGATGTAGTGAAAAGAAGGGCCATCTGTACCCCAATGTTTATAGCAGCAATGGCCACAGTTGCCTAACTGTGGAAAGAGCCAAGATGCTCTTCAACAGACAAATGGATAAAGAAGATATGGTCCATATATACAATGGAGAATTATGCCTCCATCAGAAAGGATGAATACCCAACTTTCGTATCAACATGGACAGAACTGGAAGAGATCGTGCTAAGTGAAATAAGTCAAGCAGAGAGAGTCAATTATCATATGGTTTCACTTACTTGTGGAGCATAAGGAATAACATGGAAGACACTGGAGATGGAGAGGAGAAGTAAGTTGGGGGAAATCGGAGGGGGAGACAAACCATGAGAGACTATGGACTCTGAGAAACAGACTGAGGGTTTGGGAGGGGAGGTGGGAGGGGGGGTTTGGTGAGCCTGGTGGTGGATATTATGGAGGGCACGTATTGCATGGAGCACTGAGTGTCATGGATAAACAATGAATTTTGGAACACTGAAAAAAAAAAAAAGTAGCAGCTTTTCCCCTCTCTCTCACTGACTTTTCTCTACTAGCTTTGTCCTTCTGGGTCTGGAGAAGCAACTTTGAATTTTGGGAATGAACATGTGCCTGGTATGTGTGCCAATGACATAGCAAAAATGAACTGAAAAAGATGCATTGACAAGCATTGTTTCATTTAGTGATGAGCAAATCTTATGGATATAAATGATTAAGGAGCATGACATGGATAGTATTGTAGGTTTTGTCTTTTCTAAGAAAAATTAAACTTTGGATTTTTCAAGAAAGTTTGACATTAGTTGCAAATAGAACTTTAAATGTTTCCAAGAAACACTGCCTGCAATTATGTTTACCAATGCAGCTGAGGCATGAAATTAGAAGATATCTTTAAGTTTGTGGAGAGAATCAGACTTCTCTTAACTCTTTTGGCTCTGATTTTTCCCCTTTCAAAATTAGTCTACTGATAAGATTAGAAGAAAGGGAGATTTATTATACCCACTGTTGGCTTTTAATAATGTGAGCTGGCATTAGAAAGAAATAATTTTTTAAGAAATGAAGGCTCAGTTATTGTGGATTGTGGAACTATACCTGTGGGAAACATCATGTGAAATTATGATCTTTTTCCATTAGGTTTTACCTTTAGAGAAACCTTATGGGTGTAAAAATTTGATAGAGGCTTCTGATCCCAGTGCTATTGCATAAAAGTCAAGATACAAACTAATGCTGGCAAAGCTGGTAACGATTAAATAGTTCGTATACACACACACACACACACCATGAGGCCTGCAACCCCAGGGAAGCAGATCAGGCAAACAAACTGTAAAAACCATGCTACATAAGGAAAAATTTCAGTGGGTAAGATATGGATTGTTATTGGATTGACATGGGTTAGATTTCTAGCTCTGACACTATTGTTTATGTGGTCTTGAGAATTTATCTTGCAAACTTCTGTTTCTTCATCTACTTTCAGTAACTGGATGAAATAATTAACTGTCTGTTATGATTATTAGTTGAATTTGGGGTTTTCAATTTTGTACCACAGGCAATTGAAAAAAAAAAATCCTACTTCTTTATAGATCATTCATTCTTGGTTTTATTTTTAGTATTGTGTTATAATAGTTTTGTGGCTATTAATGGACTTCATTTACAACATTTCTAAAGGGAAGAAGAACTCTGATGTTTTCCTTTAAGGATGAATTAAATCCCTACTGAATTACTTAACAAATCTAATTATTCATAATTTTGAATTGTCAGTTTTGTGGAGAGTGAACGTTCTTCAATTCTAAGATGATTCATGCTATCTTATTTTTGGACGAATAAAACATTTTCAGGAAAATGTTTCTGAAACAATACACAGAACTTTATGTTCTTATAAGGCAGAAGTTGTACTGTGGTGCTGCTAGTATGGCATGAACCCACAGAAGCAGAACTGGCTGTGCTAGATCACAGGCCTTTGGGCTCTCGGAGCTCGTGGAAGTGGCCATCATGAACGGAGGCATTGACTTCGGTAACTTTTAGGATTTGAGTAAGTGTACCATAGTTGGTGGTAACTCACCACTTGCAGCTAAACAAGCAGCAGTAATAGTTACCACAGTTACTATGACATTAGCTATAATGTAATGAAAAAACATTACATTATGTGGTTTTCTTTCTTGAGAGATTCTTTTACCTCTCTCCCTCACACCCCTACCTCCTTCTCTCTCTCTCTCTTTCCCTGTCATTTATCAATCATCTAATGTCTAACCAACTATTTACTCAGTGCACAATGGAGCAGACTCAAGACAGAAACTGGTATTGTTATATATATTTTAATATGACTCCTTTTCCTTCCCTTTTTATAACATTGCCCAAACATAGTCATACTTTGTGGAAACTGAAACACTGAATATGTATTTTTCTTCCAGGAAAATGTGGGAAACAATATTAGAATTATACCCAGAATTATACTTTATAAAAAATGTTCTACCAATATAGTGATCCTTGCATATCACAAAATTAAGCCTTTATTCAAAAGAAGGGTGTAGATTTATTATCAGATACTTTATATTTATTTAAATAGTTTTGGCTACTCAACATTCCTCAAACCTTGTAGCTACTGAAATCTTTGTCTACTTACTGGATGGAGCTTTCGATGCGGGTAATAGTGAGGAAAGCAGCAAGATTTGCTGTGTAAGATGAGATGACAATCAGTGCAAATAGCCACCAAGCCCCCATCATCATTCGAGTAGCCAGAGTTGTGTATGGGACCTCTCCACCTGTGGAAAGAAGCAAATAGAATAAAATAACATCAACATGTATTTATTGAGAATCTGAGGTCTTACACTGTCAATGCCAAATTAGCTTTTAAGTAGTGAAAAATCTTTTGACCTAACAACATTGGCATGGATTTCTGTATTTTGGTTATATTTATTACTTCATATTTAATTCCCTTTTATGATACTATGTAAGACCCAGCCAAAAAGAAGCATGATAAATAATTAGTAAAACTTATTTCAATGATACTTCTTCTACCTTCTTGTTCAGCCCTAGAATTAATTACCCTCTTATTATAACCACAGATAGCTACTTTATTTTCAATGCTTCATTATTCAGTGGTTAGGTGCTATCAATACTATTATGTCTATATTTAATACAACTTTTCAGATTTCTACTTCAATAAATAATATTGAAAATAATTTTTGGTTAATTTCTCTAGGATCATAGATATTATATATATATGTGTATGTATATATATATATTATATAACATAATATATATATAATTACTTTTTATTGATATCATATCTTCATTAACTATTCATCTACTGATGGATATTTGGCTTGTTTCTATATCTTGGCTATTGTAAATAATGATGCAATCAACATAGGGGTACATATACATTTTTAAAATTAATTTTTAAAAATTCCAGTATAGTTAACATAGAGTATTATATTAGCTTCAGACATATAATGCAGTGATTCAGCAGTTCTATACATTACTCAGTGCATATCATGATAAGTTTACTATTAATTGTCTTTACCTATTTTACTCAATTTCCCACACACCACCCCTCTGGTAACAATCAGTTTGTTCTGTATAGTTAAGAGTTTGTTTCTTGTTTTATCTATCTCATTTTTTTTCTTTTGGTTGTTTGTTTTGTTTTTTAAATTCTACATATGAGTGAAATCATATGGTATCTGTTTTCTCTGAGTAACATTTCACTTACATTATACCGTCTAGCTCCATCCATGTTGTTGTAAATGGCAAGACTTCATTCTTTTTTATGGCTGAGTAATATTTCATTATATATATACATATGTGTGTGTGTATATATATATATGTAAAATTTGTGTGTATGCCACATCTTTATACATTCATCATCATCATAATGGACAGTTGGGTTGCTCCCATAATTTGGCTATTGTAAATACTGCTACAACAAACATTGTGGTGCATGCATCCCTTTGAATTAGTGTTTTAGTATTTTGCAATTACTGGATCTGAATTAGTGTTTTCATTTTCTTTGGGTAAATACCCAGTAGTAGAATTACTGGATCATATGATATTTCTATTTTTAATTTTTGGAGGAACCTCTATATTGTTTTCCAGAGCAGCTATACCAGTTTACATTTCCACTAACACTTCACAAAAGTTCTCTTTCTCCACATCCTTACCAACATGTTATTATCTTTTTGATACTGGCCATTCTGACTGGTATGAGATATCTCAGTGTGGTTTTGATTTAAATTCCCTGATGATCAGTGATGTTGAGCATATTTTCACGTGTCTTTTAGCCATCTCTATATCTCCTTTTGAAAAAGGTCTATTCAGGTCCTATGTCCATTTTTTTAATTGGCTTATTTGTTTTTTTGGTGTTGAGTTGTATAAAGTTACATAAAGTTTTTACACTGCTTAGAGTTGTTATCACAAACATGAAAGAATATTTGTTGAATTTCATTTATCCATGGCATAAAATCTTCAACTTGGGTAATTCAAATATTCTTATGGAATCCCCCCAAATTATATCTGCACTTAGAAATCAAGTGTTAAAAGTAATAGGACTGTTGACTTCCAATTCTGGTAATTCAAAACAATAACTGACAGCAACTAGACAAATTATACATCTCATGCATTTCAGAACTAAAGAAACATTAAAAAATTAGAAAACCAAGGTCCTAGAGAAGAAGATAACCCAGAAATATGACCTGGTATCTAGAACTGCTTTTCCTTGAGATATAAATGCTACTTTAACAAAAAGAAGCTAAGAGACTGAGAAGGTAAACAGTGCTTTTGAAAGCTTTCAGAACTTTAATAATTAGAGCTTGGGTCTTGCCATATGGAGGTAGGTGGGACAGAAAAAACCAGAAAATACTCATTTACTTGGAAACCAATACTACAATTGTATGAATCCATGGGTCAAAGAAAAATCACAAGAGAAAAATATTTTAAAGTTGACAATAATAAAAATATTGCATACCAAAATTCCTTAAATTTTAAGAGCTAATGAGATGCAGCTGAATTTGTGTTTTGAAGAAATGAAGTGGCATGTTCAAAATATTGAAAGAAAATAACTGCCAACCCAAAATTATATATACAATGAAGTTTTCCTTCAGAAATGGGGGAATAAAGACTTCCAGAAACAAGGGCTGAAGAAATTTATTACCAATAGACCTGCTTTACAAGAAATGCTAAAGAGAGCTTTCCTAGTGGAAGTGAAAGTACACAAATTCTCAATATAAAACCTTAAAAGTATATTGTAAGGGGCACCTGGGTGGTTCAGTTGGTTAAGCAGCTGCCTTCAGCTCAGGTCATGATCTCAAAGTCCTGGGATCCAGCTCCATATAGGGCTTTCTGTTTGGGGAGAGCCTGCTTTTCCCTTACCCTCTGCCTGCTGCTCTGCCCACTTGTGCTCTCTTTATCTCTCTGTCCAACACCCCCCACCAAAAAAACCCCTCCAAAAAAGCTTAAAAAAATATTGTAAATCTCACATGTAATGGTAAATTTATAGTCATAGTTAAATTTTGCAATGTGATACCAGTGGTATATAATTCAATTAAAACTCTAAAAGTCAAAAAAACTAACATAGTAAAAATAATCTATAATAATTTACAATAATAATAAAAAACTAAAATAGTCTATCATTATTTACACAATACTGAAAAATGTAGTTGTAACCGAAAAAACCTAAAGTATGAAGGGGAAGGGAGGTAAAAGTATAAAGTTTATAAATTCTATTGAAGTTGTTATCAGTTTAAAATAGTGTGTCATAAGCTTAAAAGACCTCCTGGTAACCACAAAGAAAAATCATGTAATAATTATACAAAAGAACATGATAAAGAAGTGAAAGCATAGTGATACCAAAATACATCAAAACATATAAAAAGATTGCAGGATAAGAAATATGGACAAACAGATCTATAAAACATTCAGCAAACACTGAGAAAAATGGAAATAGTAAGTTATTACCTATTAAAAATTTATTTAAATGTGAACAGATTAAGTTTTCCAAGTAAAAGACATAGAATAGATGAATGGACAAAAAAAATCAAGATCCAGAAATATGCAGTCTAAAAGAGGCTTATGTTAGTATTAAAGACACATATAATGAGACTGAAAAAAAAAAGAATATTTCAAGCAACATTGATAACAATAACAAAATTCAGACAAAAAAGACTTCAAACTAAAAATGATAAAAAGAAACAAAAAGGTCATTATGTAATGATAGGGGGGGTCAACACATCAAGAAAATAAAACAAATACAAATATTTATGTGCCCAGCACTTAAACATTTAAATCTGTAAAGCAGAAACTGAGTTAAAAAGAAATAAAAATTAATACGGTTGTAGGTAGAGACTTCAATATCTCTCTCTTAACAATGGATAGATCATTAAGACAGAGAATCAATAAGGAAACAGTGAACTTGAAAAACACTGTAGACTAAATAGACCTAACAGAAATAAAGTGAACATTTTATCCAAACAGCAGCTACACATCTTTTCCAGTGCACAAAAAAGATTTTCTACAATAGAGCATATATTAGAACACAAAACCAGTCTTAGAAAATTTAGGAAGATTAAAATTATACCAAATATCGTCTATGACCACAATGGCATGAAACTAGAAATCAAAACAAGAAGAAACCTGGGAATTCATGAACACACGGAAATTAAGCAATACTGTCTTCAACAACCAATGAATTAAAGAACATATAAAAGAAGAAATAAAAAAGGTTTCTTGACACAAATGAAAGTGGAAATACAGTATACCAGAGCTTGTGGAATACAACAAAAGCAATTCTTAGAGGCAAGTTAATATCCATAAACACCTCCATGAAGAGGCAAGAGGGACCCAAATAAACAACCTAGCTCTATGTCATAAGGAACTAGGAAAAGAAGAAACTGAGCCCCAAATTAGTAGAAGAAAAGAATAAATATTAGAGCCAAAATAAATTAAATGTGGAAAAGCAAAACAATTGAAAAGACTAACCAAACTAAAAGTCGACTCTTTGAAGAGACAAACTGAATTGACAAACCCTTAAATAGAATAAACAAGGGAAAAAAAGAAAGAACCCAAATTAGTATAATTAAAAATAAAAAGGAGACATTACAACTGATACCAGAGAAATTCACAGTATCATAAGAGGCTACTATGAACAACTATTCACCAACAAACTAGACAATCTAGAAGAAATGGAAAAATGCTTAGAAATGTATATAATTTTCCAGGACTGAATCAGAAGAAATAGAAAGCCTGAATACACCATTCACTAATAAGGAGATTGAGTCAATAATAAAATATCTTCCAACAAAGTTAGAGCCCAGGGCCAGATTGGTTCACTGGTGAATTTTACCATACATTTAAAGAATTAACACCAATCTTAAAACTCTTCCAAAAAATAGAAGAGGAGGGAATCCTCTCAAACTTATTTTAGGAGGCCAGCATTATCTTGCACCAAAAACAAGAAAGGATGCTACTGGAAAGGAAAACCATAGGCCAATATCCCTGATGAATACAGATGCAAAAATCCTCAGTAAAATTGTAGTAAACTAAATACAGCAGCACATTAAAAAGAATCATTCACCAAGAAAAGTGGAATTTATCCCCGGACGGTAAGGATGGTTCAACACATGCAAATCAATGAAAGTGATACAAAACATTAATGGAATGAAAGAAAATAATCATGTAATTATCTGAATAGATGCAGAAATGCATTTGATAAAATTCAACATCTGTTCATGGTAAAAATTCAACACATTAGGCACAGAAAGTACATATCTCAATATAATAAAGGGCATATATGACAAGCCTATAGCTAACAACCTACTGAATGGTAAAAGGTTGAAATTGGGAACAAAATAAAAGGTGACCACTCTCATTATTTCCAGTCAACATAATATTAGAAGTCCTAACCAAAGCAATCAGGCCAGGTAAAGAAATAAAAGCTTTCAAAGTTGGAAAGGAAGAAGAAAAATTTCTCTATTTGCAGATGACACAATTTATATAGAAAATCCTGAATATTCAACCCAAAACTATTAGATCTAATCAATAACTTCAGTAAAGTTGCAGGACACAAAATTAAAATATGAAAATCAGTAGCATTTCTATACATTAACAACAAATTTCCTAAAAAATAAGGAAAGCAACTTCATTTACAATATTCTCAACAAGAGTAAAATACTGAAGAATAAATTTAACTAAAAAGATGAAAGATCTGTACTCTGAAAACTAAAAGACATTGATGAAAGAAACCAAAGAAGACACAAAGAAATGGAAAGGTATCCTATGTTCATGGATTAGAATTAAGACCGTTAAAATGTCAATAATATGAAAACCCCTCTATAGAGTCAATGCAATTCCTAGCAAGATTCCAATGGTATTTTTTATAAACATATATTTTTATCCCCAGGGGTACAGGTCTGTGAATCACCAGGTTTACACACTTCACAGCACTCACCAAAGCACATACCCTGCCCAATGGTATTTTTTAAAGAAGTAGAAAAAAATGCATTTAAAATTGATATGGAACCACAAAAGACCCCAAATAGCCAAAGCAATCTTGAGAAAGAAGAACAAAGCAGGAGGCATCATACTTTCTGATTTCAAGCTGTACTATAAAGCCATAGTCATTCAAACAGTATGGTACTGTTTTGGCATAAAAACCGACATATAGAACAATGAACAGAACTGAGAGACCAGAAATAAACCTATGTACGTACAATCAACTACTTTTTAAAAAAGATTTTATTTATTTGACACACAGAGAGAGATCACAAGTAGGCAGGTGGGGAGGGGGTGGGGGGAGTGGGAAGCATGCTCCCTGCTCAGCAGAGAGCCCAATACAGGGTTCAATCCTAGGACCCTGAGATAATGACATAAGCCAAAGGCAGAATCTTAACCCACTGAGCCCTCCAGGTGCCCCACAATCAATTAATATCTGAAAAGGTATCAAAAACACTCAGTGGAAAAAAAAATTCTTTTCAATAAGTGGTGCTAGAATAATTGGATATTCACATGTAAAAGAATGAAATGACTATATCTTAACACCACTCATAAAAATTCACTATGAATGGGTTAAAGACTTAAATGTAATATGTAAAACCATGAAACTCCTAGAAGAAAACTTAGAAATAAAGTTCCTTGACATGGGTCTTGCTAATTTTTAGATATGACACCTAAAGCACAAGCAACAAAGTCAAAAGTAAACAAGTGGGACTACATCAAACTTAAAAGCTTCTACACAGCAAAATCAACTATGAATAAAGTGAAACATACAAAATGGAAAAAAAATTGCAAACCAAACATCTGATAAGGGTTCTTATAAAAATATATAAAGATCTCATATAACTTGATAGCAAAAAATAAAAATAACCTAAATAATAACTGGGGAAAGGACCTAACTGAAAAGATGCTCAACATCACTAGTCATTAGGGGAATGAAAATGAAAATTGCAATTGCTGGGTCATAGGGCAGTTCTATTTTCAACATTTTGAGGAACCTCCATGCTGTTTTCCAGAGTGGCTGCACCAGCTTGCATTCCCACCAACAGTGTGGGAGGGTTCCCGTTTCTCCGCATCCTCGCCAGCATCTGTTATTTCGTCACTTGTTTATTTTAGCCATTCTGACTGGTGTGAGGTGATATCTCATTGTGGTTTTGATTTGTATTTCCCTGATGCCGAGTTATATGGAGCACTTTTTCATGCACTATTGGGTATTTACCCTAAAGATACAAACGTAGTGATCCAAAGGGGCACGTGCACCCGAATGTTTATAGCAGCAATGTCCACAATAGCCAAAATATGGAAAGAACCTAGATGTCCATCAACAGATGAATGGATCAAGAAGATGTGGTATATATACACGATGGAATACTATGCAGCCATCAAAAGAAATGAAATCTTGCCATTTGCGACAACATGGATGGAACTAGAGCGTATCATGCTTAGTGAAATAAGTCAAGCAGAGAAAGACAACTATCATATGATCTCCCTGATATGAGGAAGTGGTGATGCAACATGGGGGCTTAAGGGGGTAGGAGAAGAATAAATGAAACAAGATGGGATCGGGAGGGAGACAAACCATAAGTGACTCTTAATCTCACAAAACAAACTGAGGGTTGCTGGGGGGAGGGGGTTTGGGAGAAAGGGGTTGGAGAGGGGATGTGCTTTGGTGAGTGCTGTGAAGTGTGTAAACCTGGTGATTCACAGACCTGTACCCCTGGGGATAAAAATATATGTTTATAAAAAATAAAAAATTAAAAAAAAATTGCAGTGAGGTAATTACCCCATGCTTGTTAGATTGGCCATCATCAAAAAGATAAGAGATAACATCATCAAAAAGATAAGAGATAATAGATACTGTAAGGATGTGGAGGGAAAAAAACCCTCCTGTACTGTTGAGGGAATTGCAAATTGGTGCAGCCACTATGGAAAACAGTATGGAGATTCCTCAGATAATTAAAAACAAAATTGTCATAAGATCCAACAATACCATTTCAGGGAATATATTCCCTGAATATATTGAAAAAATATCTTTACCCCTATGTTCACAGCAGTGTTATTTAGAATAGTCAAAACATGGAAAAACTCTAAGTGTCCACTAATGGATAGATGGATAAGAGACTTGTGCTCTTTCTATATAAAATACCTACAATGGAATATTGTTTATCCATGAAAAATGAGGAAATCCTACCACTTGTGACAACTTGGGTGGAATCTGAAGGCATTATGCTAAGTGAAATAAGTGAAATAGAGAAAGACAAATATTATATGATCTTACTTACATGTGGAATGTAGAAACAACAACAACAACACACACACACCCCTCATATAAAACTACATCAGATTTGTGGGGACCAGAGGCACAGGATGGTAGGAGGGGGAATTAGAAGAACTTGTTCAAATGTACTAACTTCCACTTATAAAATAAATAAGTACTAGAGATAAAATATACAACATAGCTACAGCAAATACTAATGAATCATAACAAAAAAAGAAGTTGAGAGTCCATCTTAAAAGATATCATCACAAGGATGTCCTTTTTCCTGTATTTATATGATTATTGTGATAATCATTTCACAATATGTGTGAATCAGTACATCCTGCTGTATGCTTTAAACTTATATATTTGATGTATGTCAAATATTTTTCAATAAAAAAAGGTCATTGGAATTCACTGCATCAGCACTATAAAGTAGAGAAATCCTATAATCATTTTGGTAGATGCAGAAAAGGCACAGATAAAATTTAGTATCAGTTTTTCTTTTTAAACAAACCTAGAAATAATCCAGCCAACTAGAAATAAAAAGATTGTTCTTAGTTTTGCAAAGAGACTTTTCAGAAAACCTGTAGCAAACATCATTCTTATTAATAAAATAAATAAATATATATATTTAAAGATTTTATTTATTTGAGAGAGAGAAAAAGAGCCAGAGAGAGCACAAGCAGGGGGGCAGAGGTAGAGGGAGAAAGAAGCTCCTTGCTGAGCAAGGAGTCTGATGTGGAACTTGATCCCAAAACCCTGGGATCATGACCCAAGCAGAAGGCAAATGCTTAACCAACTGAGCCACCCAGGCACCCCCAAATAATTATTTTTTAGAGACTCTGTTAAAGGCTACAAGTTGTTACCATTTGTATTCCATTGAAGGTACAAAGTGTAGTGCAACAGCCAAATGGCAACAAAAAGAAAATAAACTTAAGAATTGGGTAAAAATGAAATAGAAGTTGTGGATTGGGGCTAGTAGGAATATTTATGTAGAAAAGCTGAGATAATATAGAGTAAATTACTATTGTTAATGTTAGTTTTCAGTTTACTATGGTACAGACTCAATATTCAAATTATACTGCAAGAAAATCTTAAAATATGGAATTAAAAATATATGCCATTTGCAATAGCATTGGAAATATCAAATAACTAGGAATAAAGATGTAAAAGCTCTCTACATGAAACTCTATTAACTTTCTTGACTGAAATAATATTAAATAAATGGATGGATATATCATGTTTATTGATCCAAAGACTCCATATTATGAAGATATAAAAAGTCTTTTCAAGTTGATCTATAGATTTATAGAACTGTCAATCCAAAACTTTCAGGTTCTTTTTGTGAGAGAGACAGAAAGAGAGAGAGACTAAAATGCTGAATATAAAATTTATATGAAATTGCAAAAGAATAAAAATAGCCAAGACAATGATCAAGAAGAAGAAAAAGCTGACTAGTCAGCTGAAGTCAGATGGTCTAGCTGACTATAGCTGTATACAGTAATTAAGACAGCGTGGCATTTATGCAAGGATAGACCATATCAATGAAAATTATCCATGTATGCATAGACACTTGATTTATGCCCAGCTGGCAAGGCAATATATAGAGAAAGGGAGGTCTTTTCAGAAAGTACTACTAGGTCAACTTGGATATACATGTAAAACATAGTAAAACTTGTCTCCTAATTTACAACATGCACAGAAATCAATACTAAATAGCTTATATATAGATATATAAACAGTAAAACCTCTAGAAAATAATATAAGAATGTTTTTAGTATATCCATAAGATATATGGTAGCAAAAGATTTCTTAAACAGAGTACAAAAGATCGATAGATTTGACTACAGTAATACTCTGTAGTTCAAAAGATATCACTAAAAGAGTGTAGGTAAGTCACAATAGAAGATCTTTGCCATACACATATCTAACCAAAAAAACTTTTATAAATCAGTAAGAATAGAACAGATGATAATTAGAAAAATTGGCAAGAGTCTTCACAAAAGAAGACAAACATAAATAAGGGTGAAAATGTGGCAACCTCATTAGTTATTAGAGATATACAAACTAAAAGAAAAATGGAATACTACTAACAGAACCACCAGAATGATTAAGGTAAAGAAATAGTATCAATTGTTTGCAAGGATGTGGAGTTACTGGAGTACTGTTGGTGGGATTGTAAATTGATTCAATCATTTTGATAATTCGGCAGCATCTCTGAAAACTACTATATGCTTTTCTTAAGACTCAGCAATTCCACTTATTAGGTATATACCCCAAAGAGGAATATGTGTACCAAGAGACAAGCATAGGAAAGCTTCATAGCAACGTTATCCACAATAGCCTCAAACTGGGAACAGCCTAGACATTCTTTGAGAGTAGAATGCATAAATTATGTTATATTCATACAATGGAATATTGTACAGAAATGAAAAGAAACAGATTTCATTTAGGCATTGCACCATGGATGGATTTCAGAAACTAAATGTTGAGTAAAAAACAAACAGAAGAACCGCATACTGTATTATAACTGTTCAAATATAGGCAATGTGAATGGGAGGGCTGGTAATCCTGTAAGTGGTTACCTTTGGGAATACACAATTAACGGTTGAGACAGGGCAATGGGGGCCATGTTCTATCTTTTTCTAGGTAGTAATTACACAGGTGTTCCATTGTTGGTGGTAATTCAGTGAGTTGTACACTTAAATTTTGTACACTTTTATGTATGTAAATAATACTTCACAATAAAACTAAGGAATAGAAGAAAGTAAGGAGATAGAAACAAAGACCATTTTTCCTTTTTTTTTTTTTTTTTTTTAATTTCCCCTCTGTCTCCACAATTTGGAAAAAAAAAAAAAAAAACAAACTTGCCTAGATTCAGGATGCTAGAGGAGACCATCAGATGGAAGACAAAAAATTATCTATTAAATCAAAAACACAATCCCACATGGCTAAAGTATGGAGAATTTTGACCAGCAATTCCTGACATTTCAGGAAAGAAATTCCTGACATTTCTGTAGAAGCATGTGGGATTTGTATTTCCCAGAGTGACACCTATGCTATAGGGAAAAATCTTAACACAGATTTGAATGTTTATGTGACTGGTTTGCTACATCAAAAAATGTATCAAACCTTGCTACTGTATATATAATCTTGCTTACAGAAGTAGTTAAAAAGATAAAACAAAGTTTTTCCCCCAGGCAAGATTATAAAACTTGATAATTTCACCTGAGTCAGGCAAAATTTTGTTGCTCTAAGTCTTATTCTGTGTGAATATGTATGTATGCATCTGTGTGTGTACCTGAAAATATGGAAGAGTGATCATTTAAGACTCTCCAATTTGGTTGTGTGGTATCAGCTTCTCATAGATTTTAAAACTCACAGAGTGTTTATTATATAAATCTTGGACTATGGTACTCTTTTATGAAATGTGATTTTAAAAAATTAAATTATTACTTTTCCTTATAAACATTTTTTTTAAATTGGATGCTTATTGGAACCAGGTTCTTAGCCAAATATATAAACACTCTTATAGCAAATAGGAAATTTCCAATATTATGGGTGACTGAATATATTCAAGTAAACTGGCTAATTGGAGTGTTAATTTATATTAAAATGTTTCAGACTTAGAAAAATCACAGTTTAGAAAATATAAAGGATATTGTTAGCAATTAGCCATTGCCAGGGCAATCCCATTTAAGGGGGAGAAAAAATGTACAACTCTCCTAAATGCTTAAGGTATCTATGTCACATTTATATACTAGTCAATTCCTTGGAACTCATTCATAAATATTCAAATTGACAAACTGGCTGAGGCTAGATATGAAAGTGCTTTAATTCTTTCTCCTTTAGTAGAGGGTGCAGGGGTAATAAGAAGGGGATTGTGAGATACAGGTAAGATTTGCTGTTGGCCACAGCACAGTAGGTCTACTGTTTGAATCCATTTGCAAGGTAGGGCAGGTTTCTACAATGTGGCATGTCTAAAGATTTTATTTATTTATTTGACAGACAGAGATCACAAGTAGGCAGAGAGGCAGGCAGAGAGAGAGAGAGGAGGAAGCAAGCTCCCTGATGAGCAGAGAGTCCGATGCAGGGCTCAATCCCAGTACTCTGGGATCATGACCTGAGCCGAAGGCACAGGCTTTAACCCACTGAGCCACCCAGGCACCCAACAAGGTGGCACGTCTATTACTGCTACAAAAGTTAGCTTTAGGTAGTAAAGAGGGATAATGTGAAATCATATTGTGTTATGGTGTGAAAGTTGGGCCATTTAAAATTATCTTTTGGTATTTTCTTACCATGGCAAGAACAAAGCTTCAGCTTGCAGATAGTGTCTTTGAAATTTCATATCTACTTCTATAAAGGTAAGGAAAATCTTAAACTCTCTTTGACAGAAAACATAATCTAACTAGAATTTAATAATGTTTCAGTTGAATTACACTTACTTTTTCTATTTAATGTGAACAACACTGCTTTTCTATTTGTATCGGCAAATATAACATTCATTAAAAACAACTTTGACCCCTCTAGAGTCTCATTTTCAAAGACTCTACTCTCCTATGCCATCATCTATCTTTTTTGGTCTGTTTTTATTTTAATCACTGGGTGCTCAACATCATCTATCTTTTGAGCTTCCTTCTTCCATCAAGTCCAAAGACTCACAAACAAATGCTGCAATGAACACAGGGATGCCTATATCTTTTTGAATTACAGCTTTCATTTTCTTCGAAGAGATACCCACTAATGAAATTGCTGCATCACATGGTAGTTCTATTTTTAATTTTTTGAGGGACCTCCATACTGTTTCCCAGAGTGGCTGGACTAGTTTGCATTTGCACCAACAATGCATGAGGGTTCTTTTTTCTCCACATATATGTCAGCATTGTTCTTTCTTTTTGATAGTAGCTTTCTGACAGGTAGGAGATGATATCTCATTGTGGTTTTGATTTCTATTGAGGTTTTCATGTGACCATTGGACATCAGTATGTCTCCTTTGGAAAAATGTCTCTTCAGAACCTCTGCCCATTTTTAAACCAGATTGTTTGTTGTTATTGGGTGGTATGGATTCTTTATGTATGTTATATATTAATCCCTAATTGTATATATTATTTGCATATACCTTCTTCAATTCAGTAGGTTATCTTTTTATTTTGTTGATGGTTTCCTTTACTGTGAAGAAGCTTTTTAGTTTGATGTATTCTCATTTGTTTATTTTTACTTTCATTTCCCTGACTTTTGAAATCAGAACTAACCAAACCAAACCAAACCCACAAAACATTGCTAAGACAGATGTCAAGGAACTTATTGTCTGTTTTCTGCCAGGAGTTTTATAGTTTCAGGTCTTATGTCTAAGTCTTAATCCCTTTTAGTTAATTTTTGTATATGATGAAAAATAGTGGTCCAATTTTATTCTTCTGCATGTAGCTGTTAAGTTTCCCCAACACCATTTATGGAAGAGACTGTCCTTTTCCCATTTTATAATCTTGCCTCCTTTGCTGTAAATTAGTTGACCAAATATGTGTGGGTTTATTTCTAAGTTAAAGATTGTGGTTCCAGCTAACTGTTCTGAAGACTTCAAATAATACCAAAGGTAAGGGAGAAATTGAAGGCAATGAATTATAAACTCAGAAATAAGGTATAATTTGAAAGTCTTGTTGGCAGCTTTGAAGGAGTCTCTTAAATTATATAGTTCCAGGGCAGATAAGACTGAGGACAAGACTTGGGCTTGACTGTTTAAGGGCAGCACAATTCAATCTCCAATTAAATCTTCTGTCTTATAAAGTCTCATGGTTAAGTGAAGGGCACTGATGGGAAATTTGAGTTTCAATATCCTTCTGAACCTCCTTGGTATAAGAAGCAATCTCTCATCGATTGTGAAGGAATTAGCCTTCCTCTGCATAAATGATTCTAAATGACTGGACCTAGGGAATCACAGTTCTCTCCTGGACTCACCTACCTTACCCTTTACTGCCTCCAGATACAATTTAGATCCCAAATAACTGTTAGAGAAGTATAAAGCCCACTTATAAAAGTTTTATATCATACAGAGTGGAGGATAATTATCATTTAGGGAAAATATGTTGTTTTAGGTGGTAATGATTTGGGATTTGATATTTCAGATATTGACTTAAGGGTGGTGGTAGTAGTTTGTTAGATTGGCTAATTGAAGGATGGACCAATAATGAATGAATTTTTGAGGTAAACTATACACAACTTTTCTGGTATTCTATAGATATTCAGGGAGGTGGAAATGTTGGAAATGGATTTGTTCTGAACAAACTTTCATCTCCCTATCTAGGAAAAGGACAATCCTTTTACAAAACATTAAGAGGTGCATGGGAGGGGTTTGGAGTACAAGCATCTTTGAAGAAGTCCGTATACTGGTACTTGTAGGCAATGTATAGCAATGTAATGATAGCTTTTTATAAAACCTTTGTAAAGTAATATAATATATGGTAGCCTAAACCTCTAAATTTTCAAAAGCAGAATACTTAAATTAGAGATAGTGTATCTGACTAAGAAAATATTATTTAGCCAGTGAAAATATAATAAATAGGAGATAAAATTATAAATGTGGTATGACTAGCAGTATAAAAAATTGAATCTTTTTTTTTTTTAAGAGTTCATTTATTTATTTGTCAGAGAGAGAGATGAGTGAGAGCGAGCACAGGCAGACAGAGTGGCAGGCTGAGGCAGAGGGAGAATCAGGCTCCCTGCCGAGCAAGGAGCCGGATGTGGGACTCGATCCCAGGACGCTGGGATCATGACCTGAACCGAACGCAGCCGCTTAACCAACTGAGCCACCCAGGTGTCCCCAAAATTGAATCTTTTATATCAAGTTGAATATAGTATCCCAGGTTGGCAGAGGCTAAGTAGAGATGTTTAACTCTCAGAGACAAGGTAAAACTACTATAATATGACATGCTGTTTATGAATAATAATTGGAGTATACTGTCTGTCCTTTAGCAATGGCTTATCACAGGGTTCCTAAATATGAAATAGATAGGTAGCCTACCAAGGAGTTTCTTGATATGTATAGGAAAAAAAGATTCTAGATCTGAGGGCAGAAATGTAGCGTCTCAATTGCTGAGTGGGAATTTAGAGCCTCTTAGTCAAGTTCCTAGAATTCATCCAATTTATGATTCAGAAACCCAATATTAAAGAAAAGAGCAAGTTAGCATCTGTTGATAGGTTCTTTTTGAGATTTTTCTTAACTAATTTTTAATACCAATAGTTTGACCACATTTATAATATTCTATTTTTTCACATTTGTAAGTATTTTAATTCCAATTAGTTAACACACAACATTATATATAAGTTTCAGATGTACCAGAGTGATTCAACACTTCCATACATTATGTGGCGCTCATCACAATTGCCCTCCTTAATCCCCTATAATATCGTATGCTGTTTATTACATTTTCACTGGCTGAACAGTATTTCCCAGTAAGATATACTGCAGCTTACTTCAGTATCATATTTTTGGAAGTGCAGAGGTTTTGTTTTTGTTTTTGTTTTAAAGATTTTATTTATTTGACAGACAGAGATCACAAGTAGGCAGAGAGGTAGGCAGAGAGAGACAGGAGGAAGCAGGCTCCCTGCCGAGCAGAGAGCCCGATGTGGGGCTTGATCCCAGAACCCTGAGATCATGACCTGAGCCAAAGGCAGAGGCTTTAACCCACTGAGGTTAAACCCAGGCGCACCCTGGAAGTGTAGAGGTTTTATGCTACCATATATTATATTGTTATAAACATCTTTTTTGATAGAATCCATAAAAATAAGTTATTTGGTGAAAGAAATGAAATTTTTTGTCTTATACAAATGTTAAGCATTTTCAAATACATTTTATAATATTTTTGAACAAATAGATACAGGTAATGTTACTAATCTTTTGTTAACTTTTATCTTCCTGAAGTGTTGACATTTCAGTTGAATGACAAAATATTGTTCTGGACTAACTGAAAAGTCTATTTCCAGATAAGCAAAAGTAGACTAGGAGGCATTAGATGATGTAATCAAAATGGCAATTTCCTATACATAAGAAGACTTCTCTAATTTAATATTTACATTTCCATAGAAATTATAATATATATAAAGCTGTTTATAAATTGCAGTTCCTTCTTCCCCACTCTTTAACATTATTTATACACTTCTGTTTCGATGAGTTCTTTATCAGTTGAATAATATATCTCGGCATATTTCACTTTTTCTTAATTAATGACAGTCTTTTACACATACAAATGTCATCTATACATAATCCCCTGAGATAAGAATGATATTCTGATCAAGTAAATAAAAGATCATTACCACTACAGTGCAGATATAAGATATCACCATTACCCAAAATGTTCCTATGTAATTCTTTCTGGTCAATCTCTATCCCCCATGCTTGGCACTAGGCAACACAAATCTGCTTTCTGTCACTGTGAAATATTTTTCTTTTTCTATATAAGGTTCTTTTTAATTTCATATGAATGGAATGTAGTCTTTTAGGTCTGGCTTCGTTTTACTTAGCATAAATGTTTGAGATTCATTCATGTTGTTCCATGTGTTTGTGGCTTATCCCTTGTTAGTGCTGAAAAGCATTCCATTGCATATATCACAATTTGCTTATTCATTCACCAGTAACTAGACATTTGTATCATTTCCAGTTTTGGGCTATTATAAATACATTTTCTACACACATTTCCAAAACGTTATTTCAACATTAGAACTTCCTATAGAAGAAGATAATCTTTATAATTCTTGAAATTTCAGGATTAACAGAAGTAGGTAAGTTTTACTGAACTCAGTAACGTGGGATATTTCTAATAATACATCTGAAAAATGAATTAAAAATTAATTGTAATCCAATTAAATAATTGCTAGCTATACCACATAACCCAGATATGCTGATTTTAACTTAATTTCCATGTATCCACTGCTGTAACTCACAGTAGAATTAAATTGAATTACATTGCACACAAGTAACACTTGGCAGTTTCTTTTCACAATGTTTTCATTATTCCAGCCCACATAAAATTCCCACTGTTTCTAATGAGCTAAAGAATTAAAAACAGCCAATTAAGAAACGGTTTTCCTGTCTGATCTTGCAAAATTAAAACATTTGAGATTTTAGTAATTTAATCGAAAAAGGGATTTCAGTTTCCCAGTTTGTAAGGTGGACTACAATGCAGTTAAACACAAGTTGTACCCAAAGTAATAGTCAAGAATCTTGAGGTGAAATGCTACCGTGAAAGGTAAGCTTCCCTAAACGCAACATCAAGGATGTATGGGTGAATAATACATATTGTGTTTACCATGATTCCCCACCACAACCTTTACTTTCATATCCACAAGAATTGGGGCAGTGATGGTATTTAGAAAACCTTGTCATAAATCCCTTCTCTAGATCCTATTCAATCAAGGATTTTTCCCCCATCCTGTACTAATTGCTTTTATTCAATACTACAAGAAACATGATCACAGGTGGAGCGAATTCAACTAAATCTACTAAGAGTAACTTGTTATACACGAACTTTATTGGGTAAGACCAATCTTTTAGAACACTAGTTAGCAAAATCTTTTTTTTTTTAAATAGAACTAGCTAACCCATCCTGAATTAAGATATGTACCCTTTCAGAGATTTTGAAATTACACTGAAAATAGAAGTTCTTTTCTACTTTTTAAGATTTTTTGTTTTGTTGCCTTTTTTATTTTTTCCATAAAGCAGCTTCAGTATGTTTGAAATTGACTAGCTAGTCTAAAGCTTTATAGTGTATATGGTTATTTGCTGAAATTTCCACCAACTCATGGATCTGCATTATATGGTATTAATGGTTAAACTGCAGCTTCAGCACAAAGCAAAATGGGCACAGTGTGCCACATATCTTCCTTGAAATCTTATTTGCAACAAAAAATGCATTTGTTTACTTCTTTTTCTGTTTCCTTTCCCAGTATCTATCAAAAGGACCCTTATAAATTTTAATAATATAAATAAGATTTTGCATCTAAAGAACATTGATATCACAACCAAATTTCAAAACGATGGTGGACTATATCTCAAGCCCTCATTGACATCTAGTATATTTCCCAACATTTGTATTGTTTCCACAGTTATGATTTTCCCAAAAGCACACACATTTAAGAAGTGCCCCTAGAAATATATTCAGCCTCTGTATTCCTGCTATAATTTTATCTATTCCATTGTACTATTTTAGAAGTCTTGTTAAAAAAATAAGTAAAAAGGAGAAACCAAACAATTTCATCTTTTCCCTCTTGGTTTATCTTTAGCTCTGTTAGCAAATGTCTTGCTTTGTAAAACTCAAGAGCATAAATCCAGGATTTTGATAAAATATTTAAGTGTACAGTACACAGAATTTTTCTATCTAATATTACACAATTAAAATATTTGAGAGTTTAGTAACTCAATTTACAAAGAGAGAAAGATACTCAAACAAAGCCTCTAGAATCTTGAGACAGTTTTCATGTAGTTTGGTTCAGAGATGAACTGAGATTTCTGAAGTCACTGTATGTCACCCTTTTGTTTTCTCTGTCTTCTCTATTTGTCTTCATTTCTCTTTAGCTTATTTTTTATTTATTAAATTATTTGATTCATATTTTAGGTGCTTTGTTTCTGTTTTTAATACACTGATATTTATCAATTACTTATCTGCTTACCAAAAAGAAAAAAAAAGGAACAGTACATGATTTTTAAAAAAACATCCAAGTCCCCTTTGCTGGAGGCCCCCAAATTATTCTTTTTTCTTTCTGTACTATTTTTCTTGCTACCTGCTGATTTTACCAGAGACTTGCAACAAAATGAGGACTGGGAAAGGCACTCAATGAGGAAATGTTGTCTGGATGACTAGTCATTTGTCAAACAGCATGAAGCAAGACTGCCATTGAGTCTGGCCTGCCACTCGATAGTGATGTATTAGTTTTTAATGTTTTAAAATAATTATAGCAAGGCCTAAGCCACCATATAAAACCACTATATAAATTCTAGTGCCATTATTAACCTCATTTTTCAGAGACCCAATCAATCTGTGGTTCTGAGCAAAAGTGCACCCATTTTACCAATCCCAGAAGCATCAAAGTTCAAAGGGTCGGAAGCAGTTGTCAATAGGAATCAAAAGTGAAGTGGACCTCAAAGTGAAACTTTCCATTACCTCTGGAATTTCTGAGACTAATTCCTGAACTAGGCCTTCTATATCAATGCATCACTATTTTCACAAGGTCAGAAAATGCTGATACTTTTTCAATCCGTTTTAATGATGATTTAAGAGCCAAGCGTATTTTTAAAGCTCCAAAATACCATTCAAATCCAGTAACCTGTTAACTACCATTGAAGATTAATTTCAAATTTACTCATTTATTGAGTATATGGCAAGATTTATTATATGGTAGAGAAGGGAATCATTTATACTGTGAATTCAGTTTTTCAAAAACAATATCAGCCTTTTCAGTTTTGAACTTTTTCTTTTTCCTGTTTTCCAGAACTCTTATGTTTAAGTTCTTAGGAGGACATCTTCAAAAGCAGAAAGAAAAAAATGGATTCCTCTCTGTTTTTTTTCTTCTTTTCTTTTTCTTTTTTAAAAATATTTTATTTATTTGAGAAAGAGAATGAGTTAGAGACAAAGAAAGAGAAAGAGAGCATGAGAAGGGGTAGAGTCAGAGGGAGAAGCAGATTCCCTGCCCAGCAGGGAGCCTGATGTGGGATTTGATCCTGCAACTCCAGGATCTTGACCTGAGCTGAAGGCAGTTGCTTAGCCAACTGAGCCACCCAAGGGCCCCTCTGGTTTCTAGCAGTACATTCTTTTGAGTGATAGGTTGGAAAATGGTCAAAGGAGTTAGATTTTTGGCGTGCTGTTGCTACAAGAAATTTAATGAGATAGACTATAGACATTTATTCAGTATGTGGGCTGTATATATTTAGATAGAGTTCAGTAAGTAATACAGACAGGCCTATAATTGGACAATGTAAAATAATTCATATCCCAGCAATTCCCACAATACCACTGATTGAATAAGAAAATGTATATGAACCACAGTTCATGGGTTTCTGTGTGTGAATGCAAATATGTAAAACTGAATGCATTTTAGAATTTTACATGAAGCTTAACTATGTTACTTAAGGAATATCTCCTCCTCTTCTTGTCTTCTTCCTTTAATATACCACATGGG